>NC_086249.1:68716397-71116397 GCF_021018805.1 Prinia subflava | reverse complement strand
GTGCACAGCATAAAACTTCTTTACTCTGTATTGTCTGTGTTCACAGCTGCAAACTTTGCAGTGAGTAGGAGCAGCTCTCCAGACCCTGTAATATACAGCAGTGCCAAGTGAAGAGTTTTGCAGCAGAAATCTATTCTTCTCATCAAGCATGTCCTTGCTCACATCCTTTTCCTTACTGCACAAACAACACAGAGAGTGACTGTCTGTGCTCATATAACAAATACAACTCTAAAAATTGTGACGATTTGAACTTGATGCTTTCATTCCCCTGCTGATTTGGAATCCTTAATCCCCAAGTACTGAAGACCTCTGAGAATGCATAAATAAATCTGTTAATTATTATGTGTTAAAATTAATTTAAATTATTTTAAAGTTAATTTAACACTTAGTATTAGGCACTGACATTTCTGTCCCAAGTGGTCTTATCAACACCCTAGTGCTGCAATTTCCTATTTACTTAAAACTGACTGAATTGTTATGCAGGTTATCACTTCAGATTTTTTAAGGATGCAAGGAAGTTTCTCATTTTGTGGAAATTGGAGAGGGAAAAAAAAACACAAACCAAACAACAACAGATAAACAACATTGTGAAAATGTCAGTGAGTTGCCATATCTCACAAGGAGTGCTTTCTAAATACCCCAAATAGTATTGAAGCTTTACAATTTCACCAGCAAAGGTTTATTTCTTGTACCTTGCTCTATCTTTCTTAATCTTTTAACAATGTAAACTTTTGCCATTTTCATTTAGAATAAGAGAGAAAATGGAATCCTATTTTGGCCGATTTTTCTCAGTAAGTGGCAGTAAAGATAACCCCTAAACAGAGATTTAGATGTCAAAGTTTAAAGGTTAGCTTCTTCTTTTTGTTTAAGCTAGATATCTTTAATTTTTCTATGCAATAAGGGCTTTTTTCAGAAATTTGTAGAATCCTCTCATTTACTACCTCTAGCTTACACCACTTTTACTTATGTCAAACCATTTCTTAGAGTTTACTTTATAACAGTTTATTCCACTGTTATTTATCTCAGTATTTTGGTATAGACTTCCCCAGACAGGATTCAAGCCACTTGATATCTTGTTCTAGACTTGTTCAGGAGAGATATTTTTCTGTTATTTATACTGAGAGCCTAAAAGACAACCATCCTGAAGATTCACTCACAATTAGGCTTTAGAACAGCCCCCACCTTTGTCCATCAGGAGGGGAAGAGAAAGAGGGAGGGAGAAAGGACACTTCCATAAATATTTTTCTTTGAGATATACGAAGACCTCAAGTTTAGAAACCTAAAAATAAGAAAAGCAGGCAAAGCATGAAGAACTATAGCACCAACTCTAGTTATGTACAGGATATACCCACTTGAATATCATTTTTTTACTGTCACAAAATGATAGATAATGGGATATATGCCACAAATTTTATTTCTAAATAATAAAAGGATAGAATAAGGTGGGGAAGGAGAGAGGCAGAAAGCATAATAAAATATAAAACAAAATAAGGTAACATTATCTCTGGAATTTTGTATTAGTTTGACATTGTTAAATTGTTATAGACTATAAATGAAGAAACATACTCAGTAAAAAAAATAGTTTGAAGGATTAATGTAGTAAGTTTGAGCATAATATATTACTGTGGTAAACATAAACAGTTTACTCTGGGACTAGATTTTAAAATTTATCATTTTATGCCCATGACATCCATTTCAGTTGGCTTGGTGATTTATGATGATACAATAATAATACATAATAACAGTGTTAGGGGTAGAAAGTTTTTAGAGACTTTCTATGGAATCTTACATATTATAGTTTATAATAATATGTGTAGATTCAGGTGATTTATTGAGCATATCTGTATCAGACACAGCATTCCTAGACATTTCAGAGATCGTGGTTTAAAAGAAATATTGTCACAATGAAAATTACAAATTTTCACTGTTATCTTTTTAAACTGCTTTAGGGTTGGATGAGTCATTAACTTAAATGAGACATTTTGTGTTATACTGAAAGGACAAGAACTTTGTGGTGTTCGCCCACTTATAATTAATGTAAGCAGTGAGCACTAAAACCTTTCACTGAGATTTGCAGAGTGGCTTCTGTGCTTTCTTCTCTGTATCTCAGTGGCTGCTTTCTCCCTCTGCATTTAACTGGGTGATGTCCTTGATGGAGTAGGGCTGGCTAGTCACTGAGACCATCTAGCAGACTCTCACTCTTTATTCTCATGGAAACTATATTTAACAAAATTGCTCTGTCTCAAAAGACTGGAGCCTCTCAGGCACTGACAGTCTAATACAGCCTGCTAAGGCATTATTTCAAATTTTGTTGCTTACACTTACGAGTGGTAACAAAGTAAATGAAAAGAGATTTGCTGCATAATGCTGAAAGATAAGATTTTTTTTTAATTTTATCCTTCTTTTATTTGTGTTGGTCAGGACTGGATATGCCCAACTCACACTAAAATGTGCTTATATCTGAATTGTCCAGATGCTTGTATCAATACTAAGCATCTGGACAATAACAGAGAGGAGATAAGAGAGAGGAGGCATATGCTAAGTCAGCTAAGTCAGACCATCAAATATCATGTTGTACTGTCAGTAATTTCTTAAAAATCTCTTGAAAGTACATAACCTGTTTTGTTATGTGGGTTTTTCTAATATAAAATATAGTTTGGAAAACACAAGTGTTATCTGTAGGGAAAAATAAAGAAAGGTAGAGAAAAATAAAGAAAACTGACAATAAAGATTCAGTTGTAAACCAAAATGGTCAAGGAATATTAAGAAGACATGCATTTTTACAGTTAAAAAACAAAATACGAAAACAGCAAATTATTTATTTCTGAAAATATGGAAAACTGAAATTTAATTTATGGTAAGAGGAGTTGTAGGCTATGTTCACAGTTGGAAGAACTATTTTTATGCAAATTATTATGATGTGTCAGAAAAATGAAATCTCTCATCTCAGTAGAAAAAATAGAAAACTGGAGCATCAGCCTGAGTGTCTGAGCATAGCAGAGTATGTATCCAAATGGGATTTCACAGATTAAAGTTATGCTCAGGGCAAAGAATGAATTTAATGGAGCAAACAATCCTCATTTTTACTTATTTTCAGTAGCAAAAATCCCCAACTTTTCCAACATCATTGTTCAAGCAACTCTTAGAAATTATTTAAGGAATCAGCAACTTCCTTGAGTTAAAAGGCTGTTTTATCAGTTGTAGATACATGTCCTGGAGGGCACTGTTGCCAGCATCTGTTGTTCATGCTTACATTTCATGAAAAACTTGAGCACAGAAGTAGGAAACACTTATTACAAAGGTACTAACACTTTTTACTAATCCACAGAGAATTTATACCGGCCTAATGAATGTATTTGGACTCCTGTTTGTGGGACTCCTGTTTCCTTGACGAGAACTGAGCAGAGGCTTTCTGAAGGAAAATTCTGATCTTCACTGCCACATGCTTAAGAGACAAATGTAAGGAAAAGTCTGCTTCTTTAGAAAACAAAGCCAAGCCAAACCAAACCAAAGCCCCACTTGTTTTAAAAGGTGTTTTTCTGACAACTTGATATAATTACCACTTTACTAGGTCTCAGTGTATGTCTAATATTAATGTAAACCCAAGAATATGAATATGTTATGACAGGAGAAATATGTTAGCATATACACAGAATCAAAGAATAGTTGGGGTTGGAAGGGACCTCTGGAGATGATCTAGTCCAACCCCTCTGCTAAAGTATGTGTCCAGCACTTGTGCCCAGGCAAGTTTTGAATCTTTTCAGAGAAATAGACTCCAAACCTCTCAGGGCAGTCTATTCCAGCACTCTGTAACTCCCAAAGTAAAGAAGCTTTTCCTCATATTCTGATGGAACTTCCTGTGTTACAATTTGTGCTGATTTTCACTTGTGCCATCACCGGAAATCGCTGGAAAGATGGACACTGCTGGGCATATCCTCTTGCCACCCACCCTTAGGATATTTCTGAACACTGACATGATCCTCTCTACAGGCTAAACAGGTCCAGTTCCCTCAGCCTTTTCTCATAAGGGAGATGCTCCTGTCCCCTAATCATTTTCATAGTCTTTCACTGGAGCCCCTCCAGCTGTTCCTTCTTTTCCTAGAACAGACGAATCCAGAACTGGACACAGCACTCCAGATGCAGCCTCACCAGGGAAGAGCAGAGGGACAAGATCACCTATCACACCTCAGCCTTCTGGCATTTCTATTCATTAGTGCACCCCAGGATACCATTGGCATTTTTGGCCATAAGGGCGCTGCTGGCTCGTGGACAACTTGTTGTCTGCAAGGACTCCCAGGTCCTTCTCCACAGAGCTGCCTTCACAGCAGTCAGTGCCCCAGTGCATGGGGTTATTCCTCCCCAGGTGCAGGACCCACAATTTGTTCCTCTCTGCCCAGCTCTCCAGCCTATTTCCATCTCACTGCCTGTAGCTCACACTCTGGGCCATCAGCCACTCTTTCCAGTCACCAAACCTGCTGAGGGTGTAGTGTGCCCCTCATTCAGGTTGTTGAGGAATAGGATACCTGAAATGTTAGCAAAGGCCTTCACCACTGTAAAAAATGCATCTTTATATGGAATTGCTTTCAGATCTGTAAGTGATCTGGAAACATGTAATAAATGATCTGCCAAAACAATGGATTTTTAAACTCAGTTACAAAGGACTGTTGTTTTACAGTGAAGACCAGAAACAGACAGACCACCCATAAAAGGCTGGAAGTGCCAGAGACCATGGGTTGTACTCCATAAGACAATTAACAATGACATGTTTATGCAATATAAAGTAAACCAAAAGTATTAAAACAAACAACAAAAAAAAAAAAGTGTGTGTGCATGTATAGATATATAATATAAATATATATTATGTTTGTAACCCTACTATGAGGCTTCCCTGGGAGAAGCATGACTAAATTCAAGGGGAAAAGAAAAGAAAAGAAAAGAAAAGAAAAGAAAAGAAAAGAAAAGAAAAGAAAAGAAAAGAAAAGAAAAGAAAAGAAAAGAAAAGAAAAGAAAAGAAAAGAAAAGAAAAGAAAAGAAAAGAAAAGAAAAGAAAAGAAAAGAAAAGAAAAGAAAAGAAAAGAAAAGAAAAGAAAAGAAAAGAAAAGAAAAGAAAAGAAAAGAAAAGAAAAGAAAAGAAAAAAAAGAAAAGAAAAGAAAAGAAAAGAAAAAAAAGAAAAGAAAAGAAACGAGAAAATGCTGGTCAGAAGCTTCAAATTTTATATTCAACTTTTTTCAATGAGAAATTTGCCCCATTCGCAAGTGTGAATCCAATGGCTAACATGACATTTGTATTAAAGATAGAAAATAAAATTCTGTGTTGTTAGATCAGTGAGGGAACAACAACTCATTCTTCAAATGTCAGAGCAAGAATTTATGATCTTTTTCTCAGAAGAGGAGATCCTTAGGCAAAGTGCTTTGTACCTTGGTCTCTTTTTTCCAGTAAGTCTCAATCACAGGTTCCTCTGGGTAGTGTAGCACGGTTTAAGTTGATCTGATCCATCAAGTTACCATTTTTCATCAGCCAACTCTGCTATCACCTGTAACTCCCTGAGCTGCACCTGTAAGCAAAGTTTGACCCTGCTGAAGATCCTGTGAGTTGTGCCATGTCTCAGTACTCACTCACACAAGCAGTGCCACATGACGGCCATTCCCTGGTGCTGGGCTTTGTGGCATCAGCAGCTCCTGGCTTGTTAGCCTTGTTCCCATTAGCTGGATCTTACTCTGTGCCTCACAGTGCCACCAGTACTCACAAATGTATTGCATATATCTTCAAGAGGATGCACCTCATGCCTTTCTTTACTCCTGTTATCTGTGTAATGCTTCCACTGCAGCTCATGGTGGTCCTCATTGCTCTGTGCTCTAGTAAATGACAGCAGATTGGCCAACCATGCTTGTTGCTGTGTTTAAGGGCTAGAAAAAAATGCAGGAGAACCTTAGAAAATGTTAAAGCAGCTCTTGCTGTCTCATACATTATTGGGAAAACTATTAACATATTCCTAATTTTTTTATTACAAGTTCTGCCTTTCATGCCCCTATGCTGGAAGTTGTTGCTGAAATTTAATGTTCTTAAACATTGTTGCTGAAATTTAATGTTCATGAGCTTTTAGAAAACTAGACAAAATTTTTGACAAAAAGTTACAAGCTTCTCCCTTTTAAACAGAAATGAAATCCTAGCGATAAACGTAAGGAAATTTTTTTCCCCGTTTTTTCTCTCTATTTGTGTCCCTCTAGTTCCATCAGAAAATAATAAAGCACAATCCAGGAAAATCTGGACTGTCGTCTCCTCCAAAAGGTAACAAATGATGGGATTTTTGCTTCTGTTTGGGATCTTAGCCATCAGGCTTACATACACAGTGACATAAAGTTACTCTCTTATGCACACATAGACACAGATGAATATGCATTTATAGAAACATAAATATATAAGCATTACCTGCAATTATTAGGCCAAGCAACACAAAACCTATCATGGAAGTTTGAATCATTATCCTGGTACAAAAATGCAGAATTCCTTGACTTAGGTCAGTTGCAAGGCATGAAATCTTCAATTAGGGGAAAAAAATAACTATGTTTTGTTATCTAAATCTTTTCTATATCGGTTTTCGTATTGCAAGAAAAATTTTACAGTATTGAAAGCCAAGTGTCCATTATTTAGCTACGTACATCATTGTATTTTATATATGTGTGTGTATATATATATATATATATATATACACACACACAATACATATATACTTGGTCATATTTAAGTTCCACTGAGGTTGAGTGGTCAATCTTTATTTTCATAACTTTTACATCAATAGGATTACTCCGAATTCATAATGCTGACACCTCAAAATCTAACTTGACCCTGGTGCCCAAAAAATTGCATTGAGAAAAATCACATTAGGATTCAGCTGAGAACATGGGGAGTAAAAATGCAGCACCATCATCACATGAAAAATAAGCCTTAAAATATAGCAGGCAATAATGCCATAGATTATATCTCATAAAGGACAAACACATATATTTGTGACTTAATGCACTATCTGTACTCAAAGAACAATTCTAATGTTTTAAATATTTTAAACTCTTTCCTCATTTTTGGTTAAGAAGGAGCGGTCAATTATTTATCTTGATATCCTCATCAGTCCAATTTTAAACAGATAGGTGACTTCTGTATTATAAATATAGGGAAAGGTTTAGAACAATTTCTACAGGCAAATTTGTCTTTATGAACAGTGAACCTTCTTGTTTTTTCCTAATAACTGTTAAAAATAACTACAGTCTTATTCTTCTCCTTTTACTGAGAAGTTGAAATAATGCATGCCTCATTCAAAATATAAACAAAAAAACCCCTGTTGAACAGAAAGGTTTTGTTACTGTTGTCAATATATTGGATGAAGTGTTAACGATATTGACTTCACACTATGCCAGAGAAAAAGTGTGGAAACACAACATAGACAGTATGGTCAGGAAAAATTACTAACATACTAAGAGCAAACTCTATCTGATTAATTTTCTGATTGTACCTGAAGTTGGATTCTTTTATCAGTTAAATGAAAGAATGGAAAATAAACTTAATTTGATTTAAATTCCAGTAGTTTTCATCTCCTGTATATTTATCTGTGGTTTTAATTAAATGCTAATAAAATTCTATCCAAAAAATTACTTGAAATGTGAATTTTAGGTTTAGTACTTTGTTCTAAAACACAGGGGAAAAAAAAGCTTACAACTTACCTGTTTTCTTTTTATCCCAGCTGAAAATCTAAACACTTTTTTCTACTCTAGAGAAGTTTTCTTAGTGGAAAAATATTTTTGGGAATGCAATAGCTGCTTCTATTTCATTATTTGTGGTAATTGTGAAAAGTAGTAATAATGAATTCATTGTCATTTTCAAGGTTTGCTGTCCTGTTCAACCTTTAATTCATGATGACCTCAATGAATACTCAACACATAAAGATCACTTCAGAAACCTGGTTGTTGTCCAAGATATTTATGTCAGCAAGATAAGAAATTGCATGTAACACTTGGATTTCTTTTAAACTCCCTGTTTCTTGTTCTAGCTCTCTATGCTTAGGCATATTGGATAACAGTAGAACTTTTCCTGAAGGAAGGTAGCAGGTGTCTGAACTGCTAGGTTTGTTGCACAAATCTAGATGTGTGTACACACATTCCCCTGTGTGCAAGAGGTGTAAGGTCTGTTAGAAGATTATTAACAGATTTAGAGGAGTACTGATCAGCCATCACCTCTGAATGTGACCTTTGGTAATTATTTAGTGCAGTATTAGGTAACTATATTTGCTGAACTCAGGTAAAAGACAGAAATGAAAATAATATATTCAAAATTCATTCCTGGGAAGTTTGATTATCAGTACATGAATAAAACTTCCATACATCTAAGAAAACAAATCCAGTGTTGCTCATGAGGCTCAAAGCAGTAAAAATTAGTAGAGATGGCTGGAGGGAAAAGAAATGGCTGGGCTAAATGTTTTGAATATAAAAGACAAAAGTTTTTCAAATTGTCTGTCACCATTTACCAAAAGAGAGTGAAAGATCCAGATGGCAATCACATCACTTGATATGTGTAGGAGTAACCAAGCTCTCCAATACACACATTCATTGACTAATTCAATGTCAATGAATATGTGTATTGGAGAGCTTGGTTACTTAAATCTTAAAGGGATGAGTGAAAGAATCAAGCATAGCTGCAAGACCTTGAATTTTTAACATATTTGAGGCATTATTTATGGAATTATGGAATCCTGAAGTTTGAAATATTTATGCTATTTGTGAATATAAATTAATATTTTGCCTTATATAAAACTGTAAATATAAACTACATTAATATCAGGTGTGAAAGTCCTCTTAGTTTTTAGCCATTAAATAAATGTTATAATAAATAAATTAATGTCAGCATATCAGCTTATAGTTAATGTGTTTTAAAACCTCTAAAGTACCAGTTACTGCTGTTCATACTCATGTCAAATAACCCTACATCCCATGATTATGTTGGGTGAATCTGAAATTGATAATACTTAGTATATATAAAGATGGCAGAAAACAATGCTTAGTCATTTAACAATTGTTACTTTGCTGCTTGCAATTATTTATTTATAAAAACATTTTCTTTCCCTAATTTTCATAAGAGACACAGACAAAGAAAAAGGAGAAAAAAAAAAAAAAAAAAAAAAAAAGGGATAAAAAGTCAAATAGTCTTTATGTCCTAAAGTTAAAAGAAAAGTGGTGGTTTTGCACAGCCTTTGTTCTGCAGACATTGCAATAATATCAGCCATATATAACAAATAAGAGAAGTAACAACTGCCCAAGGACTTGCCCAGATGTGTTTTCAACACAAAACCATGAAGAGTTTTTGAGGTATATATGGCCTTTAAGACTTAATTACCTGGGTGATTTTATCCAAAACTCTTTTAAACATTGTGACAATGGATTTCTTGGTTTCAGTTTCCTGTAAGTTATTGTTGCTACTGATGGCCAGAGCTGTTATTGAGTAGTCTGAGCTGCAAGTCCTGCTATTTGCCTTCAATGAACAAGAAGCTCTGGTAAAAGAGGCCAAGATTTCCAAAAGAATATAAATGCCAATCAATGCTTTTCATATGTATTAATATTTCATGGCAAGTGATCAGACTGAAAATGCCTTTCTTCTGTTGTTCAGAACTAAGTCATGACTATTTTCATTGGAACAGGTGAGAATTTTCTTGTGAATAATCCTTTTGTGCAGAAGGGCAAGGGAAAAAGTAAGGTTTTTAAATAATTGTCCAGATTTTTTTTTGTGCCAATTAAATTCCATATGACATTGCATAGGTATTCAAGATAAATAAAGGAAAAAAGCAAAGATGTATTTCCTTGATTTAGCTGCTGGACCAGTTCTTAAATGCTGGATCTGTCACTTAAGAGGGAAAATCCCTTTCCAGGTCTCTGCTGCCTTATGAGTTATGATTACCAGTTTAATGTCTTTATTTATTATCTCCTGGCTAAAGTATTTAATAGGAGTACAGAGTTGCCCACATTCCATTCAGAATGTGGTAGGATTCACAGGAAAAGTCAAACAAATTTAGTTACATCTCAAGTATTATAAGTTTACTTTTTGGACCAAAGGGAGCTCTGTCTGACTTTACAATAAAGTAATGACCCACGTTTGGGTTTCTAACCATGAAGTGACATGATGTCCTGAAGCCAAAGAAAAACCCTTATTCCTCACATTTTTCAGTAAGTTTTCAATCTGAATGGCTTCTTGTGTTTCTTTGCAAGCTGTCATTTCCAAAGGACTATAGCTAAAAGATCAAAGCAATCACACTTTAGCAGTTAGCTAAAAAACCTTGTATTCACTCATTAAACTGTGTTGAAAAACAGATATCTTCTTTTATAACTATAATGAAGTTTCAGAGCCTGAAGAATCAATTCCACATCAAAGAATCACTGTCATGATAAATATATATATTTTTTCTCCTGTCTAACAAAACTTCATGGAAGGATTTTTGACATATTAAAACATCAATTTGTGAGAAACATGTATTCTGAACTTTTAAGTGATTAGATTCAAATCACACAAAAGAAATATTTATATCAGACATTCCTAAAACAGTGAACTAAGTTAAAACTCCACTGCTGCCATCAGTAGGCAGCACTTTAACAACAGAGAAGGACACTGCTGAGTTTTACCATACATAGTCTACAAGAATGATGCACAGTCTACAACAATGGAGTTTCTTTTAATTCTGTTCCTGTGTGAGTGCCAAAGTAATCAGCTGTACAGAAACACAGTGGCTTGAGTAGGTAAATATATCACCTTAGTAAGACAAATTATTACATTTCACCTGTGTGGGGGCACTCTTTGTGGTCACAGGTAAAGCAATTTAACATTGAAAACATTTTGCTTCAATGTCCCAGTTAAATTCTAGTCTATAGTTTAGGTCCCATATAACCTGGTGCATATGTACTTGGGTTTTGTAGTCCTGAAGGCAAATTGTCACTGAAGGCATTTTCACCAGCATATAAAAGATAGTGACAAATACCCTGCTGCTTGTTTTCTGGTGAGCCAGACACATATATATAGCTTATGTCATACAAATAAAACTCACAGGATTTGCTCTATTTTTCTTACATAATCTATTTTGGGAAAAAATCCCAAATCAACAAAAACAGACTATTTCTTGATCCTGATGATACATTTCAAAATTTGCCAATACAGACAAAGAAAATCCTTGTCACTAACGATGAAGGTCATTGATTATAAATGAACATCATTATTTTTATTTTCCAACTCATGTGTGGTTTATGCTCTGTATTACTATATATTATACCTCAAGTACTCAGGAAGATAAAATATCATCAACAGTTAACACATATTGTTTCAGACTGCCCATTTTGGAAAACACATAAATCATTACCTAGGATTTCCAATGTAATCTTTAAATACTTACTACAAGTAAATAATTTCCTAAAAGAAATTTTTTTCACTACTCCCCCACCTCATGAAGATAAACAGAGTTTTCAAAAAAAAAAATACCTGCTGTTTATTCTCTTCTTAACTGAGCCAGTATAAATCCTACACCTGCTTGTGCACTGTTAAAAAATGTGTCTGTTCTATTAATGACTGACATTGATTCCAAAATTTGATATATTTGGTAAAATAGTATAGGATATTTTTAATGAAGTAAACTTTAACAGATTTTTGTGTTCCTTCTCCAGTTTCAAGATATCACTAGGTGAAGGTTATTACATAGTGGGAGAGCTCACAATCAGCTCAACAGTTGCTCCACTTATTTTAGCCAAAAATACTAGAGTGAAGATGCTGTGGTGTATCTGATGAGTGAGAGTGAGTGGGAGGAGACCCCAAACACAGATGAAATCACAAAAATACATCATGATCTGGCATTGTTACCGTTTAACTTTATTTAGAACAGGTAGTTCGGGGCACACAAGAGTATTAGTGGTATTGCAATTTTTAGAGAGTTTACTGCCATCCTCCACAACTCAAACTGAAGAAATGGCACTCCCTGCCTCCTTAGCCTGTTGAGATCAGGAAATAATTGCTGTTATGACTGTGAATCACAACCAAGTTACTGTCAGAGAAATGTAGTTTATTTAAGCCTGTTTTTAATATCCTTTCTCCCAGCTGCATGGATATATTAGTAACCACTTACATCATGGATACTGAAAATTACTTTTTTCCTGTTATGATTTAGATCAAAATCTAAAATTTGCTAATTTTGAAATTTTTTTTTATTCTTGAAAAATGAGTTAAAATTTTAAGTCTTGAAAATTGTGCTTCAAATATTAATTTAAAAAACCACTGATTAAAACATTTTAATTTTTCATAAGCTATTAAATAAATTATGACAACAATATTTATGACAAAATTAACTATTAATTTCTTGTAGAGCTCTTATAGAAATGTACATATAAACATACATGTTGGTGCATGCATACAAGTGTTATTTATATGCAGTATAAAGTATGTACTAAATATATATATAACACTTTCTTTATTTTAGCATTATAAATTGAAAAGCCATTCTGAACTCCACAGATAGTTCCTAGATTCTGACATGCCTTTTCATGTTCTTGAATAGATTTTCTTAATGTACTTTCCCTAAAAACACAAACCCATCTACTTTAGTTTAAATAAAGGATTGAGTATTATATTTTTAATGGTAAATTTGCAACACAAGTTTACTGGAGATAGTGAAATCTAACTAGTATTTGAAATAAAATACTTGTCACTGCATGTGATGTCTGGGAGACATAGCCTGGGTGTAGATGCAGCAGTCAGTACAGAACATACCTGGAGCAATGGAAAGCTTTAAAAGCAACCCTGACTCCAAAATGCTGACTAAATAAAGAGGTATGTACATCAAAATACATATTATATTTATATAAGTAGTTACTTAGGTTTTATAAGTATGCATTTAATTAATCACTTAATTTCTTGAATGTTATTTTGTACTTTTAAGGGAAAAAGATAAAAGAATTTGATGACTCTGAAGCATCTTCTTGTTAACTCTTTTTACATTTGATCCTGTACTGTTGACTGACAGATTAATAACTTTTAAATAGATTGAATAATTGGTCTCAACGTTTTATGAACCAGCTAAAGAGCTTTCTGATATTTTTAGCTATACATAATCTGTTAAATGTTAAGGGAGTTTGGGTTTAGATTTAAATATACTAATCTGAAATGTTAATTTTTTTGTTTCCTCCATTAAACAGCTGATCTGAATTTCTCAAGCATTATTATAGTAAGCTATTTTCTTAGTGTCCTAAGAAACATATAGATATCTCAATTAAAGCATTATCTAACAATGATGCTGACACCTTATAAATGCCTCTCTCACAGAATTGGTTTGTTTAGAGATTTTTATGCTCTTAGAAACCTTATCAGGTATGAACAGCTAGACTTCTAGATGATGCAACTCCTGTTACCAAGGATTTATCAAGACTGTGGGATACAAACTCTATTTTGCAATAAAAACCCTTAGCTAATCTGCTTTAACCACTGGTGAGCACTCCATCACAAAAAAACCCCACCAACCCTGCTATTTTAATGGTAGATTTCAGATTCATGTTAAGGTTAAATAGAGATAGAGGGGTGCTAAATAAAGTCTTATCAGGTTACCATGCATCAGAACTGTGATAAAGCTTCCTCAGGATAATATCAAATGGAACAAGGGACTATTCAGAAATGTCTGACAAAAGACACACCATTACAGTGGGACCTGTCTAATTGACAGCATGGCTTAAGTGTGGAATTTCTGATACATAGAACCTGGTGACTGCCTCGACTCCAGCAGTCTGGGCTGTGTTCAGGCAATTCCAGGGTTTTGTGAGTTAACCAAAACCAGGGATCTGTATAAGCACGCAGGAAATTTTTGCAACAACAAGCTTCTCTTATCTTGTGGGGTTTTTTGGTGGTTTGTGGTTTTTGGTTTTTTTTTTTTCTTTTTTTTTTAGCTATTTGTCTCCGTCAGAAAAATATGTAAGGTTCATAAATAAGGAAGTGTAATGCTTCTCTGAACCTCAGGGTTGTTTGTTTTTGGGGGGGGTTGGTTTGTTTGGTCTGGTTTTGTTTTGTTTTGTTTTCAAGTTATTATGCTGGACTGATTTACCACCACTTTCCCTAATTTTTAGGCAGGCCCTCAGCTCTCTCACAAGTTCTCAGGATGACTTCATCTTCAAAGTGATTCATGGAAGGAGAAGACACAGGCAACTGGACACATGCAGTAGCCATTTATTTATAGGAGTTTTAATTTTGATGCTTTCTGTTGGATGTCCCACTTCTGTATCTATTTGCCCTTACAAAGCTCAGTTGCTATTGAACAGAATTTTAGTTTATCAGAAGCTGACAGTGAGATAGCTAAAGAAAAATTTAAAAGAAGTTATATTGTTGGCTCTTGGTGCCATTCCATGGACATGGGAACTGTTTAATTTACTGAGAGGACATACTCCCATACATCACTCCACAATAATCTTTGTGTAAGAAAATGCTTATTTGAGAATTGCAGAGTGTAGGAAATAATGACTGGAAAGAAACTGCAGGATCAAAAAACTAAGCTTTTGAGGTCTTTAAAAAGGTCATAAAAAGCGGTACCACTGGTTAACACCTTCTGACCTCTCTTGAAAGATAATTATCAGATGTTTTAGGCATCTAAACATACAAAGGGTTAAAATAGAATCAGAGGAGAATATTGCTTTTTTTTCCTTCCAGGCATGTGTTTACTATTTGCAGTAAAAAATTTCTATAGAGAGTATTCAGTAGAGTCTATAACCTGCTAGTGGCTCTCTTGAAAACATTTATGAACAGTTAAATGTGTTGTATTTAATCAGGTAGTTAACATTAAATCAAGACATCATTTGTCTCAGAGAGTGCAAATTTGCTGTTGAGGTGGATTAACTGAAAGCAAGTACAAGTTACAAAAAACAGAGAAGCAAATCAAGGGCCCTTGCAAAAACACTCCACATAAACAATGGTCCTGGCTCAAAAGGTAAGCACGATTTTAAAAAAAGGAATATAATTGTTTCTTTAAAAAAAAGTATATGTTTGGTAAAGGACTAAGTGAAAAGAGTAATTTAAAGAGTACGAAAAACAGGAAATGAAAAGGTCATTTTTCAGTGTGTTGTGTTCTGGAATGGTGTCTTTCTGCAATCCAGGTACACAGTAAACTACAAATTGCTCAAGAGCTGAAAGAAGGAAATTGAACCGAGGATTTCTGGAGTGAGCTAGAAAGCCTCTTAAAAATTCTCTTTTGAAAAATGAGAATTACACACGTTCAATTGCACAAGTATGGCTGTATAAATAATTGGTCCAGTATTTGTGCTTAAAATCTTCTTTCCATTGCATCATCTGAGATATGATGAGAACCAGATACAGCTAAGAAACTAATCTGGTTAGAAACGTTTTTACCACAGAAGGACAAAATGGTTTCAAACAGCAACTGTTTTCTGTGTTTGCTTGAATGCTTTTTGTGTTGTAAATTTTGTAAAGACATACCAGCTTTTACAATCTGCTACTTCTTGCCTTACAAACACTGTCTTACGCAATATAAGAGTTCAACAGATGTACCTTGACTTAGAATACCAAAGATCTTCTCTGGTCTGTATTACATGTTCTGTATAGGTTCAAACAATCTTCAATACTGTTCGTAGTACTTTAATTGTGTGAAGAAGTATACAGTTCATTAGCTACTATAGTCAACTCCCTTTTTTATGTAGTTTGATAAAATGGGAAACACTAAAATGGGAGAGTGTTTTATTTTCTACTGAAAAGGTTTCTCCAACATGACAAGTGGAATAAATTGTTTGCATCCATTGTTAGGTGATAGGAATTGTTTGACTCCACTCAAAATTCTGAGTGAGTTTATTTGAATTTTTAACTTGAGTTTCTTTTTTTGTCTTTGCCTGTAGAGGTAAGAGAGTTTTGAATGCAGTCAGGAGCAAAATATGAACATAAACTCTGTGCTTTTAAGTTGCTACTGTTTTGTAGCACGTATATATTTCATTTCTTATGGTCAAAGTGTAACAGACTGGAAAGATAAAGTTCTAAATTTTTGCACAAATTTTTATTTATTATAATGTACAAAAGTTCTTTTGTTTATTTGATGTTCAGTTTCTTCTTGTAATTGTAAAATGGTTAATGTTTTCTTGTGCTAGAGCAGGAAGAAATTATATCTTAAATCTGGGGGAAAAAGAAAAATTGTATGAAGCAGCAAGATTAGAAGCAATTTTGTTATAATGTTATTTACAGACAGATTTTTCTAGGATTTTTTTCAATTATTTATTCAAAATTCAAAGTATCTTTAAAAACATGTAAATTTTTTTGACCATCATCTTAAGTTGCTCCACTGATACCAATATCTGTGTGCACAAAGAAAGAATGATAGGAAGAAAATTTAGGATTATCCTGCCAAAGTTTCTGTCTGGATTTGAGCACTGAGGAAATTTTCTGAAAGATATACAGCTGTGTATATTAATTATTTACAATAATCACATATTACAAAAAAAAAAAAAATTCTCTCAATGGTTTGTTAGACATCAGGACCCTAGGGGCAAAAATGAAGAGAAATTAAAATTAACACTAGTCTCTAGAGTAAATTTGGTTAATACTAGATATTTTTTAGAAAAAACATTTTGATGAAAGTATAGTTGCAGGATTTTTTAACAGTCTTGTGATAAATTTCCTTATTTTATAAATTTTTCCTTATTTTATAAACCTCTTACATTACGATAACACTGTTGTTAATAAGAGTAATTCTTTACCTTTTTTTTTGCCATACTTACCAAGAAGTCTGTGCAACTTCAAGATAGTTCAACAAAATTACTTAACTCATTCTGCCTTTAGAGGATTATCTGTTCCCCACTGATGTCAACTTTTGACATGTGTGTGTTCTGTATACACAATTTGGTACATATTTAATATATCAACAGCAATGGGAGTCATGGGTATCTGGGGATTATTTCACTGACTGCCAAAGTGCACCCACCTCTTGGGGAAAAGTTATTCCAACATAAACAGTTTTGATATTGCCAACTTGCACAATATTTGATAATTTCTCTGTGGCCCAGCTGTTCTCTAGTCTTCACATATGCAGATGTAGCTTTTATTTGGAGAAGAAAAAGGTTTTTACTGCTCAGTGGAGGAGTTTGGGGCAGACTATAAAATGAAGCTTGAAGCATTAAAGGCTTTTAGCAACAAAACCCTCACAACTACTTAATATAAAGTGATCATCCTTTATTTTTTTTTTTATTATCAGGCATGATCTGGAGGGGAGGGAAAACTGGTGCAGAGAACTTGGAAGAGCCCTACTCTGTCTTTTAAGTCCTTCATATTGTGAGTGCTATTCTTTAGGAAGAATAAGCAAACTCTAGAGAAGTTAGTGCAATTCTAATTGCATGAAGACATTCAGGTTTATTTTCCTACCGACTTCTGGAGACCAAGCCACCTTTTTTTCATAAGAACTTTCATTCCACAGTAATAATTGCATGTTGAATATTTTCTATACTTTGGGTAACTTTAATTAATTAGAATATAAAATAGGAAACCTGAAAGGTTTGTTCATGCTGGAACCCTTGACAGATAAAACATTAGTCTGAGAATAGCATTATAAAGTTTACATTAATTGTGTTGCTTTTTTGTCTTACATTTATAAGGTGATAATTAAATATAAAAAGTTACTTTAAAAAATCAATATATTTTCTTAATATACTCAAAGGTGGAATCTTCACAGCTAAATTTCCTTGCTAATAAATTGAGACAGCATGTGTTCAAAATGAGTTATCACAATATAAATGATTTAATGAAAGTTTCCAATGGTTGCTTCTGAATTGAACTTGGATTTAGCTGAGAAGGTTTTCTCACAACTCTGTATGCTTCCAAAGAGAGAGGTTAATCCTTAGGAATGCTAGAGAATCACTGAGTAAACTGATAATAGTACATTTTTATGATTCTGTCAAGTATAGCCACAATTAAAAAGTCCCTTTGTGGGCTGCATACAAAGGCTTTGCAAGCCGCAAGTGGTCTGTGTGCTGTGATACAGAGAATCTTAAGCTGGTGGATATTGACGTAGCCCTATTAAAGTCAATGGCATTAACACCTCTTTTATACCAGCTAACAATCTGGCCTGTGATCTGCCCCCTACCCTCTCCATTATACACTGTGTTAACAGATTGTCAGACATCCCTTGAGAGAAAATGTATATCCTGCTAGACAAACTAATTTTATGTCTACACATGATTTTCAGACCAAAAGTTTGATCTGAAGCCAGTAAAATAAAACAAACTCCTGGAAAAAGTGCTTACTTTCTAACATTTTCCCATTTCTTTTTCCTTTTTTAAAGTTATAATCTAGGAACAGTATAACAAGGAAGTCAAAGACAGCCTCAATAGAGCTATTATTTCCCCTCCTGCACAGGTGGTAGGCTCAGTTTTTCCCCTCCCAGTGTTACGGCCAGTGCAGCTGTATCAGAGCATGTATAATTAATTAATTATACATGCCTTAGTATATAATTAAGTATAAGGGTGGTGTAGGGGGATACATCAATGACTTTATAGAAGAAGAGAAATAGGAGGCATATTGTAACTCCGATTCACAGTTTGTAGGTTTCTCCACCCCCTGGGGCAGTGCAACTGCCCTCTGTAATTGAACCCTCGGCTTGTACCTTTTTTTTTTAACAGCAGAACAACAATGTCAATGAATAAAGAGACTGTGCTCTAGAGTTCAACTCCAGCCAAGATGCAAGGACAAGAGACTGAGATCTCAGAGGTAACAAAAGTTAAGGCAGTGACTGCTGAATAAGTGTGGAGTGCAAAGCAAGACAGTGCCAGTACAATTAGTAGTGCAGCAGTGAAGCTCAGCATAGACAAGATCTAGTTGCAACACTGGATCATATGTACATGGTAGGGTTTTTTTCCATGGGATTGAACGTACCTTTACTAGAATTTTAAAGCTTGTGAAAAAAGAACAAACACCCTGGAAGAGAAACACTAGGGTGTGTGTTTATGTTGAAGTCTGATAGGATTGCAAATATCTATTTAGATGATAAACTGTAATTCACATGATTTGATTTTTATAGGGTGATTTTAAGAACACAGCTCTAACATCAATCTCTACCTTCTGTCCCATATGTGCATCTTGAGCATCTCCTTGCTGTCATTATTCTGCAAGAGAAATAGAGAATGGGGTAGTTTTTCTTCTGTCTGTTGTTGGAAGGCTAATCAATGTCTTTAGCTTTTTGTATTTTCATTTCCATTATGCTAGGAAATAATATGTTAGTAAAAATTCAGGTAAAGATTTCCTTTACAATGACAAAAAAAGAAATATAAATGGGAAATATATGATGGGAGCTCAATGAAAACCATGAATAACCAGAAATAAGATAAGAGTTGAAGCTGAATGACTGCCAGTTTTGTGGGACAGCAGTTGGCCTTGATTTTAATACCAGCTGTCAGACATCCAGTTTAATATTTATCTTTGCCTTTCCATCATTGAAAGTGTAAAGACACCTCTTAGTAATTGCCCAGATGAGAAAATATGTGTGTACGGTTTGTTGTAATTCAAATGTGGCAGTCTTTGTATCAGCAGGACTGTGCTGAAAAACCTTGTAGACTATAGTTTTTGCAATAAATTACTTGGCTACAAAGGGATTTTCTTAAGACTTCAGAGGAAGGTGGGGTGTCTGGGGGCTGTTTGTTTTGTAGTGGAAGTAGTGTGAATGTGGATAAGTCCATCCTCACAGATGACACATCTGTCTCAGCAAGGTTATTTATGGCTTTTGCAATTTCCTAAATGAGTGTGTTTCAGAAAGACATGGAATACCAACATCCCAAATTCTACTTCCTCTATTAGTTCAGTAGTGATTTAAAGCTACCTTACACACACACACATATACACACTGCTTTACCTCCAAACTCATTAAAATACAGTATGATTGCTGATATTTTTCTGACTGCAGGAAAAACACACTGCTATGTAGGGTCAAATGATTCGTTTCCATCCCAAAGTTGTTACAAAGTAAATTACCAACACATTGTGTTGGATTTGGTTTCCCTTCTTAAACCACACTATCTAATGGAAGCTACTTCTATTTTTCTAGATTGTTTTCTCTCCTTTCCGGTAATTTTTTCACATTAATGGAAACACCTGTCATTTTAAGCTACCTTAACCTCAAGGTAAAGCATGGGTGGCTTAAGGAGGCTGTTGAATTTCTGTGTTAACTGTATGATTCCTCTTCTGCTCCTGCTGTTTGAACAGGAAAAGCACTGCTGCCCAGGAGCTCCAGGTAGAGTTTACAGCAACATAGTTCTTGAACATCCAGTGACATTAACCTTGACATTGCTCAGATGATAATGAAATCAGTCTCTGGTGCATCTTTACATACTCTGTGCTATCAACACCCGGTAAATAATGTGAGCCCAGTATGACAAGGTAAGGCTGAGGCACTCTTCAATACTCACAGTTTGATGGCTTATGGATTTGCTCATTCTGTCTGAGGAGCCCAGGAGAACTGCTCCTAAACTGTACAGCTGTCATGGCTTAACCCCAGCTGGCAGCTCAGCACTACTCAGCAATCCACTCAGTCTCCCCTCCCACATGGGATGGGAGAATTAAAAAAAGGTAAAACCCGTGGGTTGAGACAAGAACTATTTAATAATTGAAACAAGGTGAAATATAATAATAATAAATTGTAATGAAAAGAAGAGAGAATAATGAGACCCATGAAAAAAAGTGATGGAGAACACAATTACTCAATACCTGCTGGCTCGTGCCCAGCCCATCCCTGAGCAGGGATTGGCAAGTCCTCTCCGTTTATATATAGCACATGACATTCTATTGTATGGAATATCTTGGCCAGTTTGGACCAGCTATTCTGGACATGCTCCCTCCTGGCCTCTTGTGCTGTCAGAGCATAGGAGTCTGAAAAGTCCTTGACTTAGAGCAAGCACTACTGAGCAAAAAACAAAATACCACTATGTTATCAACATTATTCTCACACTAAATCAAAAACACAGCTCTGTACCATCTACATGGAAAAAAGTTAACTCTATCCCATCCAAAAAATAGGAAACAGATGACCTAAAATTGTAGAAACTTTTCAGCTATTTTCAATTTTAAAATATTTCTCTATCAAAATTTCTAAGTTTTTTTACAAAAACAAATAGAAATTGAAGGCAGTTTTATCACTTCCCTTTCAATGTGGAGAATGGCTAGACACATTTTTTTTATCTCCATCAACACCTGCTATGTGTATTTTTTCACAGTGAAGGCACTACTATTCACATCAGTAATTAGTTTTCTTGAGAACCTGTGAATGTACCTTTGAACAGACTGAGCATTTATCATAAAAAGATAATGATGACAAAAAGTGGATACTTTTTTTAGATGGTCTGTGCTTCTGTAGCTTCTGTGGTGTTTCATACTTCAGAACCAAACTCATAATCCAATGCCTGTGACTCAAAGCATTATGCATTTTGAAATACTCCCCTCAGATTCAATTTACTCCTCTGTGTCTGTTAGTCTACAAAAGATTTTGTGCAATGCTGTGCCCTTCTTTCTTTTCTTGTACATTGAAGCATTTATTGCATTGAAGTTGTTCAGAAGCTCTGGAAAATATTACCATTATAGCAGTGACTTTTACGAAGGTCTGAAGAGAGGCAATTAATTTGAATTGCTGCAATTCTGTTAAACTACTTGGGGTTATGACTATTCATATTAGCAAATGATTGTGTGTTTCCATTGTGCCTAAGGAAGGAATACAAATTTGATAGCATTCCCCTACAGTCTTGTGTTCAGCTTTATTGCATTTTCCTGGAAGCAATGTCAATTTTTTTCTTTACCTCTACAACTAATAACAGCACTAGTCCAACCCTTCTATGTTTTCTGCTTGTTCAGCAGCTCTTTTGCTTCATAGTTTGATCTCAGCATCTGATGCCACTCATCCATTAATTCATTCATTAAAAAGCTCAGAAGATAGTAATGAATATTTATAAAAATACTTGTTCTCTCTACCATCCATCTTGATGTTAGTTTTCTGGAAGTAATTCCAAGCAGCAGGTAATATCAACAAAGGCAGGTATACTAAGAGTTATGGAATAGAAGCAGATTCCTTTGTGTGTTTGTGCAAAATTAAAAAAAAATAAAAGAAAACAACAACAACAAAAAGATAACTTGAAAGCTACACCTAAGGAAAAAATTAGGGACTGAGACTGTGATTATGAAACACAATTTTAATTTCTTAAATTTTAATTTCTGCAGGCATGATCTCATAGACAACACAAACAATTCCTCTTTCCTAAACTGCATGTGCATTCCAGATTTGTTCTAACTTACATATTTCTTTTTTTCTTTTTTTTTTTCTTATATGTAATTTATTTAGTAAGACCAAGGCAAAGACAAAAAAGAGTGAAAGATTTTTTTTTTCTCTTCTGAAATCTGATATACTTACATAGACTTCATGCTCTTTAGCCAGAGAGAAAGACTGGAAAAAAATTAAAAGATTGTGTGAGAATATGAGAATATGCCAGTAGTCTAAGAAAGACCATATCTCACATACAAACGTAGATAATCAATCAGAAAATGCAATTTAGAATTTACACGTTCCCTTAAAAATCTGTCCCCTTTAAAAACTCATCTTCCATTACCATCTCGCCAAGAATTCTATAACTATGTATGATGCAGGGAGCTGTAAATGACGTAAAAGACTGCATCATTCCTAAAATTGGAAGGTCCTTACATGTTCAATGGTAACAAACAAAACTAATTTTTTTTTCCATTTAGATCTCCTATTTCTTTGGCTCCCTCAGTTCCTATGGCACTCCAAGGATCCACATGAGCTTGCCTTGTTTTAAAAAGTTTGGTTTAGAATCTCAAGTAAATCTGCTTATAGAGGAGAAAACGTGCTATGCTATACCCTCATAATTCTGAAAAATAAAATGCTGATACTGCATATCTCTAGGGATCCTGCTTTACTTTTTATTTTTCTTTTTTTAGAATAAAGATTGAAAAGTATCTCATATGCTTGATAAGACAGATCTCATTCAAACACATCAAACTACATCATCTCTGGCTATTCAAGGCTCAAACCCTTTTTCTAATGCCCATGTAAATCATTATAATTCATTAATTCCACTGAGGTTACAGTGACATAAGTGAGACCACAGTTTGACCTGCTATGGAGAGGTTACAACAGAAGGTAATTAAGAACAATCTATATTGGTACATATTCTCCCACAATGTGTTTCTCATTGGCATTTTAATCAACGGGGCAGGGGGGGGTGGTTTATGCGAGATTTCTGTATGGTATTTTTCAACAATCTAAGAAGTAAACTATTTTTAATTTCTGTTGATTTATTTTATTTACAGAAGCTGCACTTGGAGATTTAAGGGAAGAGGACCTTTGTTATTTAAAAACTTGCAGTTATTGATCGTGATGATTAACTCCATGCTTGTTATTTTTTTCCAAAAAAACAGAGGAAATTTTTCTGTTTCTCTGGAGTTTAAAGTAATCTTTCAGCAAATCTACACTTAATATTTAAGCTAGAACTAAAATAGTGGTGGTAGTTTCATTGGATTTGTAGTATTTTGATTCTTTTTCAAAGAAAAAATTTCAAAGAAATTTTGATTCTATTTTTCTTCTCAAGGATTGAAATACACATATAATACTGAATTAATGAATAATTAATACTGTATCTCAAAAGTTTTATATCAAAAATTATCTATCCTGTTCAGATCTAGTTGAGCACATAAAATCAGATTTCTTATTTTAAAATAATATTTCAACTGAAACTGATTACCATTTCAGAATCTGAACCAAAACATCAAGGAGTCTGAAAAAACTTGTTTGGTTTTGGTGGAGTTTTTGGGAAGGGAGCATGTGCTACAGTTTTTTTTCCCCAAGATTACATCACTGTGATCAAGTAAGCCTCTGGCAGTTTTATTTTAATTGCTTATTTGCATCCAGGTTTTGGAATGTGTACTTCGGGCAGAGCCTGTGTGTCCTTAGAAGACTGACATTCACTGATTTGGGGGCTGTTGCAATTTAAACAGTTAAATAGTTTAAATTAAAAGGTTTCTTGGACACTTCTTAGTAAAGCTCACTTAATTGTGGAAGGGTCCCTGTGTTTTTGAGCTGTATCTGTAAGTGGCAGATGGGATATCCTAAAATGTGACAAAGATGAGTTCTGCAGGTTTAAGAATGTGATTTCTTCTTTGAGCTGTGTAAGGAAACCCTCACAAAAACAAACAAAAAGCTAAACCTTAAGCACTTGTAAACTCTGTTTTGTAAAGAGTATATTTGCTTGTGTAGATTTGTGGCAACTTCAGATTTCAGTTATGCATCTGTCCCTCTGTGTATAAATTACCTGATTTCTGTGCTTTTGAAAATTCTGTCTTTGACGCTTAGGCTTTACTTTGATCATCCATTGGTGATGCTTAATGAACCACAATGGGCCAAAAAATAAATAAACAGAATTTTATTTTATCTATTTGTTCTCATTGCAGCATATAGTAAGTTTGGCTAATCCTGTTTAAAGTACTGAGTAAGTAATTAAGTTCTGTGTACAAGTTTAAAGTCCTTATGACATCCACATTCTAGCAAGATGTAGCTTGAAATGTCATTGTTTCCTGCAATACTTGCCGTGGCATATGTCAGCTATTTAGTCCAAACTACCCAAGGAAAGTGAGCTGAGAAAAGAGTGGGTGAAAAGCTCTAGTGTTTTTGTATATTAACATACAAATTGAACAACCTGAACACCTGAAGTGAGCAGACACTCCTTTGGGCAAAGATGTTCTGACCTTTCTTTACAGAGCATTCGAGTTTTGCGATGTATTGAAAACTACTGCTTACTTTCACAGTTTTTTCATGGAACAAAATCATGAAATTAAGTACAATTGCAGCTAAAAAGATTATAGGATAGAGCATCCAGTGTTTTTATTGCTCAGTGACTGTTTTTATAACACGTGACCTGAGAAAACCTTGTAAACCAGTTTTACTTAAAGAGCTCTCATTGTCACTGGTGCAGTAGACAAAAGAATCCTTTATGTCTCACAGTAAAGGAAGTTACCTATTTCATGGTATATATAACTTCAATATCTTTTTCTGAGGAGAATGAAAATAACGTACTGAACACTTTTTTCATTTTCAAATTGAAACTTGTTGTAAATGGGTTTTACTATATGTGTATTGGTAGCTACAATTAGACATATGAAAGAATATGGAAGGTAGTCACACAACATATAGTTAGGCATGTGGAAGATACAAATTTCACTTTGTTAGACACATTTTTTCAATTTAGGATGCATGTTTTATACTAGTTGTCTATGCCTTTATGCTAATGAATTTTCAACTCATTTCCAGAATATGGAGAGAATACTCTCAGCACATCTGCAGATGACGACACATTCTGTGTATTATATCTAAAGTAAAAAATTTGGGTACATCCAAAGGAAATATCCCCCAAAAGCTCAGAAACATCTCTGCAATAAGTACTGACAACTTCAGATCATCATCCCAGCCTTCTGAATCAAACAAGGGACTTGATCTTAACAAACATTCAGAGTTCTATATATTAAGAGCAAAATAAATATGATTTTTATATGCAATTTATTGCTACACGATGTTCAGACTTTAGACCAAAGTCTATTGAAAGTAATGGAAATATTTCTTTCAGAGCATTTAGCATAGTAGAGCCACTTGGAAATATCCAAATTAGCAAATTCTGAGCAAGCTGACTCAAATACTGGAGCCAATTTAAGAGTCTCTTAACATACCCCAGGAGGAGAACTGCAGCTGCATTGCTTGCACAAGATGTCTCCATGAGAGTTGGTTTGAGTATCATTACAAAATAAGGGCTGTGGAGATATAATTTTAAGCTCTGTGAAAGAATACTGTGTCAGTACTAATTATTTAAACTAGTGGAAATCTGGTAAGTTTCAGAAAATATGTGAATGTAGTGCTAAGGCAGGAAACTGCTTCCCCCACACAGCACAATCAGAACATATTTATTTTGTTAATGTTATGTTACCATAAAATAATAAAGGAGATTAAATCAGAATTTAATTGTTCATCATATTGCAGAACACATTGTATCACAAGCTGTCATGGAAACTAGTTATAATTTCTTTGATCTTTAAATCATACACACAAAAATAGTTGAGGAAAGATAGAGGATCACAATATTTGTATGAGAAAGATTAATGAGCTGTCTAAGCTGATTGCTTTTGCAATAACACATATTTCATTATATTGTATGATGCATAAAATGATATTTTTTAAAAAGTTTAAAGGAAAAAATCCTTTTCTGTGTATCGATACAGATATAATGTTATGCATACCAAGTCATGAATTTTACTTTCTAATTATAACAATTTTGCTAGTGGTAAAATATGCAATGTATCCTACCTATTTCAAAAGTCTATCTGTTGGTAATTTTCTTCCAAGCACTTTTTTTCTAGACACTTGTCATATGATTGCATTTTACAGTATAATATGAATGTATTCATGGAGAATTCATTTGGTTCTATTCATAGTACACCCTAAACAACATAAAGGATTGCACTCTCTTTCTCTTTCCCACCAGCTACTGAAGAAAATATTTATCATGTATACAGTATTTCTCTACTGAGCATTCAGGTCAATTATTGGAGGTCTGTCAAAGTTCATATAATGAAGTCAATGTATTTTTTTAGCCATACAAAATAATCCCATATGTATGCATTTTTCTAGTTGAATTTTTAAAAAATGTTTACATATTCTTCATTCAGTAGTAAAGAAGAAAGAAAAAATATAATTTAAAAGCATGTGGGTATTTTTGTTTTATTTTTTTGCTACTACAATATAAACTAACAAAATCAATCATAAAGTATGTTCTTTTTATGTGATAATTTTTAAAACTATAATTATAAAGGAGTTTTTTTTCTAATCCTCACTCAGATATGGAAAATAAAAAAATAATTGTAAAAGATAATATCAAATTCAAATGTGAACCCCCAGTTTTCATAGAATGATTTGGATTGAAGGTACTTGAAGATGATCTTGTTCCAATCTCCCTGCCATTGGCAGAGTTCCCCTTCTACTAGACCAGATTGCTCAAAGCCCCATCCATCCTAGTCCTGAATAATTTCATGGGTGGGCATTGCACAGCTTCTCTGGGTAATCTGTTCCAGTACATCATCACCCTCATACAAGGAAGTTCTTCCTAATATCTAATCCAAATCCTCCCTCTTTCAATCTGAAGCCATTATGTCTTGTCCTACCCTTTCATATCCTTATGAAAAGTCACTCTCCAATGGTCTAGTGGGCCCTGTTTAAATATGGGAAGGCTGCTTTAAGGTCTCCTTGGAGCCTTCTCCATGCTCAGCAACCCCAACTCAGCCTGTCCTCAGAGGACGGGTGCTCTAGCCTTGTGATTGATTTAATGGCTTTACTCTGGACTTGCTCTGATAGGTCCAAGTTTTTCTTCTCTCAAGGGCTCCAGAGCTGGATGCAGTACTCCCAAGTGTGGTCTCATAAAAACAGGGTCAAGGGGGAGAATCATCTCCCTTTCCCTGCTTTGACACCTCTTTTGATACAGATGTCATTGGCCTTCTAGGCTTCAAGTGCACATTGCTGAGTCATACTGAGCTTTTCATCTAAAGACTTCCCCAAGTCTTTTTCTGGAGGGTTCATCTCAATCTGTTCTCCTCACAGCGTGTATTGGTGTTGGTATTGTTCCGAACCAGGTTCAAGGCCTCATACTTTGCCTTGTTGAATGTCACAAGTTTCTCACAGGCCCAACTTCCAAGCCTGTCAAGGTCCCTCTGGATGGCACCCCTTCCTTTCAGGGTGTCAACTGCACCACACAGCTCCATGCTGTCAGCAAACTTGCTGAGGGTGCACTCGATTCCAATCTCCATGTCATCAACAAAGGTGTTAAAAAAAGCTGGTACCAACACCAACCCTTGAGGGAAGCCCCTTATCACTGGTTTCCACTTGGACATCAAGCCATAGACCTCAACTCTCCCAGTTCCTTATCCACTAACTGATCTTTCCATCAAGTTCATATGATGGCTACCAGCTTAGCCACTTCTTCTGTTAGATCTCTCAGGACATATGGATGTCTCTCATTAGTTGACATGGACTTTTGCATCTTCAGGTTCCTTAGATATTTTCAAATTTGACTTTCATCTATAGCTTGGTAGTTCAATTTCCCACTCCCTGCCTTTGCTATCTACAGTGCAGGTGGTGTGATGGAGCATTTTCCATTGAAGACTGAGATAAAAACATCATTGAATACCTCAGCCTTCTCATTGTCCTGTGTAACACCAAGTCTTCTGCTTCTTTCCAGAGAGGGCTCGTATTTTCTGTACTCCTCCATTTATTACCCATGTGCATATAAATGTTTTTCTTGTTGCCCATGAGGTCTCTGGAGAAATTTAATTCTATCAAGGCTTTAAGTGTCCTAGCTTGATCACTGGCTGCTAGAAAAATCTCTCAGTTTTCCTCCCAGGCTACCTGTCCTCGCTTCCGTCCTCTCTCAGCTTCCTTTTTTGTTGTTTTGAATTTGTCCAGGAGCTTCTTGTTCACACAAGAACAAGGCTTCCTGGTATTTTTGCCTAAATTTTGTGGGTGTGCAGCCTTCTGGTCTTGGAGGAGGTGATCCCTGAATAATAACCAGCTTTCAGGAAGCAGATCTCTCAAGAGGCCAAGGTCTGCTTTCCTGAAGTCCAGAGTAGTGTTTTCTGTGCACCCTCCTTGCTGCCCTAAGGATCTCCTCACGTTTCTTCATATAAACAGTTAGAAAGGATGCTTAAATTATCTCTTTATCAGATTCATAAGCAGTAAGTAAAACTTAGATCTCATATTGCTAATTACGAATAGGGCTTATGACTTTATCAGAAAGGCAACGTAAAGCATATTTTGAAATATGTAAGCATGGTGATATAAACATTATATTCTTTTTTTAGTATCAACAGTTTTCATTTTTTCCTCTGAGATGACTCAAAGGAAATGATTACACTTTGTGGCCATTAGGCTTTTAAGACCTACATTTTAATGATGTTGGCCAGTAAGTGTTAAGACTAACAGAAATATGGTATTGATTGTGATTTTGCACTAGTTGATTAAACTAAGCACTTCCCCAAGGCCTAGGAA
Organism: Prinia subflava; assembly: GCF_021018805.1. Classification (NCBI taxonomy): domain Eukaryota; kingdom Metazoa; phylum Chordata; class Aves; order Passeriformes; family Cisticolidae; genus Prinia; species Prinia subflava. Next base: position 71,087,280 of record NC_086249.1, on the reverse strand, counting down.
ACTTTTGTTTCGTCAGGCATAGCAAAATATAGACTGAAAATTTGAGAGCATAATAATGACTCCATATATTTTTTTTTCTACAACTTAACGTTTAAGTTTATTCTCCTTTGCCTAGGCTAGTAATATAGCAGGGAAAACATAGGTGCTTGCAGAGACACTGTGTGCCTATCCAGTTTTTCTACTTTCCTTGTACTGTCCCATACTCCCAGCATAGTTCCCAGTGTATCTAATCTCTACATATTCTCTTTTACAGCAAGTGTAGACACAGAGACAGCTGTTCATGACAGCTAATTTTTTTATAGTTTTCAGCTTCCTTAATATCTTTTCTTTGTATATGAATGCCAGCTCTTTAGTGATATAACATCATAAGAACTGTAATATTTTTTCGATTAAGAACTTTGACTTTCTCTTTTTTGGGGAGCTAAAAGTATGTGTTGGGGGGAAACTGCTGAAAATTTAATATGAAATTTAAGTTAAAGAATCACAGAATCACAGAATGGTTTGGATTGGAAGAGATTTCCAATTTCCATCTACTCCAACCCCACAGCAAAGAGCAGGGGCATCTTTAACTCAATCAGGTTGCTCAGAGACACATTCAACCTAGCCTTGAATGTTTCCAGGGGTGGAGAGCCTATCGGCTTTCAAAAACTTGCTGTTTATTCAGAGGTTGTGCACCTTTAGCTTAGCATGCATTCTGTCCATTATGCTCACATCTAGATTAAGGTTAAGAAAACTAAAATATTGTAAATGAAATTTGTGCTGCTTCTGTAGTTCAATTTCAGAAGAAAAGTGTTCAGAAGCTGGAAGCGCAATTTCAGGTATCAGAAGTGTTTCTCCTGTCTCCTCCCTACTTTCTAGGGAAAATTTGTCAACAGTTTTTGCATTAAAATGTTAAGAAAATTAAGGAAATTTTTGCCAACTTCTTCAGCTGGATAATGTTATCTGCTCTTTAGAATGAAGGAGGTAAGCATTCAGAAGTAAAAGTAGAAAAATAATTAAAGATTCTTATGTAATGATTGAAGAAAACTGTAAGTGTCAAAAAGATTCCATGTATTCCTAACACATACTCGTAATATCTTTGCTGTGTAAATAAATGAAATTGGCTTCCTGGTTTGTCTATAAATTAAGTAAGTGTATTGATATTTAAATAATAGCACTTTGATGCCCGGTAATCTAATTTGCTATTGTGGAAGAGTAATTAATAGTAAAGGAAGAAAAAATAATTTTCACACAGAAATCTGTAATGGCAAACACTTTGCTTGAGAATTAACCAACTGTATTTTTGCTACTCTTTCTGAAGCCACATCTGCAGTTTCTTTGTTTTACTTTCATACATAGTAACAGTTGCTGCTACATTATTGAGATTTTTGAGAAAGGTCAATTTAGCTCTACTTTTGACTATTTTCTAGCTGGTTTTTTGCTTCTTACCAAACACTTCTGTCACATCCAGAAGTCAGGAGAGGACAGTTTCTCCCGTTTTTCTGTTGGCTCATTTTACGTGTTGGTCACTTGCATTAAATAATTTTATTGGCATTTTCCCCCCATTGTAATCAACTGGGATTTGCCAGTCTCATTCTACACTGACTGACTAGACCTCTCTACAACAGTAATACCTGAAAACCAAGATCAAGATATACATCTGTCGGGGTTTTTTAGACTTTTTTGTTTTAAAGGGGCTTATTTGTTTTCTGTGGGGTTTTTTATTCATTTTCATTTGTTTTGTGTAGGGTTTATTGGGATTTTTGTTTTTTGGTTTTTTTTGGGTTTTTTTTTTAGTTCTAGTTTATTTGACAACTTTATAAGTTTTCTGTAATTTTGCCTCATTTATAGGAGGAAGGGTACCGAGGGAATGAAGCAAAAATAAAAAGCATATACTTTTAATCAAGAAAATGAAACCAAAACATAGTTAATTATGAAATAGGAAGGTAAATATTAAGCATAAATGTAATCACACTCTGTTTTCTGAAGCACTGCATTGATCAAAACACCCCCAAATTTTGGAATTCAAAAGTCAGTTAATTATGTCAGTGAGAACAGTTTCATTTTTCTATAGGTAATTCCACCCATTCAAGTCAGTCTGTCTCTCTTGGACTCTACTCTAGTGGGGCAGAAGGTTTTTTGATGTTTTAGTACCTATTTGTGTAGGAATTGTAAGGCTCAGATGCCTTACTTCTGAGAGCTGAAATTATTTTGGATCAGTATTTTCTTGAAACTTGATGTGTTGCAGCAGAAGTTGCTTAAAGCTGTCTCTGGGCTACTGTGGAGATACGATCTACATTATTTTAAGCTGTGCCTTCTATTCTGCAAAGTGCAATGGTACTTTTTACCTTTTTAAGGAAAGCTTGTCTTATACTCCAGAGAATGTGTAAAAAAATGAAGGTTTGAGCAGAACATTTGACTCAGGTGTGAAAAAATATAAATGAAGAGTTGGGAATACACTATGTGAATAATTAATCTCTTACTTTTTTTTAAAAAAAAGAGTCACTTAATGTCAGAATTTTCTGTTCATATTTTACGACCAGCACCTCCAAACTCCAAACCAATGGCATTAAATAACTGGGCCCTCATGCCCTCTGATGCTTTGTTGTTGCTGATGTTTCTTTTCAAGGCTTAATTCTAGGATGTTGAACTATTTCATCTACTCTTAAAGTTAAAATAAAATTAAGGCTCTTTAATTGCTTTTATTTATTAACAGGCTTTTTTTTTTTCCTTTGGGTTTGTTTGTGTGTTTTAATTTTGGTGTGCATAGGGGAATTTCTTTCCACTGTCAGCAATATGGATCTTTTAGTCCCTGTGAAGACTTTTCTACTTTTCTTCTCACAGTCGTACCTGAGAACGTTTAGGTGCAGTCACTGCAGATCACAAATTGCAATGCACTAGCTACATGTCTTTAAAAAAACACCAACATTTGGAACAGTTGTCAGAAAACAAAGACACAAGCAACTGTAAACTTTCTTTGTCTCCACTAGCTATTCCTCTTAATGGGTGGATTCTGGATAATTTCAACCAAATTTGACAGTCCAATGTTTAAAATTTTTTTTTTTGTGAAAACAATGTCTAAGTAAATGAAAATAAATCCTATCAATTCCCTTGATAAGCAGATAAAATGAGGCTGTTACCAGACCCTCCATTTTGCTTGACACTGTGCAGCTGGTTAGTTAGTGTGCACACAGCCCTGGATTATCTGCAGAGCATTCAGCCACCTGCCTGACTAGAAGTCACATTACTTCTATGGCTCAAGTATGGAGGGGAATTTGAAGTAGAATAGACAGCACAAAGTGTATGAAACAAAGCTCAGACAATTGAACAGGGACAAGAGAGGCTGGGAAACGAAGAGTTACGGTAGAGTAACTGGAGAATAACAGGTTCAGGGTGACAGTGAGACACCAAATAGTGTATTACATTTTCTTCCTACAGCATATATATAGTCTGATATTTTTAATGTGGATTAATCTGTGTGTGGTTACACTATTACTGTTCCAGCTCAAAGCTCCTGCATGGCTAGTCATTTCTTGGCAATGATTTACCAAATGTTGAATTAGTAGTTGCTAGATAAAAATGGTATCAATAGGAGAGAAAGTTCTGTGGAGATGATGGTACATTTATACAGTGAAAAATGAGACCATGTCTCTCCTTAAAATGCAGAAGATGTGAAATAAGTAGATTCAGCTCATTGTACTGAATTTGTAGGTATCTTGTTATTAGCAAAACAAAACCAAAAACAAACAAACAAAAAGCCAAAAAACACAAACAAACAAACAAACAAAAACACACACACACAAAAAACACAACCAAGAAATACAGTAGTTTTCTAGATTCTTCAGAATTGAGATTGAACATTTATCCTAGTCGGGAGTACCAGGATAAGTAGCAAACAATCCACTGGCACCACTTGCTAATGGATCACGCTGCAACAAACACCATGCATTTTCCTTTGTCTCACATGGTGAAAGCAGAATAGGGGTTGTAAATGGGAAAAGAGGAGTGATTTTTCTGCTTCTTGAAGCAATCTATCTTGATATCTGCTAGGAAGTGTATGAGAAGATGCTGATGACATCAAGCCTAGAATGGACACTGACACAATAAGGATGTCTGATCACTCTGTCCCAGCCATCCTCCTTCTAACCAAAGAATGCATTCCATTTACTCTTGCCACTGCTCCTGGCTATATAAATTGGTTTAACTCATGTGTCATGGTCAGAATTATGTTGAGTTCTTTTCCTGCTTTAGCTACAATAATCAAGCTCAGGGCTGTAAATATCTCCAGACAGCCCCAATTATATTATGTTCTTTATTTTCTCCTGTCCTGTTTCCTTATGCTTCATTTCATTGGCCTCATACCTCCTTTTCTCTGTCTAAATTAGCTCCCATATAAACAACCTGCCCCTAATTACATTTTCTCAGATTCACTACATGCATCTAAAATATATTTATTTAGGCAATCTTGGCTTTACATGTTGTTACTGACAGTGAATGCTAATACTGATAATAACTCGCTTCTGCCAGTTATTATAATTCTGCAGCCCCACAGTCCCAGCTATCTGTAAAGTGACTTCCCCTCACTCACCTATGACATCCAGCTTTTCATCACGATGCTGTTATTAACCTCTGTCAGCATGGTCGTGTGCCATGTCCACCCTAGTTTCTCAGGGCATGTCTCCAGCCACTCCTAATACTCTGCTCTGCAGCACGACTTTAAGCCAGGGGTAAGTCAGCAACCCAGCCATTTCCCTGTGGACCTAACAATGCAATTTAAGACTTTTAAATTTCTTTCGGGAGGCCTTTTGTTCCCTTCACAATTTGTCTCCATACAGTGAAAGACAGCAGTCTGCAAAGGCAGCTAAGATATTTTACTCTGCCATCCATGAAGTTATAAAACCATGGAATTCTACAATACTACATTAAGAAAAGAAAGAATTTTTTTAATAGCAAAAACCTCCGATATTAACTCCAGAAAATCAAATAGTTAAAGATAATAACTTAAAACATGCTGATAAAATTTCCAATACTTGCTAAATTAACTGATTAGCTAGTGATGAATATGTCTAATAGAAAGACTCATAGATGAGCGATATGATTTTTAAATCCCGAGTCCAAAATATTTTAAAAATTGTCTGAAAAGAAGGTAGGCTCTATGCTGCATCCTACCCTTCCCCATATTTTGTCCAGAAATACCATCACAAAAACAATTTATTTGCAAGAAATATGAAAAATTTCTGGGTTTATAAGGAAATAAAAATTTCACTGGAAAAAAAAAGTAATTTTTACAAGTTCCTGTCTACCTGCTCATCCATGACCATACATGTAACAACTATTTATCTGTCTTTAGAGTCTACTTACTTTGAGGAATATAGCTGCAAAATCAGAAAGAAAAATGAAATAAAAATGTTACCTTTTGGTGGCTTTCACAATTATGTAAATTTTAATCAGAAATCAAAACAATTTGCTTTTACTATGGAATCTTGATTATGAATCCACAAGACAACAATATTAATTGTAATTAAATTTGGGCAGAAATCATAGCTCTTTATTCCCACATTTACTCACTTTAGTTCTTCTAACTTCTTATGCTGTCACAGACGTGGACACAGAATGGAATGAGTGCCAACATGAATTTTTTCAACATCTTTTTCAACTTTTAAAGTACTTGGAATCTAAATATTTTTGTGGTATGTGTACACAAAGAAGTCTTGACCATTCTAATAGTAGGTGCATTTTTGCTGTAACAACTTTGTGCCACTAAAACTGCAGCAAATTCATTAGCAAAATGCTACTATCGTGGTAATAATTTTATAAAATGAGGATTAAAATTAACAAAGCAGAAATATAACATATAATATAAATTACAAATAGACCTTTATTTGCATAAAATCTTATGAAACACTGTATATATTCAGCTGAAATCTGTTGTTGTTGTCCTAAATATACTCCTTTGTTAAAATTATACTTCTTACCCCTTTGGCTATTGACAGCCTATTATTTTTCATATGTGCCATCTTTATCCAAGAAAGTGAAAGAACAACTAATTATATCCTTTGCAAATGAGTGTAGCAGAATAGCTTTTGTTCACCAAAAATCTTAAGGCTACTCATCATGAATGCAGAATTGACTACAATTTTTTTGTTGTTTTTAATGTACAGCCACTTTAATGGCATGTGAAGTTTGGCATTTGAAGCTAATTGTATACTTTGCTGTGGAGGCTGTAAATTCAGTCAGTCTGCCTAGCTACTCTGCATTTGTATTTAGGCCTTAACTGATCATTTTGCAGAAGGTTTTTGTGTGTAGTTTTTGTGTGATTGATATTGGCACTATTATTTTTAAAGGTTGCCCCCACAGTTTCAGTAACGGCTATTAACAAAAGTGTAATGTTTGAGGGGAATGTGCTATACCTGAAATTTTTTCAAAATTAACTGCATATAAAATCTTCTCCAACTCATTTGTGTGTGTTACTGAGAAATTACTTACAGTAAATTACTTAAGGAGAAAAGCAGATATTTGAGCTGAAAGTGGAACATAGGCATGAGTGGTATGAAAAAATTAATGGAAAAAGTGAGCTGAAATAGAAAGCATATACAATCATATATCTTCAACAGATATGAGAATTTCACATATTGTACTGGTCAGTCTGTTTACCGGTGTATGTATTTTAAGTTGGTAGGTGTCAGTAAAGACCACCAAAAAATTTAAGTTTTAGCATCTTTAATAATGATGCAGCATAATGTTCTCTGAGGAATTCTGCTAATGTTACAAAATGGGAGGAATGGCACAAGGTCCACAAGAGAGCTGTGCTGATGTTTAGAGAGACCTCGCCAGTCTGGAGAAAAGGACTGATGGGAACATGGTGGAGTTTAACAAAGGGAAGTACAAAGTCATCCACATATATCTGTGTACCACATGGTGAATGAATAAGTTCATTTACCAGTACAGGCAGAGGGATTCTGACTGGTTCCTGACAGACAGCAAGTTGTGGAGTCTCCATCCCTAGAAATATTAAAAAAAAAAAAAAAAAAAAAAAAAAGAAAAAAAAAAAAAAAGAAAAGTCTCAGCATGACCCTGAGCAACGGACTCCGGGAGTCCGGGTGGACAACAGACACAGACTGCCTGTTTGAGGAGCACAAGATAGACCTTCAGAGGTCCCTTCAGCCATTCTGTGACTCCATGAACCCCAGATAAAACCATTTTGGAGCCTGTCTGCTGTTCCTTGTACACTCTCCTAAGACCTTCAGATTCCTGCATTCTTCCTAAAACATTCAGAAGAAATGTGTATAGTTTCTGTTCATCTTTACATGATCAATGCGAGTCTAAAACTAGTTTTTACTTAAATGAGAGACTCCAGGTGGCTTTTCTCTTCTCTCTTTTCTCTTTTAACAGTGGCAAGAAATTGCCACTATTAAAAGTATATCTGTATACTTTTTTGGGACACTGCCAAAAGGATTAGCCCTACTGAGCATGATTTATGAATACAGCCAGAAAAAAAGACATCTTACAATTTGTATTATTATTCTGCATCTCTAAAATTTAATGTATAATTAGTGTTTCCTTTGTAATTTCAAAAGTGATTTCTTATCATTAATCTGCACTAAGGCTTGCACTGAGAAAATTGCAAATCTATTACTTTATTATAGGTCTTAGAAGATACCATGTGCTGACATTTTGACAGGCTGCTTGCATACAAATGGCTGAAATAGTAGTAGCAACCATTGTAGTTTGTATGCTCGCTGCTTTATTTATTTTTTGCGGTACTACTGATGCTCAGTACATACTGAACCCTTTGATTTCATTTCATGAAACAGGAATACATGAAGGTGTTTGTCCTATTTGCTTCATAAATAAAGAGTTTATCATCCCTAAAAGCACTAGGTCAAAACGTCAAAATCTGTGCTAAAACAGATGTTAATAGTGTGTTGAAAATGAGATTTTAAGTAAAAGATAGAGAAAACTTTTTTTATGCAAAAAGAGAAAAAGAAAAAAGAGAACAGCTATCTTTAAATATTCTCAATGAAAATAAAACTTCTTTGTGAGTATGTATCCTCATGGTAAAGTTACTGCAGGGATTTGTATACCCGTCTCTAAAAAGTATGAAATACTAACCTTGATCATAAGGGTCAAAGTACCAGAATATACTTTCTCAGCTTGTTGACAAAATCCAGTGTTTTTAAGGTTTGTTGACTGTACTATAGTTCTTCAGTTGGTGTAAAGGAGAACCCTTATCAATTGAGAACACTTATCCATTGGAAGATCTGTTTATCTGCTCAGCTCTCTGGTTTAATGGAAGTGAATAAACTTATAGGTAAAACCAAAAGGACTTCCAAAGTAGTCCTTTCAATTGATTGTCTTTATTTTATACATATGTATAAAATGCATTATCTCCTTCACTTGTCTCTTGTAGGTCTTAACTAATCTGAGCCATTTTAGATTAACCCAATCTTAATATGATTTGCCTTTTCATGAAGTAAAACAGAAGTATAGATTAACCAACCCACATACAGAGCTTCAGACTGTTGTTTCATTCCTTCATTAGTTGTATATCATACTGGTCTTCCAATATCTGTACAGACTCACATATTTTAATTCATTAGAAAAGTCAGTCTAGAAAGTAAATTCTTGTCAAGGTTCAGTAACCATAAGTAGAAGAGAATATGTACAGAGAGTGTGTAGAGGCATTGTAATGTTTTTTAAAGATTGCTGGGTAACCTTTCAATAAAAGTGTTTTAATATTTTAAAGATCACAGAGAGTGTGTTTAAATTGAAAAAATAAATTAAAAAACAAACAAACAAACAAACTCACCAAAACCACAGCAGTATCTATAAATAAAAAGTATGGGGCATCCAATTTAATTCATATTATTCCTCCAAAAATAATCAAAGAGGATGTGGTTTGGTTGGTTGCAATATTTTTGAATAAAAATGCATTGAAAATAATAAAGACATTCTATCTTCAGCACTAGGTATTGCTGTTGATTATACACATTAATGAACTTTAAAGGATAGAGTAGTAATAAAACCAGATGTTTTAACATATGGGACATGGCAATAGTTTAGAAAGAAACTGAAAGTGGTGAGAAGATAATGCTGACCAATGTAAGAAGAAAAATTATATTAAAACATTTGCAGTTGTAGGCAACAAAGTATAATTTATTCTAATCACATTTACCAGAAAGAATCGTTCAGCTGAGATTTGCCTAGAACAAAATTCCATGAGTTGGTTCAAAAATAGGTGGTAGTGTGAAATTCATCACATTGCAGTTTTGGAAGTAACTCAGCTTTAGGGGCTGTGCATGAGAAGCAAGTAGAATTTAAGAAACAGAGAAGTTATGCTAGGTTTAGACATTTATTATGTCCTGCCATCCCATTACATTTTCACTGAAGGCAGATATGGAAAATATTTCTGATATGCAGTGTTGGGGAAAGAGGATGGAATTTATTAAACAAAAGAGGAAGACTATAAGGAAGAAAGACACATTTAAGGAAGGAAAGATACATTTAAGGAAGCAAAAACAAACTTGCCAAATCCCTTTCAGATGTATATTGTGACATACAAATTTCTGGTAGGACTTTTACGACCATATGACTAATCTGGAAGGCATTAGCAGCTAGACATCAGCCTTCTGCCAAGTGTTCCACTTAGCACTTCTGTGTTCTCTTTCCCCCAGCTTGAATATGACATAAAATCTAAATGTTATTGAGAATTTGGAAAAAATATGTAACAGCCATAGAAGTAAAATTGAAGATTAATGTATAGGTAAAATTATTTAATTCTTCATGCAGTTAACACTCATGGATGATAAAAAGCCAAAGAGAATATTTAAATCATTTATTTGACATTTAACAGACACTTCTATTTGGTGCCTCTTTTTCTTTTCCTATGAAAGGTGTTTTACAATGTATGTGTTCAGATAGTTAATAAATTTCGATAGAAGAGAAATTTGAAGAATAAAGTATCAGTTTCTGTTTCCACATCACAGTAATAGTAGTAGTAATCGCAAGAGTATATTTTATCTCAAATGAACAATTTATATTACACAGTTTTAACAGTCTCTGTGTCATGTGTTCTTTAACTGAACAATGGATAGACGTTTTCTCTTTCTAAAATGAGAGAAGTTTTTCAAAGGGAATCATGATTGTCAACCAAGGCAGGATCATGATCACTCCACTTTTCACCCTCAGTTTTGTGCAGATTTGTATTCTTCAGATCCTCTGAATAGCAAAGAAAATGTATCAAAGAAGAGAAAGACTTCAATATATTGATGTCTTCACAAGGCAGGACTACAATTCCTCTCAATTCCTCCAAAACTGGACTAAAAATTGGGGCAAAACCCCCAGAATACCCAATATTATGAATTGTTAACACCAATGTGGCATTTATTTTGCTTCAAAAATGAAAAAAAATCACTGTAAAAGGGGAAAACTATAAATTAAACCTTCTCAGGATCATTAACACAATCATTTTTCCTATTTTTTAATTTTTTTCTCCTCTATATAGATTAGAGCTATAAATAAGCAAAATTCACCACTGCTAAGCATCCAGAGCTATGTCTGCCTTGTAACTGAAAGTTCACTAATAATGAGCTACATTACTTATATAAATATCTAGAAAGTGTGAAAATATCTAGAAAAATGTTTAATTTCATGTTAACACATATTAGAAAACAAAATGGACCTTTGTATGGCAAACAACCAACAGAGAAATATGAATGGTGAGCCCTTGACAAGCCTTCTATCAATGGAGACATGTCTGGAAACCTATTGCTACTGGACACTTAATGTTCTTTTGCAAAAGGGAAACCCCTGTGGCCTGTTCTGGCAAAGACATGCTTCATTCAGTTGTACTCTTACATTTACCTGACTGTAAGAAAAATAAAAATGGAAATAGGCAGTCCTCCAGGTTCTTTTGAGACTGTATGGATTTTTATTTATGAAATGTACAGTTCTACTTAAACAAAAGAAAAACATCTCTTTTTTATACAATTATTGTGTTTGGAGTAGATCCTTCAATAATTATGAAAGGACACCTTAGGGATTGAATTACTTACTATTAATTAAAAAATTTCTTAGACTGGCTTTTTCTCAAATTATGTTTTTGCTTTTGAAACACACGTTGACTGAATTCCAGTTAAATAAAGGATTTACTTTTTTCAATACTTATAATTCTGATGGAATTCTTTTCAACACTAGATGACTGCTGTCAAGAGAGGACTATTTAAACATTGTTGTGTCTAAGGACTAACAAGTGGAGGAACTTAATTTTACTCAGAAGTTGGAGAAAAGAGGATCTGAATTTTCTTTCTCTCTATCTTTTTGCTTTCATCTTGATTCCGTTGAAATGCTGAGTAAGAGGTCTTTCACACTGCAGGCCAAACCCAGATATTATTGTATTTTGTCATGGAAACATTGTGAAATTGATGTCTATAAAAGGCTGTTTAGAGGTTATATGCTCACACATTGTACCCCACTAAAGTGACTTTTGTGCCAGCTATAGGTCACCTTCAGTTTCCTCAGCCCCTTTAGAGCAGAGGTGCAGAATGACAGCGATTCCACCTCAGAATGGGCCCTCTGCCCATGCAGAGGGTGCAGTTGTATTTTCCCTTAAGTGCACATAATATTCTTGAACCTGATCCTGAGTTTTTGAATAGCAGATCAATTCCTGCAGAAAGCATGCTCATACATGTTAGTGTTTCCTGTGGGACTTTATTCACTTTGTCACTATTAATCTGAGACAGCTGTTTTATACAGGTGATACTTTTCCTCCTAAAATCACTTGTGAGCAGATAGATGTAAGAACATATAAAAATTTGAGAAAGGGTGTGGAACAATATTTAAGAACCAGTCATCTAATATGTCCCAAGATTTCAAATGACACAGAGCTTAATGTTCTACAGAAACAGGGTATTGGTTGTCAAAAGTAAGTTTCTGTAATAAAAGTACATTATTATACTATAATGAATTCACCAGAAATATGATATGCTTAAAAGATTGTCCACATATGTAGAAACTTATATATAAAGGAGGAATAATTATTAAATAATAATATTCATTCTCACCTCTTTTAATGGTGGTTTTAATTGTTGTGTATGCAGTGTTATTTTAAATATCCCCATTCCTTAATATTCCATAGATGTTTACAATATTCTTCTTGAAAAAATAAAGAACTTTACATTTGTGTCAGTCCTACAATTTAAAACTTACATTGAATTGAGTTTTAAACTTTACTGTATATTAAAACCAGAAAATAAATACATTTTTTATGAAAGAATATAAGACATGGAAGACATTTTTAAACAATTCTACTTGATGACAAAATAATAGATATAATGAACAGCAGGGAATGAAAGAGAAGCTTGTGCTTTAGAGCAATATAATTATGTAAATTATCAACTGAGTTATACATACTTGCTACTCTTTCATTTGAGGTTGTTTCATTTTTTTTATTATGTGCATAAAGAATAAAAAATGATTTTAAAATATTAATTGCAAGAAGCTCAATTAGAAATCAGTTGGGAGAAACCTTTGTATGAGTTTAAAGACATATGGATCTGTCTTTTCTCACAGATACTCAAAAAGATGTTGAGTTGTCCTGCAACCTGAAGAATCACAGAACCATAGAAAATTCTGGGTTTGGAGAGATGCACAAGCATGATCAAAGCTCCACTCCTGTCCCTGCACAGGGCACCCCAAAAGTCATGACGTGTGTGAGAGCATTGTCCAAACTCTTGAGCTCTGTCAGGCTGGTGCTGTGATCACTTCCTTGGGGAGCCTGTTTCAATGTTCAATAAGACTTTTAACAAGAGTTCAGAGTATCACATGAAGAAAGAAAGAAAATAGGACTTAAAGACACCACTGAGATAAATGGCACTGAAGGCTGATACAACTGGCCAAAGAGCAGGAAAGGAGAACAAGACAGTGTAATTTTTTAAACACATCTAGGATGGCTGCACCTTATTTGCCACTTATTTTTCTGTTTTTTCCATCCTTACATAGAGAGGGTTTTTCTATTCAGCAGTGTAAATTACAGTAGTTTCAAACCGAGAGATATGCTGGGGAGAGCCAAAACAATATGCAGAATCACATGGGAGCAGAAGAGCACTCTGTAGAGAGTACCATATGAAATGATTGTCATCTGAGATCTGACAGGAAGGAATAGAAATGTTGCCAACTGCTGGACGGCACTGCTGGAGCTCTGACTGTGTCAACAGTTTGGGGACTGACTTCTTTCCTAGGTTACACCTAAGATTCTGTACTATAACATCTACACAGAATTTCTGGTTATGCACTTTAGCAAATTTTCCTAACATTTCAATCATCTTAGTTTCAGCCTTTCTTGTTATGAGTCCAGTTTCTACATTTGAGACATGAAAAAAATCCTGGATTTCAGACAATGGAATTGCAATGTGCACTGCTGGACGTGTATTCTACAGTGCTTTATGTTTGCAACTCAGACAGAATTAATTTTCTTTGGATTTAGTTTTCTAAGAGTTTGTCATCCTACTTTCCTTAAGGTATTTCACAGATTTTGCAGGAAAATAAAGCTTTTATGATTCTCAGATTAGGGCTCAATCATAGTAGAAAAAAATGCTGATTATAAGAAATCATAACTATTTAAATATAAAAGTTATTTAGATTTCAGTAATAGAATGTACTTCCAGAGCATAATTCAAATAATCTTAGAATAATTAGTATAATATACTTTCAGACAGGGAAAGAACTAACAGAACTTTATATTGTTAGATGTAAGGAATCTTAAAATTTAGAGTGACTTTCAGAAACATTCAAGACTTGTAATAGTTATATCAGAAATTTGACATAACTAATGTGTATATATGGACTGCTCTTTAGCTACAAAGTAGAGATGTTAAAGCTTGGGCTTCTAATTAAGGTAAGAGATTGTCATGTTTCTTTTTCGTACTATCGTTTTACGCTGCAAAACTCACTTATTTTGCCTAATCTTCATTCAAATAGCAATTCAGAATAAAATGTCTTGTAGGAATAAGCAATATTTATGTTGGAATGGTAATATGCAGTGAGGAACAGAGACACGTTTCACAATTTTGTACTTGCAATGACTTTTGTGCCTAAAGCTTTGACCTCATGATGCTTGCTAAAAAATGATCTTGCACTTGTAGAAGAACTGAAGAAAGGAAGAAAAACAAAATAATACTTTATGTTAAAACTCTGATGATTAAAATCCAAAAATAATCCAGTCTTACAGACAAACAGAGTTAGTTTTCAGCAAAATACAATGCCATTTTTAGGGTTGTGGTTGAAACACACATGAAGTATAGATCTTGAAAATCCTCTGAAAAGAAAAAAGAAAATACCTTTGAACTTATTATTTCAACTGTTGTGTTTAAACAAAGAGGACAATAAGGTGATAACTAGAAGCCTTTCAGTAAAGGTTGAAGAAAATATACTCAGTGGGTGTTTAGAAATATTATTAAGAGCCACAAAGTTCAGTACTTAAATTTCTTCCTTTTGCACCATTTCTAGCATCCCCTTGAATTCTGCAGTATTAATTACTGACCTCGGTTCAACAGGATTTTTATGCCTGTAATATTTGCTTTCCATTTGGATAATGTCTTTGCCATTGCCTTCATGGAGCAAGAATTTTGACTATCCTAAAAAGAAAGTTAGCATGATGTGGCCAGTCCAAGCCACACAGTACCAGCTCCCTGAATGGGGATTGTCAGCAGGGTAGCCTGCTGACCAAAGTTTGGAATCACCTGCCTGAGTATTAATAACAAGTAAGCATCGATACTGAAAAAAAAAAAAAAAGTTATTGTATACAACTAAGAAGAATTTCCAGCAGAGATTTACTGGAAGACAGAAATGGTGTACCCTTAACAGGGCCTGCTGTGGTACACTATGTCATGTGATGAGTTTAAAAGTTGTACCGAAACAGAGATCCTTTTTGTCCATCAGCATTGTGGATGGTTCTATCCCTACTTCCTCCATTACTTCAATGAAATTAAACACAGGTTGGTAAGTATTTTGATTTTATTACAGGAATTAAGAACCAAACAATCTGATGTGTCTTGTCCTTTCCAGCAGTTTGATCAGACACTCTGAACCTTTCAAATGTTAACCTTACTTCATTAAAAACATCCAGCCTTATGGTAAAGTTTACATGTTGTAGGCTTTTGAATATGGTATAGTAACTATGTAGGTATTTAATGTATTGGCACACCCACAAATGAATAAAAATGTAAATAAATATAAAACTGCTCTTAGGAGAGAAAACGGTAGAACTGTGATTTTATTTTGAGAATTTTCTTCTTTTTTTTTTCCCAGCTATATTTTACAATAAATATGGTGCACGTCCTGGAAATAGATAGATAAAAAAAAAAAATAATTTCTTTTGCTCCCAAGAATTAAACAAATTTCTGTGGAATATTTGGTGCAAAACATCCCACAACTGATATGTCCTCTATAAAGCAATAACTTGAATAAGTGTTTTGGTAACCTTTGAGAGATAAACTGTCCCACAATTGTATTTAATGTAACTATTGCTATTATGTTCAGCATTATGAGTTTACTGGGGCAGGGACAAGGTGAGAAATACCAACTATGTCAATGTCAATAGAAATGTGTAAGACATCCAATGCCATTTGTTTTCTTCTGATATCTGTATCCCACTGCAGATGTTAGTGTCAACCTCATTGAAATTATTGTAGGATTTCTTCAAGAGCAGTCAGACACAGAGATAGTAAAAAGACCTTTTGAATGCAGAATATTGTTTTAGTCTCACAATGATTTTAGTACTAGCAATACTTCATAAACTAGAAGTGATAAATATTCATATGCATTAAATATATTCATTTAGTGGAATTATTCATAGTGAGGGAAATTATGTAGTCAGTTTCTTTTGGAATCAGTGTAGTTTTAAATGAACAAAGATTGTATGACTTGGCCTGTGTATTTAGCAAGATAAATAGCCTGTGCTCAGCACCGTGTCACTTTTTGGTGCTTCAGTGATACCACTTCTCTTACCCACACACACAGACATAAAGAATGTGTTTCTTCCACTGAGGTCAACTTACTTCTATGCTTTTCTTACCAAGAAAGAAACATGATTTTAAGGGTCTACACCTGTCTCACAAATGCTCCAGCAGGAGTAAGTCTGGGCCAAAAACCACTGACCTCTTCCGAGAGCCTAAATGAGTTATGGAGTTAGAATCTGCCTATTGCTTGCAGTGGTTTTGACTGAAACTGCCAGGATCACTTTCAGCAGCAGTTGACTATGGCAGCTGGATGTAACTAGGTGTACATGAAGAAAATGTGTGGAAGTATAAAATAGGAAACATCTCACAGATGCATGCAATCCCTGATCACTTTTTCTGAAACCATATTCACAGAGACAGACTAATGGCTGCAGGCTTCCAGAGAGTAAATTATAAAGGGTTTAAACATTGACTTCTTTCCTTTTTTTGTGATCAGAATTGCTATTATGTTGAAAAAATTAAAATGTAGAATCCTTTCCTTGCGTAATAAGCATATTTCAAGTAGCGCAGAGTCATCAAACACAGCATTTTTCAGGCTTTTAACATTAGAGATTGAAAAATCTGTAACATACATAGAATTCTGAGCCAAGAAAATTAGTTTTCAAATTCCCAGACATGTACCATTGTGAGAGACAGGTAGCAGAAGTACACTTCACATGGTCTATATATTTGCCCACTGTTGCATGTTAGGGCTATGGAATATGCATTACTTTAGAGGTACAGCTATCTAAAGTCTGTAGGAAATTTAAATTTGCTGCTATGCAGTCACGGGAAAGTTGGCAGATTGTAACTATAAAAAACGTAATTAATGTTCCCAATAGAGTTTTAAATTAGGTGCTTTCAGCTCTTTAGTAACCTGGGCAGTCCATTAAAAATAATATGTGATAAATTTAATGCTGTCTGCTTGCACAATCAAAAATTCATGATTCTATTTTTAAAGACTGCTGCAATGCCTAATATTTGATATTCCTATGCATATTTGCAATTATGCAAGTTTCATTTGAGAAAAAAAAATCAGCACAGAATTAGAGATTATATATTTTCATGGATTCCTTGTTCTCTCTTTATCTTCTAAAGAACAATAATATGATCTTTCTTAAAAACTCACACTGAGATTTTATTTTTTTTTGATGACCCTTGACATTTTTCCCTTTGAATGGCTTTGAGATTTCCTAGTGTTAACAGCAAGGAACAAGCCAGGGAGAACTCCACAATAGCAAGCATCAACAGCAGAATGAAAGAGTGCCAGAGGGCCTGTCTTGGGGTCCAATCTGTTCAGAGAAGAGACAGCAAACTGCTGTTGCCAATTTACATACCTTTGCGTGGCTCTGAGGCACAGGGCGCAGAACTGTGGCTGCTGAGAGATGCATCAGATACATATTCATCTCAATGTAGTAAGTATAGGGAGCTAAACAAAACAAAACACTGAAAAAAAATTCTACCCTAGCAACAACATCAAGATCAGAAATACAAAAGACCTCACCACAGAAAAATTGATGAAAGGCTCGCAGTGTAACCTGACCTTTGATGGAGAAGCCAAGACTAAAGTCAGTCTGGATTCCAAGGCACTGATAGAGAGCTTGCATGCTTTGTGTGTGCTTTTGTTGTTGTAGTTGTTGTTTTGTTACAGCAGCTGTGGAAGCACCTTGTAGAAATTATGCTATAGATAAGAAACTATATGCCTACCTTATCAAAGGGCAAAATACTGCATGTATATTTTTAAAGCAGAAAGTAATTGAACAATAGTGTCTTAAAGCACTCTGAGAATCTTGCTTTTGTACAAAGGGAGGAGACTTTCTTCCTCTTATAATTCTATTGTGGCTGTTTTAAATTAGGAAAATGGAGGAACCAAGGACACCATTTTCAGAATATTTTATCTCTGCCTGATTATCACTGACAACACAGCCCCACCCAGAAGAAGAAATTTGCCTGCTGATCACTGATGACAGTTCTCCACCCAGAAGAAGAAATTATGGATGGTTTTGATGACGTTGTAAGATGAAATCTGAGAATTCAGAAATCTTCCAACAGAGAGCTGCAACCCTTCTAAAATGCACTGCTGAGTGAACGCTAAGGTATCTTTCCCCTGATTAAATAAAGAAGCCACAATATTCAATCAAGCTATATTTTTTTTTCATTTTAGTTTCTTATTTTACATTGGGGTCATATGATTGCTCTTAATACAATTTTATGAGCTTAAATGACTGGTTGAATAGAAACCTTAGTCTGCTAAATTTGAAGTATTCTAATTTTAAAAGAATGTCATGGAACAGTATCTGTTAGACAGAATGTATTTTTAGAAGAAATAAAACACTTGGCAAGATTTTGTCTTGTAGTAAAGCATCAAACTGAAATTATGTGTTTGACATCTGGATCCAGAACGTTCCTTGGAACCTTGTGAGAGTATACAGGAGGAATTTTTCTGTCTTGAAGAATTTGATCATGCTTACAACATGACAGTTTTGCTACAGCTTGTTTATTAATTTTTTTCTTGGAATGAAATTAAATATTTCCCCTGAAATATATGCATTGAAATGAACAAAAAGTATAATTAAAAATATCCTCGTGCCTGATTAGCCTTAAGAGGGATTGGAATGAGCTACAACTTTGAATAAACAAATACTTTGAGTCTTCCACCTGTCATTACAATCTTTCCTCCTCTCAGAAATGGGCAAACTTCTCAGGGAAAGAGGGAATCTGGGGCTTGTGTTCAGCTGATAGATCATAGGGACAACATCCAGGTTTGAATATTTGTGTGTGAGGCCACCAGGTCAAATTAAGCTTGTTAATTTAGCCTAACAGAATATAAAATATATTAATTTCTATGACTTTGTTCCTTTATCCTGTGCACCTTAATAAATACCCATAGCACTCAGGAAAAGGTTCCTTTATAAAACCCCCTGGATTTTAAATGGAAATAACACTAAGTCTTAGAACACAGTACTGGGGCCCTTCTTCAAAGTGCTTCTCACCCAGTGTTTCTTTTTCTATTGCATTTGTCTTGTTTTTTCTTTATTGAGTTTGATCTTCAGTGCTTGTAGGTTGTTTTACTATCTTTAGACGTTTGTGTTCTTTTCCTAGAGGAAAAAAAAACGTGCAGATTCTGACAGATATTCTAGAGAAGCTGTGTTAACTTTAGGCAACCAAAATAAGGAAAAAGAAGTCTGTAGTGTACAATGAAATATTTTCTTTCCATGTAGAGAAAAAAGTATTAGAAAAATAGATGGTGCCATAGTCAATAGATGTATAATTAGATAATGTGTAAATGTAAATTAAATATAGGATTTTTTATTTCCTTAGGGTTCTGTTTTTTATTTATAAGAGGTAATCATATTGTTACTATTATAAAAATCACATATATAGACAATATCGGGACTTTGTTCAGTAATGTCAATAAGTGAAATGATTACTACATTAAATTATAACATTAATCTCGTAACAAAAGAAAAAACTCAGTAGAATTTTATATAGATGACAGCAGTTCACCTTTTTTCCCCCTCACCTCTGAGCCAAGAAATATTCATTTGCAAGTTTCTTAAACTGAAATTACAGAATCCTCTTTTCAAGTGTTTGACCAGCTAGGAGCAACTTTGTGTGGCTTTAATTTTTCATGAAATAGAGCAGGTCAGATATCTAACAATCAGATTTGCTGTTACATACTTACTGTATAAATTACTCAGTAAGAGTGGAGAGGAGAGTTACTCTCTATCATTTTTAGAACATGTTCCAACAGCTTGTCTTTGGAGTTAAATAGAGCTGTCTTGATCATTTTTACATATAGACTTCTTTGAACACTAAAAAGAATTATAATCATCTGATTATAAATTCACTGTTAATATAGCCTTAGAGCTGAGAACATTTCACTCCAGTAGTTAATTTAGTCTGTGGTAAATTCTCACTGTTATTTAATGTCATTTATCACCTGCTGTTTTGTCTTACTGTGAACATCCTGCCTGCCCTGTACAGTCTACAGTACATGGACCTTCTGTGACTTTAATGTACTCAGAACAAAGGCTCCAAAGTGCTTCTATCGGGAGGATTTGGCAACTTGCCTCAGATATATTCAAGCCATTTTGCTGCCTGTCACTCAGTGCTTTACAAATTGAACTCTGAGGAGAGGTAAAAAGGGTCTATGAGGCATTTTTTTTCTGGGAAGAATATGCTAATAAAGCGCCATCAGCAGGAAGCAGGTTGTGTCTGAAAGAGTTTTGTCAACTCTGAATTAATTTTGTGTGTTAAGAAACACGGGGGTGCTTCTAGAGCTGGTCTGTGGTAATTAATCCTTCCTGTTTCTGGAAGAGGAGAACTGTAATAAATGCAGCCCAGATTTAACAGATGTGTGCACACAATGTCTGCTTTATGAGGAGTAAAACAAAATTATGTGTATAGAACAAAAAATGTTGACTTAAAAAATTAAAACAGTATGGAAAGTACTAAGATTGGAATTCCCAGTGCTTATGCAAATACTGTATTCCTTAAATGTTAACAGACAGTATGGTTTTAGAAACATCTGCCAGAGTGGTTGGATGCTGTGAAGAGAATGGAAAGGACAGATGTTACTTGTGCTTGTAAAAACACCCTACCAAAAAATAGATGCATGAGATCTGAGCCACAATCTTCTTAATTGAGGTGATTATGGAAGCTGGACTAACAAGATAGAGAGTGACAATGAACTATTCTGAGATTTTTTTTATCTTTTCATAATATACTTTAAAAAATGTTTAAGGTTGTTTTTGCAATACATTATGATTTCATACCTTTATCCTGTACCCTTATCCTGTGTGGGATCAAGATCAGGTCAGAACAAGGGCAAAATATATTTGGTGCTATGTAAAGAGTTTTAGAACACATATGTAATATTTTACTAAATTATCTTAGTCACCCTTGCCTGTAAAATGTGACTTAAGTGAAGTGTGTGATCATTCATAATGAGTTTCAGATTCTACTGAAGTCCATTACATGCTTCTTGTTTATCACAGTGCCATCATCAGATCCCATGGACAATGTCACTTTGAAGAACATTACAACCACACAACTAACTCCTGAATTTTCTGTCCAAAACACATACAAGAACTTATACTTCAGACCTAATTCCAGGTTTGATTTTGTTTGAGGGATTGTTTTGTCTGTGCTTTTAACAAAACAGAAACCCAAACAAACAAGCAAAATTTCCAAACAAACAACACTCCATCAAAAGGAAAAAGTGTTCCCCATGTTCCATTGGTGATGTTTTGTCATACTCATAGTGCATGTCCTTCATTTAGATGTGTCTCCATGATGAATAGTTTTAATTGTTATGTAGCCAAATAGATGTCTCAATTTTAGCAGGAAATGTAACTTTGAACTTATTGCTGGTTCAGCCCTCACACAAGAAGCAGAGTACCTAAGCAAACTTCATTTAAAGTTTGACACAATTCCCACTTACTAGGAGAGTTTGAAGGTTGTTTTAATTTGCTGGAACTCATAAGCATATATACTTCTCTGACACTTTTCAATACTTTGTCTTTAAACATCAAAACTTCTCTTGAATTTGAGTAAATACAGTACTAACAGTTTACTATTAATACCTTAATATTAGCTGCTTTTATTAAAATGTCTACAAAGACAAGTTAATCTAAGCAGACTGAATTACATTTGCATGTGTAAGTTAAAATATTAAAATTGACAACTTCTGATTCATATGAATTCAAACCTCTTCAGTTATTACTTTCAGCTAATAAACCTCTAGTCAATAGATCTATTTCAATCGCAATTCAGTTTATAATATGACACCTGAAAGATTGTTCTGCTTTTTAATTTAAAAGGATTACAGAAATGTGTTTAAGAAACTAAACTTCACAAACACATATGATTTTCAGATTCTGAGCAAACCTTCAGTACCAGCTGCATAAAAATTGCAGATTTATGCATTGAAATTCTATGATCTTCAACCCAGATTTAGAATTTACTACCTGCTTCTCATTTCACAACAATTCATGTCATTGGTAACTTTATGAAATTTTGTCAATGAAATAATTTGTTTATTGAATAGTTGAATTGTTTCTCATGGCAAGTGTTGGTAACTTACGAACATTTAAATATAAATTGAACACAGGAGATAATTTTATTTAAAAGTTTCAGCAGAGGTACTAGTTTGGGTACATATGAATGCTTTATGAGTCTCTAAAATGCAATATTTTTGAACAGTAATAGGATTTTAGTTATGTGAATTTGCATATTTAAATGATGTATTAGGGGAAACAGACAAATTACATATTTGGAAAAGCTGGAGAAGGAATATCACTCACGGTGCCAAATTATGGGCTTCCTGACTTCAATATTCTGGATCATTCTGTGGAGATACCTCTTTTTTTCTCCTTTTTTTTTTTTTTTTTTTTTTAAATCTATTGACTATCAGCTCCTACCTACAGAATCTGTAATGTGTGCCAATGTTAGATGCTTAAAATAGCCCCAAATGGAAAGTGTGAATTCTCATTCAGTAGCCAAATTCACACATGGTGTATATCCATTAAATCCAGAAGACCACCATAGATTTACTCTGTCTAAATCAGTCTTGGATCATTCTCACATTTCACAAAATTTATAGCACATGTACTTTTCAGTTTAAGAGGAGAGATGTGAAGGGTTGTTATTATTATTCTTTGTTATTCTTAACCAAATGTTCAAGGAAGAGTTTAAGTCACAGGCTCCTTTTCCATCATTCTTGCAAATCACTTGGCCAACTACCTTGCTTGGTCTACTGGGCTTTCTGTAGTGTAAAGCTTGTAGCAGTTGCCCTGCTGGCATCCGCTAGATCTCACATCTGTTCTTGTGTCATTGAATATTTAGTGAAGTTTTTCAAGCAGTTATGGTATGTTTTTTTTCTTTTTACCTTTACAAATTTAGGAATTAGAAATAAAAAAATCTGCACCTTCTGACTCAGGAAGCGAAATACTTCACTTATTTTGCAATTAGCACTGAAAACTAATTATTTTGAGAAAATTCTGTTCCATAGTCTAAGGTTTTACTCCTTATTCTGCCTGGAAATACTGACTCCTTTTTTGACAAAGGTTTTAATTTTTAATTAAGAAATTAACTGGTTTCTTTAGAGGAAAAACTTTTATTCTCTGTTTGAAAAGTTATCTTTTAATGTGGTCAAGTGGCTCATACTTTGTCATCCATTTCTGCTTAAGTTTGTGCAAGTAGCTTTAATGAAAAAATCTGGCTTTCTTTCTCAACTAGTGTTTTTTCCTGTCTTGCCACTTGTCTACACTTGGTAGATGATCTTTTCTTTGAAATAAATAATGATGAGAGTTTTTTGGTCATTATTGCCATATTTGTTCCAGATAATTACAAAATGAGAGTAGGAGAGCTTTTATTCACCGAGAATTACTTCCCGAATTGACATCAGCAAGCACAGTTTTTCATGAGTTCCAAATATTTTTATTGGTACCTGATCTTTTTCTGTATGAGATAAGATAGTATATTATGCTTCCAATGACAAGCCTTTTACAAGTTAGAAGGTAATGCTGAAGAAGTTGCTGTAATGTTCTCGATGAAGGAGAAACAGTCAAATGCAACACATTTGTTCTGGGTTATAGTGAATGAGGCTCCATCTGGCTGGCAGCTGGTCACCACGGGTGCTCCTCAGGGATCTCCTCTAGGGACAGTTCTATTCTAAGTGTTACCAATGATCAGGCTGCAGGAGTTGAAAGCACCATTAGCAACTTTGCTGATGATACCAAAGTGAGAGGTGGTGTTGAATCTCTTGAGGGACAGGAGGCCTTTCAGAGGGATCTAGATAGACCAAAGAACAGAAGCACTGGGCTGTGATTAATGTGATGAAATTTAACAAGTCCATATACCAGATTCTGCACTAGGATGGAGTAATGTCATGTATAAACTACAAGAGTGGCTGGCGAGCCCTGCAGAAGGGGATCTGCTGGTCATCAGCAGTCTCAGTGGGAGTCAGCAGTGTGCCCTGGTAGCCAAGAGGGCAAATGCCATCCTGGAGTGCAGCAAACATGACCAGCTGGTCAAAAGAGGCGATTATTCCACTTTAGCATTGTCACAGCCTTACCTTGAGTGCTGTGTGCAGTTCTGGGCCACATCAAGAAGGACATGAAGGTTCTTGAATGTGTCCAAAGGAATGCAACAAATTGGTGAAAGAATGTGAAGGGATTTTCTGTCAGGAGTGGATGAGGATGCTAGGTTTGTCTATTTTGGAGAAAAGGAGCTGATGAGTGATCTCACCGCATTTTTCAGGTTCTTGGGGAGGGGAAGTGGAGAGGAAGCTGCTGATTGCTTCACTCTGGTACCCAGTGACAGGACATGTGAAAATCATTCAAAGCTGCTCCAGAGGAGGTTTAAGCTGGACTTAGCGAGAGGGCGGTCAAACACTGAAACAGGTTTCCTGGAGGAGTGGTTAATGTTCCAAGCCTGTCAGTGTTTAAAAGGCATTTGGACTGTACCCTTAATAACATGCCAGTCTCTTTCAACTGAAGAGAATTTCTATTCTATTCTATTCTATTCTATTCTATTCTATTCTATTCTATTCTATTCTATTCTATTCTATTCTATTCTATTCTATTCTATTCTATTCTATTCTATTTTCTTACTTGCAGTAGTTGCCTGTTATGTTTGGTGGGATGTTTGCTGACATAGATCAAACTTGTTTGAATGTTTTCTTGGAGATTTTTTGGAGGTGATTGAATTTTCCAGGATTTCAAGCCAACGTAATCATGAACCAGGGGTTGTGATTTCAAAGCTGCTATCAAATATTTGAGAATAATAAAAATTGATAGAGAAAGTGGATACAACATATTTGGATTGTAGATGAAATGTATTGATTTTATTTGGGTAGTATTTGTCTTACTTGGATATAAGAATCTGTACAAGTATGCTCCTGTTTTTAACTCATACAGATTTTTGCATTGCAGTTATATTGACAATCATACCTGAAGCATAAAATAGGATTTCCTATACTTCTGTGTCTTTAGGTCTAGCTAAAAAAATGTGACAATGAAATTGAGTTTGCACACTGCATCTACTAAAAGCTGACTCTCACTTTGCAGTTTCAGAAATTGCTTGCTGCCAGTTGTTTCAAACTTCCTCCATCTACAAGTAATTCTAATAAACAATGAGCCATATGAGCTACCTCTGAATGTCTAAAGGAGGAGACAAGGTGACCACTTCAAATTGTTATCGACAAAAGCAATAACAATATTGCTATTAAAAGCACAGAGCACAGTAGATAATAAATCTCAAATGTTTAGTAGAACTGTCAAACACACATTATTCTGAACTTTGACTTAGAAATGTTTTCAGATCCTAAGTTGGCACTTAACAGTGTGTAATGTCCCTGGGGCTATTTCATAGGGCAACATTAGTGAAGAGGTATGCAGAACAGTGCTTTTCTTCTTTCACTAATCACAGTATAGCTGAGAAGAAATTTAACAAAAGAGGAACGTTTCTGCAGGAGAAAAGAAAAAAACAATACCTATTAGACCATCTTTGTTTAAGGAAAAAAAAAACCAAAAACCAAAAACCAAAAACCAAAAACCAAAAAAACAACAACAAAAAAAACCAAAACCACCAAAAAAAACCAAAACCAAAACCAAAACCAAAACCAAAACCAAAACCAAAACCAAAACCAAAACCAAAACCAAAACCAAAACCAAAACCAAAACCAAAACCAAAACCAAACCAAACCAAAAACAACAACAACAACAACAACAACAACCAAAAAAAAAAAAAAAAAAAACCCAAAAAAAAATACCACACCTAACCAAAATGCTAATATCACTCCATTGGGTTAGCATTCACTTTGCTTCCCTTTCTATGACTCAACTTCAATATGAGGCAATTTGGCAGAGCAATTGAGCACCTATGAAGTGTTACATTAGCAATAATGAAGGATTATAACTGCAGCTGGTGGGGATGGGGGGAGGGGGTGCTATGTTTTGGTTTGATTTGGTTTGGTTTCTTTTTTAGTCTTGGCTTTTAACCTTATGTGAGTTATGAAGTCTACCCTTAAACATCTGGGCTTCTTACCGAAACAATGGAATAGTTTCTGCAGTAATCTTGTATAATTTATGATGAATGGTAGGGTACATTTAAGCAGTTCTAATGGGGTGAGCAATATTATTTTAAGGGGCTTTGATCATTACTTATCTTCCTGCTGATTATAGGAATCTTGTTGGAAGCTTTAAAAGGATTTTTAATTTTGCATCTCTTTATGTCTTCAGCTTAGTGATGACATTAATTTCCCCTACTGCTTGTGAAAGGAAGCATAGTTTTGTTTCAGATGGTTTTTGTTCCCTGTGTCATGTCTTTTGTGCATGCAGATGGGACTGATTAATTCTGTATCTTTACTTTTAAAATAAAATAAAATAAAATAAAATAAAATAAAATAAAATAAAATAAAATATCACAGTGTGGTAAGCATAACAACTTCTGTTAAAATCTACCAGTAATTAAAGGATTGTGGCTTTTACCTTAGGAACAATACAGTTAACACGTCTCTGTATAAAAAGGCTGTGTGGATTTTTTTTTTAATAGAGTATTCAGGATTTTTTGCAACATGTAAGCTTTGCCAAAGGGAAATTTGATTCTGTGCAGAGATATGTCACAGGCCACTTCATCTCTTGGATCCTACTTAAACCTTCAAAATAAGGTTTAAGTGGTATATAAGTAAGGCATTAGCCTCCACCACAGAGTAAATTTCAAGCCTTTCTTAATTAGGAAATTTTTTTTCATTTAACAATGACTGAAGAACACCTAAGATTAAAAACTGAGAGTGAAGTAAGAATCATGCATAAATGATGGCATTAAGAATTATTTTTGACATTATTCTATATTTAAATAGAGAAAAGCTAACATCTAATTCATATAACTTTCATTTATTATGACTTCTGAACTAAGCATAGTGCTGAATATATGAATTCCAATCTTGGACTAATTTCTTGCATGCAATAATATAAAGTTCATCTTGTATATTTAGATCTAAATATACATCTAAATATTTTTGGTTTTGTTTTTAGTTGATATTAATGTTTATTGAAATCAGTCAATAAATACCATCAAGACAGTGCCGTTTTCATTCTGTTCTTGCTGAGATAGATGCTGAATGTTAATTTCATTCTCTATAACGCAATCCAAAGCATCCTAGAACTGATTTAAATCAAACAAACAAACAAACAACCATCCCCACACCCCCCCCCCTTTCTACACAGAATAAGATTAGAAAGGAAATCTCAAAATTTTCTAAATGCTGTATTAAACTTATTATCCTTGTGGAAAAAGTAAACAAAAAAACCCCTTCCTCTCCAATTTAGAACTGGAGCCATGTAAACATAACGTACCTTCAGATTTCTCTAATCACTTTCGCTAGAAAGTGTAAATGCAACAACAAAGAGAAAAAATCTCTAAAACAAAAGACCCCACTCTACCCAAAAATATTTATTTTGGTATATGTACAATATACCTTTTCCTTTACAAGTAAAAAAAAAAAAAAAAAAAAAAAAATTAATTAAACCCCTTAAATTGTAAATCGAGAAAGGAAAAAAAAAGTACCTCAATTATTATATATATTCATAACAATTTACCAGACTCAAGTTTTCAGTACATTTTTTACCTAAGAAGTCGAAGCACTTCAAATTACACTTTGTACTAAGTAAAGCAAATCATGAGACATTTCGTGCCTTATTGTTTGTTTTTTTTTCCCCTCATAAAAATTATGTTGCAAGCTTCCTGGGGTTTTTCTCTGGCCACAGAGTAAAAAGTACTAGAAAAAATCCTGAACAAATGTTTTCTATTTTCAAATGCAAGAAAAAACTTCATGTATGATCAAGACAGATAAATCTCCCAATTTTTATTAATAATAAAGGTGGGGGTGGGGGGGAGGGGAGATGTTTCATGCCTTCAAATTAACTTCCTGATTAAAAAAAAGTTCAAAGCTGCCCAGGTGAATTAGAAAAAATGATTGGGCTGAAAATCACAATAAGAAGTATTTTAATAGCTGAAAAAAATCCTGTAGATGAAATTTCATGAAAAATGCGCTTTTATTCTCATTGTTATCCTTCTGTGGCTTTGGCTCTTGCTTTGACAAAAATGAAATAATCTTTTGTGTTCATTGGGAGACTTTGACTCTATCAAGTAAAATGGTAATTGCAAAATGGAATGCAAGTAATGTGAGTTTTTGAAATGAATGAATGAATGGGTGTAGGCTCTAACTTTGCATACAATTTTCAATAACAAATTTTCCAGTTATGTAAACTGACTGCTTGAATAAATGAAGCACAAACTATTTATTTAATTGTAAAATGCCTCTAATTCATGGTATTAAATGTATGTTTCTGCTTCAGCCTGTTTCTTAAGTATCTGAAAGAGAATAGTTAGAAAGGACCACAACTTATCATCTCTCCCTATACATAATTTAAATAATCTATTTCTGAAGTTCAGCCACATTCAAACTATACAGTAGATTAAGGCAGAAAATATATTTTAATTTCATGGTTCTGAATGTGAAGAAGAAATGGAAACAGGCTACAGTGTAAGTACTGGAAACAGCATAGAAGAATTAGAATAGAGGTATAGTTTGTGCAATTGTCTTCAGATCACCACTGTTAGTCACCACTCATTCATTGTAAGCCACAACATTTGCTGTGTTTTTCACTGTTTGGTGTCCTTTGTAAAGTAAAACACATTATGCGTATTATGTCCTGTTTTACACGCTCCCATACCCACAGGTTGGGACACATTGTGGATTCCTCCTGTAGTAAAACCCACAGGGCTTCATCTTGCTCCCAAACACATTTTATGTAACCCATTTCATTACTTACACAGAGCTAACACATTTTCTCATTAGAGCAAAGCATGAAGCCCTTTATGGATACAAACTGTTGATTTATATATCTGATATGTATTGGTTCTCTGCTTTTATCAGCTTTTAAATCACTTCTTTACTTCATCAATTTTGAAAATTTTTCAGTGCCTTTGTGCTTCACGGGTTATCTGACAATGACTATGAATAAAAATATGCCCTTGGACAAACTCATAGCCTTTCTTAAAACTAAGCAATAGTGAAAGAAGGAAAGGAATATGATAGTATCAGCAAATATAAGTCCAAAATATTTTTTGCATAAGCTGAACTGAATTGAATGTCAACCTTGTAAAAATGTATGAGTTCACCCAAGTTGACCCACTGTCAATATCATTCAGAAAAGACAAATAGACTTCTGGACTATATATATTTCCCCTGAAGGTCCTCAGAATTTTCATGTTACCTGCTTATTTTCATTGTCCTTTTTGTGCTTCAGTTACCAAACCTTGAAAGTAATCCTAGATCCTTCCTCTCCACATCTGCAAATGTCTTAAGTTCTGGTTTTGAGAACAAACCACTGTAAAAAATTTAGATGCCTACATAAATTAGAATTTAAGTGTTAAAAAAATAGTAGAATAAATATTTTAGAGAACATATCTCTCAAATACCATATATACCATTTTACAGTAGCAGTGACTGCAAGCCACAACAGAAACAGGGAATACTGGATAGTATGTCCACTTGGGATCCCATTCCAAAGGGATCATAAGTAAAATAAGCAAGACAAGATAGCGAAATATTATTAAACTGTTGATACTCTTATAGAATCAGCAAAGCAAACTATAAAGCTCTTTTTTGCCTTAAACCACCATAAGGTTGAGCAGTGGGTGTTTTATAGGATTTATAATACAATTATGTATGTATTAATTTGATAATGTTAGAAGTGAAATGCATTAACATGCAACATCTATGTGTTTATTGAAAACCATAAAACTTAGTCAATGTTTTTAACTATCCCTAAGTCTTTCCCATAAGTAAAAAAAAAAAAAAAAAATGACTACTCTGTGACCCCAAAGGCAAATAAGACAGTCAACAGTGTGCCTAAGCAAGTAAATTCTCTTGCCCCTGACATGTGTAGTAGTATTAGAATTACTCATTTGGAATTTCTGAATCCTGAGCCATGACTGCATGCATTTTCTAAGCATTCTGCTCTTCTAAGTCAGGCTAGGTCAGGAACCATGCCAGCTGTTAAACAGCACAGAGTGTAGCATGCAAGTTCTTGTAAAGGTAATCAATCTCTGAACATGAAAGCAATGAAATAACTGTACTTCAGGATTTCAGTAAAACCACCTAAAATTAGGAAGGTATATATGTAATATATGTTGACATTGATCTTTTTCTTTTGTATATGTGCATGTGCATGCACATAACTATTTGTGCCAAATATTGTATAATACAGTTATTCAATTGATTGAAAAAAATAAAAAATGTTTTATCTGAGTGTGGTCTTTGACTTATTATACTACAATGCATCCAAAATATAACACTGAATAGTATGAAATAATCTATGATCTTCATTCTTTATTAAATGTGAAAATGTGAGATCTTATTTCTGCTCACCAGCAGCTACTAGAAACTATTTAGCTACACATTTGTGAGAATTGCTTACTCTGCACCTTCTTAGAGTAATTTACTTTTTACAGTAAATATCTCTTTGTGAAACTATCCAAAGAATAACGTCAAGGTCCTAAAAGCTTTAGTATTTGCTTGATTTATTCTGTTCCTGATTATAATGCATGTCATTCTTTTATCTTATTGAGCTTTGTGATTGATTTTCCCTTCTTTTGTCTGTTTTTAACACCACTAGTCTCCTATTGTGTGAAGTTTTACAGCAAATGTTGATCTACTATGCCTACTTGGAAATAAGTAGCAAATAAAGCATTGTAAGTTCAGTTAAATTTTTAGATATGTGATCACATGAGATACTCTAACAGAATTATATTATTTTCTGTAGCTTTATATCAAAGCCATTATCAATGCCCCCACTTTTTCCATAACTACATTATAACCTTATATGTTGAACTGTTCTGTGGGGGAAAAAGATTAGGAAATAATTAAATAAACACTTCCCAAGATATTTGCCACATTTCATTTATACAATCAATCAAAATAACTTCTGTTCCTGTTGTAATAATTTATATATCAATAAAGATTGTATTATTTCAATTTAATTTCAGAATAACTATATATATATATATATATATATATATATATATATATATATATATATATATATAAAAAACACTGTAGTTGGAAGAAAATATAATTATTCTGCCAAGTTCTGAGTATCATTATTTTATCTGAACTGGCTAATGAACAAATTAGCTATGTCCAGTGTTAAGCTCAGAGTATATATCTATATCTATATATCTATAGATATAAGAAAGAAGAAGAGTTGACTAAGCCATATAACTTCAAGGAATTTTATCATATTGTTGCTTACCCTGCCAGGTTTTCATATGAACTGGGTTTAAATTAAGAGCAACTGGATTTATATTAACAGCTACAGCTCTACCTGACAGGTATTTGTGATTGCATAACAGTCAAAAACTAATTCTAATTCAGCAGCCATAGATATTTTTAATATTTTTTCCACTTTTTAAGTTTTAATTAACAATGACAATGAGGATTTTTTACAGTTATTCCACCTCTGTTTTGAAGGCACTCATTTTGAACTATCTCGGTGCAGTAAGATACACTGTTTAACTAATGTTAAGAATGCAAGCACAGACAAATTAATGGGAAATTAATCCAGTGAAAACTTCTTATGAATACTCTTCTTATCTAGGGAAAAAATGCTCATTTATTTATTTATGTATATTTAAAACAGCTGCTAAAACTATATTAGCTTTCTGTATTTTAGATCTAATTCTGTCTGAAATTTCTCATTTCCAAGTCAGATTATGTTTTGCTGTAGGTAAGCCTCAATTTCACTATGGAACTACTTTCCTGTTTAAATATGTTTTATTTGAATGGTTTTTGACAGTCATGTGCTACATTTTGCCTCCCTTATAGACAATGGGTCTACAATGGGTCATAATTTCAACAGGAAAAAAAAAGTGATTGTTCTATTACTCAGTTTCTCTTAAAGGCATGTTTTTTTTTTCTTTATGTGTGCCTGTTGCCTTGAAATGTATGCACAGTACAGAAAATAAATAAATATGTATATAATAAACTAGTTCCAAAATGCTTATTATGCTTATTATAAATAACTTGCAAAATGCTGTCTGGTGATATATGAATATTAAAAACTTTTCAAGTGTTTTTGTTTTGAGACATTGAAAGTAAAAAGTGCTATAGAGATGAAGAGAAGGTCTGGAACAATTCAACATTCTTCTCAGACACATTTCAATTTATTTTTTATTTTCTTGTGGTTGGAAATAAATTTAATCTTAGGAGTATGCTTCCTGCAATAAGTTACATGAAATTCACCTAATGATATTCTCAAATAATGTTAACAAATTGTCCAGGCTATATTGACATGTCTTGAATTTTGCAACTTTTTATTGAGCTTATTCTGAGCAACTGAGATAAATAAACATGGTATGAAAGAAAGAAAAAAAAGGTTTATATATTTTTTTTACTATCAATCACTACTTTGTATGATGACACGAGGACCTGTGGTGTGGACTAGCTGTGGGTCAGAAGGAGGAGAATAATATGTAAAAGGGCTAGGAGGAAGATCTCCTCAGTACTCGGGAGACACTGATTCCTCCAGCATAGAAACCAGCAGCACTATTTCCCAAAGGCATGTTTATATTACCAGCCTATAGTTTCAGGTCATTACATGAAACACTGTGGGAGTAGGAGAGTATTAAATGCCATCCTGTCTCCTCCTCAGCCTCCTTGTGAAAGAAAACAACAAAAAGACGGTGTGCATTGTAAAAGCTGGGGGATTCATCTCACATAAATGTCTTTGAAATTCTAATGAGTTGTCTTGTCTTTATCCAGATCATCCCACTGGGATATTGTGGCATGTTGCAAAGTCTCAGCATCTCTACTGCCCGCACTGGTACTCTGGTGGAGAACACCAGAGTGAGAAGCAGCAAAGAGGGATGTGTGTGACCTTGGGGCTTAGCCTAAATAAGAGAGCAACGAAGCACACACAGCCCTGTGAATCTGGGAATGTTTAAAATGTCAGTATCTCAGACATTGCTTCTCATGGTTGCTTTAGCTTTATTTTAGGATGAGCATTGGGTAATGAGATTGTCTGTGAAGCAGAGATTTCTACCTTCTCCAAAGCAATGCAGTGTAACCTTGAGCTGAAGCGGGCTTTTTATTTTTTTCTACCAAGTTCAATTCAATGTAGCAGCAGGGTTTTTTTTCACTTTAGAATTAATTAAAGGACCTGTCCACAAAACTTTCTTCTAAAATTCAGTCAGTATCATGAAAGTCACATGACTTAGGCCCATTTTCATCATTCCTCTATTTTTACTGTTACTTTAGAGATTCCCAAATTGCAACATGAGTTTCAAAGGGAAAAAAAAACTTTTTTTTTTTTTTTTTTTTTTTTTTTTTTTTTTTTTTTTTATGTAGTTTTGGTTTGATTTGATTGAACACAGAATACATCAAGGGTGGGAAAAATAGAAAGGCAATCTTCAACTCCTTCAATTGTGTTTGCCAGTTACAATTTCAGAAAATGTTTTAGTTCAGATACTCACAGGACTGGTTTTATTGATCTTTTTAATTAACTGGAAAATAAATTTCAATTATCTTTTCTTCAAAAAGTTTCACTGAAAAATGAAAAAAATTACAATCCTTATTGTAAGTGTTAAGGATAAATGCAAGCCGGTTTTTATGTCACTCCTCCTCTCCCCTCCATGATGATTTTATCAATTAAACTTGTTATCTTATTAACAGTTAAGACAGATTTGCCTAAAAGCGTGATGAAAGTATTCTTGTTAAACCTCACGGATGTTCTGTTAAAAGTACTGCACTTCTGTTCACTGTTAATGAAGTTTTATGTAGTTAGCACCTTGGTGTCACTTAAGTGAGATGCTAGAGTAGGAACAATTTTAAATGGTTTTTAAAATTTATCAGCTACTTTTGACACAACCAGAGATTTACTTTGGTGACCAGAGAATACATTTAGTTTCTTCAGTGGCAAATATATTTTTCAACTTCTGTATCCATTCACTGATGTAATTCACAACACATTCCAGATGAAAGGGTTTGTATAAATATGTGTTATTGCATTATATTTACAATTTTTTTTCTTTTTATGAGCTTTCAATTGCATCATTATTTATGGTTATCAGATAGCTCATGGAGACAGACAGTTGTCTCATCATGAGACAGAAAGGCCATGTTTTGCAAAAATCATTATGTTGAGTTTGTTCACTAGAAAAGAAGCTGTATTCATGTCCTTGATAAATAATTAAATGATAATTAATTTTTCATTCTTCCATCTGATACTCAGCAATTGTTGAAAAGCGTATTTATTATTCAAGTGGAGGTGTCAGATTGCCCATAACTTGTTGTGTTTCAGTCTCAGTCACAATGAAAACTGTGTAAGTTCAGTTCTGTTTTCTTTTTCACTACTTTGCATGGTGTAAAAGGAAGGCATGGCTGATGCAATGAAAAAGAATTGATGGCCTGGAACCTGAAGGAGATATGTTCCTGCTCTCATCTTCCCACTGTAGATGTGCAGCCCATTCTCGGAGCCTGGCAGTACATGCTGTCCAATATCCCAGTCACAGTGTGCCTTGAGAGCTGAGGCCTTTATGCAGCCATGAGCTCATTATGCACTATATAAAGTTATACCTGTCAATCTGGTCAGTATTCTGGAGTGTCAGGGATCATCCACATGGGCTGATGATCTTGCATGTGTGAGACAGGCAATTTTGAGAATTTTATAAATGCATGTGTCTGTCTGTCAGCACTGGCTGGATGGTAATATAGAACATGCAGCTGAGATGAAGTTATAGTGAATTCCAGACCTTTTTTGTATACTTTTGCCCAGCTAATAAAAATCAAATATTAAAAGACCATATTCTGCAACTTTATTGTCTGGGAAGGAAATTTCTTGACATTCAGGTGTTTGTTCTTACATATTAACCACAAGCCAGAAGAGCATGATGAAATGGACCAGTAGGGAACTTTGCCCTTAGTGTGCAAGCCAAAAAAGAAATTAGAAAGCACAACTATATTAATGTAATTAATAACTAAAATTAATTTCTTGTCTATACTTATATTAATATGATGCATAAGCTACATATTTTTATTAGGAAAAAAAAATCCCAACTATCTAATAACACAAGAAAACATAATATTTTATTTTATATTTTCAGAGAAGCAGATCCTTTTAAACAGTTCTATAACTTAATGTATTGACCTTATTAATTAAAACTGGACAGCAATATCTTCTGTGGAGAAGGTAACCAACAAATTGAACCTAACAGCTTCACCTGCATACCTGATTCTTAGAACTGATAGGGAAAAAAAAAAGAGATGATGGGAAGAGAGCCTCAATCTACTCTTGTTAATCTTGCTGTGAAGCAAAAAATATTTTCTGTCTCAATTTTTCAAGCTACCAGAAAGCACAACTGGAGAAATACACAGAGCTTATAAAAATCTACAGGGTTGCTCTAAACTATCAGGCATCACAGGGTCATTGAGAGCAGCTAGAGCTAGTGGGAGCATCTGAGCACACACCTAATCTAAACTGAAAGCTGGCCCTAATCTAGTAGCCTTTACACCTTTGAACATTCCCAGAGAGCTAAAGTATGGGTTTTATGCTAGTCTAAGTTAAATAGAAAATATGTGAAGAAGATACAATAAGCATGTCTAAATTACTATGTGACTTTTTGACACAATCCTGTATCCCTCCAAGGGTCTCAGCTAGCTCAGCCCTTCTCAGGCCTAACAGGATTATATCAAGAAAGACAGGAAAAGGATTCAAAAGAGGCTCTCTTACCCTTTTAGCTGCAAGTCCTTTATTCCAGGTTGATGTCCCGGGAGAGAGAGAGCTCCCGGGGGACAGGGGACCCTTTATCTTAGGGTCTCTGAGGGAGGGGCTAGCTGGCACACAGCCAATGGGGTCAGAAGGGGAAGGAAGGGTCAGACTACATGACAGGAGTTCCAGGGGTCCCTGAGGGAGAAGAAACCATTTCCCCAGGGGGATGTAACATCTCCTCCTTTTTTTGTTTAAAAAGATACAGAGAGAAGTTCTCACATTCTGTTTAACACGGAGTGTGGGTTTCCCACCACTTATGGTTGGTAGGGAGACCGGACCGCTTTAGATTTGCCAACTCTATATGGTTGACTTCTGAGGTAGAAGATATGAGGCCATTAATAGCCTTGAAAATCAAACAGCGTAGGATTCCGAATGCTATGGTTACAAGGAAAAGGATAACAAAAAGTAACAAAATTGTTTTGACTACAGAAGTCCACCACCCAGTGAGTCCCCAGCCCTTGAACAGTTCCTTGATCCAATCTTCTGATTCTTGCTTCACTTGTCCAATCATGTTGTTCATGCTTCGGAGGGCAGCATGGATGTTTGGAGCCTTTGAGGACAAATTCATGCAACAGAGTCCTTCAAATTCCTGGCATTCATGTCCATGCAATAGCAAGAGATAATCGATAGCGGCACGGTTCTGGATCGTGGCCTGTCTGGTAATCTCCTCGTCTTCTAGGAGGGAGCTGATGGCGATGGATGTTAAATTAGCCTGCTTGACCACCCAGCACTCTAGGTGGCCCAATTCACCTAGAGCTTTGGCTGCTGCTACCCACGGAAGAAACAGGGATACAGCAACTCTTTTTGACTTTGCCCAATGAAAAATGTCTGAATTACAATTTGGGTCCAAATTGTCAGCACTCCTTTTTTGAATTTTGTCAGCCGATTTGTTTTTGTGTGTCCATTCACGAATTAAAGTTTGGTTGGGTGTCAACACGGACAATCGCCCTATGGTACATGGCCCTCCGAAAAGCCGGGATGGAATTCCTGCCCATGCCCGATCCCCACAAACCAAGAACAATCCTCTAGGGAGGCTTCTGGGTTTGGAGTGGGATGGGTTGTCTGATGCAATGTGGCTTATATTATGACACCACCTCTTTGCAGTAAATTCTCCCCGGTACTGCTTTATAAGGTGGTACTCGTCAGTGCTAGAGGGTTTTGGGATGACAGAGAAATGGATGCAGTATGTGGCAGGGGAGGAACCCAATAGTTCTAACTCCTGGGGTTCATGAGCTACCCTGGGCAAACCCTGCACCCATTCCGCTAAGGGGTTCATGGTGAACACACCTTGCTTTTGCTGATCTTGGTGTGGTTGTGGAGTGTGTGCCTCTGGAATTTCGTTGGACCTGTATTTGTCCAAGCCTGCTGGAAATTCTCCAGCCTGCAAAGGAATTCCTACCAGACAGGTAGACATAGGATTCTTAGCTGCTGCAGTGGACAAACATATGTTTTCTTGCTGAAGTGTCTGTGCCAGGGTTACCCAGACGTTCTGACGTGGCTGAGGGATGATCCATGCAGCTGCCAGACTGTTCAGTATTAGCAGGATGACAACTTGGATGGGGTTCATCATAGGGTTGAGTGGGAGGTAGGTTTTCTCTGGAAGGGAAAAATAAACATTTTTAAAACATGTTAAAAGTTCCTGTTTCTGCCAGAAGGAATCCACCTCTAAGGAGGATCTTTCTCTTCCATCCGGCGGCGTCTTCTCTTCGAAGCATCAGTCACTTGCTTCTCGTCCCCTTCTGCTGGAGCTGGATTTTTGGGGACAAAAGGTTTCACCCACTTCTGGGGAATCCACCGAGGGCCTGAGGGAGTAGCCACACATGCATAGCCACGACCCCAGGTCACAAGCTCATAGGGACCTCTGGTTTCCCAAGTTTCAGGATCCCTAATCAAAACCGGTGGACGCTGAGACAATTTAAACTGATCACCACTGTTAAAATGACGTACCACAGGTGGACTCATGTTTTCAAATGAACAGTTTAGAAAATTGATGGTGAACATGGCTTTGCAGAGCTTCTGCTGTGGTGTCATCCACGAAGCCGAGCAGTTCTGCCTAGCCAGAACCTGTTTGAGCGTCTGGTGTGCACGCTCGATCACAGCTTGACCTGTGGGGGAGTGAGGGATGCCAGTTTTATGCTCCACTCCCCACTGCTGGACAAATTCTAGGAACTCCTTGGACACATACCCTGGGCCGTTATCAGTTTTGATTGTTTTTGGAATTCCCAACACTGCAAAGGCTTGCACTAGGTGCTGCTTGGCATGTATGGATTTTTCTCCTGCGTGGGCAGAGGCATACACTGCACCTGAATATGTGTCAATGCTCACATGAACATATTTGAGGCGACCAAAACTAGGAATGTGTGTGATGTCTGTTTGCCATACCTCACAGCTGCCCAGGCCCCTGGGGTTAACCCCCATGCCCATCGATGGCATGACCTGGAGCTGGCAGTTCGGACAGGTACCTACAATGGCTCGAGCCTGGCTCCGTGTTAGTTGGAATTGTCGGATCAGGGCTGGCACATTTTGATGGTAATGTTGGTGACTCAGTTTTGCCTGCTGGAAGACATCAGGGAGATGTGCCTTTTCAACTGGGGCAGCAAGGGAGTCTGCCTGGCGATTCCCCTCTGCGATCTCACCTGGCAAATCAGTGTGTGACCTCACATGCATCACGTAAAACGGGTGCTGTCGATGAGAAACCAAATAGATTAGCTTTGAAAGCAACCTGAAGAGATGTTCATTCTCTATTTCCTTGAGCACAGCCTGCTCCGCTCTGGACACTACTCCCGCCACATAGGCAGAGTCGGTTACCAAATTGATTGGTTCTGAGAACTTCTCAAAAGCTCTTACCACTGCGGCCAGTTCAGCCACTTGGGGGGATCCCTCCACAAACTCAACATCAGCTTCCCAATGCTGAGTCCGTGGGTTCCTCCAAGTCACGACGGACTTGTTTGAAGTACCCGATGCGTCTGTGAAGACTGTGAGAGCTTTGAGTGGTCTCCGACTCCTTTTCTCATGAGGAATAAGGTGGAATTCCTCATTGAACAACTTGTGGGACGGGGCATGGACTGATATTTGTCCCCTGTAGCTGTCCAGAGATAATTGGAGACTGGCATTGCTCTGCAGCAAATGCTCAAACATCTCTTTGGTCAATCTCTCAGGAGAGTTCTTTCCCTCCTCTGAAAGTCTGACCGGGAGGTGAATGCATGCAAAGTCACAACCTGCCAATTCACACAATCTTACCCTGGCCTTCCGAATCAGCTGTGCTATCAGCTCCTGTGGCTCTGTGATGGTCTTGGATCTTTGGTGGGAGAGGAAAACCCACTCTATTATCAACAGTGAATCTCTCTCTTCCTCGATCCACTGAAAGATCAAGCCATGCAGGTGTGGCAGTTTTCCTAGAACAATAAACTGGAAAGGCACCTTTGGCTCACACCGGTGAGCCTGTCTCTCTGACAAGGCTTTTTGTACCTTTTCGATTGCTGTCTTCGCCTCTGGGGTCAGCTCCCTGGGAGACGTCAGCTCCTTCTCCCCCTTCAATAAATTGAAGAGGGGTTCTAGATCTTGATTTGTGAGGCCTAGCCAGGGTCTTACCCAATTCAAGGACCCACACAGGGAGTGGAGATCTGCTAGAGTTTTTGGATTGCAACCAATTTCTAAGCTCTGTGGAACAACAGTCCTTGCACTGATTTGCAAGCCCAGGTATTTCCAAGGTGGCATCCTTTGAACCTTGTCCTCCTGTAATTGAAATCCAGCAGAGGTTAAAACTTTAACCACTAGGTCAAGCGTGTGTTGGAGTATAGAGTCATTGGGGCCACACACTAGCACATCATCCATGTAGTGAAGGATGATGGCTTCTTTTCTCTGTGCGCGTATTGGAGACAGTAATGAGGCTACATATTGTTGGCATATAAAAGGACTCGATTTGAGACCCTGGGGAAGGACCCTCCAGTGATAACGCTTCATTGGGGCCTGTCTATTGACAGTGGGAACTGAGAAGGCAAACCTAGGGGCATCTTCAGGGTGCAATGGAATTTGGAAAAAACAGTCCTTGATGTCTAAGACAGCCAATTTCCAATCTCGGGGGAGCATTGTTGGAGTGGGCATCCCTGGTTGGAGGGGTCCCATGTCTTCTACTATTTTGTTAATTTCTCTTAGATCATGGAGCAACCTCCACTTATCCTTTCCCGGTTTCTTTATCACAAAGATCGGGAAATTCCAGGGGCTAGTTGTCTCCACAATGTGTCCCTGAGCCAATTGCTCTTCCACGAGTTTTTCCAGCGCCTTGAGCTTTTCTTTGCTCAAAGGCCACTGTGCTACCCATCTGGGGTTGTTTTCTAACCACTTTAACTTCTGGGTAGGGCGCTCCACAGTGGCTACTTGCAAAAATCCTGGGGTGTTTTAGGAATGACCAATCGGACTCCCCACTGAGACATGGTGTCCCTCCCCCACAGTGGGGCGTTATAATCTGCTACGAAAGGACGGACATTCGCCACCTTTCCATCAGGTCCCTCAATTTGCACCACGTTTTTCGAAATCCTTGCCATTGAGATTCCTCCTATGCCCTGAAGTTTGCCTGCCACCGGCTCTAATTCCCAATTTGAAGGCCACATGCTTTGTGGCAATACGGTGACCTGAGCTCCGGTGTCGAGTACTCCCGCCACTTGGAGGCGCTCTGATCCACAAGTAATGTTGCACATCATAGAGGGTTTAGGTTCCCCCACCACCTCTGTCCAGTAGACCTCTGGTGATTTACCGTCTGCTGTGATCTCTGCTGGAACCGGAATGGCTTGGGCAAGAATCTGCCCCGCTATCAGATAAAAGGGTGGGTGCAAACAACGAGCCAACAACATGAGGCCTATTATTTTTCCCTTTATGGTCATGGGAGCTATCTCAATTTCCAAGGGTGTGTGTGCTGTGTCCCCAATAACAAAATACTCACTGTCCAATCCCATGTGGTAAACCGTCAGGTCCTGTGAGATGTTAGACAGGTCAACTGTTATAACCATCCACTCAGTAGATCTGAAATGGAAACCTTTGGTAGTTACAAGTCTAAAACGGCCAAGTGGCTGCCAAACCTTGTTAGTTGAGCATTTAACATTTACATTTTTCTGCACCCCCACACCCCGTGACCTGCCCTCCCCCCCCTTTTTCTTTAAGAGAGAAGCTTTTGCCAATGTGAGTCCCGCTACATTTATATCTTTGCGCGTTGTAGTATCAACCGCGGGCACGCGCTGTGAATTCAGTTTTTTTGTTTGTTGGATTTCTTCTGCTTCTGGGTCTGAGGGCAGGATCTGGCGAAGTGTCCTGGTTTCTTGCAGCGGAGGCAGATGATGCGCTGCAGCTGGTCTGGTGGCATCTGCTGCCTGCTGGGGTGTGGTCCAGCAGGGGCTGTATGCTGTGGGTGTGTTGTTCCAGGGTGTCTTTCAGTTGTGCAGAACAATTCTGCCCGTCTGGAACAAGCTTCTATCATCTGGGACAGAGTAGGTGGTGGGTCCAAGGGTAAAGTGAGGATAATTCTACGACAGGTCTCATTAGCATTTCTTTGAGCCATCTCTTTGATCAGCTCTGCCTGCACCACGGGATCTGGTATTTGGTGTTCCACCTGTGTCCTCAGACGATCAACAAACTGTAAGAAATTCTCCGTAGGAAATTGTTTAACATTGACATAACTTCCTTTCCCTTCCCTTGATGGTAGCTGATAAAACATTTTCTCTGCAACATTGCTAATCCTAAGTAAAATTTGTTTGGATAATACTCGGGTTTGTTTTTCAGGGCAAGCCCATGCACCCTCACCACACAGATGTTCAAATGTAATATCATTATTCTCAGTGTCTTTAGCCATATTAGGGTTTTGCTGAATCTCCTGTAAAAGTGTTCTTAAAGCTCTTTTCCACATATTGTCCCACAGATCATACTCTGAGGGAGATAACAGACACCTGAATAAGTCCTTAATATCATTAGGGACCATTTCATTAGAATCAAATGTGGCTCTAAACATCCCTTTAAAGATGGGGGTGTCCCTGCCAAACTCACGTTGTACTTTACATAGTTCTTTCTTGTCTTGGTAGGAGAGTGGCTGGTATTGCCGAGAACCCTGCCTTTTGCCTACATATGCTACTGGAGCTACAGAGAAAATGGGTTCATCTGCATTTGCCAAGGGTCTGGAAGCTGCTGCCGGACCCCCCGTGTCTGGGGATACCGGGGTTACAGTGTTATCAGTCCCTTGTGGGTGGGGAAGGAAAAGCGTGCTCTGTCCGTGCTGGCTGGGCAGCCCAGGCTGTCCCCCTCCCCCCGCCGTGTGGCAATCATACCCCCCGCTGTGGCCGTGCAGGGTGGGGGGGGCGGCCCTCTCCCTGCTGCCGGGGAGGCAGGAGGAGGAGGAGGGGCCGGCCCCCCCTGAGCCGCCGCAGCAGCCGGGAAGGAGGCAGGGGGAGGAGGGGTGGGGTGGGGCTGCCGGAGGCCAGCAGGGGTTGGCACAGGGGTATGGGATGGGGGCGGGGGCAGAGGGAGGGGGTTGGGAGGGGAAGGGGTCGTGGGGGGAGGGTCGGGGCACATGGCAGCCGCCATTGTTATCAGCCACGTGGAGGGGGTCCCTAAGGGACCCTGCCGCCTCGCAGAAGTCCCGGGCCGCCCCTGCCCCCCCGCCGTGATCCTGAGGAGAGAAACTGGCTTTGTTAAAAGGATCCCGGGACAAAGGTAAACCCGGGTATAAAGGTGGATCAGAGGGGGGATTACATGGGGTAAGTTTTTGCTCCTGGCTGGGTTTGTTTAACTCTAACAGATGGTTACGAGCTTGCAAAAATATTGGGATAAATACAGAAACGGCGTGATCATTATTTTGGACTTTATCTGTGATTACCGTACCCACGTAATCCCAAAATGAAACAGTATCTATCTGCAGTAATTCAGCTTCAGTAAATTCATGTTCTAACCAGCGAACAAAACGTTTTTGCAGCCTTTTGGAAATTTTAACGTTAATTAAAAGGTCCTGGAGTTGTTTTAATATACTCTTTTGAGGAGCTGATAGCTGCATGCCCATGATTCGATATTATTGAAAGCTATTAGCTCAAAATCCAGCCTCCAGCTGCTAAAGTCAGCTGTATGTAACTCCTGTGTCTCCTATAACCAGAGAGAACAGGCGGGGAAAACTCCGGGGCTGCGGTCACGCGTCCGCGCCGTTTCTCCAGCCCCGGTGGCACCGGGGGGGTCCCCGCCGCCTTGCTTGGCCGATGGGATACGTGCCCGGGCCGGGGTTTCCCCAAAAAGCAGGGCTCCTTGTGCGGAGCCGCCCCACGGGTCCGCGGGCTGCGGCAATCAGAAACGAAAGAAAAAAAAAAAAAAAAAAAATCGCCGCAGCAGGGTCCTAAAACCCACCCGCTGCTACTAGCAAAGGTAAAATTCCGCCCTCCCAGTTTGCGGTACCGATCAAACGGAGGACTTTACCTGGTCCGTGGTATCATATGCTGAGTCAGAAGCAACTGAAGGTCCTGTCTTTAGCTCACTCGTGACTGGGCAACCACAAGCTACGAGCTTATCCCTACCCACCTATAGCCACAAAATGTGGCCAAAGTGCCTAGGGTAGTTGAACTTCCCAAAGAGCTTTCAAGACTATGAAAGGTCTCCAGCTCCGCATGGGTTTCTAGAACTAAACCCACTTTGGGGGCCAACTGACACAATCCTGTATCCCTCCAAGGGTCTCAGCTAGCTCAGCCCTTCTCAGGCCTAACAGGATTATATCAAGAAAGACAGGAAAAGGATTCAAAAGAGGCTCTCTTACCCTTTTAGCTGCAAGTCCTTTATTCCAGGTTGATGTCCCGGGAGAGAGAGAGCTCCCGGGGGACAGGGGACCCTTTATCTTAGGGTCTCTGAGGGAGGGGCTAGCTGGCACACAGCCAATGGGGTCAGAAGGGGAAGGAAGGGTCAGACTACATGACAGGAGTTCCAGGGGTCCCTGAGGGAGAAGAAACCATTTCCCCAGGGGGATGTAACAACTTTTTTGTTTGACATTAATTGTAAATAAAAGCCAAATGGCATTCTTTTTCACTTCTTACTTCAGTTCACATATTAATGAGAAATAGTATTAATTTCTTTATGTAAAACAATCTTGGTTGGTGTGACATATTCTTTCCTGGTTTGCTTCACATTTTGTAATGCACCAGTTTGGACATCTGAGTATTTGATTTGATGTATGGAAATGTAGATAGTACAACACAAAATTTGCTCCAGTCATACCTTGTAAATTTTATCAAACTACTTTGTTCAAAAGCCCTCAACAATGTGAATAAGTATTTGAGCAACAGAATATATTAAGATATATCAGCTGAAAATCTGCCCCCTTCATTTCTTCTGACAAAGACAACTGTGTTGCTCTTCCTGCCCCCATCTCCTTTGAGCTGGACTGCAGCCATGCAGAGTGAATAATGACACATAAGCACATTGTTTATTTAAATAGATTTGTGTAGTTAAGTACATGACCTGTGATCTAGACCTGAGAAAAAAAGAATTAAAC
The DNA here is from genome assembly GCF_021018805.1 of Prinia subflava. NCBI lineage: Eukaryota > Metazoa > Chordata > Aves > Passeriformes > Cisticolidae > Prinia > Prinia subflava. The sequence goes on along the minus strand of NC_086249.1, from coordinate 71,042,959 downwards.
ATTGATTTCTAAGTGCTCTGTGAGATAAATCAGCCATCACTCCAGGACTCAGCCAACACAGATACTTTTATTTGTACTTATCACTTCAGTTTGTTTGAGTATTGTGTTAATAGTTTAGATTAGTTTTTGATGTCTGTGCACTGTTAGCATTTTCACAAAATGAGAAATGATGAAGTTATGCACTCTCTGTTATGTAGCTGCAGTTTTCACTTAAAGCAATGAAGTGCTACTTACCATAACAGATACACGCTATAGATCTAATTCTCTTGTCACTGGCAACTGAGTTTCACACCAAGGTGAATTCCCTCCCTTCATAAGTTTTCTCAATAGTTTATGTTACTGTTACGACTCAGTCCTCCTGGTGCTTCTGAACACAAGTATGTTTACACAAAACATTCTCACAGATCTCATCAGGTCTCCCTACCTTCACATGCAGAGATACTCAGAAGCAAAAATCTTTTGCCGAATCAGTCTTTGAAAAGCAAACAGCATTCTCTTTTTGTTACATTAAATGTGTTTATGGCAGTGTGGTCACAAGCTGGCAAGGTCTTATACACTTAAACGTAACTCATGGATTTTACTTTTATCCTGTAGACAGGATAATCAAAGCTGTTAGCCCCACATGATTTTCAAGCTCTTAATGTTAACTTTAGAATAATTTAACCATTTGTCTTTTAGAGTATTTTAATATGGAAATGCAGATGTAAAAGGTAAGCTAAAGAGGCTTTTATTATTTATGTTCCATATAGCACACATTTTCTTCCATAATTTCAAAAAGTGAATTGTTGTGATACAATAATTTAAGAAGACAAATGTCAACATGCTGACACACTGACTATAAATTTAATAAATTTTAATGAATTTTAAATAATTTTATTTAGAAAAATATTTTAGAAATAACAGGGAAGCTTTCTTTTTGTTGAAAAGCTTGCAGATTAAAATATGGAAGTAGACTCCATCTTTCAAAATAGAGTGGTTTTTAGCACTTTGCACTTTTTAAAAAATTCAAAAACAGGGTGCAACTTTATTATTATTGCTAAATCAAGATTTCTGTGGATTTTTTAAAATTTGTTTTGGAGTTTTATTTTTGTCTTTTTCCTGTTCTTTTTGCTGTCTCTGATTAGAAAAAGATTGATTAGAAAATTCATTTTATATCCATCCTGGGAATTTCCATTGGAAGTACAAAAGTGCCTTTTTATGATGATTTGTACAATGGTGAGATAATCCTCATTTTTAATATGTTGCATCAAGAAATAAGGTAAAACTAAACATGTAACCTTGTTGATGTTAACAACCTCTTGATCTAATTTTAAAATCTGTATTTGTGCATTTCACACATCAGTGCCTACGTGATAGGATGTCTAAGAGTAATGCATGTATATTGATGACTAACAGTTTGGCTGTAAATACACACTGACTCAAAGCTTGGAGCTGGTAACCACCAATGACGCCTTAAGTTTTAGCTTTCATATTTTCAGATTTTGTGCTGCCCAGGGGTGTAGTTCTGAGCCTCATATTAAGTGCCAGTAAGCTCTCTTCACAGAGCAAGTAGACAAAGCAAATCCTTTACCTGCTGAGAACCAAGGACAACTTTCAGCCCAACAGCATAAACAATGGTGGACTAAAGAGAGAATACAAGAAGGATGAGACCTCACACCCTGAAGTGTAACTGAACAAATAAACTCCAATATGCAAATGCACCAAAACATATAAAAATCTTAGATCTCATGACTGGTCATTCATTTTATGACCATTCTTGGTCCATCCTGGGTGTAGCCCTGGTTAGGCTCCTGTCCTGCCCAAGGTGGATTCTGGAGGCCTTTTAATAAATATCTACTTAATTTTTTAGCTCTGTCCGGTCTCTGTTTCAGGTCAGCCTTCCCAAGGCATCACCAAGATTTTGGTCTATGTATTTGTAACCTAGGTAATGCTGAATCTGCAGTGGACTCTCCAGCTCTTTCACCTAAAAACTAGGTTAACAGGGCACATGGTTTCACTCCCTCCTGTCTTTCTTAAAATGTGTCTGATGTACACAGCCTGACAGGTCTTTGATTCCTCCTACAGCCTATACTGTGCCTGAGCTTTATGTGGAAGACAGTTACCTTACAGTGGCCAAAACCTTGCTTAACCTATTGAGTGCCAATATACACTCAATATGGTATTTTCGGTATAGGTGTAACCTCTGCTCCCAACAACGTATGACTGTAGAGAGAAAAGTATGATAAATGGGGGAGAAGTCTGCATACCCAGCAAAGTGTAACAGACATCTGAAATATAAAATGCATATGTGAAGAAGAGGCAAATACAATGCCATTGTAAAGCTGATGAAGATATTAGCGGACCTAAAATAATCTAAAAAGGATTACAGGCAGGTTGGTGAGAGCAAGTGGAATCCATCACTGGATACATAGTAGACTATAAACTATTAAGATCCTAGATCAGAGAAATCAGTGGCACAGTTACCTAGTCTATTTTGACCAAGAAAAATGGAACAGCTGTTCAGTCCTGCCTGGAATTTAAAAAAGCCCCTCAAAACCAAGAACCCGCCCCACAAAGAAACTAACAAAAAATATATATATAAAGATTTTTTATATTTGACTGAAATTCCAAGTCAAGTTTAATACCATTAAAAATAGCCATCTAACCCTAAATAAGAACCAGTAATATTTAAAGCAAATGGGCAAGTACAAACTCTTGCATACTGAACTGCTTTCTTAAAAAAAAAAAAATTCCATTTAATTTTTAAATCTAAAAATAAAACATGTCTCTCATACATGTGTGTTCAAGACCAGAAATACAAAACATTAAAACTTAAAAATAAAATAGCAAAGCCAATCTTAAAATGAGAAAAGTATCTTTTTCTTCTTATATTAAAACATAATACCCTTGGTAGCTTGTTTCCAGCAATCTGACAAGGGCTTCTATCATCAAATACTTTCAGAGTTTTAGTTTAGAACATTAAATTAATTTAATTTCTTGTTTCCTACTTGCCTGTCCACTGCAAAATAAAGATAAATGTTCCTGAAAGAGAATGTGGCAGAAAGAAATGGAGAGGACCTGATTATTTGGAGTTTTCTTTACCCAGTTAATTTTCATTGGGTTCCTGTGAGTGCTTGAATTAAATCTAAGAGATTAGGAAGGTGTTTTCCGTAATTTATAATTTTTTATATTTAGCTTATTGTATTGGTGCACAGGTCATTCAAGGAAGAAAACAGGAAAACCTTGGACACACCATTTCCTTTTACAGCTACATACATAGATTTGTTTCATTTCCATTCCTTGTCAGTAAAGGTGAAAGACATTCAGCAGTACTGCAACGACTGGAGAGAAAAACAGGTCTGACCTTTAAAGAGCAATGCATGACTCCTTTGTAATTACTATTAAACACAGGCAAACTCATGTTAATATTAACAGTCCAGCTGGGGAGTGGCACCAGCTGTGGCCTGCAGAACCCCCAGTGTCACCCTGAGGAGGGCTGGCTGCAGCCGCGCGGTCTCGGACAGCTTCTGTACCACACCACTAAATCGTATCAGCACAATCCACGGATCAGTTCGGGACTTGCCAAATGTCTGGCCTCCATGCAGGCAGCTCCTCTGGCTGCTGTGGAGGTGTTACGGGCTTATAACGAAAATGGAGCAGGGTCTATCACTGCTCAAAGCAGGGAATAAGTAATTATTTCTGCCAACGACTCCATAAAGATTCAGCACATATTAAGATTAAGCTTTTTAACCTCACCCACAGTAGAATGTATGTACACAAAATATCAGAATAGTGACAGAACTGATAAAAGAAAGGTATTGATTTCTAAACTGGGTGTCAGATTTTGTGGGTGATTATAAAATCATTGGCACTTTGACAAGTATGTGTGCATAAAACATGTATCTATAACAAGTAGGTAACATTTTCTTTGATTATTTTTTAGGTTACATCATTTTTTACTGTATTATATTTGATTATAAATGAAAATTACATTCAAATACTACTCTCTTCTTAAGGGAGGCACTGGAGCTTCTACAGATTGGGATTTTACAAAAGACATCTATATTAAAAATAAAATCTAAACTTGTAAAGATACAGTTGTAAACTTGTCTCAACTCTCTTGCATCTGGCCACAATATAGTTGTAATTCATGTTAGAATCAGTATCACAGTATTTTCATAGATTGCACTGAAAATTTTGGTCTGGGTTGATTTTCTGTCTTAACTGACTGCATAGAACAAATAACATGAAAGCAGATAACCTTGGCTACTACATTTGTTGTCTAGTGGTATTAGCATATTTCCATTTAATTTTCTCCTGTAGTATCTCAAAAAATAAGAATTAGGTACTTGTAAGTTCTATGTGGGATTTTTTACAATTCTATTTCCCTACTAATATGAATTCTATTGAAATAGTCTGACATTTAGCACAATCAGGAAATGGGAAGGTAAATTTGAGATGTCAAGATCTTTCTAAACTGTACTTTTTTTTCTGAAAAACAACTCTATAGTAATTTCAATCCTTTTTTAAGGAAAGAAACAAAACAAAACAACTTGGCAGCAATTGCAAAGGGTATTTTGGTTTGCTAGATTTTTATTCCAATAGAAGGTGAAAGGATATTTCAAAGATAGAATTTTCTATGGAAAGGAAATTTCAGAATAATTTTTACAGAGCTGAAATACAAATGAACTCGTTTTCAAGTTACTTTACTCTCTAAATGTATAAAGCCTACTCATGTCATTAATGTATTTTTCTAATTTAGTTTTTAATGCATTTACTGATTTACTTCTTCCATTGTTACTCATCTATTTCAGATATGAGAAGCATGTCTCTACATTCTGTCACTATTCTGTCACTAATCAAGTTCTGCAAGTTCTTGCAGTGAAATAATTAATAATGCTGAGTCTTTTTAAATTTATGTCGATGAATAAGTGAGATGAAGGCAAATGTTATTGCTTGTGAACACTTTTCCAGGTCAGAAGTTTGCACCTTCTATGGAAATGCTGCTCCAATAGCATTTACTTGTTTAAATAAACAAAGGATTATCTGCACTCAAAAGTAAGAGGTTGTTTACATGGTAAGATAGGTGGAAAATTTGGACATCTAAGCTAGGCAGCACCACCTGATGTTGCACCTCTTGAAGAATGTGGTAATAAAGTCTGACATGGATCTTTTCTTTGTGATGTTCAAAGGCTGGTGCAGCAAGGTGATTAACAGCCACAGCAGATGTGTGTGAGTAGGTGCACACATAAAGATCTCTGTGTGAAAATGGATACAGAAGACTTGATCCCAATGAACACTGAAGAGACTGGTCTGAATTTCCAGATGTGGCTTATTTATTGTCCTCACTGTGAAATAGCCTAGGATTCCATGCTATGGTAAGGATGTTGGTCTCAAAAATAGACTTGCAAAGTTTCTGGCCAATGTGATTTAAAATGGCTTTTAAGCCAGATACCGTGCAGAAAATTGGATTCATAATGGAACCATACAGATATTTGCTGGTTTTTGGAAATGTAATGAAGTGCAGGTGATGTTAAAATAATGGATTATTTAAGGTGAAAGGCAGTAGATATTTCTCAAAGCATAGACAAATGCTGACAGGACTTTGGGCTTCTCCTTAGTTACTTCATATTATTGGATCCATTCTCAATAAAAGATATCATTCATATAACCTGAGGTCTATGATTTCACAGTGGAGGCCAAACGGATATCACTTTCATAGTCTCCAACCATACCTCATGGTGAATTAGTGGCAGTAATTCTATTATTTCATTAGCATACGTTTCGACTGAAATTCCTTAGATATTTTTCTGCATTCATGAAAACATCATCACTTTGCTACCATAAACATAACAAGTTACACAATTTCTTCTTCTATTCATGCAGTCTTTTACACAGAACTCCTTTCCACATATAATTAAAATATCACTTATCTAAAGGCTCCTTATTCCTTGTCCTTCACCATGTTCCAAATATAATGGACCATGGTTGGGTTGCATGAAATGGGAAATAGGGGTTTCCTTCTTTTTCTGTTTCTGTTTTGCCTAAGAATCTTTTTTAATTAATTCCACATGGATAATATCAATGTTCATCTCTCCTTTAACTTCAGATTTCATAAACAATTTAATTCATGATGACTTTTTCTTTAAGAAGTCCTCCCAAAGAAATTTAAGAAGAACCAATTTTAGACTCCTAGATGAAATTTTGATGCAAATTTATTTATTTAAATTTTATTTAAATATATATAATAATTATATATTGTATATATAATATATTAAAATTTTATTTAAATTTATTTAAATATTATAATATTTATTATTAAGCAATTCTATGTTTTATTATATTTCTTGAAGAAGATATCAAAAGAAAATGAAATAAAATACTGATCAAAAACTTCTTCATATAACTTCTGCCTGAAACATTTCCTTCTTGTGTCTTTTTTTTACATGCAGTTTATCTGCATCTGAATTTCTGATTTTAAAAGGCAGACATCATTTCTCAGACTTAGAACATGAGATTTAATGGACATTCTTTAGACATACCATGTGCTGGTCTTCCAAAATGTTACATGGCTATTTTACTTGTAGTCAAAAGTAACTTTTTCTTTGTACTTTTAATTCAAAGGTAAATTAATTTAAAAAACAATGTTTATAGGAAATCATCTGCATGAAATGTACCAGAAAGACAGTGGTGCTTTCTCAAAGGTTATTTCATAGAACATAGATGTGTGGTTTTGGTTTATCAAAGATCATATGGAAAAAAAAATCCTCACATATTAGGACTTATGAGAGGGAATAATTCGTTTCAGTGCCTGTGTCTGATACGTCCCTGGAAACATTTAAAGAACTCAAGCAGAAGGCAAGTAGACATGGAAAATTCCTAAGCAGACTTTTGCCACTTCCAGAAATGCACAATAAAGGTTTCCTGAGAGCGAGTATTGCATTCACAATGAACCACTTATCCATTTATACTTCTTTGTTGTCATCCAGAGTCTGTAAGTTCCACACTCATGAGAAAGGCTATTATTATGCGTTTAGTAAACAGTGTTTGAATATTTCATTTGGTTTCCTTTTTGGTTCTTTGTTGACAGAAGTTTTGGGCAAATATTTCTTATTCAACCTTTTGAATATTTAATGATTTTATGTTCATCTTTTACATACCATCTTTGATCATCCTTGTCACAATGCTCTCTACCGTTTTTTAATATGTCCTGTTAGAGAGGAGGTGATCAGAACTACAGCTGGTATTCAAGACAGAAGCAAAGTGACATAGATAACAGCAGTTTGCTGATACCATTTTTTATTACGAGGGTTTTTTCCCCAAACCATTTCTATAATCTCTTTTGCCTTTAATCTGTTTTAAGCATTGAGTTGGCATATTTAGAGACTTCACAGTAGCTCTGGTGTCTTTTTTCCTGGGCATTTCTAAGTAATTTAGAGATCCCCAAGATTTTTTGTGATTTAGTTCTCATTACAAATTCTAAATTTAGAATTTTCTTCCCTTCCTACTTTTTCTCCAGAATTAAATTAATGCAATGACACTTAAATTTATGCAGAATCACAGAGGATTGTATCTCTTTGTTGGCTCAATCTATTTGGAAAATGTCTTCTATTTCTTTAAATAACCTTCTAATTGAATTTGTTTAACTATTTATATGTCTTAAATCAGAGTATGGGGTTTTTTTTTTGAATAACAGACTGTAATGTTATATACATTTCTATATTTTTCCTTCATGTTTGCCAAAATAATCTTCACACTGAACTAAATCTTAAAGGTAGAGCAGCTGTGGGATATATTAAATGGTTACTAATGCCAGTGTAAAACACTGTATTAGAATTTTAAAGTGAAAAATAAGTATATATTTGTATGCACACCAATATGTATGTATATACATACACATATATATATGTCATAAATAGATAAATGAATTGTGGTTATATTTGCACAGTTTGCAGTTAAGTCTAGACTAATTTCTGAATATAAAATTATCTATAAGCAAGAGTAAGATGTATAGGAAAAATGCCAGGCTGACAAACAGCTAGGATTTTCTTCCGTTTGAATCATTTGTTCAAATTCTAAAATGTTATTCATAAAAGTATATAATGAAATTTATTGTTTTTTAGCAAAAGAACAGGGCCTGGTGGTCAGAATAGGAGCTTTCAGGAAAAGGAAAACCCATATTTGTTGTGTCTGATACCCACGATTGTGTTCACAGATGCCTTGAAATGATTGCTGTCAGAGTTTTGATTTAACACTTCATGCACAGATACATCACATGCATCATACATTTGATACTGACCAGTTCTATTTATTTTCTCAGTATAACTTATAATACACTAAATTCTAAATGAACGTGAACAGTAGAAAGCAATACATAAGAACAGGATATGAGGTGTGCACAGAGGATATGAGGCACGCACAGTCTTTTATTTGTGTTTCAGGTCAATAAAATGTTGCATTAACATTTTTAATCAAAGCAATAGGTAAAGGCAAGATGTTTTCCAAATGCATGTGTGACTACATCAATATACCTTTAAAATTCAGAGATACTCCACACAGTTTTAGTCAGTTCCATGATTAGGTATTTGTCCTGGATACTAAGTCAGAGTCACAAGTCAGAAGACTGTGTTATTTTTGGTATTTTTAAATTATGGGGAAAGCGAGACATTTTTATATCCTTTGAGAGATTTTCTACCCTTTGAGAGATTTGTAATGATAAATGACTGGATAAACTTTTATAAAGAAAACTAGTGTTAAGATTCTGGGATGTTTAGCAAAATCAGATTGAAATTATGGTAGGAAAATGACATAAAAGAAGGAAAATTTTGACTAAATCTGAGACAAAATAATAATTAATTTTAATTTTTAGTTTTTATAACATTTTTACCAAGGTAAAAATTATTATAAAAATATTTTAACCATTATTATATGGAAAAAAATTATACCAATATAAAAATATATTATATTATTTAAATATAAAAATTGTACCAATTATATGGTAAAAAACTATACCAATATTATTTTTTACCATTAAAGGCCAAAAGAAAATGCCATATTTGAAGATATTACAATATAAAGCTCAGTAGATCTCTAATAAAATTCCCATAAGGATTCTCTTTATTGAAATTAAAATTTATTCTTAAACTGTTTCTGGGAAAGCTATAGCTTTAAGAAACTAAATTCTTCACAAATCGTAAAAATCATACATCATAGCCTGCATTTAAATAAATGGTCCTCTATGGAAAATATGTGATATATACAGAGAATAATAAAATGGATCATGATCATGTTCTACCTATCCCAGATGGTAAATGGCATAACATAATCTGAATTCATCTGATCAAGATGGCTTCAGCAAAGCCTGCCCTGAGTTATGACTGGAAATTTTCTAAGACTACTAGTGTGTTGTAGTCTAAAATTCTGGGAGCAATCATGTTGACATTATAAATGGTATTGATGCTACCCTATTGATTATTTCAATTCACTGGTGTGCACATAGCTGCAATAGTCTCAAGAGATGTCAGTATATTAGAGTTACAGTTGAAAATACCTATCTGATAAGTGAGAAAATAATGTCTTATCAAAAAATCCTGGAATTTTTCTGTGGGCTTCATTTAGGTCAGAATTTGCCATAATCAGAGATTAAGATCCACCTCTTTTGAATATACATTATGCTATATACAGCTATATATAATGTATTACTATATAGATACCATATATTTTCCCCTAAAGATTTCATCTGGGGGCAACAGTAGAGGGAGGGGATTCGTAACCTCTTACCAAAGACATGCACATCCTCAACTTCCCTTTTGTGGGGAGCATGAGGTCTGATCAGTTCACAAAATGTAAGAGTTTTGCAAACATCAGATCACAAGATAAAAGAAATTACAAGGGTCACATAACAAGAGAGACAGCTAGAACCACATCTTGAACTTTTCTTCCACCAAATACCTCTCAAAATACACAAATAAATATGACTATGAGAGTATTAAACATCTAGGTATTTTCTTTAAAGAGATTAACTAGTCCTTATTTTGATTCAGTAAAGAAGGAAATAATAGCATTTACTCATACTTAGCTTAAGATGTTTAGCTTAAGCACACACCAAATATTTATTAACATTGAGTTATCCATTATTTGGGTTGCTGTCATGTTTCTGGGCAAAGGAAATAATTTTGAAATATTTTTCAGCGCCTTTCAATTTTAAAATATTTGATAAAATGGAAGTAGAGTAACTTGATTACTCTAGCACATTGATACTATTCTGAGTTTGAATTGCAGGGAAATAAGTAATGTATTAGTTGAAAATTCCCTCTACCTGTCACCCTTGATAGTAGGTATGAGGGGCCTGGTTTAAACCGAGATCACCTTGCAAATCTTACATAGGATGCATTGTGTAGCTTCACAGCCAGACGACGCCAAAGCCACACACCCTGACATGCTGATAACAGTCTTTCAAATAGACACACACACACACAAAGAGAGTTTAAAAGCATCTCCCCCACCACGCTCTGACACAGAAACATTTTTCTAAAAACAGACTTTGACTAGCAGCAACTTTGGTCAAAAACTGTGAGATGTAAAAATATAAAAAACAATGTTGACAGGCTTATGACTTCCTCCTATGCAACAGCACAGAATTATATAGATATTGCACCTTCAACCAAGGTGTCTATTTCAGTTGGTCTTCCTCCTACAAGAGCACATATTTTAATCAGCTTAGATTTTTTTCCCTCTTTCCATTCACAATTCCTGATACTAAAGTGGAAGCTGGGTCATGTTAAAATTACTTGGATTGCTTAAGCGTTCCCATTATTTTAATGTCGTGAGTCCAGATTTTCTGATTGCTTTCACAAACTGAAAACAATTGATTAGTGCCTGAAGGGCTTGATGTATTTTGGTTGTAACACAATGGCAGGTATAATGTTTCGAGAAGCTCTGTGACACATCTCTCAAAAAGAATTCAGGCCGAAAGGAAGAAGATTAAGATAAAAGACAAGGAGAAATTCTGATGACCTGCTCCACTTTCACCTTCCATTTTTTTCCATGTTACCTATGGTGACAAAATACAGAGCCAAAGTGGAAATCAGACAACCAGCTTCTGCAAGTGATTCTACGGTCAGTCTAATAGTCTAAACAGCCACAGAATTATTCAAAGGCCTTTCCTCAGTAAACCAGGGGGCATCATTCAGATGATGCCAGGACAGTATGAGCCATTAACCCTGCGCACAAGTGGGAGGTAATGCAGGAATGGAAGGGTTGTGTCAATCTGCTTCTTCCACTTCTATTTGCTTTATGCTAGGGGAGCCTTTTACCCACCCAAGAATCATTTTTTGATGGTCCAAGATCTGACTAAATCCCAAATGTGGGACTGGATTGCTTGCCTGTGGTAATTTGCAGCTGTTGGTACCTGTCTTCTCCACAGGAGTCTTTAAAAGCCAAAAGTCTTTTCAAGTTTCCTTGACAGCTGTTTTAAAAATCTTTTGAGACTAATTAGGCATAGTCATCTTATGCATTGGATTCAGACAGCACATTGCCAGTCATACTTGCTGAAATCCTGCTTGCTTACAGCAAAGGACAAATTAAATGAGTTACTGCTCCAAGTTTGAATATTTTCCATGTGCCATTGGAATCAACATAGAATACTAGGAAAAAATTCACTACTCGGTTTGGGCTGAGAGGAATAAAACTTCATTTTTCAAGTTTAGGATTAACATCCTGATGTGTGCTTGGAACTTAAGGGACTCTGTTCAGGAAACGTCTAGACTACATAGTCCAGTTGAAACATTAGTAGTATTGCAAACATTTATCAGGGATAGTATTGCTAGAAAAATATTTAGCTGTTGTGTAGACATAAAATAGGTTGAGATAAAACATCTAATATAAACATAGGTGATAATTTATTTTTTTGGTTACAAAAAGTTGTCATGGTTCTGTATAATTTTCTCTCATTGCTTATTCTAAAATGAAGCCAAGTTCCAAAAAGTATGTGAATGACATGTAAGAAAATGGAATTTTTCATTGTGTTACAGAGGAAAAAATAATTGTTAACTAGAAGCAATATTTAAGATTTTGAGGACTCTTTTGTCTCAATCACCTGGAATATTGTTCACCCACATGGTAGCTGCAGGATTTACTATATTACCTGAAATTTTTATTTTTGGTCTAAATTATTATATTGAACTGTATGACAGAACAAGAATCTAAAATGATAAGCATTACTTTGGTGCATTCTTTTTCACATTTCATTTCTCAGGTTAGTGTCCTCATCATTTCCTTCCCCTCCCTACGCAGCTGCAATCTGCTAGCATGACTTTCCTTTCTGCTAAAAATGCTCCTTTAATTAGTGACATTATTTGATTTCAGAATTGGCATTATCTAAGCAGTGGAGTATGGGAAGTGAGAATTTGATTCCTGTTGTGTATGTCTGCATTGAACTGTGCAGTTCTGTGGAGATACCTGAGCTACTCTGACAGAACCCAAGCAATGTAGCAATGTCAGTGTGTTGCTGTGCCAAGGCTAATTAGCTTCACTGCTTGTAAGGATTAGGTACAACAGCTGTGTAGTGTATGCAATTCCTTTTAATACATGGAAATGGATACCACCCTCTTTGAAGGCTAGAACCTCATTCAAAATATCGTATTTTATGGTGATGTTTAAAGAATGAACATTTACAGAGTGATAGAATAGTTTGAGTTGTAAGGGATCTTAAGGAGTATCTAGTTCCAAGCCCCCTGTCATGGACAGGGACACCTTCCACTAGGCCAACTGACTAAAAGCCCCATATTACTGGTCTTGAACACATCCAGTCCAGCAGCATCCGCAGCTTCTCTGGGCAATCTGTTTCAGTGCCTCATCAACCTCACTGTGAAGAATGTCCTCTTTGGATCTGATCTAAAAGTACCCCCTTTCATTTTAAAGCTATTCCTCCTTGTCCTATCACTACGTGTCCATGTGAAAAGTCCCTCCCCTAATCTCTTGTAAGACCCATTTGGGTGCTGGAAGGCTGCAATTAGGCCTCTCTGGAGCCTTTTCTCCAAACTGAACAGCCTCAACTCTTTCAGCCCATCTTCATAGGAGATACCTCAAGGCACTCCTCTGGACTTCCTCCAACAAGTACATATTCCTTATACTGAGGGCCTCAGAGCAGGATTCAATGCTTCAGATGAGACCTCAAGAGAGTTGAATACAGGAGCAGAATCAAATCCCTCAACATTCTTGTAATTCTGTTTCTGATACATCTCAGGGTATAGCTGTCTTTGTGAGCTGTCAGCACACAGTACTGGGTCCCATGACTCTTCCCAACAACTCATATTCCTAAGTCCTTCTCCTCAGAGCTGCTCTCAATTCATTCTGTGCCCAGCCTGTGTCTGTGGTTGGAATTAGCCTGAACAACATGCAAGACCTTGCACTTGGTCTTGATAAATTTCATGAAGTTCATATGAACCCACTTGTAGAGCCTGTCAAGGTCCCTCTGGATGGCATCTTTCCCTTCTTTATGTTGATCACGCCACACAGCTTGGAGTCATGGGCAAACTCGCTGAGAATGCATCAAATCTCACTGTATATGCTGCTAACAAAGATGCCAACAATGCTAGAAACAACTCCATCCCCTGAGGGACACCACTGATTATTGGTCTCTTCTTGAACATCGAGCTCTTGACTTCAATGCTTTGAGTGTCAATTCTTTATCCACTGAGTGGTCCATCCAATCCACGCCTTAGAGACAGAGATGTTGTCCAGGAAAGTGCCAAATGCTTTCCGCAAATCCAGGTAGATGACATCTGTTACTCTTCCCTCATCCAACAAGTCTGTAAGCTTGTCATAGAAAGCCACCGAATTTGTTGGACACAAACTGCCGTTAGAGAGGCCATGTCAGCTGTCATGAATCACCTCCTTATTTTCCAGGTGACTTAGTTTAAATTCCAGGAGGTTCTGCTCTATGATCTTGCCTGCACCAAGGTGAGACTGACTGATCTGTTGTTCCTGACTGCTTTGTTTTTTCTCTTATTAAAAAATGAGGTAATGTTTCCCTTTTTCCCCTCTGTGTGAACTTCACCTGACCTCCACAACATCTCACTATAATGGACAGTGGCTTAGCATCTTCAGCCACCAGTTTTCTCAAGACCCAAGGATGAGTCTCATCAGGTCTCAAGGACTTGTGTACCTCTGGGGTCCTGAGATATTCTAGAACTTTATCTTCTCCTACAGTTGGCCATTCTTCATTCTCCCAGTTACTACCTTTTCTTTATGCAACTTGAATGGTGTGGCTGCTGCACTTCCTAGTAAAGACCTAAAGAAAAAAAATCACTGAGTATCTCATCCTTTCCATGTCTCAGGTAACTAGGTATTTTGTTGTGTTCTGGAGAGGGCTCTGCCTCAGTAAATATAGTGTTATCTATATATGTGATGGATCTATAAACTAGTATCGTAACGTGACCCTGAATAATTCACTACACCTATAACCAACAACCTAGGACTTACATGGGCATCACTAACACAGAATGAGTCTTCACAATATAAACAGCCCTTGAAAGACTCTCTGTTATAACTGAAAAGAAGATGGATGTGTCTTCTCAGAGTGGGGTGGCAAGTTCACGTTGGATCTGAGAGAGCATAACACCTGTAAAGTGTCTCCAATTCTGTGTCTTAGATGAAATGTGCTACCCATTTTCAAAACATTTAGAATCAAAGTAAACAGCTGTGGAAAATTACTGATTTTACTGAATTACTGATACTCTTTTTAACCAGATGGCTAAAGCACCTCCCTCTCTCATTTTCTGTAAGTGATACTTAGATTAACAAGATATTTATTATGAAACAAATTTTCCTTCCTGAAAAATCATTACAGAAGATGTATAATAGCATTTTGAATTAATTCTCTATCACCAAGGGTGTTATCATTTTCCACATATTAAAAGATACAGTGTTAATGTTACTCTTTTTCCTTTAAGTATATTTATTTACTTACCATTTTTTCTCTTTTGTTTTTTTCTTCATGTCTCTTTGCTTTTGAAAATAGAAGACTGATCTTATTTTCCTCAATACTGGAATTTAGAATTCAAAATAATTTATAGTGTTTTACAACTAAATTTACAGGACTGTTGGAAACAATCATCATCAAGTGTTGTGTAAAGCTACTTAGGAATGGCAACTTGATTTTAGAAGCATAAAGTATTCATATTGACTTCTCAATATGAAGTTGGGTGGACTTTGGATTGATATGACCATTAAGTACCCCAAGAAAGGGTATTTAGCCCTATTTTGCCCATTTCAGAAGCTGTTGAAATTAGTCTAGGGACTCTCCTCACTCTCTCCATGCACTTGCTCCTGCTCATGCATGCGTGTATGAGCAGGAACAGCAGCCTTTTAATGATTATTTTTCCTTCGTTGCCTATATTAGCTACACAGAAAAATAAAGTGTTTTCACTCTCTGTTCTTGCTAGACAGCAGGAAAAATGCATATGAATCCAGATAGAAGCAGTGAGTCCTAAGATTATATTAGTTTCCTATTTCTTCACCAAATGCCATGGTTTCTTTACTATTAGACAACCAACTGGTTTATGTTGGCTCCCCATTGCACTCAGAAATTATTTTTGCCATTTACATTATATAAAAAGACTATATTATGAACTTGTGCAGAAGTCTATACAACTGTGATACAAAAAATATACCCTAACAAGTGTCTGTAGGAATTTTTGTGTGACTATGAGTAATACTTCTTCTTCCCACTACATTCTTTAAAGGAAATGCCACAACAATTTTTCATTATATGTGTTATAACTAATGATAATTTATTATCAGCAACTACTTAAATATGGAGAAATTTATAACAAAGATTGGGTCATTCATCCATGTCTATGTGTGCACACAGAAATTACCTACACAATTATAAATCCAAATATATGGTATAAAGTTAGAAAATACAAAATCAGCTCAGTTGGTATCATCCATAGATGCATCACATGGATTCATATAGATATGTTATCCATACAAGCTATATTTTACTGGTTCACACCTGCTGTTATAGTAGGTTTTCCCAAGATTTAATTTAGGTTGTTCTTTTATAATGGGAAAGTCAATTTTATCTTATGCTAAGTATTTCCTATAAAAGGCTATTCAAATTATTCTTTGCTGTCCTTACTCAGTGCTTGTAGGCATATTGACTTTACTGTTAGTAGGATAAGTGGAACTTCATCTAGCATATTTTGGATTTCTAACATAATGGGTTTTCCCCCTAATACTTGTTCTTTGGTTTTCCTACCTAACCTACTTATTCAGTTCTGAAAGGAGAGAATCTGTTTAGTTTACTGTATATGATGCAGAAGAACTTATTCTTAAATCAGGAAATAATCAGCTATTATTATAGATGAGTCACTTCATTAATTTAAAATAAAGAAGGTAAGGTACATATTTACTATTTTTAAGATCTTAAAATATTTTGATGTGGGACTTCTTTTTTTATTATTTTTATGGAAACAACTTTGAAGAGAAGAGAGATGAAAGCATCTCAAATTATTCAGGAAAATTAAATGGCTTAGGAGTTACAAAGTGTTATGCCAACACCTTCACTACATGTTCTCAAATTGAGAGCCAAGCAGAGAGAGCATCAAATATGAAAAAGAACTGAGCAAAAGGTAACAGTGTCACATTTGAAAGCATTCTAGTGTAGAACTGTGACTGCTCAAAGATAATTCAGGTGATCCATCTTTTTGTCCTCTTTATGAGCAAACAGCTTATTAACTTATGAATAAGGCACTGGTCTCACTTCTCTCTCTCTCTCTGTTATCTTCCCTGATCCCAGCAGTGTTTAAAGGTAGCCTATGAAGACACATACGTAGGATTAACTGGTCCCCAGTTAAGATATTTTCAAGGCCCTGAGAAAAGATAATAAGGATATTTATCTAAACTATCCTTAGTATTCCAGAAAGGGAAACAAAAAGAATAGTAGCCTAGACTCCTCCACATCTCACTGTGAAGCTATGTCAAATACTAATGTGTGGTTCAGAGCAAATGTTAAATGTAAAGTTCATAAAGAAGCTGTCATAAAATTACTTTGTTATACTGGTGCTTTATGCCAGCACTTAGATCAAAGGTGTTGAAAAGTCAGAAATAACCAGGATAGGACTTCAGAGAAACTACAGATTCTACACAAAGTATTTGGTGTCAAAAGACAAGAAAAACCAGAAACTGATGTGTCTTCAGAAAGAAACAATCATTTCTTTTGAAAGGAGAGTCCAAGCTCATGCAAAAATGCAGATGCGAAAATGTAAAGCAAAGTAAACATAAAACAAAACAATCAGAGAAACAAACAATAATTGGAAAAAGAATTATATGGATTTTCCATGCAAACACTGCAGGCAGCCTATCAAAATATTTTAAATGCAAAAAATGTCTGCATCAACACAAAGAGAAAGCACATACTCTCTGTCTATGAAGATGGGTGCCATAACAGATCCCCTATCCATATGGTTTATACTCTTTTTCATTCCAGAAAATGAAGTAATTATTCATATGGTGTTAATAACAGCCTTGACCTATGTCGCCCCTCTACACCTGAGTTTGCTTGAGAGGATGCTTCTTGCTCTAGTAGGGAGTATGTATTAAGAGGCATTTGAGCAACAAAGCAGTCTGATATTTTGTGCGAACCAGTCTTCAGACCTGTTCAGTTTATTAGTATAAATATAGTTAAAAGGACCACTGCCATCTTTCAAGTAACCATAAAAAATTATATTTTAACCCTTCAGCATTTTCCCCCAGAGATATACAATTTCTTTTTTGAGTCTTCAGAACTTCTTGAGTCTTCAGCAGAAAAGTAATATAGATGTTGTATCAGGAATGAAGTAGAAGCAGAATGTATCAGAGTTTTGCTGCTATAGAAGATGCATATGGGTCCTCATGAGTCAATTGCTACTCAAACATTTTTTAATTGTGTTAGAATGAAATAGATCTAATTAGTGTGAGCTGGAAAAAGCTTTCTGAAGCCAGACTTTTTCTTCTGGTGAAAGACAAAAAAAAAAAAAAGAGAGAGATAAAAGAACAGAAAATGGATTGTGATCACAAATGTAAATTAAAAGCTTATGCCAGTAGCATTACTAAACAAGATTTTATTATTTTTTCCACAAAGAAGATAATTTTCTACATGATGATACCAGGTAAAAATTCTTAAAAGTTATAGATGTATCAACACTATAAGATAACAACTTAAAATTTATAGATGTATCTTAAGGACTGTTCTGACTTCCTTAATATTTAGGAAGAGAAGTGACAGTTGAACAAGACAATGTAAAATAAAATATGTAACAGACATATTCACCTCTTTAAAGTATTATATCAAACATTGGACTCTAATCATACATTTTCTAGGGAATATGGCAATTTAAAAGAGATTTATGCTATTCTACAGGATAATGAAACAAAGCAGAGCAAAAAACAAACAAAAAAAAAAACCCAAAACAAACAATCCCTCCAAAAAACCTGAAAAACCCCACAAAAACCCCACAAAACCAACCAACCAACTAACTAACTAAAAAACAAACCCAACAAAAAAACCCCCACCAAAATCCCACACCATAGTTTCCTTCAAAGCTTTATGTGAAAAAAGGAAGTTACTGTGAGTGTATGTAAAAAAATTAAAATTTCCAGAGTAGTCTTATTTTTTGAGCATTTGACATCATCTTGATAATATTTTTCATATTTCCATGTTTATTTAATTTATCTTTATTTTTTGTGATAACTCAGTAGAATAATACTGAAATTCAGCTATACTGAAATTCAACAGAAATAAAAATCTAAGAGAACAGAAAACTTCTTTTGTAGAACAAAATAGTATAAATATCATCTATCATAATTACTTTATTTTGGTTTTAAATAAATCCTTTTCATATAATGCTTGGGATTCTGAATATGTTATTTCACAGTACTAACATCTGCAGTGGGAAGACAAGCTGTGTTTTTCCTGAAAAGAAAAGGGCAATTTTGAAGATGAGAAATGAATTTTGATTAATATTTTTTTTAAGTACTGTCCTAGCTACAGAGGCCAGGGGACATTTCTAGTGTTTTTCAAAAATTTTTGAAAAATATATGACCCATGGAATTTATCATCAAAGGGCTAAACCATGACTGTTCTAGATAGTCAAGGTGAAGGAATGGTGTTAACTGATTTTCACAGAGGAAATGTAATATTGTACCTCTCCAAGGCTGAAGGGGTTTTGAAAAGAAAATCTTTTTAGTGATGCAGAGTTCTGTCTTTGCAATGTGAATCTTATATTTCTTCTGACAGAAATAAAAGTATCATCTTTTTCAGGTTCCATGTAGACAGTACTTCTAGAAGTTAGAATTCCTTGCTAGATCATAGAAATTGTAAGCCATTTCATCTTTTACACATATAAGCATTTTTGTTCACAATCAAATTAAGATCACATTTTCTCCTTCAGCAAAAAATATGCCTTAAAAGAAAAGGATTATTTTACTAAGTGTAGTTACTGAAAAAACACAAATATTAGAAACATAGAATCGTAAAGGTGGAAAAGATCTCTGAGATCATTAAGACCAACTTTTTACTGTTGTCTTAATATCACCATGCTAAATAAACCATAGTACAGAGTTCCCCATCCAGTCACTTGAACAGTTCCAGGGATGGTGACTCCACCACTTCCCTGAACAGTCCATTCAAATGTCTAACTACTATTTTAGTGAGGAAGTTCTTCCTGATTTCCAACCTGAACGTCGTCTGGCACAACTTGAGACCATTTCCTCTGGTCTTGTTGCTTGTTACCTGGGAGGAGAGGATGACCTCTTTCTTGGCTACAGCTTCCTTTCAGGTGGTTGCAGAGAGTGTAGCTCACCCTTGAGACTCCTTTTCTCCAGTGCCTCAGTTCCCTCAGTCATCTGACTTAGCTTCTAGAACCTTATGTAGCTCCACTGCCCTTCTCTGGACACACTCCAGCACCTCTGTGTCTTTCTTATCATGAAGGGCTCAAAACCAAGCACAGGATTTGAGGTGTGGCCTCAGCAGTGCCAAGTACACGGGGACAATCCCTGCCCTGGTGCTGCTGGCCACACTACTGCTGGCACAGGCCAGGATGCCACCGGCCTTCTTGGCCACCTGGGCACATGTCCAGCAGCTGCTGCCCATCACCCCCATGTCCTTTTCTGCTGGGCAGTTTCCCAGCCTCTCTGCCCCCAGCCTCTCGTGCTACATGGGGTTATTGTGACCCAGCTGCTGGAGCTGGCACTTCAACTTACTGAACCTCATACCGTCAGCCTTGGCCCATTGATCCAGCCTGTTCAGATCCCTCCTCAGGGCCTTTCTACCCACTAGAAGGTCAGCCTCCTCCCCTAACTGAGCGTCATCTGTGAACTGTAACAGTTTTTTCTTTAAAATCTACTTTTTAATGAAATATAAATCATAGAATTACTCCCTAAGGTGTTTAAAAAATGGAAAATTCCTCAGTGGAGCACCCTTGTCCTATGGCTGAGTAATTGCCCCAAACACAACTAAAAATCTGGTTTTTTGAAGTCAATGTGCAATGACTGTCTTTCACCAGTGCATAAATGAAATTGTCCTATACAATCCAATTTCATTTATGTCATCTCTTGTTCAGTTCAAGCTGATTAGTACTAACCGAATGAAGGTTAATCAACCTTAAAAATACATACTTCTGTTTTCCCCACTCCGAAAGCAGGACAGAGTTTTAAATTGTATATATTTTCATGGTCTGTTTCTAGGATGTCTCCTAGAAAATTGATTCAGAAAGCAGCTGCAGTCCAAAAGTCCAAAAGCAAACGATGAAACATCTGAGAGATACCTCTTCCAGATGTTCATTTAATGTTTTTCTTTTCTTACTGTTGAAAACCACAGTTTTCTCTCGCAAACAAACTGTGATCAAAAATTTGTTCTGAAAAGGGAAGGCTCTGAATCTACTGAAGGTTCTGAAGGCTCTGAATCTACTTTCATTAAAACACAAAAAACAAAATCATATTATTTCCAAAGCAAGTGATACTGTTCTTTCAAATAAGTTTTGGTATCACTTCACATTTAAACACTTACTAAAATCTATAATTTTAAGATGTCATTGCCATTCATTAAAACTTGAAATCTCATTGAACATTTATGCTTTACAAAAATTTAGCCTTTAACCTTTGTGACAATAAATTCTTAAGTATTGTTCCTCCAACTAAAAAAAAAGTTCTGTAACGATTTTTTTGAATTAAAAATTATATATGCAGTTTATTTTTGAAATTTCACTATTCATAAGTAGTTGAATAATCACTGAATATAATGAAATAGACTTGAATCCTAAAAGTATTCTTTTATTTAGTGGAATTATAATGCCTGTGTAATTGTCATGCCTGTGTAAAGCATTTCTGATTTGTTATTTCTTAGGCATTGATCATTTTCTGCTTAAAATATTTTTTATCATTTAAGAGATCAGTGGTATTTATTTAAACAAGTAGTCTTAAATATAATACATAAGCATGCTGAACCTTCTGGAGTTCTATATACAGAAATTATTTTTCTCAATGATTTGATTTAAATTGACAAAATTTAATACAGCCAGTGAAATCGCAATCAATCTGTGAACACTATTTACACAGAAAAGGATGATAAATATTTCAATATGCTGTTGAAAGAGAAAATTCAATTTATCTAGACAATGTTGTAAACTCTTAATCAAAGAAGCACTTTTCAATCTGAGAGTTCTACTAGAGTACACTGTCCAGTTAATGCACGATTACGCTTTGCTTTACTTTTTCCAATTTTAATGAAGTACAAACATAGTACACCACTTACTCTTGGGAGAATATTACTGTTGATCTTGACATTTCCTAATAGTAGCACTTCTTTTCTCCTTCTGCAAGAAATAATTTCTCATTGTTTCTGGTACTTAAGATCTTTGTAAATCATGCTAGAAAATGTGATTTTTTTTTCTTTCATTTTGATCAGCATTTAAACTTCTGAAATGAACAAATAAGGCCTGGAGTTCTGGTGAAATGTTCAGCAGAGCACTAAGGTAAGCTGTAGACCACATTTTACTATGAATGAAATTTATCTTCTTGGAAGTTTTCCTCATTTTGAAGCAGTAAACACAGAAGGATAATCCATTAAACTGTCTTATTTGATTACAATCTTAGCAACACATGAAAGTTTGTAACCAAAAAAATAAGAAAATTCCATTAAAACATAGATAAATACACATGTACATATTTAAATCCTGATGATTTGTGCTTAGGGTGGATTCATAAATAGAATTATGAAATAATATGTTTAGATGACTCTTAGACATAAGGTGGTTTATTTTGTGAATTAGAAAGAAAAAGTGTAAAAAAGTTAAACCAATATTATCAGATTTTTTTTCAGTATTTATTACACACTTCATATTGTTTTTATGATACACACTTTGTATCAACTAAAGGGAATAAAAACCTGTAACATCTTGTTTTATTACCTTCCAGGAAGCCTGGAACTGTAATTCTTAAATAAATGGTGACTGAAATATTAAGATATTAACAGGAAGAATAAACACACATTCTTCTTGTTAGTAATAATCAAGGTGATTTAAATAACATTTTCCGGAAAATAAATTTAATTTTAATATCTAAGCACAAATGTAAACAAAGTTTTATCCAAGTGCAATGAAAGAATGCAGTGCTGAGGCAGCTCTATGGGTATACTATGGCATATAATTTGAACAGTACAGCTGCCTGGGTCTATTTCCTTAGCGTATGGTGAAAATGAAGTTATATAGTCTGTGTTTTAAGACAAGTTGAGGATAATTTGAATTTGATATGGTGTAGGTATTCACACAGCTACTGAACTCCTCAGAAACATAAAGTGGTAATTTGATTTATTTATTTAATGCAGAGTTACTGTAGATTATAAAAATGTTCTTTAATAGTAGTAGCTTCACTACACCTCTTCCTTATCTATTCCAATAAATCTTTCTTCCTATGTCTCTGGAGGTATATAAAGGTAATGGCTTCTTTAAGGAGCTTTAAATTAATAAATTTATTTTACTTGGTGTTGACCACTAATGTGAGAAAATTTAGCAGTTATGGTTGGGAAATCTTGACTATTAATAGAAAGAGAGTATGAAATTCACTAACTATATATGACTGAATTTTTCAATGATTGGTCACTGAATATGCAAAATATAGATAAATAAACACATTTCATAAAATTTAACATATCCATGAAATGTCTCCTGGAATTCAGTCTCTCAAGTCTGTTATTGGTTTCTGCATGACATTCATGTACTTGGTTTACACTTCATTTCTGCATTCTCTAGAAATGTTCATGTCCAGCTGCCATTATATTATAGTTCAGAAATGGCACTTGACAAGCACTTTTCCATTTTAAGAGACATTTGAATATTAAATTCATAGTGATGAGTCAGAAAAGAATTGAGTCAAGATATGATCAAACTCCTCCACAGAGGAAGAGCTTTCTGTGACTTCCAAAAGATCTGTTTCTGACTTTGTCTTAGCTATGGACAATGGTGAAGCTCACTTTGTCTCTGACATCAGCTGTCAAGCTCATCCACAGGGTCCAAAGTTTATGATATCATACAAGAAATTATCCTACCTAGCATGGTTAGTGCATGGTTATATTGAGTATTCAAGCATCAAACACCTGAGACCCAAAGATTCTTCTGAAAACAACATACTGAAAATTTATATTTGTAACTTCATAGATGTACTTACAAACACCAGAACTCTGTCCTTTTAAAACCTTCATGAAGTGGATGCATTTTTGTTCATATGCCCATATTTTGGGGAAAATTGTGTTTTTATTGTTATACCTGTTGTCATCTGAAGAGAAAACTGGTATTGTCAATAGGAAAGGCTTACAAAATAAGCAAGATAAAATGCATCGAGAAAAGAGCATGTGGGTCTGAGTGAAAACACGACCAGTGTTTCTTTATCTGTTTTATGAAGCTAGAATAACAACATTTGGTGACCTATGATATTTTTGAATTTCCTCATTGTATTCTCTTGTGAAATTCTTGTCAGTTACTGGAAGCTACACTTATACTGCTGTACATATACCTCTGTTTAGAACAGCTCTGGATGGAAGTACAGTCAAATACAAATGTAAAATACTGCCTGCAGAATATAAGGTAGGAGGAATAGACTCTATTATTACCTTCAAACAGTAGTCTATGTGCTGGTGTATAAGTAAACCCCAAGTGAACTGAACAATGTACTCCATGTCAAGATTTCCAGGGACCTTCTATATTTCTTCTGCATGAAACAAAGGGGTTTTATTCTGTTCATAATGTAAACTTTATATTTCAGATTTTATTTGCATAACAATGAATTGTTATCCTATCTGCTCATTGAAAATTGCTTTTTTGTTTGTAACTTTCTCTTCAGTAGGAAGAAGTATCAATTCATTATTCATGAAATAAAGACTCATTTAAAAAAAGAAAAAAAAAAGAGAAAAGAAACCAACTATGTTGTGTCTTTAATTTAAAACCTGCTTGAGGGCCCTATGGGGTATATTAAATCTGTCTCATTGCCATATATCTTAGTGTACATTTTGCTTGAAACCAGGTGTTTTGTATATTGAACTTTTTAACACTGCAGGGAGGTAAGTATTCACAGCTGGAGTTTTATGCTTCACACATTTTCATGTTTCAGAACAAGGAGCAACCCCTTGGAAAAACTCCTCCAGCATGAAAAGAGGCAGAACAAAGCGTGTCTGTATCTGGTGGCAGGACATGGATATGATGAAGTCACAGATCTAGGACTTGCATATAAAATAGATGCTGATGTAACTGAGACAAAAAATTGCAAGCAATTGAAATGTATAGACTGCAGATCAATCACAATATACGAGGTTGTTAGTGTGGAAAAGAGGTGCAAAACAGATTCAAAGAAGGATGAACAGTTTTTGGAACAGACAAAAGTTAAGAAGACTTTTACTTTTAAACAACATTTGAAGGCTGTCATGTTTACTGAGTTACCAGTTTAACATTTATACTTTGTGTATATTATTACTCCAAAATTTCCAAATCAGTCTTTCTACAGTGAGACTATTTTGAAAATTGTGACACATAAAATATGAAATTAATAAATTCATCTTTCTGAAGTAGTAGTTTGGGGGATTAGCACTTCTCTTTCTCTCATGCAGACAAGGAATAACATTGCTTTAGTTCTCCAAGTGATTTAAGTTTATCAAAGGAGAAAGAAAACTCCAACATATTGGGGCAGCTAGTCTTGTGAAATCACTTTAGCAAAACAAAAGTGGACTTCCAGAAGAAAAAAGTTTTATATGCCATTAACATGCAAGTTTGAAGTTGTTTATTTGATAATTGAATTTCAGTTTTTAGTTTACTGGAAATTAATTTCAAAAGACACAGAAACTGGCTTGTCAATATAAGAAATATGCAGGGTTTGGGGCTTAGACAGAGCATAAGACATTTCCACACCTGTATTTTGATCACTTAACAAGTTTATAGTCCTTTACCTTAATCAGATGATAGAAAGATTAATTTTCTGCAAAGATTAAGAAGGAAAATGTTTTTTTCTGTGGCCTTTGTAGTAACAGTTTCTGGTAACAGAAATCAAGCTACAGCCACAGGGTGACATTGCACTGGTTAACTCGAAGGTTATCCCTGAAATGATAAAAAAGAGACAGAGAAATAACATTGTATGAATACTTGAAACAGCTGAACAGCACAGAATAATCTATGTTAACACTAAAAAGCTACTTCTTTTTCATCTTTCTAATCTTTCTTCTATACCAAATGTCAATATTCAAACTTACAGTCTGATTGAGTTTGCTATAATTTTCTTAAAAAAATTACATCCTTCTCAAACTGTTACACTGATCTGAAAGAAAGTGTAATTAATGGTACCTTTAAAAATTCAAAATACACAAAATAGTGAGTGCATATTGATAAATTAAATTATTAAAGTAATGGTGAGTCTGATCCTTTGGCCTCTTCCTGAGGTCAGGCATGTTCACGTTTTAGTGCAAAACTACATTTTAAAGTCTTGGGTTGCTTTGTCTGTCTGTCTGTTTGTTTGTTTGTTTGTTTGTTTGTTTGTTTGTTGTAGTGCTGTGCTTTTACCCCTCCTTCAGGCCTAAACCAAAGACTACTGAAATTTGTAAGATTGACACCTTGTCAATCCTGTCTCTCCAGACATACTACTGTTTTGTCACTCGCATTTGTGACATTACATCTGTGCCAGTTCCTCTGTGGAAATCCCTCTGTTGACAGTAATACATAGCTTTTCTTCTCTCCGTGGGTGTTGCAGGCACAGTGGGGAGCATATGCAGGGCAGGGAGAGAGCAAGCACAATGATAAACATAATGATAAATGGTTATGTGTGGTCAATATTATTACTGCTTCTGCCACAAATGATTTATTGCGTGCAATATTCTATACAAATGGAACTCTTAAAAAGAGAAGGGGAGAGTGGACAATAAACAAAATTATAATCTTATGCAATAATAGAAAGGCAAACAAGGTAAAAAAATTAATCTTGACTCATTGTAATACTGGAGACAAATTTTGTTCCAGACACAAATACTCTTTTGAAGTGCCTTGCTGTAGACTTACAGTTCATAAAAAAACCCAGTAAAGTGATGAATTAGATGACATCTTTGAACAACACTTTTAAAATAATAAAGATAAATTAAAGAACTTCCTCAGTGTTTTCATTGTTTGAAGGTTTTTTATGATGCATGTTTTATATGAGCTTTCCTTCCATTTTTTCTATGAGAGGATCTTATATTAGGTTTTAAAAAAATGTAACTTGTTAATAAAACCCACTCCACTGCTAGATTTTCTATTCTACTTACAGTAAACATCTGTCTTACAGGGAGTCTTAAGGTTTTGGCCAAAACTTGGGGATTTGTGCGTTATTGTAACTCATTTTCAGAAATCTCATTACTGTCTCTTTGCCTGTCTCTGGTTTTAAAAATGGTTATTTTGCTTTCAAGCCTCAGAGGTGGTCCTTGAGCAAAGCCTGTGTCCTCAGGTTGTTGCAGGAGCTCATGTGCTTATACCTGCATATGTGGGTTTGTGTTTGTATGGGTGCATTGGGGAGTGTCAGAGGAAATGGATTTCATCTAGAATTAAGTAATTTATGTGATAATAATCTAGTACTTTAATAATCTATAATTTTTTCTCCAAGTAAAATACTTTTGTACATTTACCTTAATATATGTTTGTCTGAAAGAGTGCATGAGCAAACCCTGCTTAATTTAGGGAGAGAACTGAATCTCTGTGTGCTTGCAGATATATAGATTTAAACCTAAAATAATTGTATTGGCTTCAGAAAATTTATTCTTGATTGACACTACTAAAAGTGAGGGCAGCATCGAGTCTCAAAATTTTTGATAGTAATTTATTACTCCAAAGTTACTTATCTTACAGTGATTGTCCTTTCAAAAATACCTTTATTTTGATCTATCACCCTTTAAAAATCA
The DNA here is from genome assembly GCF_021018805.1 of Prinia subflava. Lineage (NCBI taxonomy): Eukaryota > Metazoa > Chordata > Aves > Passeriformes > Cisticolidae > Prinia > Prinia subflava. The sequence goes on along the minus strand of NC_086249.1, from coordinate 71,015,535 downwards.
TTCTTGGGATCTATATTCTCAATGCAGATTTCAGTAAATTGTGAGGAAGTATTAATGAGCTCAAATCTACTTGAAACTGTGGTGCATTATATTTGACTGATTCATGTAAACTAGCCTCTTGGAGCAAAAATTACCCACTGATGGGTACTTAAAATGATTCATAGCAGTAAATAAAACTGCTCCTTTCTGACACAGGTTCAGCTCATTAAATCTCCAGTGGTCATGTTTCTGTGGCAGAAGTGATATTCTATGTAACAATTACCAATTACTTTGGTAAATATAGTTGGTCTGTACAAGAGGACAGCCTCATCTACATAAGACAATGAAGTATTTCCCTGGCATCTGACCCAGAGTGCTTTGCATGTGGTTTTCCTAAAAAACAAATGGCTGAACAGTACAAGTAGAACCATTTATTAAACACTACACATTCTCTGTTAAAATCTTGGAACATAAGAACTGCTGTCAATCATCTTCCACTGAGTAAGATCTTACACAGATAAAATGTCTAGAGTGCTAAAATCTTTTTCAACTACTTTTGCACATGGAAAGATGATTCCAGATCTGTCTGTATGAATGTTGGATAGTTGCCACACTTATGTAGCTACTGTAACTGCCAACATTTAATTTTCTTTTAGCTTTATACAGAAAAAAACAAGGGTGGGGATCTATGGAAAATGAGAGATCTGAATGTTTTGTAAGATAAATATATTTAAAAATTCAAAGATGGTGCTAATTATAAAAAAAATTATAATCTGTTTTGGCAACAGCATGCTTGTTCCTCTAACCATTTTTGTCATCTCAGTCAAAGATAGTTTAAATTTTAACTGCAGTTTCTTTGTTTAACTGTATTTTTTATGCCTACTTCATTTTCCGGGGAAGAAAAAGTGACATACATAGTTCAGAGGGAGACCCTGACCCCTTTGTATCATTGTTTTCCAGGAATTTAGGATTTCCATTTCTGAATAAGGAATATTTCACCCCTGGTGAAATCACTGTAGCTGAATGACATTGCTTGATAAAGGCCAGAAAGACAGACTTTTAATAAGCACTGAACTGCAGCTCTAAAATAACTTAGTGTGAAGTTTTACATATGTTTACAATGCTCATTACCCTACATACAAATTTCAAAGCAAGACAGACTGTTTACAATGCCTATAATCAGCTTGGTGTCTTGTAGCTGGAGTACTCCAAGGAATGAAACAATGAAAGCACCCAACAGAAGGGCCCTTCAACATAATCTGTTAACTACAGTTTGTACCAGACCTTGGTAGGAATGGGAGGCCCCTGGCTGATCTTTTTACTTGGCTAAGTGGTTCTAGGCACAGAGTTCACAATAAAATAATAAAAGCTCAAGGGCCCCTTCAAAACAGCATATATGCAGTGCTGAGTCTCCTTATTAAAGAGTGAAGGTCAACACTAGATTGTAATGTTCTGATGTTTGCATACAACGATTTTTTTTCTTTTAATGCATTTGTCAGTGAGGCAGTTAAGGTTTTTATTTCACCATTTTATAATGATGGTATTTATAAGATACATATTGATTTTGTATCATTACATTTTGTAGTGAAAATTTAATCTAAAAAGATTAGATTTATTTTTGGATATTCAGACATGCAAAAAGATCTTAATAGATTAAATTTTATGTACTTTTTCTGCATAATCCTGATGCTGACTATGTTTTTAATGTCATTTTATCTCGTGGTGGTTGGAAATATAAAACCGCAATTTTAAATTTTTGATAATCCCTTTAGTTTTATCATAGACACTCAATACAGTATGTATGGAGATGGCTGAAATTTTCATGTGTACCTTTCTAATCTGAAAAATAATAATGTGAAAACACCTTTCATATACTCCTCCTTTCTTATAATTATAAAACCCTTGCTTGTGAAGATCAGCCTACATATGCTGATGTCAATGGAACTCTATTGATTTATGCTGGCTGGTGATTTGTGTGTCTCTTACACCCATAGCTGCAATATGCTTTGCTGTAATCATAACAGGCAGTATTTGACCAATTAAGCCAACATCTGGTGTAATGCAAAAACTAGGAGTAGTAGTTCAGCCTTTTTTCTATTTTTTAATTTTTTTTTAGTCTGTGTTAGAATGTTTTGTTTCTTAAAAATACAAGGTGATATTGCTATAAATGCAACCTACTTTTTTTTGACACATTCTAGTTAAAATGGAAGTGTTCTCCATATTTGCTTGCTTTGTCTTGCAGACACCATTAGGACCATTCTACTCAAGAGGTTTAGGTTGAGTCAACCTGCCCAGAGAGTAACAGGAGCACTGCTGAGAGAGAACATCTACCCAGAAGTACCATCTCCCTCTCTTCACACAGGTGAGCTGTGAAGCTACTTGTTGTGCTCAAAGGCAAATGCAATAGTCTTTCCTAAGAGGAAAGCCATCCCAATCACTAAATCTTGATGCCTCAAAAATGAGGGAAGAGCGAGAGTGTGTAGTTTTTCTGTGATCTATTGAAAGGGCATGAAGACTAATAAAATGACTAACTAAATAAAACACCAATAAATATAACAAAATCACGATGTTTTTGAATTAAGGATATTATTTGGTTGTGTATTTTTTGTTTCTCTGATAGCTAGATATATAGTTTTGTCATGAAATGGTTGTCTTGTATAGAAAATAGTTTTAAGAAACATGAAGGGAACAGCAATGAAAAGCAATTTATTACTGGAAGGATTAACACTAACTTTAAAAGCATTCCATGTGGAATATAGATTAATATGTAGAATATGTTTTATTAACTTTATTATAATACTTTCTAGAAAGTAAAAATATAAATGCATTTTTTGATGTTAGTACAGAATAAAAATTAAGGATGAAAATGAATGATTCAGAGGATGTCAATTTCTTTCATTTGCATGAAGAGCAGTTCACTAAAAAGTAGTGATCTTCAAGAATAAAAGGACAGAGAGAAATAATTAATTTGCTTTCTAAATCCTCATGTTCCAAAGTCTGTCAATATCCCAAATAATTAGTCCAAATGTATGTGCTCCATGGTCATGCTTTAGTAACTTATTTCCATGTAAAATGTAGTTAAGGAAAGCCAAGTTTTGTCTTTTTGTGAGACAAAAATCTCTACATATCTAAAACAGAGGTGTCCACTTATTTTTCAGCAGCCTGTACTGTACATTATCAGCTGTTGCAATAAAAATCAGACATTTTTCCATTTATTGCTTAAATGCAGTTCATGGCTTATGAATTTCTATTGAGTTGCAGTGGTTCTGGAAGCTGAGAAATTATCATTCTCGCAGAGACATTGACACTGTTAATTGAGATGTGCATGAAATTATCTTTATTGGTGTGACTACTTTACTAAGGCAGAATGCAAGAGCACAAGAGTGCCATTGTCTCACTAGGGTGTTTTTTTTGTTTGTTTGGTTGGTTGTTTTTTTTTTTTCCTTTTTTTTTCATTGAAAGATCTCAAAATGAAATAAACCTACCATCATTAGATACCTCTGCATGTATGTCAAAAATTACACTCGTTACATGCAGGAACAGTCTTATTAAGAGCAACAACATAGGCTGTAAAATGCATGGAATGAAAGCCAGTGGAATTTGAGCAATCCAACAGAAAAGTAGACAAGGTGGGCGACATCCAGAGAACTTGGGCAAAAAATATACAGCGTAGGACTGTATTCTCTTTTTCAGGCCTCCTACACTTGCAGCTGTTGCACCAAAGAACTGATGTCAGTAGAAATTTAATTGCCTTTCAAATACCCTGTGTCTTTTTTTAAAGAATGGAAAACACTTTCCATTTTGTGAAAATATAGTTCACATTACCTTAATAAAGAAACAATCACAGAACAGCTGCCACCTAATTTTCCTTTCAGAACAGAGCAGGTAGAAGAAACACTACTAAATAAGAAGTGTCATCGTCTAAATATTAGAGTATTTAAAGACATATTTAAAGGCCCTTAAAGACCATTTTTATTATTAAACTTGAATGCAAAATTGAAATATAAATAGCCCTTCTGAGACTGTTACATCCAAGAGAAAGTGTAACTTTTAATTTCAAATACAACTTTTTCTAGATTAGACGATTTTCTTGTCTCCATGAACTGAATTCTTTCAATTGCATTTTACCATTCTGTCTTTCCTAATGCTTTTCCTCTAATATACTTTTCTTTCTTTCAGAACTATTTCATGGGTATTCCTTTCCTATTTCCCTTTTAGCATCACAGGAACTCGTAGTTCACTTGCTAAAATTTTAGCATTCAAATGTCCCTCTGAAATCCTTTGAGCCTTGAGGGATTATTTTCCCCTCATATTCCTCCTAATTAACATCTCAATATCCTGCTGGCTTTTCTTCCAACTACAGCCATGATGACATTTCTATAACCAGAGTAAAAACAGCAGAAGAAACATTTTGCTTTTATTTCTGGCATTCAACACAAAATCAATTCAGTAAACAAGTCAACTGTACACCATCTAGTGCTGGTTGGAGCATAGTTCAAGAAATCAGAATACAACTGAAGTACATTGTTTCAAGTGACTTTTTTTTTTTTTGTTCAAAGAAGTAAATTTTCTGTTTACGAATAACAGGTATGCTCTTTGCATTTCTGTATTGTTTTTCCTATAGCAAGAATTCAGTACAACTTTTAAATCTGCACAGCGTATATCATTAGAGAAAAGCTTCACGAGTATATGCTACAACAGGGCAGAACAGAAAATTTGTATCTCTAGACCATATAAGGCCATTCAAAAAGCATTAGACTGAAAGATTCACCAGGGAGGAGAGGTAGATTGTCCCTAGAAGAGAAATTTCTGTCTCTCATAGTTTTATCTCCTAAAAGGTGTCAATTTATGAGCCGTAAATTATACAGATTTTTTTCACTAGTATGTTTTAATGGTTTTGTGCTCTTACATCACTACAAATCAAGACATTCTTTCAGCAAAGTTTGTCATGTTTTGTACTTTGATGAAAACTGAAAAGTAAATGAATCCAATGCAATATAAGGAGTCCAGATATTCGTTACATATTTATGCAATATTTTATAACTCTTTTAAAAAGTTCATAAGAGATCTATTTCTTATAAATTGAAGGGTTATCCATTTTTCATGTATTTAGAAGTTGTGACTGTGAGTTCATAGGATGATGCAATACCAAAACAATAAAATAACAGACAGAGTCTCCCTTTAAAAGTTATCCATGTCACAGAGTCTGGAATCAATCAGGCATCCCATCTGGTAAGGTCACAGAGAGAAAGAGAAATTCATTTTTGGAAAAAAAAAGTTCTTTTTAAAACAACAACATAAGAGAGTGTAGGACATCCCTCTTTGAGAAGCTAATAAAAGTTTTTAATTTCTATTTCTCACCTGTAACAGAGAATAAAAGATGAAATTTGCTGTTGCTCCTGAAAAATTTTATTCTTTATGAACAGCTCCTCATACAGTAAGTTGTTACTAGAGCACCATGGTTTTGTGCTAAATGGTGGTATCTCAGGATGTCTTTGTTTGCTAGGCACCCTGTCTGCACTTCAAAGAGGCCAGCTGCACTTTTCAAGAGTGTTTCAGGTTGACAGGTCTAGCTCCCAGGCTCACAGTCTTTCTCTGTTACTATTTTTCAGCAAAAAATTTTCCCCTTCTAACCAGGCCACACTTATGACTGGTCACATCACCATAGCCAACTTTTTATTTGCTGATGGAATATATTTCAGAGGTATTCAAACCTCCAACAGTCTATTTAACCCCAGAAATATTACTTCACTGAATTTTCTTCAATGTTAGTTTTTGTTGCAATACAAAAAAAAGGACTTTCCTGAAACTCTTATTTAAGCAGAAGAATTTCTATAGGGATGAATGCAATAAAAGTATGCTGAAGCAATTTTTTTTACCTAATTAAATACTGCATCTGGTGCTGCACAAATTTTTGCTGAATCTCTAATGTTTCCCATACTGCATAGTTCAGTAAACATTAGCAACTTATGTTCGTGATGTCTGCCTTTCATTGAGAGAAACACAGGACAAAGATGAGGATGATGGGATTTTTGTCTGTCATAGCATCTCACAAGGTGTTTGCAGATAATACAGCATCACTGAATGAGAATACTTGAAAAACTTAGTTTCAAATGAGAAAAAAAAAGTTATTTTTTCTTGAGGATGCGGGTTTAAGGCAAGTTGCAGACCAAGGTTCACAGAGCACTTTCCATGTAAAAGAATTTCAGTGAAAATTAGATATTCTTTTAACATGGCTTTTTGAAGAAGCCCTTACTCTCTGTGGCTCTTGGACCCTTAAAGAGCCCCAAAAAAGGAAGAAATCAAGTCTGTTGAATGCTTCTCTTTCTATAAAGAACCTGACATAGAGGTAAGAAAATTGTAACATTTTATTACATTTGTCACCTCCCTTTCCCAGGAAAGGCTACTACTTTGTGGAAGAACTAGGTTACGCTTGCCAGATGCTAGGAAAAGCTGTCTCTTATATCCACAAGCATAAATACAGGAGAAGATGTGAGGAAAGCTTTAGAAAACTGTCATTCTGTCAGGAGATTGAATCCTACAAGAAGGAGTATGCCCTCCTTGTAAGTGGCAGATTCTCAAGGAAAAAAAAAATATATATTCATACTTTCATACTTTAATTCCTAAAATATAATTAAATTGGAGCTACTTGTTTATTAAATGGATCAATACTCTATAAATCCAAATGAAGTTGTTTGTACACCATTCTTTACAACTACACAGCATTTAATCTGTACTGAATAGATGGCAGGCTATAACCTATGATTTAGGTTCATCCTTTTCGCAGGTTAGACATGATCTAAATTTGGTTGGCTTCTCTCTGACACCTTTTGATGTATTACAACTGAATAAGTCCAGGTTCATGTCCCTTATTTCCTTCATTATCTGTATACCTACAAAAGAAGTAACTTTAAAAGGAAAGCAGTCCTATTTTCAGAGCAGATTTATAGTTTTGGTAGTTAAGGTGGATAACTAGTTGCAAAAAACAAGTGTATGAAGTATGCCACAAAAACCAGATCATTATCTCTCTGAGAATTAACTGTAATAGAAAATGTAAATGAACATGTTCTGTAAAGAATATCAAAGGACTCTCTACACAGAAGCAAACCCTCAGAAGCCTCCATGAGTAACCCTCAGTAAAAGTCCTTGTTGCAGATAGTGTGTAAAAATGGGTTGAGTGAGACAGATATTGACACTGATGATTCAGGGAAAACAGTACAATTTCTCAGAATTTCTCCAGTAATATTGACACTCAGTTTTCTTTTAGGAGTATATATATTTTTTTTCATTTGGATGAATTCGATAGGTAACTATTCTGCTATTTAACTTACCTTAAGAGACAAATGGAGGGGCAAAAAACACCTTCCAAAATTTTGGTAAGTTTGGCCTGTATAAGGTGCTTTAAATTTTCATTTAGAATTGTTTTGAAGAAGAAATTACTGAAAGAAATAAATTATATATTTAGGCCTCTAACTGATTATTAGTTACTTGCATAAATGATCAGTAAAGTGATTATTTTTATGCAAAAATTATCACTGGAAATTATACTGCATCTGAGAGAACATCTCATTTCTGAACTGCTGTGCATTATAAGATCAGAATACCATCAGGTCCCCAGGTAATAAGTCATACAGCCATGTTACAGCATTGCCATATCTGTGATGATCTTTTCTGTTCTCAGGAACTCATCTTATGGGATGATTATTTTTTCTCAGGATATTATTATTATTATTATTATTATTATTATTATTATTATTATTATTATTATTATTATTATTATTATTATTATTATTATTTTATATGTGTCATAGATTTTTTAATTGGTAGACAGATTTTTCTAAACAAAGATATTTGTCAAACATTCGATTGCCTCCAATTCTACAATGCTGCAATCACTTGAATGAACATTTAAGTTGCTTTGCAATTGCATTCCCTTTAGATACTAAAAACTACTTTTTGATCATCTGCTAGTACCTTAAAAAAAGACAATTGACCATAAATTTCCAATGTAAACCTTATTGATCAGGTCAGGTTTTCTAAAGTAAGTTGACATTTTTAAAGCCATACTCTCAAAGTATGTATGTGACACCAATTTATCTTAATCCTGTAATAAAGTGGTTAAAACTGGAACTTTCTTTCACAAATAATATAATCTCAGAGTTACTTAATGGAATTTGGATAACAGTAATAGAAGTTTGTAACTCAGCTTAGGAAGCAAAGAGCACAAAAGACAGCCAAAAACTAGTTCTAGATAGCGAGTTGCTGTATTTATAATTGTGAGTCATTTTCCCATTAAAATTCTTTTCATTAGTTTTTGTATTTAGAAACAATATTGATTGTTTACTTTTTATTTGTCCTCTGCCAAAAGTACATGTTTATTTGACCTTCTCATTCATTATTCCTGGCTATAAGAGAAGGATGACACATCCAGAAAGATATAGCACAGCTGTTCCAGCTTCAATAAGAATTTTAAAAAAGAATTATTGTTATCTGTGAAACAATTCAGAAAATAATATTGAAATATGTCTATAAAGAAATAAACCTTACCACTCAGCTTCTTCAGGAAAACTGAAAATACCTTTGCAATAGAGAATAATGAGTACCCAAGAATTTATTAACACCATATAAAATTAGTTTCAAAAATATTTGTCACTCTAGTAAACATTTTTACAAAATATTGAACAGAATACATCTATTTGAACAATTTATTGTAGAGTTCTGTGAGGTAAGGATTTAAATTTATAAACAGATTGTTTCAAACAGAAATTAGGGCATTTAAAAATAACAGTAAGAGTGTGCACATGCCTATTTGTATTTCTGGATTTAAGAATTTATTCAAGTGGCAACATTGCTGAAGGCCTTTTCACCCTTTATATGTCTATTAATTTCAATGAAATTATTGGTAGGAAAAGCATGCAGGGTACCTTAAGGTCATGGATGTAAAAAGAAAAAGTCCTTTAGAAATGTAAAATGTTTGAAATAAATTTTTAAAACAATAAAATCATGTACATCAAAATAATAATTTATTCACAAACGAGTTAAATAAATTACTTTTCAGGGCATAATTTATTATGCCATTTTAATTTAAAAATTCATGTCAGGGAAAAACTCAAGAAATTATGCACAGTATAATAGAAAACAAAGAATTCTTTCAAAGACCAGTTAGTGTTATGGAATGAAATTCATTCCAGAAGAAAGGGTTAGGACCTTGGTTGAGCAAGGAATGCTCTCAATATGTACCAATGTTTTGTACACAAGAATTAGAAGTTTCATGCTAAGATTCTTGGGAAATATAGCTGAAAGATGAAAAGTAAATGCAAATAAAATGCAGCTCATAAAACTTATATGTTTTTAAACTGCCTATAACCTTTTATTTTGTCTTTTATTTTTTTATTAATTTTTCTGAACATTTTGAGATCATTTTGTGTGCAGTCATCATTACTCCCACAGTTTCACTATTTCTGCTCTTTAAGGACTCTCATACAAGAACCTTTTATGACATTGTCATCTTTCCTTTCTCCCATAGTGAATCTCTCTTCATGAGGTATTTGCCTAATATTGCCATTTCTAATAAGAATGATTTAATGTAAAAAGGTTAATTAGATTAGCGATGCATATCGTGATCATTAGTCCTCTACCCCCTTACAGTTCTTGACTTGGTTAGCCTTTTCTGATCAGTGTGTCTTCAGTCATTCCAACTCCCATACAGGTAATTTCCTGGATTTCACTATAAGTGCCTCATGTTTTATTGCCCCTCAGACTATCATGCAGCCTCACTGTTTTCCCAAAAAAAGAAAAAAAAGAAATCCATTATATAATTAATCTGGTATGTATTTTCTGAGTTTTTATCTTCCTTTAGAGTCCTCCAGGCAGTGACTTAAAGAACTGTCTTGTCTACTGCTTCCCCTCATTAAAACTGAAATGAATTCCTGATTACAAATGCCCTCCCGTGGTTTACCTTATGTATTCCTACACAGTCAAATTTGTTTCAAATTTATTTGAAAAAGCCTTTCTTCACTGGGAATATTTTTTTTCCTCCATAATATGTATTCCTCCAATTTATCTTCCATTTCTTTATATATATAGATAGACAGATAGAGATATAGATATAGATATAGAGATATAGAGATCTATAGATATATAAATATATGTATATGTATATTTTCATTGACCTTTTTTTCTTTCTAAAGTTGTGAAGAATCACCATTAAATTTTGTACTCAAGGCAAAATTTTGCATCACATTTTACACAAACTGTTGAGTGTCTCTGGGTCTTTCAGGATGTAAGAGGACATGTCATTTCTCAAATGAGTCTGAAAGAATTTTTAATCCATTGAAAGAAGTAAGACAACTATTTACAACAGTCACATACGTTGAATTGCTCTACAACTAAGGAGTAAGCGTACTTAAATACTTTCCAGTGGAAATGTCTTGCTTAAAGATACCATTTACTGTTCCATTTCTATATTCATTTCCAGTTAAGAATTGTACATATATGCATGCTGTAATACAGCAGGGGATTTTTTCTTCTTATAGTTCATATCAATCTTTATTGACATATAGTACTTAATTCCCACTTAAATTTTTTAAGAAATGTTTCATGCCTGTGGCAATACAAAAAATCCAGGAAGGAGCAATTTTTTCATTCCATCTATGGGATATATCTCAGTGATAAACTTCCAAATGAATGGAAAAGTTATTTTTACGACTTGTTATTTTTAATAGTCTTTACTGATTTTTAAGATACTATCTTCATTGAAAGGGTTTTCAAGGAATCAAAAGGCTGTCCAGGGAAAGACTGAGTCACTGTATCTGGAGGCATTTAAAAGATGTGTAGACATGACATTCATTTAGTGACACAATTTAGTGTTGGACTTGGTGTGAGGTTAACAGCTGGACTCAGTGCTGAAGGTCTTTTGCAACGTAAACATTTCTATCATTCTATTAATATACACAATGATTTAGTGTTTATTTTATTAAATGAACTTATGAGAGTTGCCTTTTTTGAAAACCTGCGTTTCATGAACCTGATATCTGTCACTAAGTTTTGTATTTGCATATTTCAATTTGCTATTTCATATCACCTTAAGACTTTTTATTATTTTCTGCATTATAGTATATTCTGAAATCTACAGTAGCTGCTAGCTAGTGTACCTATGATAGAATATTTTATGGAAACATTTAGTTATATACAGTAAATGCACTCTAATAATAAGCTTTACCTGTAAGAAGTTTAAGTCCCATTCTTGAGGGAGGCTTGGCCAATTGGAAAGACAGTTTCTATGAAAGCAGAAAGTATCATTTTTGGTGTAAAACTAAAAATTGATTTTTACCTCACTAGACTGTGTATGCAGTGGATATTGAATCTTAAGTGTTTAATGAGATGATCCAAAGCAAACACCAAAGTAAGTAGTGGTCCACCTACATGCTTGAGACAGAAAGAAAGATCTCTGCAACTTGTAGAGAGATTTTTCCAGATGACAAAAATATATAACATTGTCCTGATTGTATTTGTAAAATGTTGAAGTTTTGGTTTTTAATTCTTTTTCTTTTTTGTAAATCTATTTCCCTTAATTATCCAGTAACTTCATGCACATAATTTCTTGTCAGTTTGGAGTAAATATAAACCTATTATCTGTGTCCTTCCAAGTAGACTGTCCTTCCAAGTAGACTTCACTCTTTCTTATTGCGCCAGGATCCCAGCAGGGCTCCTTTATCTTGTTCCTATTTCACATAACACTTCTGGAACACCAGCAACTGACCTGTCCATAGAGTTCCAAGTGGAGTCCAAACAATGGCATTGAGTAAGGATTTTTTTTTACCTATTTCTCTGAGGAAATAGAGTAGAAATTCTCTCTCTCGTATGATATCATCATACTGTGGGGTTCAGTTGATCATCTCACCAACATACTTTGTCTTCAAGTCACATTGTCTATAAATTATTTCAAGAAGGCATCTTATGCATCTGCTCCCTCTGACAAAAAGCAGATATTGTTGTAAGGTATTTTCTCCAAAATTGCAAAACCACCTCTTCTTCAATCTGTTCTATCACATCATTACTTAAACACTAGAAAGTGATTCACAGTTCAATACTGAAGTTTCTGATTTTTATTCAGTGTAAGTTCAACACCAAGTCTTATCTTTTGTGGATTCAAAGGAAGAAGTATTTCCTTTTGCCTTTCAGAAATACTTCATATTTGTTTGAAGTCTGTGTGACCTTGTCTTAGCCTTCTACTTTTTAGGAAAACAAACTTCAGTTTGCTCTCTCTATTATTTGTTTTGCATTCCTCTAGACCATTTCTAGACTGAACTTTTTAACACAACATCTCAGCCCTTGGTGTAATAAAGCACACAGACATCCAGCTCCAGGTTTAACTATGCTAAGACATGACTTGCCTTTTACAACAATATGCAGGTTCCTCATTTTTTTTTTCACCTCATCCCAATCTCATTTTTTCAACAGATCTGCTGTATTCACTTGTCTTGGGATAAGAAGAATAGTCATCCTAAGATCCTTTGTGCATTATTGGATTGTCGTGAAACAGAGACAGGTTACTTAAATTTGAATGTCTAAGTTTAAGACATGCAAATTTGACTATATGTATTCTACTTCATATGATGAGAGTTGCATTTTTACCCCTGGTTATCAGCAGTCAGAGGAACCCAAGCAAAGGCAGCACAGGAATGGAGCAAACTTTCCCCAAATGTTCTTAATATCTCCCCAATTTCCTTTTGAGTTCAAAATAATTGTATTGAAAACAACAAATATAGTGAAATCAAACAAGGTCTTAAATATGAATATTTCCTCAAACTTAGAACATGTAATAACCTTCAATACAGTCTAACAACACTTTGTTATATTTAATGTAGATTATTTTAATTTTTTTCACTGCTTGAGTGATTTGACAACTGGTGATGTGAAAAGTGGGTAAAAGATTCAAAACTGGGTCCTAGGCAGGGTGACAGAAATTTTTTAACAAACAGAAAGTTTTTAAAAGCATAGAAGTTAAGTACCTGGAGTAAACTGGTGGTAGGATGGTGTGTTCAAGTACTTTTATGTTGCAAACCTTATTTAAGAGGTGAATAGATTTTAGGAAGCAGATGGACCATGTTCCATTTAAATATATTTAGAATCAGACAGTTCTTTCCTTCTAGGCTCTGCTTTGTGATTTTTCTTTTAATCTTCTTTCTTATATGTTTCATTATTCTCTTCCTAAACCTAGGAACTTTTGCACTGGTTCCACATGGTTCTATCCACTGGTACTATTCAGTTTTCATCTGCTTGGGGAAGAATGGAATAGTCATTATGGTTAAGATTACTTTTTTTTTTCTTTTCTGTGAATAAACTTTAATGAACCATGTTTTCCATGTTTTCTTTGCTAGGAGAATATTTATAACCAGCGAGTAAAGATGGCAGTATAATACGAAGTACTTTGCTAAATTCACGTTGCAACATGCTCTATTCGCCATTTCCTTTGCTGTCTTCATCATGTATTTCAACAATTGCTCTAAAAGATAAATAAAACCCATATCAGGTTAATGATCCTTCAGTTTTCTAAATCACATCTCCATCAAGTATATATTGATATTCCATTTTCTATTACTTCTTGATAAAGACAGGTTCATTAAAATACCTTGATTCTGGATCTATAATTTCCTATACCAGTTTTTCCAATTTTCCTGCACTAAATATCATAGGATACCCTTTACTCTGAGATGTTAAAGCTTTACTTTTACCAAAGAGGTAATTATATTTTTTTTCACCTATTAATTCCGTGAGTTAACCTGCCTTTTGCTTGGTATGCCATACCTTCAGTCTTACTGAAAAGTGAGATAGGCATTCTTTTAAGTTTTTGATACTACACAGATTAATTTTAATCTCTGCTACATTTTGGCCTCATCTGCCTGGTGCTTGTTCTCTTTTTATTTATATAGCAAAGGACTTTTATTATTTCTATTAATTTTCCCTTTGTGGCTGAATCATCTTGATTTTCTAGCAATACTCATTTTGTTCCTATGCTTCCTGATGTCTAGGACTCCCAATTCTGGTTTTCTGGTCAGTGTTGCATTCTATTTCACGCGAGCTTTTTATTTGGTCTTTATACCACATCTAACTGCTGGGCTGACCCTGCCTGGATGCCAGATGCCCACCTGTCATATTCCAATGTGGGGAACTGCAAGGAGTTCTTTTAAGAATGGATGGTTGGGAACGAAACTAAGCCAAACGGGCAAACATTATATCTGAGAACCGTTTATTGGTAATTAAAAGAAAAAATAAAAGGAGTTACTCTACTAAAGAGGGCTATTTCCTTTCCTAGAGGAAGGAAAATGGGTGGGAGAGAGAGAGGGAGGAGAGAGGGAAAAATGGCTTTACTACTGGAGGTCAGGGAGTGCCCTTGATGTCCTGAGGCGGGGCCGTGCACTCTGCACGGCTCCTGTGGTGGCAGGGACCGGACACGAGGGCAGGGGGTCGGGCAGGAGGCCCGGGAGCCTGCACAGGCCGTGGCCAGGATGACGGCGGTGGCAGCTCGGATGAGGGCAAGGTGGGACACAGGTGCCTGAGGAGGAACGCACGGACGGAGCAGGCAGGGACACAGGGAGGCAGGACAGACGAGGGCGAGTAAGGGCTCCAAAAACAAGCTCAAAAAGCCCCAAATATTGTCAAAAGGCAAAGGACAGAACAGCCCCCGCAGCTTGGGGTGCAGTTACTTTTTATGCCCCCCGCTTCTCCCCAGGTTCACCTGCTGACAGGAGACCTTTGGCCCAGCCCAGTGTCCCAGTGCAGTCCACTGCTGGAGAGCTTTCACCATCTCACTGGAGAGTGTCTGTGGGGTGCAGTGTCCTTGGTGCTCCCCCGCTGCCTGCCTGTCCCATGTCAGAATGGACTGGTGGCCAGGCAGAGTCTCCCCAGAAACAAGGTTTTGCCACATCTTCTCCTGGCTGCCTCCTGGACATGGCACACGTGCAACCCCTTCCCCATGTGCCTCTGACAGCCATCGTTTAGGCATAACAAAACTGAACTGGCTCCTCACACCACCATAACCATTCCATCACTCCCCTCTTCGGCTGGACAAGGGAAAGAAAATACAACAAAACATAATAAATATGAAAACTGGGTTGAGATAACGACAGGGAGAGATTGTGCACTGGTTACTGTTGCAGGCAAGTCAGGCGACAAAATTAGTTTATTACCACTCATTTCAGAGCAGGATAATAAGAAATAAAATCCAAATCCAAAAAATATCTTCCCCCCTGCTTCCTCCCAGACTTAATTTCATGGCCTGTATTTTCTACCTCCATCCTCCAGTGCAGGAATCTGGCAGTGGGGAATGGGGGCTGTAGTCAGTTCATTTCATGTTGTCTCTGTTGATCCTTTCTTCTCAAGGAAAGGATCCCTCATACTCTTCCCTTCTCCAGCACAGGTTCCATTCCATGGGAAACAGTCCTTTGTGAATTTCTCCAACTTGAGTTCTTTGCACAGGCTGCAGCTCTTCAAAATCTCCTCCAGATTTTGGTCCCTCTCATGGGATGCAGTCTTTCAGGAACAGACTACTCCAGTGTGGGTCTTCCATGGGGTCATATGTTCTGCCAGGAGCCTTTTCCATTGTGGGCTCCCTGCTCTGTGGGTCCACAGTTCCTGTCAGGGGCCTGTTCCAGTGTGGGCTTCCCAAAGGACCACAGCCTCCTAAGGCACCCACCTGCTCCCTTGTGGGGTCCTCCCCAGGCTGCAGGTGGATATTGGCTAAGCAGTGAACCTCCATGGGCTGGGGGTGGCACACCTGTCTGCATTACAGGCTGCTGGGGAATATCTGCTCTGTCACCTGGACCATCCACTCCCTCTCCTTCCTCACTGGCCCTGGAGTCTGCAGAGCTGTTTCTCTCACATATTCTCTCTCCTCTCTCTGACTGCAGTTGCTGTTGCACAGTAAATCCCTGCTGCCCACCTGTTTTCCAGCTGCTTCTTATATCTGCTCTCCCTGAAGTGCTGCCACCATCATATTAGGCTCAGTCTTGGCCAGTGGCAGGTCTGTCTTGGAGCTGCCTAGCACTGGCTTTTTGTTGGACATGGGGGAAACTTCTATCAGCTACTCATGGAAGTCATCCCTGTCACCCTCCTCCATCAGAACACTGCCACACAATCCCAATACTGAGTGGTTATTAATATTTGCTTGCTTCTCCTGCAATACTGTCTTAAAACTATTTTAATTCTATATACTTAATCTCATTTTTAATTAAAATATCAAGGGCAAAATTAAGTTTAATTATGTTTAAGCAGTAAGGCTCAGGAAGTGGACTCCTAAAACCGAGGCAATGCAAATGTGGTGGAAAGTTTAATTTGATAGTTTCCTGTATCTGTTTCTTGCAACCATCAACTAAAAGAGAAAAGCACTGAAACTTCTGTCCGTACAATCTTAGTTTACACTGCTGTGTATCCTGGGCCTTCTATTACCAATAGTTTGCATTGAATCTGTCACCCTAGACAAGGCAGCTGGAATAAAACCAGCTCGGCAATAAAGGGGTTCCTGTGGTATGCACTTGTTCCATGAAACTTAATGGTTCATAGAGATGAAAAATAAATATAGGCTATAGTCCTCAGGGATGAAAAGTTCATCATTCTCCTACCACTAAAATAGTTCTAACAAAATCAAACTGATAAAGACCAAACACAGATTTCAGAATGGCAGGGAGTTACATTTTTTCTCCCAAAAGGTGTAGTTCTTGCAGAATCATATTATGAGCATACTGATTAGAAATTGAATGAAATGTAAGTTGCTATCTGTTAAATTTTGTTTATAAGGGTCATCTTTTGTGTTCATCAGCTTCCTCATTGCTGTTATTTACCTTTATGAGAAAGGAAAGAGAATATCTTCTTCCTCCATTGTGCCTCCCTTAGTTAATAATTACCTCCCATAACTCACAATAAATAAATTTCATGGGAAAGAGCAGCCTTCTTAGGAATGCAAGAAATGTTTTTCTTGTATTAACCTAGGTCTGGCTGATTACCTGGCTCAGTTATCACAATGAACGTATAGCAATAACCTAGAATATTTATTTCTGGAGTTGCCTGTAACTGCACTTCTTACTGCAGTAGTTAATGTGGGTAATTTTACAAATAATTAATTCTAGTAAGAACAAGATAAAAAATGCAGGTGAATTCTGGAGCAGTAATTGCTATCTGAACATAACAATATAATATCTATTCTTATTTTTTGACATTCTAGGAGAGGTAGTTTTATTGAAAGTGGGGAAGAGAAAAACAGATCTCATTCAAATTATTGAAACTGAGTATTCTTGTTTTCTGGGTTCAGTTGGACATTTTATTTGCATCCTGACTGACTATTGGCAGGAAACTTGACAACTTTGTTAATGTACTGCACACACATAAACAAACAAATTCATGTTTCTCCATGCTCATATTTTCACTAAAGCAACTTTAAGTGTACAATAAATGACAAAGCTCAGGTAATGTTCAATCTTGATGAACAGGTGAAACAACATGGAGTGTTAACATACAGTACCCCTTCCTCAGAGTGGAAACAAGGCCAAAGCTCATAGATCTGCACGTTGGGACACAGGGACGAGTAAAGTCTTGAAATTTTGCAATTGTGATGACAATTATTAAATCTGAGGTTCTTGATTCAAGATAATGGTCGAATCAGATTTAACCTTATTTGAGTACTTGGGGGAATAGATATTCTGTTATAAAGTCTGGGGGGGGTTCTCTCAAATTTTTGTAATTTTACTCTGAAATTAGTATTCACTTGGTAATTTTCTTTGTGACAGCACACACACTGTGGAAATGCTAATAGCTCTTAAAATTAATCATAAATGTTTTAATAGCGAGTACTGAAAATAACCATAAAATAGAGCTACATTCTTTGCATTTAAATTAACTGACATTTTCTTTAAAAGCACAGGGATTTTTATTTATAAATATGCCCTCAATATCTCTTTGTTCTAAAATATTCAGAAGATGTTTCTTTACAAACATTAAACCATTAAATATTTGGTCTTTGGGGACATGTTTGTAGCTTGACAAAATCATTCTTAATTTACACAATTTTGAATGCATAATTTAATTTAGCATGACATTTTTGATTAAATTCTTGGTTGTGAAAAAAAAATAAATGAATATTTCCCATATCCCTCTTTAAAAAGTAGATAATTATTTTATTTTTTTATTTTTTATTTTCCTCATTTAAATCTAAGTCATTATTGTTCTCCCATTAATCCTTAGTAGCTAAAAGTTTGGATTTTTTTTTCCTTTATTCATAAGGTAATACACTTTGAAGGGATAGTGAAATACAATACTGTTGCCCCCCAGGCAAGATTATAAACAAAATGGAAGAGCTCAATTACTTTGTCTCAGCCATTTTTCTTAAGGTGCTAATTTGCCAAAGCATTATATGAATTATTTCATAAACTTTGAGTATTGTATTCTGGTATTGGATAAGCTTTTATAAAGAGCTTTAAATATATCACTAGTAAATGTTTACTCAGTGTTTTGTGTTTGATCTTTTTTGTACAGTCCTTATACCAAAGCTGGAATTTATTTTGAATGACTACATATAAATGCAACACACGCTCTGTGTCCTAACAGATGCCATCTGTAAAAGCATTTACTTTAAATTAGTGGAATAAGTAATCAAAAGGGCTTTGTACTTAATGCAGAACTTTTGGTGACTATTAAATACTCATTAGGGGGTGTTTTTGCTGTATGACTGTCAAAATCAGCAGGACGTTTATGTTAGATTTCCTGAGTGGGTCAAGATTGAATATGATTTTACAACTTAAATAACATAAATGAATGCAGGTTATTTCAGAATCTCCAGATGTTCCTTAAACTCCCTGCCCCTAAGCAAAACTTACAGCCAATTTAAATTTTGCAGCAACATTGAAGTGCAGATTTTTGCTTCAAACACTTAACAACTCTCTTGTTACATTCTGCTCATTTATGCCTTAACCATCACAAATGAAAAAGATGAATGCTATTATATTGGGAGTTTCTCTCTTTAAAATATGTATTAATAAATTGTTCAGATCAGTCTATCAAAAAAAGCCTTTTTGTGGGACAAAAGTTCTTTTCAAAAGTTTCTTACAAAATTTTCATAAATGTTCCTTACAAAATTGAGTTGTCTGTCCATATTTCAGATGTCTTGACTAGTCTTAACTGAAACTAATTTAAAAACTAGGAAACTGCTGAAAGCATGTTCTAAAGGTAAATAGAAGCTTGTAAGTTAGCTGTACAGGCATATGAATTTTCAATATTGTAATAAAGACTTGCACATTCTGATATAAAATTTATAATACAATGATTTCTTTTTCAGTAAAAGGTACATCTACTTGTTAGTTGTTGGGTTTTTTTACATTGTAGATACTAATCCTAATTTTAACCTTTGAAGATGGCAACATCTGTTAGTACAAAAGCAATAAATATGGATCAAGAATCAACTTAGAACGTGTAGCAAAACCTGCTTAAAAGCCTTTAAACAAGACACTTTTATAGCCAAACTTTCACTGGGAAAAAACCCAATTCAGATATTTTGCAATGATAAGATAAAATGGCCGGATCAAAATTTTTTGAATACCCAAGCTCCAGTATAAAAACTTCAAAACATTAGAGCTTTAAAAAAAAAAAAAAAAGAGCAAGAGAGAGAATACCATAGACCATTAACCCTGGTCCCTATGCCAGTTGCAGGTGTTGGGTCCCAGATCAGGACCTGCAGGAATAGCTCTCACAATCTTCATCAAAGTATTTGAGATAAGTAAGAAGTTTTACAACTAGATATTCAAGAAATTCAATTGTTAAGTTAAAATATGGTTTCTTTTAACTAGTGAATACTGAGAATAATTAACTCAGAGGAAATGATGAAGACAAGTCAGTTCACTGTGACTTGTCTTCATTAATTTCTGTCTACATATTTTGGTGTAGTCAATGTCCACATTTTCATTCTCTTCATTAGGAACCTATGATAATTTAGTTTGGAGCCAGCCTCTTGCTAATAGCATGGTAAGGCCAGATCTTGAGGACTTTAGCTAGTTCTGAAAATATCTAAGGACAGAATCAATATGACCTCTCCAGGAAATGTGTCTTTTTCTTAACTGTTCTTGTGAAAAAAGCTTGTCCTATCCAGCCTGAAGCTCTTTGGTTTAAATTTATGCCTGTTGTCCCTCATCCTGTCACACTGAACCTCTATGAGGAGTGAAAGTGTGCTCACAGTCACCTTCTTGCTTCAGGGGATTGGCTGTGAGGTACTCCAAAGCCATTGATGCACCAGACTGTACAAACCTCACTCTCCCAGCCTCTCCTTCTGGGGAATCTTAATCCAGTCTTATCATCTTGCTCTTTTTCCACTAAACTTACTACAGTGTGTTGATGTCTTCCTGTACTGGGGGTTCCAAACTGGATATAGCATGTGTAAGTGCTAGATGAGGCAGATAAAAATTTTCTTTGCTCTCCTAATGATGCTCCTGCTGATGCAGATCCAGATGTTTTTCCTGCCAGGGCTTGCTGAAGGTTCATGTGTGGCTCACAGTACCCAGTGCCCATTCCCCAGATCTGTGCTCTCAGTCCGTCCCAATCCTGATATTTTTTCAAAGCTCTGTGAGTTCTGATTTAAACAATCAAAAATATCCCAGTATTCCTCCAGAAGAATCCAAACCAAATCGAAATAATGTTACACACCTAATGCTAAACCATAGACCGATACATTCTTCTATTCTAGAAAAATCCATATTTGATTCTAACCAGGCTATCCAGCTCACCAGAAATAGAGAACATGTAAAACTCATTTTAAGGCACTCAAACTGATCCCTACCTTTAAAAAAAGAGTCCTAGGGGCACTGGATTATTTTTACTTGTGTTTCCATGACCTTTGTTACTAAAGGACTAAACTTTGCAGCTAAGTTTTTCTGTTTAAAAGGTAATGAAGGAATTTATGAGAAATCAAATAAGAAGTTTGTCCCAGGAGTAGACTCGGTGTGTGTCTCTAAAACTACAATCACAAAAGTTCATTTAATTTCATTTAGCTACTTCAAGTTGCTCAGATTTCAGCCATGTACTACTACTGTACATATATCTACTGCTGAACAAACTATCACCAACAAAGCAAACACCTTTAATCAAATAAAAATATTTTTAATATAATTAAAAGAAAATGAAGCAAGAATCAGTTTCAATTAGTCTCAGTTGTAGGAGATTTTATACCAGCTCCTAACTTCATTCTAAATGTCTGTCCTAACTGTCCTATGTTATAGGATATTATGTAGAAAACATGTGAAAACCACAATATCCATCCTGGATACTGATACTGACTGAGTAATTGAAACAGGTTGTGGAAGATTATAATTTTTTCATTCCCTGTGAAACACATACTTGTAATGAAGAGTAAAGTCATCTTGTTGCTGTATTTTTTTTTCTTCTATTCCTCCAACAGTCCTTTCTGGCCTCTCAATATTTTGTAAAAAATAAAAAGAACCAACAAGAAATCACTTCCTTAAATGTTTATGATTGCTTAGGCCACATATTAAGCCATTTCAACTCAAAGGTAATTCTTTCCCTCACTCATGAGGCTGTTAAGTAGACTCTATTTCTTTGGTTTTACTATTAATGCTTGAGTCTGAAGTAAAACCATCCTCATTGAACCAAGACAATTGCAAATAATTGACTTTGAAGTCGCTGCTCAGTGCATGGACAGATCAGACTTAAAGTACGTCATTGAAGTATCCTTTAGAAAACAGAAAGAATATCTCCATAAACATAGGGACAGGAGCTCTCTGTGAAATACACATGGAAATATTACATAATCAGATTTAAAAGGACCTTTTATGAAAAGTGGGAGTTTTAATTCCTTTAAGTTCATCTGGGACTCAAACCTGACTAGCCCTAGATACATTTAAAGCTTGAAACACAAGACAAAAATAGTTATCAGTGGTACATAAAACCCAAGTTTCGTGGTGGTAGTGGTGGTTTTGATTTTTTATCTTTTTTTTTTTTTTCCAATTACAATTACTTCTAAAATCCAATTTTTTTGCAGTCAATATATAACAGTCAATACTGTTAAAAAAGACCAGCTTTTAAAATTATTTTTCAAGAGTCTACTGCTAAGTGGATAGCAGTAATTTAAAATTTTTTAATAATCCCCATTCTAACATATTTAGATTCCTCTTCAAATAAAATGTTGTTTCAAAATATGGAGAAATAACGAAAATTAATTTGTTTTATCCAAGAACTGTAATTACCTGTCTTGTTGAACAGAGTTTTCAGTCTTACATTAGTTAAAACCAAGTTTGTCTGTGCACTAACTAGTACCTGTTTACCTGAAGATTTCAACTGATATTTTAAAAATACTACAGCTACTTGTATATTCATGTTTATTTCAATGTAAGAGCGATTTGTTGAAAGGAATGTTATTTGAGGTCCTGTAAAGAAGGGTCATAAGAAACTGAAATAAGTTTTGAAATGGAAGACACCTTTCTGTACAGATTTTAGCACCAATTACTATGATTGACATATTTATTTGTGTGTAGATAATGCCTTTCAAAATGGCAAAATGCAAATATTTTGCACTAAGTAAATATTGTTTCATTTGAGGATAGAAGAAACATACACTCAACAAGAAAACATACTGGATGTAAAGAAATAAGGGAAAACTGAAAGAAAACACTTTTTTTTGCATAAATTTTCTCCATATTAAGTCCATTAAATTATTTTGGCTTGTTTGTTTTTTCCCCTTCTTCAGAGCTGGCATTTAAGTCTGAGTAAATGTTTTTGGGCTGTGTGTCAGAGAACATTATCTGAATGAGAACTTTGAAAGAAAAACAGCTTTTATATTTCTAAATTGCCCACATGTGGGTTGTTTTTTGTTGTTGTTGTTGTTTTGGTTTTGGTTTTTTTACTAATTAGTGTAGTTTTTTACCTGTTTTAATACTATTAGAGAGGTTATTTTCTGAAATATAAATGATGTCCTAATCAATTTGTGCTGCTTCAGCAAATGTATGTCACTACAAAATTGAGCCCTAATATAGTCTGAATATTTTGTCAAATATAGGGTACAGGTGGCCTACAGGTGGCCAGTCTACACATATTTTTCAGAAGTAGACCAGGTCACTTCTGTGCAGGGCAAGTGTTTGTAGAAAGCATTTCCTTTTCCTGAAAGTGACATTTAAGTGCTAGTTGTCAAAAGTATCATTGCCAGATGAAAAACAACTTCAATAACCACCTTCCAGCTTCCCTCATCTACATTTTTTTAATGTTAAAATTTGTATTCCAGGATAATGATGAGAAAGCACATGGAAATGCCATGCTTGGATAGTATAAATAGAACTTCATATTTCTTTCAGTTGCAGTTTTTAGTTCTAAGACTCCACTGAGTCCACCTATTAGAGCAAGGAAATCTACACACACACAAAAAAATGAGGGGTTTTGTGGTTATTTTTGTTTGTTTGTTTGTTTGTTTTTGTTTTGTTTTGGTTTTTTTTGTTTTTGTTTGTGGTTTTATTTTGGTTTTGTGTTTTTGTTTTGGTTTGGTTTTTTTGTGGCTTTCGAAGATAGATGATGATGGTGATGACAATAATGATTGTTTGTATCCTGTTTCAAGAATGCTGTTGAGCTTTGTTTTCAAGGTTTAGTAAGTACTATACACTCAGATGGTAGACACAATGAGGGCAGAAATGAAATTTCTCCTTATGTATTTAGGTCCTCTTCTCTGTCTACTGTGTCTACTTCAATTTTATTCATTCTCAGATAATTCTTCAGAAAACATATAATCTCTATTTTTTAATATTTTCGTTGAATACTAAAGGGAAAGAAAGAAAGATTTTTAAAGGTCATTCAAACAGTTTTAGTCAAATGTTGCCTCATAATTTAGTGACTTATAGCTAGACTTCACCATCAGTTTGCAAAATGCCCTTAGATGGGTAGAATTGGCATAACTATATCCAAATCCCTCAGGGATAAAGTTAAATAAAAAGATTAGGCAGGAGATATCAAGCCACAGACAAGCAACAGAACACTAGGGTACAGGTCTGACCAAAGGTGAAAAATACCATTTAAATAATTCAGTTTGAAAAATTGATTTATAAAATTCTCTATATAAAGGTTCAGTAGCCTCCTGTATCAGTAAACCAACTTGACTAACCAAGTACAGGCTTACATATAAACACTTTTTTTTTTCCTTCCTAAAGCCAAAGGGTTTCCTGGGCTATTCTTAGTTAAATCCAAGAGAACTATTAAATGAAATTCAAGCGAATTTTTTTATTTGATGGAATTAATTTATTAGTTCATTAGTTCTTTTATTAAGATGTTCCCTTTTTAAAAGAGACTCCTTGTAAAATTTAGAAGGTAAGTAGAAAAATGAAAAGATATTAACTTTTCATTGCATCAGATCTTGATTATTTGGGGCACTACAGTCTTCCTAAACTTTTGTTTTATGTATAATAATTGTGTCATACATACATATACGTATATTTAACCAAGTTAATCAATGAACTTTTATCATCAAAGTGTGGTTAAGACACAATTACTTAATAAGTAGGATTTATTTTAGCTCCTCTGGTTTTACTTTTTCTTAAACTTTTTCAAGAATAAGAAATAGAGAAGTCAAAAGGAAAAAAAAATCTTGGATTGTATAATGATAAAGATCCACAAAGTGTTCCTTCATGTGTAGCTGTCATAGAACCATAGAATCATAGAATCATTAAGGTTATTTAAGGTTAGAAAAGATCTTCAAAACTGAGTCCAAATATTAACCTGACACTGCCAAGTCCAGAACTAAACCATATCCCCAAATGCCACATCTACACATCTCTTCAGTACCTCCAGGGATTCCATCTCATTCTTGGGTAGTCTTTTCAGTGTTGTCAGGGCTTGGCAATCCATTTGGTAAATAATTTTTCCCTAATATCCAATCTAAACCTTGTCTAGTGCTACTTGAGATCATTTATTCTTGTCCTTTCACTTGTTACTTGAGAGAAGAGACTAATCCCCAGGTGGTTACATTTTCCTTTAAGGTAATTGTAGAGAGCAATAGTTTCCCCTGAGCCTCCTTTTCTCCAGGGCAAACAACTCCAGCTCCTTCAGCCACTCCTCATAAGGCTTGTTCTTGGTAAGACAAAAAGTCATAGCCTCAGAAGTCCCCCCATCCTCCTTCTTCCCTTCTCCTCATGTGATGACCATGGTGCCTTATGGTATGAAATATCCCTCTGGTCAGCTGGGGTCAGCTATCCTGGCTCTGTCCCTACCCAACCCCTTGTGCACCCCCAGCCTGATCTCTGGTGGGATGAGAGACAGAAAAAAACCTTGATCTGTGCAAGTGCTGCTCAACAAAACTAAAACAGGTTTAACAACACTGTTTTCATCACATATCCAAAACATGGCTCCTACCACATACTATGAAGAAAATTAACTTTACCCCACCCAAGATCAGTACACTTGATCTTATCCCATTTTATTAGTCTCCAGGAAAAGAAAAGTGACATATGCAACAGATATAAGTTATACTGAAGTATGGTATAGATGATAGTCGCATATTTGTATGATGTATTGAACTTTCGATCTCTTTTTTGATTAACATAACTTCTGAATTCCAGAGTAGATATTCACACTTGATAATTTTATATTCACTTTCTAAAAGTGCTCCTTTGCATTAGGCTAAAATTTAATGTATTTTATTTTCTTTGAGTTTATGTAAATTAATTGGTTCATTATGCTTTTCCTGAAGAGTAAATAACAAATGGATGCCAATAAAAAAAGCAATAAGCATTCTTTCATAATTAAGATCAAAATCCAAAAATATGTCATTCTTGAACTACTCTCCCTAGACTCTAAATATTTTCCCTGTGGCTCAGAAAAATTAATAGTCCTAAGTCAAAAACCAGTTTTGTCATGAAGACAAAATAAGTAAGTGTTTAGACCTTCTGTATTTCTCTATATTTTATGTAAAGACTATTTTCAGCCTAATGTTATTGGTGAGATAAAATTTTCTTCCTTTAAAAGATTTTATATGGCTACCACAACTGCTCACCTATAATTCTATTTCCTGCTTGATTTTTAATGGATTTGATTAAATATCTGGTTTAAATCAGTTTTACTTCAAGTTCCTTAGATTATATTGCCATGTGACTTATACTTGAAGTCAGTAGTAAAGGTTCACTGCAACAATGACAGGCATTACAGAAAAATAAATGTCAGTTTTATAATAAAGTTGGTTTTAAATGAATGATTAAGGTATTGTACTTAAAAAAACTTCAGGTCCAAAACTGAAGACTATATAAACGATCAATCAAATTGGCTAATCCTCAGTTGAGTGTTGAATGGCCACAGTGTATATGAAATATCATCATATCTTCCACTTCTTTCGGTAGAACAACATTCAGTTCTTCTCCCAGTAAATGATACATCTGCCCAATAAGCCAATTGGTAGAGCTACGAAATTCTCTGATATGATTCAAGTAACATACCATTTTCTATTTTTTGTTCAAAACTACTCCATTCAGGAACAGATGGGTTATCACTTTTTTTAAGTCATTACTATAGCATCAGCAAATTATTAATAGTATAATAATTGGTCTGTCATCAGAAGGCTTAACCTTCTTAAGTTGATGGTGAAACAGATGTCTAGGATCATTAAAACAAAACTTTTTTTTTTTAATAAACTGTCTGAATATATTACTAAGGCCTAACCCAGGTGTAGATTTTAACATACAGTGACAAAAAAAGAAAGAAAACAACAATGGCTATCATATAAATCTGCATTATCTTATATTTGTTTAGCTGTTGATTGATTTCTTAAAGCAAACAACCAACTATTTCCTTCCAATTGACCAGGCAGAATATTTATGCTTCAAAAGCTGTAGCTTCATTTAGAATTTCTTTCTAAACAAAGATTTCTAAGTGTGTGTTTCAGCAGCTGTCTTGTCAGGTTTCTGAAAGAGAAAAATTAAACCTCTACTATATTTATTCCATTTCTTCTCAGTGAGTGATCTAATATGAGATTTAATTTCATTTTCTGTTTATCAGGAATAAGGCTTATCAAAGACGCCGTATGTAAGTAATTATGAGAAACTGTCACACAGATGGTGGATAATAATGTGTAGCTGGGGAGGATAATTTCTTCCTTTTGACAAGCAAAGAGAAATGGCATTTGACTTCTCTTCAGAAATGATAACACTCAGTTCTTGACAGAGATAGTCTGCTTCCATTTTCCTAGGCAATGGAGGTCTAATGTTGATAATAGTCTGCTTCCATTTACCTAAGGAAAGGAGACCTAATATTGGTAATCAACATGTCTTTCAGAGAGCTGTTCATTGCCCTTCTTCACTTTAATATTTTCTTAGATTTCAAATTCCTAAGTGGTTACTCTACCTTTGGGATTGTGGAGTTGAGCTTGGCAGGGAGGAAATGGGCACTGAACTACATTACATTGTTTACATTGAGAGGAATTAGAGAATGAATATAGCTAAACTTATCTTTCTTTACTACTGTTCAGATGTCTTTCTTATATACATTCCATTCTGGAATATCTGTACAACTTGCAGATCTTTTGGGATATTTGAGCATGTTGGTATTTTCTGGACTTTACTGATAAAGTTTAATAAAAGTGAAATTGTAGTCAGCGTGTACGGTCACATGTTCAAATTACTTTTTTTTGATGGGGAGCTTGTCTAGTGTCCCTGGGAAGGGCATTAATATCTCCTATGGTGAAAGTTGAGACAAATCTTTCAGTGACTATTTTATTCTCACTGACCCAAAGGTGTCTGCTCTTGCCGAGCCAAAAACAAGCCTCCTGAAAGTCAACAAGCAGATTTTAAACAGGACTGGAATCTTCTCTAAGGAATTTTTGTAATGTGAATCAGAAAAGGCACTTTGGGGGATAGAGATTCCAGAAGTTGTACTGGTAACTTGAGCATTTTGTCTAAGATTTTTTTATGGTGCTACTATTTTGAATCTCTGATTGACTTCGTGTTCCAGATGAGCAGGTGATTCTAGTTTGGAAATGTATGTCCAACTTGTTGTGAAGAATTAATTTTCAGTGTTTGCTTTAACTTAAATAAAGCTATACAGACTTTCTAAATATTTCCAGATTCAGGATGACTGATACCTAGAGATGATTTTACCAACTCTATGATTCCCATTTTCAATTCCCATAATCTTAAATGACTCTATGAAATCACTAACCTACTATTTTTGTTTCATAGTTTCATGTATAAATACAGACTTTAGCATGTATGTTGTCAATGTGGTTTTAAGCATTTCTGGTTAAAAAGAAAATTGACCTATGTGGAAGATAGAGCCACAAAGCAGTACATGTAAGGAAGAGTAAGTGAAAGTCAGACACACTGGCCCTCCATGTCCAATAGAAGCCTAAAGGACATTTAAGAATACAAAACCTCAAGAACACTTACACTACCCCTTCTTTCTGCTCAGTCAATTGTATCAGGGATTCAGGACCTCACATTGCATTCCGGAGACTTCTTCCAGTATCAGTTTTGTTAACTTAATTTTCTCCAGGAAGTTCCATCTTCCCACTTCTAAAGTGCTTGGTGTTCAAAAGGAAGAGAGATAGCTGGAAGAGATAAAACAAGATGGATTTTTGCAATTCATTAAGTATGTATTTATATTTTATTATGTCATGGTCACTTCTCTTATAATGGTTGAGAGAAAAATATTTGAAAGAGAATTACAACATTTTCAAAACTTCTAAAGTTTACATAAATCAGCCTTGTTGCTGTGGTGAATGCTTATTCAATCAAAGGCAGTAAATCAAATGGATGACAAAGGTGAGAATAAGAGTTAAAAAGTGTTTTGGGTCTCAAGCTGTGTGTAGTTCCGTGTAAGTTCACTGGCAAGCAGAAATTGTTAAATACGGGAAGTAGTAGAAGGAAAAGGTTATCATCAATGAATGGTGAACATTACACATTTAAATGTCAGCCTGGGCTTCAGTGAAGCTTTTGTACTCAGCGAGAGGGTTAACAAATCCCTAAAAAATACTGCTAAAAGCATGAGATAAGGTGTCACTTGAGAAAAATAGAAAAGTAGTTTTCTTACCAAGAAGTTAGATGGGGAACATTCAAGTGATAACACTTTATTGAGAAAGAAAAAACTGTCCTTCTTCATAATCTTGTTTTTCTTTGTGTTGTCTGTCTACTTTCTCGCAACAAGAAATCCATGTTTTGCTAAGTCACTTCATTAATCTTTTGAGAGCAAGAATAGAAAGCTCAAAGGGCACATGTTGTTTCAGAATTTCTCAGGTGTGTTGATAAGACCCCAAGCTAGTGTTTATTCTTGATTCTCCAAAACTTGATACAATCCTTGCAACTGTCAAAAAACTGAGTTATGGAAGGACTTCACTATCCACAATACAGTAACATGAATTATATTGCAGATTTCTGTAGATACAAACTACTCCATCATCATATGTAGATGTGTCTTATGACAGTTGAACTCTGGCCTTCTAAAAATTGTCATAGTGTAATTAACAAACAGAATATCCCAAAAGACATGCGCTATATATAAAATCAGATATTCTTGGATCTAAGTTTAAATAAGTTAAGGCATTCTAGTATGTGCTATAGCAGAAATTATAGAATCACAGAATATCCTGAGTTGGAAGAGGCCTATAAGGATCATAGAATTAGAGATTTAATGAGGTTGGAAAAGACCTCTGAGATTATCAAATCCAACCTATGACAGAACACAACCTTGTCAACTAGACCATGGAGTGCTACATTCAGTCTATCCTTAAACCTTTCCAGGGACGTGACTCCACCACCTCCCTGAGCAGCCCATTCCAATATCTAATCACCCTTTCTGTGAAGAAATTTTTCCTAATGTCCAGCCTAAACCTGCCTTGTCACAGATAAGTACTATGTCCTCTCAAGCTATTGCTTGTTGCCTGGGAGAGGAGGCTAACCCCCACCTGGCTAAAACCTGCTTTCAAGGAGTTGTAGAGTGTGATAAGGCCACCCCTGAACCTCTTTTTCTCATGGCTAAACAAATCAATCTCCCTCAGCTGCTCCTTGTAGGACTTCTGCTCCAGACCCTTCACCATCTCTATTGCCCTTTTCTGGGTTCCCTCCAACACCTCAATGTCCTTCCTGGACTGAGCCACCCAGAGCTGGACACAGGGCTCATGCTGTGGCCCCACTAGTGCTGAGTACAAGGGGATAATCCCAGCCCTGGTCCTGCTGCCTACACTATTGCTGGTACAGGCCAGGATGCCACTAGCCTTCTTGGCTACCTGTGCACACTGACTCATGTTCAGTGGCTGTCAATCAGCACCCCCAGATCCCTCTCTGCTGAGTAACTTTCCAGCCACTCTCTCCTCAGTCTATCGTACTGTATGGGGTTATTGTAGCCAAAGTGCAGGACCTGGAGCTTTTTCTTTTTAAACCTCATACCCCTGGTCTCAGTCCATCAATCCAGCTGGTGCAAATCCCTCTGCAGAGCCCTCCTACTCTTCAACAGATTGACATTCCCACACAGTTTCTTGTCATACACAAATTTACTAAGAGCAGAATCAATCTTCTCATCCAGCTCATCAATAAAGACATTGAATAGGACTGGGCCCAATAATGATCCCTAGGGAACACCACTAGTGACCAGACACAAAATGGATTCCATTCACTACCACTTATCCAGACAGCCATTTCTCTACTTACTGAAGAGTGAACTTGTCCAAGCCTTGGGCTGCCAGCTTTTCCAGGAGTATGCCATAAAATATGGTGCCAATTGCTTTGCTGAAGTCCAGGCAGACTGAGTCCAGCTCCTTGGTATTTACAGCACAACCCAAAAATCACCATGTCCCTGAGAACACTGTCCAAGTACCTGACAGGCTTGGTGCCATGACCACCTCCCTGGAGAACCTGTTCCATTGTTCCAGTGCGCAAGCACCTTCTAGGTGAAGGACCTTCTCCTGATATCCAATCTAAACTTCCCCTGACACAGCTTCATGCCATTTCCTTGGGTCCTGTCACAGATCACTGCAGAGAAGAGATCAGTGCCTGCCCCTCCACTCCTCCTCACAAGGAAGTTGCAGACTGCAGTGAGGTCTCCCCTCAGTTTCCTGGTCTCTGAGCTGAACAAGCCAAGTGACCTCAGCTGCTCCTCATAAACTTCCCTCTAGATCCTTTATGATCTTCATGCCCCTTCTTCAGATGCTCTCTAGTTGCATCAGATCCTTCTTATATTGTGGCACACAAAACTGCATATGATCCAGAGAGTTATTTCTGGAAATGCTTTAATGGCCATCTTTTGCTTAGTCACTAACTTTAATGCAATCATCTTATAAACAGTTATTAGTAAAAGGAAACACTTCTGAAAATTTTTGAAAAAAGGGTAGTGCTCATGAGTAATAATAAACAGTGGATATGGAATCTGGACTTCAAATAAAGCCTAAGCCTATGGATTCCACATATAGCCACATAAAGGCTAAGGAATTTTGTTTCTATTTCCTTCTAATTATACTGTTTTGCAGTAAATGTGAAAAAAAGTACAGACAATGTCATAGACACATAACAAACCATGAATAAAAACTCTGAAGGCAAAAATCTCATAACACTGTAGAAGTTTTTCTTAATAATATAAATAGAGGAAGTCACTCAAATATAGCCAAAAGAACAAGCTTAACATGTTTCTCACAAAGAGTAGCTAGACTCAGTAAAAAAGCCAAGTAGATCCTTTGAGCGTATTGTTTTCCAAGCAGAAGCAAGACTAAAATTCAGCTAGAAATATCAAGAAGTTTTAAATAAAATGGATGAACTCCTGCCTACCAAAGGAAAAACTACTCATAAAATAAACAAGTTACCAGAGCAGAAATTAACAGAATAACAATTAATTGTGGGAACAACACTGCATGGAAGTGAAACATGAGTTTCCTTGGTTTTTCTACCACAAATTTAGCTGGTGAACATGAGGATTGTTACTTGTTACATTCAGAGATGAATGAATAATTAAAAGACAAAACCAACAATGAATAATTTATTCAATGAATTTGGCTGGGTTATTTTTTTCTACAGCCTAATTATCACAACTTTCTTAAACGTATTCATTATGCAAATTAATTCAACTAATAGTCATTTACATTCTTAAGAGATTGGATTTAATTATCCAAAGGGTATGTTGCTTCTAGTGTTTTTGACTGGTCAAAAAAAGTCAAACAAAATTGCTTATATCACCTGATTGGGTAAATAAATAACCAGTTAGTGAAACTATACAGCAGTATAATTATCATCATGTATAGCCAAATACAAGCTTTGAAATACACCTTTTTAACAGTTATGCTGATGTGTCAACCCTCAGACATTTTCCTTCAAGAAGCAAAAGGAATTAGTTCAAAACTTGAAATAAAATATATTTCCTTAGCTCAAACTCTCCATCTACTTTTTGCAAGCACACAGGACTTTTTAAGGAAATTAACCTATTTACCCTGTCACATCACTAGGAAACTGTTGCTGACCACTCTTACAAGCATAACTCTTAAGTAGAGAGACCATTGGTATGACCCAGGACAGTTCTAACATTTCTATTTCTAACTATTTCAAGACTTCTCTGTCAATGATTTGCCTTCAGAGCTACCTCTGCTTTTCATCAAAGTGCATCTCTTAAGCATAGTCTGCTATGTTGCTACTCATGACTGGCAACACTTCATTAGGTGACTACCTTAAAAAGATCTACGCCATTCATTTGCTCAAATTTTGAGTTTGAGCTTTAACAGTAATGTCTCAGAAACAATTTTTTGGCTCACCCATTGCCAGAAACAAGAAGCCTCTCTTTGAGTCTTATAGTTCCCATGACAATTAACGCTTACCTGTGAAAAAAGTCAGAACGTAAACAAAATATTCAAAAAATAACCTAATGTTTTGATCTGCTTGATTTTATGTTTCTTCCCTGTAAGTAGAATTATTTGTTGGTAGTATTGTCATAGTTGCTTGGAGACATTTAACATTTTTAAAGCATACAGAAACATAAACAATTTTTAAGTTTAAGTTTATCTACCACAGCTAGTGGCAGATCCTTTCATAATTCAAAACTCATTCATAGTGACCTGCATCCGATCTCAAAAAAACTAAGTAACAAGTTCATTAAAAAAACCCCAACTAATAAAATTTCTGCTAGAGGATAAAGTGAGAAACAAAAAACTGATTTCCTGTAATATCAAGTTTTCCTGATTTTCAGTGGTCTAGAGAATTTGGAATTCTTAGTTCTGGATGTCACTTGCAGTTAAAGGTGTTGTGAGGAAAGACAAAGAATGCCACAGCTGAAAGCTTGAGCTCCTTTGAGCTGGTTAAGTCTTATTTAAAGGCAAAACTGTTAAACTGAAGCAGAAAATATTTTACTGCTTTTCACAGTAAAAGCAGATTCTTATTTGATCTCTGAAGTCTTTTTGAGTCTGGGCTAAGAATTAAGCTATGTGGTTAGTAGGAAACTAGTCCATGTTGCTGTGGTGTAGATCACATGTAGTTTTCTAAGTGTTCTAAACTCTTCAGAAATTTTGATTCAAATTACCAATATGTTTCTAGAAAATGGCCTGAAGGCATCTTATTAACCCAGTATTGGTCATGTCTCATAAATGCAGTGGCTGATAAAACCCAGAATATGAGAAAGCAGACACAAGGATCTGTCATTAATACCTCTGAAGAACTTGTGTTAAGCCAAGATTTCTCCACTAATGTGTGCTTTTGTTTTGCTTTCGTACAATGCTTGTGAATTTCAAAAGATGTATATGTCACTTGTAGGGTTAATGTTCTCTTAGTCTCTGCCTGGTACTAACAAGTACGGCAACCAGTTTTTAAGTTCTCTTTCAAGTTGTTTTCTATTTAACTGTATAGCATGTACAGAGTCATGTGCAAACTACTTACAACCAAAAAAGAGGACTGAGTTTTGGCCAAATAATAACATCAGAATCCCATAACAGGACCTAACACTGACCTTAAAAATTCAATGAGCCAGGCAGACTTTACATGCCTGTTTGCCACAGACAGTGTAAGATGAAAGAAATTAATTTAAAGCATATTCAAGTGTAAGGCTTTACGCTTTTTGGTTTTGATCCTATTTTTAAATGATGCAGAGCAATAGAGAAATCAATAACATATGGACTTACCTGATTGACTCCTTGGCAAACAGCCCCTTGTTTTTAGATATGTTTTTATAGAAATAAATGAGGATGTCTTACAAATGTGCAGTTTACTATTTTAATACACAATTTACGAGATTTATTATTTCAGTTTCCAAAAGTAGTTTGTAGGATATAAGGCAGCATTATTTATTCAAAATGTGTGTCATTACTCACAATAAATTCAATAAAAGTAATAAAATATGTAGTTTGCTTTTTACACTTCAACAGTCTTTTCTGTCCTTAAAATAAAAGGCTTAAAAAGTGAGAAAGAATCATTTAGACAACACCAGAGTAGTCTGAAACAGGCCAGTGGATGGATAGTTCAGATTGTCAGCAGTTATGGTGGAAAACACATTAACTTCCAACAACAGAATAATGTGACCGTATATTTGTAGAGAAAGTTTCATCTTAAAAGGTATTATAGTATCCTAAAAGATATTATAGAGAGTTACTAAGTACATAATTTTGTTTGCTGAGAAATGGACTCGACATCTAATGGAAAACATTGTCATTTAATGAATGGGCCAGCAGATCAGAAGCCAGAAAACTTCAGTTCAGTTGTGGATTTTGACAATGGCCTCCTGAATGTTTTTTGACAAGTTGTAGATCTCCTGTGGTTTTCCCCTGATCCCTTGTATTTCTGGTCTCCTTATAAGATTCTTATTGCAGAGACTGGATATTTTGATACTGTATACAGCAAGTAGTCAAAGAGACAGGATTCAGCTTATTCAGGTCCCCTGTTCCTCCCCAAAAAAAGTGCTGTGAAAAGCAGAGTAAGCTAACACACTGAATTTTATATGTGTATGTGTCTCATTTCTGCAGAAAGTCCTAACAGTTCTTGATTTAACTAGTGTTTCTGCACATTGCTACTGGAGTCAATAGTATGGTGAAATATATTCTAAAAAAAAATTTCTTATGTAAGAAATTTAAACTTAGTAAAGATCTAAATGTACAAGCTCCTATAGCTGGAGAAAAAAATCAACACATCATATCTCAGATAAAAAACTTTTTAATTTTATATTTTTGTATTACTGAAAAGGGCAAAATTCATACGATCATTGAGAGAAAATCACCATTAGAATATCCAGGCAAAAGAAGTCTGCTAAGAGGGACTTTTTCACTTTTAATTGTCCAAGTATAATATTTTTGGATGCATTTAAGGCATTTTCAACTATGAATGCCTTCTAAGTTATAAGGCTTCCCAGAAGACAAAGAAGTTTCTCACTGAAGCTGTTATTACCTTGTGCTCTATGTACTAGATGATTTCTTAACAGTTTAAGAGGTGCATTTGGCACATGGGAGGAAATTATAAGGTATCGTTAGAGTAATATATATAATTTATATTTGTTATTATTATGTATTACGATTTCTTTAGAACAATATAAAATGTCAGATAGAGTCTGAAGTGGTTGCAGATTATTCAGAAACATCCTCAGATTTGAAAGATATAGATTACGTCAATAGGTGTATCTTGGCTCTGCTTTCCCCCAGAACGATGCTGTATCATAGGAAAGGCTATGTTACTTCAGATCCATTGTTATTGCCAGGGCCTGAATATGAGACATTTCATTTATTGTTTAATATTATTAGATGAGATGTAAAATATTTCTGTAACTGGAGAAGAAGAAGAGTAAGGTAACTCCTTGCTCTTAAAAAATTACAATACATGGAAAACAAGCCCAAATGAATACAAATCACAGAGTATACTGCATAAACAATGATAAAATGCTATAGTTCCACCTGGTTTATTATAAAGTACTTGGATGGGAAAAAAAACCCCAAAACAAACCAAAACCAAAAAATAAAAAGAAACCAAACACAAAACCAGCAATAAATGGAAACACATATTAAGTTCTGACAAAGTAATTGGGTAGATGAAAGACAAAAAGGATTGCAAGACTTTTATTTAGTGATTATATATTTGTTTGGGTTTGGCTTTTATAGCTATGTATTTTAACTACAATACCATCTTTTGACAAAAATTAGGAATTACATTATCTTATTTCAAAATTCATACAGATATTTATATTAGAGTTATACTTTAATTGAGGTAATTAATTTAATCATCATCTTCAATTAATTAATTTTCTCATGATCTGTAGGAAATACAGTATACTCAAATTGAATTTTATATATAGGGCGCTTGCATTATGTAGATTAGAGGAAAAGATTTTTTTTCCTGGGGAGAAATGTTTAATTATTGTGTTTTAGAGATCAGTAGGAGGAAAAGTGTAACCATTAAATTCATTAATTTAAGCAAATTTAAACAGAATTTAAAGCAATTGGGGAGACACAGAAAACTGAGAAGTGGAAGTTGCAGCAGTAATGCCTAAAGCTGTATCTAGGGATAAGCTTCCAGCTGGTTAAGATCAGGATTAGTAGGTTAAACAATACATGTGACACTGCTATACATTTCTGATAATGGAGAATTAAATGACAGCTTCTTCAGACAATCAGAAGAAAACTCACATTTACAGGCCTGGCTCCTTGTGGGGGACTGCAACCACCCCACAATGCACAGGATGGACAACACAGCAGGGCACAAATATCCAGGAGGATTCACAAGTGATAAAGGAGCCAACAAGGAGAAGTGTTCTTCTGGACCTCCTACTTATATAAATATAGTGAAATATTGTGATGGTTTACATTACACTCACTTTCCTACTTTCCCCTGCTGATACATTAAGCCAAAAATTTTTATTTCATGAGCAACACAACATCTGTACAGTACCTGCAAAATATTGTTATGGATATAAATAGCAAAATTTCCCAGATACAGAGGGGGTTTTTTTCTGTAATAAATAAATTAAAAATAATTTTCACCTTGGAAAATAGCATTATTATAGGTAATAGTTGTTGTGAATTTGAAAATATACCGGATTTTTTTCCTACTAGGCTTGAATTTTACACATAAATTTTTAACAATTGGGCTCATGGATTGTAAATGTCCCATCTTCTAATAATTTTTGACAAAACATGTAAAAAAGAAAAAAGTTACACTCATTTACTAACACAAACATTTATAAACAAAGATGTATGAATTAATTAATGTCTTAAAATTGGACCCTGAAGAAATAAATGTCTGGTTAGTTAAGCAATATACACAAGCTTGTTCAGGGTATGTTTTAGTACTTCATTAGTGCTCTGATTACTGTTCCTACTCTCTTTGGCAGCACACTTTCTTATTTATTTTTTATACTGCAGTAGCTTCCACATCTCTCATACAGCCCTCTTTAAACTGTCAGCTATGACAGACAGTTTAGTCTAGTGAATAGGACATGGGAACATGCCTAAAAACTCCTTGACTAGTGTTTTGGCAGCTGAATATAGGTTTATGGGTCTATGTGCAAAAGGGAGTGGAAGAATATATTCCCAAGGTACTTCCCACAAGTTGATCAAGTTGATCAGTGATTGCTAAACTTTTTTTATTGCAGCCACTTAGCTGGGGTACTCCATGAGTATCCCATGCAGTAACTTTAACTACAATCAAAGTAATATAGCAGGCATTACACAACCAGTAGTAAGGTATCCCAAAATGGATCTAAGATGATTAAGTGTTGTACAATGATGTCCATGTGGTAGTCTGTATATATTCTTAGAGAGAAAAACTTTGACAGACATCTCCCTGATCCCTGCTAAAAGGATGTGGTTTATATTTATTAGAAGTGGCAAACATGAATGGGGCAGGAGGGGGAAGTGTATATATTTTAAATTTCCTATTGAAACTAGGGAGTGAATAATGCCTCAAAAATTTTTTTATGAAAAATCTGTGACTTGAGAGTGCAAATTTAATTTTGATTTTAATTTTTCTTTCAATTTTCATATAAGCCATGGAAAATTCCTTCAGGAAATCAAAACTACTAATAAAGAAGAGATAGAAAGTACCTTATCCTGACTATAGTACAGGAGACCCCACATACGCATATCTGTGAGCACTCATCTCACTGGTGACAGAGACAAAGCCTTGTAAAGCTCCTGTAATGTCAACTGAAGTTGCAACTACCTGCACATTTTCCGCAGGCAAAAGATTATGTGAGTGCTTTGTAATTTGTTTTAGGTAAAATGAGACATATTGAATCAGGTCACAAGTTGAACTTTTTGAACCACCTCAGCAGACTAAATATCACTCAAACCACTCCCACACCAGTTTTAACCACTTCAATCCCTTTGCAGCATCATCCTCAGTTATTTAACTAGGCTTACCAGAAAGCAAAGGAACTTTGATCTTTGGAGTTACCTTTTTTTACTTTCCTTTGCATCTTTCCTTCAGGTTGAATGTGAGGAAATATCTTCTTTGGTACAGAAGCTTACTCACATAACTTAATGCTGACATCCAGTGAACAGTTGACAATACCACTTAATACCAGCTAACATCTTTAGAAATTCTGGGCTGGACTGAAATGGTATTTCATGATAATAGTTCTATTTGAATATGCTAATAAAGATATATGATGTAGGAGCTACCCAGAACTGAGGCAGATAGGCAGCCTTTGAGATTTCCTTTCAAAAAGCCAATACAAATTGACAGCAATGCTCCTGATTATATAGTGCTTTCTGAAGGATATCTGACCCAGGCATTCTTCATCCATGTCATGTATGAAATAACTGTAGTCAAACTGACTGGGTAATACAGTACTAGGAAAAGGTTAGAGACATATTTCAGGGAGTATTAAAAAACTCCGAAGTTATTTGTCTCAAAAGTAATTGTGTTACCTTTAACAGTGATCCTCCTTTCCCTATGGACAACTGTGATTTCTTTCCCTGACCATTTTCTTTCCCTTGTGAAGTTAATCTCCCTTGGAACAGCCGACTTGAGAAGGCAATTGAATACAGAATAGAGATACTAAACATTATTCTTATGAATTGCATTAAAGTGTATGCATCTGTCTTTTTTATAAAACTCCTGCCTGCACAGAATAGCTGTAATCTGAATTAGTAGATGGCTGTTGATATGGTGAGAATGAACAAGAGAGAAGTATTTAAACCAAGTATAGACATAAGAAGCTATTGTTGGATTGCACAGTGGGTTTCAGTTTTTGGTCATGTGCCATGAATAATTTTAGCAAAATATATTGAATCAATTTACTTAACTTTTTTACTGAATGAAACTATCAGTATGAAAAGAACTAATTTTAAATCAGATTCATAAAGTTAATAGAAGACCAACGTAGCTCTTCTGTAAGGACAAAAACTGGAGTGATATCTTGTTCTATTAATAAATACAAGGTCTCAGGGATTAAAGAGATGCACTGACCATATATATATTTTCAAGAAAATAATGGAATTCTTTTATTTCTCTTAAAAAATGATATAGCAATATTGATGCTATTTCACATAGTGGTGTTCTAAATTATTCCTAATTACACTAGGTTTAGGATGCTGTGATGTCAGGCACCACTAGTGCTACCCTTGTCATCATTAAAGATAGCTTCCAAGTTGCATTTGCAGATCTAAACACATAAACAGATATGATTCTTTTTAGAATAGAGAATGGATAGGCTAAGGATAAATTTGTAAACACTTACTTTCCCAACTCTGATATTTTTTATTCCTATCCTTGTATTCATATACTTTCAAAACATTTAACTGTTTACAATCTTAGTCATGACTATACAAAAGACAATATATCTGTCTCCAATCTTAAAACATTATATCAAACTAATAATTTCTACTGAAAACATCAATTTTTGTCAGAGTACTTATGTCCAAAAGGACCTTATTATCATTGTGCCACTCTAACAATTTTCTTAGATCAGAAGAATTTTTTTTCTGTACAAGGCAAAATTTGCCTATTACCTTATCTTTAAGATAGACCTTTTGATATGAAGTTTTGTTCATATATTTTGTTTATTTGACCTCTTCTACTTGCACTTTTTCCCTTAAAAATAAGTCACAAATAATGGGATTGGGCATTTCAGACTATCTTTATGTGGTATGCCTGGTTTTCAAATTGTATCTTACTTATCTTTCAAACTGTTATTTAAACAAAACAAAGTGCAAGAAAGTAAGTAATTTTTTTCCTTATTCAACAGAGAAAATAATGTTGTGGTCTCTAAGTCTGCCTTATTCAGACCTTATAGCAAAATCAAACAAGCAAACAACTACCAACAAAACCCCCAAACCAAAGCAAGTAACCAATCATTAATTTTAGCTTTGGTTTATATTTTCTCAACATCATGAACACAAATATTCTCTAGCTGTATCTATAACCTGTGTGAGGTAAAATCAACTTTGAAGAATTTAAAACAAGACTGAAATATTTTAGTAATAATTTAGTAAAACATATTTATTCCAAATGGGTTTTTTAGCAGTAGCTAAAATACAGTAAAACCAAAGTGGGAAACATCTCATTCATATTGTAGTTTCAGTATGATTCCATCAAAATTCAGAAGTTACATACATTGAGTATGCATATTTATTTCTGATGCTATTTGCACACTTTCAGGCTGTGTTAGTTAAATCCTTAGTACATAATTTTATTAAAATTTGGGGTTTTACATCAAATACGTCCTGTTACATATGCCTCTCTCCTCCTTTCTTCCTTCCTTGCCTCCAATGCCCCTAAAAACCTAAGGAAACAAAATAAACTTGAACCCTGCTAAGATTACCTTCTACAACTTGATTAAATAAGCATTTAGTTGTTGATACAACTGACTGGTTGACGATTGACACTCTAAGTCTCCTCTGTTAAAAGTTTGTTATCATAAGCATTGTAACCAATTAGTGTCAAGCCTTCTTTGGCCAAGATTAATCTTCCAATATCTGAAGTTCAGAATCAGTTTTTCCTGAATTTAATAAGAACACTTGGAGTACTTTAACTAAGTATTTAGCTTTGAAGCTAAATCCTCTGGCAAGTAAATAATGTTGGTGGGCTTTGGGTTTTTTCTGGTTTAAGTATGCATTTAGAAATAGCTTAGTCTGTATGAGCTAAAAATATGGAAAAGTAATTCAATGTTCTGTACATATCAACTTATTTTCTAGAAAAGTTTTTCAAAAATTTTAATAATTTTTAATTTAAAGGATAGAAATATGGTCAGCAGTTCACCAATGGAAAGAAAATTATGGAAGTCAATATCAGTTATGTCCATCCTCATTATTCTAACTACATTGAAATAGGTAATTTTTAATTAGTTTCAGATGAACAGTTTGGCTCATTATTAGACTCTAGCAATGAATGTTCAGTTCTTAAAGTACAAAAATCTTTATATTGCAACAACTATTTTTAAGAAGACAAGGTTGATTTTTTTTTGGTTACTTGTTAGATTTTTAATTGAAAATGTTAATGCATTGAAGCCAACAAATTCAGTTTCACCAAAAAAAAGTCAGTTTCGAGTTTAGTAAAACTGCCATTTTTTGAGCTGTTTAATCCATTCAAAGAGAGTTTAGAACAGCCTAGCTGAGTAAACTTCAACTTCTTTTTACATCATATACAAAACAGGCATCTGAATCTAGTATTCTATTATGTCTGATAAGAAAAGAAAACTGATTCACCACATAAGAAAAGAAAATTAACTCACATTACAGGATAAGGATGCATTAACCATTTGTGACTATTTGGCTATTTGGAATCGGGAGCAGTGTCTAGCTTAACAGGTAAGTGGAATGTGTTTGTGTGTGTGCATATATATATATCATATGTATTTATTTATATATATATTTCTATATGTGTTTGTGTGTGTGCTAATAATGCATATGCATGCAAAATATAATTTAGGACTTGACTGCAATACAAAGAAAATAAAATGCATGCTTATACACACCCATCCCCACACACACTCTCCTCCCTTGAAATGCCATTTAGCTTTTGGCCTGATGCACAGTTTAATTGTTGTCTAAAGTTAGATCAGTCAATAAAGTGTCATGACTAA
This sequence comes from Prinia subflava, assembly GCF_021018805.1. Taxonomy (NCBI): domain Eukaryota; kingdom Metazoa; phylum Chordata; class Aves; order Passeriformes; family Cisticolidae; genus Prinia; species Prinia subflava. Next base: position 70,973,574 of record NC_086249.1, on the reverse strand, counting down.
AGATGTTACTTACTGTAATAACCATGACTATTATTTTGACATTTCTGTTATTGTTGTTATTATGAGATCAACAGAATATGTTATTATATGGCACATTATGTAGTTACAGCAATGGAGTATCTTTTCAGTTTGGTCAATGGTTTATGATTTCATATGAATAGTTCAGGCCTGGCCTCAGCCAATCTTAGTCAACAGGGGGACTGTGAAGAATTTCTATATGTAACAGGAGAGACATTCCTTTTCTTCCTTGATGTGAAATACAAGGGGAAAAGAATGGTTGAGGATCAAGGTGGGTGCCTATGTGTGATTGTAGGTGTCTCACACTGAGTACCACTCCAAGCCTTTCTCACTGGTGCACCAGAACTACATTGAAAGAAAGGCCTGGCCTGCACTATTGAATATGTTTTATACTGCCACAGCTCAGGCTTTTGTCTCTTTCTTCCAAAAAAAAAAAAAAAAAGAAAAAAAGAAAAAAAAAAAAAAAGTAGGAGTCAGATAAGCAGTGGATCAAAAGGAGCTATATGAGATTTAGCCATCATGAGATTTTTCTGTATCTTCAGATATATATTTTTGTGCTTACACTACTGTGATCAAAATATTTTAAAATTCAGTGAAATAAATTTCAAATATAACCTACTTGACAGCATCTAGCAGTAGCTACCAGATCACCACAATGTATAGGTAAACTTCTGAAGCATTTCAGCCACAGTATATTTACTCTACATTCAGAGACATTATCAACCATTACAATAAAAAATAAAATTATTGAGATAATTATATAATTATCTGCCTACTGTTTAGGCATCATGTCATCATATATTGTCCATATAAAATATTTAATCCAAGAAATCAAGCACTATTACTATGTTCCAAATATATTTTAGAAATATTTTCACATCTTGCATGCTAAACCCAGTTTAATTTCCCCTGCTTAATATGTCTTAAATTGGTACTTAATTACCCAATTCTGTGGTAAAAACCTGAATGGAAAATAAATGAAAATACTGTAGTCTTCTAGAGTAAAGACAAGCAAGAAATTATCTCTACAACTTCTGAGAGTAGTTAATTCCCTGTTAACATCATGTGGCATTAACATTTCATGGGTTTAACTTTCTGACATAAATATTTTGAATCAGATAATTTTTATCAGCAACAAGCAAAAGTGTAAGTAAGTGAGAAAAATGAAAAAAACCTAGAAAACTCATCTCTTTAAATGTTGAATGATTTTAGGCTTTTTTGAAGGGTGTGAATTTTAAGACTTCAATCAGTAATGACACTGATCAAGATCTCTGGAAATGTCATTGTTGTGGCTAATTGATAGCCATAATCTACTTCAGGGAAGCATATCATTTTAAATGGAAAAGGCATAGATAGAGGTCAATTACTACCATGGTAAATGAGCGATTTCAATATCAAATGCCACTCAGGGTCTTGTTATGTCATGCCCTTTCTTTTTTCTTCCTCCCTATCCTCCCAAGCCTGTTCCCACTTCAGTTTTTTGGTATAAAATATCATTATTTAAAAGATTTCTATACAATTTAAAACACACTACAGCTTAATTTCTTTAAGTTAATGAAGTAACACCAAAGATGAAGAGGAAGCAGCCTTCTAAAGAGACAGCAAAGGCCTGCAAGGCTGGTTGTGAATCCAAACACTAAACTGTTGGTGGAAGCACATGCAGTACTCAGTAAGTGACATCTGAGTGCTTAGGGCCACACTTGCTGTGTGCCTATGTGCACCCAGAGGTGTCAGCAGGCAAAGAGCTTGTGTTCCATGTGGATGCAGCCTGCACTATTTCACCTTGTGTTCTCAGGGTGTTGGGCACCACGTGACAGGTAATGGAGTTTATGAAAGGTAGCAAAGAAGAATTGACAAAACTTCTCAAACAAAACCACATTAGATAACTTTCTTTTTTGTTTCCTTTGGATGTTTGTGAGATCTCCTGTGTTTTCCAGAGTGTCCTACCGGGGACAGTGTGGTACCAGAATCCATCAGTGTGGTTCCACTTGCAGGATCAGGGCCCTATTTTATAAATATAAATTGATAATATTTATTTACTTACAAATCAACATTAAACTGATGTTACAGCAGGCACTATGCAAGTGCTTATTAAATATTAATTAATTTAAAGAGATAGATTGCAGGTTGTATAAAATAAATACATTTTAAATTATATTAAATACCTGATTTAATAAGCTACATATCTGTACTTATTCTATACAACATATATTATCTTTGTAAATGCAGGCTTTATAAGCTGGTGAGGATGGATAAAGGTTTATCAAGGAATCGACTTTTATGTATTGTTTGATTCTGAATCTTGTTTTTCTGAAACACATAACTCATGATGAATTTGGGGTCATGTAGAAAATGTAACATACCTTTTAGACCTCACTTATATATAACGGACTGATATATTTAAAAATATGTACATAAGAAATGAAGAAATATTTTATTATAAACATTTTTTTATCTCTTCCATTATTCTCTTTTTGTGAATGCTTAAGGCTAAAATTTATACCAAAAGTGTAAAAAAAAATGGAGCAGGCCAAAATTAGTAGCACGTATTAAATGGAAGACAGGCAGAGAAGAAGCATGCTTTGCTTGTACTAAAATCACATGTGTATTGAGGCTCAAAATCTGTCTTTATTTCTTTAACATTCACATTCTTCTAAATCTGTTACATATTGTCTTGTGTTTAAATATATTAGAACTTCAAGATATACCTTTGATTATATCCCACTTGATAGCATAATTGGAGAATTTAAGCCCAAAAATTTCCTTTAGATCATTTATCTCTAATAACTAAATAAGATGGAGAGAGGTTTTCAAGAGAATCAAGAGCTACATGAAATTACACAAGCCGTAATATTTTTGGGGCAGTTTTATCTCAACCAAATATAGTTCATAACATGAATACTGTTTGTATTGCATTCCTTGACCTGGTATTTCATATAAATCAATCAAGCAACTGGAAATTTAAAATGGAAATCCTGCATCATTAGTATTGACACTCTCTGAGTCTCATTGCTCTCCTTCACTTTCAAAAGGAGGTCTTGCAGTATGTGACCTGACTGATTGTCAGGTCATATAATCAGGAAAATGCTGAGTCTTCATCAATGTTTCCTCCAAAGACGATTTTGTGAAGAGCACCATCAAACACCAGCATGTTAAAATTCTTTTATTTATACCTCTCAAAAGCATTCATGACTGCCACTTGCCCCTGAAAACTTCCCTCTTCATGTGTCCAAACCCAACATTTCTCAGGTCACTTGGTCTCACAGACAGTCCTAATCAGATAAGACTATTAACTGTCATTGTATGCAGGGTTAGTTTGATCATAGAAGATCCATTATTCTCTATATAAGATCTGGTTTCCACATTAGATGTTTATAAGAATAGCATGGATTTGCCAGGGTTCCCTGGAAATAAAGTCTAAAAGTGAAAACCCTTAGGCCTTCTTTCCCAAAAATCTTTGAATATTCAAAGAGCACATTGATAAGATGGTGTACATAAGCTACCCTTACACTGTAATTTTAGGCGTCAGCTTCTTTTCTCATCCTTATTTCTTCCCCCAACACATACCTGGTTTTCATCTCCATATACTGCCCTCTACATTCATTAAGTTATTTCTCTTCAAGTTCAGTTGGTTTTGTGTGGTTTAGGATATTTCTTGGTTTGGTTTGATCGGATTGGGTTGGGTATTTTTTTTCTTTCCCTTTACTAACTTTGCTATCCCTTACTATGGTGAAGTTTGTCTATTTCAGTAAGGAAATTGGAGTGTATCCAAAAATAAGCCCAAAGATACTCATATAAGTTGAAAACATGTTTTTCCTATATGTCACACTCTCATCAGGAAGTAAGAAATTATTCAGTATAATGAACTGGACTAGGTAGAACAGCTGATGTTTCAATGTCCTTCATTTGCTAATACAAATAACTTCTACAAACACCTATTAATATATAAATAAAGTGTACCATCACAATAATTAGAATGAAATGGACAGTGTTTTAAACACTTAACTAATAATTTCAATATCTGGATAATGTTAACAAACACTTTATCATATTCCACCATGGTATCCTAATTAGTCTAACACTTATATTTATTTCCCAGCAGTGAATGATAAAACATCACAGAAGCAGATGTTACACCATGTAAGTTGGCTGCAAGAAACTGTTGCATTTTCATGTGTGCTTTTGTGTTTCTAGTGATGTAGCAATACTTTTAAATTTATAGCCTCCGTTTCAAATGAACAACATCCACTAACAACACTGAAAAGCCATTTTGTTACTTTTGCCTACATATTGGAGCCTATTCACAGACCTTTGGTTAATATTCCCTGTGTCCATTGGACATTCATAAAATCACAAGATGTCAAGAAGGAATGTTTATAAACTAATTTGCATCACTTATGATTTGTGCCTGTGCAAGAGGGAACACGTCAATATTTAGTCTAGGGGGGGTAGAAGGGGAGAAACTGGGGGTAGGCGTTATTATTGGCTCAATTCCACACATACCAAATGTGAATACTTATGTTCTTCCCACAAAGCATTAATTTCTTCACATACTGTAGACTTTATTCTTTTACCAGGTTCCAGATAGCAGACAGCTCTTGTTTTTCACTTATGTTTTCCTTTTAACAACAGTCATTAATTTACTGATATGCTGTCTATCAGAACCACATCATCTTGATTAGAGCTGTTATCCTAATCAAAAGGCTGATAATTAAGACTATCCATCTGTAGAGTTCCAAGTGCTAAGATGAGCTGAAGATCCTAATTAAGATTATTTAGGTGTTACTTAAATGCCATCATTTGATTCAGCTAATCATACCAGCAGGTACATTAGATTTGCATTAATGTTCTGCTGAAGCCAGCAGCTCTTTAAACAGATCAAAAATGTAGATTACAGGCACCATTTTCAAACATCTTTATACCAATATAACACTGAGACAATGCATTAAAGTAAATGAAATATTGGAAGAAAGAGGCAATTTCAGTATTTCTCAGTCTGTTTTATGATAATCAGTAGAGTATTTAAAATAAGTTATTTATTTACTGACTGTGTGTCATAGCAGCTCCAAGCTTAAGTTTTCACTCATGCTTTGAATATATACTGTATGGAAGACTTTCAATTTAATTTTTCTAGCCTAAATGAAATGGTACAGTGTGGGGGAGTTCATTAGTTCATGCTGATAAATTATTAGATAGATAGTTTGCAAATAAGTTATGGAAGAAATCATAATAATTACCTAATAAGGATTATGAAGTCATGATTTTGTGTTTAAAAGGGAGCTGTGTTAAAATTATTTTCTTTTTTTTTTCTCCTTCATCCAAAAGTTAAATCTATTTTCATCAAAATTTTGGTACATTATGATTTTACAATCAAAACTTTCTCTTTCAAGTTTAAACTGTACAAAAATCAATTTCTAGGAAAGAGATCAATCAGTACTACTGTTAGTAATGTACCATCCAAGATCTCCATGCAGGCATGTTCTTTTCTGCCTGAAGATAGGAGTGACAACATACCACTTGACTAAAGCCGATAAATACGTTTTATGAGAGATCTTATCTCAAAAAGCAAGGTACTTTGCTTTCAAAGTTCACACATATAATAGGTTGGACATAAAAGAGGCTATGAGCGTCTTTCAGAGAGAGGTCAGCCCCTTAAAAGAAATTTACCATAACAGCTTTAAATATATATAAATAAATAAATCTATTCAAATTCATGTTTCATCTAAGACTCTATTCACCCACAGTAGACTAAGAGAAGAGGACATCTTTCTTCTCTCTTTAACTACCTAATGAAGATGGAGCCAGGTTCTGCTGAAGGTACATTCTGCTTTGAGGAAAGGGAATGGACACAAAGACCCTCTAATCAGACACCATAAAAGCATTCACTCTGAGTATTATCAAACATTCCATGTTTGGGTGTATGCAAAATTTGACTTAACAAGACCCTCATCTGAGCTGGAGCCTCTTTGAGCAGAAACTCACTAATTCAGTCCATCAGACACAGCTCTTTTAAGAACTACAGGATGGTTTAATCTCTGGAGGTGAATCATTTAGTATAGAAAGTGCCTAGGCTTAGAGGTCTTCTAAATGTCTGAAAAGAATCACATCCTTTTAGTCTCATTCTGTTTTTCAGAGTTACATTAGTATTCCAGGATTTATTCTGGAGGATAAAAACTTCCTGTACACATGAAGTACTCTCCAGTCCAACCATGTACTAAAGCATGGAGATACCACAGTCACATAGCTGAATTTCCTTTAAAGGAACATGTGTCTGAAGATAAATTGGACTTCAGTACACAGTTCCAAAGAGTGCTTGAGATTCCAGAGCTGTTTAAGAATAATATGTTATACACAGTCTAAAATACTGGCCCATTTCACAGAACACAGGTATAGTTTTTGAGCATAAAAACTAACGCAAACCTATAGTTTCTGGGATATATCCTTACCAATAATCAATAAAAGTGAACATTCAGTTTATGGTTTTAATGTTTTTAAGGTTCCTCCTGGATAACTAGACACAACAATCATGTAATGTAAAGAGGAAGAAAGAAGAATAAGAGTGTGATGTCTAAGGAGAGAGGGTTAAGTTGATTTGGGACTCTTAAACTTTGCATTTTCTTGCTATGTAATGTTAATATTGCCTGTAACTCTGAAGGTCTACCATATATTTTTTCACTATTTTTGATGGTTTTGCAAAGAATTTTGCTTGCAAGCTTCCGATGCTATCCTTAATTTTATGTTAACAGATTCTGTTATCTAAAATATGCCCAGCACCGATTGGAGATGGACGGAAATTTTCAAAGAAATTACAGCAATTACACCAAAAGAACAAAGATATTACAGTGTATTTTAGTGGTTACATTTAAGATGTGAATAATCTTTTAAAAAATCCCTTTTCTTATATTCTATTTGCATATAAACAGACATATTCGCAATGAATTTGCATAGAAATAGATGCATTCAAAACATCTTTACAGCAATCATGAAATCACAGAAGTTACAGATGTAACAGTGTTATTAGTTCTGATTATTTAAACTGGGCATCTATTTTTCTGAGTGATTTTTGGGACAGTTACACACCATTTTGCACCTGCAGATTCAGACAATGGATTTAAATATTTAATTTAAATTCTGCACACACAGCAGGCAGTAATGCCCAAGTTTTCCAGACTGCACTCAGGTTAGGAGAGAATTTCTAGAGCATTCAACGTAAATGATCTATGTATTTAATTTTAGATTCTCTGAATATTGGGAACAATTGGCAATCAACACTGAGGAAAGTATTCCTTACGGTTTTAATTCTTGCCTTATGCTCAAGAGGACACATCCCATATCAGGGGCTTAAAGCTTTTCCTTTAAATATTCCAGCAGTAGTATCAGAAACACTACACTACAGTTTGTTAAAAAGTAGTCCAGGCTGAGAGCTAAGACAATTATGCCTTGCATACCAATGTCTCACAGCATAAAACTATTTGCTAAATTTTTAATATTAAGAGGTTTTAATAATGTATTTCTTTTTAAAATATCTCACTGGTTATCATTTGCTTTAAATAAGATCTCTGTAGAGAAATGGGTAACATGAGAGAGAATTAACTTTAGATAAAAGAGTTATAGGTATTGAATCACCAGGTCCATAACATTACAACTTGTCTTTCTAGTATTATTTTCATGGGTGGATAGCAGATAGAGTTATTATTTTTCTTCATACCTGGACAGAAAACAGCATGCCTATTACAAGCTATCTGAACATTTTATTCAGCCCTCTTTTCAACATAAAATGCAATAAATTCTGGGATGAGCAAAGCCATCATGAAGGAAAAAATATTTTTATTTCATAAGTTCTTAGTCACATCTTTGCCAGTTAAGAAGTTTTATAAAATGATGGAGGAATTTTTCTTAAACAAAGTCATGATTTTACTCAAGGTCAGGGAAGAGCAATCTTTCTAATTTTTCCTTTATGTTTCCTATAAATTCTCACTTTTATGAAGGGACAGTACTCTCCTATAGAAATGATGAACTCTAAAGTGTTTTATTTTGTGCTCCAAGGAAACAGAATTCTCGCAAATTCTTTGACCTAACAACTGAGCTTTCTTCAAGCAGTGAGACCTAACCAGATACTTCTATTGACTGCTGCTAAAGAATCTTCTAAAAATATAATGTCTATTGACTGTACCTGGATACTTCCTAACAAATGCCTACAACACTTTTAATGTTACACTTTAGGATCGTGGGTTTAAGCAATATTTCCTGTTCTGATATTTTATTCATGTTGTTAATGCTAAGTTGATTAGCTGTCACTATAATTTCTTTTTGGAACATATTTCTTTAATTACCATTTCATCTTTCTGCAGTTTTTATCAGTCTGAAGCCACAAACCTGTTATTGTTTTTACTACACTGGTGTGACAGTGGAAATTAAATAAACTGCCTGCAGAAGTACGTATTCAGTGGAAAACTGCAGCAGGTGGACCTTCAATCACAAATTTCAGAAATTCATGTGTGTAAGACTTAAGAAAATGGGCTCTTGAAACTGATGGAAGTAAATATAAATAAGAATGCAAGAAATGTTCCTGATGTGGGACCATACATTTAGTCCTTTCAGAAGTGTTAGTAGGATATGACATCTAAAACTAGTAGACAAGCCTGGTTACAGCAGTCTATTTCCCTTGTAAATATCCACAGTCATTAAATTAAGGATGTTACAAGGTACATTCCTATGCCTTTCCTTTAGTATCTACCTCTGGACTTGTTATACGTGAACTTGTCTAAACCACTTTAAAACCTGATCATATAATTTTCACCCACAAATTACTGTAGCAATGAATTCCAGAATTGTATTGCCTCATGTTTTAAGTACATTAAAAATGTTTATCTTGTACTAGCTTCAATGACAGCCCCCTATGCTTGTTAGCATGGGGTTTGGCAAAAAACTGGTCTGTATCAACTTATCCACTAACTTCCTGGTCTTTTGAAATCTTACTAATTAGCCTTCTCCTTTTCAAATTAGTGTCATAGCCTTTTCAAATTCTCCTTAAAATGTAGGTGGGTGTTCTGTTCTCTTATATCTTTGTTGCCCTTCTCTGTAACTTCTCTAACTCCACTGAGTCTTTCTTGATGGACAAGAACAGCTTTTAGTAAATGCTGATACAAACATTCACATATTTTGTAAAAAAATTAAATTTCCAAAAAATATAAAATGAATTCCTCAGGATTCCTACTTTGTTCAGTCAAACAATTAAATATCACTTTATTGGGATCAGGGGCTGATGACCACTGCAAGCTGAAGGGAGCTAGTCTTTCCTACAAAATATGTATTCTTCTAAGAAAACTAAACTTAGTTTGAGGGCTCAGATCTATAAAGGACTTGCTGAATTCAACAACCGGAGAGGCAGGGCTGCAGCAGCTCCATGCCCCTGGGCTGAACCAGGAGTGAGGCTGAGAAGGTGTTCTTCATAGGCACAACACAAACACCTGGACATGGCCAGACAAGTGCCCTTCATGCCCTCTGTTCTCTTACCTCCTTATCTCTCTATTTGACCACACCTGCCTTCCTAACCCACCTTGATACTGTCATTACCCCATGTTTTGTTCATCTCCTAAACATTCCCAAATAAGCATTACACCATCCCCAGATATTTTTTACCACACATCCACTGATGTGTTTCATCCCTGTGTAGGCAGTAACAGCCCTCCATCCAAAGGATGCTCCAGAGAGCTGCTGCAGATCATGGTGGTTCAGCCCATGGGCTTGGAGGCTCCCCAGAGGCAGCTCCAGGAAGGAAGATGTTGGGGTCTTGTGTCTCTGGTTGGATTATTTGCTTGCCTCCATCTGTTGTCATATCTCTCTCCTCTGGGGAAGCTTTTGATAAACTGGTGGCTCTCCTGTGTGAATGAAGTCTTTAATGGCTCCCCTGTGGTGGGCATGGAATAGCCAGGGAAGGCTACTAGTTTGGCCCCTACCTGCCTTTTGTCCTCTGCGCTCCTTTTTCTGTTGAGGCCAGCTCTTTATTAACATAGCCTAGCAAGGACCTTAAAGATTTTCTTACACCACAATAATGAAGGATATTAGATGCCAGAATATCTTTGGGAATCTCAGAGCCATTCACCACTTGTAATGGCTTGTAAATCCTGGAGTCAGCACACCTCAAATTTCATGAACCTTGCTCTATTCCAGTGATATTTCTGGATGTTATAAATAAATACACTGAAAAACTTTTGTAACTGAAAAAAGAGTACTCTCATAATCCTATTATTAATAAATATTTTTTCAATTAGGTTATAATCAGCACCAAACTTTGTTATGCAACTTAACAACACAGCTTGCTACTTCTAGCTACAATCCAGAAAAATTTTCTAAATGATATCTAAAGCATGTCAAATACGCTGACAGTTCATCATATCCTATGCAAATTCATTCAAACACAGAGGGAAAAGTGTCACAAATACATGAATATAGTTGGGTTTTGTTTTATATTTTTTTAGTTAGTAATATAATATTTTTCTTATTTTTGCAAGCTTCATAGCAAAAGACAAATACATTATTAAAGACACTTGAGATGTCAGCTTTCTTACTATTCAATTTTTTCTGCAAATATTCATGGTGTATTTTAATTGTAGAATGTGGAAAATCTGTTGCAATCTCCACCAAGAAGCTACTCCTCGATTACCTGACTCTCGAAAAGATCATTTCACCTGGGAAAAAACCAACCAAACTAACTAGAAAAACAACCAAACCTTATAAAGTTTGAAGCAGTCTTCGTTTAGAGCAATCAGGACATGTCAACTGAATAATGACAGGGTACCCTGATATTTTACAGTATTTCTGATTTACTTTTTCCCTCCTCATCACTTTGTTCTACATGAGATTGAAATAAAGATGACTCCTAATAATTCAGTTCCTTAAATAGTCTATCCTATCACTTTTCAAAGTGATACTTTTGTCCCAGTGTTTATTACTGAGCTATCATTTAGCAGAATTTGTTTTTCTGACACTTTCAGAATTTCAGACTTCAGAGGCTTCTCCAACATGGTACTACAATTACAAAACCCATTAGAGAGAATATAATTGCTGCTAGTGCAAAATGTTTGTAATATATATTAGGCATCAGATTACCAAAAGGCATACATATTTAATGAACTAACTCTGAATACAAGGTTACTAATGATTAATAGCCTGAAAGGACACAAAAAGCAACATGCATTTTCCCCAAGCCATTATATGCTGCTAAACACATCTCAGAAATTATGAGTGAGGAAGGAATCTGATGAGGCAGTGAAAGTCAAAGGAGAGAAACAAAGTGTTCCATGAAATTATATCTCAACAAAGATATTCTGTGCAGTATAATTTCAACACCAGATTACCATGAAACTTTATGAATCGCGATGTAAGGCTTTTAGTTAAACGAATGATAATTGTCTGCATGATCTTAAAGACACTTTTATTCACAGGCTTCCTGCAGAGTTTTAAGTGCAGAGAAGAAAAAACAGTTTGGGCGCTCAGTGTGGAATACCCAAATGTCACAGGGTCTGACTGCAATCTGCTTTTATTTTGAATGGGGAGAGTAAAAATCTGGTTTTATATTCCTTCTAAAAGCCACACGTTAGAAAATGTTTAAACTTGATGACCACTGTGGGAGATAGCTAAATCATGTGTGGTCTGTTACTTTCTTTACCAAAACCTGAACATACTTAAATAAGCCTGGGAAGTTGGTAACCAGTGCTAGTCCCACATTTGAAATCCTTGATGCCAGCACCTTTTGATCCTTTCTGTTCTTTACTGCCATGATTGCAGGAGGTGAAGGGGGAAGTAAAATTGAAAAACAGCAGTGAGAATGAAATAGTTTGTTATGCTTGCTGGAAACTTTTATTGAAAGCAAGGACTATGTTGAACTAAACTAAATGTCAGGATGGATAGAATATTCAGTAGTGTATAACAGCAGGATAGGAAAACACTCTTGGACTGAGTTTCATTTAAGTCCCTGTGACACTAGATGAGACTATGACTTTCTGATGGTGCCATTTTACTGTTACTTACCCATTTGTGGTGTTATTGAGCTACATTCAGAATGGAATGCCTGGGAACGTGTATTAAATATGAATTACAAGAATAACATCTTAAATGTAGTGATTTCTTTTCTTTTCTTTTTTTTTTTTTTTTTAGGTACTTGTACAGTTCCTGACTTGCAGTCACCCTGACAAGAGAAATCTATCATTTGCATACACCAGGTTATTTCACAAAACAAGAAGGCAGACATAAAAAATTACCTTGATAGTTCTGGAAAATCCATTATGTAAAACCACTCATAGAATATACTAGCAAAAAAGGTCATTAAAGGAGTGGTATAAACAGATTTGGAAAGCTAATCTCTCATCTAAGAAGAAACAGGTCTAATATACTTGATACAGAGCAAATATAAACAAAGAAGTCTGGCATTCAGTCTTATGTGCTATAGGATAACCAAACTGAGGTGCAACAAAGATTACAATGCAATTAATAACTGTGACTTGAGAAAACAGCAACTCTGACTGGTTGCCAGAGTTATATATTTGTTCTCCATGCACAGGAAGGAGTTCTGTCAGGTGATCTGTTAATCAAAGTGACAGGTCCTGCTTCCCTTCTCACTGACATTAATGTTGATGCATTTCTTTACTGATATTTCATGTGTTTCTGCATGCCACAGATAAGAGTTTGCCCACAAATTCAGAGCTTTTCTTGCATATCATCTGGATGATAAGCATTTAGGCTTTCTTTGCAGAGGGAAAGCTGATTCTTGTTGATAGTATGTAAGATAAATGAGGCAAAAAAGTAAGCAATAGTGAAAGGTTCTTTGTTTTTGAGCAGACATTCCATCGACCATGTAGCCAAATATAAATAAATAGCAAAAAAGAAAATTCTTTCATTCACCACCATGTCAATTTTAATGACAAAAAGATATTTAACATTTGCCTTTATATGCTACGGCCAGCAGTGGATGAATCATTGCCTTTCCAAGGCTTCTGTATCACTGCAAAATACAGCAATTACTAACTTCTGAGATGTTTGAATTTTATCTTTCCTTACTTGTAGGTACACATGTATAACATACATAAACAAGTAGGATTCAAGGATAAGGTGCAATGTTAAAAATTGAATTATTAAGTTTATTATAACATGGAGTACTGAATTTATGAGAGAACAGAATAACAATATTAAGCATTAAAAAGTTTCAGGTAAAACCATTAAAATAATGGATGCTTTATTTTTATGTAAAACAGCACATTGTCTAGCCAGCAGCCAAGCCCAGTGAAGCTGTTTGCTCATTCCCCCACCAGCAGGGTCAGGAAGGAAACTGGAAGGGTAAAGCTAGAAAACTCAGGTTAAGACAAAAATAGTTAAATAGGAAGAGCAAAAGCCATACACAGAAGCAAGGAAAACAAGGCTTTTATTCACTGCTTTCCATGTGCAGGAAGATGTTTGGCCATCTCCAGGAGGGCAGGGCCCTATTACACATAATAGTTACTTGGGAAGGTTCATCACTACAAACATCCCATTCTCCTCCTTCTTCCACCCCCCCAATTTATATACTGAGCATGATCCCATATGTTCTTTGGTCAGCAGGGGTCACCTGTCCTTGGCTGTGCACCCTCCCAACCTCCAATGCTCCTTCAGCCTCCTCGCCAGCATGGCAGCATAAAAAGCAGAAAAGGCCTTGGCTGTCTGTAAGCCCTGCTCAACAATAACAAAAACATCTCTGTATTATCAACCCTGTGTTCAACACAAATGCAAAACACAACTCCATACCAACAACTGTGAAGAAAATTAAAAGGTAGAAATCAGTTTTGATATTTCAATTTGTTACACATATATGCATTAATTCAATCAAAATAAGTGTTTTTTTAAAGAATATATCATTAGAGTGTATATTTCAGACTTTAAAAAATAATTTAAACTCTATATCATATGAGTTTTTCAGACCTGCAATCTACCAGCTAAATTGTTCAGATACTTAAAAGAAGAGCTAGAGCAAAGGGGTTTTTTTCTATCACTGGATTTCCCAGTGCTTTCTATTCCAAAGTCTATATTAACTGGATTTTTTATCTATCTCATTTGACATATAGTCAGCATTAGGTAACTTCTAACCTACAAAAACTGTCTTAGCTATCCTCTTCATGAAATTTTCCATTCCATGTATAAAACATTTCTACTTTTGCAATGATCATGTATGGATGATTAAATTTAGTGGTTCAGTACATGTTGGTTAGGAGGTTTCTATTGCCAGGTCATAGACCAGGAAGTGTGGCATGAAGTCTGGAAGTATGATGAGTGAAGTGACCACTTTACTTTTTAGGGAAAATTCTTATACCTGAATATAAGATATTCAGATACCTTCAGAATAATATGACAAAGCTGTGCAGACATAATCCTAATCTGAACTGGTGGGTGAGTAATTAAAGAAGAAAAAAAAAGTATGGGGTATCCAGTGCAGTCATATAAGGCATTAGCCTTCAGGCAAAACATGTTCACAGCTATGGTTTGTGTTCTCAGATTGCTGTTCTTGATCAGTATCTTCAAAACTTGAAATAAGGTAACTCACTCATTAATAATTTTCTACTAATACATACCTGTGGAATTTATATTGTCCAATAAATTTAAAATGGATTTTGCACCTTTCACATATGTACAGGCTGCATTTCATTGACTCTTCAACTGTTTACATATATTGAGCGAAACAAACTATGCCTCTTATGCCTTGATGACAGATGCCCCTTAGACTATACCATCTGCAAAATTCTTTTTGCAAATTATTTATATACTCAAAATGTACAAGATTTTAGCTGTGTGTCTCTTTATATATATATATATATTCATGTTTTCTTTTTCTTCTTTTGCATTTGTTTTTGTTCTTTGTTTGTTTTTGTGGGGGTTGTTTTGTGTTATATTTTTGCTGATTATTTGTGTACAGTGCTTGCTCTAGGTTGTTCACATAGCTGTACAGGTAGAGCACAGGCACTGTTGCTGGAAGTATCCCCCAGCATGTATCAGCCCTTCCCTAGAAAGCTGACCTCCTCAGTTCAGAGGGGCGTGCAGTCTGCGTGCCCATGCAGCCCCTTCGTCCCTGCTCAGGTTGTGACAACAGCAGCAGCATCAGTTGTGATGGTGCCTTTTTGATGTGGATTAGTGTCCAATAGGAACACCAAGGAGATCCTCAGATTATTTCACACAGGTCACTAAGATACTGACAAGTTTTGGTTGCTGTTGACCTTGGCTAAATTTGAAGTAATGACCCAGAGGTGAACAGGCCCATATCCCATTACCACCACTCGAAGTCACTCAGAACTTCATGACAATAACATCTTTGAAGACCTCTTAATTTGCTTGAGCATGAGTTTCCCCTCTTAAACCTGTGGTGAATGGCTCTAATCAAATTATGTTTGCTCAGGCTATTACTTCAATAACATCTTAAAATTCTCTGGAACTTTTCCTCATGTTTTCTGTTGCTCTCTTCCTCACCCAGCAGCCAATATGAAAGTGAGTTATATTTGAGAGCTATTTTTGTGACCATTTCTGTATTTGATTTCCTGGCTTATGAGTATTTGATACTGGCTTATGAGGATCAACCCTTCAATCAGATAATATACTAAAATACCAACCAATTACTAGCTTTTATTTAATTGTAATATATCTACTGTCTAAAACTTTTTTAAGAACCCAAAATTAGACTCAAAATACAGAACAAAACACTTTTCAGAAGCTTAACTGAATAAGTACCAACAGATTTTAGTTTTCACTAATATACATTTAGTTAATTTTTTTTAGCTGAAGTGTCATTTCATTATATTGCTTATTTCATATCCATGGTAATTTACAAAAGCTGTTTCTGTTGCTGTTATGATAGACAGGAGAGCTTTTGATTCCTGCCACTTCCCATTGCACTGATTTTCTACACAGCTTATAAATTTCCATGAAATATTATTTTACTCAAAAAATTACCCACTTCAGACATAGAAATTCCTAGGATTTCAGAGAAATGCTGAAAAATTTATTAGTATCCCAGAGAGCACAACTAGTAAAAGGAATCACCATTACAGAGTATACCACAGGGTGTAGCTGTATCTACCAAACTTACTCAAAGGATTTGTATTGACGAAGTCCCCTTTAAAGCCTGAGGTAGTTTCATGGTTCCCACAATGCTAATTAGTGGCTATTTGGAGTATTAAAGAACACTTCAATGTGGACTGAACCTCTGCTCTGCCATGGGATGATTTGCAGTTTAGATATGCTTCAATTCTACCCTCCTATGTGGAAATTCTAGGTTGAACAGGAGAAACTTATTTTCTGAAGCTTTCATGAATGCCAGATATTGTGTGTCTCCAGCCCCATTCAGAAAATGTATGTTTCCATGTTAAAAATACTATGTTAAACATTAATTCAGTGAGGTTTTCTCTAGAAAATATTGTTTCAATCTTCAACAAAAATAAAGGCTCATTTCAGAGAAATATCAGTATTGATGTTCAAATAAAGCTGTCTTTAAGAAAGGAATAGACCTCACCATTTTTGTGTCAATCAACTTGGCCTGTGTGGGAGACTGGAAGAAGTTGAAAGATCTTTACATATAGTTTTCCACCAATTCTCTCAGCACTTTTATTAATACTGAAGTTGAAGCAGTACCACTTTAAGAGTATAGGATGTCTAAATTACATGAGAATAAATTATTAATTCCAGTGGGTTTCATTTGCCTTTTTTAAAGCTGTATGCAAATATTTTCATTCATTGCTATTTTTGAATGGCTAGGCAGAAAAGACAAATTGTTTTGAGGATGATGGTTGCTTGGCCAGCCTGGATTTACTGATGAGTCCTTCCAAATTTTTTGAAGGCTCAAGGAAGGAACTTCATGAAGTTCAAATTATATATTCAGATTTTTCTTTTATCTTGATTCTGACAAGGCAAATAAAGTCACAAAAGCTACTTTTGCCAACATTTATGAGCCTTCTATTACATTTAAAAGCTTCTGTCTTTGGCAGTGAGCCTGACTGAACTTTTCTTATCATTTTATCTTAAACTTGAACCTGACACAGACGTGAAATGAATCTTGCATACCAACCCATTGATCTGCAGCTAGCAATATATTGCAGGTGCACATCATTAGGAAATAAATACTGCCATGAAACAACCAGAGTTTAAGTAACTCAAGAACAGTAAAATATTATCATCAACATTTAGCATTTTTCTTTTTCTACACAGAATTTACGCTCTTCTGTTAACTATCGTTTTTATGTCAGTGATTTTCAAAATTTTTTCCTGTGTTTCAGTTGCTGTGTAGTTTGATTCTTAGGTTGAAATTTGACTCTAGCTAAGCCTTCTGTTATAAATTAATTGCTAATATATGGCATTGACTTAAGAAAAAGTCCAGCATTTCAACTATGTAATTTTATTAACCTTTCAGTTCCTGAAAGCTGCAATAAACTGATTGATTGTACTTATCCTTTTTTTTTTAGCAGTGACAAATCTAATTTTGTAACTATTGAGTTATACGCTACATTTTCTTAACTATAATAATATCTTCTGACTGAGTCAGGTGAGATTTTGGATTTGATGGTTTTTTATTGAAAGGGGGCTCTATTTCCTCTTTTTGTTTTGTTTTGTTGTTTGGGTTTGGTTTGGTTTTGGTTTTGGTTTTTGGGGTTTTTTGTTTGTTTATTTTTTGGAATAAGGCAGTGTTTATAAAAGACTACATTCCTGGCAGCAACAAAGTAGAAGTTACCTGTGGTATTGGCTGCTTGCAGCTGTGGAACATTTTCAACAGTTAAGAAAACGCAAACAACGAATACACAATAGAACCTATGGAAACAGTGGGAGATAGGATTGTCTGTAAGCTTGGGCTGTTTCTTCCATACACGGATGGATTTCTGCAGGGCCAAAAAGTGGTTGATTTCTCAGTCCTTTGCCTAACAGGTTTCTTTTATGCTGAGCAAGCTCTTCAGTATCATCAGGTAAAATTCAAAGGAGTGAAGGGGAAATTTTCATAACAGACATACAAACATCAGAACACCTTCAGAAGTCTGAGTGTTTAAAATCTGACAAATAAAATAAAAGTATAAAATCAATCTAATTTTTTTGGTGTTCTGTATATTCTATAATACTACTCATAAATAAGTACCCCATGTTCTGAAACTGGTGCCCTCCAAAGGTGCAGCTCAATCAGATAAATCATCTCCTTAACTTTTGGCATCAGGTTATCAGAAAAAAGATATTCTCTGACCATGATGAAGTGAATCAATACCAATGTTATTTTAGCTATGCAAAAATCTTTGGATAAAAATATAATTCAGTGCATGTTTATTTGATTTCCTTACAAAATCAGTATCCTCAGTGGTGATACTGATCTATCCAATCAAGTTTTCTTTGAACATTTGCATATTTTTTCTACTATAAATAGTTTGAACATCTGCAGAGGTAATTTATAAACCTCATTTATATTATTTATAGTATTTTTTTTATTAGTTTAACACTAGTACTTAAAAAAAAAGGATACACTGACATGCACTGGAGAACTTAGAAATTAAGCAAGTGGTACCAAAAATATTTGCTTGGCCAAATGGAGAAATCACAAAGTAGTGAGGAAGGCATGAAAAAATTATGGACTCAGCTCAACAGCTGAACAGACATAATGGAAATAAGCACTAAACATATTTTTTTAATCATGAAAACGCAGTTGTGTTTTTTTATAATATTGAAATTAAGACTTGACATTTGATTATTTTCCTTGTAGTTTTCCCCTTTTATTTTTATATTTTGATATAATAAGAAGGAATATCTTTATCGGTGACAGTCCTAATTTTAGTTGGTTTTTGCCAGTGGCTTTCTGAAAAGCACTATATGTGAACCTCTGTTTCCTTAAGGAGTTGTTTCTTAAGTCAAAAAGACAGTACAAATATCTCAATGTTATTTAAATGCTTTTAAGACTAAAGAAAATGACAATGAACAAGCCTGGAATTTTTTTCTCACTCCTTGAGTTTAAATTAAATATGACTAGATGTGACTTTAACAAAATAATTGGGAACACTTCTATATTAAAAAAAAACCCATGAGAATTAAGTCAGAGTTTTTATATCTTCCTAGTAATTCATCACACATTGCAGGATAAAATATGTAAGTCCATTCCTACCTGTCTAAATTAAGTAAATTTATTCCACTCAAATAATTTGAAAAGTACATGCTTCTGTACTATTTAAAATACCTAAAATTCTCAATTTAATTGTTAAGATTGAACAAACCAAGAGAGTTCTAGAAATGGTTCAATAAGAATATACAGAATAAATTGCAAGGTAATCTACTGTTCTCATACTGAGGATAAAATTAAATAAAATTAAAGCATATTATATTCTCCAAATTGGTGACAGCAGAGAGTTTTAACATTTTTATGTGTTTCATAATGAGTGAGTAGGTAAGGTAAGGTTAGTATAAGCTAGTAAAACAAGATCTGCACTGTAGGATGTCAAGCTTTTCAGGAGCCAAATTTAGTAGTTCTGGAGAGGCTGCTTCGCCACCCATTCATGTTTGAATATTAATATTGGTGGTTCATTCCTCAGCCCACCTTTTTCCTAAACTCACAGAAGAAAAGACAGATTTCTTGTCATGTCTACAAAATTACCAGAAGTCATCTTTTAAAGACATTTCTTTAACTCTGTATTACGACATATCATAAGACTGGTAAAGACAGTGTACACAGAAAAAAAAAAATCCTTTCATAATCAGAATAGAATTTAAAATTCCATAGAGACACACGTTTAAGTTTGATTAAAAATTCTGGATAGGTTAAAACATTGCTAAGACTGGAGAAATTTTTTTGTCTCAGTTATGCAAGGATTACTACTGGGAAAGACAGCATGCGTGTGACAACAGTTTCCAGGGCTCTACTTATACACAGCCTTAGAATAATGTCCTCATAAATAGAAAAAAAACAGAGAATACCACGAATTGTCCTGTGGAAAATGTAAAGGATGACTGGGAAAAATCATGGGTTTTCAGCAAAGAAAATATATTTTTTAAAAATT
The DNA here is from genome assembly GCF_021018805.1 of Prinia subflava. Taxonomy (NCBI): domain Eukaryota; kingdom Metazoa; phylum Chordata; class Aves; order Passeriformes; family Cisticolidae; genus Prinia; species Prinia subflava. The sequence goes on along the minus strand of NC_086249.1, from coordinate 70,953,523 downwards.
TATCTCTGTAATCTACTAGATGCATTGCTGGTAAGAAAAAAATCCATTTCACAAAAAAAAAATACATGTTTATAAATATATTTGGAAAGGGTCTGTTTTGGGAAAAAAACCCCTATTTTGTAAGGGAATAGGAGTAGAAAAAGATGGAAACAGGATTGGGAAGAAAAAAAAAAAAAAGGCAATATGTGTTTTTGAAGTGTTTTGGCTCCCAAATAGCATATTCAATCAAAAGCATCTGACAACCTCCACATTGGAATCTTCTGCTTGTCAGTGAGAATACTGTGAAAAAGAGAACAGTTAATATAATCAATTCAGACTTTCAGAAAGTCCCTCCTGATGTTCAGTTAAGGAAGCCTGGTGCTATCATTTTGTTCCAGGAGCAAAGCCTAGCAAAGATCACAAACTGTCTAAATAGGAGCTTTGAAATGGAAGACATGGAGACTTGGAATCCATAAATATCTCTATGTGGTTGGTTGACGTGTTTGGTTTTTGTTGTTTTTTTTTTTTTCTTTCTTTTTTTTGAATAAGGAAGGAAATGAATTTCATAGAATCATAAAATGGCTTAGGTGTGAAGGGACCATAAAGGTCATCTAGTTTGAAGCTCCCTGGGCAAGGGTAGGGACATTTTCCACTAGACCAAATTGCTCAGAACCCTGTCCAACCTTGCCCTGAATAGTTCCAGGCATGAGGCATTCACAAACTGCTCTGGGCAACATGTTTCAGTACCTCGCCACCCTCACAGAAATGAATTTTCTTAGTACCTAATCTAAACCTAGCCTCTTTCTGTTTGAAGCCATTCCCCCTTGTTGTGTCACTATGTGTCATATAAATAGACTCTCTCCATCTTTCCTGCAGGCTCCCTGAAGGTACTGGAAGACTGCAATTAGGTCACATCAAAGCCTTCTCTTTTCCAGTTTGAACAAACTCAATTGTCCCAGCCTTTCCTCATAGGAGAGATGTCCCATTTCTTTAATCATTTTGGTGAGCCTCCTGTGGGCTCACTGCATTAGTGAACATCTTCTTGTGCTGGGGACTGCAGAATTGTACACAGTGGGATCTCACAAGAACAGTACACAGGGACAGAATCTCCTCCCTCAACCTGCTGGCCTTTTTATGATGCTGCCCAGGAAACAATTGTCTTTCTGGGCTCCCATCACATCTTGCTGGGTCATGTTCAGCCTTTCATCCACCAGTACCCCCAAGTCTGTCTTGGCAGGGCTGATCTCAATAAGTTTATATCCCAGCCTGTATTGATACTGGATTGCCCCAAGCCAGGTGAGGCATCTTGCACTTGGTGATTAAACCCCAGGAGATTCCCATGGGCTCAGATCTTGAGCTTGTCCAAGTCCGTCTGGGTGGCATCACATCCTTCATGTTTGACAACTGCACCACCCAGCTTGGTGTCATCTGCAAATTTGCTGAGGGTGCACTGATTCCTTTCTTCTGTGTCATTAGTGAAGATATTAAATAGCATTAATGAGTGACACCACTTTTTATTGGTGGGCATCAGGATTCTGAGCTGCTGACCACTACCCTCTGGATATGACCTTCCAAACACGTTCTAACCCATTTAAGAGTCCACCCATCAAATCTGTCTCTTTCCAATTTATAGAGAAGGATGTTGTGGGGGAAAGTGTCAAAGACTTTACAGAAGTCCAGAATAAATTATATCTGTAGCCCTTCTCTTGTCCACTGATGTAATCACTCTATTGTAGAACATTTTTCATAGGAAATGAAGGTTAAATTTCAAATGAAAGAAGTAATGCAATGATTAAAATACAGACTCAGTTGATCATTTTCTTGTTTCACACTTGTGTCTATAATTATCCATTACTAGCTTATAATTTAATGTACAAAGTGAGTACTACAATATTTGGAAAGGTTAACATATGGGGGTAACAAATTGTTTACAGATAACATGACTTTTACTTATATCACTCAAAACCAGACAAGAATTAGTAGCACCTTGAGAGGATGTAAACAAAGTAAGAGAATAACACAACAGGAGATGTTTAATACTGACAATGTGAGTCAAGTACACACACTTTGTCCTACACTTTGGCCTATTTGAGAGCTGGAACTGACAGAATGAGAATTGAGTCAAAATGTATTAGCACAAAAAAAGATTGATATAGGGAAAAAAGGAAGGTATCAGTATGATTAGTTTCTATAAAATTGTAGTGATTCCTCAGTTGAAATACCAGATTTTGTTTAAGTCAGCCAGTTTAAACTGTGTTGGTGTTTTGCACAAACAGGACGGGACCACCGGGAGACGTTCCTTGAGGTTTTATTGCAACATCAGCACCATAACAGGTTGAGAAAACTGAAAGATGGCAACAGCTCACGTCTGTCAGCAGCAGCCCAAGATCTCTTTGTTACAAGGCATTTTAAAGGTTTTCCAGCCAATAGCATATTGCTATAACTTACAGACAATTCTTCTAGACAATCACTAAAAACGCACGTACACCTGCTTCAAACAATGCTTGCTTGTATGCTTTCTATTAACAATATACAATACTCCATTATTAAGCTTAAAATCTTCTACTGTCTTCCCAGGCATATATTTCTGCAATCTGTCTATCCTAGCCAAACCTGCAGACTCAAACAATTGTTTCCTGTCCTTGATTGCTGTATCATTGTATCCTTTCTAGTTTCAGGCTTTGCAGCCGCAGCTAACTCTAAGTTGTCTGCTCTTTCTGTTTCTGAGGCCTGCTTTCCCACACAAACATATTAGAATTTTGATTTTCTATGCATATCTTTTTTTTAAGAAAATTATTAGAGCAAAAGAAAAATTAGTGTAGAAACAATGGTCTTATTTATGCAAGAGTGCACAACATTAAAGAGCACCTTAAGGAAGCATATTGAATAATGGATGGCATAATTTGCTGTATGGCAATCCAAAACTTCTCTCCCCGTATTTAAGTATAATGTAAGCTTATAGAGATATAAGTTGAACTGTGAAGTAAAAAAATTAAACATTCTACCAAATATTATATCCTTTTAATTAACTTGTGTTAATTATTACTACAAGCCACTAGAGGCTATGAAACTAAAAAGAAGTAAAATTAATATTCATCTGATTAATACAAACATCTAGCTGTATTAGACAGGCTTACATATTCATACATGTATCCCTTCATGCTCTAGGGAATAAATGAATACAAAGTATATGGAGCAGAAGAAGTTGTCTATGTGGTGATTGTATTCACACCATTCTAACCAACATATAGTCATTATTCTGGTCACAGTGAAGGCAGAAAATATAAATATGGACCACTTAATTGTTTAGTTTCATAGAGGTTTTCCAAACATTGGATATCCAGAGCAGACCTTGGGAAAAAAAAAATATATATGTATGTGTGAGGGGTGAATGGTAATGGATTGATTGACTTTACTAACAGAAGTATAGCTACTTACATGTGTACAGCATAGACCAGTTGAGCTGGTCACATAAAGCTCCTTTAACAAGTCTTCTAGTGGCATTATACATACTTTCCTAAGCCATTTCACACAGGCTTAATGAAGCTGTTGGGATCCTTATGTCCAGGTCTTGAGGAGACTGACAGGTGCAGTTGCTAAGCTTCTCTCCATCGTATTTGAAAAGTCATGGTAGTCAAGTGAAATCCCCAATTACTGGAGAAAAAGGAAACAGCATACCTTTTTTAAAAAAAGGTAAAAAGGAAGATCCTGGGAACTACTGACTAGGCTGCCTTACATTAGCACTCAGTAAGATTATGGGACATTCCACGTATCCATGGAAAATATGCCCAGGTATCTGCTGTGGATGACATGGAGGTGGTTTGAGACAGCCAACATACCTTCACCAGGGGCAAATTGCTCCTGACTGATTTGGTAGCCTTCTATGATGGACTGACTGCATTGGTGGATAAGGAAAGAGCAACTGGTGCCATGTATCTCAAATTCTGCAAGGCTTTTGATATATCCTTTTTTCTAATTTAAAAATACACAGATATTACAAATAGACTACTTGATGTATAAGAAGTTGATTGGATGGATGTGTCCTTCGAATGGTATCCCATAGCTGAATGTCCAAATGGAATCACCAAAATCTGCTGTCCTTCAGCAGTCTCTGTTGGGGCTGATATTGCCCAATACCCTCGTTAGTGGCACCAAGTCTGCATCCTCAGCAAGTTCACAGATGCCACGTCACTGAGTGATGCAGCAGGAAGGGATGCTATCCAGAGGGATCCTAAGGGGTTGAAGGAGATGATTCTTCCCTTCTACTCCACTCTTTTAAGACGTCATCTGGAATACAGCATCCAGCTCTGGGATCCCCAGCAGAAGAAAAACATAAATCTGTTGAGTGGGTCCAAAGGACAGCACAAAAACTATCAGAGGACTGGAACACTTTTACTGTGAAATAATGTTGAGAGTGTTGGGATGGTCCATTTTGTAGAAGAATGTGCTCTGGGGAGGCCTTACTGCGGCCTTTCAGTACTTAAAGGGGGTTTAGGAGGAGAGAAGTGTCCCCAGTGCCTGTATTATGAAACAAAGGGTAGTGGTTTTAAACTGAAAACTGCAGATTTAGACTAGCTCTAGTGGGGCACTGGAACAGGTTACTCAAAGAAGCTGTGGATGCCCCATCACAGGAAGTCTTCAAGGCCAGGCTGGATGGGGCTTTGAGCAACTTGGTCTTGTGAAAATGTCCCTGCTCATGGTAGGGAGGTTAGACTTGGTAAGATTTAAAGACTATAAGAGCAATCAAATACAAACAAACAAACAAAAATCCTGGTAGAATAGCATAGTGCCTGTTTGATGTTATATTGTGATAAGGAGATAAGAAATACTTAAGTAGCCAAAGACCTAAATACTGCAATTGTAAAACAGGAGAGCTCTGTTAGTCTTATTTTTATGAGCTGTGTTCATTTTTCTAAGAGAAGATTTTAAAGGATTTTGCATAAACAAAATGAGCTATTCATGTTCTAATTCTACCCAGTACTTGCCTGATCCTATTCTAGGATTTTTTTTTCTGTTCTGGGATAAAATCATTTCTACTCTATATGCATTTATATAATGCATGAACTGTCATTTCCTTGTGTTAACACATAGAATAGATTTGACCATTTTCAGACTAGAAACAAGTTTTCACAAAGAGTTGTGTGAATTTTTATTTTGCTGTTTTAGAAATCACCTCTTTGTCATTTTCTTGGCGAGTTAGTTGGAAGTTGATAACATGACAAGTACTAAAAACATCTTTTTGTTCTACCATATAAGAATGGATTATATTTTGTGTCTGACTCTTTCAAATTATAGATTTTCTTATATTTTAGTATGATTATTTATTGAAATTCAGGTAATATTTTAAGACATAATGCATAATTCAGTACATATTTTTTTTACATTTGTATTAATTACCATATGTCAACTCAAGTTTGAAAGGAAAAAAAAAATGTGCATGAAGTCAGCTTTGAAGGGTAATATTTTTTTACCTAAGCTGCTACTTATACATTTTGGTATATATTTGCCTTGGTATTCAACAGTACATTGAGTAAGATTCAGATGTTAATTGTTCAAAAATTTTGCAAAAAAAGAAAAACATTAGACAACTTCTGTAATAAATAGTCAACATAATTGTAATTTTTCACTTGATTTTTATAGTGGTTTCTACCTTAAGGTTTAGGTTTGTCAGATGTAGTTGGACCTGTACTCAACAAAGGAACATAGTCACTCTAATGTCAAAGTACTTAATTTCCATGACTCGTAACCTTATTCTTTTCTATCATTAACAGATTTTTAGTTTAAAAATAGCTTCTTACAAATCAAGCCTTGATGAGTAACAAAGTAGGAGGAGCAGCTAGACTGAGGAAAGAAAGACTTGTAGAAACAGCTCTTTTTGAATAAAAATGGCACAAGAAATTATCCTCTTAATATATGCTCATAACAAAATCCTCTTTTTAATGCAGCCATGTAATTCTGATCGTTCTTTATTTTCTTTTCCCAGACATTCCTTTAACAGGAGTTATTACAGAAGCACACACGTGTCTTTATCCAGGAGCTCCTCTCTTGAGCAATATGTGTTTATGAGTGAAAAGCAGGTGCTCTCCTTTTTGCTCATCACCACTTGGACTGCTTTCAACTGATAATGCCTTTAAAAAAATGTGAAGAACACCTGCCATCTTTATATCAGAACTGGTATAACTAGTCATATTTTTAGTTTTACTGCCAAGAATATCTTGTTTCTTGAAAGCTTCTATTGGACTCCCCTACTACTGATGTCAATCTGGATCAGTCCAGCTGTACAGTCAGCATTTCTTGGCAGTACGTTGTGAGAAGCTGGCTATACATGCTCTTTGTCTTCGAAACACTTAAACTACAACTTAGGAAATAACTTACTTTGCTTTTCTTCCCTTTACAGAGATTTTTCTTTATTTTACCGTTATTCTTACCAGTTTGGTCTCATGCACTTTTTACTTATTACCTACAATGTAAAAAACAGTGCTAGGAATAAAATATAATCTGTTTATATTGCTGATGAGTTTATCCTGAGATATGGATTGAATTCCTCATTCTGGTATTTTTAGTTGGTATCTGTATTCGCTTGAAGAGTCTCCAGATAACCGTGTCGTGGCGTGCTCCCTTTCTAAGGAGGCAGGAGCTTGAGATTGCTCTCCTTGTGTTAACTCCTCCCTTGATCCAAACCCTAAACTCCACCCCTGCAATGCCCTATAAAAAAACCCATGAGCCTGCCTTTGCCTGTTTTTTATCTGCATCCCCTTCCTCATCCCTGGGGGTAATAAATGGATTCTTGAGATTAACAAATAAATACCTGTCTCCTTTGTTCCCCTGCTGGCACCAGCAGCTGCAACCTCCCTGGACATGATGAACCCTGCAGCAACACGATGCTACACCTAAGTTCTGAGATATAACTCGGTGCAATAGTGAGAGTTGTACCACAGTAGTATCACAGTGTGTTTTTATCCCTAATGGTTTCTTCCCCCCTGGATTTTTAGTTCAATCCAAGCTGTCCATTTTGTCCAAGACCTGCCCTTCCCTCCTCCTACAGAATTGTCAATCCCTCCTTTAATCAGCCCCTTCTTCTAGACTGTTGCCTATCAATCCCTTGATCTTTGACACCCTAGTGGTTAGTTTAGATTGCTCCCACCCCTCGTGTCCCTTCATTGGTTTATGTATTGTACTCCCCACCTCACGTTCCTCCCCCATGTAGCCCTTATTGGTTAGAAATGGTATCCTCTCTCAAGACCTCTCCCGTTTATGTGTCCCTGTAAGCCCAAGGTTCCCGGTGTTTGGCAATTGCTTCCCCTGTCGTACCCTGTCACTCCAAGGAACAAATGCCTCTTGGATTTACAACCCATAGACCCTCCTCTTGCCCTTTGCCTCCACCCTGTGCCTTGCTTGGCTTCCACACTAGAGCTCTGGCTCTAAGCCACCCTCGGGGACATCCTGCTTCTGGAGAACATCCCCCGCTGTGTGCGGTCCCAGCGACTGAGCTGGGCTGAGGGATTTTAAGGGATTTCTACTTTACTGCATCAAGTAGAATTTGGGAATGGCGAGAAGACCACACTCAGAATTAAACATCTCTCTGTCTACTGCTAGACGTTTAAGCTTCTATTATGGTCTGGTGAAATATAAAGTTTGATTGAGTTGCTTCACAGTAGTGTCTACTGCCATCTAAGAGGTTCTAGAATATCTTCTCTCACATCCTGATTGCAGTATATGTCTACTCTCCTGCAATATCTACCAATCCCACACAGATATCTCTGACAAAGTCAAGTATCTTAAACAACATGAGGAGTGCTGGCATGATTAACTCAGTGGGATATTTATAGTCTATGATATACATATGAAATATTTATTTTTAGACTAATATAAGTGACTACATATTTTACTTTTATTTTAAAGAACATAAGTAATCTTTTACTTACGCATTAGAATGTTAGAATGAGATTGAAGATAGACTAATTAATACAAAATCTCAATGTCTTGCAAAATTGAGTATTTCCATGCTGGATCATATTTTCTAGAACTATAGAATGGATTCCCCCAAGTAAATAATGTATGGGAATCGGTTATTTATTATGGTAACTATAGTTTAGAAGTACATGTAACTGTTACAGAAGTTGTATTTAATACTTGAAAAAGCAAACTCAACTCTCTTTCTTCACCTATGTATCAATCAAATTGTGGCAAAACAGGGGTATATTTCTTTGAAAATTATCATTTGTTGTCTTAGAATTAACACCCAAATTAGATTTTTAGACTCCTTAAAAATCAAATTATAGTTAAAATTATTTCAAGACTTATTCCATTATTTGGTATATACAATATACATGGAGATTCTGACAATCCAGTTTAAGCCAGTAGGCTGCACCATATTTATTTAGGTATTTTACAGTACCTACCTGTTGAATAAATCATGTGGGCAACAGCTGTGACTGTCTTGATATAATTTTTAAAATGAAACCTTTAAAACATCGAGCTGCCCAGAGCCATTGGTTGTCAATGATCAGCACAATTTCCTCTTCAGTGCATAAAAGTTTTTAAAAGTATTTCAATAGGAAACATGCCAGTATCATGGCATATGTAAAATAAGTGTCATAGTTGGTTTTTATCTTATTTTCCAGAAAGCTCAGAAGGACACTGATGAGGAAGAAATGCAATATATGAATTAAATCTGATGAAAAGGCTTAAAAAAGTCCACATACAGTAAAACTGATGGTCAAATTAAGGTTAGAAAAACTTGGATCCATTAAAATTTCAATCAAATTTCAAAAAGATTTCTCCAGCTGGATTCTGCTCTCACACAATTTCGTTTCCTGAGAATTGACTCTTTCCCATGACCCCCAACTTGCCATTGTCTGCCTCACATTTGAGCTCTTGATTTTTCTCCAAGGTTAAACAGCTCAGTTTAATTTACTAAAGTGCTGGCCAACATCAATCAGGTGTGCTACTACAGCCTTACTACTCATCTACTTCCCCATACCACCGTCTGTGACCATGTGGTGCTGAGCCTGCTGTTAGTGCTTTAATCTACCCCATGTCCCCAAATTTGTACCTGTTACCCAGGATCATGCAGAGAGATAAGCATTAGCAAGACATAAAAGCCTTTCAGGAATCAAAACGGGGGGTTACAGAAGTGCCTAAGATTGTGGCTGTGTTGCAAAATCACTGCATGTCTATTTCATTGATTGCAAAATGAATCTGCCATCCACATTAGAAATGTATGGCATAGCATAAGCCATAAAGTAGGTTTTCTCTGATTAGCAGACATGCTCTAGAGATGATCATACTGTTGGCTAACTCGTACAGAGCAAATATTCTGATACACGCAGTCTAATGCCAGAAACAGAAAAAAGGTATCTGTATGCCCATACCAATGTTACTACACACCACTGCATCTCTTCTGTTTTTTTGTATCAGGTTTAATAGAAGTAATAGGAAATCTTAGTGGTTTTGCATCAATATGCACAATTCAAAAAAAGATTTTACAAATAACTGCCTTTTTCAGGTTAAATAGTGTCCTAGTTTAGAGCAAGTTTGGAGAGAATCCCTGAAGGTGGCCCCTCTGGGAAGCAAACCCAAACAGGCCCTCCTCCCACCAGCCTGGGAAAAGAACTTGTTCAGAGAAATGGAAAAAGCTATTTATTTAACAAAGTGCCCACACGCATAAAGAATGAATAACATGAGATATAAAACCTTTTGCTGCTCTGAAGTGGGATGGTAAATTCAGAGAGTCCTTGCCATGGGCAGCTCAGCTCGCTCATTCTCTTATCAGTTCCTCTGGTGCTAGAGATGCCATCCGTGGCCCCAGGAGGTGCAGGCATGAGATCCAGATGTCTTCTGAGTTTTTCAGTCCAGAAAAGGCCTCAGATAAGCACAGTCCTGGGGCAGAAACAGAAAGGAGTGAATGCTGTTTTCAAAACAAACTCCATGTCTCACAATAGTCATATTCTCTCTCTCCAGGATCCTACTTCATGATTCTCTGCCTCACACTCATCAAGGTTCCACCTCCATGCTGATCCTCCCCTCACCAGCTAACCTCCTCTTTATCTCACTCCTCCTTATTGGCTATAGCTGTTACTCATCAGGGGCGAGGCTGTATTGGGTAATTAACACAGCTGTTACTCATCAGGGGTTACTTAGTCTTAAAGGTACAGGACTTAACACTCAGCATAAACAGGACAGACAGCTGGGGATACAAGCATCAAAAAGTCACTCCAGGACAAAAGGGTATTTAAAGTAATGGCATTGCAAGTTGAAAATGTCCCCATTAACGGATTTTAAGATCCTTGCAAGGATTATATAGTCAGTGCTTAAACCACAACTCTTGAATAAATTTTATGTGACTAGACTCAGTTTAAGACCTGGAAAGCCTGTGAGTTGTGCTGTATGATCGATTTCAAGTACACCCAAAATAAAAACATCCCACTGACAGTTTCACATATCAGTTGCATCACTGGTCATTAGAAGTTCTGCTCAAATTAACAGTGGAGGTTATGGGGACTAACAAACTCAAAGACCTATCAGTCAAAAGGGGCTTTTTCAAATAAGGATAGTACGTTAGACTCCTGGTACCTCAGACATTTGAAACAAGCTATTCATATACACTTTCATTTTATTTACTATGTTTTAAAGAATATGAATTATGTAGTAAATATGAAAAAATATGGATGTCATTTTTAAATAGTGGATAAACTTCAGAGAAATACAGAATTCTATTTATCTTAAAATATTACTTTTTGTACAACATACCCAAAAATTTGAAATTTTGTGAACTTTCAAGTTTTTTAATGCATAATTACTAACCTGATGTGACAGGTGCTGATATTTTTAGCATAAAGAAATAAGCATAGATTTTCAAAGTTCATGTGAAGAGAAGGATTTAAAAAATTCAAAAAGAAAACTACACTAGACTGAAACTAGGTACTTAAAAAAATTCCCCAAACAGACAAGGATATGAGCCTACAGACACAGACAAGAAAATAAAAAGACAAACAAAAGCCAAATCAAATGACAAAAACAAACAAAATCCCCCACACCTAAACACCAAAGAAACAAACAAATAAAACAACCAACCACAAAAAAAACCCAACACACACAACAAAACAAAATAAAGAAAAGCAAACACAAACAAAATACTAATCAAACACAGAAAACCAGCTGAGGTAATTTAAGAGATTACTAAAGAGTTTTAAAATTACTAACTATTTTGTAATACTCATAGGGTATTTTTGTCTATGCTCTTCCTTTGAGATCATTTTACTTGAGAACAGAGAGGTAAATGGAGAAAAAAAAATTCTAGCAGTATTTTTGACTCACCAAAGCCAGGGAAAAATAAATATTTAAAAATTTTTTATTTTTATGTAAAATATCTATTTTGTTTTGTTGAATTTCATAGGTCAAAACTACTTGTCTTTCTGAACAATTTGCGAGCAATTTTAATTCAACATAAGTCATCAATCAGTTTTCAAGTGACAGATGAATTAGGAAGCATAACTATTTACAGGATGTGCTTTGGGAAATAATTTGATTAAATTCTTATCTCTAGTATTGAGATATAAATTTAGATCTAACCTAAGTTTTTAAGAACTCTAACTAGGATTTTAAGAATTTAACTAGTTTTTTAAGAATTTAGCTAGAATTTAATCCTGCTTTACACCAATGTAATTAAGAACAGCATTCAGCTTACTGTTTTTCTGAAAAAAAAGTCTCCCTTGGGGTAGCTGCTCATTTCCAAATATTGAAACAAATCAAAGCCAGGAAAATTGTATGTCCTTGCCTGAAAGGAAAATGCTTAGTTAATGCTATCAGCACTCATCTTGACGCTACTTCCAGAGTCAGAGATAAATGTAGCCAATACTCTGGCAATGGCCAGAGGATAAAAACTTCCAGTTACAAGAGCAGAAGATGCCATAAGGACCTATCCTTCCTTTTCTTCCAGCCACATTATATCCCACCTCAAGGACTGAAGGTGGATTGCTAAATGATGACTGGGACTGAGCTTCCTCATCTTCCTCAGATATTCCAAATTCCATGTCAGTCTGTATGAGAGCTGTAGTTTCACACATTTTTATTGGAAGCTATTACAGCTACTGCATTAGTTACTCAGAAATGGGTAATTTTGGTGATACAAGACACTGTAAGTCACTACCTACAAGTCAATTGTATACCTTTAGTCAAAGCATATAAACTTATATACACTCATGTACTCTATTACCAACTAAGAAAAAAATGGCAACAATGTGAATATGCAACAATTTGGGTTTCTTTGATGCCAAGTGAATCAGTACAAGCATCTACACAATTACATCTTTAAAACAATTCATCACAATTAGCATTTTCTGACTTAAAAATTAAATCCCAAATCTGACACTGAAAAAGGTCTTGCAAGGGAGACGCAAGACAGATTTGGCATGAGGGAGATGTAGTCATAGAAAAATGAACAGAATCTAAGAATATAACAGCTGGACATAGAGCAATAAAGAGACCAGTTTGATTAAAAAATCTTTCCAAGATAGAAAATAATTACAGACAACAGACTGAAAATCTAAAAATTGTTCCACCTTTATTTCCACAAAAACATGCAAAATGTGAAGGTTTTCTCTGGGAAATAAACCATTTTAATTACCAAAGTAGAACCTGTACTGTGGAAAAAAACCTTTTTGGATTGATGAGAAAGTATTGTCTTCATGTTTGTGATTGTCTGTGATTGCCCATTTTCTTTTATTTAAATTGATGTGGGTATTATTAGTTCTACTTAACATAATCAGATAATTGTTTTGTAAATTCTGCCTAGGTTTTTTTCCTCATTGCTTATTGTTATTGATTTTTAATGTCAGTGCTAAATATCTTAATATTTATTTTAATTGGAATGATCAGAATTGCCAAGTTTTCTAGTTAATTTAGAATCTGAAAATAATTGCTTCAGGTTCTGGAGTCCTGAGGCTACACAATCATTCCATATATTGAAATACATATAATCACAGAGAAAAAAATTAATACATTAACAGCAAAAATTTCCTAAATACAAGTTAAATATAGCCCTATTTTTAATGAATAATTTTTTGGTGCTTATTCTGGGAATATTGGACTGCTTAGCTACTTCCCAGATTCGTTGTTTAAACAGCAGTAGTGTTGATAATTTTAGTAAGTTTGCAGGTTTAAGAGTAGATTAAAATAATTTAAAAATAATAACAAAATTGAAATATAGGAACTAAAAATGGGTCTCTAAAAAATGGCATGCTTTTTTCCAGCATTCTGAATTGATCTAATAAATTTAGAGTTGTAACACTCTAGAAAGTTTTTCATATTATGGTTGTCTGATTCTCTTTCCACTAAGGCTATTTATTATAGGGATTATTGTACACTGTGGCCAGGGGTGTGTAAGATACCACTGAAAGCAACTTTCACACTGAGAAATTAGAAAATCTTTGAAGATATGGATAACTCAAAGGAAATTAAAAAAATGACACAAATAATACTTTTGCAATTATCTTGTCACAAAAATCAAGTTATACCTTTAGGCTGTTAGACGTTAATACTACAGATGAGAACATCATTCACAATTTAAAATTCTGTGAAAACATCATTAGAGCAGTGGTCTCATTCCTCTGATATTAGAAATCTGGAAGCTTCTACTCCCTGATATTTCAGTCAAATTTGGATGAACTCACAAAGATATAAATATTAAACTGAAGTAACAAAAGCAACAAAAGAGATTGAGGGCAGGAAATAAAGGAGTAAAACCTCTATGAGGCAGAACCCATGATGCTTTTGTATCATATTTCCAGCTATGACCCAATTTATTGTAACTGTTGCCTATGGTTTAAATAAGTTACAGTTATCAGCATAAAAGTCTGCCCACTTCTGCTGTATTTCTCTGCATTCATTTTATTCATCTGCCACACATATTATTTTAATGGTTTAAAAATATATTTTTAAACCATTATTTTCTACTGTAGAACTCTAGATATGAAAAAGAACTACTAAGTATTTTATCGCCCTTTAGTAAGTTTAATATTCTTATATGAATTTAGAAAGCACAATGCCACATAAATATTCATAGGTTAAACTGGAAATGTGTAGGAGGAGGGCATACCTTATTTTAGTAATGACAACCTGTCCTTTATATGCAAATTGCACTTGAAAGAGTTCTAAATGGACATAGATAAACTCAATTTTTCCCCTAGCTCAAACACATCTATGGCACAGACTTCACCTCAGCATGTAAAGAAACCTGTAGAACCTATAACAGAAGATTTTAACCAGTTTCAGATTCTCAGTTCCTCCTTCCCAAAAGTCCCTTCCTAGTCCCTTCCTGTTTGGATGTTACTTTATATTTAGGTAACACAACACAACTCTCAATGCTTTTATTTTAAGACTTTCTCTCAATACATTGCCTGTGGCAAATGCAGCATCCTCATCTACTACATATTAAAAGAGTTTCTCTAGTATCAGTAGAGTAAATACTCAAACATTTGTACTTGGGCAGGCAATTCTCAAAACCAATGAAGTAGGCAGATGACCTGGTTTTAGAAGTTATTTTTAGAAATGGTTTTAGGACTACTTTTTTAAATTTAGCATAGCTGACATAACATATTTCCATTGCTATGAAAAAAAGAAAAAAACCAATATTGCTTAATCAGACTTCAGCAGATAGAGATAAGAAACTGCAATTGAAAAGTCACAGCTATTTACTCCAAATAATTTAGCTATACTTCGAATTTCTATCAAATGCTTTATGCTGAGTTATACTGAAAACTGCCACCAAATAAAAATGGTAATTATAAGTCTCTGTGTCAGCTTATTTCAGTGTCAAGGCTTCTATTATTCTTTAGGGTCTGTGCTGATGATAACTCAGTGATAGATCACCATTTGTCCCCTGGAGTCAGTAAGACTAACACATTTGGTTCAGAAATCCTGGAGAGCTAAATAAATGCATTCCCCTCATTACATATGTGTATTTCGTGTGTCAAACATGAAACAGAACATTAAGTTAGAAGTTAAAAAGAAAAAAGATTCTATGACAGAATAATGAAATATAGCATATTAATATCACTGTGTATGACTTTTATTCAAAGTGGGCAGGATGAAATGGCTAGAAATGGCTAAAAAACTGTCTGTGGGGACAGAAATACCTCGTATTAATTCTCCATTTACTTCTTTTTCAAAACTTCTTTTGCAGTATTTCAACAGTCCACGACTTATTCTGAAAGAACATTTATTCATTAACAACTCTACACATACTTATTACAACAAAAAAGAATTAACATCATAAATAGAATTTTAATAATGGTATTTAATAAAGTAGTTACAGAAGTATTGGGTATGATGTTTTAAAAAACACTTTGCTAGCTAGCCTGCTATGTCTTGGGAATCTCTCTGCATATATCTAAGTATGCATTTAAGCTTCATATGAAGAATTCAAAAGATTGGAAATTCTAAAATTAAATGATGTGGCTGTACAATCATTGTTCATTTCATCCTGGATTTTGATGTACTGTATAGATTCATAAACTCATCTTCCATTCATATGCTTGAGAGAATGTAGATGTTTTTTGAATGTTTAATGAATATTTCTTCAAATTCACAGCACTTAAGGTGTGAGCCTGAGTATCGTTTCTACTCCCCTAACTGTCCTCAGAAAATTTCAAGATGTATATTTATCTTATATGTAAGATATATATTTCAAGATAAGTATAATATATATTGTTGTGGTTTCACCCCAGCCAGCAACTGAGCCCCACAAAGCCAGTTGCTTCCTTCCCCGTCACCAGGTCAAGAATTGAAAGGGTAAAAGCTAGAAAATTTGTGGGTTGAGACAAAGAGAGTTTAATAGGAAAAACAAAGGCTATAGGCACATGTAAAGCAGAACAAGGAATGAATTCACTGCTTGCTGTGGGCAGGCAGGTGTTCAGCCATCCCCAGCAGAGAAAGGCCCCATCACATGCTACAGTGACTTGGGAAGGCAAATGCCATCATGACAAATGAACCCTCTTTCCTCCTCCTTCCCCCCACTTCATACATTGGTCCTGTTGTCACATGGCCTGTGTCACAAGAGTCTGTGACCCTTGGTCACTTGGGGTCATGTGTCCCAACTGTGTCTCCTCCCAGCATCCCATGTTCCTTCAACCTCCTCACCAGCGTGGCAGAGAAAAAGAAAAGGCCTTGGATCTGTGTCAGCCCTGCTCAGCAATAACGAAAGCATCTCTATTATTACCAACCCTGTGTTCAGCACAAATCCAAAATACAGCCCCACACCAGCCAATGTGAAAAAGATTAATTCTACCCCAAGAAGTACCAGCACACACACACACACAGATATATAGCCGAGGTTGGATGGAACTCTGAGTAACCTGATCTAGAGGAAGGTGTCCCTGTCCATGGCAGATGATCTTTAAGGTCTCTTCCAATCCAGGCCATTCTATGCTATGAAGCTATACATTTTATATTTAGGACTTAATATATTTTAAATTTAGGATTTCCTGTGGGATTGTTTTGTGTTGGATGGTTTTGTTTTCTCCTGAAGACAAAATTCACAACAGTCTTGTGTTTGTTTGATGGTGTGGAATGGTGTAATGGGAGTCTCTTTCAAAAAAAAAATTTAAAAAAAGGAATTATGAACCTGGATTCCTTGTGCAACAAAGATAGAATTCATTATGGGTCACCTGTGTGGACTTATCTAAGCATTAACAATCATGGTTTTCATCAGTAAGTTTACTTTATTTCTCCTGCCTTGTACAACTATTAGAAGCTGAGTGTATCGGTGTTTATCTCTCACTTTCCTCTATGGTAACACCTCCATATTTGATCCATCAGAGATCACCCAGAGCATCAAAGACATATGTAACAGATGACACAATAAGTCCAAAAGAATAGTGTTTTTTAACCTCACCCTTGAATTTAGTTGTCTACGGTGGTATGGTATCTTTTTTTAATAAACATGAGCAGTTTTTTTCTTTTATTTTAAAATGAGCAGCCTGAAATGCTTGTGTTGCTACTCCTGCCTACATTTTGCAATACAGCAAGTTACACAACTTGTTCAACAAATTAGATTTGTGCTCAGTGCCCTCTTCTGCCTGAATAAATTCATACCCATCTGCTGAGTTATAACTTAGGCTTGTAGCCACCACTTCTGCAAAATCTAGTCCATGGTACAGCTGAGGATACAAAACCCATGAACCTTTGGAAAAGCAATAATAAGGAGCATGACCCTTGCATGCTGGTAAGGCTGTTCTCCTCAGCTTTGTCCCATCAGTCTTGCATGTAAAGTCAGTCTTGAACAAAAAAGTGCTGAAGCACTCTAGAGCAAGCAAGTAAGAACACAAATTAGACTTGCTTTCCCCAAATAACTTTCCATGAAGAGTACCTTTATTTTTTTTTGCTACATAATCATGCTATTTACTTATATTCCAGTAAAAAAAAAAAAAAAATCATAGATAGACAGAGAAGATTTGGGTGTTTGAGAGTTCATGAGGCAGTGAGTGCAAGGTTGTTTTATAATGCCATAGAAGATGCTCAGTTCAAATCCATGCTCTTAAGTGTGTACAACTGATCTCAGAGTCTAAACGAACCTTGGTGATTAAGAAAATTAGAACTACTAGTAACTAGGTGAGTAGCTGGGATGTATGTATGCATTTTATGATTTTCTTGGTTCTCACTTCCAGAGGAAACAGAGGTAAAATAATGTGGGGGTTTTAGTACAGAATTTCCTCTGGTTCTCTCTCTAAGACCTAGAGTCATGTCACGCACGTTGAGAGTTGCAGGATTATGGTACATAGTTACTATGTCTACATGTGTAATGCAAAAGTCTTTTCCAGTGGTGTATTTGTAATTTATGACTGAGAAAATAGTACAAAATAAAACAAAACAAGATCATTCAGAAATCCTTATTTCAATCCAAGATCTGTGTTTCCAAGTCTAAAAAAAGAGTCCACAAGATCACACCATCCTCCATATTTTTGGCTAGACACTTGAAGTAGAAAAACATTCAGCTGAGATTTCAGAACCACTGGGAATGGTGTTGGTGTGGCAATCATCAGCCATGAGGAAAAATATTATCTATTCTGTTCTGCTGAATGTTAGCTAAACTGGTTGACGTATCCTTAAAAATGACTGTTATATGTATATTAATACTTTGAAAACAATCAGAATGCAACTGGATGTGATTCAGAGATTTATTCTCCTCTTTAAACCAGCTATTCTTAACAAGAACATTACTTAGTATGACAGTTGGCAAAAAAGTCAGCACATGAAGACTTGCATGTAAAAGTTACAGTTAAATAAAAACTTAAGGGTGTATTAGTAAAGATCTAAAGCTTTTAAAACTTTTACATATTTTTACTACTAAAAATCTTACATGTACAAACAAAGTGAATCAAGTCAAGATGCTCAGATACAACACTTTTTCAGGGTTTCACTAAGGAACCAATAGATTGGTATTGTTGAATTTTGTTAATGCTTTAATGCTATGCTGTATAATGCATAATTTATAACTCTAGTGCCAAAATGCATGAGTGCAGTTCTCCTGATTAGATATTTTAAGAGCTGAGAAATCTGCAAACTCTCTGGCTGACTTTATATTATTTAGCAAATCTGCTAATGAAACGTTGTTTTAACATATTCACAATGAGTAGATTTTAGAAGAATGATGGATGTATCAATAAGTTTTGTCATGAGGAGTGTACGTGGATAATCCATGACAGCATTAATTACAGGAATGTATGATGTTAACAAAAAATAAATTAGGAATAGATTATCACAGACTACTACACCTGATTAAGATGTCTCATACTTGTTTCTGTAGAATTTCTCTCTGTTCTATGCATTTAAATATAACAGCATAACTGTTAAAATTAACAGAATAAAGTGTGAAGTGTCACTTGATTCTGAATTTTAATGCTGAAACTATGCTATTTTTTATTCAGTGAAGTCTTTCATAAGCATTTCAAGTAGTCACAATTTTTTAGGAATTCTGAATCTCATTTGCAGGTGAAATAACCTACTTTAATGCTGCAGAAACAACTGAGGAGGTTTGGAAGTAAAGATGACATCAGAAGACAGTTTCAAGTATCTAGGGTTTTCTAAATTTAGGTCATACATCAGGCCAGATAGTTATGGTTTGAAAAAAACCTCCTGGCTTATTAAATGCAAATGTTCCCACCAATTATTTTACCATATATTCCTTTAGACATAACAAGCACAATCCATCTTATATCAATATAAGGGGGTTGAGTCCTCTTATCACTGAAAATCCATATCAGAGACTCATGACTCCAACAACTTGAAATTTCTAGCCTAGATTTATTCACAATTAGTCCATTTCTATATGTTCCAAACTACCAGTTTTCTTTATTAGAAGATCTGTTTTCAATTGCTTACTACTCTGGTCATTCTTCTACTTAGGATTATCAAACTATGCTCATTTTTAGTCCACTTTTTAGTGTCTTCTGCAGTAATATTAATCTTTTAGCTTTCTGAATAAGAAAGACTCAAAACTATGTAAAATTACAGAAGAAACGCCTTACGAACCAAAAGTAATATTTCCTGTCTTTGCTGAGATAACTTTCTCTGAAAGACTAAATCTGCCTTCTTATTACCTTGTGATCAGTACTAATCACCCCACCACGACTCTTCTGATACCATCACTTTACGATAATATACAAGATTACAGCAACTGTTTGTCAGTCCATTAATTTCTACACATGGCATGTTGTCTTTTGAACTATCAGGTTATAGTCAATTCTTATTAATCCAGGTTAATTAATCCAAGCAGCCTTTCCTGCTCTCCCTCTTATTTTTATCATCTGAAATTCATTTTGTCCCCAACAAAGAGATAGGAAGGAAAAACCACAGAGCTGTAACTAATGGCAAGCTGTAGAAGATCAAGGTTCATTGTTGTAGACTAACACATAATTGGACTATGGTTAGAACAAGGTTCATAGTTGGACTAACACATGCAGTCTGAATTACACTTGAAAATTTTGCTTTAAATGGTGCATATAACTAAACTGGACCAAATCCTGAATCTGATAATTAATTGTTACAAAAAGGAACATTAAATTATTTTCAGTGATTCTAGCAGTTTAAGGTTCTTATTTTGTACACCTGTATTCATTTTTTTTTTTTGGTGGCACTCCTCTTGTAGACATAATTAATTTTCTAACTATAAAGATTTAGTAAATTAATGATATTTTCAGCAGTTCTGAAACTGAAAATATCACGTAGTACCTAACTCTTTATCTAGCTATAAAAAACTATTTAAGGACTAGAAAATGAAGTATTGCTTTAATAAAATTTTCATTGACTTTGGATATGACATCTGCCAGAACATGTAAAGGAATATGTCTTGAAGAGGTTAGGGAGATGTAACGTGATATTTGGTGAGACTTTGGTTGTGAAAAATTCATATCTAAAAATAAACTATTTTATTCATATGGACATGAAATATTTTAAGAAACATAAGTGTATGACTATCTCAAATAATGCTCTTCTATGGGCTGCAGCATACATGATAGTTTCAGTTGTCAATAAAACTGAGAGTGTTTTACATCCTTTTTAGGTTTTCTCTTTACTGAGAAAGTCACATTGGATTCATTCTCACAAGAACATTCACCATTATGATTTTCTGACTTCTAATCTCTCTAAGGAGAAGTTATCTCCAAGTACAGTTGCTGAGACACAGCTAGGCAAGTATTTTTTAATTGGATGGTTTTTCACTCAGATTTCTATACAGCTAGCATACATAGCTGAATCCACTAATCTCAGTAAAATTATACTCTTAAGTACATTCAAGAATCAAAATAAATTTGTACTTAGTTTATTCTGTTTGTTTGGAAGGCCACTCAGAAGTGAAAAATTATACATATCTCTCTCCTTCTCTTCAGGAATGAGTCTATTATCTAAAATTTCAGCAAAGTATTTCAAAACATATGAGTAATCTGAAAGAATCAACTTCAGAGGACCAAAACAGAATATACTACCAGCAAGAGTGTTTCTGGAGACCATTTCTTTCACTGGGACAGTGAGGCTACACATGTGCCAATTTGTCATCAAAAGAAAAAGAGAGACATAATTTACTAGTCCATGCTAATAATTAAGGGAGAAAGCATGACTATTAATTGTAATGAAAAAAATGAATAGAAAAAACCTCTATAATAACTGTTCCTATATGTAAGAGAAAATGTTAGATTCTTTCCTAAAGTTCAGGGGGTAAAATGAGTGAATATAATTTTTCCATTTAGATTATTGAGAGGGAGTTACCCTTCTTCAGCACCCCATTACACAGATGATCCTCTGTCTCCAGTGGTAAGGAAAGAGAATCCTCTTCATCCTTTCTACTAATAATCATGGAAAGTATAAAAAACTACCAGTAAATTGTATCTGTTAGGATTTTTTTTCTTCCTTCATGTTTTTATTATTTTATTTCTTTCTAGTTTGATTTCTTACACTCAGAATCACACAGAGGAGGTATGTAATTTAAAAAAAATAATATATGTCTCTCATTTTCCTGGATGAAAACACTCTTCCACTGAGGTGGATTTTTTAGGAGAAAAGCAAATCAAGAGATATTTTGAACAAGCTATGGATTCCAATAGTGGCAAGGCGAGGGTGCAAGAACTACAGATTGATCAAAATAATTTGCTTTTTTTTGGATTGGGATAAGATTTCCTTCCTTCAGTCTTGGAAATAAGTGAAACAGAGGAAAGAAAACTTTTTTTTTTTAACTTATATCAGTTAGTGATTACTATTCATCTTATTAGTCAAAGGGAAGAAAGCTAAAAAATTAATTAAAAATATCCAAACTATGTAAATAAAGACATGAGCATATACAGCCCTTTCCTCAAATTTGAGACATGCTGAGCAGGGAAAATGAAGTGTCAGTAGTATGAATAATATCTTTATTGACTCATAGGATAGAATCATAGTTTGTTTAAACTTTGAAAAGATCAAAGATCACCAAGTCCAACTATTAACCCAAAAGCTATATCTACAGTTTTTCAACACCTTCAGAAAAGGTCATTCCACACTTCCCTTGGGAGCTTTTGCCCATGCCTCAAAACTCTTTTGATGAAGAAATTTTTCCAATCTAAACCTCCCCTGGGGCAACTAGAGGCTATTTCCTTTTGTACTGTCTCTTGTTACATGGGAGAAGTGACTGAAAAGCACCTTGTTATAATCTCCTTTCAGGTAGTTGCAGAGAGTAAGGAGGGTATCCTCTGACCCTCTTTTTATCCTGGCCAGACAACTCCATCTCCCTCAGATGCTCCTCATAAGATTTGTGCTCCAGATTCTTTCCCAGTTTTGCTGCCCTTCTCCAGACTCACCTCAATGTCACTCTTATAGTGAAGGGCCCAAAACTGAACATAGGATTCAAGGTGTGGCCTCACCAGTGCCAAGTACAAGGTAAAATCACTATTCTGGTTCTTCTGGCCACACTTTTGCTGATACAGGCCAGGATGACATTGGCCTTTTTGGCCACCTGGCATACTGATAGCTCATGTTCAGCTGCTGTTCACCAGCATTCCCTGGTCCTTTTCCTCCTGGCAGCTTTCCAGCCGCTCTGCCCCACTCTATTATATGGCATGGGGATGTGATAACCCAAATGCAGGACTTGGCACTTGGCCTTGTTTAACCTCATGCAATTGGCCTCAGCCCATCATCAGTCCAGCCTGTCCAGATCCCTCCTAAGACCTTTCCTGCCATCCAGTAGATCAACATTCTTTCCAAACTGACTGAGAGTGCACTTATCCACTTAATCCCCTCATCCAGATCGTCAAGGAAGATTTTAAACAGGACTGATGCCAATACTGAGCCTTGAGGAACACCACCAGTGACCGGCCACCAACTGGATGGAACACCCATCACCACCACTTTCTGGGATTGGCCATCCAGCCAGTTTTTACCCAGTGAAGAATCCACCTGTCCAAGCCATGAGCAGCCAGTTTCTCCAGAAGAAGGCTGTGGGAAAGATGTCAAAGGCTTCACTAAAATCCAAGCAGACAACATCCAAGCATTTCCCTCATCCAGTAAGGTTACCTTGTTATAG
This sequence comes from Prinia subflava, assembly GCF_021018805.1. Taxonomy (NCBI): domain Eukaryota; kingdom Metazoa; phylum Chordata; class Aves; order Passeriformes; family Cisticolidae; genus Prinia; species Prinia subflava. Next base: position 70,930,497 of record NC_086249.1, on the reverse strand, counting down.
CAGATAAGGCTGGTGAAGCGGGACTTCTCTTTCATAAACCTGCAATGGCTGGGCCTGATCCCTGGTTGTCCTGCTCATGTTCATGATGGCACTCAAGATGATGCAGTCCATGACCTTTCCCAGCACCAAGATCAGGCTGACAGGCCTGTAGTTCCCTGAATCCTGTTTCCAGTCCTTCTTGTACGTGGGCACTACATTGGCTAACCTCCAGTCAACTGGGACCATCTGGTTTAATCAGGACTAATAAATGATAGACAGTGTTCTAATTCTGGTTTTGTGTTCTAGTTTGTATATGTCCAAGACAACAAAGACATGCTACAGAATATAATCTGTCCCAAACTCATTTTGGAATGAAGTGTCACACAGAAGAAATATGAATACCCAAACTCCAAAACTTTCTTATTGAACTATTTGCTTTTTTTGTAACTTCTTGTAAGTTAATTTGGAAAATAGGCTACATTATCTCTCACTGTAACAGATACAGTTGATTTCCTACGAGGAGGTTCAACTGAGAAGTAACAATATTCTGATTTGACAAAGCAATTCAAATAATGGTGTAAATCTCATTAGAAATAATGCATGTTTTGAGAGATAATCCTAATCTTTTCTTCACTCAATTACCTTCTCTATTTAATTAAACTAATTTGGAATATTTTTTTATACAAAAAGAAACATCCAAGACCAACAAAAACGAAAGAGTGACCAGAAGTAAAGGATTAAAAATTTCAAGGATGTTCGGAACAAGTGAATAAATATAATATAATGTTGCATTGTCCAAAATATCAATTAATGTCATTTAGTGACCTGGTCAAAACAGTTTGTTGTTTAGATATTTGCAATGCTTTTATATGTGGCTAATGAAAACTATTTTCTCTGCATAGTCATCATTTAAAGGGCATGCTTGTAAATATATTAGCATTAGCTGTCTAAAGAATTACTGAAGTTAATCTACTCAGGAAATGCACAAACCACTCCTCTATTAAGTTGCATAACAAATTATGGGGGTTTTATCAACAGAATATTTTTATCATCAAAAATAATTATTCTGCCTCCAACACTTTGAGACTGGTTGGAGACTGTGCAGAGTAAACTATACATACTGGACAAACTTGTAATAATAAAAATATACAATGATGCAGCAGAGAGTGAGATGTGAAATTAATCTGGTCTCAAGTTTCAGCTCACTCAAGATAGTTGATTTTATATGCTGACCTTTGTTCATCTCCATCTTTCACTAGTTGCATCAACTCCGTGCTTTCACAGGCATGAACTTAAGTTTTTAAACTACCACCACTTTTGAACTTAATTGTGATTATTTCTTCTAGTATTCTAACTGCATTTGTCTTTTCTTGTCAGTGGTCACTTAACAGTCCTCCAGTTCCCTCTTTGAAGAGCCTATCCCAGTCTCTCAGCTTCCACGTGGAACTCTGCACAAGCTCCTTGTCACTACTATAGCTACTCCCATATAGACAGACCAAATTTCAGCAGCCCCAGAGGACTTTCTCCAGACCAACTCTTCCATCTTTAAAGGACTTAAATTTTTTGAAGTATGATGAACTAGGTCTCTATCTGCTTTAGGAGACACCTGATTTTTAAAGTATGTATTAACTATGAAGACATGAGAAGAAATTTGGAAGAAGGCACCTCAAAAGGAAGGAATCGTTATTGCAAATATTTAAATTTACAGGTAGAAAATCAGTAGACACTGAAAGGTATTGGTCCAACGGTTTCAGCAGATCTTTTTTTATGCCTGCAATTCTTGTTTCTTAGGCAGTTATCATCACCAACTGACATCTATCTATCCTTTTAGAGTGACCAGTAAATTCACAGGACAAATATTTTTCTTAGGGTAGTCATAATAAAGTGATTATTATTTGTTGAACACCAGAGAATTGCCAAAGACATCCATGACTTTCCTTGACACATTTTTCCCAACAGGGCTTTGAGGACATCTATGGAGTGTTCAGCAGATATACAGTGGGGTCTGTATCTCTGTAAAGATGAACTGCTTTTCTTTGTAATGCAAAGCCAGATTAATTTATTGGACAATAACAAGGCCAGGTTGGATGGGGCTTTCAGCAGGATGGTCTTGTGGAATGTGTCACTGCCCATGGCAGAGGGGTTAGAACTAGATCACTGTTAAGGCCCTTTCAACACAAGGAATTGTATGATCAAGATAGTCAAATATATCTTGTCAATGATGTTTAAAAATTCAGAACCCTTCAGCCAGGACCAGAACACAGTCTATTACTTGATTTAGAGAGGAGATTTAGTGACTTTCCCTCCCTCACTTGCTTTTTCTAGTGTTTTCATTCAAGCAACTCTACCTATACCAGCTTTAATGTCAGTTCCTCCAGAACTGCAGTAAGAAATGTAATAAGATTGCAGATTATATTTCTTTTTTTTTTTTTTTTTTTTTTGATTATCAACTCCTAAATCCAAGTAGTTATCTCTATGAGGGTGGCAGGGACTCCTTTCATCAAAAGAGGGATGATCAGAGTAAAACATTTAGCATGTGAAATCACATAGACCTGCTTTTAAAAGAAAGGAGAAATTTGCAATATGACACATTCCACCTCCATTTTAAAGCACATGAGTACTTCTGTTTCTGTATTTTCTGAAATAATTTTTTCTCTGTCCCCAGATGTCAGCATTCCTCTTCTATAGTCATTATCCTCAGCCTTCTCATTTTTACTGTTTTTTCAATTGTTGAAATCTCTCTTGACTTCCTTCTCATCTTTTGCATTCAGTCAGGCTGAGCTGTCTCATAAATCATCTCCCCAATAGTGTATTCTCTGGTTTTACGGCTTTTAGAGCTAGAAGCTTGCTAATGTGACATTAGTGATTAAAAAGCATATCACTTACTTGAAAAAAATAAGATATGAATGAAGCTAAGGAGGATGGTTCTTCCTTTGCAGCATGCAAAAAAATTCAGCAATAGACACCATGATTCCATGAACTTTAAGACACTACTAGACACACTGGAGTTATAGTATTTAACACACTTCATATGCCCTGCTTATCCCAGACTGAATATAGCTTAATTAAGAGAAAAACTGGGCCAAACCTAATCTTCAAAGAGGGACTTTCATAATGTAAATCATTAAAAACTCACTTCATGCTATGGCAAATTCTTTCACAATATTAACCATCACCATATATACAAAGGTGGTCATGTTTAACAGTCATATTCCAAATTACTCTTGAGTCTGCAATACCACAGAGCTAATACTTAGTATTGATGCAGAGTCTTAGGGGTCCTGAGGCACCAAGGCTGAGGTGAGGATTAAGAGCTTATTGGCAAGAGAAATTGGAACAGAAGTGGTCTTACCTTTCTTCTTTGCCCTTTCTCCAGAAAGAGATGGGGAGTTGGTGTGTGTCCTCTGCTCTTATTTCATTTTGTCTTGTGCATTTGGAAGAATGTCCTGCCTATCTACAGTCTGTTGTGCGTATCTTGGCCTTGGTCTGATGTTTTTTGTTGTTTGGATGCCTCCTATATCCAGCTTGTTTTGGTTTCAGCTGGAATAGAGTTGATTTTCTTCTAGTAACTGCTATAGTTGTGTGTTTTGGATCTAGGATGAGAGTAATTCTGGTAACACTGGGATATATTCAATATTGATGAACAGTTCTTGCAGAGTCAAGACCTTTTCTGCCTCTCACCCCACCTCACCACAGCCGGGACAGCTGACTCCAATGGACCAAAAGGATATTCCATACAATTTGGCATCATGCTCAGAATAGAAAGATGAAGGAAATCTGGACAAGGAGCTGCTGTTCAGGAACAGATTTGGTATCAGTTGGTTCATGGTGAGCATTTGTTTTCTATTTTAATTGGTTGTTTTTCTTCTGTTTTCTCCATTTTTGGTTGCCCCTTACCGTTACTATTATTATTGTTTTTATTATTTTATTTACATTATAAAGTGTTTTTACCTCAACCCATGAGTTCACTTTTCTTTACTCTTCCAATTCTTTTCCCAATCCAACCAGGGGTGAGATTATAAGCAGCCGTGTGAGTCTTAGCTGTAAACTGAGGATAAACAACATAATTATATCCTTCTTTCCTTGTGTAAGAATGATATTGTTCACATACACAGACAATATTGTATCTGACTATGCTCTCAGAATGCTACAAAATACTTAAAAATTGTCATTAGTTACATAATTTCAGTATGCTTCCAGTTGAGTTCAAGGTAAGCTCATTTTAGTGATATATTTTCAATAGTGCACTTAATACTTTTTCCCGTGTTACAAGTCTCTGATTTGGCTAAAAGTAACTGGAAAGACAGTGTCCTCCTGATCAGAGAATAAGCACAGCTAGAAAGGGTACGTGAAGAAATAAAAAGCAAGAATGTTGTAACACAGCTTCTTAATGTTAGCAGCAGACAGAGAGATATTATAAATAGCTTTGGAATTAAGTTCTGAATAAGAAAGGGCAGGCTCACAAACTTCTTCAGTCTCCACCAGATTTTTTTTTTCACTTGCCTACAGGAGGAAAATAAAATGTAGTTTATAAATAAAAGCACTTTAAAGTGACTGATTGAAGTTGCCAGACAAAATTTGATTTTAAAAGCACTATTCCCACTTTAACTCTCAGGATCAAAAGAGTGACCTATGCCTTGTTACATACTTCATGCCACACTCTCTTGCTGCTTTAAATCAGTAGAAAGAAATTGGTATCTACATTTCCACAATAAAATGTCCAAAACATTTCCAAAACAAACAGCAAATCCTGTCAACTCGGGAAGCAATCATGCTTTGGATCCATTTTTTTTAGTATTAAGTTTGTTTGCAGTGGATTTACACTGTACAGTTCAGGACCAGGCAAGGGTCTATGAATGAGATCTAGCCCAGTGTCCTCCACCTGCAGGAAGCACCAGTGAAAGTGCTGTCACTGCTGTATTTTGAGCTTTACACAGATGACTGCCAAGGCTTCACCATTAATCTCCCTTTGTTTTCTTCCTTCAAAAACTCAGTTAGTCAAAAAGGAGACATTAAGAACATCTATTAAGCAAGAAATGAGTCTAAAAAATCCTCAGTCTATATCCAGCCACCTTAATAAACAAATATTTCAGTCTTGGAATATGTTGAGTTCCTGCATGTTCCACTGCTGAATCAACAGCATTTTCAAAGACAAATATTCTGTAATATTCTGAAAGAATGGAACAAATTTCTGCTTTCTCATTTTATTGTATTGGGTTTTATATCTCTTTTAAAATACTAACTATTAAAATTTCGTATGCCATTTGTGCCAATACATTTCTTGCAGAATCTCTTGCATGACTGTGGTGATTTAACTTACTAAGAAGGAGCTCACTGCTCTTTTTTATGTATAAGGAAAAAACACAAAGCAAAACTAAACCAAACTAAAACCAAAACCTCCCAAATCTGAAACCCAAAACCAAACAATGAACTGATATGATTTGAATTAATTGATATAATCTTGATTCAAATCAGCCATCTCATGAACTAGGAGCAGTAACTCCTCTGGGGGAATGTAATATTTTTATTTAAAAAGTCAGTTGTGCTGATAGTTCTTTATGCTATGAAATATCCATAATTATACTCAATATGGATATATTCATTTACTTTCTCCTTTTAGGAAATGAATATATTAGTTATGAATATCCAAAGTTTACAACGGTCTAAATGCCACCAAAATATGAAAACTTAACATCTGCAAATAAGACACTTTCAGATGAACCAAAGAATCCTGATTTCTCCCTTCATGCCAGGGAAAAAAATAAGCAAAAAGGGCAACACCAATCACATATAAACCACTTCCCACTTCTGACATCTAACCCTGCTCAAAAACAAAAACAAAAACAAAACAGCAACAACAACAACAACAAAAAAAAACCCTACAACCACAAAACACCCTACCAAAACAAACAAACATTATTAAGATCTTTAGCTACCAATAATTTCCTGCTGATACCATATAGACATCTCTTTAGTGCACTGATCTGAAATTGAGAGCAAAGGAGTAATAGCACTGATCTTGGACAGAACATATATAGACAAACATTTTAGTTACAGGTAGTAGCAAACATTGCTGCCTTACTTAAATTAAGTGAAAAAATGTACTTCCACCTGTTAGTAATCTGCCCTTTAAAAGTGATTGTCCTCGAGACAGAAATCCACTCTGAATACCAAAGAAAAGGAAAAATGTCAGTTCCCCAATGTCACTGCCCTGAATTATAGTGTATTTAGTGCTTTTGTATCAATTCATTTGGGGAAGTTCCCTAATCACTGTTAGGGTTGACTAAACTTTCCTTTGAGGTTTTCAAGGACTGTAGAAGCTGCCAAGCAGCAATTAAATTTCAGAATTGGATGAAGTGAATCTTGTGTCAAAGTTTGTGATGTACTCTGAGATTCTACGAGAAAATGTAAAACAGAAGTCTAAAACTTTCAGTTCTCCATCACGAGACATACTATGTATTAATACTGTTGGAGCCATCATTGCTGGCAAAATAGCTTTCTTACCTGAATTACCACCAATTTTTGTATGATTGGCCTATTTCATCTGAAAAAAACCCTCAAATCAAACAACCTCCAAACTCTTCCTTGAGGATGTTTTTATCAATAAGCTAGAGTGAAGAAGAAAAATAATGCTAAGGGTTGGTGGGGTTTTTTTGTCACTCAGATAATATAATAGATGGTGGATTTCATTTTTTTAAATATAGCTGTAGGTATGATTTTATTAATTTTGGGAGACAAATGTTGAGCTTATTGAAAAATGTCACTTTTTAATTAACTTCTAATGTTGTAAAAACATTATTTCTTATTAGCTTTGCTAATTCAGTGCACACAAGACCAAACTAATCAGTTTTGCAATTATTTGTCTTATTAGCTCGTGAATCTCAGTTATGCTGTTCTTGGTGTATTGGTTATTTTAGCAATACCAAAAATCTCTTTTTTGCTGGCTATGCTGATGTTGTAAGAAAATCTTAATCAATTTTAGAATACTTTCTTATAGTAAAACATGAAGAATTGCAATTCACCAAAACTGTGCATCTAAATCCCGAAACCAATTTTATACTCCGGAAGGAAGATGCTTTGCGAGATAAACATTTTTTTCCTGTAGCATGCTGCTTCTTTTTTGACTTGCAAGGGCACTCTTTTGCTTTCCACAAATGCAAACATAACTTAATATTCAAGGTAGAAGTGAAATTATCAAAAGTATTGAAGCATAAAACCAGCTTGCCAAACTATCCAGAAAATGCATAGAAATGTTTCTACAATTGTAGTTAAATATTCTGTCCATACAAAATGCTTTCTAAAGAGCCTGGAATTTCAGCCATGTATGGAACACCAGTAAATGCAAATGAAGGTTATCATAAAATCATGGAATCATAGAGCAATTTGGGTTGAAAGAGACCTTAAAGATCATCTAGTTCCAAGTCCCCATCTGTAGGCAGGGATAGCCCTCACTAGACCAAGGACCTCCAAACCTCATCCATCCTGGTCTTGAAGATTTCAGGCATGGGGTATTCACAAACTACTCTGGACAACTTGTGACTTGTTTCAGTGCGCACCACCATTAAAAAAAAAAAAATTATTAGTATTTGTTATAAACCTACTCTAATTCTGCCTTGATGTATCACCTTGCTTAAAGTCATTCCATTCTTGTTTTATTACTACATATTCTTGTAAATAGTCTCTATCTTTCTTGTAGACTACCTTCAGGAACTGTAAATTACATCAACCCAAAGATTTCTCTTTTCCAGGTCGAACAAATCCTCAGCCTTTCCGTACAGGAGAAGTATCCCATTCCTCTGATCAACCTGGTGTCTCTTCTCTGAACTCACTGCAACAGGCTGATGTCCTTCTGTAGGAGACTCTGGAGCTGGCTGCAGTACTCCAGGTGGAGTCTCATCAGACTGGAGGAGAGGAACAGAACCACTTGGGTACTATTGGCTTTCTGGGCTACAAGAGTGCATTGTCCAAACTCCCACCCCCAGCACCCCCAAGTCCTTCTCAGCAGGGTTGCTCTCAATCTGTCCATCCCCTAGCCTGTATTAATACTGAGGATGTCCCGACCAAGGTGCAACACCTTGCATTTCATCTTTAACCTAATAAGATTCCCATGGGCCCATTTCTCAAGCTTGTCCAGGTCTCTTTGTATGACATCCCATCCTTTAAGTCAGCAGCAGCACTCAGCTTGGTTTCACTTGCAAATTTGCTAAGGCTGCTCTCTTTCCTATTGTCTGTGTATTTATTGAAGATATTAAATAACATGGGTCCCAGCACAGATCCTTGAAGGTCACTACATTTCATTGATGCCCACTGGGACTCTGAGCCATTGACCACTATCCTCTGGATGCAACCATCCAACCAATTCCTTATCTAACAGACCACTCATCGAATCCATCTCTTCTGTTTAGAGAGAAGGATATTGTAGAACACCAAATCATAGGCTTTACAAAAGCTCAGATAAATGACATCTTCACACTTCCCTTATCCATTCTGTCATAAGAAGGTCACTAGGTTGCTCAGGTAGAACTTGCTAGTACTATTCTGTGAGCTCTGAAAAGGGTGCATCAAAGCACACTTAAAAGCAGTTTGGTTTATTGATTGGTTTATTTTCTAGGTTAAGCAAATTTTGAACTCTTTAGGGAGAACTAAAATATCAATATGAACATGCAAAATAAATATTGTATCTTTTTAATGCTAGGAACACATCAGCCGATTTGTCTCCATTCTACCTATTGGAAGTACACACAGAAATCAATAGATCCAAAACCAGGGAATTAAGTTTTCTCTTTACCTTCTGAATTATTTTTCCCCATTCACAACAACATAATCTGTCACTAAACGGAGTTATATTACACTTAAAAACTGTCAATTAAAATATGACTTCATATGTTTCTCTTCCCCATAATACAATCCATTATCATTTATCTTAATCCATGAGACAGTCACTCAGGAATTAACTTTAATGTTAAACATGTCTAGGCTCATAAACTGCTGGTATAACTATTGTTATTCCTGATATGTCAGGGGAATATGGAATCTATAACATTCCATTACAATTTCAGGAAAAACATCTCAGTTCTTCTCAGTCCTGAGCTGGACTTCAAATCAGTTAACCCAGAAAACATCTCCATTCTTTCCTGAAAGTTAATACATTATTGGGAGATATGAAGACATTTAAGACAGTGTATCAAGTGGAAAAACAGGAGAAACTATGGAAAGGTTACAAGAAGATTTATAATCAGGACAGTTTTTAACTTCAGTTTTCTGCAATAACCTGTTTTATGTGCTCCAGCAATATTTCTGGTTTTCAAGGAGGTGGATAAAATCAAAGCATAGTTAGAAATGCAATAGAGTGAAAATCATTTATCTAATTAGGAACTTAAAACCAAAATTTCATTCTTAATTTGTTCAGAGCACGAAAAAGCTCACTCAAACATTTGAAATGCATGTGTCTGAGCACCTTCTTCTAGTCCTCAATTTTCTTGTTGCACATGAATGAAAATTCAAATCTTGACTTCTTTTCAGTGTATTTTTTTTTTCCTTGGGCATGTACACAAGTTATTGTAAAGCAATTTTGTGTCCTTGTATGTACCAATGAGTCAATTTGTTAATTATTCTTGAGAAACGAGAGATACTTTTTCAGCCTATTGTTTATTAGCCCATATCGCTAAACCTGTTTTTCTTCAAAAAAAATTGGTAAAATCAAGAAATTTACCACATAAGAAACTAGTATCAAGGTGGCTCAAATTCTGTGTATTTTACTGAAAATTCTTCATTATAGATATATTTTAAGAATTATGTCAAATTTTGTATGCTTTGAAAAAGATGAAAAATAATAAAGAATTTATATCATTCTACATGAAAAGGTGTTTATGCTAAGTAACTTGCACAGTATTTCGTATTTACAGGCATGCAATAAAGTCAGTAACAAAAACTCTTTGTGTTCTCATTTTCATATTTTCAATTGCATACCAAGACCTAAGACTTAGAAGAGTTTGTTTTATAAATCCTTACTGTAATTCCAGTGATTTAGCAGGGGTGCTGAAGATACATTTATTTGTGACCTCAAGGCTGGTGATAATCTGGGGAATTAAAAAAGGAATATATTGCACCTGTTTAGAGTTTTAATGATTTTAAAAGCATCATTCATAAGATCATTGCAGTTTCCTTTTTTAAAATATAGTTTTACATTTCTACTAGCTTCATCTGCATGTCAGAATAAGTCATACCTTAAAACAGCAAAAATTATATAAACAACATTTTGAAAGCTACATCCTTCCAAAGCTGGCATATGTGTTAACAATACCAGCTCACCATACATACACAGAAAATTAAGAATTAATATTTTTACCACTGGCAACATTACTTTCTTCTCATTTTTAAATGTTTTTTAAAACATGTTAAAATTCATTTGTAGCTGGAAGGAAAACAACATTGAGGTATCTGAAAAGGCATCAGGCAATCAAGTTTAGGAAGTTAACCCCCATTCTTTTAATGCAAAATTATTTATTCATGTATTAGCAAAACAAAACAAATTACAACAACAGCTAAAAAAAGACATTGAATGTAAGATTTTGCCTCAACTTAACTGAGGAAAAGCTAAAACAGATTTTTCACCTATATATGTTGAAATTGCTATTTCATGTTCTTGCTCAGCCATCAAAAATACATACATATATGTAAAGAAATGCACTCACTTTAAAAAATCCATCCTGGTGAAAAAGGCTTTGAAAACAAATGATTCTTCCACTTTTCAAAATAAGTCCTAAACATCTCATTTAAACAGAGATAACTTGTGTATTTCAGCTAGGAAGGAAGTGCACATACTGCTGATTAATGAATTACACTTTCAGTCCTGGATTCAGAATTCTTGTGTTCTACATTTCTCATACTCACTTCTATATTCATGCTTCAACATTTAAATATAAAGCTGGCTTTGGCACTTATCAATGAGAAAAAACTGAAATAAAATAACAAATATGACAGGATTATATCTTCTCATAAATGAAGAACGCATCTGTGCAAATGGGTGCTGCACACTGAGTCATAACACAGCTCATTACTGAAATAAAGTGCATTACATTGAGAAAAAACTGTTTGAAATTATGACTTTCAGAGCAGCTTTCATAAAAATTTTCAGAGAAATGTCTAATGAGGGTGTTGGACAACCACTTAGGACTCCTAAAGAAGAAATCAAGAGGTTTATTCTCCTCTGAGATCTAAAGTGTCTTTTAAAGGAAGCAGGTCAAATAGTGCTTAATATGTAGGTACCCCACAGGGTTCCATAAAAATTCAGGTATCTTGTTGAAAGAAAAAGGAAAGTCTAACAGATAAATCTTCTGAAACATCAGATGGCAGGTGGTGAATCTCTAACCTGGACCAGTAATGGATGAAAAGCTGAGAAGCGGTGTGAGAGACAAGAAGCTTCTAATTATTTTGTGATTTGCTTTAATTTAAATCAGACTTTAATTTGTTGTCACAACAGATTAACAGTGGCTGCACAAACAAACATAATGAATTCAGGGTGCTTCAGAGCCAAAGGCTAAACCTGGATTTATTGTTGGCATGCGCTTTCTTCATCTCTCTGGCCTGGGTAGGACTTCTTATTTTTTTTACTTTTTTTCATTCCAGAAGAAGTCAGTGATTTAAAGCAAACTAATGAGAAATAAATAAAATGAAGCAAGCTTCAACTTAACTTGGGGATTTGTATTTGTGTGGGTATTTTAAAGTAATGCCATAAGCAGCCGTGCCTTATTCCATTTATTTATTTATTTCTGATTGAGCAAAGAGAAAAACTGTTCTCCACCATAACACTGATTTGGACCTAATCTGGAATAGCCTTTTTATTAATATTGTACTAAACCTCAGGAAATGATGCCATAGGCCACATATTAGTGCCAAAATACATATGAAGTCAGTTGATTCTATTTATTAAGACCATACAAGGCCTTTGACCCCCTTACAGTGCACAAACATTAGGCCAGCTGGCTTACAGACATTCTTTTATACTAAATCTGCACACTCATATCTGTTAGCGACTTTTCATTTCAACACATCGCAAGGAGTACCAGAACTGTAGCAGTGGTTTATATGGTTATATTTAGACTGCATGACTGGCCAGTAGAAGTACATACTGTGTCATTTTCATGCCTTCATTAGTGGTGGCTGATAACAGCCATAACGCTTCTGTCAGGCAGATAAATCATACTGAACTGAGGACCTGGAAATGATCAGATTAGGAATTGACTCTGAACACCCATCTCACTATAAAGCACAGAAATATTTAATTTGGCAGGAATTTGTCACTGAAAAAAAGTGTCATCTGAGTGCAAAAGCATTTATGACCATAGTTTCAAAAGCTTGAATAGGCACAAATCCCTTTCTGAGGTCGAAGTATAGGCTAGAGGTGTTACTGATTTTCAAAGAGATTACTTGAATCTGTAATGAAAGGTGCAAAGTGACTTTGTTTAGTAGACATAACCCACATTTTATAAGCCCATCAGGTTCTGCAAACTGCAAACAAATCCAATCTGTTTATTTCGTGAATGGCCTGTCTGTTCACTACCTCAAGGTCTCACAGAGACCAAATTCAAAACATTTTGTCACCATTCATATTCCTTCACTAATTCTCCAAACCTATGTGGGAAGGTATCATATTCCATTCCAGCGCTGAGCATGTGGTACATCGCTATAATTATGTTTTGTCTTATATTGGGCAGAAATTGCAGACTTTTGGTAGCAGGTTGAGCTGTGTGGAAGAAGGCAGCAAACTGCCCTATGCCAGTCCCAAACGGTTCCATAAGGCTGTGAAAAAGGCAAAAAAAGATCACTGAGCATCAGAAATTCAACCAGGCAGAGGAGTTTATGGTGCCTCTACTCACACATATTTAGAAAGAGCAGTGGGTGTGAGGCACAGGAGGCATGGCTGGAGCCACCACCTTGGAAAGAGACCCTCAACAATGGAGGAGACACCTCCGAGGCAAAGGGTGCCATGGGTAATGTACACCAAGGCAGGGACACCATTAACAGAGTACAGTCTATAGAGGACCCTTGCTGGGATAGGGGCACCACCAGAAGGCCAACAGCAGGTGGCAAAACAGAAAATACCAGAGCAGGGGAGTATTTTAAGGAGCAAGAAGCAGTAGAGAAAAATAAATAAGAAACAGGGAACAGCAGAAAGAAACCATTAAGTGCAAACCTCAACCTTCCATTATTATTATGAACCTCTCATTATAATTATGAACCTCCCATTATAATTACAAACCGTGCGTTATTATTATGAAAAGGATTGAAAGGGACTGAGTGTGACATATAGACCCTTGTATTCTTACAGTCAGATTTATTAGACATTCCTGTGAATGGATAAATATAGCAACATGCAATTCTTCTTAAACAGTAGCCTTCCTTTTACAGAATGGAAGTAAAAATATGAGACAGTGAACAACAACAAAAAGCATCATAATAACTGGATCATAATAGGATGGTAAATCTCTATGCTATGATAAACCTTTGTCATGTAGAGGACTGAGTTCACCAATTCACAGAGAGGAGGGGATTAGATGATGTTTATTGTTGTTTACATATTCTAAGATTTTGGGATCCCTAAAGGAATTCACAAACTCCATTTAAGTCCTCTTTAAATCTTTGTCACTGTGACCTACTTTAAACTCTTCCTGTAAAGAGAATGTTAAAACAGGGAATATCAAGGCAATTTGCAACTTCATTGTAGGAAAAGAAGGCACTCAGCAGTTTTCAAAAACAGGTATGGTACAGCTTTTTTTCCTAACAATGTCTGCTAGATTAAATTTTAAATGTGTTTTCTCGATGAGTAGTTTATATATGGCAGCTAGGTTCAGAACTTCAGGTTTTGTTTTACGACTGGTTTTTTTCTTAATAATAAAATGTACCTGCTGCTAGGAAGTTACAATTAAACAATTTAGATTTTCTTTTCCCCTCTTCCTTGTTAATGCTGTTCCACATTGGGGAATGAAAAAATGCCTTATTTTTATGATGACATTATAGGATTTAAATTACTCTATGTTAATGGAAACCCATGGAAATCAGTGCAGTCCCTTTTGATTTACAGAAGGAGAAAAGGAAGAGAGTTGAACCTTTGGTTACAGTGTCCTAGCTCTGATCGAGACTTTCTGCTCCTGAGTGACTTTCAGGAGTTTTCTTAAAGTTCACTGTTGGCAATGAGAGTTTCTGCAGTTTCTGCAGTTCAAAATCAGCTAATTAAGTAATAGGAATCAGCAAAAAGATTCAAGACAATGCGGGAAAATGTTTTTCCTTCCATTTCTAAATAACAGCAACTCTAAACTGAGTTGGTCATTGTTTAAATTAATTTTCTTCCAACAGGACTGAGACTTCAATTCTAAACTAGTGTTGTATTCCTCAACTACCCTTCCTCTGTGCCAGAAGAAAAATCAAAAATTGCGAGACCTTTGTATCCTGTAGGGAAAACAGTCATGTCTGAATAACCAGTGTATTAAAAACTTTGCAGGTAGATCTTGAAATATAATATAATATAATGCATTTATGACATAGAATTTTCTGTTCATTGACAAAATATTTCAATGAATAGATGGAAATGTGAACATTTAAAAAAATATTTTATACTTGAAACTCCAAATAATAAATATGTAGCAAGAGGGGTAAAAACAAACAAACAAGAAAGCAAACCACATAAACACAAACAAAACCAAAACAACAAAACACACACACACACACACACAAAAACAAACAAACAAACAAAAAAACCCAACCAAACAAGAAAACACCACCACAAAACTATTTATACGTTAAGGTGCAGAAAGCTCCTTAACATCTCCATGAGCTGTGATTCAGGATATATGATATGCTACATTCCATCTATGGACCCTTCCAATTCCCAGATTAGTGAGAATCCTGTTTTCTCCACTGTGGAGGTGTGGTATATACCCTCAAAGAGAAGTTTGAATTATACTTTGCAGAATAAATTCAAGCAGTTTTCCCATCCTGTCTCCTTCGGCTCTTCGGCTTTTCTAACAAGATTTAGGAACCCTAAAGAATTTAGGAAAGAGGGGAAACTTTTAGCTGTGAAGGTGGTGAGACATTGGAATAAGTTAGCAAGGGATGTGGTGGATGCCTCAATCCTGGAAGTGCTCAAAGGCAGGCTGGATAAGGCCTTGAACTATTGGGAGGTGTCCCTGTCCATGGCAGAGGGGTTGGGACTAGATGATATTTAAGGTCCATTCCAGCCCCTTAACATTCTATGATTCAATGATTCTGTGGTGCTATAATTTTATGATTTGATGGGAGATTTAGAAGTCCAACATACAAAATTGTAAGGAGAAAGCCATAAGTTAAGGTAAGCAGAAAGCAATGGTAGCCTACAAGTGCATTTTCAGTGGTGAAGCTGGGGACTCCTTTCCACTTTTCAGCTCTTGCGCATCACTGTACATCCAGCTGAATTCTGACATGATATCACTGTGCAGTTTCCACTTCTGTTTTCCAATATAAACATATCCTAGACTAAAAGAAAGCAGTGCAAATGAGATCTGGTCTTTGGTATGGATAGCTGGAACACATCTCTCAGGTTTTATACATATAGATAACCTTAAACATAAACATTCTTTTGAACCTTTTGATGAATTATGGTCAGTAAAAGTTCCATTCATACTGTTGGACTGCTTTTGGGTCATGTAAAATTAATGCAACATGAATTGTAGGTCTTTCCTGACAGCTATGTGAAAAAATATCTGCATTCTGAGATACTTTAGAGCTCAACAGCTATGCTTTTCTGGAATTCCTGCTGCCTCTAGAGAACATTAAATTTATTGCCAATAGTGGAAATGTTCATTTGTCCTTTAAGTATGAGTAGTGAGGGTGTTCTTTATTTCCCACCTTAATACCATTCCCTCGAGCCCTCCCCAGCAATCAAAGGTATGTACACTCTCACAAGAGAAACAAATAGAAAACTCTTTCTTGTGACAAATTTCCAGTGAAGACATGAACTGCATTTCAGAACATCAAGAAACATTTTAAAAGAAAAAATAAAATCAAACAAAATTTTAATGAAGTCTGTTCAGTGACTCCAAGAACACCATTTTGTTGTTTTCTCTTCCCTCTTATAAGAATCATCCACACTGAATGACACCTTGGATGTTTGCTCTACTGGGTATTGTATTGTATCTGACCATTTGCTTGTTTATGGCTGTTACATATTTACATTCTTTTTGTGAGAAACTGCTATGAGAAAAATGGCTTCCTGAAGTTCTTTCAAGATAAAATATGATTGATATATATATATATATGTACTTACTTCTGCTCAGATTAGTGAATATTTCAGATTCTTCTCTATTGCATGAATTGATTTAATGTTGCTTTTGTTAGGAAGACTTTTAAAAATCTGTAAGTTGGTAAATATTTCAAGGATTCTCTGCTGCATGGGGTTGAAAACAGTCTAAATTTGCCATTTCCTTAATTATTTATTTTGGCAGAGAGAAATAAGCATAGAATTCAAACTGTAATATTTTTAAAAATTTGAGGAATTTCTTTCAACAGTGAATGATGAGTTCATTAAAAAAAAATACTAGAAGTACCCTACAATTTCTCTTTGTATGAGGAAGTGCAAAAGAAGTTAATAGTTTTTTCAAAGATGCCTTCTTTCAAAGAGCTAGAGGAGCTCTGAACAGAACTTCATATGATGTAAATCCTGTTGTAAGATATGGTAGGTGGTGTAAAAAAAGCTCTCTAAAACTCCAGTTGCTCTCTTTATCAGAGTGACTTTTTAAACTGATAGGTGAAATAGGTAATTAACAGCCTGCAATGTTAAATAAATTAAGAGGTTCAGAACTGAAATTTTTACTGGATAAAAGGACAGGTATCCCTTCTGCTGGTTATTCCTATGAAGAGTATGTGGTGGACACCTACTTATAAGCATTTCCTCTATAGTCAATAGGGAGAATTTCATTTCTCCAGACTAGAGTCATTCCTTCCACATATGATTAGGCCCCTAACTTCCAGGTATTTGAACCCTGGTAAGAGGAATCCAGGCTTAGGTCGAGCAAATTAACTTCTTTTTTTCTTTAATGCAAATTAGCAGTTGTGAGTTCATGGTGCAGAAGTGCCAAAAGCTCTTTCTGTGGTCCTTGCCTGTGTTTTTATTAAGCTTTCAGACTAAGGCTGTTTTTGTGAGAGTAAGTAGCCTTACTGAGATGAAAACACTAGCAAAACCTCTTACTTATGTAGATGCTGGATATCTAGACAGTACTATTTATTGTTTACATTGCTATCCATGGTTTTTTAGAGTTTACACTAAGCATCTGTGTTGCCTAGCAATTTTCTTAAAAACTCTGAATAATGTATGAGTGTTTGTGTACAACCTACAAGCTCAGTAGACTGTATTATATTAATATATGCACTATAAATCTTTCCAGTTCAAGAAGTGTTTGATTATCAAATCATGAGGCGGTGAATACACATGTAATCAGATTGAGTAATAGACCTCTACATATATTTTGCACTTTGAGAGTAACTACCATCTGTGGACCTCAAACATTCTGTATGTGCTAACAAATAAATCTTCACACCTCTGTACTGCAAACAATCTATGCCGTTTTTTCTCGCTGTTGCCACACACAACAATACCTTGAGTACACTTTGAAGTTTTGGGCATCACACTCTAAGAAAGACATTAAATTATTAAAGAGCATTGAAAGGAGGATAGTGATCATAGTGAATGAAGGGTTTTGAGGGGAACCCATATGAGTAGTGGTCGAGGTCACTTGGTCTGTTCAGCCTGGAGGAGACTGAGGGAGACCTCACTGCAGCCACAACTTCCTCATGAGAGGATGGAGAGGGGCGGGCACTGCCTGACAGTGCTGCTGGGTGTGGCACCCAGCGTCCCAGCCCGCCCTCACCGCGGCACCATGCACAGCACGGCCCCTGCCCCGCAGCACTGCACCCACAGCAGGACAGAGTCCTGTGTCAGGGCGGAGAGAAAGAATGAAAGGAGGTCCTTGAGTCTCCAGGAGAATTTACTAATCAAAGGGTTTCAATGTTCCAAGGACCCCAAGAAATGAAATCCATGAGCTTAAATTGGGGGGAGGACCCCAGGGAGAGCACAACGCCTTGGCCAACGGGAAGGAGGTGAGGGAGGACCCACAGGGGTGAGTGACACAACCAAAACCATTAAAGAACAGAAAGGGGAGAGTACAACCCTGAGACACCAATGACAATTAGGGCTGTATGGATTTTTCCAGAACCAAGGGAGGGTGGAAGAGGGATTAACAGGGAAGGCAGGAGGCACCCTTGCAGATTGAGGAAGGTTCGGGAAATAGGGGAAGAGCCAGGGAGACTGACAGCTCAGGGGGCAGGGACAGCTGGGGAGGAACTATTGTAACCAGGGGGAGAAGTGGGACAAACCAAAACAAGCACAAACAAAAAAAAAACCTGTTTGGAAAGTCACTCTACCATATCAGGTTATGTTACATTATTTTCTCCAAAGCTCTCATGTCCAGTTCCAGAAGACCCATGATTAGCATTCTAATAACTGAAGGAATATATAAGTTCTGTTTCACTGTGGCATAGTTACAATATTCAATCCTGAGGTGAAAAATCCTTGGATTGGTCATGAATGAGACTGTCTTGCACTGAAATGATTTGATAAACAAAATCGTTGTGGCATTATTATCTTTTGATAAGTCACTAAGCATCTCAGTTATGAAAACATGGTCCAGCTCCCCATTTTTTTTGTAAATATTAACTATTTCTTGAACAGCATATTTAGCCAATTTTCTAGATATCCAGAAAAAATCAACCTTTTTTTTAAAGATAATATTATAATCACACCTATTTAGCATACAAAAATGGGAATTGTACACATTTAGCATCTGAAATTACTCCAGTTGATATAAATAATT
The DNA here is from genome assembly GCF_021018805.1 of Prinia subflava. Lineage (NCBI taxonomy): Eukaryota > Metazoa > Chordata > Aves > Passeriformes > Cisticolidae > Prinia > Prinia subflava. The sequence continues at coordinate 70,911,616 of NC_086249.1, read as the reverse complement.
TCATAGTCCAGGGCTAGAACTTTGTAAGAACTGCTTCGTTGGCGGAAGCAATATAAACAAGATTAGGTGTGATGATACACAACTACATACAGAGGGACTAGTTTAAATAGATTGTAAATCAATCTCATAATGCATTAAGTAAACCAGGACTACATTGGGATGATGATGTAGGAAAAAAGTTGTCACAGGCTCATTGTTTGGCAGGGGAAATGAGCGTTCAGTGAATTCCAGGAAAAAAGGGTTTCTGTAATTCTAAGATATTTTAGCTTGTTCCTATGCCTAGAAAAGCCCATGCTACAGCACAGGTATATTAGTCCCCTCAGAAAAAAATGCTGTAAAAAAATTCCCATTATTTTACAATGTGCAAATAACTAAGCAGGAAATATGAACAGAAGACTGCTGTGAATGCTCATTTGGATTGTACACCATTCATTTTTAAAAGTTTCACTATTAATTAACTATAAATCTTTTTTTTTTTTTTTGAAAAAAGTGAACACAGCAAACTTTCTATTCCAAAAATTACTTCCAGTATCATTTAAATAATTATCAATACTTCTTTCATTTCTTCTTTATAGCAGCTTTGTTGTTGTGAAAAATTTTATCTATAAAACCCTAAAAACAATTAAAAATCCATTAGAACTAAACAGCATAGGAGAATTCACAGATTTCTGGGACAAATATCTACTAGTTATTTGAAATAAAAACTATGATTAAAACACCTACATAGCTATTGAAGAACGTAAAATGCACTGTGTAGGTCACACAAATTAGTGTTTAATTCCAGTTTATCTGTCATATGTTCACTTCTAAATCTGCCATAGAGTGGTGCAAGGAATGCTGAGTGATGCCACAGATCTCTCAGTCTGTGACTATGCATATCTTAAATTCATTAAACTTAATTCATTTATGCTGTGTAACAGTAAGCCTGATGAGCAATGGAGCATACACATACCACTTGAACATTTGTCTGTGGTTGTTCTCTCTAACATACACTTGAAATATATAACAAAAATATCACCTTTGGCTTCCTCAGTCTTCTGTGCCCAGTAACAATAATTTTAAATAATATTTCACAGTGACCACACAGCAGAATTGTTAAAGATTTTCTGAAGAGACAAGTTTGAAAATTAGACTAAATTTGTCCTTATTACGAGATGACAAAGCATTTGGTTGAAAACTGAAAGTTCAGCAAATGTATTTGCCAGAGATTTCAGCTAAAAAGCTGTCAGCCTCTAACTCTCTGTACTCTACGCTGTTTGCAAAATTCACCTGGGAGGGCAGTGAAGTTACAACACTAAAAGGCTCTACAAATTCTCAACTTTTGTTCTGAACCCATAGGGTCTGCTGACAGCTATGCACGCTTTAGAGGATTTTCACATGAAGTATTTCTGTGTTCTCTAGGTGAGGGTGAGAAGCGGAATGATGGTTTGCAGAGAATTAAAAGGAGACAGAGGAGAATCCCTGGCTGCCATTAGACTGTATAAATCAAACCCAGTATTTTGAACAGTGAAAATGCCAGTGTTTAAAAGCTAGAGAAGAGAGGACAGATGGATACCCATTTTATAGGCTCAACTTTGCTAGTGGCAGAATTTAAATTATTAGTAGTCAGATCACTGAATAAAGCCATTTGCACACATAGGCCTTTTCTTCAAGATTTCTTTGACTCAGGTTTTTCCTTTTCTTTTCTAATATATCACAATTAAACTCCTTCAAAAAACTTGTACAAGCACTCTGGAGTATTGAAGTGAGCTTTCTGAATGTATAAAAGATTTCTCCAAGAGCTTTTATGTAATTTGTAAGCTTTCAAAGGAAAGATTTATGTTCTTATAGTCTTCTTCAAGGCAAAATGACACCAGAGTTACCTTGTTCAGGTAAAGTTATATAGTATTATGGGAACAGAGACATGAGCATAGGACACAAAGCAGAAAAAATAATCAGAAGTATATATAAGAATTAATACAAAAAATGTATAAACTAGAAATAAAATTAATAGACTTAAACAGTGGAAATAAAATATTTACACCAATTAAAAGGTACTAAAACTAATAGTATTGCATAGACTTTCTGTAAGATATTACATAATAAAAAATGCTGATTTTAATAATTATTCTATACTCTTAAGCATGTTTCCATATTAACAAAACTGGGGATGCTTTTGTAGAGACACCAACACATGGAATCTCAGAGTCATATAACCATAGCATTGTTTGTGTTAGAAAGCCTCTTCAAAGTTCCCTGAATCCAACTTCTCAGCCATGTGTGGTGGCATCTTTTGATGGAGCAAGTGGTTCAAAGGCAAACCTTGAACACTTGCAATGACTGGGCATCCACAGCAACACTTCCAGTTATGAGTCCCTGGGCAACCTGTTCCAGTGCCTGATCACTCACATAATAAAAAAAAAATTAAAAATTGCTCTTGATGTCCAATATAAATCTACCCTCTCTCAGTTTAAAAACAGTGCACCTTTTCCTTTTCTCTACAGGGTTCAGTAAAAAGTCCCTCTCTTTCTTTCTCAAAATATCCCTTTATATGTATTAATAGGCCACAATAAGTCTTCCCTGGGGCTTCTCTTCTTCAGTCTAAACAGGCACAACTCTCTCAGCCTTTCCTCATAGGAAAGATGCAGCCCCCTGATCATTTTCATGACCCTCCTTTGGACGAACTCCAACAGGTCCATGTATTCTTGTGCTGGGGATTCTAGAGCTGAACACAGCTGAAACATCCTCCAGGTGGGGTGTCATGAGAGCATGTCTTGCTTGACCTGCTGCCCATGTTTTCTTTTTTGCAGCTTAAAATATGGTTGGATTTCTGGGTTGTAATGGGGCACTGCTGGCTCATATTTAACTTTTCATCTACTAATATCCCCAAGTCTCTCCAGGTCTCCTCTCAGTGTATTCACCACTAATTTGTATTGATATTGAAGATTGCCCCAACCCAGATACAGGGCTTTGCACATAGCCTTGCTGAGCTTCTTGAAGTAAGTGTATATTGTCTTCTTCAAGCCTGTGAGAGTCCCTCTGGAGAGCCTGTCTTCAGTCTAGGTTATCAGCTGCACCATTCACCTTGGTGTCATGTGTAAACCTGCTGAGGGTGCACTCAGTCCCTCTGTCTATGTGATTAATAAAGATTTTGAAGAGAAATAGTCCCAAGAGGAACTGCCAAGGGACACCAGTTGTGACTGATCTCCATTTGGACATTGAGCTGTAGACTGCCATTCTTTGCAGGCAACAATAACAATTACAGAGAACTGATATTACCTTCTGAACAAATATGAAAGAAATCCTGCTAAATCATAAAGCTGAACTTGGAAACAGTGTCACAATAACGAGGGCTTTCTATATAATACTCATTACTGATCCATATCTCTCAACAGAGATAGGCTATACGTTTATCAAGGAAAATGGAATTTTGATCATATAAATTTTAAAATTTCTAAAAATCAATATATTGAAATGTTTGAAATGTAATGTCCAATTTCTTCATTATTTTCTTTAAGGGACTGAGTCCTTCTTTTTGACTTTGTTCTTTGGGGCTTTTTATCTTATTACAAGAAGGTACAGAAAAGAAACAGGCTAAAATCTTTTCAGAAACCCTTGGAACTACTCCTATTTTGCCTTTAATTTTTGAAATGTGACAATTAAATCATTACTTTTTTTTTTTTAAATATAATTTTCCTCAGAAAGTTTGCAGTTAAAATGCTATATCTGAAAACAAGCATTCCCTTCCCCCTGCCCCAATTTTTTGACCAGATTCCTCTTAATCTCTCTCCCTCAGAAACTTTGACCCAAGTAACGCTTCAGGTTTTTAATTTACAGGCTGTTAGTCACTGAAGTAGAAAATACTGGGTTTGCACATATTTACACACATTTCTTTACAGATGTGTATATATATATATATATATATATATATATATATATATATATATATATATGTTGTTGTCTATATATACAGATATTCAAACATCTATCAGAGAAATATTATGTTAATGCCACTGAAATGCTTGGTAATAACCTCAGATAAACTATAAACCTAAACCTGGAAAGGGCTTTCAAAACTGTTTGCTTGCCAACTGTCTAATGTACTAAGTTGTTGTAATTTATTGCTGACCTTGGTTAGCAGGTGTGAAATGCATCAGGGGAGATGTAGTGAATCATCATGATTTTGTTTTCAATTATTGTGTTTGCTGTCTGCAGCTGAAATATGAATGAAACATATTTTATATAGCTTTTTTTCAATGACAGCCAAAGAAAATATATACAAGGCAAAACAATTCATGATGCTTCCTCTGTATTTTTAAAATTTCTGATATGAAATAATTTCTTTCTAAATGTTTAGACACATTGTACACCCAGGTTACCTGTACTTTTCCTGTGGTTAAGGAAAAGAAGCAGTGGGAAGACTTCCGTGGTAAGAACACTCATTACCTGCCTCATATAACACTCATTTCCCCAAAATCTTGCCAATCTATCAAATGTAGAATACTGTTAGATGTAAACTTGACAATTGCTCCAAACTATATAGATTATTGCAGCTTCTTGGTGTCCCCAAACACAATAAAATATATCCTTACTTAAATAACAAGAACTAGAAGAATGCCCTACTACAAGGTATAAAGACTACATTGTAGCTTTCCTATTAGATGAGTCTAGAAAAAATGGATTCTGGTTCTGAGTCACAGCTGACCAAAGTTTTGTTGGGTTATGCAGAATTCTGTGATATCTCTTTACTAGTAATCTCTTCCTTTCCCCTAAATCTGATGAGCCTTACTCAGAAACACAGGTATGGAAAATGAGGCTAAACTCCTAATTTCAGCTATGTTCCACAGTTCAACTCCTGGCTGTCTCACTTTCAGAGTGAGACAGTCAGGCTCAGGATTATAGCAGCTGCATGAAGCAGACAGCCATCTACCCCTTCTTTCAGTGCCTACACCTGGATATTACTAGTGCTGCACATAATACTAAATCCAGGTAAGTGCACAGTCACAGAGTATTTTCAAGAGGCTGGAGAGTCTTAAATAGGTAGACCATTCCCTGCAGCTGTTCAGATGTGCTAATACTCAAGTTTAAAACAAACAATATAATTTGAAAATAGCTACTTGTTGAAGTTATTTCTTTTAAAGAAAGATCTAAGAATGTGATGTAGCACTAGGTCACCTTGTACAGACAGAGTCTTTGGTAATTTTCTCTTAAATCAGGCTAATTTTGTCTTTGCAAAATTAATGCACCAAACTTACTTATTGTATGGATTTTTAGATTTTACTCTTCAAAAAATTTTGTTGCTGTCACTCCAAAATATAAATGCGTTCTATGTTTTTGCTTTGATCTGTGTGCAGATGTAGAAGGGTTTGGATATAAAACCCACAAAAACAATGGGCATATACATCTACGTATTTATATATGCATAGTTATTTCATGTAAGAAAGATTAAAGATCATCTTTGAATAGCTAGTTAAAAACTTACAGGAATGATGGTCTTAATCTGAAATTTTACATACTTAAAAGAAAAAATGAAGAGTCACATATACCTTGAGTGATTTGCCTTAAGGAGTTTTAAGTTGAGATACAAAGTACTCTGATGTGCTATATATACAAAAAAATACAAGTGCAAAGCTTGAATTTACAATTAAAGCTACATTGGCTTATGAGATAGTAATCTCAAAGTACTCTATAAAATTAAACTACCCATGTAAAACCTGCATTTAGGGCACAAATTTAATAATTTCAATGTAAATTTATTTTCTTATATAATCATATATATATATATATCACACTTTAGGAGAGTTCAACATATTGATCTGGGAAGAAACAAGAGTTTAATTTGTAAAGTTATTGTTGAATTGTTAAAATCTTAATATTTGGAATATTATAGCCTTTTTCACATTAATGCAGTCAGATAACTTCCAATGCTTTAGCTGGTATTTCAAAGCAGAAGTTCTGGCTTTTACAACTTAATACATATGCAGTCAAAATTAATTTCATTGTATTCTTAACTCCAAAACCACAAACTTCAAAAGGTTTAAAAAGAAATAATCTGCTTCTGTAGTAGGAGTATGGCATAGTAACCATATATCTGCTGTATGTAGGGACTTGTTAACTAATTTTCTTGCTTTCTTATTTTCGTTCTTTCTTTCCTACTTTTTTTTTCATTGTATAATTTGTTGAATTCAAACTCATAAAAAACTGTTGAAGAGATTCAACTTCAGAGGAACAGTTTTTGACTCATAATATTTCAAAAAACACATTTCTGGAAATTTTGCCATATTAAATCTTATTAATATATGGGTCTGGCACAATCATTATTGAGTTGTCATCATCGTCTACAGGATATAAATCTAAAAATACCTCCTGTATAAAGAGAAATCTTTATTAAAACCATCTTTCTTTAAAATTATGTTACATCAATATGTGATGTTTTTGTGAGCACAAGTTCCTTTTATGTTACCATGGCTGGTCAATTCCCTGCTTGTGTTGCCTCAGTAGTAGAGCTATTAGAAAATTTGGAAAGCAGCTTGAGCAGGTGACCTTTTAAAGAAAAGCTTATCAAACCACTGATCTCAGTAAGATCTTCATTAAAGTGAAAGGAAGATCTGTCTATTTTTGTTTTTTAAACATGAGAATTGAAATATCCTAGGGTGATTTAGTTTACTTATATTTGATAGCTCCTTATTTTATAGTCCAAGTCTGATTCTGTATGTATTCCAAGCAGATAACTTTAAGAAGCACTAGCAAATTGTTACTTCTATGTCTGGTCATAATCTGACTGACATTATTTCACCAAAAATTCTCTACGATATATAAAGTTCTGCTGCAGATTGTTAGACAGAGCATAATGACAGAGACATCAGTTTTATCAGGGTGCTCTGCTTAATAGTCATAGATATATAGAATTTCCCTGTAAGCATAGTTGAAATTAGTCAGCAGTAACCAATACATATTTCAGACGATATTGCTAAAAATGTGAATATCAGCAGGTTATAAACGACTTGTAGGGATGTCCAACATGTACAACAAGTTTCCAGCTAATGCTTCCACTGAAGTTTATCACAAATACAGAGTACACTAATATTCCACATTTAACAGGCATCTGGATTCTAAGTAGTGTCTGTCTTACGTGCCAAGTCCCTCTAGGCTGTCAGTTGAACACAGCTTGTTTTACAGTTTGCCTAGATTTCACAGATTGCCTAGTAGATTCTTGCAAATCTACTCAAGAATTTTGAATGCATGAGAAAATGTACGAGGAATTTTTTATCCTGTCTTTCTTCAGCTCAAGGAAGTCACCATCTGCTTCAGTCATGCAAGACAAGAGTTCAGCTAATAGCAGCTGACATGTGAATTCCAGAGTTGTTGTGCTAACAGTTTCAAAACCATGGCTATGTCAGTAATTGGCCAGCTAGAAACAATCATTAGATGCGACAATTCTGATCAGCAATAACTGGATGGTTATTGTTTTTCGCCCTTTAAACACCAGAAGATGCAGGTATCCACCCTCTTTCAGAAGAAATACATTAAAAAATGTACTAGATTAAAAAAAAAAAAAGTAGCACTATTGCTAAAAATGAAATACAAGATGAGGATAGATTGTATACCTCCAAACACTGAAATACAGAATTTTGTCTTTAAACTTGATATCCTGAAGCAGTATGAGAAATTTCCTCAAGTTGTACACAGTTCATGGCTGTTTTACACTTCTTACTCTAACAAGCAAAGTGGAGTCCTCTTTTTCAGTTCTCAAGAACACACTTTTGCACAGGAATAAATGCTGTCCCTGTTTTCTTCACTGTATCTATCTATGACCATTTGTGCTGTGAATAAAAGTGCAGAGAAGATCTTGTTGCTAAGCTGCCAGAAATTGCATCACAGTTAGATAAAAGATCTGGTTATAAAAAAAGGACTAGTGGTGGAGGGAGAAAAGTAAACATTTTCACAGGTGACTTGGCCAGAGATTTAGTTCATCAAAGACTTTTTTTTCCTTTGAAAGAAACAGGAGAAAAAAAAAAAAAAAAAAAAAAAAAAAAAAAAAAAAAAAAAAAAAAGAGGACTTTTTAAGTATTATTTGGAAAAGATCAGAAGGAGCAAGCAGTAAAATTGTCTAGAGACATATGGGGTAATTATGTCAGAATGGACATTTAATAAAAACAGATAGGAGTAAAAATAGCCAAATTGTAATCAACGATAGAAGATCTATGCTAAAAATGGAAGTAATTTCCTGAATCGAGGCTTGAAGAACACTTACAGCATATTTGAAGAGCAAAATAAGGCTCCACTTGTTACTTAGTGTGATTTTTTGCTTTAAGCTCACATTAAAACAGAATCTTTGTAAAGACTACCAATAAGAGAATTCCTTTATTTTTTTATTATTTTTAAAATGGTACTTATAGTTGAAGCTTATAAAATAAACTATAACTTCAGTTAAAGACCTGTCTTTACTCTGAAGAACCCTGTTGATCACTCATGTCTTTCCTTCAGTTTAATTGCCAGAATTAATGTTTGGACAGGTGGGAAGCCACCTGAACATGGCTTTTTAATATAACTTTCCAAAGAAATAAATTTTCTGAGATAATGTTGGTCATCCTTCTTCCATTCTTTCCTTTCACCAAAGCTGTTGAGTGAAATGGTACTGAGTTAAACTTAATTATTTTAAAGAAAGAGTTTCTGCAGTTTTTATTTAAATGATAAAAAAATAATTTATTTTTTAATTCAATTTCATAAAAATGCACAGATGACATTTGTGAGCTTTTTAGATGGATAATTATTTTTATTCTGGTTTTTTAATGAAAAATTTCGCCTAGAAATATTGAGAATTATGAGTATTGAAATCCCAATTATGTAGTTAGCTATTGGAAATACTGAGATACGGATCTTTAGATTATTTTATATATTAACAATTACAAAGAACATTTTAGTTACTGTTCATTTCATCCTAATATGTGTTTAAAGTTGATCAGAATAGTTCCTATTACTCTTGACTCATTCTAGAGTATTAAGGAGTCAGCAGAATATGCTCTCAGATTTATTGCAGTGCTCATTTGCAATAGAAAACCCAGAAACATTATTAAAGATTTTTTGTTTGTTTCATTTGCAATACTAAAAAACAAGAATAACTTTTAAGCCCATGAACTTGCCGTGTCTTTAAAACTATACTGTAGATCCAATGGATGAGCCTTGTTCTTTCCACTTATTGATGTTAAAACACATACTGAATTACCAGTTTCAGTTTTTCTTTACACATATGCAAACAGTTTAGATATCACCTTTTATTCTGCCCTTTTCTTGTGTTCTTGTAACACAAATACAAAAGATCTCTTGCAGATTTTGCAAATGGTTTGTCTCTACTTAGAATCAGTTTTATTACAGTACTAGTAGTGATAACTATATAAGGAGTAATTGTCACCTTATATGATAAAATTCTTTTTTTATTAGTCTCTCAGAGATACTACCATCAACTTTACTAATAATTTCAAGTAATAAGGTCCAAAAATTTATATTTAGATTGAATCTATTGATTAAATTTATGGAAGTACCTCTTTACTATATATTCCTTTTAATTTAGAGTGCTTTTGGTATTAAGACCTCAGAAAGGGTTTCACAAAGCATTTCAAGGAGGTACATGGAATGTTTATGAATGCAACAATACCCTGGGTTTTGTGGCCAGCCTTTGCAAATTTCAGTGGCCAGTGTATTTTCAGACAGATAGCAGTAAAGAAGATAGTTCTGTATAACTGTAAATATAAAAATATATATTAAAAAAAAAAAGAAAAAGCAGAGTGCTGTGCCCCTGGAATTGATTCTAGTATACAAGAACTCAATCTCACTAAAAACAATTTAGGGTATGTAAAGCATATTTTGGAGTTGGATCAGATTTTTATTTTTGCTTATGTGAACACAAGTGAAAGTTTGGTCATTATGTTGAAAATTTGATTTTAAATACCCCAAAACTCAGCATTGCACATACATTCATCTGTGAATGCCTTTCAGGATGTACCACTTCAAAAGACTTACTCAACAAGTAAATAGGATTTTTGGTCTCAGACTTTATGCCATCTAATTTATCTCAGTTATACGTAATCACCTACACAGCATGTAAATTCCTCTTTTCAATACCCCAAACTGGTGGCAGTCTGGATGATTTCAATAATTTTAAAGATTTTTTTTTTTCTGTGAAGTTTACAGTGCCTCTTGGTTTTTATTATTGCACCATTTTAAATCTGAATAGCTTTTCTGGTCTTTTTTCTATACAAATTTTGAATCATCAGAACTCTTGGGCTTTTATCCTTGGCATTTGCTTACAACTCACAAGAGAAACTTTACTACCCTTCTCCCAATACTGTAGTGGCAGTCTAGAAAAAATTTTATCAGGATTGAGAGTAGAATCCAGGAAAATGGGAAAGGATGACAATTGTTTCATATTTATGGGGTTTTAGAGACTAGAGAAGTTCTCCTGTTCTCTTTTGTATAGCTACTGGACTCAATCACCTGCCAGCAGAACTGTTATGAAGAACAGCCTATCATTATTTGACTTCTTTCTCTTAGCTGCCAAACTGTAGCTGCAGAAAAAAAAAATCTACAAACATAAGTGATTTTGGAGGTGTTTTAACATTTGAACAAATATCTGCATTAGCATCCTCAGGATCAGCCCCTGCTTGCTATGGTGTGGAAAGCCAAATCTCCTCAATTTAAATGGTAACCCATACCTCCACCCCAAAATTTTAACAGCATCCTTAAGATACTGAGCTGCAACAGAGAGATTTCCAAATGGTCCCACAAAGAAAAAGATTTTCTGCTTCTCTTTCTATTTATGCTTATGTGGATTTTCCACATCATGTCCTCCAAGAAATGGTTGAAAAATTTCAGCTCAAGAACATCACTCCTTATGTCACTGTTAATGCTGAGATGCGTTGTTCCCCCTTATCCCCTAAAAAAAAAGGCTTTAGAGATCTGACAACAAAAGGCTGCATAGCACAAGCAGCTTCAGTTCTGCCAGTTAAAAGGCATTCGGACTTCCATCAAACCCTTTCTTTTTTTATGGCTCTCTGCATTCTGACTGCAAAGTAAAACAGGATTCTTTCAAAGTCCTGGGCATTTTGCCACCACTTTGGGCCATGGGGCCAATAAAAATCATTAGCAATACATAAATTTTATCCAGTGGGCTTTCCTGAACATGTGCAAATGTTCATAAGGTTAGAGAACAGAAATCCATATGTTCTATCTTACATGCTTGGAATGCATTGAGTTTAACTAGTTTAGAGTAAGTTCACATGAATACCCTGATATTTTTATATCAAATTAGGATACATGTGCTTCTACACATAAGTACTACAATGAGTCCTGATTAAATAAACAGATTACTATTACATTCCAAGAGATAAAATCAATCACTACAAAAAGCACCGCTTTTTCGTCTTTACTGTATTACATTAACACTAAGCTACAATATTTGAAAAATATTCACATTTTCTTAAGTGGAAATTTGCCCTTTTAAAATAGAGAGTTTCTATCTACATTTCCTGTGGTAAAGCAACACTCTTGAGTTATTGGGGGTGGGGGGAGGACACTGTGAAATCTATTATTTAGTAAAATATTTTCATGAGATATTATGGAATATTTTGGACCAATTTTAACTCATCTCTAAGTAGCTTTCTTTACATGACTACCCAAGTTACTCAGTATGAAGCACATACTATTGTTTAACTAAAAGTTTGGTACACCTGGAAAAAAACCCCACCTATTTCTGGCTTGTTCTTGAGCTATTTTGAATAAGCAAGACACCTAATATTTTGGAAGTTTGGGTTGTTTTGGAATTTTTTTTTCAAATGTGCTTTTTTTTTTTTTTTTCCTAGGCTAGTGTCAGGTAGTAGCATAATTTTTATGTGAAAGCAAAAACAGCAGAAGAAACCTGAAACTTTAAATAATATAAATAACTAAGCAGCACACAAACGTTTAATGTGTAAATATATTTGGTCTGCTAAATAGGACGGACCCTTAACAGAATCCTGCACACGTTGCTCTGTAATGATATTATTTTACAGAACATTGTGCCATAATAGAGCATTTTAACATCCTACAATGCATTTTGGGAGTACACTTGAAAACAATTTCATAGGGCTTTTTTTGGAGTTAAACGGAACTGGAGCTGAGGTGTTCTGTAAGTGCATTTTATTGTGGCTCTGGCTATGCACCTATACACCCACACCAGAATTATTCCTTTCTTTGGGATATTAGATTTTGAAAAGTGAGGATATTATTGTACATGGAAACATTGAGGCAGAGCTCTTCTGAAACAGAAGTGAAAACCACGCAAATTATTTTGCCTAAGGGTTTTAATTACTAGGATGATCCCAAAATGATTATCAGCGTAAACATATTTTAGAATCAAAATACATTAAGATAAAAACCCTAAACAACTAAAAAAAGCCCCAAACCAAATCAATTCCCCTCAAAGACCCATCAGAAGCAATAGTTAAAACCATTGTTGCTGAGATGTCAAAACCTCAGCAAGAGTAGGAAAATATTAAAAAAATATAATTGCTGCTTTAAGACATTTAATTTGGCCTCAGGAAATTCTTAATTTTTATATGTTGTGATCTCAAGTTTTTGATGTCACAAGTTTTGGATCCTTTGATTCCAAGTGACTTAGAGGAAATGTACTGCATTTACGTTCCTCTCATGTTAAGTCATCATGATCTAAATTTTCTGAGCTGTGCACTGGTTGTGAGAACAAAGTGTCCTTATAAAATGTGAGCATTTTTCTTGCATGGCATTACAATATTTAATCTGTGTAGGTTGTCAAAATAATTTGTCTGTATATCCTGTTTCTTTTAGGTGTTACTAACACCTTTCTTAATTTATTGAGTAATTTTCAGCTGTGTAAGAGTGATTAAATAAATACAACACATAGTTTAGTTTTACTAACATGTACAGTATGCTAGATACTTTCATAAAAATAAGAAAAAGCAAATGTGAAATAACTGGACCATTGACTGTATCATATTAGAAATACAGCTCAGATAGAATATATTATTACATTAATTTCTATTGATTTTTATAAAGAAATATTTAATTTTTTTCACATAATTCTGCATCTTGGATGAGTAGAAATATTGACAACTAACCATGTAAGCATAAGAAGCACAGAAGATAGTTATAAATAAATTTGAATTACCATAACTGGGGAAAATTACACTAACTGCAATGGGAAACTTAAAATTTAATGTATTAATGTGTATATCTTGCTAAGTTTGGAAATTTTAGGGTTTCTTCCTTTATTTGATATGTTTTTTTACTTAAAATAACATTCAATCTGATTGTTTTCAAAAGCTTTTCATTTCAATTTTTTACCTGCTAATTCAGATCATGCCCATTGTTTAACGCAATAGTCTTCAAGGTTAACTCAAATCAATTTAGATTACCTGAGTCGAGTTTCAAAGGAACAATGCAAAAAATCATTGATCCATTTGAGATAACTATGGGATTATCATGTAAATAATATATGTATATACATCTCTATCTATCTATATCCATCTATATTTAATGACATTTAAAAAATCTTTTAAAAACATTTCTACCACTTCATGTTCTCGTAGTTTCTGAAAGAAAGATAAATTTTTATTAAATATCTTTATCATCACTGAGATTATCTATCATTTATTTTTTATAGAAGAACACACAGAATATTTTTCAAGACAAATAGGACAGAAGGTGTATATGTTTAGCAACACACACATACATCCATAATATGTTTTAATTCTTTCTCTTCTTTCTCCCATTTTCCTCTATCTAGTAATTAAATATACCAGAGTTTCACGCTGACTGACGATGTGTTGGACTAAACATTACATGCCTTGCAGCAGCTCTTGCTCACACTGGAGCGTGACTCATTTATGAGGTTACTTATGTAAGTCTTCAGTGTGTAGTGAGTTAAAATGTACTGTCAGGCACTAAAATGGAGTAGAAGAGATGTTCTGAATTGTCACTTTCCATCCCTTACATGTAAATATCCTTTATTACATCAGCAGAATAATTTAATGGCTGTAGATGTTGGTACCTGTAAGCACATAAAGTGTAGATCAATGCTAATTGTCACTTTTGCTCCAGATTTTGAAAGCAGAGTTGCTGAGATGCACAAGCACATTTTGTAAATTATAGCATGAGCAGTTGTGTGGCAAATCGATGGTAATGCTAAGACTTGAAATCACCTGATAAAAGGAAGTGAGCCCTAGGCTAGCTCTTGGCACCAGGTATGCACCAGCTCAGGACTCCTGTCAGAGAGATCACTCACAGGATTCTCTGCTGTGTCGGTCACGTGCATCACTGAAATAATTTCATTACACTCTACTGCATTAAGTAAAAGGACAGTATCAGTAGTTACTGATCATTCACAACTCCTCAACATATAATTTTCTTACAATAAAATGCACCTGATTTATCTGGTTTGTGGGATTTTTTTTAACTTTGTCTTTCACTGTGTAGTATTGTGATGCCAGAAATAAATATAACCCTGGATATATTTGTATTACCTAACCAAATATTTAATAATAACTAATTAACTTTCAGCTATTCATATGAAAGTTAGCTCAATATCTTGTTCTAGCCTTAGGATGTTCTTTTTTTTGGTGGTGTTGTTGGGTTTTTGGTTGTTGTTGTTTGTTTTTGTGATGAATTCTCTACTAAAGCAAAACAAATTGTTAAAAATTTTATCATTTTAATATTTTTTTTTGAATTTCAGTTCACTTGTTTTAAAGTGATAGGTCTGGATTTGTTTCTTGTAACTAGAAAGAAATCTAAAAAAAGACAAGGTCTTGTACTGAAGTTCAATAATGGTTATATCTTTTTCAAGGACTATAATTCATTTTAAAAGCATCGGAATTAATTTTAAACCTAAACAGTCCTAAAAATAATCTTTATATTTCAATTTATTTTAGTGATCTTTGTATGTTTTGTATTCCTTTTACGTCTGCAAAAAAAGACTGTGGTTTTTTGTTGGCTTTTTTTCACTTCTCACAGTTCAGATCAGAAATGCATGAAAAATCAGGGTAGAATTTCTGATAAATGTTAGTCTAGTCTAGGACAGCTATAACAATTAAGTTCTTTACCATCAGTACCACAAAGTCTCTTCTATTCATATTTCAGTGCATACCTGGTACAAATTACTCCCCACCATTTTTTCATTTTCAAAAGGAAACTTTGCTCAACCCCAATCTAACTGGCATTGTCATTGTTGAATACTGCTTGTTTTTCTCTACAGAACTGCTATTTTTGCTAGACTTTACAAACTTTCTGTCGATGAAGCCTTCTAACTGAAGTGTTTTAAGAAATCTGGAACATCATTTGAGCTTGAATTTCCCTTAACTAAAACCAAACAGAGTCTTAGGTACCTGCTTGGAAGAAACATTTGGAAAAAATTAATACGAAAAAGCAGTGGTGATTATAAACATCTGTCCTTCAGCATGGTTTTAGGCCCACATACCATTTTAAAATCACTCTGACTAATCTATTTTAAGTGATTAATACAGCAGCATTAAAGAAAAATATCTATGGGATTTACTGTGTGGAACATTTATTGAAAAAAGACTAATAGATCTGCTACTGTAAGAAGTTTGTCTTTTGCCTTCCTTCACTGGTATAAGTTTTTTGTTGTGCAATTTTATGAGAACAAGATGCCAATAAAACTATGTTTGAAGTTTATATACAAATACGTATCTGTGTGTCTCGTGAGCATCAAAAGGACATCTCCATGTCCTTTACCTTTTTTCTTTTTCTCTTTAGTGCTGGAACACGGAGCTACAGCATTGTTCTGTATAAATAACATAAATTACATAGCCATGATCTTTTGGGAATATAAACCATTTCTCATCTGCTGAATAAAATACCTTTTTCACTTTCAAAGCTATGCAGAACTGTCGTATTTTATGCATTACAGAATGTTTATACAAGTATGCTTTAAAAGAAAAAAATCTGGATGAACAGACTTTATCGGGTGTCAAAAAGCATCTGTTGATAAATGGCTCTGTATGTGTTCTGAGGTAACATTAATCAAAAAAGGAAAGTATTCCTTCTTAATCCAACCTCCCAGAATAACCATACATATAAGCAGAATATAAATTAACTAGAATACCTTTGTAAGACAGGTATTCCAAGATTTTATTGCGGAAATAAGACTGGAACAAGTACAAAAAAATGACAAATATTTAACTTATTCTTAAAAGCTAGCGTATTGTTTAAATTTCAGCAATCCTATTTATTGGATTAATTTTATGTTGTAATGGATTTTTTCCTCTCTGCCAAAGCAAAATAACTGTGCAATACATTAGGTATTATTGTTCATAAATAATAATAGCAGGGTCTTGCTCAGTCTTACAGGTATGTGCAGCTCTGCTATACACCTCTTAAAAGTGGTATGCGTTAAACAATAGAAGGATTATTTGGTCATAAAACAGCAAAGAGGAAAACATCAAAACAACTCTAAAGAATAATGCAACATTCATGACTGGCTGATGTGTACTTCTGTGTTAATGAGTTCATAAATTTTTAGACAACATTTTGAGATGTGTTAAAGTCATAGAAAATGAGGCTGAAAAACTTCTCAAACACTTCAGGAATTCATCTGTGGAAATTCCCTCCTGAAGAGAGGATCACTATATCTAAACTTTTCCTGACAGATGTTTATCTAACCTGTTCTTAAAAGCATCTAAAGATAGAGATTTTACATCCTGCTAGAGCAATCAGTTATCTTGGTTAAATAGCCTGAAGGCTGGAAAGTTTTTCTGAGTGCTTAAGTTAGATCTCCTTCAGTGCAATTTAACCTATTTCTTTTTTCCTCTCTCCCGTTTTTATTCTTTTCTGCCATAATCTTCCATAGATTTGAAGACTGCTATTTTGACTCTCTTTAGTTTTCAGTCCTGCAGATGAAACTAGCTGAATTCCTCACTTTCCTCAAAAGCAGTAATTTTCTAGATTTCTGGCCATGGGTAACTGTCTTCCAGACTCTATCACATTGGTTCAAATCTTTTTTGAAATGTGAGGTCCAAAAAACTTAGCTGATATCTCAGTCATGCTGGACAGACAGGAAGGATTTGATGAAATGTCGAATTTATGGATCAATTTATTCTTCACACTCTCTTTTATGTTCTTTGAGGAGCAGGGCAGGTACAACTCCTGTATTGGGAGTGGCAGTCAGTCACCTAGGACCTGTGCAACTAGGAGATGGACCCTAAGGACAAGATCAGCCTTTAAAAATTAGATGCCTTGCTATTAGGACTACTTCTGAGGGTTGAGGAGCAAACAGCCATTCTAAAGGTAACACTTCTGTAAAAGAGGTCAGCAACAGCCTATGAGAGAGGGCTGAAATGTTTTCTGTTCAAGTCTAAAGAAGGTCTGCTTTTGGTCTGAAAACTTAATCCTGGTCCATTATATTCCCACTTGACCCTGAAAAATCTCTCACCTTTAGGTGACAAGGGGATCTCCTTTAGGATGCAGTGTGTGATCGGCACAAATAGGGTGTAAGATGGGAGTGCCTGATGCATCTGATCAGCCAGGTGCCAGGATTCATCTCTGCCTTTTATTACTCCAAGTTCCTCTGTCAGTGGATTCAGCACAGTTCATTCACAGGCACACTTAGTAGCTACATCCCAGATTTCATCTCAATACAGAGTGTAAAATATATATTGGCATTGTGGCAGTTTAGTCATTTGTCTGCTTCTTAAATAATTAACAGATAGTTTATCTGTTTTGTATATACAAAACACTTTTTCATTCTAAAATAGAGACTATTCATTCCTCGTGAGAGGTTCATGTGCCCTATTTACCTTTACTAAAATAATAAAATCCAAAGTATGTTTATAAAGTAAGAATAAATCAATTTTCTACTTCACAGAAACACAGAGACTTTGTGAACAAAATCCCTTCCTGGTGTACTCCAATCTGGTATATCCCTGGTCTGTGGGCCAAAGCAGAGTTTTTATTTTTCCTTTTTTTTCTACCTTTTTCTTTTTTTTTCTTTTTTTCTTGCCTGACTTGAGATTTTTTGAGATGGTGCTGATTTTATTATATTTTACTCTATGTTTCTAATGCAGAATCCTAACCACACTATCTGTTTCCTTCTCCTCACAGGACCTCATCTGATCTGTAATCTCCCTCAAAAGTAGCTCTTGTTGCCTCAAAACAAACAGATCTGACATTTTGCAAACACATTGTCCTAATCCACTAGCTCCCTAACTAATATCAGTTGGTAGGAAGAGTTGATTAGCAGCTCTGTGTGGAGCCTCTGCCTGTTTGCAGAGCTGTCGGCTCCTGCCTACACTGGTGTATAGCAGAAATGGGCTTAAAGTAAACAGTGTTGCCACACTGAAGGTAGGGAAACATGTCTAGATCAATTTAACTTGCAAGCAATTTTTTTAAGGATTTTGCAGTGTCAAACTGTTTATTTTCAGTGACAAATTACAAGAAAAAGCCGGGGGGGAAATCAGTTCTAAACTTAGTCTTAATCTAGTGGCACAGAAAAGAAACCTCAGAAAGTTCTGACAATTCAGACATACCTGGAAAAAGCTTAAGTCATTTAATGTTATAACAGAGAAGGAAATGAGATGAGTTCAGCTTAATGATATCAAGATCATTATTTTAAATCTTTAGAACAAGCATAGATTCTTCTTCATTAGGTTAAGCTATAGCATATATTTTTGACCAATTTAAATGAAGATTGATACATGTTTTATTATTTCTACCAGTTCAACCCCCTTCTTTTCATTCCATTCAGAAATGATAGCTCATATACATGTGTTCACAGGTGTGTGTGCATGTGTGCTCATGTGTATTCCTGTTGTTTTTTGATAACAGAATAATTTAAGGCAAATTATGTAAATTAAAAATTACATCTGACACCATAGGCTCAAGAAAAACAGTAACAGTCTGGGAACTAGGAAATATCAATGATTTAGAAATCCAGCATCATATTGTGATGGGTTGCTTCATTTTATTGAATTTACAGCATTTAACACTGTAAATAAGTTATCTTATGGTGAAGTATTATACCATGAAGAGCAGTAAAAATAAATGCAGACAATATTTGATTTATATAGAACTTTGAATTCAGAGATTCATGTAGAATGGGAAGTCAAGCATGAAAATAGTTCTTTGGGTTTGGGAAAAAATTGTTTACAGACATAATATTTTACACACACTTCATTGGCTTAACAGTAGTACTGCATAGCATATGCCATCACTAAGTTTTCTTTATTGCATTTCTTCTTTGGAAGTTGCACAACTGAATCCAATGAATTATAGAAAATTTTCTCTTGTAGTAGCTTCTGAGATATGAAGCCTTTCTGCTACTGAATGTGTTTTTGTGGTTCCTGACATTTTCCAGGACAATAGCAAACAGTCATTTTCAAGTTTTTCTGGAAAAGTTCACTAAACCAGTTACAAGGCAGAAATATCAAAGTTCCAGCATATCAAGTGGATAAACAGTAATTTGCAAACCATCATAAAAGACTGTGTAGTGCATAGTAATTCTCTGTGGTCTAGAAAGCAATAGCGATATACAATTTGTAGGTGAAAAGTGATCTTAAATCATTCAATATCACTCCTGGTACCACTTTGATCTTATTCTAAAGGAACTTAATTTTTAAGCTTTATCACAAAATATTTTATAGCATCTTTCTGTTTCTGTTAACAATACTGTATTTTCAAAAAATTTTAAGAAATACTTATTTATGCCTGCAAAATGTACATATCTTTAAATACCTGAAGATACAAACCACACAGATTTGTGGTTGTATATTTCCAACATGGTCACATGTTTCTTTGTATTACATTCTGAATTTAAAAATACATCAAATAATAGTAGAAACCCTATGTTGATTATCTAAAAGCAACAGTTCAATGTTAAAATCTGCAGCGGGATATTTGATAACTTCCATCAATGTGCTTGCATATGACCCAGCTGTTTTGGATTTACATGGCCAGGTTTTGGTAGCCAGGGCGACAGAGGTTGGTTTCTGTGAGAAGCTGTCCGAATTTTCCTCCATGTCTGGCAGAGTCAATGCCTGGCATCTCCAGGATGGTCCCACTGCTGGCCAAGGCCGAGCCAATCAGGAGTTGTCATAATGTCCCTGTCATAACACATTTAAGAAGGGAAAAATGTTATTGTTAAAATGTAATTCCTCTCAGAGAAGCAAAGAGTGAGAATATGTGAGAGGAAAAGCTCTACAGCCACAAAGGTCAGTGGAAAAGGCGAGAGAGGAGGTGCTCCAGGTGCCAGTGCTGAGCCCCTGGTTCCAGCTGTGGTGGAGCAGCTGTGCCCCTGAAGGCCACAGAGGCCAAAGGGAGTGCAGACATCCACCTGCTGCCCATGGAGAAACCCACACTGTTGCAGGTGGGTGCCAGAGAGGGACCTGTGAGCCCAGGAGAAGCCTGTGCTGGAGCAGGCTCCTGTTTGGGACTTCCAGACCTGTGGAGAGAAGAGCCCAGGCTGGAACAGCTTTCCTTGTGACGCTGTGAGGTACCTACACTGGAGCGGGCTGTGCCCGAAGGACTCAACCCTGTGGAAAGGGACCCACATTGGAGCCATTTGTGAAGAAATGTTGCCTATGGGATGCACTAATACTGGAGAAAGTCATAAAGAACTGTTTCCCATTGCAGGGACCCCATGCTGGAGCAGAAGGAACAATGTGTGATAAATTGACCATAACTCTCTTTCCCCATCTCCCTGCACTGCTGCAGGGTAGGAGGTGGAGCTGGGAAAGAGGGGGGCGTGGGAGGGAGGTGATTTTAAGGTTTGTTGTCCTTCATTTTCCTGCTCTGATTTTGTTAGTAACAGATTCAATTACCATCCCCAAGCTGAGCCTCTTTTGCCTGTGATGGTGATCGGTGAGTGATCTCTCTCTGTCCTTATGTCAACTCATGAACCCTTTGTTATATTTTCTCCCCCTTGTCCAGTTGTGACGGGGTGTGATAGAGTGGCTTTAGGGGACACCTGTCATCCAGCCTGTTCCAGGGTGAACCCACTACACCAGAAAAGAGAGGAGTTTACATCTTCACCAGTGAAAAATATCTCACTTAGTGAAATTAATTGGAAAATTTGAGCAGATAGGTACTACTCAATATGAGTAAGGTCCTCACAAGTAAGGCTAAAATAATTAGAAATATTACTTGCTACGTACTTATTTATATCCATCACTTTTATATATAGAATGCTGTACAACAGCAATATTCCTATTTTTTTTTTCAATTACTCTACCAACTTAATTTTGAAAAATATTTCAGATTTGAGTTGCAGGGTTGTTTTTCCTATTAGTTTTATCTCACTTGTTCACTGTGACACTTTGTGTTTTAATAATCACAGTATTAAACTCTTTGTACTATAGAGATGTCTCAGAACCATGGTACAGGTAAGAGTGAAACGAAAACTCTTCATTATCCTTTGCAGCAAATCTGTAGAGCATAGAAAATTACTTTTCAGTGAAAGATATCTATTGCATCTGGAAAAGTTACTTGATTACTTATTAACTAAACTGATGGGTAGAGCTCTGTCTAGCACACTTCAGCTTAAGGATTCTCAGCCATGTACCAAATTAATTTTTTCAGACTCTCAGCCTGGCTCAGAGGGAAAGGTTTGGGGGAAAAGGGATGGAAATATGATGGTTTGCTTAATCTGTTGTCTTCAGGGAAAAACATAGCTGGTTGGCCTGTATGGCCCATGACAATCATCTTCCTTTGATAGTGCAAGTACCCAATGCCTCACTCACTGATGTGAAGACAATTTTACATGTAACATTTTTAACCTATATTTTCAATATCTGCACCATTTTTATTAGGAATATAACTCCTAGATTTCTAGGATTTGAATTCAGTTGTCTAGATTAATTTAATTTTTTCTACATGTTATGGATGGGCAATAAAATTAAAGGATTTGATATAATTTGCTATTATTCTTAAATATATCCATGAAACTGAACTCCATAAAAATTCACTTTAGCAGTATTATCAGCTCTGTTGGCTACTATAAAGTGAAGTAGGAATGAACAAATTCAAATTGATCTCTTACTAATTAACATCTTTCTATAAAATCACAGCAAGATGTAAGACCATGAATATGGAAAATTGGTCTGGGAAAATACAGACTGTGTTAAAAATGGCAACATTCTAATAGATAATAAAACTAATTAGGCTGGGATCTTCAAGGCAATTTACTTACCTTCCTGTCCATTTATGAAAAGCTATCTAGCATAAATTCTGTCAGTGTGGGAACCCTCATTTGAATAATAGGCCATAAAAAAGTTAATGCCCGAAAGTAAATTATATAAAATCACAGATTCGTGGAATGTTAAGGTTTTGGAATAGACCTTAAAAATCATCTAGTCCTAACCCTCCCATGCTGAACCAGGTTGCTTAAGGCCTTATCCAACCTGGCCTTGAACACTGCCTTTTAACACAACCTCCCTGGGCAACCAGTTCCAGTATCTCATCACTCTGTAAGTACCTTCAGGATACTTCTGGATTTAACATAGACTTTGGTAAGGCAAAAATTCCCTTATTAATGACACCAAAGTCCTCAGCTAAATTTAATCCTAACCATAAAGAAAAGTACACTTATAAGAAAAGATTCAGTTGTTTTCATATTACATAGGTCTTTCTATTAGCACCTAGAAAACTTAATGCTACCAGATAAGATAAGTCCACTATTTGGCTTTCTCAATACCATCTGTTAAATTTCTTCAGTCTTCTCTTATAACACTAGTCAAATTTCTAGTGACATAGTGACTACGTTTGACCACCCAGAATTATATATTTTCAGAACGCTTTTCCATCACTAAAACCAAATTTAAAATCTCCCACTGTTAATCGTAACTATGTCCTCACTAGAGTTTAAGCAAACTCCTCTTTAAATATAAACACCAAGACAGCAAGCAACTAACAAGCTTATCTCATAAATATCCAGAAATATTACATATTAGTGTAAACTTACAATATCTAATATAGCAGTTTGTCTTTTGGGTCATGTGTGTTTAGAAGGAGAAAATGTATATACTGTCAAATGAAATTTAAAAGACGCTAATACAAACTTTGTTCATTAACTCTGGAGAGTTATCCTTTTTCACTGTCTGGTTGGCCACTACCTCTGACTTCTCCCATCAGACTCTCCAAAGACAATTGAGCAATTACCCTTTGTCTGTGAGGTTAATTACCAACAATACCCAGCTGACCATTAAAGACCTACATAACCAGTGTTTGGGTAGACAGGAGACAGAAAATGTAAAAGTAAAACTAGAAAATGCTGGAGAAGGCAAATGTCCACACTCCAAATGTATTGTGTACATTCACCTAGCCATAGAATATGGAGAAACCCATTAGTTAGTAATTCAGACACAGTTAATCTCTATGTGGCTGTAGCATTCTGAGAGTGTTCAGAATTTCTTTTGATGCTGTCCCTGGGGGAGGGGGACAAAGACATTCACATTGATTGATACAGTTTTTCATTGCAAAGAAATTAACCCTCTTCAAACTGTGACATCAAAGAGTTCTTGAAAATGAAAGTGAAATTTTCAATATCAAGCATTTGCAAAGGAAGAAAGAAAAAAAGAACTAGAGTGAAATAAAAGGTTTTTTTATTATTTTAAGGAATTTATCCATGACACATAATGTTAAAATTTTAATCCTGTGTGGATAAGCAGTGAACCAAAAGTTTGCTGTTGTACTTTGTATAAAAAATTAAATACCCACATGGTTTGAACCATGTGTTGTACAATCTCTTACCCAAGGCTACAATTTTGTGTTCACTTAGATCAAAGCACACATACCAAGTTAGTTGCACCTTAAATCAATTTACCAATCAGCTCATCCCACAACCAGGTAGATCTCCCAAAAGAATGGAAGGGGTTGAGAGCTGAACAGTCAGCTGAGTCAGGAGAAAAGCTTAAGCCTTGAGCCCCAGCACAGTTGCCCCGACCACATGAGGAAGGGTTCAGTGAACAAAACTGATTGACAAAATTATCTAAGGAGGTACTTAAGAGCATTTCAGAACCTAAGTTGCTTAGATGTATCTTGAGCCCATACCAGAGTACAAGTAAGACAGGGACATTTCCTGCCACCATCTTTCTTCAACTTGTGTCTTGCTTTCCCAGTAAATGAAATTCCAGATGTGCTTCAGAAGAGAGGTAAAACTAGGTGGATTCAAAAGAGAGGTAAAAGGCCTTTCTGTCCAATGCCTGATCCAGTTGGTTTTAATATTGGGATGTAGAGCATACCATGGACTAATTTTGCATCTCAGTATAAATGAACATGCTGTATTCTAGCATAAAGAACATTCCAAGAGAGATGGGAAACTTCAGAAGATATTATACTCTTTGGTTTGTCATTCTTGAGGGGAATTATATCCACTACATTCCAGAAAAGAGAGTGATTATTTGTCGGGGTGCTCACTCAGAGCCGACGGCTCTATCACCGGCCAGCCCAGATACCGCGACAGACGTCGTAGGGGGGTCAGACCGCGAGCAGCGCAAGCAGTACTGACTCCTGTGGGTTCTTGTCCTATCAGGGGCTCGGGTGAGCGATGGAGATTCGACAGGCAGTGGAACGAAAGGAGGAAACAATTCCAGACGAACAGAGGGTTTATTACAAACACCTCCTCAGCCCGGGACTGTCTGGGGGGAGGAAGGTGCAGGGGGTTTTTGTCAAGGGCGAGTTGGAGGGGGGGCAAAGGGGGTGGTCAGCCACTGCCAGCCAACCAGGGCAGGTTGCTAAGGGACCCGGGGGTAGGAGAACATATTTTGGGCTAATCAGGAGAGAGTAGGAGGGGTTTTACAAAGGCGGGAGAAATAACAGACAGCTAACCGTGTGCCGCATAACAGGTGCAGGAGTCATGTGAGTTAAACAAAGGAACCATCTGGGGGAAGGGTACAGAGAACTAAACGAGTACAAAAATATATAAAGCATAACCGATTAAATTAACACACTGCCACAATTATTATGTTGTCTCATTTTGTTTGGATTAATCCTTACCATTTACTAATTCCAAAATCCTTTCCCTGACAAGTAGACAAAAATTCAAAATTAATATAATATTTTTGTGATTTGCTATTTGTCGCGGTGCCGTTACTAAAGCCCCTTGGCTTCACCCCGAGCCAGCCCAGGCACCGGAGCAAGCGGAATCCGAGCCGCCCCTCAGCGGAACGAAGGGGTCAGCCCTGTGGGTTCTTGTCCCTGGGAGAGGCCGGAACGGCAGTAGGATAACTGAAGCGACGCGCTAAGAGCGAGAAAGGAGGATCCAGCCAGCCAGACAGAGGAACCACAACTTTAATCCAACATAGCACTGTCCAGACCGAAGTGGAACCAGGCTGAACTGGAACTGGATCCCGAACAAAGAAATGCACCAGCTTATATGCTTTCGGGGTAGGGGAGGAGAAATGGGAGTCCCTCTTTGCGGCAACCAATGGAACCTTGACACTTGGGAGATAAGGGGAAGGGTTGCAAGCCTTGAACCAATTAGGGGATAGGGGAGGGATAACACAGTGGCGGGAAGAGGGGAAAAGGTAACATGTGACCAAGGGGAACTTATGAATTTCAATTAAGGGGGGGTGTACAGAACATACAGCATTGTACAGAACATACAATATAGGACCCACCAGCCTTTCATCTTTTCCACATATCTAAATCCTTCCTACTTGGTAAACCACCCATATATCTTTCAACTTCTCTCTGCCTCAAAACCCTCTTTCCTATATCCTTCTTTCAGCACCCTCTCCTTCTTCCTTAAGTCTCTCTCTTTAAATCCTCTCCCTCGTCTGTCCTTCTTTTCCTTGTCACAGTCCTTCACAGCACCTGCTTGTTCCTGCTTACACTGTCCCAACTTTCTTTGTGGAGTCCAACTGAGGTTTAACATACTGAAATGGGGAAAGTCCAACCATCCACACCACCACATCTCCCCCTTTTCTTTTATTTTTGACCCTGTGAGTTCTATCTCAGATATCCGAATTGAGGGGGGTCCACCAGGTGTTCAGAACGTGGGTATGATTCTGCAAACCACTGCTGTTGAGTAGGCCATTGTTCTCGAGGAAAGCTGCGCACTTCTTCCACGATGATTTCAAGCTGTTCAGCCTGCTCGTCCTCATCAACGAAGCTTTCCTCCTCCTCCTTGAACACTTCTGGGCCTACTTCAACGGCTACTCGGTGGACTTCAGCTTTGAGTGGTGATGTGGAGGAAGAAATCAAATTCTGCAACATCTTTTTCATTAGTCCAAGGCTGGCAATAGCAACAAAAAGCACAAAAACAATTAACAGAACAGTTCTAAGAATCGATCCCGTCCAACCCGAGATCCCCCATCCCTTGAATAAATTACTGAGCCAGTCCCCGTATTCTTGTTTGATGTCTCCTATCATGTTTTCCATTTGTTTGAGTGCCTCGCGAGTCCCCTTGGCCCTAGATGTCAAATTAAAGCAGCAGAGCCCCTCAAACTCCTCACACGAGTGACCGTGGAGGAGCAGGAGGTAATCGATGGCTGCACGATTCTGGAGGGTTGCCTGCCTCGTAATTTCCTCATCTTTCAGGAGGTTTGATAGGGCCCTAGAAGTCAAACGGGATTGCTTAGCTACCCAACATTCCAAATGGCCTAATTCTCCGAGGGTCTTAGCAATGGCGACCCACGGCGCAAATACTGTGATTGCGATGCCTTTAGATCTGCTCCAATGGATAATTTCCTCATCACAATCGTCTGCCAATTTTTTGAGAGAGTAGTCTTCTCTCTTCTTTCTAGAGTGTGCCAATAGATGTGCACCATTTGTAGAATTTTGAGTAACCCAATCCAAAATTTGTGATTTGTTGGGTGAAAACAATCCGAGGGTCCCAAAGGTGCACGGGCCTCCGGAGAGGTGAGAGGGGATACCTGCCCATGCGTGGTCTCCGCAAATCAAGAATGTTCCCCTGGGAAGTTGGCGGGGATGGGCAAAGACTTGTGCTGATTTTTGGGGAGGGATTGGAGGATAACTAAAGGACACAGCGTTGCACCAATGAGTATTAAAATGGGCTTTGGAGGAGACAAAATGACGGTGGTGACGCTGGACGTGGTCGTTGCGGATATGAAAACAAGATTCGGCTCTGGCGGAACCTAGAAGCTCCAGCTCCTGAGGCTCGTTTTCTAACTTTGGAAGACTTTTAATATAATTGTACCACGCGACGATGTAATGGGCATGCTTTAGGTTATGCTCCATTTTAGCAGCTTCTTGTCTAAGTTTTTGAGCATAACCTAGAAGCATCTTGGGCATCTCACGATCTTTAAATGGGATCCCCACGAGGCAGGATGCCATGGGATTCGCGGCACTCGCTTGGTTGAGACATATGTGGTCTTGGCCCAGTGATTTGGCCAAGACAGCCCAGACGTTCTGTTGCGGCTGGGGGACGAGCCACGCCTGGGCGATGGTCAGGAGACTGGCGAAGAGGACGGCTGAACTGATGGCAGTCTTGGCGCTCATGGTTGGACGGATCTAAACAGAAACTCAGAAAAACAAATCGTTACAAAGTGGGAAATCACAGAAAAAGGGGTCCTCCCAGCCTTCTGACTGCTCCTCCTCTTCCTCTGAGTCACTGGACTCACGCCTTCTGCGGCGGAGAGCCGCGGAGGCGACTTGAGGCTTTTCGTTTTCTCGGACTTTTGTTTTTCTTTCGATATAAGGCTTTACCCATCTGGAGGGTATCCACTTCGGCCCGGCATCAGTGGAGACGCAGGCGTACCCGCGCCCCCACGTCAAAAGCGTCAGTGGACCCTCCACTTTCCCTGTTTCGGGAAACCTTACGGTCACCGGCGGATGCTGCTCACTCAGGTCCCAGTCGCGGTTGCTATTGAAATGCCGCACAACGGGCGGATCTGGTTTTTCATAAGAACAATTTAGGAAATTTAACACATAAAGTGCCCTTGCCAATCTGATTGATGGAGTTTCAACCTTCAGGACTGGTCTTTGCTGTTGAAGGACCCGTTTGACGTTTTGATGGGTCCTTTCAACAATGGCCTGACCCGTGGGGGAGTGAGGGATGCCCGTTTTATGCTCAACTCCCCATTGCTGCAGGAAATCTGCAAGCTCCCTGGAAGTATACGCAGGGCCATTATCTGTTTTAATTTCCTTGGGGATGCCCATGAAAGAGAAGGCCTGAATGAGGTGTTGGATGACGTGGGAGGCCTTCTCCCCTGCGTGTGCGGAGGCATAGACTACACCCGAGAAGGTATCAACGGACACATGCACGTACCGGAGCCTCCCGAACGCCGCCACATGGGTGACGTCGGTCTGCCAGATTTCACAACTTCCCAGCCCTCTGGGATTGACTCCGGCGTGCATGGTCGGCACGGAGTGGGATTGACACGATGGGCACGAAGCCACAATCGCCCTGGCCTGTTGCCGGGTGATACGAAATCGGCGGACCAGGGCTGGTGCATTCTGATGGAACAAAGCATGGCTGAGCTGTGCCTGTTGAAATATGTCAGGCAGTGGGGTCTTTGTCACAGGAGCAGCGAGAGCATCTGCTCTCCTGTTGCCCTCTGCAACAAACCCTGGCAAATCGGTGTGCGACCTTGTGTGCATCACGTAGAAGGGGTGCTCTCGGTGGGACACAAGCTTTATAAGCTTCGAGAGTTGCGCATAAAGCGCGTCGTTGGAAACCTGCTGTAATACTGCCTGATCAGCTCTGGACACTACCCCTGTAACATAGGCAGAGTCGGTAACTATGTTTAGCGGTCCGGGAAATCTCTCTAATGCCCTGACGACTGCGGCCAACTCAGCGACTTGAGGCGAACCCTCAACGATTTCAACATCACTGTCCCACTGCTGAGTTTCGGGATCCTCCCAGGTCATCACTGACCTGTGAGAAGCCCCGGACGCGTCTGTAAAAACGGTCAAGGCCTGGAGTGGTTTTACACTTCGGACACTCCTCAATGCCAATTCAAAATTTCCATCCAGATTGAACAATTTGTGGGCCGGCCGATGAATTGAAATTTGGCCCGTAAAAGAGTCCAGAGCGAATTGTAGAGCTTCATTATTTTGAAGCAGAGTTTCCAACATGGGTTTGGTGATCTGGCCCGAGGATAATTTGATGGGGAGATGGATGCACTCAAAGTCACAACCGGCCAACTCGCAAAGGCGCGTACGTGCCTTGCGGATCAGCTCAGCCATGATTTCTTGTGGCCTCGTAAGTCTCTTGGGCCGGTGGTGGCTAAGAAAGACCCACTCTATGATCAGCAGTGGATCTCTCCCCCCGTGGCCCTTGGTGTCATGCTGTGTGGTGTTCGAATCCCACTGAAAAATGACCCCAAAAAGATGCGGGAGCTTACCCAGCACCACGAACCGAAAGGGTAAGCCGGGGTCACATCTGTGCGCCTGGCGTGATGACAACGCCTGTTGTACCTTCTCCAGTGCTTTCCTTGCCTCCGCGGTGAGCGCCCTGGGAGAGCTAAGCTCATCTCCCCCCTTCAATAAATCGAAGAGGGGTGCTAGATCCTCCGTGGAGAGACCCAGCCAGGGCCTCACCCAATTCAACTCTCCGCAGAGTCGATGGACATCCGCAAGGGTCCGGACTGATGTCCGGATAGCCAATTTTTGGGGAACAATGGTCCGCCGTCCGATTTCCAGCCCCAGGTATTTCCAGGGTGGCATCCGCTGAATCTTCTCTGCTTGCAGCTCAAACCCTGCAGCAACTAACAAATCTGTTACGCGTGTGAGGACTCTATCCAGTTCGCTTGTTGTTGGGGCGCAAATGAGGATATCATCCATGTAATGGTGGATGATAACCTCCTCCGCGGCTGCGCGCACAGGACGCAGCAAGGAAGAGACGTACAGCTGGCACATCACCGGGGAGTTCTTCATACCTTGGGGAAGAGCCCTCCAGTGATACCTCTTCCTTGGGGCCGCTCGGTTGATGGTAGGCACCGAGAAGGCAAAACGCGGTGCGTCATCCGGATGTAGGGGAATTTGGAAGAAGCAATCCTTCAGATCAATAACTGCCAGATTCCAATTTCGGGGCAGCATGGCAGGGGATGGCATTCCTGGTTGGAGGGATCCCATGTCCTCTATAACGTTATTAATTTGTCGAAGGTCGTGAAGGAGGCGCCAGCGCCTTCCGTCACTCTTTCGAATGACGAAGACGGGCGAGTTCCAGGGGGAATTCGTTTCCACGATATTACCCTTCTGTAACTGCTCCTCCACGAGCTCCTCGAGCGCCTTTAATTTCTCCTTGGATAGCGGCCACTGGTCAACCCACACTGGATTATCCGTTTTCCAATTCAGTTTGAGGATTGGGCGCTCCTCAGTGACCGCTAGGCAAAAAACCTGAGGGGGGTCTGGGATACTAATTGTGACCCCCCATTGGGACATGAGCTCCCTACCAAGCAGGGGCCGTTCATATTTGCAAACGAAAGGGCGCGTATATGCCAATTGCCCTTTCGGCCCCGTGAATTTCACCATGCGCGCTGATCTCTTAGCCGATTGAAAACCCCCTACTCCGGAGATATTCGCCGGCGCGTCCTCCAAGGCCCAATGTGACGGCCACTCCCGGGTGGGAATGACCGTGACATCCGCTCCTGTGTCAAAAAGAAGACCTTTATTAACGGACTCATCCCCAATGGACATCGTACATCGTATTATAGGTTTTTCTTCTGTGATCCGATGCACTGCGTTGACTGAAAGTGGCCTTTCCTCAGGGTAAACCTGATACTGATCTGGCCTGGTGTGTGGAATTGCCTGGGCCACTATTTGTCCCTTTGGGTGGAAAGCTGGGGGATGAGTGGAACGCAGCCAGACATTGAGGAACCTGGGGTCACCCTTATAGGTCCCCGGGTATACCTCAATGTCTTGCGGAGTGTATTTACAGTCCCCAACAACAATGAATTTACCTTTCCTTTGAAACGGCCAGTCCAGAAGGTCTTCGCAATCCACGCGAACTGGGTACCAGCTGGTATCTCTGAGGTGCGCACTGTGAGTGAGCCTCAACCTGTAAGGTTTACAAAATGGTGTTAACGTCAAGTCCGGGAAAGTTCCCTCCTGGGAAGGGTAAAGGAAATGCCAGTCCGAGATAGTTGTCTTGGTCCAGTGACCCCCGAAGGCGTTGACTGCCTTCTCTTCTGCACTGCCCACCCTGTTGGGGTCATCATGCCGGGTGGGCCCGCACTCCCCCCCTAGTTTTTTGAATTGTGTTGGGAGTCCTCCTGCTGCGGCCGAGGCTTTGCCAGCAAGTTATGCGGGCATTGGCTCACAAAATGCCCTTTTTCATGGCAGAGGTAGCACTCGACCCGTGCTCTAGCTGGGTTCGACGCTGCCGGCTTGCGAGCCTGTGGGCGACGAAGAGTCGCATCTTCCGCAGCATGCACCTGCCGAGTTCCCTGCTTGCTTGCGGTGGTCATATGTTGAAGCAGGAAAGGGACCTTTTGCTGGCAAACTTGCAGCATCACCTGTAGAGTCCGTGGGGGTTCTGGAGGGAGACTTAAAATTGCTTGTTTGCACACATTATTAGCATTAGCAAAAACGATCTCCTCCAAAATTCTCTTACGGGCGAGCCCGTCCGTTACTTGTATTTCTAAAGCCCTAGTCATCTTGTCCACGAAATCTACAAATGATTCTGTGTCCCCTTGCCTAATCTGGGTGAACGGCGGCAGGGGTGCACGAGGCTGCATCGTGAAAAAGGCTTTGCAGGCCAGGTCTTGCACCCTAGGCAAAACTGCTGGTGGAATTAGCAGTGCCTGAATTTGAGGGGACTCGAAGGAACCTTCTCCTCCCAGCAATTCAACAGTAAGGGGATTACCTCCTTCATCAATTGCTGGGAGTGGCAGGTGCGGCAGCTCTTCCCGCAGGGCTTGCCTAAATGCAGCAAGCCATAATTCAAATTCAGCCGGTGTCATCAGGCAAGAAAATAATTGCTTTAAGTCTGCAGGAAGGGTTGTCGCAGCTGCTAGGTCTGCCTGAAGGAGGCCGCGGAAGTACGAGCTCTCTCTCCCAAACTCTTTGTGCGCCTTACATAAATCTCGAATTATAGTTTGTGAAAATGGCTGCCAATTCGGTTTAGGGTCGCCACCCCCGCGAGCCCTTCGGTAGGTGACAGGCGCAGCTGAGAGATGCACTTCCTGGTTTCCATCGCTGTTGTCTTCCGGTTCCCTACCGTGGGAACCGGAAGAGGCAGCGTGGGAACTACCATTCCAAGATGGCCTCCTTCCGGGGTGGGGAGAAGTGCCTGGCTCCGCCCCTAGGGCGGGCCAGGGGGCAGGAGTGGGAGGAGTGTCAGCGTGGGAAAAGGGAGGGACCGAAGGCGGGGTTTGGGCGGCCACAAAGGGAGGAGACATCGGGTATGTGGGAGGAGCCATGGGTGGAGCAAGGGAGGGAACAGAGGGGGCGGGTGTGGGAGGGACCAAGGGGTAAAATGGGTTGGGCAGATAAAAGGGGTTGGGCGGGTATGAAGGGGTTGGGTCAAGGAAGGGATTGAATTTCGGGGGGGGGGGACGCGGGGGAGGGGTAGGAGAACGGCGCGAACGGGCGCCATCTTGTGTGTCGCAGGCGCCATCTTGTGGCTCCTGTGACGCAGCAAGATTAAATCTAACTTTCGGTCTATAACGTGGGGAGACAGGGGAAGGGCTGCGTCCCCGGGTCGCTTGTCCAGGGCGACCCGAGGATTCCTCAGCAGTCCGGACAAGACTGCTGAGGCTGGGGGACCGGGAGTTCTGGTGAGAGCCTGGGCTGGCAGACCTAGGGTCTGCGGCTCTCCTCAGAATTCCCTTCCGAGGAGCACGGGGATTGGGAGAAGGGGAACGGGAAACTGGGGCGGGCGGTCGCGTTGGCTTTTCATGCAGGGGAGAGCTGTTAGCGATCGTTTTAAATTTGACAATCAAAAACATAAAATCTTGGGGACATTTATCCGAATTGGCCGCCTTTTTTTCGATCGCCTCCCAATAACGGGGGTTCCTCACAAGCTCCTCAGACGTGTTACTGAACTGCACGGAAAGCCACCGCACCAGCCTTTTTAACGAACCGCGGGAGAACTGAACCTTGTTCTCCTCCAAAACTCTAACAAGAACATAATAAACTCCTTTCTGGGTGGTCGAAAGCGAGGCACCCATCTCGCCGGTGTTGAAAAACCACCCTCACCCAAGACCGGACCAACTAAATCTCAAACAGAAAACCGTAACTGCCGCAACTTAAAAACCGGGCAACCCTGCACTCGCTAAAGCCACCGATCCTCCCGGCGCGCGGCACACGCAACGTCCCCAAAAACCCGACTCTCCCCCAGCTCCGAGCCTCCCTCGAGAGCTGGCAGGAGCACTCGAACGAAACAAACCCGAACGAAAAGAACTGAAAACCGCCTGGGCACGACCAAACCGGGAGCGAAAACAAAAGCGTTAACCCCCCGGTCCTGCGCAGACTTCTCCTCGGAGCCCTCCCCCGTGGCTTGGAGAGGGGGTCCTGATCGCGTGCCCCCGACGGAGGGTACTTACCTGCGGTCTTGGGGAACCCTCAGCGCACAGAAGACTCCGCCGGGAGTGCTGCCGACGAAGCTGCCTCCTGGATCTGCGAGGAGCGCTCCTCCGAAGAGGCTGCTCGACTCGCAGCGGTGGGACCGCCCTGGATCTGAAACTCTTCGGTGCTCGCGCCTGGTGCAAGCACCGCCAATCCTCACGGGGACCACAAAGAGGGAAGACAAGAGCCTCCACGGAAACTCAAGGCTTCTCCTCAGGGTCCCATCTGGGGTGCCAGCCACCTGTCGCGGTGCCGTTACTAAAGCCCCTTGGCTTCACCCCGAGCCAGCCCAGGCACCGGAGCAAGCGGAATCCGAGCCGCCCCTCAGCGGAACGAAGGGGTCAGCCCTGTGGGTTCTTGTCCCTGGGAGAGGCCGGAACGGCAGTAGGATAACTGAAGCGACGCGCTAAGAGCGAGAAAGGAGGATCCAGCCAGCCAGACAGAGGAACCACAACTTTAATCCAACATAGCACTGTCCAGACCGAAGTGGAACCAGGCTGAACTGGAACTGGATCCCGAACAAAGAAATGCACCAGCTTATATGCTTTCGGGGTAGGGGAGGAGAAATGGGAGTCCCTCTTTGCGGCAACCAATGGAACCTTGACACTTGGGAGATAAGGGGAAGGGTTGCAAGCCTTGAACCAATTAGGGGATAGGGGAGGGATAACACAGTGGCGGGAAGAGGGGAAAAGGTAACATGTGACCAAGGGGAACTTATGAATTTCAATTAAGGGGGGGTGTACAGAACATACAGCATTGTACAGAACATACAATATAGGACCCACCAGCCTTTCATCTTTTCCACATATCTAAATCCTTCCTACTTGGTAAACCACCCATATATCTTTCAACTTCTCTCTGCCTCAAAACCCTCTTTCCTATATCCTTCTTTCAGCACCCTCTCCTTCTTCCTTAAGTCTCTCTCTTTAAATCCTCTCCCTCGTCTGTCCTTCTTTTCCTTGTCACAGTCCTTCACAGCACCTGCTTGTTCCTGCTTACACTGTCCCAACTTTCTTTGTGGAGTCCAACTGAGGTTTAACATACTGAAATGGGGAAAGTCCAACCATCCACACCACCACATCTATTAGAAATAGTTCACTTCTAATAGTTATTTGACTTAATCATTTGCTGACAGAAAGATATATATTATCTAAAAATAGTTTTATCCATTGACTTTAGTATCTGATAATATTCCCAAATAGTGTATGTGCCTCATTTGTTCCTCAGTCCTGTGTGAGTATTAATTCGGTTCTGACTCCCGTTTGGTGTGAACCAACCAGCTCCTGCAAAGCAAAGTCTTCAAGTGGTTCTCCAGATTATTCTTCCAATGGAGATTTACTGGAAGGCTTAAGGAAAAAAAAAAAAAAAGCATATTTGCTATCCTGTGATTATTTCAACATTTTGCCAGAAGAACCTGCATTCCCAAATGCTTCAATAAGACCTTCATTCTGATGTTGATGCAACCATCTGGTCTGCACAGACTTAGTCTACTATCAGACAATTCGAACTAAAAAAAATCACATATTTGGATTGTGGGGGTCATCGAAACATAACAAGCACTGAAAAAATCTCAGTCCTCCATGTTATCTGTTGTAGAAAAGAATTGATCCCCGCTGGAGACGTGAACTGTTCTGGACCATTTAGCATTTGTGCCTGCATGCACCTGTGAAGTGCCAAAGAGTAAATTCTCAATGTGGCCAAGTATTACTTCATTTTGTGGTTCCATCACTTTTTTTTATACACATTGTACCTTGGTTTATATATCTAAGTAAATAGAGCTTTCGTTATTTTGATGAAGGATGATGCAGAGAACATTTCTTCTATTTTGGTTTACTTTTTGGGGTTTTGGGTTTTGTTCTGCCATAATTGAAAAATTTATATTACTTTCTATTGCTATTTTAAAAATACTATTATTCCTATTCCCATCTCCTTTTTTTGTGTTGCTATTTCTACACATTACTTGCTACACTTGATGTATCTTTCTATTGATTTTTCTTGTGTTGAGAATATCAATTTCTTTGTACTTTAATACTTTGCTATACTGGCTTTCAGTTTTGTTTTTTTTTGTGTGTGTGTGGGGGGTTTGTTTTGTTTTGTGGTTTTGTTTTTGTGGGTTTTTTGATTGTTTTGTTTGGTTTGTTTGTGTGTTTTGTGGGTTGTTTTGTTTTGTTTTGGGCTTTCTCCTTCTTCCCTTTTGGTAGACAACTAACTTTTCCAGACATATTATTTTTGGCACATATATACTTCATGATATATTTTGAGGAAAGAGATCTGTTTATCAACCTGTGATTAGGAGATTACTGTCAGTATCTTTCTGTTTGTGTTTCTTTAAACCTGGGATTTTTATAGAGAGGAATAGTCATACCCTCTTCCAAAGTGATGTTGAGTGAGTAAATTAATTAATATGAGTAAGTGGCTTTATGTACTGTCATGGGAAGATACATATCATTATGGTAGGATAAGAGACTTCTTCGTTATTATGACTGTTGCTGAAGAACTTGTCATGCATTTAAGGGAGATAAATAGAATGTAGCACATTGTGCAAGTATACAAAACAGGGGAGTTTTTTGTTTGTTTTAATAAAGTTGTGTGATGTCACTTATTCTGTGTTTTCTAGCATTTTAATACAACTTATGTGTAATTAAAATTGCTGAAAAAATCCAATTTGTTTTAAAATTGGGCTTTGAATAGACATTCAATTAGCTTGCCATGGCCTATCAGAATTGTCTTCTCAGAATCCCTTAACTGACAAGATGGTTAATGCACCTGAATCTTACTTTTCTCCTTTCTCTTTTCATTATGTACATTTCAGTTTCCCTTGCAAAACTCAGGACAGAATTTTTCTTGATTCAGGACCAAGTATAATCTAGTTTAAAAAGGCAAATCAGAAGTCAGGGAACAAATAGGAAATAATGTCTGTGAAAATACACACATGAAGAAAACCCTTTTGCTTGTTAGGCTCTACTATGGTTGAGTTTTGCACAGGGGCAGAAACAGATGTGGCATCTAAGGAGAAAAGAAGTGCTAAAAATCCATGGCCAAGATCAAGCAATAGTGGTAGACAGTAGGCTGTATACTCCTCTTCAGATCTGAACAGTGTTGGCTGATACAGGCTGTAGATAATCAATGTGTCCATTTTGTTGACATTTCTGGGAAGGAGGGGGTTGAAATTCTTCTAAGCCCTTTTTTTTTGCAGCAGCAGCAGCAAAGATGACAGCTAGAAATAAACAGTGTTTTCATGACTGAAATGTCTGCCAGGCATGATCATATGCAGGCTGTGCTTGAGGTAGCAAA
The DNA here is from genome assembly GCF_021018805.1 of Prinia subflava. Lineage (NCBI taxonomy): Eukaryota > Metazoa > Chordata > Aves > Passeriformes > Cisticolidae > Prinia > Prinia subflava. Next base: position 70,874,854 of record NC_086249.1, on the reverse strand, counting down.
ATACTGAGCAAAGCGTTGGGGTAGTAAAACAACTTGATGAGTGGTACCTGTAGCCCCCCATTCCCTTTGCACATTCAGCCTACGTTGCTAATGCATGGGGGTGATGGGCTTGTGTTGAATCCAAGCTCAGCTTTTGATCTGCCCCTACCTAAGACCTTTCCTCCTTATCCCTTTGTCAAGGATTGTAATGTTTATGCGAAATCAATAAAAATGTGTTTTTTTAAGAAAAACTCTGAAGTCCTGACCTTACTATAGAGCTGAGAATTCAACATTCAGTTGAGGATGATATCACCCACTGTGCAGAGCAACTGGCCAGCTGGTGAGAAATTCCGGCTGTCATCACAGTGCGGGGAGTTAACATATTTATCAGATACTTGAGATGAAAAAGTGGTAGTTCATGGGGACTTTTTTTCCCTAAGCCATCTGGTCCTGAGGTGGCTATTACATCTATTATTGAATCATTAAAGTCAATGAGGTGAATAACACGATTAAACTTGTTTACTTGTCATGTAACAGTCGGTTAACAGTGAAATGTAACTTCTACTTTCTGGTTTACTCTGCATTTAAAATACATCTCAGTTCCCCTAAGTGATACCTAAAATTAATGCCAGATAAATATCTTTTAATTTGGAGTCTAATTTAAAAGTACATTAATTCTTTTAATTCTGCTCTACACAGGAATATTGTTTTGCAGTCCCTGCAAAGACTGCTCCTTATAATTAAAACAATAAAACATAAAGAATTGGCAATAAGTAGAGATATGTATACTCATCATTTCACTCTACTAATCAGGTATGTGCACATTTATGGAGATTCTGCACAAAATGCAGTTTGCTCATGCAATTGTAGGAAAGGCAAAAAGCAGTAAATCTGATCAATATATAAAAGTCCTATTTGCATAAAATGGTTTAAAGCATTTCATTAGATACACTCATAAATGTGTGAATAAGCAGTTATTGTATTACCATAAATGGATTACACCTCTTTGTACTAAACCAAGATTTAAATAATATGGATTATACTGTTTGAATTAATTTTTAAAGCCAGAAAATCTTACTTTAGTGACAGTGAAATTTAGTGTAAAGGTTTCAACAGCTATAATTAATGTTACCCTAGAAATTAGGAACTAAAGATGCCCTTTTATATTTATTTTAAGACCTGCTTTTGAGATCTGCAAATTTTTAAAAGTGCAAATATTCTTAGGCTTAATGTGAAATATTTCCAGTCAAGGGATTCATGTTCATAGATTTCAGTAGGCTTTAAATCAGAGAATTAGTGAATAATATTATATAGCAATGTAGATAATTATTCATACCAAGAAAGATAGGATTAAATAAAGAATTAAAAAAACCCCACATTTAAAATGTGTGTATAATAATTGAATTTACTAGAGTCATATCTATATGGTCAGCTTTAAGTAGTCTGTGTTAATCAACAACTTCATGCATCTAACCATCACACATTACACTATATATTAAGAAAAAAGTATAGGTTAAAATATTATACCAAAAAGATCTTCCTCTGATACCTTGTCCTGGTAGCTTGACCTCCAGATACTAGTTTGTCAAGCAGGTAAAATTGCTATGCCTGGAAAAACTCTATCTCATTTTCCAAAAAGTGGAATGAACTAAATAACACTATTGAGATTTGTTTGAACTAACTGATTTGACTACACCCAGAAGTATACTGGGAATGCTCACAAAATCTTTGAATCATAACAACATCATAGAATGTGCTGAGTTGGAAGGGACCCAATCAGGATCACTGGCTCCAACTCCTGGCCCCACACAGGACACCAAAAGACAGATGACCCACATAATCTCCGAAGTCGGTGTTGGAATGCAATCCTCTTTACTTTGCAAGGATTTTAAACCAACATTAACATGGTTCAAGGATAGACCATCAACTATTTAGGTGCTCTGCTGAATGAAGCTGTCGTGGATCACAATGAAATCGCTTGCCCATGATACCCATGTCATTAACGCCAAGGTTTATTTCCAATGCTAATCTATTGTGACATAATCTTCACAGAAGAGTGTTTATCAATATTTGAGTCTTTGTATTCAGCCAGAATATGTTTCATCATTAACACTGTTATTGTTTTATCATTCAGACTTTTTTCCTTGCTGAACACTTTGTTTTGTTTGATGTTGGTAGTTTGGATTGAGGGGTTTTTTTGGGGTTCTTTGGGTTTTTTTAAAAATTGTCTATTCTGACTGTATTATGAAGAAGGATTAGAGGTGAGAAGGTGTGCACCTCAGTAGGTATGACAAGATTTAATAAGAGGCCTAGATCCAGATGAAAGCTGACTGCATAGGATTTCATTATTATATTTAGGACACTAAATGTAATATTATTATTAAATGTATTATAATCTCAGCTCTTCTTCCTTTTATTGTCTATGTTAGTTCTCCATCTAGGCACCAGAGAATGGATTTCTTTTAATTACATTGCTTTGCTTAATCTTGTCTTGTTTGTTATTTTATTACTTTCTTGATATTATTTTTACAAAAACATAATTTAAAAATAATAGAAATATAGTGCAATGTTAGATTAAGGAGATTATTGGCATATTACATTCCATTTATCTATGTGCTCTAGATCTTTCACTTTGTTGATTACTCAGTAAAAAAATACATGGCAGTTTAAAGTGGGGGTTTTCTGGTTTTGTTTGTTTGTTTTTATTTTTAATGGAGTCAAAATTACAAAATTAGTAGACTCAATCCAGAAGTTTAACACAGCTGTAGATAGTGGGGAGTTAATTGGAATTCCAAAGGGACTGATAATTTTTATGCATATCCCCCTGAAATATCCACCAGTCTTTGCTCAGATTTTAGAATGACTGGAACATTGCACAAAAAAAGGCAATCACAGAAGTATATCTACGACAATCTTTTCCATTTTGAAGACCAGATAGGAAAGTAATATAAATGAGCTAGAACTGATGTCTTTGTAATTTAATGACTGAGAATTAGATGGAGGCAGCAGATACACCAGAATTAGTCCATTCATCATTTTAAAAGCAATAAAAGAAAACCCAAACAAAAAATATTTCATTACTCAAAACCATATCATCTGTTCCCTTACCACAAGAGGAAGTTTGCTAGATTTGAATTTTTCCATTTACACTTTCTGAAAGGAAAATAAGGTGTTCAACATCCATTTATTTATTTTTAAATCAGAAAGTTCCATTTAGATTTTAGAGTTCCTTCAGTTAAAAAAAAATACAGTAAGAAACAGTTGACACGATTTGGCTTATAGTCTTGTAACACCCACATTTCTCCATCTCTTCCACCTGGCATCTTGGGAAAGCTGCCCAGGTTATACCAGAATGCTTTGGAACAAAACCAGTCCTTTAGCATACTAGGTGTTGACAGGCCAACCTGGTTAACACATGGTTTTGCCAGGAAAAAAAAAATCATGCTCTCTGGATAAACTGAATCATATTAGCTTTGAACATGTCAAATGATCACTTGGAAAATGTAGTTACAATCGTAATGTGATCCTATCCATACTGTAGAAAAAATCTGAGTGACTGAAAAAAATAGCAGTCATCACTTCATCCTCAGGTTCTCAAGGCTTTTGGGGAAAGAACTGACAAAGTCAGGTCAGAATAGGTATTTTATGTATCATTTATACTTTTTTTCTCCTTGTTAACCCTAGCAAGTAGATGCATCACACCCTAGAACAGCTTATTTATTTGTATTGATTATGAAGGGAGCCTAGAATGGAAAGCTTTGGGGTAGCAGTCTGCATTGCTGATGTCTACAGCTGATCAGGCAAGGCTTATCCTTGCAGATATGCTCATTACAAATTGTAGAATAATATATTGTTCTACCTAGGCAGCATCCAAACTGATCTGAGTTCCAATTACAAAGGGAAATATAATGCCACAATATTCATTTAATTATTCGTGAACATCAGAAATTATTCAAATGGATCTTTGGGCTTAGAGTTGGGAATCTTCCCCACTATTACCATTATTATTGTTATTGAAGTAGTATCTTGTGATTCTATTCTCAACCCTCTGTAATGATGCAGAGTGGATTATTTCTAATTATTAAAGCTCCTCTTTAGAGGTTTAGTAAAAACTCTAGGTTTTAGTAAGAACGTTTCTCCTAGTAATAAGATTAAGAAGGTTTATCTCGGTATTTGTCTATTTCTGTGATTTTGCAGGTAAACAGTATCTTTAAGCACAGACATAGGAAACGCCCCTTTTATCCTTTAGTTGATCGAAACATGTCCAAATATCTATCCATGTTGATACTATTTAAAGTGCACAAAGAATAATCCTTTTTGCAGGTGCATGGGGAACAATGACTTTTTGACAAAAAGAACATTATGACTGGACTGTGCGGTGTCTCTCTGCTTAGATGTTCTGCATGATCAGAACGTCTTTAGACAACAGAGCGGGACCATTTTGGTGCTGTTTATGGAAAATTATGATATTGTTCCTGTTCACAGAGAATGATTTCATTTTCTGACTTCTCTAAAACATAAATTATTTATATTTCACTTGCTTTAGTTAAAAGAATGGCTTTAGTGTAGAGTTGTATAAAGCCTCTGAAGGTAGAGCTGAGATAAAATTTTCTCAATTTGTTCTGCTTTTCTTTGACATTTGTATAAAGTTGTATTCTAAAAAAGATGTAACAGACGTGAAATATGTCTTTGGAAGCATTTCTGTATAAAGTATATTATATTCAATATATTATTCAATAATTTGTGTATCTGAGGAAATATAAGGATGCTGTCCTGTATCAGACCAGCATGCTGCATCTCTGTGGTTTATAGCTCTTCAGAAAAAGAACTAATCTTTTAAAGATAATCAGCACCATCAACAACAAAATTTTTATTATAATTTTAATTCTTTCTCAGTGGATGTCTCTACCCTTTAAGAAATATTCCATTTTTTTAATACCCTCTCTTTAGTAAACAAAGCACCAAAACTAGAAAAAAGTATGAATACTCAAGACATTATTTTATTTTTATTTCCAAAAGGACTTAAAGCAGATGCAAGGACCACCCTGTTCTTTGCAGTGTTAACTAAACAAATATAATGCTTTATTTGGCTGGAAGCAAGATCAGAGGTTGAAAATTGTAATATCATAGCCACAGTTCACTTCTCCCTGCAAGGAGAAATTGTTTCACTGTTTACTTGGGACTAAAACTTTCCAAGCACTTGCAATATCCAATACTAAAAAAATCCCTTAAGCCATTTATTTAACCTACGTAAATGCAAGATCTCCAGAAGCTCTCTAGTGGCTACCATCAAAAGTTGATCATGTTCTAAAATTTTTAATTTGTTGTTTGGGTGTGGCCACAGTGAGGCAAGGTGGGCATTCCAGCAGAGTTTTTTTTCATGATTTTTTGTAAAAATGGGACAGATGACACATGTTTGCAGAAGCTGTTGTTTTTATGCAATATCCTAACTGGTGGTTAAGAAAAGGAAGAAAAGCCTAGAAAATTATAAAGCTCACACTCATACCATCCCATTTATTTAGCTGCTTAGATCTAAATTAATGAATCCAATATTTAGGGACATCTCTAGGAAATTATTGATTCTGATAGCATTTTGTTTTGGTTTTTGTTTTGCTGGGGTTTGAGTGTTTGCTTTGGGGTTTGGTTTGTTCTGGTGGGTTATTTTACTCTGTTGATACCATATATAGATCATATATAGTTTTTTTAGAGACTTGTCCTATTTGCTAAGGAACTTCTCCCAAAAGAAGGGCAAAGAGATAGCTGCTATGAAACATGTTCCAGAAAATGTAATTTCTGAGGAAGGAAATTTTCTGAGGAAAGAAATTCTGAGAGCAGGTAAGTGTATAGCACTGTATACTTATTTATTTTAAGGGATACTTATTTAAAGGAAGAGAGTGATCTTCACTTGTGGAGTGAAATGAGTGTGTGGCTTTTTATGTTGGTATTGATAGGAGTTCTGTAAAACTGTAAACCACTTCAGCTTTCTTTTAAGAAGATGAATAATCTTGAACACCAGGCCTCGTAAAGGCCTGGGTGGAAAGCAGTGGCTTCTGTAAACTCCCTCTAGCAAGGCCACCCTCAGTACAGAGAGAAAGCCATGCTGGGGCATGTACCAGGACAGTCAGAAGCACAACAGCCCATCCTCGACTTTCTGTTCTAAAGAAAACTGCATATCAATCATCAGAGGATCATCCAGTTCCCTGGATTCAGCAAAGGGCAGCATAAAATTTCTGTTGCTGTGGCTCCTTCCTTGTTGCTTAAAAATCTACGCAGCCCTTTTAAAATAGAACCAGTTTCATTTCCCCTGACTTGAGCTTGAGCTCGACTTAAGCTCCTTCTGTAGAAAATTGATGGGTTGGAACCTCTCAGAGGCTGAGCTGAATGAACCCTTGCAGGTGATTCTTTCCTACAAAGAGATTAGAATTGTTCCACTCCTCAGCCAGGTGTTTCAGTCAAGACTCCACAGAAAGGTGACAGAAATAGAGGCCATAGAAGGTTTTACAAAAAACCTGTCACATCTATCAAAGGAGACTTTGACTAAGCTCTCTTCAAGGATAAAAATAAACTTCTCAGTTGAGACATAAAGTTTTGGGGAAAAAATACTATCAAAAAATAAGACGTTCCACTGGTAAACAACTGTGATAACTGACAGATGTCAGCAAAATAAGAAGTGGTTTAAAAGGTATTTGGGAGTCCTCAAAACATGCTTCAATTACTTTGGAAACAAGTTAAATTAAAGTATGTGCTTTGTCCACACAAGAAAATGCTTTTGTTAGGTTAAGTTGGTTTAGAACTATATCTAGTGATACTGTGGGGAAAAAGTGTGATTGAAGATGGCCCCATGTGGTTTTCACTTTTCATTTCCTCTATTAGAGAAAAAGCTGCAACCTAAAAGTTCCCAGATGCTATTATTTCCTGATGCCGCTCTACTTTTTTTTCCTAAATTGCATTTTTTAAAAAATAATTTTCACAAATTTTTTTCCATATTTCTTGTATAACTTGCCAACTTTCTTTATGTAGGGTGGAGATAAGAGAATCACAGGATCAATTAGGTTGGAAAAGACCTCTGAGATCATCAAGTTCATGACTGGAAATCACCATATCAACTAGACCAGAGCACTGAGTGCCATGTCCAGACTTTCCTTAATCACCTCCAGGGATGATAACTCCACCACATTCCTTGGCAGTCCATTCCAATATCTAATCACCCTTTCTGTAAAGAAATTCTTCCTGATGTCCAACCTAAATCTCCCCATGAGTGGCTTAAGACTATGTCCTGTAAAGATATGTAGACTCCTGCCACAAATTACACATATAAACAACTAAGTTTTCCAGTTCCAAAGCATCCAAATCCAAATTTTTGAGACAAAATATGCTGGAACCTTTTTTTTTTTTTTTTTTTTTTTTTTAGAAAGTATAATTCTTTGAGAGAAATGAAAGTGGTGTGAGTGGTTTGAGTGGTTGTGGTGAAGGGTGATGTTAATAAGTTCATGAGAGTTCATGAGTGTTTTCCAAATATTTTCTTCATTCTATTAGTATATCTAAATAGCTGGGTTAATTACAGTGTTTTTCAACTTAAAAAGATTAATTATTCTTAATTATAAAAACACTTCTGAAGCTATTTCTGTCCAAGTTTGTTTGGAGTTTTTGAAAAAAATGTAGAATAACAATATGACAGAACTTTCCTTTTCTGATCCTCTTCTTGCAATTTATATATTAAATTAACACTGTTAATTTATCTACATTTAAATAATTGGTTTCATGTTTACAGTTTTTTGAAGAAAAACTCTGACACTTTTTCTAGAATGATTAACAACACCTATTGCACTGAAATGGTATTCCACAATGTTTGCTATATATTTATATCCATATTACATAAATTAATTAATTGGTTTGATTGTGACAATGAAGTGTATATATCCTCTTCTGTACATACAAAATGTTAATTTCTCTTCTACTGCACTCCAGCCATATTTTGCTGCTTTCTTTAACTCAATTTTTTTTCCTGCTGTTTATTTTTCCTAGTGTTGTCATCAGGATTCATCCCTTTACGTGCTCTTTATTCTGATTCTCTTACAACCCTCTTTTTCTTTCATTCCCATTGTATCTAGTAACCTTCCCACTCCCCATAATTTCAGCATCAGAAAATATTCTACCAATTTTTCACATAGCTACTGTCCATGTATGAAAAATGTTAGTTTGCCATTACCTTGTTTTCAATCAGTATTCTGATGCTATTCCCTTTAATTATCTATCAGAACTCATTAGTCATGAACTCACAGCTTCTCACAAGCACTCACCTCCCAACAGCTTCCACCAATGACTGCTGGACACCTGATCACCACTTTCTCCTGACTTAGCTGAGTTTTCTGGAAAGAATTTTTTCAGCAGTAGCAAGACAGAATGATGTGACACTATAGTACTTTTCAGAGTCTCATTTCCAATATACTGTACACTTTTATTGCACATTTTTCCCTCTGTAGACGTCTCCACAGACTGTATACAAAGCTACGTGTTTCAAATAAAAATAAAACTCTTCTGGTTGTACGTTATTGCAATATACACTTTTCATTGAAAGCAAAGTCTGCAGTTTAAGTTCCTACAGGAATTTTTCCTCTCTAAAATATTTGTTCAGTCAATAGCCATTCTCTCACAACTATCTCTAAGGCATTCAGTCAAATACTTCAAGTTCCAGTAGGACAGAACTCCTACTTTCTAATGCTAGATGAATCATTAATGGGAACAATCTCAGATTTTCTTGCAAAAACAAGTAGCAGATAAAACCATGAGCTGAATACATTTCCAAAGTCCTTGTCTATCTATAACTAGAAGACAGGGTAAATCTTTTCTTTCAGGAATTGCAATTCAGAGAAATGTTAAATTTTTGTATGGTTAAACACTATTGTAACTGGTTGGAATAATTTAATCCCTTTTTATATCTGTAATATAGCATTCCAATATATTAAAGAAGGAAGAGTGATCCAACACTCTTCATTTACATTATGTAGCTTTGAAAACTAATTCAATTTTTACTGAAAGGAAGTCTGAAAAAGTTACACATTTTGTGTGAAGTGCAATTCCTCAGTCTGAAAGAAAACTATTGTCCAGAGATTACAGACTTTTTTAGGGGAATAAACCCTGTACACTTCATCCCAAGCTTCAAGGGAAAGAAAAGAAAAATCTCTAGAAAATATTTAGTATTATATTTATATAGTAATAATAATATTTCTGTCTGAAATATCATTTCAAGAGTAACACTTCAGACCAGTCATTTGATGTTGAAACAGGGACAAGGGTATTAGTCTTTGTTTTATAAATTGGTACAGCCTACAAGTCATGGAACCATATTGTCATAGCTCTGCATCAGAAAATATTACAGTGTCTCGTGACAAAATTTGTTGAATAATTTATATAAACTTTTTTTTTTCTGATAACCTTATGAATGTATGACAACATGATACATATATGACAATTGGGTAGACTGATCTAAGTTGCTTATATCCAAAGATTTCTAAAAAGCAAGGATGTCAAAGTTTTTTTGGTTTTCTTTGAGTTTGGGAATCTTTTTCCCCCAGATTTGATTTGCAACCAAAATGAAAAATAAAAAAAAATAGTTTCTCTATTTTCTTAGAGTGTCTTATTGTAAGAGAACAAATCCTTTATGCTTTTCTTTTCTGGGTTACATATTTTTTGTCAACTAACCAGCATTTGAAGAGCTTTTTTAAGTCATGTAATTTTCCTTCAATAGTTATGAAGTCTGAAGGGGAAACTGGAATGTTTAACACATAAAAAAGAAAAATCATTTTAGTGACTTTAGGGAAAATACATACATAATTTTACATGTTTCTATGTAGTAACAAGAGTCCTATATACCCCACCCACAATACTAAAGCTTTAATAGGAAATCTTTGTGTGGTTTTCTAAGTTTTGTGGTTATCATCTGTTTAAAATTTGGGAAGCTGTAGAAGAAAAGTCTTTAATTTTGGTTGAAAGGTACATATTACTTGCTTACTGATTTACTTAAAAGCATATGATCACAACATGAATTTAAAGTCTTCTGTTTTCTTGGGGTGGGGGAGGGGAACTTCTATGTTCTTTTTGGGTTTGGTTTTTCTGGTGGTTTTATTTAGGTTCTAGCTGTGTGCTTTTCTATATTTCACATACAGAAGGAGATAGTTCTAGCTGGCTCTGTAACAGTGTCCTGCTTCAGGAAATTCTTAGCAGAGGTAGTGGTCAATTATGCAGAGAAAGAACACTGAAGCATAGCTTGCCAGCAGGATGTGGGGAATGTGTTACTTTCTAAATAAAACCAATGGGTTTGTGGATATGGAGCACTCAGCAGCCTGGATATGCACCATCTGCCTACCACATCTTTGTGCCCTGATTTTCACTAGGGAGCAAAGAGAGCAATGAACTCCTGTGGATCTCCTAGGGTGGGTGACTAAAGGGCTTCAGACTTCACCTAGAAGCAGACCTTGCTCATACACAGGAAGTTGGTCTCAAGGTAGATGCTTGGCTATCCCTGTGAAGTGAAATCAGGAGACTATGGACCATTAAATACACTGGTAAGAAGTAGTAACACTTTAAGGTGATCCTTTCATCTTCTTGCTTGTTGGCAGTATTCTGAAAATGTTACTTTTTATAAAAGAATTACATCAGATCCTGTTGGTTCTTGACTGTTCCAAACTAGTAAAAATTTACAAGTATTGATCACAGTTGAGTGCTCTCTCAGTAGTAAAAACATAGCACTTTATCTTCTAATCATCTTTGAAATATTGACTTAGTGTCTGTGGTCATCACTACAGAATAAACCAGAAAAACTGTCTCAGTGAAGTTTGATCAGCAACAGCAGATGCACGTGTTCGAAGAGCCTAGCCTAATATGGGAGTCAGTGCCTTCAGGCTTACTGACAGCATGTTTCCTGGACTAAGGGAATCAACTGTTCTGTCACATGCTTATTAAGCATTTTGGGGAGTTCAGTCTCTGACAATTAATTAATGTGATTATTTATATATTAGGAAAGGTGACTGCATATTGAGGAATTTGGTCTAATTTGAGCAAAATTGTTCAGAAGGAGAGTGAGGTGCATTAGACTCAGCTGCTGTGAAAGGTAAGCACACATCATTGTCTTAATTAAAATTTTGTACATCTCACAGGATAAATAGTGTAAAAACACAGGGACATCAAATTAAATATGTAAAATCTCACCTTTCCCTCTATTCTTCCATAGTACAGTATTACCTATGTTACATGTTTGCCCAGTTTGCCCTGAAAATTGTTTTATATAGGTCACCTTAATTCCTGATCCTTTTCTAATCGCTGTCTTGTGTGCTATTGATAATAATTTTTGAACTCACTTGCCTACATTTGCCCCCAGCTTCTCCTTGAAATGGAAAAAAATTGCAGCTGTTTAATCAAGTTACACAGCAAGTAATTTTAAGCTTCATCCTAATTAGTTCAATGAAGGTTAAACCATATGACAATATAGACAAAGTTTGATAATTACATACTTCATTTAGGGGAAAAAATGCTCATAGTGGTGAAATTACTAAAACTTTTGTATTCTTCTTCCTTGATATTATCCCTGTTTCACTCAAACTGAATGTATCACCAGCTGGAGAAATGTGTGAAAATAGCTTCCACAGGCTAATATAATTAGCTATCGAGGGCCATGCAGAGTACTCCTAGGAATAAAAAACACCAACCCCCAACCACCAGAAAAAGGGCATGTGACAATATCTACCAAAGCAACTACTATATTCACATATATTCATTGTTCACATAAAATCAGACAAAACTGAGTGAAACAAGAGACTTTTTTCTTGATATTTTTATGTCAATTAGATAAATTTGGTACAAATTACTTGATTTCTGTAGAAATATTTCTGATTTAAGAAGGTAGAAATAAATCAAGATTAAGATCCTGGAATCAGCAGTTCATGATCCTCAGTTGCAAAGTGTCTTTAAACCATTTTGTTCTTATAATTCCAGAGAAGCGGTAAAACAGAATAAGAAGCACAAGCAATTTGTTTTATTTTTACATCATTTCAGTAAAGGCTAAATTCCAATTACTTGTAATAATTAAGTAGTTTCTGCACTAAGGGGTTCTAACCTTCAGCAAGGGAATCTTTCTATGACTTCCAGCAAAGGTCAACTTTCTATTGACCAGTTATCGATTAGGTTTTGTGTGTTCTTGCAATGTGAGATTACTAACAATGCAGTGATTTGTGGGATTTTTGAATATATCTTTGCTGTTCAGGAATAAAAAACAGCAATTGAAATATATTTTTATGTCCTTATATTAGAAGGATTTTAGATACTAATTCAGATATCATTTTTGTAAGTTCTAATATAAATTTAATTGGTTTCAAACCCAATCCTGAAACCTTGTCTCCTTTTAAGCAAAAATAATGGCAATCAAATATGTTCAAAATACATGAGAAGCATGGATCTCAACATGTAGAGGTGTAGGAATGGACCAAAACAAAGTTATTCCTTCCACTTGCAAGAAACAACTAACCAACTCCAAAGACACAGAAGTTCTCAGTTTTTGTTAAAGAAACTGGAAAATCTGTTGTCATGGGCAAACAATTTTTATCCAAAATTTATAAAAGCCAAATATTCTTAAAATAGTTTGGCTGATATTGCAAACTGGTTTTATTTTGTGATGGAGTAATATTATAAAATAATAACTATAGCCTTTTATGTCACTTCCTTTCTCTCTGTTTTAAAATTTACAAAAAGAACAATCTTTTAAAGATCCTTAATGCTCCTCAGCTGTCTCTAAGAGTGCTTAATTTGAACATAACCTTTTGGAGACATAATACTTTACACTGCATAAAAATACTCTGATTTTTTACCTTCTATTTCTATGTCTGTCAATAGTTTGAAAATAATTCCTTCTTTTTAAATAGGTATATGACACAACAAAATAATTATTGTAATGTAGGATCAGTATTAGTTTCTAGTAAGTGCTGCCATAAAATTACTCCCGTTATAGACATTCACATCTACAACCGGCAGGTGATATTCAGTTCTGAGCCTGATGTACTACAACTACCACAAAAAGGCACTTTTAATCATTAGGAGAATGAACTTTTAATCAAGTATCTGCATATAATCACCTTTTGAATATACACACACACAACTTTATTGAGTACTAGTTGATTTTGGAGAAGTAGGTACCAGCATTAAATGAGTTCAGAAATCTAACTTCTCAGGCTCAATTAATTTTAATCTGGCACAAGTATAGATTCTATTAGCCTTCCATGTGATAAATAGTATCTTTCCTCAGTAAAAACACATCTACTGAGACAAGCATTAAATGGTATTTGAATAGCAAAACTTAATCCATAGTAAATAATTGGAAACAGCTCACTTGAGTTCTTGCTCTGCTTAAAAAAAAATAGAGTCATTTAACTACACAGATTGAATATTAGTCTTGACATAAGAACATTATACTGTTTGTCTTTTCTGACTACGGGGGGGACTTGCAGTTGATTCCTTCATCCAACAGCTACTTCTTGAAAGATTTGTCCCTGGTAAAATCTCCATTTCCTTTAGAATTTGCAGGATACTTGACCAGAGGGTTACTATTTCTGTTAGGGAGGAGAAACTGGTTTTGAGTTAGTCAGCAAGTGTTTTAAGTGTAAGATTGTAAGGTTTTCTATCCACTAGTGTGGTTTAAGCCCAGCTGGCAACTTAGCACCACTAAGTACCACTGAGCACCAGCTGCTTGTTCTCCTTCACCCCTCCATGGTGGAATGGGGAGAAGAATCAAAAGTAAAATTGCAGTTTGAGATAAGAAGATTTTAATAAAATAAACAAACCATATTATTGTTATTAATAATAATCAATAAGCAAAATCATAACAATATTAATAGGGAAAAGAAAAAAAAAAGCCCAAACAAGTCTTGCATAATACAATTGCTCACTACCTCCTGACCCATACCAGATCCCATCTCTGAACTCCAATCAGATTCCCCTTCCAGATAACTTCCCCAGCTTGTATACTGGGCATGATCTATGGTGTGGAATAAATATCCTTTTGGCTAGTTTGAGTAACCCATCCTGGCTCCCTCCCAAACTTTTGGCATCATCCCTGAGACATAAATAAGTATATTATCAATATTATTCTCATACTGAATCCAAAAGGCAGTACTGCACCAGCTACTGAGAAGAGATTAACGTTATAGCAGATGAAGCCATGACAATTATAATTTCCTATGGACAGTTGTGGATCGTTTCTGCAGTGTAGAAGATCACTCAGTACCATTACATTATATGTGCAGGTGTTACTCATTAAACACTGAATTAGGGAAAATCATAAGTTTATTCCAAAATACCTTGAAGGAAGACACAGGATGTTTCTACATGAAGTGTAGTGCTTCTTAAAAATTCTTGCTAACTTGAGAAGTCCTAAAATTTAGAAGCAAGAAAACTAGAAGAACAGTGATCTCAGGTGGAAAAATAAACTTGTCTCTTACATCTGCTTATTGCTGTTCTTGCTTTCTTTCTCTTCCTTAACGGGGTGAATAGTCTCCTCCTATTTTGTACCAAATAGCTTCTTTTTGACTTTGAAGTTGCTTCTAGGGGAATAAGCCACTTGCAAAATATTGGTGGAAAGCAAACCAGAAGCATTGTCTTTTCATTTTATTTTTTTATTTTTTTATTTTTTTCAATCTGAGGTAATCAGGATCTGTTTGTATTCTTAAAGTATTCTTAAACCTATGGTACACAAGATTCCTTCATCCTGTTCCCATGATCATCTACATCAGACAAGTTTCAGTGCACTTTCTGTGTCTTCTAGAGTAAGACAATTCATTCCTTTAAAATTCATTCTAAGTAAGGTTTTGGGAAACAGTTATTTTAGATAGCTCTCTTAACAGGGAGCATGAATTATACTGCACTGGGTTTATCTCCCCTTTGATTAACATTACTCTAAAGTTATCACACTTATTTTATTGCATTTTGCATTGTCACATTCCACCATTTTTGCTGTAGAAAACTCCACTGCTCTGTGCTACAACACAGACCTCTCATTACAACAGATACTTTAAATGGTCCTCGGTGAGCTGGCCCTACCTCAAATTGTGACATGGCATTGTCTACAGGCTTTTACTGTCCTAGGTTAATGCCTCTATGTCAGCTAAGTTGGATGTGCTTAGCTGTCTATTTGGGACTAAAATTTAATTATTTTGACTCTTAAGGCTTTTGAATTGTGTGATACATTTCCATAGAGAATAGGTATCTGTATATAAATATGTCTCCTCATACATTTATGTGTGCCAGTGTATGTGTAGATGCATTACCAAATATTTTCTACGGTAAAGTTTCTGCTCTAAATTATTGCTGTTAAATGAATGTCCTGCTGTTCTAAATAAAATTAAATTGAAGGTGTTATTGATTTGCTGTTACAGATGTTGTTTGGGTCACTGCAGATATTTGCTCTTGGCTATTTACTAGCTGTGTGTAATATCATTTTGAAAAAATCAGTAGCAAAGATGGCTTTATTATGTCAGTGCCAATTTCATGAGATGTTTACACTTGTTTACACATTTAAAATTGATTAAGAATAGTAAATAAACTTTCAGGAGTGTTAACATTGCATTGCAATATTCAAAAATCTGGCTGAGCACGGGTTTAGTCTGTTCTTACGTGAAAAGCAGTTGCCTTGAGATTTAGATCTCAAACAAGGGAAAAACACTGTAACAGTGAGTGCTTGTCATGTACTGTATGTGAGCTTCAAAGAATATTTTAACAGCTAAAACTGCATGTTTACAGAGAACATAAATAACCACAGGATATCCATTATGAGAAACTCTCATTATTCAGTCCTATTAAATGTCAAAGTGTCTGAGAAAATTAAATAAAAAGGCCTACTGATATGAACAGACAAACTGCAAGCCTTGTAAAATACATGAAATGAAACTCAGGGTAGAGCTAACTGAAGAATTCTAATATAATATAAAGCACATTGCCATAAATCTTTTTGAGTTACTTACATTATAAAGAATGTACTTACTTCTGCCTACTTGTTGCACATTTCTGAATATTTCTTCATCTTTCCAATTCTTTGAAGTAGTATTCAGAATGAATAGAAAATGAACCATGAAAGCTCTGAGACCCAGGGGGAATGATGCAAGTAAAAGAGCAGCAAAAGAAATAATAGCAGTGATATAATAACAACAGAACTCCTTGCCTTCTGCTATAGATTTATATGTCTTTTGCTTTTTTATTCACTCAGAACACAGAATATTCTCATTTTAGATCTTGGTTTAATAAATTGATCACTCACTTTCCCTTCCTATTGATGCACCAAATATACCCAGCAATGTAATAAATTTTAGTCATGATCAATTGCAGCCATTTTGAGACATAAAACTGAAAAAAATAGAACATTTATTTCCAAAACCCTGTTCAATAATAAATGGAAGCTAGTGATATGTATATAAATAAATGGATTTTAAAATTATGTTTGATAAAACAGGAGTCTTTTTCATACTACTTCCATACTGAAATGAACTACTGTGGCCTTGATTTACCAGCAGTTGGGTTTCCTAATAACTTTTTCTAGTTATCATCTATTTCTTTACCCCTGAGAGCATTTTTATTAACTGATAAAGCAAACCTTCTCATTTTTATCTTTATGTCTTATATATAGAATGTATTGTGTGACAATTTGAACAATATTGTCATATCTGATAAGGTTAAAATGGCAAAATTAGTGCCATCTATTCAAAGCAATAATTGGCATACCCAGTCTTTCAAGAATAGTGTGTAGTGCATGATACATCCAAATTTTCTGGGTTTGTTTCTCTGATGCATGGTTGGAGAGGTGGACTTTACATTCAGTTCTTCATTTGGTTTTGAGACGTACAAAGTTGTTTTGCTAAGCACAAAATTTGGGGGTTTTTAGGAAGAAAGAAGGACTTAAAAGGATTTAAACTCTCATGCATCTATTATATTTAAATATACAATTTTTTTCTGATGAAAAAATCTATAATCTGCATTGCAGCTAATCCCAACAATTCAGCCACTCACTGAGATGATCAGATCTGGAGCAGCCTTGCTTAACAGTAGAGCCAGTATCCTGCTTGTTTAATAGTCCATCCCCGAAATCCAAATCTCTCCAATTTAGCAGCAAAAATCTTGTAGGAGACTAAAAATACTATTTTTTATCTAATTCAGATAACAGTAATGTTTATTTTGCTTTCTCATGGTTGCTTTCTTATTTACCAAAAAAAAAAAAAATTCCTAAAACATATAGAGCTCCTTTGTTCACAATTTTCGTTGTAGCTTATTTACCTGACTTTCTACCTTTTTTTTTTTTTAATTTAGTTACATGACTCGCCCTTAATATTGTGTCAGGAGTGTACTATTATTTTTTAAATAGTTGTATATCTTATATAACTTATACTAATATTTTTTAAATAGTTGATAATTATTTTTAAGACATCCTTTCACATTTTCTCCTTCATAGACATGAATTGAGAAGTAATGTGAGAAAATGTGAAAAACACTTTGTTGTTATTTTGTTCTAGCAGCTCAGGGTGCTTTTTTAATAAATAACAATATTTTCTTTGTTGTTTGTTTGCATTGTTTGCATTTAAGTAATAATAAGAAAAATAGTATGATTCAACCCTATTGAACAGTCTGACATGTTCCAGTTTTCATCTTCCAAAAAATTTTTGATCATATAAACTGAAGGAAACACATTATTTGTATGTATTTTGTAACTGGTTGTAAAACAATACTATAGCTAAGTAGGTAGTAACTCCATGGAGTTACAGAATGTTAGTTTCACTGACAGTGAAAGACTTCAGTAGGCTATAGATTCTGATATATTTAGTTCCTAAGTGACTGATTTGGCTATCCAAGGAAAATGTAAGCATTTCTGCTGGTGTTGATGTCTCATGAAGTGGAACTACAAGTAATATTTTGTTTTGTGACGTGAACCAATGTGAAAAACTTCCCTATAGTAAAGAAGTGTAGCGAGACAGACATGCTTTGTCCTGAAAAAATTCAGCCAAGTCTGAAGGATGGAGAGAAACATTTTTGTGAGAGGTGAAAGCTATTGAACATGAAAATGAGAATAGTAAATGTTTGATTATTTTGCAGAGGGATTTAATCTGATTTATGTTTGCTACTGCTTCCAGTAATTGTAAATTTGTGTTTTAATGACTATAATTAATAATTGAGTTCCTTTTTCCCAAACATACATGATTTTTTGATAAGTATCACACTAATTTACTATATGTCCTCTGCCTGCAGAAAGATTTATAATATTTCATTATACCTATGTAAAAAATGTTGATTAAGTCCTCCTAAAGGGGACAAGTTTCATTTACAAGGAATTATGTGACATATAACAAAGGAATAAAATAACTATTCTAAAATTAAGCCCAAGATTGTATAGAGGACAGAAGGTCACTGCCCCAATGGGTATGTAGAAGAAAAAAAGAATAAGAGGAATAAGTATCAGGAAATTTCCTTTTGCAATAATAACAGTATTTGCCCCTCAACTCCTTCTCAAAATTTCCACAGATTTATTCTGAAATGCCTAACACCCACACTTATTGAAAGAAAAATTAAATTAAATGCTGAAGAAGAACTATTTCAGTGTTATTAGTATAATAGAAGAATAAAGGAGTCAATTTTTTTTGTGGACAAAGTCATCCAGGAAAAAACACTTAATTTGACTTGAATAAAACATCACCAAAAAATTCAGAGGACATTAATTAAGAAATATGTTATGAACGATGAATAAATGAAAAATATACATTTTCAGCATAATGAAACAAAAAATAGTGTTAGAGGTCAGGTAGCAAAAAACATATATCAATACTGATATTTTAGAAAGAAATTTTCAAAACAGAAATTTTTTTTCAAATAGTTCCCACGACACATAGTCATACAGCATTGTACACAGGAAAAAGTGCATGCGTTCATGGATGAGGAAAGCATAAAAAAAACCTGGAAAACATTATTATAAAGACATACAAAAGATAATGAGGGATAGTATGTGTCTTAGGAGTAGAATGGAGCAGAGGATGACAAGGAGAGTAAGTTTTTGTCTTTGCAAATATATGTCTATAATTTCCAATATTAAAATGAATTCCCATGCATTCCAACTAGCTTAAAAAGAAAAGAAAAAAAAGGCTCTGATAATTAAGTGAACCAGAAAGTATATACTGTCTTAATGTTAGAGGAAGACTATATTACTAATTCTAGAAAACAAGAATATGTGACTTCTTCCCTTGCCCCAAACCAGCTATTCCAGCTAATTAGTGCATAGAGTAATTGAAGACTTTAAATGTTTATAGCCAGGGAGGTAAACAAGCAATTAGTGGTAGCACAGGTGTGAAAGGAAGTTAAGTGAACTTACAGGGGAGCTATGCTGGAAGTATACAGTTTATGTTTGCCTTAAAATATAACAGTGTATTTAGGGAGATCTAGAAGCAAAACCAAACATGCATACACAAAAAACCAAACAAAGAAACAACAACAAACAAGCAAATAACCAAGGCAAGGCTGAAAGACTCAGGAAGGAATTTGGGTTTAAGGTTATCTGAAAGAGGCTGTGCCCTTCAAGAAACCAACTTAGGTCTGACACAAAGCAGTATAAATAAAATCAAGGGTGAAGGCTGTCGCAGAAAGTTAGTCTTGGTTATGCTGATATTTCAGACGCACAAAGACATCAACCATTGATGAAAGTTAACTTATCAAGCCTCGTCCTCCCTAAAAGAAGTGTGGTGTACTTTCACAGGGATAATTACTGTTCAAAGATAAGAGCCAGGACTGAATTTTCTGTTCCTTCTTTCTGTCCATATGACAGGAGTTGGCCAACACTAGTGTCTTTCTGGAGGTACAGAAATAACAAAATGAGTGTATTTTATTGCCCTGCAGGAAATAATATAGACCTGGAGGGCAATCAAAGTGAGCAGAACTTCCCAGAAATCCAGTAGGTCTGGTTCCTTATCTTGTGGAAAGATTAGAGTACATCCCTCTACTTTCATAGAATTTGTAATCTTTTGTTTTTGTTTAATATTATCAGAGACAAAATACCTGTAAAACAGAGTCTTCATACATATCAAGAGTTTCACAGATACATGCCAGAGAAATGCTAAACAAGCTGCCTATTTTGGTATTAAGCTTGACCTAGAAAAGGATATTTGTTTCATTTCGTGAAGCTAATTCTTGAGTTTTAATTGAATAATTTTGGCATGTTATTAATTTAGGTATTTTATATAAAACACTGAAGAAAACAGACAAAAAATAGTGCACACACCAAACTGTACAATTTTCTCTGGCACAAAGTAAATTTTGGATCATTCATTACTGGAGAAATAAAAGTTGTTTTCTATCTACTTTTTCCTCTTAGAGAAGATATTTAGAGAATTACTTTGGGGGCAAAAGTGAGAGGAAGAAAGGAAGGAAGGCTTCTTTCTAAATAGTTAAGATGCATTTATTATTTATCTAAGGCATTATTCAGACGAACAGTGTTCACCTATAAAATATATACAGCCATTTAATACAAAAGACAATATTCATTTGGACATATATATTTTCAAACACATGTTTTGTTTTGCAGAGGTTCTGCATATATACCAAAATATTCAATTGAATCCATATCTTTAGTATACAGCTTCAATCAATTGTGAAATAATCAATTAAAAGCAATTATTTATACTAACTTTAAACTTTCATTCTCTTTTTTATTACAAGAGAAAACTAAGACAGTTAAAAGTGGTTTAATACTATAATGAAATTCTCATTAAATATTTTATGTAGCTATTTATTAAACTGTTAAAAGAAAAAATATATTAGATGTAATTTTATGCCCTCAGGCTAATAATATTCCAATTAAAATTAAGCATTTAGAAGACATTTAATCTCTACAACTACTCTATGAGCAGCTTATGTTGCAATATATGCTTCACCATAGCTGGTCCTGGTAGAATTACTTTAGTTCAAATGCCCTAGAGGTAGCCTGAGGCAAAACCTCTTCCTTATCCCTCTACTGTTATAATCCTTTTCCTATATATGACCTACTGTGAGCCACTTGCACATATCTGGCTCCAGGTATTCCAGTTGCTTGTTCACACATCCATGAGCAATACTGCTGTACTGTCAAGTCCAGCTAAATGAAGCTTTATACGGGGAAGATTCATTAGCCTGTTTTATTAGGTAAATGATTGACTGCATTAAGAGCCTAGAATGAAACTTTATAGCTTGCAGTACTTGAAGAAAGGAAAAATGGAACAGCTGTTATAAACAGCCGTGCCAGATTTAGTGCAATGAAATAAAAAATCGAGATCGAGATGGGGGGGAAATAAGGTCACTTTGTCCTTTAATACAATATACATTATGTAAGAAATATCTGTTTAACTGAATGTGGAGTTGGGGAAATTATAAGACAGAAACTTTCTAGAAAATTTCTACTTTGCTTTCTGAAGTAGTCAGCAAAACCAAATAAATTAAGAAGAAAGTATACTAATCAAACAGCACACCTTTTCCTAGGATGTTAAGATGTGGA
Source organism: Prinia subflava (assembly GCF_021018805.1). Taxonomy (NCBI): domain Eukaryota; kingdom Metazoa; phylum Chordata; class Aves; order Passeriformes; family Cisticolidae; genus Prinia; species Prinia subflava. The sequence goes on along the minus strand of NC_086249.1, from coordinate 70,853,337 downwards.
AAAGGAATTAATTTGAAAGAAATTAGAACAATTATGATGGAACACGTTTAAATCTAGTGCTATGTAGAAGTATTAAAAACCCCCTATAAATATTATTATATTCATAGAAAATCAGTATGAATACTCACATTTAGAATACATGCAAGAATATTGTATATTTTTTTTTGTTCTTTTTACCTACTTTAGCAGCTATAGTAATAAAAGACAGGAAAGACTTACTTCTTATACAGTTACATGGGGCCAATTATTTTTCTGGACCAAATTTCTTAAATATCAAGAGTGTGCTTGTTCCTGTTATATAGGAAAATATTCACCCTACATTTTCCAGAGTTTCTTGATATTTTCTTGATTCCGAGCTAAAAGTCCTATACCCAAAACAAAACAAAAAAACCCCAAAGTATTTACCAGCAGCACCATACATTTAAACAGAAAATGCTGAAATAGTTTCAATAAAAATAGTTTTATCATGAGATTGCTTCTCTTGCTGGGAAATATTTTTTGTCAAAATAAACACACGGGTTACTTTAAATCCTCCTTTTGTATTTTGTGACCAACTACCTTTTAAAATTTTCACAACAGCATCTGTTCCTAAACCTCTATATTCTAATCTTTTTTTGTAGTCAAGATACATATTTGGGGCATTGAAAAAATAGATAGAATAGAAATTACTAAACTAGACCTTTCTAAAAGAAGCAGGTGATGTTTTCCACAGCTTCTTTCATAGGCAGTTTTAATAAGTATCTTGCAAAGTCAGAGAGTCTGTTCCTACTCAATTTTAATAACTACAATCACCTGACACTTATCAATTGAATGTTATCCGGTTACAATAGGTCAGCTAATTATCCTGATCATTAACCTTTAAGAGTACAGAGGCTATGATAATCAATGCCACCCTTGGTGTGTGCCACATCATCTAATGAGTCTGTGTCAGAAAACGAACCCTTTCACCTCCCAATGGTGCAGGTTTTCATCATTAACTTTCTTAGTCATTTGGTTTCTTAAAAGAATATGAGAAAAACTGGCACCTGGCATGAATCAGCTTATTAAAAGGAGTGCATAACATAAAACTGGTTACTGAAGATGGAATAAAAGTAGCAATATTTCTAAAAAGCTGTATGAATCATGGCACAATTTGAAAGAATCAGGAAGTTTTTAATAGTCAGAAAAGTAGCAGAAAGTAGCAAGAAATTAAATATAAGTAAAAATCTGCTGTATCTAAATAGTTTATAGTAAATGGAAGAAAGAAACTATCATAAACAGACTGGAGAGTAGCAATTTAGGATATGCAATTAATTTACCCCAACAGACTTTTAAGGACGTTTTTTGTTTCAGTTTCCTGTAAGTCATAAGAAGATAATATTCTCCTTCACCTGAAGAATATATAGTACAAGAGCATGCAAAGTGACAAAGGGCAAGGTGTGCATATGAATCTCAGTAAATGGCTAGAATTAAGCATGTAGGATCAAGTCATTACGTAATAATCAAAGGGGTGATAAAGAAAGGCTTATCCAGGACACTCTTCATCCTCTGTATTTTACAGTTAGGTGAATCACTCTCTGGAAATAACTATTTCTTTCAAGTGTCTTTTGATCTTTAAACTCTTTATCAATACCTATTTTTCAAAGGGCTTAAGTCAGGAATAAAAACTCCAACTAGACATTAAATGATGGCCACTGCCAGTAAACTGAAACTTGAGCAGGGGATATTTTTTGACACTTTTCATAGTATCACAGCCCTATATTTTTTCAAAATTGTAGACTGATAATTTTCTTTTTGTAGGCAGACAGTGTCAGAATTGTGATCCTGAAAAACATGTACAGAAAGTGGTAGTGGACATTGCAGCTTCCAGGGAAAGGCATGGGCTACTGTGCTGTCCTTCCTGCTTCCTGTCCAAAAGCTATCTCATGTCAGTGTTGACATGGAGTCCAAGACAGCATTGGATGCTCTGTCTACTTTCTGTAGTCATGCTGAGATCATTGCGCCACCCTCAAAAATGTTGCAATTCTGTCTCTGAAGAAACACTTCTTACCAGAGGATTCTCTTGCAGTGAAGACTGAAAGATCAAGAATGATGTTGTTCTTCAGACAAGGAATGAATGTAAAAAAATATTTTATTTGGAAACCAGTGAGGATAAAGGACTTGCCATTAATCTGAATCTCAGCATGGTTTGCTTAGGAGGCGGGAATCACAGTGCATTGGTTACTGAGCAGTTGTATGAGTATGCAGAGTCTGGAACAGTGCTGAAAGGACTGTGATGGATTGCAGTAGAAGCTCACCTTGATGTCTGCCTGGACTGTTGATCCCTCTTACCCCCTATTGCTGTACCACAAAATTTCACATTCCAGTAAATTTCCAACTACAGCTTTAATTTAAATAAGGAAGCACCAGTAGCAGGAGGGTACCTCTAAAATCAGTAGTCATTTTAATACATGACACATAAACAGAAGTTAAGTATTTTCTAAATGTCTTCTTTTTGATGTTATTCTGAGCATATGACTTATGGCCCTTAATCTTGATTCATGACTTCTAGTTTGTGACTCATTATTTCTGATATATGAGGAGATGTAGGACCTTGAAACAAATTTGAATTTTCATGATAGGAAAAAAGGTTTTTGAGATCTTGCTCAATAATTTTAATTGTAATGGTAATATGTTAGAATAGAAACATAATTGCTGTATGTGTAAAACACCTGAAAACAGAGAGGCAAGATAAAAATACATCAATTTTTATTAAAAATATAAAAACTTCTACTTACTGTTTTTCAAAGATAAGTTATTTGCAACTGAAATGTTATTTGTGTGAAATTAGTTAATTGGCAAAATGTTATTAACCACTAGATATGTAAATCAGCAAAAGATGGCAAATAAATTAGAAAAGCGTCTCATGGAAATCTAGGCATAGAGCTGTATTTAAAGATTGAATCATACATTAACAAACTGAACAAACAGGAACAAGCTGTGAAATACATGGTTTTTACAGAAGAAGAAAGCTCTAGCAAACAAACAAAAAATATGGACTTGGGCCAAACTCCAAACACAGCTATTATGGGATTTTATTTAAATATATTTTAGGAGATTAACATGACAAAGGATAGTGTAGAGCTTATGAAAAGATGTGTAAAAAGTATCACCATAGAAACTTGCTTGAGAAAATCAGGATCTCTCTTCAAACTCTGGCATAAATTTGTGTAATTTGACTTATGTGAATGCGGATCTTTCACAGAGAAACACTGAAAACTTCATTAGTATGGGAAAGAAAAGGAGATAAATTTTAAGAACAAAATGAAGCTGTGCAGGAAACAATCTAGACCATGAGACAGGTACCCATCTGTTGTTTAAGATAAGACAAACACTCCCATAATCTATTCAGTGATGCAATTGTTAAAGAAAAAAAGGTATTTTCATGATCAGTGTAAAGCAAAATATTTTAAAGAATCCTTTTTCAATCCTTAGGTGTGTACTAAGGAAACAGAAGGATATTTTACTTTCCAGTTATTAGCCTGTGTCTGTCAGAGCTGAAATATTTTGGGGAATTGAGGGATGTAGTTTTAGCTGTGACTTCAACTAAAAAGACATTTAAATTTTTTAGACACAAAGCAGAATGTTAGTATTGGAGCTCTCTTTCAAAATATGCTTTGTTTTTCACTCAGTTGAGTTTAAATTACAGTTCCTTGGCTCCCTCCCTTCATATGAAAGCTGAAATTATATGCAACTCCCTAGAAGGGCTGTCAGAGGCTGTAAAGTTTGTATCCTGACTCTCTGCCTCTGGTAACTGTAATAAAAATGAGGTGAAACCAAGCATTAAAAAAATCCTAGAAACAAATGGTCACCTTCCTGCAGCTTATTGGCAAATTCAAGAGGAACATGACTTTTCCCAGGAGGCAAAATGTGGAACTGACAATAATCATAAGGCTGAAATACTCCTTTTCCACATCTGCCTCAAATTAGATTAGCTTGTTTCAAAGTGAATTTCCTTTTAGAAATTATTTCTTCTGAAAATCTTTATGTTTTAACTTTCTTATACCTATAGGTAAAATGATAAGAGTAATATATAAAAAAAAGAATTCTCTTTGCCTTAGTTTATTCATTGTTATACCACTTGATTAATTAATAAAAGAAGGCACACATTTCACATTATTGCCTCAAGTCTCTTGCTTTCTATTTATTGATTACACATTCATGACACTGTTTCATCCACTCAAAATTATTTCTTAAGCTTCAGTTTCTTGTGCTTCACTCCAAATTGTACTTGTCATATTTACTCAGCATCTACAGTCTAATTCACAGTCTAGAAAGTGCATCTGTCTTATTCCTGACAAGGGCCATACTTTTGACTTCCTCATCATCTTCCTGAACCAAAACAAACCAATATATACAGTTTTGCAGAAATGGGTGAGGCTTTCATGCTTATTTACCTGCTTGAAAGCCTAGGGATTTGCATTAATTACCCCCAGCTTTGATAAAACAGCCTTTTCCTGAATTTATGCATCCATAATGCTGTGCATCTCGATGTTATGGTCTTTGAAGTTTCCATGCTTCCAAAAGCTTTCATCTGTCACAAATGGAAATGAGCTTGTACTGATGGGGCCAGGTTGCAGTGGCATAACTCCATCAGTGGAAAATTTACTCCTTGATATTTGAAATATTAGCAACAATTATCTGTCGTATAGATTTAATCATAGTGTATTGTAACTAATAAACCACAGAATCAAGAATAGCTAAAACTGACTTTAGAAGTAGAAAAGCAAGAATGATCTCTGTGATTTTCTGTTTTGTCTGGAGAACAAATATAGATATTAGTTCCAGAGAAGACAGATATTTTTCTCATCAGATCAAACTAAGTTTTTCACAGGTATTTTATGTATTGCTACAGCTTATAACAAGGTGTTTGAGGGTATCATTCATGAATGACTTGTACATAAGAAGGTAGTTCAAACATATAATGAAGCTCATGCATAATGCAAAACAGGAATGTCAGAATTTAAAAAGCCTTGTGAAGCTAGGACCCTGCTGGCCAACTGAATCTAGTTGGTGCTCAATGGGTTCTGAAGACACTCTTAAGAAAAACTCAGATATGAAATCTTTGAAAGTGTTACGCATCATAGTCATAAAATCATCAAAGGCTCAATTATGAGTCTGTGAATCTCAGATATGAATCACTGAATTGATATGAATCTCAGATATGAATCTCCTATCTCTGAATTAGTACATTAAGCCAAGATATGGCTCAAATCATTATTGAAATCAAAGACAGGGAAGGTGACTTTCATGATATGCTATTAAGAGAAATTTGTAGATCAGTGTCATATTTTGGTGCAGACAGTGAAAAAAATGGCGTGTATATAAGTAAACCTGGTATACCAAATTATAACACAAGCCATTTTTGTGCATGCCTCATAGATACATTAGTCTTTAAAAAATCAATAGGATTCTTTGATTCTCCCAAAAATCTTTCAGGAAGATCTCACATCAATTTCTCCTAAAAAATAAAATTCTAATGAGCTGCAGTGGCTTTGGCCCTGGCAGCAGATCAGCCCCATGCAACCACTAGGTCACTCCCCACAGTGGATGGAAAAGAAATTAAAAATTTAAAAGTGTGAAAATTCATGAGATGAGATAAACAGACTTTAATGGGAAAAGGAAAATGTGTGCATAAAAGGTAAACCAAACCAAGGAATTCTCTCACCACTTTCAATGGGCAAGCAGGTGTTCATCCATCTCCAGAAAAGCCAGGCTGCATCATCATAGCGGTGACTTAAGACAAATGCCATACTCTTGCTCCTTATTCCTGATAGCTTGTATTGCTGAGCATGACACCGTATGATATGGGATATCCCTTTGGTCAGTGCCAGCTGTCATCTGTCCCACCTCTGTTCCCTCCCAAGCTCTCATGCACCCCACCCTGTTTGCTTTCAGGGCAGCATGAGAAGGACTAGACAATCACTTCACACAATGTGTTGTATATGCACTTCTGTGAAGAAGATTAGCTCTGTCCCAGTCAAAACCAGTACAGGAGATAAGAGATATGGTGTCTCCGTGCCTCAGCAAACAAAAAATAAAGAAACAAACATAAAAACAATAATATATTAATTTTCAGTATAGTTCCAGCGGCAGAACCCTACCTGTATTCACCTGTGGAGACTCAGGCCTAGTATATTCATCACAGATAGAAGAAAAAGGATGAATAGTGAGGGGTAAAATTTGTACATGACATACAATTTCATAGAAATTTGTGATCACTGGCTTAAATCTGGCTGCAGAAGTGAAGGAATATTTCATAATGTTGAATGACAACACAGTACAGGAAATTCAGTGTTCATAACTAGGAATAGTATAAGAAAAAAAGGATGAATGATGACATGTAACAGGGCACAGATGTAGTCTGGAATTTTTAGGAAAAAAAGCCTGTTAGAAAAGGGTATGAAAATTCTGCACAAAAAAAAGTGGAAATTGAATACCAAATTATTATGTATCTATTACAATTAAGGCAACAGCAAAAATGGATGGCTGAAATTACCAAGCAATAAATTTAGAGCAAACAAAATTGGGTAACTTGTGTATGATGTATAATTACACAGTGGAACTCATGAATGCAGACAATAGAACTGTAAAGAGATTTTTGAAAGGACTAGAAAATTCAGAGAAAAGAACTCATTGTTATCTATTTAGAAACATGGTAAGGTATAATCTTTGTTTCAAGAGATGTTTTACTCATTGGTTGTTGTAGCTGGAAGACTGTATCTGTCAAAAACCCTGTAATTGCATCAGTCATTGAGTATGTCTGTGATCTTTAAATGTATTTGCTTTGGTTCTTAGTACCTTTTACTTTCATTTCTCCTTCAGATTGCTAACAAAAAATAATTAACCAGATTAAGTGAAGCTTTATTGGGAAACAGTAGAGCTGTTGTGTTTTTAGAGAAGGGAAGAATGGAAGGTAAGTGGTGAAGCAGAAGAATTCTTGTTGGCAGTAAAATGTGTGGTGATGCAGAAGAATTCTTGTTGGCAGTACTAGGAAGTTTCAATTTGACAACCCTTTCAGTGAAGGAATTTTTCTTAATATATAATCTAAACCTCCCTTAGCACAACCTGAAACCTTTTCCTCTTGTTTTATTGCTTTTTAACCTGAAAGAAGAGACCAATCGCTGCTTTGCTACATCCTTTTTTCAAGTACTTGTAGAGCCGATAAAGTCCTTTCCAATCTTCCTGTTCTCCAGGCCAAGCAATCCCATCTCTCTCAGCCACTCCTCATAAGACTTGTACTCCAGACCATTCATCAGCTTCACTGCCCTTGTAGGCAGTATTTTACTCTCTATATGAATGAAATCCAGATAATTGATACAAAGGACATTGGCAGTGAGGGTATACTGATATTCAGGGAGAGTGTTTAACAGATAATGGTTCTTGTGATAATCCCAAGGAAGAAAATTACATTCTGTTGAAACAATGTGATTGGAAGGAATATTCAGGAACAGAATTACAAGTAGGTTATTAGCTATAATTTTTACCTTAGACCGTAGATAATCTAAATATTTTTGGCTCTAAATTTCTTCTTGGTACCTTTGTAAGTGCAGGAGATGTACAATCACAGAGCAACAAGTTGTAAGGGTCCTTTAAAGTCCATCAAGTCCAAAACCCAGTTGAAAGCAGGGTCATCCTATACTAGATATTTTAGCACCTTACCAAGTTAAGTTTTGAGTCTTCAGTTTTGAGATTTCAGATACCACAGCATCTCTGGCGAAATTGATCCACTCTGCCATTGTGACAGGGAAAAAAAAAAAATTTACTGTGCAATCATGTAATCAAAGCCAATTTTTCTACAACTGGTCAGTTCTGACAACTGCTTTTTTCATATCATCTGTTAGGTAGTTGTATAACTTGGCAAAAATCTTCCTTTATTCTCCTTTTCTTAAATTTGAAAAAAATCAAGTTTTCTAATTCTGTTTTCATGTCAAAAGTATGTCAGTACAATGACAATATGGCCTCTAATAAACTTTTTCCAGTATGAAAATGTTGTTATTACACTGGGGTACAAAACTCTGGACACAATAATCCAGGTTCATCTCTCAAGTGCTGAAAAGGTGCAGGCCACCCCTTCCCTCCAATGCTGGCTGCACTCCTGGCAATACACGTTGTAGTTGGCTACATTTGCTGTCTGCGTGTGCCAATGTCCACTAGGTCATTCTGGTCTTTTACTGTAGGAATATATATATATATATATATTTTTTTTTACCCAAATACTACCCAAACGCTGTTTGTTCCACCTGTACCTAGCAGAAAATTGCATTTGTTTGTGTTGAACATGTATGAGGTAATTTGAGACCATTTTATAGCCTATAAAGATCTCAGTGAGGAGTAGTTCCCCACAGCTTGTCATGGCTTGGAGCATTCAGTCCCATTGTACAGGATTTCAGATGCATAACTATAATAGCCTCAGTACAAAATCCTGAGTAATACTACTAAACAATGACTTTGTGCTATTACATCACAAAATCAGGAGGACCTGCCTATTTATTTTCACCTTCAAGTCCATTTACTCAGTCCATAGCTTACAAAATTGGCTGTAAGGTTTCTGTGCAAGATCATATCAAAATTCCTGATAAAGTCAACATGTACAGCAACCACTTCTCTTCCTTTCTGAGGAGCCAGGAACGTCATCACAAAAGGAAAACAAATTGGTCAGACATTATATGCCTTTGGTATTTCCTTTATCTCTGTTCCCAGTCACAAACTTGTTCTTCATGTGCCTGCTTTCAGGTGGATTTTATCCATAGCTTTTTCAGGTGACTTGTTTAGACAGATGATCCTGTTGCTCTCCAAATAGTGCTTCTTGTTCTCAAAAATGGTCTTACTGTTACCTTTTTGCAGTTGTTCGGGGGATCCTCTGATTGTCAGGGCCTGTCAAAGATTCAGAGAGTAGACACACAATGACATTACCCGACTTCATTAACAGCTTCACATGTCTGATCCCATGGGGCTGCAAAATATTCAGTTTACTGAAGCTGTATCAGTATATATGACTACGAAAGTATAAAAGCATGCCTCTAGGTATTTATTTATTTATTAATATATTTTGATGATATTCATGCACGCTCTCTTACAGCCCTGTGATAATCAGTAAATAAGAATTACTTGGATTCCTTTTGAACAGAACATGAGGCAGGCTCAGAGAAGGCAGTTCTATTAAAGACAGTGCTGACCTGGAGACATAAAGGAAAACAGTGTTGGGAAAGCATAAATTTATGGACAATTCTAGATTTTCGTGAAGGAAACAAACCCATGCCCATTCCCCTCTTTATCCACATGCCTATAGGTGTGAGTTAAGTTAGGTCAAAGAAAATTTATTTCTGTCTCAGTAAGAAACCTTTTTCCTGTTGCTACCTGTCTATGTTGACCAGAATTAATTAGCAGTTATTGCTCTTCTGAAACCTCTCTGAGTGCTATTGGGTATTGTGCTGGCAGTCAAACTCCCCACTTTCAAGAACAGTTTCCTAAGGATATATCAATTTAATATTTTCTCAAAACAGTGTTCCAAGAGGTCAGTTTAAATAATAAGAGACATTACTGCAGTTATGTTGGAACAATAAAATTAAAAAAAAAATTACATTGATACATTTTAAATATGTTGTTTATAATATGCAAAATATTATACATGCAGGAATTATATGTTTTTGTTTTGCTTTTAAATCCATGACTTATTAATGGAAATTTGAACATAGGAAAGAGATAAGTAAAATAATAAATATATTTTTTAAAAGTGCCTATTTTCATGTTATTTGCATGAAAATAGTAATGATGTTTGAATGAGCAGACTAATAGGGATTTTGAAGAAAACATTTTGGAATTATATTGTTATTAGGGCAATGAAAGCTCGCAGTATGGCTGAAACTGTCAGTAGAGATGTCTATGGGGTCAAAACCAGACTGTTAGTGTCCTCTTCTGTGTACTAGTACCAAGGAGAAAAAGCACCAGGAAACACCCAGTATGACAAATTGCCAGCTTTCTGAACAGAAAAGAACAAAGACATCAGGGTTCAAAAGAAACTGCTTTCAAAGCAACTATTTGTTGGTAGATTTCCTGACTTTTGCTCTCAATATGTGTCAGCACCACTTTGATATAAGCATCAGAGCATAGCCTCAAGCCAAGTTCTTCCCCCTTGGACTGAACCTTAGGGGGTTGCCAGGCTGTAGCCTAACACATACAGTAACCCCACTACTGTACAGAAAACTGCTTGTATGGAGAATATAGACATATGAAACTTGAAATATACTGTAACACCAGAGTGACAGGTATCCCATGGAGCCTACTGTGTCCAGTCAAACCTTACATGCTCCTAAAAGAAAATGCCCACTATTATGAGAATTTATCAGTTTTTTTTTGTAACAGGATCAAGTACCTGAGGTATAACCCTGAGACTCTCTAAACTGATGCCCATCTTCAACAGAAGTAGCAGTATCAATTAGATGATGGCATAGAAAATTGTGGGGCTTTTCCACATCTTGAGATTAAGCTTGGTGAGTTTAAAGTATAACACCTTTTCTTCCAGAGAAATTGCAATATTGCTTTTCCAGAGTCACAGAATGGGTAAGGTTGGAAGTGATCACAGTGGGTCATCTGGTCCAACCTCCTTGTTTAAGTAGGGTTATCCCAGAAAACATTGCACAGTTTACATCCGAATAGTTCTTGATAAACGCCAATGAGGGAGACTCCACCACCTCCCTGATCAATCTGTTCCAGTGCTTGGTCACCTGCACAGTAAAGAAATCCATCTTTATGTTCAGGTGAAACTTCCCGTGCATCCATCTCTGGCCACTGCCACTCGTCCTATTGCTCGGCACCACCGAGCAGAGCCTGGCTCCATCCTCTTGGCACCCTCCCTTCAACAGAGCCTGGCTCCATCCTTTTGGCACCCTCCCTTCAACACTGATGAACATTGATGAGGTCCTCTCTCAGCTGTTTCTCCCTGAGACTAAACAGGCCCAAAGTGCTCAGCCTTTCCTTGTAAAAGAGATGCTCCACGTTTTTCTAGTGCATAGAAGTGTTGATAGTATGGGTAAGGAAGCTGCAGATAAGTAAATATTTGTAAATGAAACTGTTTGGGGGATTTTTATTTGTTGAAGTTAATATTTTTTGTATATTTTAGACCTTATGTAATGACTGATTCTTCTGAATAAATGATTTTCTTTATAATATCTTTTTTTTCCCCAAACGATAGGCTGACCTTTGATCAATGGATTTTTTCCTAGCAATTTTAGATAGCTAAAGGCCTGAATGTAGACTTTGGAGAAATGAATGAAATGTGCCACTGATTTTCCTCTGCATTATCAATTTTAATCAATAATAAGATCTCTTACCACTTTTTGAAATTTTCCTTTTTTGACTTTTTACAATTCAAGGGTTCACAGAGTAGGAAATGTTTTATTTTCTGATTAAAAATAAAATCAGCTCATTATTATTGATTATATATTTGGGTACTCACAGCTATTTAATTAATTGATACTTGGTATTTGACAAGGACTCTGTAGGTTAGGTGCTTAGAGAGCTAAAGCACACAGCAGCTCTCTAAAAAAATAGAAAGTGATATTTGATTTTCTTCAGTTCAAGCTACTAATTTGGTTCATTAATGCAGTGAGTGAGAGAAGTACAGGGTGATGACAGAGTTCTCTTTATCACTGATCACTAATTGTCTTTCAGATAGAACCTGAACTCTTAAAGCCCAGAATTAATAGTCTGATTTAAAGAATCATGAAGATTTAAGGGCTACATAGAAAATGCATGGAATAGGCACCGCAGAGAATCCTCAGCCTAAACAGGCAGACTTTTATTCTTTGTACTAAGAACTCAGCACATGCTTAAATTCTGTGCTGACTTGAGACCTCATCAAGTTACTGCAAATCGTATATCAGAGGTGACATAAAATGAGAAAATGAAATCAAAATCAGAACCAGTTAATAAATTAAGAAAAACAGAATGTTTTTATTTGTTGTTGATAGGGTTTTTTTGACACTGTATAGAATGAATGTGTTGTGTATATGCTGTTTTCTACATTGCAGATTTTCAAGGGCACTTCTGAATTCAGTCACGTCATTATAGCTTGGAAAGCAAACTGGAAACATTTCCCATTCAGCAAATTAATTCTCAAAGCAAATTGTTCCCTCACCATTACAAGGAGTCTCAAAAAGCTTGTTATAAATGTTCTGTAAGCAACAATGGCAGCAAATAAAAGCATCATATATTTAACTCATTCTATTCTCTCTATTGAGTATGCCAAACAATATCCTGAGATAGAAACAAACCTCTGATTTTTCAACACCCTAACAAAGCAGATTCTCTTTGTTTCTGAAAACACAGAATCAACATTTGTACTAATCTGTGTGGGACTTGGCTTTTTAACTTGTGAAGATCATTATTTATACCATTAAAAATTTAGAAACACTTTTACAAGCAGAAAAGACAAATTTAACACTTCCAAAATAATGGATTTTTTTTCCAATTAACTCACAGAAGTAGATCAACATTTTAATCTGAATATGAATCTTTAACTCTGGGCTAACTTTCATAAAAAATATTACTCAAAAGAGACTGATAAACCACCTTTTTTTGAGGGGCATGAATATCCTCACTTCATTTGCCCTTCATGCAGTGTTGAACAGTCAAACTGCTTAATTTATACAGGGCATGAGTGTAATGAACAGTAGTGATATTTCCTTTGAAAAGTTACCTATGGACTATGTTGTTTGTTCAATATATATATGGGATATATATGGAATATGTTGTAATGCCTTGTTCATGAGCCCATAATATCTTTTGCCACAGTAAGTGGTCTTGAAGTTGTTCCATTATGGAGCAAATAATTTAATATTCATTAACTAGTAGTAGGATGTGACCTACATAAGAACAAAGGTCTGCACGACAGAAGACCTGGAGTAAAAACCTCTGTAATTTACTCCTATTCTTTTTGGATATATATTAGTTGAAATGGAATTTGTCACTCAAAGAAGTTATGCATGAGGCATGAGTGAACAAAAGGAAGACAGGGGTTTTATGGGAGCAGGATGGAGGCTGAGTGAAGAGAAGCTGCAACATTTTTGAATGCATTCTGAGAAGATCTCCCAAGTACCAGTAGTAATTGAAAGACACAAATTAAATTCCTCTATGTGTTAATGTCTTCAGGTTTATGCTACAGACCAGGAAGATAAGTTTTAAATGTCTACAACCTGGGCATGGGTGCCAGAAGCAAGAGATAAATAAATAATAATCTCAAAAGAGCCTTCAAGAATGTTCTGTGCTCAAGACATATCACTATTTACCATATTTAATTCAGTCTAATCGGCCATGTTTACATTGTTTACATCTTAACCTAGTTCGTATCAAGAACATTTTCAAAGATTTTTTCCACCTTGTAGCCAAAATCTCTCTTAGCTCACTGGATTCTTATTTACATTCCTATTTGTAGACACAGAACTGACACAAAGTTCAGACTGAAAACTCATGTTAAATACTTACAAAGTATCTTAATTTTGTTTGTCTTTTTCCATTACATATTTGTCTCCCACCTTACTAAAGCACTGTCACATATTTAAAGATTCTTTAACTTCCAAAAGTGGAAGAAATTAAATATCAGGAATAACTGATTTTATCACTGTTGCTCTCTTATCACACTTAATTTTTTTTAGCTGTACTTCGCCTCAATTCTCTGTGAAGAGAAACCTTGTTGTCTTTGAGTGCCAGCAATCACATGGACAATATTTTGATCAATTCCTAAAAAAAAAGACTTACAGCGGATTTTAACTCTCTCTTGCAATTCCCATTATGTGATTCAGGCATAAGAATACTGGAGAGAAAATATAGTTTTAATGTAGTAAAACTGACAAAAACACTGGGGTGCCGAAGGGCTGGGAGGGAGAAAGTGATATTTTCCTTCCGTGGAAGGAAATTTCTGTCACTGGAAAAAGGGTCATCTTCCCAGACTTGCTGTGTACATGAAGCACTGCAAAGTTTGGCAGAGTTTTTAGCTTTTATGAACTTCTGTTGTTTTCTTTTGGGCCTGAGCAACTTGAGACAGACTCATGAAAGATTAAGAGACACATAGCAAGAGTTTGGAATAGATTGTCTTCTGCTAAGGTGGTTCACCCCAGATAGAACAGTGGGATCATTATTTAATTGTGAAAAAGAGAACAGAGACCAAGTCAGTCTTCTCTTGCAATTGAGAGAACCCCTCCAGTTATATTTTCCTAGGAAGCAAGCAAATCAAAGAAAGAAAGAAATAAAAAACTCAAACAAAACACTAACAAACAAACAAAAATATAAAAACAGAAAGAAGGAAAATAGAAAAGTAAATGAGAAAACAATTTAGGTGTGGGTGCTTTGGGAACCAAAGAAAACAAAAATATGGGTTATTTACATGTATTGCATAATTTAAAAATATGAGGTAGAAAAAATAGTCTTTTAAAGCTTTCAAAATATATAAAAATAAACCAAATGTTACTAGTAAAATATGTATAGAATTCATAAATTATTATTTTCATTTCAGTTGTGACCCTTTTCTCTTGTGAAATTAAAGTATAATAAAGAAGCTAATATGTCATCTTACAGGTTTGTTACTACATTATAAGTTAAGATTATTTGTAGGGATTTTCTGTCCTCCACATTGGAATTAGAGAGATTGATCCTGTTCTTACAGTCATAAATGAGAATAGCATTTGTCCTCCCACCTCATCTGTCACATTGACACTTAGATAGTAGCTTTTTATGCCAAGCAGGCCTGGAATGAATTTTCCTATGGGCAGAGGTTTCAAAGTAAACAGCAAAGGCAGATCTGTACAAAGAACGGAGGAATCTCATGATCAGGAAGGATGAAAAACAGTCACTTGAAGAGATGTTATTTTACAGACAATAAATGTCAGTGCTATTAGAGACCAGCAAGACAGGAGAAGGCAAGAGAGACAAAGAGAGACACGATAAGGCAAAGCAGAACTGAGGAAGAGACAGCCTTAAAAATAACTATCAGAGATTTGAGTACCAGAATATAAAATATTTTATGGTATCAGGGCTATAAGTCAAGAGTCTCTCATCTGCCTTTACATGTATGTTTCTTATTTCAAGTTCTTCCTTTTACTGTTCATTTAAAAGTGTATATTTATAAAGACAGTGTCAGCCATGAGAGTGATGTAAGCAAAACTCTAGATGAAGGCTTGTACAAAGGTACAGAGTTTGTTCAATAATGATATTAGTTACTTTCAACCTTTTTCTTTTCCTTTCTTTTCTTTTTCCATTTTTAATTTATGCCTTTTATTTCCTGCTGAGGTGAAAGAGAAATTGTGCAAAAAGTTGTTACAAAATAAAAATCTTCCTCTCATTCTATCATTTCAATTGTATCTCTCTCTGATAAATTTCATAAATAGGTACAAGATAAAACATGACATGTTGTTTTTATTTATTTTCATATTTGTCCTCACCATATCTATGCTTCATTTGGCTTATTATGTCTACTGATCTTCAACAGAGTCTATTTATTCTACTGAGCTTCACATGACTTTTCTTGGCATAAAGTGTTGTGAATAGGATGCTGCAAACCAAAGTCCTGTGCAGCAGTAGTGCTCTTGATTCCCTGCAGCGTTCAAGGTCAGCAGCAGATGTGGCCTGAAGTTCTGCTCCTAGAATCTTGACCTTCACTGAGTCATCCTCTAATGACTTGGGAGGGACACCATAATTAGATAAAATTCCTGCCTTTCTTTATGAAAGGGCACCAGATTAAACTCTCTGCATGTCTGATGAGAAGTGAAGTGATTGTTTTCCCCACTTCAAATGCTTCAACATGCCTTTTCACTAATGTTTTATCACTTGCATACTGAATTCTGATGCTTTTAAGAGTTTCTAAGAAAAAGGAAAAAAACCACTTTCCTTAAAAAACTGAAAATCTTCTTTTGATGGGAATTCTTTAAAAGATAGTAATATTTAGTGTGTGTACACATTGAGCATCCATTTGAAAAAGGTGGCAGTTTACCTTAGGAAAGTAATTAAAAATCAGTATTTTAAGTAAACCCCAATCACAAATTACTTCAAGCATTCAACACAATAGGCCATGTAATGTAATGAAAGCTAAAGTGAATTAAATGCTTTTACTCTTTAAATTGTTCGATAAACCCGTTGAGTTACAGATGAGCTTTTGAAGAAGGGATGATAAAATATTTATTGTCTTGCAGCTGAAATGACAAACATCCTGCTGCTCATTTTATTTTAGTAAAAAGATTACGAAAGCAATTTAGCTCCAGAACACATTGCTGCAGGCACTCATCAGGCAGATCTTTTGCACAGCATGTTATCAGAAGAGCAAGAGGTGAGATGTTAAGTAAAAGCAGAAAAATGCCAGTGGCATTATCAAATTGGAGAAGAGAGTGCAATTCTTTAGAGGGTGAAATTTGGTAAAAAGTCCTAGTCACAGTGGTCTCTCAATAGTAAAAGTCACTTTCAATTTATGTGCCTCTTCATCTGCACTCCTTGTATTCTTGGTTTTTTTGTGTCTGATTAATGCATCTGTGGGCCAAAAGCAAGATTCTTTTTATCACCTATTTGTGATCAATCTGGTATTATAGACAGCTTAATGTGCCCTTTTTACTTTTGCGTCTTGAAAATGCTGGGATGTGTTAAAAATGCCCAGACTCTTAGAAGTCAAGATATTGATAGATATCCTTTGGTTTATTAAAAGCAAGAATAAGTTTTAAGTGTTAATAAAAGATGACCTCAGGATGGTTATTGTAAAATACACAAAGCGAAACAAACACTTCAACACTCACATTTCATTCTTAATACAGCTATTCTTTTCCCATAAGGTCTGTAGGAGACCAAATTCCAAGGGACTGCCTTGGGCCTGTTTTTTTACTGCTCTGTTCCATAGGAACCTAGATTGTTGTGTCACAATTTCTAGCTCTCATGTCTATGTCTATGTCTATGTCTATGTCTATGTCTATGTCTATGTCTATGTCTATGTCTATGTCTATGTCTATGTCTATGTCTATCTATCTATATTTATATCTATATCTATATTTATATCTATATATCTATGTCTATGTCTATGTCTATGTCTACGTCTACGTCTATGTCTATCTGTCTATCTATCTATATCTATATCTATATATCTATGTCTATGTCTATTTCTATGTCTATGTCTACGTCTATGTCTATGTCTATCTGTCTATCTATCTATCTATATCTATATCTATATCTATATATCTATGTCTATGTCTATGTCTATGTCTACGTCTATGTCTTATGTCCTTGCTTAAAAGTAAGCAACTAACCTGAAGAAATCAGCAAAATCCATTTCAAGCTCTTCTGAAGACAATGTTTGATTGATGTGCATCCTTTGCTGCTTGTACTTTCTGGTCATAGCTGGGATTGGCATATTTTAACGACTTGAACTTCTTCTGTCTCTTGTGCCAGGTTTTATACTGTTTGAACAAATGCCTGTCAGTGTACTCTGCCTCCCAGTCTTCACAGTTCTTTTAACTCACTTCATTACATTCTTTTCACTTTAACAGAGATGTTATATTTGCATGCCAGTTAACTTTCACTACTGCTTTTGGCAAAATTTGGCTTTCTTATTAACTCCTGATCTATGTTACTTCTTCCAGTCACCCTTGACCTACATGTTCATTTTTTATATCTCTGGTTGTTGTATTTAGCCACAGCCTTTTCCTTTGCCTTTAATATAAGACTGTAAGATTTAGGAATACAACTATGGAGACAACCCATTCCTTTCACTAAAGTCCATAAATATTTTGAGCTAACTTCACTCTCCTGAAACTCTACTAACAAAAGAGAAACAAGTCCAGAATCTCCAAGAGATTTAATAGGCATACTCTGCAAAAAACTGATGCAGTAAACAAAAACCAAAAAACAAAAAACAAAACAAAACAAAACAAAAAAAGACATAAAAGGCATTTTTGAGGTCTAGGAAAGATTTTTTCCTACTTTTGACCTTCACTTATTACCTTATGATTCTTGTATTTAGCCATGAAGACGTTGTGAAGCCTGGGGAGGGTTACCTCATTTACAAATTAGTAAAAATTGGAAAATAAATAAACAAAAACCTACTTTCCAACTGAAAATTAGTAAATTTCAATGGTATATATTTTACATATTTTTAGATATTGATGATAGTGTAGTAGGAACTATATCCACTCTAAAAGAAAATCAGGTAACAAAACTTAATACATATTCACTATTCAAACTTCTGTCTCTATTTGATGTGGGTTTTGTGTCTTTAATAATAGTTAAAGACACAAATGTCTTGTGTAATAGAATAGCATACTGATATTGTGTAATTGCTTATTTGAAAAAATTACATTGGTAAGGTGGCAATAATTCTAAAATTCCTGTTTTCCAGGAGCACTGATATAAATTTGTTATAGCACTTTCTCTTTACAACTGCATTGATGTGGTAAGCTTAAATTTAAACCCTGCAGTCAGACTATAATTTATGATAATAGAAATTATTTGATTAATCATTGGGCCTTTTCATTATTTGATTCTTGAATATAGTTGGTACCATTTCCCACCAAAACAAACCCAAAATACTGAGAAGATATGTCTATGTATGCGGTAGCAAAAAACAGCAAAGTATATACCACCAAAGAACATCAGAGATAAAAACCCATACCAAACAAAAAATCAACTCAAACATAAAAAAAAAAACCAAACAACAACTTCAGTATCTATGATTTCATTATTAATCCTCAGATTTTATGAGAAACAAAGGATTCTGTCTTTTTAATTTCTAGTCCAAGTCAAGTATGGTAGCATTGAGAAAGTGTGTCTTTTCAAGGACGTCCTAATAATTCATGTAATTTGTTACCTGGTAGCACTAAAAAAAAAGTGTCATAGTATCTAGCTTCAAATGCAAATATTATTAAAAGGCCAAACTTACTTTAGTTGTTTTTAATTACTTAAATATCAAAGTTCTCAAGTACATGAGAAATATCACCTAGTCTGGTTATTTATGGTACCTTTTAAATACCTTTATAATACCTTTTATCTTTTTCATCCTTATCTGGATATTTCTTAAAAAAAAAAGAAAAAAAAAAAGAGAGAGAGAGAGACTTTAATAATTCAGATTTTATAGACCTTTACAAATTGCTTAATTGAATTTACACATAGAAGAGGAATCTGCCAAAGATCTTATATGCACATTTCTGTTTTCCTTCTTGGTGAAATGACTTAAATGACTTAACTGTGCTAAAGATAGTATCTTTATTTAGACCAATTCTAAACCATGTAAGGCCACAGAGGTGAATAATTGACTGGTCAATAGGAAGAAAATAAAACCACTAGGAACTTATGAAGTTTTCAAAATTACCTAAGTAAATTGGATAGCTATACAGGAAATGACTGCAGGCTCATGAACACAAGCTTTAGTGTTCACTTGTATAAGCATCTCATAAGGAACACGGTAAATAGCTTTGCAGTGCAGTTCTCTATCTTCTACTCTCAACAGATTGTCTCTTCCTTACCAATATTGATGAGGTAGTTTTCAGGCACTACTGAAAGTAGAGTTGTTGTCCTACTTTCCAGGTGAATTAATTGTGTTAAGCGTAAATTCCAAAATCAGCAACCTTTTAGCCTATGACAATATACAGAACTATCTATGTCTTCATGTCTTTAAGATATCAGGGGGATTTTTCAAAATTTGATTTAGTGGATAAATTGGTAGTGTTAGTGTAGGCAGCCGTTTCCTCATTCATTTTGATTATCCATGAGCTGTAATCAATCCTTTTAGGCATTTTAGGCCATTTTCTAAATGCTTTTTGTACACAGACTTTTTTGTTTAAAGTTTTGCATAAGAAATAATAAATCAGAATATAATTTAAGTAATAACTTAAAGGAAATAAAATGCATAAGTCATAAAAAATGAAGATGCGCAAGGCTGACATGGTATTTAGAATGCTAATTCATGGATGTCACAACACCACTGAATGTTTCCCAGCAGATTTCTACTTTGGTTTGGACTGTGAATTGTATATGGGAGTAATCTGGAAAATTTTAACAGTGTGAAGATAATTTTCTGTCTTAGACAATCAAAAATGTATAGTTGTGATTCACAATCCATTGCTCAGAGATGACCACACCAGTTCTTAATCTGCACAACAATTCCCCAGCACACTGACGAAACAGACTCCCAACACCACATTGCTCTCTGTGATGTGCTCAACTCTGTTGAGAAGCAATCAAAAGGAGTATGAAGGTTTGAAACTGAGAAGTCATCCCCTCAGTATAATCCCAGACTATAATTAAGTACCATGATTCTGTAGCTGTAATTTGACTTGGGATGTAACAGATGACATAAACTTATCAGCAAATCTTGTCTTAAATTCACAAGGTAGGTTAGAATTGCGCAAAGATTTCATAAAAAAGCAAGATTTTGTGTGCTATGCACTGAATTTTTCCAAGATTTTCCAGGCAAATAGCCAGAGAGGAACATAGAAAACAACTTGCATGAACAGTTTTACTGTTGTTGCTCTGTCCGCTTTGTTGTTGCTATTGTTATTTCTCTGTTACTTTGTTAACATTGGTAAAGCAGTAGAAGTGATATACTCGATTTATAAGTGAGCAGGAGTACTACACAAATACCACAAGACAGAATGATTAAATGCATTTTCTTTGTTAGATTGATTTCCCTAAGGACTGTGCACAAGCTTAAATGTAATACTCTCTGTCTGTGTATACTTAGTATTTAGTGAGAAATCTTCTGTCTTACCCAGTTATCATTAGATATTGAACACAGAGAAAAGTGTGATATCTTGATCAATAGGTATGACAAAAGTTCGCATATAAAATGTTATAGATGTAGTAGATTGTCTGCCAAAAAATCATGTGTATAACTGATTCATCAGCTTTTCCTTTTTCACTTTTTTCTTTTTTTTTTTTTTTAGTGTTATGTTTTCTAAAAAGCAATGCTAAGCCTGCAGAAAAGCAAAAGACAGATGTTTGAGCTTGCACTCTAAAAAAATCTAATGGTCCAGGTTAATAGCTTGAGCTATGTTTGTGAGAGAAAATTGAAGCCATTCTTTCACTTGGTTTTGATACAGACTGCGAAAGGGAAGGTATTATAAACAATGAACAATCCAGTCCCTCAATGCATTGCAATTTCAACTCAGAATTTCAACGTGACCTTAAATAAAGCCCACTATTCACTCGTTGTAGAAAACTGTAATGATGTTGGTAAGAAGACATCAAAGACAGTTAAGCCTGCTTTGGTAATGAAAGGGAAGTATTGATACAACTTTTCAAAAGCCACATTCTTCAACAGACCTGGCTAAGAACTGACATCAGCTGGAATTTAATCTGTTTCTTCTTTAGTGAAACAATACTTACAGGATGGGAAGTGTCAAGTGGAAGGGGAGAGCTCTCATTTTCTGCGAACTGCAAGGTTGCTTTGGCAATTCTTGAAATCCCTGTTCCTTTAGCTCAGCATCAATCATTTCATCTTATTGGAGATGACACTGTTTCCTAGACACTGTGAGTTTGAGCTCTTCTGCCTCCTGAAAATAGATCAATTTGTCATTCTTTTAATTGTCTCCTCACTAAGTGACTCTGCCTAGTTAAATATAGAGGCCAAACCTATTTTAAGTAAAACGTGTATTCGTATGTGTGTGTGCACATGCATATAAAGTTCCATTCAACCTATTAGGCAAACAAATAAACAAAAAAAATTACCAAAAAAATCTCTGCAAAACACATTACATAAGTATTTCAGCCCTGACTGTGTACAATTATAAGCTTTTCTTGCATTCAAACTATTTTGCCTTTGAAATGGCAAGTAGAGCTCAAACTTATGCACCATGGTTTAAATCCATTCTTCACTTTAACCTAAATTAAACTGTGGCCGTGAGAAACAATTCCTTCCCTCCTTACTGAACCTAGATGCATCTCTCTTGGTGTTTGACATGGATGTTTATCCTGCACTGGTTTGAAATATGTCTAGAGTTGGCACACAATTATTTATGTTTCCGTTAGTGTTAATGAGAGCATTTTGTGTAAATCTCACACACGCGCACAAATTATTTTTCTGAATGTGCCCTCTGTAGAAAGGAGAGAAACTAAAGGTTTCAGAGAATCTTAGCCTACCTAAACAGAATTTTAGTTTTATAAAATCCTTTTCCATATTAAAGGCAAAAACCCTAGAAATTCAGCTAAATAGTGCAATAAAAAAATTGTTACATTGTTTTGTTTAGATTTATAGCTACGAAGGAAAGTTTCTACCCTTGAGCTCTATATGCCTTTTCATGTAACTTAAAAAGCAAAATTCTGTTTGTTCTTTGCTTATTGCTTTTATAAGATTGCAACCCTAAAGCTAAAGAAATAAAATGGCTGTACACAAAGTTTTCCAATTTAATAACAGTTGCTCATCTGTGTTAACATGATCTGTGTTCGATAACTCTGGTTAATTTCACAGACTCACCGAGTCAGGTTGGAAGGGACCACGGTGGGTCATCAACCTCCCTGCTCAAGCAGGGTCATCCCAGAGCAAATGGCACAGGATTGTGTCTGGATGACTCTTGAACATCTAAAGGGAGGGAGACTCCACAACCTCTCTGGGCAATTTGTTCCAGTGCACAGTTAGATGCACAGTAAAGAAGTTCTTCCTCATATTCAGGTGGAACTGCCTATGCATCAGTTTCTGCCCATTTCTTGGTACCTGAATCACTATTTAAATATTTATGTTAGTTGGAAGTAATTTAAATAACTTCATGGTTGTTGCAACTCCATCAGAAAAATCTAGAACAAAACACAAGAAAAGTGACATGAAAGGGAACTGCATGCCTCTGAATTCTTACCTTATTTGTTTACCTTTCTATCACTGTAAATAACTCAGAAAAGTGCTGCCCAGAATGGCCTTGAAGCTGTTGCTGCTGCTGGAGAGAGCTTCAGCCCCACCTCCCAAAAGGAGTAGCCTGTTTATGCAAACCTGTGTTAATTCAGGCACTGCAGCCCTTACTTTTGATTACATCCCCCACCATATTGCTGCTGTAGTCAGCTATAAAGGTCTGTTGTATCAGGAGAGAAACTGCTTTTCTGCATGTTTAATAAATTCTGGAAGAAAGAAATCTCATTCTCTCATTTTCATAAGGCCTTTCTGCTGATTGAGAAAACCTTCTGTTTCCTACATCCTTCTCCAGACAAGGGCCTTCAAATCTAGGGACATCCCTTACATCTGCTCCATTTTCAGCTCCTTAACTCTCATCTTGTGTATCGTAATAATTTAAACACATTCTTATTCCTAAACATAAACCATTATATAATATTTGAAAATCATCTCTATACATTTGTATATTTATAAGTATCTCATCTCTATACATTTATATCCCAGATGTTCAAGGCCATGTTGCATGGAGCCCTGAGCAAACTGGTCTGCTGAAAGGTGTCCTTGCCAGTGGCAGGGGGCTTGAAATTAGATCATATCTAAGGTCCCTTCCAATACAGGTCATTTTATGAAAACTGAAAAAGAAGGCAAGACAAAATTAATCTGACATCCAAATACATGATTTATTCTTCAGCAGATAAGGAGCTCCAGCTTGTTACGTAAGCTTCCTTTTTTTTTTTTTTTCTCTTTACTAGATAGTCACAGAAAAAATAGTTGAATATGACAGCTTGATAGAACATATGCTGAGAAGAATTTCTTAATCTGGATAGAGTTAAAGCTGTGGTTGAAATTAATTCACTAGTGAAGTGATCTCCCCACCAGTTGACTTCCTTGTTCACTGCCACTGTTATCAATATGGGTACTGTCCACTCTTGAATCCTGACCCATAAATTCTCAGTAGCTTTACGAATACAAAACACAAAACCAAATAGTCTCATCTTAGGCACCTCTTATTTGTTAATGCTATTTCATTACAGTGAAAATCATAAAAGAACAATTTTGCATGGTTAGGTTTCTAGAATGAGGAAGACATAATTTAAGGATAAGGATTTATCATGTTAGATAATTTTATGAGCATTACATGATGAAGAGCTGTTTATTTTATATGCATTCTCATAAAGTAGGCCATATAAGAACCAGATCAATAGAATGACTCTTTACTGAAAAACACCCTGGATTGGAATATTGAATGTTTTCTGTGCCTGTGGGTATCTACATACAGCCTTACTACCTGCAAGTGAAAATCATTTGTTATGTTGTTTTAGAGTCTTTTTTTTTCCTTATCTCTATTTTTTCAATATTAGCACTAACAAAAACTAGCTATACATGAGGAGTGCAGAGAAAAAGATTATTGAATATCTAACACTCAAAAGGATATTTATGTTCATGCAAACATTTTAATTCCTTTTATATGACTGTTCTGAAAATTACTAATAAAACAATCACAGTTAGAAATGTCAGTTGTTTACAAACTGGAATTCAAAACAGGATTTCATACCAAAGAATCAGATATCATCAAGGTTCAAAGATACCTTCAAGACTATCTAGTCCCACCTGCCCAGCCCCACCCTAATCAGCTCTAAACTATATCCTCAAGTGCCACAAGATGCCTGTTGAACACTTCCAGAAATAGTTATCTCATATTGATTATGAAAGCATCTGGTAGCCATAATAACTGTACAACAGTTTTATAAAAACCTGGGCAATATTTCACAATGCAGAAAATTTCCAGTAAAATGGTATAAAAATGACTAATTGCATTGAGTTAAAACTTTCTTCTTTTTGACAGAAACTAATAAAAATTACTGAAAAGGAAATGAGTTGAAATTATTCTAATAATCTGTTACCAATACACGCTTCAACAGCACCATTCCTAGAAATAAGCATCCTATACATTTTGACTTTTTTGTTTTGAAATGGAAAGGTACAAAACTACCTGTCAAAGAGGGATTTTTTTTTTTTTTTACAATGATGAAGAAAGGAATTGATTGGAATGACAGAATGCATTTTTCTTTTCCATAAAATAAATTCTTTCCTTCCCTCTCATCCCACATGCCTTCTTTATCTTTCCCATAAAAAAAATAAAAAGAAAAAAAAAGATTACTGTTAGGATAAATTTTTCTTAATTTCAATTCCCAAATTCAAATTGAGAGAGATGTTCTACTTAAGCTCATGAGTATTAAACTACAACATTAATTTCCCTAGTAAAGCATTTTATGACTACAAATAACTAAGCGATCTGTAAACTGTATGTCATATATTTTCTTTCCTTTGAAGTCCTAAGACACTTTTTGTGTGATTTCTGTGCGATATGAGTGATTAAAAGAGATGTTTAATATTTAATGCATTTTGAGACTGTGTGGCATTCACACACTTAAAGTACTAGCTGATATTTTATTCATTACACAACTTAGCAAGGAGTACTGAAAAGTGTTAGTGTTTATTGAGTACTTTAAATCAGACAAACTGGTATTACTTGAGGACTTTCTGATCCATTCTGTTTCTGAGTAATGCGTAAATATGGCTTTCTGATCAATTGTTTGGGTTTATTAGGATAAATGGAAGCACAGGTCCCTTAGTCACATTTCAGCAAACTCACATTTTGCTTTTTTTACCAGAGACTGCCTAATGGTTATCCTTATGTAAAGATGGAAAAATCTTTTTCATCCTGCTCTCAAACCAAACCTTGACAGCCTGTTACCTGATATTATGCGTAACCTTATTGAAAGTTACAGTTCTCTATCACTTTATTTTAGAAGGTTTAAGAGGTTTAGAATGTTTCCTTTTATTGCCTTGCTCAAAGAGTTTTTCCTCATATACAACATATATGTTCAAATTTTTGTTCAGTTTTTACATAATGCAGAGAAAAAACCTCTAAAAATGGCTAGACAAGATGTTTCTTCTCAGTATCTCAAGTTTCTCAATAAATCCATGTCTCACGTAATGAATAATCACAATGAAAATTATTTTATTCCATTTCTAAGAAAAACATTCTGAATGATTATGGAATGGAGTTACACTTTTTGGTAAGGTAAATCCAATAGTTTTTTGCAGATCATTTTCACTTTTATCTAATGATTATAGAAAAACATGTACCAGCTGGGTTATGTTCTGATAAATAGGGGCAGCATAGAACCCAAGCCCTTTAAATCCATCTCAATTAACACATTCCATGATGATGTTAGAGGAAGCAGTGTTGAGTGGAACATAAGTAAGAGGAAAGTGTTATTCTGGATATTTGTCCCATAACA
Source organism: Prinia subflava (assembly GCF_021018805.1). Taxonomy (NCBI): domain Eukaryota; kingdom Metazoa; phylum Chordata; class Aves; order Passeriformes; family Cisticolidae; genus Prinia; species Prinia subflava. The sequence goes on along the minus strand of NC_086249.1, from coordinate 70,827,168 downwards.
ATCCTCACTATACCTTCAAGATCAGAAAAAAAGTGTAACTGTGAGGAATTCTTCCTTGAGCTTTTAGATGATCTAGGAGGTAAGACTGGTACAGGCTAACCTAGAGTTCTGCCAGGTGTAACCCCTGTGTATAGAACTTTGAATAAAATCTATAATTGCACTATCTTCATATCACCAAACAAACTATCCCATGGTCTGGAGCTTTATAATAATCCTAACATCTTCTATCTATACTTTATTCTTCCCAGGAGGAGAGAAAAGAAATGGAACACTGAAAGGAAAGGCTGAAGGTGATATGCTCCAAAACTGTGGAGCGTCCAGAGGTACAAAAGGAGGAACAACAGAGATGGTAGAACTGTTTATGTGTAAAAATACACCTATACACACATGCACATTGGTTGAAATTGAGATTTTTAGAAGGGAAAGGTATCTTGGTCATGGATATCAATGCTTTAAAGAGCCTAGCTGGTCATTCAAACTTACAAGAATACCTGAACTCAATTTTGACTTTAAGGTACCAAAAAGGCTTATATAGAAGATACAGTAAAAGCTACAACTCTCTGCCTTCTATTTTAACAGACACATCTTTAATTTTCTTCTTATCAAATGAAATTACAATCTCTTTAGCTTTTACTTTTAATATAACATAAAATAAAGACTGGTACCACAAACATGCCACACACAGTTATATGCCATTCTGTCAAAATAAATTGTACACATACCTATGTATCTTCTACCAGAATTTATTAGTAAAAGAACAGAAACAAAGGAGTCTTTCAGAAGTGGCATAAAGCAAATAAACACACTAAACCAAAGCCTTTATCCAACACTATTAAGCGCCAATTACTTCTGTTTTGAATAAGCAGATAGGCCAAAATTTCCCAGATGCTGAAAGATGGAGAAGTTCTACTCAGGATGTGTATAAAATATGTGTCTCTCTCCTGATGTGTATGAACTTATTGCATGTTTTTCCAAATTCCTTTCTGCTATTATAAATAATTTTGTTATTTCTAGCTAAAGGAAAAAGTAAAGGCCAATAATAACAAAGTGCTGAGCTTGTGAAATCAAAAACTACTCAGTTGCTCCTCAGCCTGTTATAGCCTTTGTTCTTAAATTTAGCCAAACATCCTAAATCAATTTTATCTGATTTCTCAATGGATAATGTTCTTAATTCCTCTTGGACGTGCTGATAGATTGCACATCCGTTCTCAGATGTTCCTGATTTTTGGCACCACTTCTTTGGGCGTTGGTTCTGGTGTGTTACATTTTTGTCCCTTTCAGTCAGGTAGAAACTGTCATGAGTAATTTCCACAGGAGGAAGTCAGAAATTAAGGAGATCATTACAGACAAGTTTTGATGCTCATACATCAATGCACTACTGCAAAGATATATGTCTTTCTTGTAATATATATCAAGTTGAAGAATAACATTTGTTTATTGAAAATTTTTGCAAGGGTTTTGATATTTATTTTGATACATTTTAGGTATAAAGTCTAAAAAAATAATTGGTCAGAGAACACATACCCTCAAATACCATGCAAGTATGATGATTAGTAGAGGATTTTTGGCATCCCAGTTCCTCACAAGAAAGATATTTATACCTTATGCAAAATAAAAAAATTAAAATGCACATATCCAGTATTCAAAAGCAGTGATGACTATCTGTCATGTTCTAGGATGCAGAAGTGCTTGTGTTTGTGTTGTTTTAGAATAAAGACTTCTAAAACTCATATCCAATATTTGCCTTTCATAAGGGACTTTGAATTTTTCTTTCTTTGTTATCTATTTTGCTAAACATAAGAATTAATGCTTTCCTTATTAAAAAAGTTTTTAATTACCCATGACTTTGGGACCTTTTTTGGGGGAATTTATTTCCCATGAAAAATTATAAAAAACATTCAGAAGTGATTTCTAAGCACAGCGTGAAGCCATCAGGCCTTTCTGATTTTCACTTTTCCCTAAACTGCTGCTGTGGCTTCAATGTTCATCATCGTGTTGTGACACTAGATTGTTCTAGGATAAGGAACAATTACACATTTCTTCCTGGTATTTATAGTGCTTCTTTAATAATTCCAGTATCCAAAGGTTAGAAAACCAGGGAAGATCAAACTTCTCACCATACAAGGGAAGACAGATTAATGTCTAGTTTTATTGTCAGCATGGGTTTAGCAAAGAAATGGCAGTCCCTGGAGTCGAAAAAATATTCAATTGTAAACAAAAAATCAGAAATTTGGATAAGTAAAATATGTGTATTTTAGCTTAAGTAAAGAAGGAATGCAGGAGAATAATAAAAATATCTACAAGAAGTAAAATAGGGCTACTTCTTAATACCTACTTACCTTCAAAGCAGAAGAAAGCAGCCTGTAAGTAGTCATGTGGAAGTATCATCACAAAAGAAAGACAGAAATGGAAATTGCCATGATCACATTTCTACTTGTATCTTCCTCCTCTGGCCATCCTCATATATATCAACTCAAAATGCACATGCAGAAATCTATATATGGTTCATTTGGCTTAGGTGCACCAAAGTGGTCTAATGCTGGTTTTGACATATTTTGAATATCTTCAGGTTATGACCACACAGCCTGCACGAACTCTTATCCTGCATTGTCGTAGTTGGGGGGGAGGTGAATTTTTTCCAGGGGGATGTGGGCAGTCCAATCAGTGATCAGCTTTTCTGCTAGCACCTGGATTGGTCACTCAGAGGTTTGGACACGCCTCTGAGGACACAAAGAGTTAAAAGCAGGAGTCTGGGGGGTTTGGCCTCTTTTGGGTTCCAGTTTCAGCAGTGGAAACATCTCTCCCCTGCTCAGCTCTGGGCTGAGTGGGGGAGGGGGAAGCCACGTGGCCAAGCTCAGGACAACCACGCGGTGGAACTAAAGTAAGCTGGGGCTCTGGGGGGAGAAGAGAATGGACAGGACTAGAACTGAGCTGCCCCGTCCAGGATGGAGGGGTGGAAAACTGTGGAAGTGCCTTCTGTGTGTGCTCACCCCCCTCCACCCCCAAACTCTGGGAGAAGGTGCCCAGCCACGTGGGAGTTGAGGAGCCTGGGAGTGCCTGAGCCTGCACCCTGCCGAGAAGAAACTGTTAACCCTTGCTTGGCAGAAAGAAACTTTTCTTAGACATTGATTCTCATGACTGGTGGTTTTGGAAATAAGGAGAAGGAAGCGGCCTGGGACCGAGATGATAAAGCATAATTGGAAGGAACCCGATAGAAGAATGAGAGGAGTAGCCTTCTGAGCTGGACTTCTCTTGCATAATGTCAGCCATGGACTAAACTTAAGTCTCTTTTGAACATAAACTGCATTTTTGGGTGGATGCAGCTGCCCCTGCTTTTGCTACAGTGACTGGCACTTGAAGAATGGAGCGAGCAGAGAAAAGAGGGGGAGGGTGAGGTGGTGCCCTCTGCCCTCAGGGCAGACCTGCTCCTGGAACCCCGGCCCCTGGGTAAAAAGGGGAGAGCTCAGCATGCAGCATCCTTAAAAAGCCCTGTATGTAGTTGTGGCCTATGAGACAGCGGTGAGAGCGCTGGACATAGGAAAAAGAGAGTGTCACCTTAGCAGACTTCTTCGGGCAGTGCTATGGGTGACATGGAAACACATAAGGGGTAGACCCCTGTTTTCTGAAGAACAGTTTGTGGTGCAAGAGAGACTCCTCTCTCCCTTGCTGAATTGAAGATTAGTTTTTTTGAGTGGTGATTGTTTGATCTAAAACCCAAAGGTTGGTCTGTGAAAAGTGATAGGTGGGGAGGTAAAAACTGAGAGAAGAAATGTTCTAAGAAGTTTTTATTTCTGTCTGTGTGTGTGTTTAAGAGTATTTCTGTCCCCGTTCTTATGTAATTAATAAAGTTTTAGTAGGGTTTTCTTTGTTTTCAAGATTTAAGCCTGCTCTGCTCTGTTCCTGATCACATCCCACGGGAGTTGTTAGAGAGAAAACATATATTCATGAGTACATTAACATCTGACCAGTGCTAACCCATGACATGCATGCAGGTTTCTATGTGAAGGTGGAGTGGGTTGATCTTGGATGGATGCCAGACACCCACCAAAGATTCTCTATCACTCCATACACAACTGGATAGGGGAGAGAAAGCATAATGAAGGGTTCATGGGTTGAGATAAGGACAGAGAGAGATCACTCATCAAATACCATTACAGGTAAAACAGAATTAATTTAAGAGATATGAAGTGAATTTATTACAAACAAAATCAGAACAGGAAAATGAGAAGTAAAATAAACCCCTTAAAAACACCTTCCTCACACCCCTCCCTCCTTCCAGCTCCACCTCCTACCCTGCAGCAGTGCAGGGAGATGGGGAATGGGAGTTACGGTCAGTTCATCACAGGTTATTCCTGCCACTGCTCAGAAGAGGAGTCCTTCCCCTATTTCAGCATGGGGTTCCTCCCATGGGAGACAGTTCTCTATTGTTTTCTCCAGTATTAGTCCATCCCAAGGGCAGCAGTTTCCCACAAACTGCTGCAAGCTGACTCACTCTTTTAGAGGCTACAGTCCTCTACACACAACCTTCTCAGCCTGGGTTCCTCTCTCTGCAAGTCTGCAGGCACCCACATGGACCCTGTTCCAGCATGGGCCTCCCATGGGTTCACAGGTTCCTCTCAGGAATCCACCTGATCTGGGTCTCTTCCACGGGGTGCAGGTGGATCTCTGCATCCTCATGGATCTCCATGGGCTGGAGGGGGACAGCCTGCTTGACCATGGTCTTTACCATGGTCTTTAGCATGGTCTGCAGAGGAATCTCAGCTCTGGTGCCTGGAACATCTCCTTCACCACCTCCTCCACTGACCTTGGTGTCTGCAGAGTTGTTCCTCTAACCTGTTCTCACCCTGCTTCTCTGTGGCCACAATTACATCTGTATAGTAACTATTTTTCTTCTTAAATTTGTTATCACAGAGGTATTACCACCATGCCTGATTGGCCCAGCCTTGGCCAGAGGCCCATTTGTTTTGGAGTCAGGTGGCATTGGCTCTACTGGACATGGAGGAAGCTTCTGGAATCTTCTCACCCTGTCACTCCTGCTAAAAACACCTGGCCATGCAAAGCCAATACAGGAAGGAACCTTGTGAAGTTGGACATGGTTCAGGATCTCCCTGTACGACAATATCTGTTCTCAGCACAGAAAACCAACCTAATATCAGGATTCATGCATTCAGGTAAGCTTAGAGGACTTGTTTATGCTTAGCCTTGGCCATAGACCATAGGTAGCTATAGCTCAACATTGCCTATGCATGGGAATTAAAAAAAAAAACAACAAAAAAACATTTCAGATTTCCAAAATTGATGGACATGGAATTTCTCTTCACAGGCTACATTTCTGATTTAGTCGAAAAGTCCTTTATCAAGTGGCTAGGTTCTTAGTGCAGTTCATTGTCAAATCCTGGTGACAACACAAACACAAATTTTCTCTAGGATTTCTTGCCTGTATCATATAGGGACTGTGTCCTTATCCTCTATTTCTGATAGAGGTCAATTTTTCTGGTATATCTTTCTCAGCCAGAAGAGTGAAAACCTTTTCCTTTTTAAGCATCACTACAGGTAGCATCCAGAGTGAGAAGATAAGTGGAAAGAGTAGTTTGGCACAAGGAACATTAAGAGTGAAGTCAGGGGAGATCTTTAATGTGCACTACCTTGGATTGCTTAATGTGCACGATCTTGCTATTAATTGATACCATCTTTATGTAAAATCTGTGCATTTTTCAAAATATAGAGCTTCATGGACATGTTTTCTTAGCAATAACACAGTTTATAAGTTTCCCAAAAAATTTTTTCATGTTCTTGAAAATTGACACGAACAGATTTTTGTTATGTTGCAGACTTTCATCCAATATCAAGGAAGTTGTTAACAGCTTCTACCTGCGATTGGGCATGGATTTATAAACAAATTTATTCTATCTTCTCCAGCCATACAAATTTGTGTATGACTTTTGGCTTTGAAAGAATCTTATTTATAACACATATGTGCACACCTAATACCCAAATTTGAGGGACACTTCAATGTAATGTATCGGTGTCTGCCTCTCATAATTTGACTAATCTTAAATAGTTAAGAGCTAAATTTTCTACTGCTGTCATTCCTTCTACGACCTAAATATTAAAAACAACATGGTAATTTGCATGGTTTCCCCATTGGATCAGATGCCAGATTGGTTCAGATAATCCCAGCAACTAACATTTTCATCCCTAGTACTGAAAAAGAACTGAGAAAAAGCTCATACAATTTTTTTTTGATTTTTCTAAGGGATTTCTGAAGCTTCCACCTACCAGACAGATCATATGGGTTAGACACTAGCAGTAAATGGATTAAAATCCTGACAGAACAGATGCATCAGCTTTTCCATGATGATAGCACTACTTGTGTGGCACATGACAACATTCAAATGAAAGACATACTTATAAAAAGACAAAAAAAATTTTTTTGGAACAACCAGCTCTGGTTAGTTGGAACTTCTTGGAGGTTTCTTCTTTATTTTATCTGCAAACTAGTAAGTTTCTATCTCCTTTTCAGACAATTAAGATGGGGTGATCGTAAGATTTTTTTTTCTAACAGAAATGTTTCTTCTTTGTGTAAAACAGGCATCCTTAAATGAGTATTCACCAGACATGACTCCTATCCTTCACTGTTTTCATAAGATTGAGTGTGACCAAATTGTCAGTTATTGACAGCCAAATGTTCTCCTATGCATTCAAGCTATTTGAACTAGGTACAATATCTCTAGAAGTCCAAAGATTTTTCTTCAAGTTTAAACATCTAGAAACCCAACCTAGTTTTGCTAGCTGCTTTGCCTGACAGTTTAGCAAATAATCTTTTTGTTACAAACTCTTATAAGTTCTTATGAGAATTTGTTGATATTCTTTTAATTATATATCCATACCTATATCTACACTATGAAAATATTCTGCAGTTCTGCAGGTTTCAGAATTTCAGGGGAATGGGGAAATCATGATACATTGAAGAGTCAAATATTTTCCATAAGGATGCATAGCAAAGATTGCCCACACTGCTGGGAAGAATGATTCAGAGTCAGCTCACAGTCATAGTTCTGAGTCATACCTTGGAAGTCCATTACATCCTAAGGAATAATCCTAAAAAAGTCAGTGAGAAGAGGAAAAACAAAAAAAAGTAACCAAAGAGGAAAAAAACCATAAACATGTATAGAGAAAAATATAGGTATGAAGGGAGAGGTTTCGCCTATATACATAATGTTCCATGTTTATTTCCAAATTTTTCCTGTTTTCTATAGTCCTTTGTCTTTTTCTTTTTCTCCAAACCCACCTTGTCTCTTCTTTCAGCAAGCATTTACTCTAATTTCTTGCATTAAAAACATGACCTCCATTCTTTCTGAGGGTTTCCTTGCTTTTTCTGCCTTCTTTTGACTTTCCTTTTCTGTTTCTTTTTCATTCTTTCTCTGCTTAATCTTTTGCCAACCACCTTACAAGCCACCCAACTGTGTATATTCCTCACTTTGAATTCACTGTAGCTGGAATACTTCCCAGAAACAGTGGGTGTATAGATGTGTTTATAGAAAGGAAAGGAGTGAATGAGCTTGGTATGTTTTAGAAGAAATGCCAATTCTTTTTCCATTATTTTAGTGTCCTGTATCAGAGATAATAAGAATCAACTTTCTTTAACAAATGGAAAGCCATAGGGTTACTGAGATCTCCAGCATGAAAATAAAGTGTGTAACTGATCTTTCTTTCACTTTTAGCTAATAATTACTTTGCACACCACAGAAGCTTGAGATCACCTTACCATGCAATGAGATTATTCATAACTTCTTGCTTGCCTGTTTGTTGCCTGAAACACGCTCATTCACATCTATCAATTTATGCTTTAAAATAGTGAACTCAAAAAGAAAAATAAAAATTGGCAATGTGGGTGTTTAAAAAGAAAAATTTGTGGATTTTGCCTACCACTCAACTGTGTAATAGAAAACTATGTCTTTAAAAGTTTACTCTGTTCAAACCTGAACTTTTGTTCTCCCTCACGTTTGGTCCAACCATGCAAGTAACAATAAAAGTGGGAAAGGGGGACTATTTGCTTTCTGTGGCATGATCTAAGGAATAAGGCCAGCCATCAAATACCCTTATTTATCCAAATATTGGAGACATTTGCAATTCTCCTTGTAAATTATGATAAAGTAGACGCTGACAGAGCAACATGGGAAGGGATCTCTTATAGTTTAGGGGATATTTTAAGTGTTGTATGAAATTTGATCAGCAATTCCAGCTCCATAGTGAATTCCATTTTCAAATAAATAAAATAATAATTTTATTTCTTAGAGCAGACTCTTTCATTTATGCCAGTAGCTGGAAAACAATCAATTCTAAGATAGAAACAGTTAATGAAGATTTTGCATTTCCTGGGAAAATTGCAGATCTTAAAATGCTACCTGTGATCCAGCCATTAAGTTTTGTGTGCTTCTGCATGCTTATGTTTGGTTTTCCTTTGCTACCCTTTCCACATTAATGTGTGTAATTTTTTTAAATTTTTAAATTTGAAAATTATTGACATTTAAGATGACTGTAACAGATAGCTACAGATTTCAAACATTGTAGCACTCTTTTTTTCCATAATCATTACACTGTTGCAAAGATATAGTAGGTGTAATATGAATTATATGACATAAATCTAAACTCATGAAAAGAAGCAAAATAATCCCAAAAATACTATTTTCTCTAAGTAAATGAAGTTATTGTTAAACAATCTTGGCTATTAACTCAGTAATAATTTCATTTATTACCCTTGAAAAACTAGTCTAGGAGCAAGGCTGTTCGAAGTGATATGTATTTAACCCCATGAAATCACCATCTAAGAGATATAGTCCAAAAAAAACACAAACCAGTTTACCTGAAAAATACTGAAGTGACTGTAAACCACAATTTCTAATTTCCCACTGCATACATATAAGTAATTTACGCATTCATTCACTGAAATTGCTATTTAATTGCAATACTTCCTTAATTATTATTACATACACACACATATTTAGGGGGAAAAATGCAATGAATTTCTGTAACAAGAGTTTAAAAAAAGACTGGGTTTTTTTGCCTGTTTGCTTGTTTTCCAGATGAATTCAAGTTCAGGTTTAGCTGTAACTAGAGCCTTCCTTGTTTAAATCAAGAACCATTCAATATCAAGCTGACTCCATCCCCACCAGTTTTAAGTGCTTCACACTGACAGAAGGAAATATGTTTGGGATATTGGTAGCAACTAAGTTTGTATAAAAAAAATTTCTGTAACTAGCACTTACAGTGAGAAAATTAGATTTATCAATTTGTATCATTTGATACAAGAAAGTGGTGAAAACAGAGAGCAAATATCACATATATTTTGAGCCTGCTCTATTGTCATGAGACTGAAGCTCAAATAAGGGCATGGCCATGTAAGGGATTGGAGTGTATCTCAAAGATTAAAACAATGGTATTTACTAGATAAGAGCATCGGAAATCACATGCTGCATAAAAGAGAAATAAGTGTAAACAACCAATAAAAAACAGAAAAAACGGCTCATAGTTCATGTAAGCATGAGAATTAGTTAATTAAATAAAAAGATAGGTATCAGGAATTATCAATATTAACACATTCATGAACACATTTTATGCACTAGGACTAGAAATGAATGTTTATGCCAGGAGTTTTATATTATTGTTTACTAAGCACATTACAAATTTCTAAAATTTGTTAGTTTCACTAACATTACATAATTCAAGATTGCCTCCTTCATATTGAATCTTTGGAGTGAGAAAACCTGAAAATGCCAATTCAACACTCCCTAGAATTGCTGGCATGGACAAGATAACTGGAGCCAATTGGTACAGCTCATGCCTTGGTATTTTTGAATCTTTCAGTTCTTCAGTATAGTTTTTATCTCTCCTCAACAGCAGCCCTTGCAAATGAATATATAAATAGTCCATTTTTCCTTGGCTGGCTGTCAGAAAAAGATGAGTACTATTTTGAACAAGTTTTCTGAGCTAAGAAGATTTTAAATCAGTTTGTTTTCTGTATCAGTAAGAATCAGAATAATTTTGTTCTGTACTGTGTCACGGTTGACCGTTTTCCATTTGACATTTCACGTTGACAACTTCTCTTCGGTTTGTTAATTTCTGAGAATAGCAGCTAAAGCAAATACCTTGCAGGCTTGTCTTCTAAATTATTTTCCATGATTTTCCACACTTTCCAATCGAATCCCGTTGACTCTGATGCTGATTTTGAGTTTTCCAGATGACAGTTCAGCCTGTTTGAAGACCTCTGAAGAAGATCTCTGATACTAAAACATTTTGAAATTGCCGATTTGTCAGACTGCAGAGCAGCTGTTGGTTCCTGTCGGCTGCCAAAACCTATATCACTTCATATTCCCTCACTTGAAGATCTTGCCATGGTCTTGGCAAGCCTCCTACAGTTCTAAACCCTTTTCCAACAGGCTGTAAATTTAATGTAATCTACTAGATCAATCTATCATAGTTTCCTACTATTTCTATGTACTTCTTGCACAAATCTAATGTTTTTACCACAAAGCAAGCAATTGCCCCTCATTTCTTCATGGTATTGGTTACTAGCTTCAAAGACATCAAGAAGAATTTAACTGAATTCAGAAGAAACATGATCTGTCTCTTTTAATTTTTTCATAATTCCATTTTCTTTTCTATTTTATAGGTCTTTCTGGGTTTTCTCTTTCTATGGCAAATCGGATAGGCCTTTGGTGACCTTTAGCCTCACAAGCAAATCACACTGTTTTCACAATGACTTTTCCATTGCTTGTTTTACGGAGTACAGCTGAATGTGATGAATATCATCTTATAAAGTTCAACAAATGTTTCGAACACTTAGACATATGTTATTCCCATTGCAATAGTCTTCAGAATATTTTACCATAAGCAATGAAGTAGGTATTTATTTTGAGTATCAATGTATGAGCTGGTCACAGATTTTGCCCTTGAAAAATGATCCTGTTTCTTCAGAGTCCATTCAGTATCACACTGTGCGTGTCGGCTGCAGCTTTAGCAACACACAGCCAAATTCAGAAACTAATTCAGACAGGTTTCTGTATCTGTGGTGTTGGCATCTCTTTACCAAACGGGGCTCGATCCAATTGCCCACATTTCTAGAACTAACTCAGCTGCCCTGCTCTGTCCTGGCCTTTAACTATTACTCAAGGAAGTGTCCTGTAAAAATCACAAATATCACTATGACTCAGAGCTTAAAATTTTGGAAGCAAAACCTCAGGACATGCTACGAATATGTCTGATGGAAAGAAAAAGAAGAAATAAGAATAATGAATACTATACAACTGGCCAATTAAATTGTATTGTAGTGCCAGAACCTTTGGAATTAAAAACTTATTTTTTTAGTTTGGTTTTTTGGGGAAGTTTCTGTTTGTTTTTTGAGAGTTCTTATTATGTGGTTTTAATGCTATAATGAAAGCAGTTCTCAAAAACTAGAACAGACTGGACAGACTCAAATTAGCTTCCGATCACTCTTATCTCAGAAAAATAGGGGGCATAGATTTTTCAAGGCATTCTAGTGCTTTGTAAAGAAATGAATGCTCAGTCTCATGGGCAATGACCAGCCTATATAAAAGTATAAAAAGAGCAGATTAAATTATGTATATGTGTCTAACCTGTGTGTCTAGATTCCAAAGAATCCTTCAGCTTGAGTGTGGTGCTCAAACCCCTTTCTGCTTATCCCCTAATCCTGTGCTTCACACTTCTAGAAAACATAACCATGGCCACGAATGTCCAATCATTATTTCCATGCTCTACAGACTCTGTCAGGTACTGCCAGCATCAACCTCTTAGTTCTCCAGTTTTCTCAGGTTGCTTGAGTACAGGCAACAAGAAAGAGAGACTTGAAAATGTACAGAAACTAAACATGACATGCCTTAAAGAGGAAAAATAGCATTCTGAATGATACACAACAATTTTTGGAGGACAGATGGTTTCTTTGTGAACTTCCTTCCTGTGTAGACAGACATTGCCAGTGTTATAAAACGTAAATCTTCCCAAATCCTCCGAATACAGTTAAATATAGGTACTGCCTGTTATCCATGCCAGACCTTTGTGTGGGAAGGAATTCCACTGTGGAGAGGAAATACTGACTGATGCTTACTTACAGCCTCATGCTACACTAGGGTAACAGAAGGACATCTTTATAATCTAGATGGGAGCTGACAAAACAATAAATGACTGACTGGAAAGGTTTTTTCATCTTAAAGTCATGGCAAGGTGGCAATATAAACATTCAATAAAAGAAACCCAACAGTGAACACCAAAATTATACTTATTTTAGTCTGAAGACATCAATAAAACAAATATCAGGGAAAACTGCACAGGCAAGAAAGATTTTTAATAATTCCCCTTCTGTACAATTATAATCAAATATATATGATCATTATTTATGATGTTTCTTTGGATCGTTTTGTTATTATCCACCCTGTAACTCCTTTAAGTAAAAATGCTAATATTTACCTTAACAAGTATCTAAATATCCAGATTTCACATCCACCAGCTTTCCAGGACCCTCAAGATACAGACCAAATGTAATTCACTTATATATTTTCCAATACACAGTATTGCCTCCTTCTTTCCATTCTTCATCTACAAGAAATAATTTCAAGCTTCCTTAAAGATAAATATTAGCCTTTGTTCTTTAATTTATTAAATTACTGAAATTTTTCTATTTCTTGATAACCCAGTGCAACTTGCTTGTTTTATTTCCTACCTCATATTACTTCCCAGTTGTCTCTACACCTCCATAGAGGTATGCAGATCAAGTAATATTTTACCAATAATGACTTGAAATTTCAAGTGTTAAAATACTTACTTTGAAACTATAAAATTTCAATGTAACTTGTTTCAGGAAAAAAACATCAAAAACAGTGGTGAAGCTCTCCTGTTAAACTCTCATATTGGAATCATGGCATTAATGTGGCCATTCATGAAGTGGAGGTGTGAGATAGAGCCTGTGCTTTTGAATTTGATTTATGAAATGCAACTTTGTCTTTTTGTATATTTTTTGGCTGTCTTTAGAAGAGTAATAGGTAGATAAATAGATTCTCATTGCAGATTTATCTCAGAAATTTGTGAAGGAAAAAGAAATCAGACAGTGTCAACAACAGAGACAGTGTCAACACTCAAATTTACAAAAAAATTTGATTTCTCAATGTAAATGGACAACTTACTGATTTTTCTCAGAAGAGATTTTGGAAGAATTTACTTTTGTGTATTTTTTTCCTATTCCAAGAAAGTTTCTTAGTCCTTTTGGATATTTCCCCCCCTCATTTTTTTCCATACATACTATGCAGCATTTTACTAGATTTCGTATCTATATATTTGAATTTACCTTTCCTCTTATGCTTGATCCAAGAGGGAAATAAATTCTATTTATTGGAAGAAACATTATCTTTTAAAGATATGGTGGGTCACACAAAATATAGTGCTCTGGAAGAAATCTAAGTTATTTATTCAAGAGCAGATATTTTTCCCAAGGAAAATTAGTAAGTTTACTAGTCAATAGAAGTATTTCTTTTTTCAGATTTTATGCAGACTAAAATCTCTTACAGATCCTTTAAAAGCCCAGAAGGATATAGCACTTCAAATATTTTTATAACAAGTTTCCTATCTCCATTTTAAAATGAAATATGGTTAGAACAGGCTTTCATGGAACCATGGTGAATCAATGTATTTTCTAAAGTAACATTTAAGACTATGAGCGGAAGCAGAGGTCAGGAAGCAATGCTAAGGAGCACTGAATCATTTCTTTCAACTCCACAGTAGCCCAGTTTCCTCAAGTTCAGGTGAATAAGGCTTGAATATCTACAACCCACTGTAAATTCAAATTCTACTAATTTCTGAGTCTCAGTCCTTTCTCTCTCTCTCTCTCTCTAGACATTTTCAGACCTCTCTGCTCTGAAGAGCTGGACATGAATAAACCCTTTTCACTGTACTTTTATAAAGATTTCTGTGCTTTGACTGAGGTGTGGTTTTGGGTGCCAACTCTGAACTAAAATTCATGAAATATCATTATTTTAATAACAAGAACACAGAGTTAGGAGTTGCATGGGTTAGGTTATTTATAAGGAGAAGTCAGAACAGTGAAAATGCTATTGACTGGTGATTTATTTCCTTCTTGCTTCTAAAGGGAATGAGATGTGTCTTTAAAATGAAATCTACCACCAGCCTTATCTAGAACCAACAATGCTTTAATCAGACAAATGATGGTCAGCACCTCCTCCTTTGACCCAATAGTCTTTCACCATTTGCATATTTAGAAATTTAATCATTAAACAAAAATTTAGATTTCAGTATATCAAACCATTGATTGTAGATGAAGAAGCCCTGCAGAACAAGTTAGCATTTGGTTGATTGGTAGTAGATTTCATTTTAAAGAATTTTTGTTGGAAGAATTTTGAACCCAAGCCAACAGCTTTAATAAAGTCAAGAAATCTTGAAAATAGTTAAATTTAAACAAAGATTTACTTGTGTAAATTGGTAAAATTAATTATTCTGATTGTGTGCATGAAATATCTGATTTGAATCAGGCTTCAGATAAGCGGTACATGTATTATGAAACAGTTTAAATAACTTACACAGTGCATGTTTAGCTCTCATCAACAAAATATCAGATCAAAATTACTTGCAGATGGATTTATATCCAGGTTATTATAGATTTTTTAAACCAGAATAAGTCACAAGACTGGTACTAATTTTATTTCCCCGTCTGTAGCACTGAGATCCTGATATATATTTTGTAATAAAAATAAGACATGCTGATGGACAGTACAATATAAATGTATATTATAGTTCAGTGGATGAGCTTTATAAAAATTTTACTCACAAAAATATAATACTGGAAATTAAAATTTGTATATTTAAATTATATATCATTTTGCAGGAAAAAAAATTCTCAGGTCAGCTATTGACAAATCTTAAATTCAGTCTAGTAACATAGTCCATTGAGAAGAAGGGACTTAAAAACTGAAGCCATCTTTATTTGACCCAGTTACAGAGGGAAAGATGAATATTTCAGCCCTTATAAGTAAACTTAAGAGCACACTTTAGAACCTAATACTGAAAATTTGCATATGTTCACCAAAAAGCCTAAAAAATCTAGACGTATGAGATCAAAATGTGTGAGCATTTTACTTTGTACTTAGTATCTATCGATCTGTAGCTACATGCCTGTAACACTCAGAAGGTGGGATCTAAAAAGCAGAGCATGTACATTATTTCTTTAAACTTACTATGAAATCATTGTTTGATTAGTAGCATTAAATATTCCAACAGAATCCTAACATAAAAGTTTCTATTTATTGACCTAATTCTGCCAGTGAGAGTTTGTTTTATATTTGGAAGAGACACAAGGGATAATTTCTGTATTTAATATTTTCAGTTACTTGAATTGTTTAAGTCTGGCTATTGGGACAAAAAATGAGGAAAGGTGAAGTGTGAAAAATTGCCATCTTTCACAGCTTTAAAATGTTGGCTCTGTTGTCTGGCATAATTAAGTCAACAGTCTGCTGGTCTGCTTCCAGGCACTTTGACAACTGTTCTCTCACTGCCATCAGTAAATTAATAGGACTGTGCTTTTCCCAAGGGGCACTGTATGCAGAATGAGAATTTTCTTGTCCTTTGGCCTGCTGCTGGTGAAGTGGTGATGGGCAATGCTCAGTGGGTAGGAGCTGTCAGGTCGTTTGCTCTATTATAGTTGGACCATTCACACCATTATAGTTAGATGTGATAACACTTACACCCGTTATCATCAGAGGTTTATTGTATCCCAACTGTTAGCATGGTCTATAAGGTAATAGACCACAGCTGTGAACTGAATTCTTTTGTCACAAAGCAAGAAGAGAAAAGAGTCTTTTTAGTCATTTGCAAGTTGTTGGGAGTGTTAGAGCTGCTTAATATTCACTAGTGTTTTATACAGGCCTGTAAATGTTGATAGAATTATTTATTTTACTTTTGTCTAATACAGTTTTTCATCACTGGAACTTTGGGGGTTTCTTAGGTGAGTTTGTTTGTTTGTTGGTTGGTTTTTGTGGTGGTTGTTTGTTTTTTTTTTTTTTTGGTTGTTGTTGGTTTTGAGGGGTTTTTGTTTGTTTGTTTGTTTTCTGGGTTTTTTTGTGGGTTTTTTTGTAATTTATTTTGTTATTTGATTTTGGAGTTTGTTGGGTTTGGTTTATTTTTTTTTTTCCTAGGGATTTTCTGTTGGTTGGTTCAATGGTTTTCTTTGTTTAGTTGGGGGATTTTTTTTTTTTTTTAACTCAGCTTTAGGTTTACATTAATCCAAGTACCACCAGGTTTCACCTGATTTTACTGAACTCAGTCATACAAGTACTGACTTTTGACTGATCAATTAATTGACTGGAAAACTACAGAAGAGTATATATTTAGAGGGCTTTTTGCAAATGCAACAGTGTCCACAGGAGCCCATAAGTCCTGGCTCTACCCTGCACTAGGAAAATAACCATCTGTAATAAAATATATGGGGTCAAGATTAGTAGTTTTGTTGTCAAAAGTTTTGTTACATTGAAGTAAGCATATCCCTGGTAGAGATGGATCGAGTAGAAGATGAATACCACCTACCTAGAGAGAAACCTGGCAGAAAAATTTCAGGGAGTACAGATTGTACTGGAAGTGGTACCACTGAAATGGATAAAAGCCTTTGCCCAGCTACATGTGTTTTGTAGTTAGAGCAAACAAACGGTGAAAATTGATTTGAGGGTCTCACAAAACCCTTGGTCCATGCAGGAGTCTTTATTAAAGAAGAAGTCAATTATTAGGTGAAACGATGGCCAATTTTTGTTGCAAGTTTTATTTTAAAAGTTGTGTACTTAAACAGTGGAATAATTGGGAGCTAATTGCTTTTTATACAGGCCAATCAGGTCAGAGCTAAGGATGTAAGAGAAACAGCAAAAAAAAAAAAAAAAAAAAAACAGAGCAAAGAAACAAAAGGAAGAGAAATATTAATTTACTAAATGTTACTGGTAGCAGTGAATGTTAACAATGTCAGCTGTTCTTTATTGTTTGTGTGTGCAGGACTTTGTTCACCACCTGGAATAACGCTAATAACAGTGCAATTCACTGGTAAGATTTATATTGTTCCAATACCGTATAACAAAGAAAGTAGAAGAAAAAGGAACAGAATTATATCATTTAGAGAAAAATAGTTTCAAATATGCAAAATTTCTGTTAGTAATCTTTTGCTTATTTGCCAGTGATTACTCCCCAGTGCTAATTTGTAAAAAAATAGAGAAAACACAGTACTATATATTTACCAAAACATAATTTGATATATATGCCCAACTAAAAAAGAAAAATAAAAGCACGAAGCATATTAATTGGTCAAATTGTCACACTCAGGCTTTCATTTAATGGTTTTCTCTTGTTGCATGCAAGTGTGACATTGTGCCATGACAGCCAGAGTAATCAAGTCTTTAAATTTTCCACTCACATTTATTAATTTTTGAGCTGCATTTAAAAGAATTATTGTATTTATAGTTCTTGGTGTTTACTAATTTGTAGAGAAATTTTGAATATATTGAAATTAAGTTTTGCCTAGAGAAAAATGGGCAAGCATGATCATAGTTAAACTTGATGATAGTTAAACTTCTATGAGCACTCCCACATTTCCATGTATTGTTATCATTGGTTTCTCTCGGCATTTTCCACTAGCTCTGCTCTACCTTAAAATACCATTTTAAAACTAATAAATCGGGCTGTATCAGTAAACAATCTGGCAAACAAATTTAAAATTTCAGCTTAAAATGTCCTCTAGATTTATGCAACACTTCATCTCTTCTTCTGAGTATAAGCATAGGCCACCCCTTTAGTTATGTTTCTCTGTTGAGGTTGACTAAAACACTTGTTTCCCATGAGATTTCTTCAAAAGTGTATTAATGCTGGCAAAAATACATTTGCTTTTTCCTTCAAAATACACTGTAGAGCGAAAGACCAAGAATAATGATGATAATGCTCATGAAATAGCAAGTTTGGAATGATTTAATTAATTGTGACTTAATTTGGCTTATGGGAAGTCAGAGACCAAATTGAACAAGGCTCAAAAAGCCTAAGGGGCTGATCCCTGGTAGTCCCCTGGGGTACCAGAATTGAAACTTGACCCTTCTTCTGGCTGATCTGAAATACTTTTTCTGACATACAGGGGAAGGTCTGAGAGGGCACAACACAGGGAACATTCACTGCTCTGCTGTAAATAACAGTGACTTTGGAAAAAAAAAAAAAAAGGCAAGAAAGATGTAGTAATGTAATCTACACATAGTGTAGATGTTACAGATTGTTACTACAAAAAAGAAAAAAACCCCAAAGATAATTCAAATGAAAAAAAAGAAAAATTTAAACAAATGTACTGGGTTATAGAGTAAAATGACAACTACAGAGGATTCCAAATCAATAATGTACTGAGTTTTTCTAGTCCAGACAGTCTCAGAAAACATGTCCATTTGTGCCTGGAGTAGATTAGGTGCACATCCCAAACCTCTCCACGGTGTAGAGGAAACACAGCAAGCAGGGCTGATCAGGTGGTGTGATACCTACACATACACTCCATCTCCACCAAACCCCTACACCCATACAGTGAGGTGGAACCCACAGCCTTGCCTGTACCAGGTGCACAGGTGAAACAATGAAGTTTGCTCAGCTGTGGGAACTGTGAGCTGTAAATGAGGATTGATGGACTTGATTATCAGTCAAATGACTTCCAAAACAGAGGAACAGTTGTTCTCTTTTAAAAACTCCACTACTTAAGTACTTCTGGAAGTACACATGCTAATTTAAATTCAAAGACCAAAATGTCCTGGTGATTACCATGTAAATCTGAAGTTATGTGATAATTGAGAGAGATTATGGGGAAGATCTACATTCTTGCTTAAAACTATCCCCTTCTTCACGGATAAGATCTCCCAGAGTCACCCTCAGAGCACCATTGCATATTTCTAGAAGGGTGTGTATCTCAAATATTTGAGTACACTTGGGATGTTCTCAGATTCACTCTTCCAAGATCCCTTTCAGATATACATGTAAGACTTCAGTTAGATGAGAGATGAAGAATCACTGGGGTAAGGTAAGAGTGGAAACAGACACTGTTTACAAAGGATCAAATTTTGTGTCACCAGAAGTTTTTTT
The DNA here is from genome assembly GCF_021018805.1 of Prinia subflava. NCBI lineage: Eukaryota > Metazoa > Chordata > Aves > Passeriformes > Cisticolidae > Prinia > Prinia subflava. The sequence goes on along the minus strand of NC_086249.1, from coordinate 70,808,010 downwards.
ATTTTCAAATGCCGCATACTGAGGTTTGAAGACTGACGTGGACCTCCAAATGTCATGTAGAATATTAGGAGTTCATTATAAAAATGAAAAATAATGGTCCTTGTTCCAAAGAACTAATGAGCTATATAAGTCAACATCATTTGACTAGATTAAGTGGGAAATAACTTTAAGCAAGATAATGCACCCACTGGAAGTGAAGTGTTTAAAAGTAACAGCCTACCATAAGTACAGTAAAAAAGAAAATTCTCATTTCAAACAACTATATAATCTGGAGTAAGAAAGGGATAAATTCATGCCCATATTTTACATGATTTTTTTATCTTGCTGCCTGTTTTTGTTTAATAGTAAGTATACTATTATAGATAGTTATAGATTTCTTTATAACTTGCTGAAATGGAACAAGCTAATACCATGTGGTTTAGATTTTGGGTAAGGATTTTGCTAGGAGTCCATCGTATTATTATCTTGTTTCTGAAATACACATTGAAATTTCTCTTTCTGTCCTAAAATATTAGATAGGTGTCTGTCTTTTCTTAGCATTCTTATAAATTTCAAAGGTTATGGTACATTTTTAGACATGGTCTTTGCAAACATATTAATGAGTCTTAATGGCAAACTCATTGAAAAAACAGACCTTCTTCTGAAGAAGTATGAAATCACCTTTGGAAATTCTTTCTTTTCATTCAGCACTAATTCTGGTTTTTATCGCTCTGTTAATCTTTTCAATTACTAGTATTATTTTTCTCTGTAACTTAGTTTCCTTTTGTATGTACATACTTTTAATATGAATCTGTTATTACTGCTGACTTTCAGGTAACTTCTCTCTTTTAGACTTTCAATATGCCTAACAGTTCAGGCAAAACTCTGAATACTGAATATTTTGGAGGCTCGTGATTGTAATATGAAAACAAAATTTAAGATATTTATTCCAGAACAATATTTTCTAAGAGAGATAAAATGCCATGTTGTCATTGCTGCCTTTTCATTCTTTAAAAAGCTCAGATTCAAGAACACATTTAGGAGTGAGTATTTGCAGTGAGTAAATACTTTCAGCTCTTCGGGACCAGGAAGGAACCTGTTTTCACACTGTCTATCGTGAGGCATGATTTTTAAGAGAGAACTAGACCTTGAATTCATCTCAAAAGGTTACCTCAAGGTGGGGAATCACAGAGCAAGAGCAGGATTAGCAGATAATTCTTGTTCCCTGGTTTTCCTCAAAGTTCTATGTCAAGCTGGCTGCTGTGTAGGTGATTTGAGTGTAGTATCACAAGACTCAAAACATAGCTATAACTGAATACTGAGCACAGTAGATCTGTATAATTGTCCTCAGGAATTTACAGATCTCAGAAATCCATAGATCAGATCTATGGTATCACCCTGAGAAAATGCAGCATGGTTGACACTGTAGCCAAAGGGAATTACACCTGAGTTCCCAAAGACAAAATTTAGTGCCTTCCTCTCTTTTGACCTTAGTCTGGATCTCAGAACTGAGGTGATTTTCCATGTTGGCAGGAAGATAGAGATGGTGGCATTGTTGAAATTTGTCTTGAGACTTAACTCTCCAAAGAGGTCAAGGAACTGAATGACTGTCTCTGACAGGGTCCAATGGCATTCTGTGAGAAAAATTGGTATTTAAGTCCTCAAAGAAGAATCATGTCAGAGCTTCTCAATTCTTCTCCAGGCCCTGTGGCATTAACAAACAGCTCACATCAACTCGGGTTATGGCTGGTTCATGGTGATGTGAAGTTCTATTTATTAGCTGTTCATTTTAGACAATGCAGAGAAACATTTGCTGAATGGAGAAGTATTTTCATGCAGACACAATTATTTTAGCAGAACGTTAATAATGAAAAATCACAGGAGATTGGAGCCGTACTGCTTAAATATACTGACATTATGTAATGCTAATCACATTCTTTTCCAGGCTAATGCTATTATATCAGAGCATATCTAATCTGTGTAATTGGAAAGCTGCTATTTATTTATCATTTGCACCAAAGCCTGAGGAAAAACTGAAAAAATCTACAAGATTAATTCAGATTCACAAGAAACAAACTACACAAGCACATTCTCTCCTAAATCAAAGGAAGACATTTTTGAGCTTTTCAAACTTACATGTGCAGAATAGTCATAGGGAATGCTACACTTTTTCAGAAAAGGCCTTTACATTATTTCAAAAACTACTAATTAAAATCTTCATGATAGAAAGCAACCAGGTCTATGACGGGTTGCCTCTAAGCTGTTGGTTCCCTGTTTAGTCATGGACATGATTCCTGTTTAGCCATGGACTCTTAATTTGTTCTCTCTGTGAGTCTTTCAAGGATGGCTGCCCACATGAAAAGTACCATATGATTTCCTTGGTACCACTAGCATTGCCCTTCACTGCAGACCCAGAAATATCTGGGTATCAGCAAAGGACACTGACAGAAGCTGCATAGGTTGCAAAAGCTCTTTAGGGCTCAGACCACGGCAACTTTGTCCTCTCAGTGTCTGTAACCATCAGGCTTGACCCTGCATGCACTTTTGGAGAGGAACCACCCCAGACTTAATTTGGCCATGCCTGAAGAAAGTACATCAAAATTTTTGTCAAGCTGTTAAGGCATGTCCAAAAAGACTTTCAAGTTTGGCAAACTCAGATTTGAAATGGATGGGGAACTAGAAGAAGAGTTATTTTTCTCACTGGATTGTCAGTAAAACACAGCACTAGAGCTCCAATAAATCTTAAAATTACATTGAAATTCTCTTTCCACTGTACTGGTTTGTATAGTCTATTCAGCCTCAAAGGCATTGGCAGTTGCTATATTTGGATATAAATTCCAGTAAACAAAGTAAAACATGTAAATATTTTGTAATAAACAGGGATATGGTCAATGGAGGAAATTTTTCTTCATTTTCCATGTACCACATGAGAGTTTTCTCAAATTAGACCTTCACAACCATATGGTTACATAAAAAATAATTATATATCATTAATAGTACCCATACTATATCTGTAACAGCATCATGCTTTTTCTGATACCTTTTGTCCTGTTCTTTATGTCCACTTTTGAATGAGCTTTCAAAATGTAGAACAGTTGGTCATGAGTAATAATCTTAAAGATGTACATAGAGCTAGGAAGAGATCAGATAAAAAAAAAAAATTAATTGGAGAATAAGAAAATACAGTTTTCTAAAATTTTTATGGCTTGCAAAGCTTACCAGCAGACAGACAGACAACTATTCCTTCTGAAAACAAATAACTTTAATATGAATTTTAATACTCAAATAAATGTTGATTTAATTGCATGTACACAATATAACTGAAGTATGTCACACAGTCTTTTGTTATTCATTATCATAATAAGCAAAAGTGTTTTAACTATGCAAATTAATGTAGTTAAATATAAACAATTTAAAATATAACAAAGAAGATGGTGTGGCTCTCTTTTTCATAACAGAAGCCCTTTCTTTTCATTGGAAAATACAAAATATACAAAACACACATATTTATACTGCTTCACAAAATTACTTAGTAACATTCTAAAACTTATAAGTAACATTCTAAAACTTATAAGCAACTAAAAATGTATTTTTTGTATTATGATTGTAATCAATGTCAAATGTTGTTATTGTGATCTCACATTTTTTCAGTATTGCTCTTTGTAACAAATGAAAGCAGCTACCCCCCACAAACAAATAAACAGACAAACTCCTCAATCCATCAGCAGTGAGAAATCAACCTCAAAGCACTGAACCAGACTCCAGGAATGGGGAACTAAGCATTCACACAGTTAGTTGAAGGTTTGTGGGGAAATATTTTCATTTCCATGTGAATGGAATGGTGATTGTAGTAGGTTTACATGGCTGGACACCAGGTGCCCACCAAAGCCACTATATCACCCGCTTCCTCAACTGGACATGGGAAAGAAAATATAACAAAACACCTGTGGGTTGGGATAAGCACAGGGAGAGATCACTAACCAGTTACTGTCACAGACAAAATAGACTCAAATAAATTATTTCAATTTATAATCATTCAAATTAGAGTAGGATAATGAGAAGTAAGCCCAAGCCTTGAAATTCTCTTCTGCCTACCCTTTCTTTTTTCTCAGCTTAGCAGGGATCAGTAATTCCTGATTCTCAATATCCTCTCTTCATCAGAAAAAGAGAGGCGGCACATAGTGTCTCTGTCCCTCCTTCCTCCTCAGGAAGAGAGCCCCTTACACCCTTCCTCTGCCATGGTATGGGATCTCTCCCACAGGAAACAGCCCTCTACAGACTTCTCCAATGTAAGTCCTTCCCCTGGGTTGTAGCTCTTCATGAGATGTCCCAGCATGAGTCCCTTCCATGGGAAGCAATCCTTCAGAGTGCCTCAATGTGGGTTCCTCACACAACCACAAGTCCTGCCAACGAACCTCCTTGGGAGTAGGCTTCTCTCTCCCCAGGTCCACTGGTCCTTCAAGGACCTTGCCCCAGCATGGACTTCCCAAGGGTTACAGCCTCCTTCAGGCATTCACCTGCACCAGTGTGAGGTCCTTCAGAGGCTGCAAGTGGCTATTGGTTCTCCCAGGGATCTCCAAGGGTGCGTCCTGTCTCACCATGGGCTGCAGGGGAATCTCAGCTCCAGTACCAGGAGTACTTCCTTCCTGTCCTTCTCCTACACTGACCTTGATGTCTGCAATGCTGCTTCTCTCATACATTCTCACTCATCTCTTCTCTGACCATACTTGCTTCTGCACAAGAGTTTTTTTCTTTCTTTAATCTGCTGTCCCAGAGGCACTATCACCATTGCTGCTGGGCTTAGCTTCGGCTCATGGCAGATCCAGCTGGGAGCTCGGTGGTATTGCCTCTGCTGGACATGAAGGAAGTTTCTAGCAGCTTCTCACAGAAGCCACCCCTGTAGCTCTCTCACTGCCAAAACCTTGTCACCCAAACATGATCAACAATTCTTCATTATCTTAGAATATAATGATTTATTTTAGTAGGATGTTCTTTGTTTTTCTATATATCATGCAGGGAATGTTTATTAAACTATGCTCTTTAAGACTGCAGTTTAATGGAAACAATAAAACAAGTAATTTTTTAAATGTAATTTCTTTTTCTCTGTTGTTATGTACCAGGACTCTATTTATTTTCTCACCTTTCCCATTTCTTTTAATCTACCTTCAAAGGGATTTCTTATTCCTTCACCCTGTCTGAGCGAGGGGAGAAATCAGCAGCACTGTCAGTCTATACTATAAAATTGCCCAAATCAATGGAAAAATCATACACATATTTTAAATACTTTGGCACTCACTGGATTTATTTTATTGTTAATATAATTTACACAGGTCACTAAGCTATTTCTGTCATAGAAAGGGTTTTCCTTAGCCAAGGAGTCGTAAGTCCCTGGGAGTTTGTCCCCACGGTGATACCTACAGGGTGGTCCTGACTTTATGCTACTCCTGTTGCTAGGGAGTAATGTTGTACTTATTACATTATTCTAGTAGATATTTATTTAACCACTCTGGATTCTTGCTACCACCCAATGATTCCTCAGATAATAACATGAAAACAGTAAGTGTTAAATCCAAGAAAGTAAGCAAGCATATTTTTGAATTCTTTCTTTGGCCAAAAGAAGAGTGTCTTACGACTTGCAGTGCTTCCTGTCACATTTTGGCTAGAAAGTGGCAAAAGGCAGCCAAGATTTTTCATATGGGATATTATAATTAGATGCTAATTACATTCCACTAATTAAATTTGAGTAGGCACCCAAGGATGATTCATGTTTAATGATTCTGTGGGCAACCTCACTGTGATGTCTTTGTCCAGATTCTTTTAAACCGTTCTCATTGTCATGAACATGCGTAACTATGTTCAACATGGGCCTTTATAATTAATCTATAGACTGGAATCATAAGGAAGTTGAAAAAGACTGCCACAATTTAGCATTTTCTTTATCAAAACATAGGTATATGTGATCTCTAATGATAGGACAACACATAACAGAAGCAGAGGTAGTCCATTCACACATCAGAAACAACAGATCTGCAGTATATGAGGCAAACCTAAAATTTATCTGCCAAGTTAAACAGCTAAAATAATTCCTGTCTGCATTATAAAAATTTGAAGTTTGTCTACTTAATTAAAGGCTTATATGTCCATATATTTGATGTGTTTTTATTTTCATTCTGTTTATATTCAAAGTTTCTCTATCAGCACCCATCCTTTCAATTTATCTGTTTAAAGAGAACAATGTACTTCTTGAAGCTGATATTAAGATGAAATCTCAATAACTTCATTTAGACTTTCTAATAGGAAATTACTCATTACACTCTTATGGTATACTGAAGAAGACCTGGATGCCTTTCCTGGGTCCCCTGAAATCTTGAGGAGAGCTCAGGAAGTTGCTAACTGTACATGCTGCTGTTGGTCACATCTGCTATCCTGGCAACAGCTGTGATGGGTCAGACCTTGAATTGTAGGGAACACAAGCTGCTGCCTCTCTAAAGAAAATGCTCTCATTTTCTTGGTTTGTTACGCTCATGCTTACATATTCTTCCCGTCTCTGTCTCTTTTTCAAATTATTCTCTCATTTTTCTCTACTGGAAATTTTTCTGGAGTAAAACAACACCAACAGTCCCCTAACTTGCCTTTCACCCGGACCACTACACCCCAAAGAGCACATACAAAGCAAATTAACTCTTTATTCCATGATGTAAAAGAGACAAATGAGAAAATTTTCAGAATAAGAAAGGAATTGACCTCCCAATACCTTCCAACTAAAGTGGCCAAACTGAGGAACAGAAGACTAGTTTTTGACCTATTCCCTGCCAACAAAACCAACAAGTGGGGTTTTTTTTCCTTTCAGTTTCCCCTCTGGGGATGTCTTGCTCACCTCATGCTTGACGGGAAGTACTTAGTTGCCTGACTGCTGTGCCTAGAGCCAATGCCTCTGAACATCTCAGAGCAAGCACCCGGGGACTGTTGCTGCACATCACCATTTCCTCTGGGAAACTGCACCTTACCCCTGAAAACTTTCTTCAACCTGATCATTTCCACAAGTTTATGGGAAAGAATAACCCATCCTCCTTTGTACAGATAATGAAAGTAGATTTTTGCTGAGTGTTGGTATCAAATGCAGGTCAGAACTTACTGTTTGAAAGTCTGTGGGCAAAGGGAAATAGACCAGGCTGCTAAAAGTGCAGTGAGGTACTGTACTTTTCATTTACATTAAAAAAAATAATTGTGTGAACTAGATGAAATGTGAACCCCTTGCAGTAAATCCACATATACAAAATGGAAAAAGGTAAAGGAAATATTTACTTTCACCGTGCAATGGATTGATCATGTTCACATGCAATTGATCATGTTGTTTCAGAGTGGAAACCTTCACAAAAATATTAATTTAAAAAAAGTGAACCAACCAACAAACCAACAAACAATCAACTACAAAAACCCAACACATACCTTTTGATAAGTTCAGATTACTGATATATAAGTATTAGTGCTAATATTTGTTTGCGTTTTTGAACTTTGAGACTCTTGAGACATAAAAAGTTAGTTTAGACAAAGATACTGTAGCATGTATAACTTCAGTTAAAAGCCATTAAAGAGGAAAGAGAGACTATAATCACTGAGAAGGAAGAACTCTGAGCTGTATATTTGACTCTGAGGTGATTCCATGATCACCGATGATCTGCTGCAACTGTGTATGAAAAAAAAATGTATGAGATCAGAATGAAACATGTTGTTATTTAGCTATCTCCAGCCTACTAGAGACACCAAGGACTGCAAACCAAGGAGAACATTTGAATACTTGTTATTGACTCAATAGTATTTAAATAATCTGCAATACTGTATATGAGTACTACTTATAGTAATTACCACAGGTAGCCATTTGTTTGATATACACCCCTTTACTGAAATGTTGCATCCAGCTCTATATTAGCAGCACAGTACATAGCATATACTCTCATCAGGCTTTTATTAAAATTTATTAAGTATAAACAATATTTTTAAATTGTTTTCTTTTGTTTTGTTTCCTTTCCCTCTCTTCCTTATTCCCTTATTCAAGGTGGATAAAGCTATTACGTTTATTCCAACAGATTTGAATTCCCCTTAAGGCTTTTAGTGACTAAAAATTACAGTATTCTGGCTGTGTTCAAGTCAGATTAATAGCTTGGAGTCTCTGGGAAGAAGACCAAAAATATAAATTGTAATCAATTAACATTTATTACAGACAGGTTGTGGCTGCATAAATTTCCACTACATCTTAAACAAGTTAATATTTTTCCTCTTTTTTATACTGCTTTATCATAATCTTGATAAAATCTGCTTAAAACCTGATTTTTACAAAGATGTGGCACTAAATTTACCATGGTATAAATATTGTATTAATTATGTGAAATAAAACATAGTGTACAAGGTAGAGGTGTGAGGAAAGTGCATATTTTTGGCTTCTCAAATCTCATGAGGGCTTATGATCTCTTATAATAGATACAGTCCAAATATGAAATATTTACGTTCCTTCTCAATTAATTATATATTGACCCAAGTAATGCCTGTGTTTGGCTGTCACTTGTAATGATGAATCAAATTTTCGATCTGCTACAAATGTAAATGAACAAGTAACATATACTTATAAATAATTATAACTAAGTGTAACAGGGATCTTGATACCACACAGAGCTTAAAGATCTGCTTCTGAATGCCTACATTGGAGGCATTCGTTTGAGCTCAATATTTACTTAACTTTCATTGCAAATATTTCATTGACTAATTGCTTTCAGATATGATATTACACAAATTAAAAAAAAAAAGGAAAAAGAGCATGTCTGTTATTTGGAACAGAACCTCAACAAAATACCTTCTAGGTCTCTAAATCATAGCGTATAAGATGTGTTTTTGTTATTAGAAAACAGTAATCATATATTTGGTTGCAATACTCACTTCACTCCTTTGATTACAATTCAGTAGGGAAGATATATGCCTGTTTTAAAGCAAATTTAATATGTACATTTTATGTTCAATTAGCTATCAAACTTACTGTAAAAGTGCCTTGTACTAAAGGAAATACCAAGTTATTTTTCTTTTCTTTTCTTGAGGGTTTTTTTTTAATCAACTATTTGCAAATTTCTCTTTCCCGATTATAAAAGTTCCTTTTTTCAAGGAAATGAAGAAACAAACTGGATGAAATCCCATAGTTGTAAAATATACTGAAGATCCATTGATTTTAACTGAGTTACAACAGCTTACAGAAGTGGAAGACACGACCCTTTCTGATTTATTTTGGCAAAGAAAACTCTTTCCTTTTTTGGCGCTGAAGATGTTCTGCTATCACCAGTTACTAAATCTCTAGCAGCATTCACGTGAATAAAAGTGAACATGGACTTGTAGATGACAGCCCAAATAATTCAATAGTGACTTCTGTAGAAATTTTTAACTTTTCACGTAAGTAAAAGTTTAACAGTGATATTTAGAGATGGATCTATAGTGATACATATCAATAGTGAATTCTTTCTCATTACTTATTTATTTTTAAACATGGTCCAAAAAAGATAAGTGCATTTCACAAGAAATTTAGAGAAATGTACTCCTCTCCTTACACTTGTAGTTGCAATATATTTTATTTTGCCACGGAACAGAACTCAATTGTCATTCTCACCTTTTGTCCAGAGAAGAAGAAAAACAAACACTACAAATGTTCCATTTGCTTTCCTTAGAATGCGACTTTTCCTATATGTTTGGGCTCCAGAGGAGTGATGAACACTCCCGTGCCTCTACCTGGGCAGTGAGACTGGAAGTGCCCCAGAGCAGGTGCTCCCTGATGTACGTCTCCAAGCGAGAGCTCCGGCCATCCCCGGCAGATTCCCATCTAGTTGGGATAGGAGGCAGGTCACAGCCAGGGAGCCTTCGGGAAGTATTCCCAGCACGCTCTTTATGATTAGCTGTTTCTACACAACTCAGCCCTGAGTCTGTTATCCAAGAATTAAAAAGAGGAAGAGAAGTTCTCACTGGGCTCCATTTTCTAGCTGGTTTGAGGTGTTTTGCTTACTGCCTCTTACATGAAAGCAGCACTCGATTTAAAATATAACAATAGAAGCTCTTATGTATTTAATGTACCAAATAAATATGACTGAAGTGTTTTCTTGAAATGTCAGAGACTTGTTTTGTCAGAAGATAGTCAGAAAATATAACATGAAAGATCTGTTTTCATAAGTGTCTGAAGTCACCTTACATAGGAAGAATACCCATTACGACAGCTTTCTAAAGCTTTGTCTACACCATAAACTAAGAATAAACAAGAATTAAAATTGTCCACCATGCTTGCTGACAATTTTGTCCTATGCCAGCTAGCAATTTGTCAGACAGCATCAATGTACAGACTGGGAAAGAGACTAGGCCAGGAATTATTTTGGAGAGAGTTGCGTGTTAATTTCTGTGCATCTAAGGAGCTCAACAAAAATGCTGAAATCTTTATTTCAAATTAAGGGTCCAAAGAGCAATCGAGTAAATAGACTGCATTTATCTCCATTAGTTTACATAATAAATACATAAATATAAATACAAAATTTACACAAGTATAAATAGAATATTTACAAACACTGAACAATAAATATCTCATATTAACTAGACATCTCACTCTGGATTTTCATGTATATCTTCATTTCTAGTCTTCACCTTTCTATTTACCCTATAATTGTATACAACCCTAAGCACTGCCAGAGAACATGAGGAATCTAGTTAGAAATCAGCTTTGGAAACATAAATGGTTATTCTAACCTAGTAAGCTGTCAAAGGCTGCTTCATTGTTTACACTGCATAGTCAAAGTAAGTGAAGCCCAAAGGCATCATCTTTGACATGACACTGACTCTAGAAACTATTACCTTTAAGTACATGAAGATTGTCTGAGCTTGAATGTGTTAGAGACATCTTTATCCTTCCAAAGCACTCTGCCATCTCCTATTTATTAATAGAATCTTTATTCACCATATATTCCATTTCACTTTAGGTTATATTAACTGAATCCAATGTAGCATTATGTGCCACAAAAGAACTGTATTAAATAGAATGAAAAAAAAAAAATTTAGATTGAAATTGAGGACTTTATGCTCAAAGTTGAGATGCTATGGGTGGTTTAAAATGTTGTTTAGGTATGAACAGCTTGCACAGAGACAGTGCAAGCCAACAGTTCAGACATTTGAAGCATATTTAGATTAAAGTCAATATTTATTTCTGCTATTGAGAAGAAAGTTTGTATTTTGGAAAATGTTAAAAAAAGGTCATGAAGGCTTTTGCTTAATGCAGTTGCCGTTTTCAGTAGAAATTTTATGATTATCTTTTCCTTTCCTAAATATGTATTTAATGCACTTGAAAGGTGATAGATTGACAGCAGTAGAAATTGCCTGGTATCTACTAGGGACATAGGGATGATGCTCTTTGATGAGCAAAGTGACCTCTGTTTCCTCACGTTTACACTTGCCAATACTATCTTCAGTACGTGTACTTTCAAGCAAGATTTTTGTGAGATGGAATAACCCCACTGGCATCAGTTAGAAGTATAAATAAGTAAGCAATTGCAAGATGTGTGTTTAGTTTATTTTAATTTTTCTTCCTTCAAAACGTTTGTAATGAAAAAAATTGACTTTGAAAAGGAAGAATTCAGCCCACGTGTTCCATTCTTCTAGACAGATAAATTCTTGGCTAGAAATCATATTAAACTAGTAAAAAAAATATACCAAATAAGATCACATCGATATTTTTAATCTGATTATCTGAGAATTTTGTTTCATTGATTGGTTGGGGGCGTTTTGTTCAAATGCAATGAAATGTGGGCAAGAGATTGAAGGAAAGACAGGAACAAACTGGGGAACAGACATTTTCTAATGAGAACATAGTATTCAAAAATGCAAAAGAAAAGCAAATTTGCTTTATTGTTTATGAGTAGGAATAACTGTTTTGTTAACTACATTCTACTATCTACTGATGATTCTTTTATCTTTAAAATATGCATTGTCTGAACAGGTGTATCTTTTCTGTGAGTGAAGAGTGGATATACCTCACACAAGTTTGTAATGTCATAGAAGCTTCCAAAAAACTTTTAAAGGAAGTCTGGTCTTTTTTTTTTTTAATGTTTAAAATAGTTCTGTTATGAAAATAGAAGTGGTGAAAGTTGAAATACCTTGACTGTGTATTTTTACCTGTCCCCGAGTCTAAGCTAAAGGCATATGTATCTGATTTCCTTTACCTGTTTATTCAGAAGAGGTTTATGTTTGAGAGCACAATTTTTCAGTTGATAACTTTGTAATTGCTATTTCATAATCTCCTTTGATATTTAATTTTTATTTATACAATAGAATTTTCCAAAGTTACCTTGAATTAAAAAAAAAAAAAAAAAAAAAAAAGAGAGAAAGAAAGAGAAGCCTGAGGGGTTGGGGCTTTCAAAGTTTATTGCAATTCTCAACAGCAGGTGATTGGATGAGTAGAAAAATTATAAACAAAACCAACCATAGAAGAATTTCCCTAAGTATGAAATTTCACAGTGTCATAAATTTACAGAGGTCCATCACTTTCAACTGTTTAGGTTTGTACCTTTGAAAACCTTAGACATTCACTTAAATCGTACAGACTTTGGAGCTAGCTGTCCCAAAGCAAAAGAATCTAACTTTTCATTTACCAGCCACAGCAGTGGATACATTTGGGGAGATATGTAGGCTTATTCTCAAGTTTTTTCTAGTCCAGATTCTTATTTTGCTGTTCTCATTGTCTTACAAATGCTCTAAGACCACATAAGCAAATTCTAGTATATTATTTCTATTTCCATCTGACATGATTGATATCTAGATCTATCCTAAACTATCTAATGTTAATGAAGAGCTTGAATGTCTTTTTCACATATATTACAACCCCCCCAAAATAACCCAAACCCTCACCCAAAAAGTAGCAAAAAGAATTCTTCTCAATATATTAAAAATATCAATAAATACACCTGTATTTATACGGTTGTCTAAGAAGTTGCTTTACACTTCAGTTTTTTCAGGTCAGACAAGTATCAAACCAGAATGATTTAATAATGCTATAAAAGCAGGTAGTCCTGCTTTTTAAAGCCTTTTGATATCTTGGAATGTCTAAAAACCTTTTAAGAAAGGTGTGATAAATTTCCGTATCTAGTATGACTGTACAATATCTTTTCCTTTACAGAAAGACTCAAATTAGAAAGGAAGTTTCCATGGGGATAAAAAAGAAAAAAAAAGGAAAGGAAAAATCCATCCTTCTGTTAAAAAAAAAAAAATAACCCCAGAATACCCCCAAAACAACAACAAATTATTCCTACACTAGGATAAGAAAAATCAAAACCCAGAAGAAGGGAAAAGGGAAAAAAAACATGTTAACTGGAATGACAAGAGTTTAAGAGTTTCAGTTGCTCAAGTTCTTTGGATTATTACCTGTCCATCTCTCAGGCTTGGTAGAGGAAGAGTCCTTGACCTACAAAGGAATCTGTGTACAACATGGCAACTGAATAGACACAGAGGACTGTGTCTTTTAGATAAGATCTTTGTGTAAGTAGACTAGGAGAAGCATTCATTAAACCACATATGCCTTTTATAAATATATGCTTTTTATAAATATATTCTTTGTGTGTTTGGGTTATTTATAACAAAAAAGATTTTTCTGTACTGTATCTTTTGATAGCTGAGACAAGTAACATCAAGGCAGTCCATAATCAGAGATGTCACTTTAATGAGTAAACTGGAATCCCTCAAAAAACCCATCTATTCCCTGGAAAAATGCACAGAGACACTCAAGGAGGTGTCAGATTTTATTTTGTTGGCGGAGAAGAACGTTTCATATGGATAGGGACAGCTAGGAAAGCTTGTTTGAATCTTTAATGGGGGAAGGTGTCTCTGTCTGAGGGGACTGGAGGTCATTAGTTAGATCTACGTTTGATATTTCTGCCAGCATTCAGAACATCATTGCAGCTCTCCAAAAGCCAGACAGGGCATTGCCTCACTTAGGATGCTTTTAGGCTCACTACCCTGGAGGTGATGAAATGAGGGGGGAAACCAGAAAGTTGTGTGGGAGCTGTGGAAGGAAAAATGGCAGTAACATCAAGAAGATTATGCCACATGATGTAGTAAAGAAGAGGGTGTTTTTATGACTAAATGTGTGTGTGACTTACATGTTTTATAACTCTTAATTACTCAATAAATTACCATATGCTTTATTTATACAGAAAGGAAGCAGAAGAATAAATAGCAGGAGATCCAAAACCAAGCAGTCAAGATTACATAAAAAACACATTTAGGATTTTGACTATAGTCTGGCCAGAAAATGTCAGGACATGGAAATATTTGGGTATAATGATATAGTTAAAAAATCAAAGTATTATATTTTTTTAGGCAGGCCTAAATTAGGTGAGGTTGCAATTAAGGATATATATGTGCACTTGTGGGCTAGCAAGATCCAGGCACATTTTTTAAACTTGATTTTGACCTCAGTGAAATTATTATCTTTTTCAAATTATTATACTGTCACTGGCTAGTGTTGAAATTAAAGGTCTGTCAACCTTGCCATTATAAATGCTGATATTTAGGAGTTTATAACTCAGCTGTAAAAATTTCCTTCAGGCTCAAAGTTGGCAGCAAAGGCTATAAACCAGAGCTGATTTTCCTCCCACAAAAACCACTAAAGAGTAGGTTTGGAGTAAATCTGAGGATATTGGAGCAAACAAAATATAGGCATTAAGTACTTTTTTGATACTTTTTATGTCTTACATAAAACTCAAGAACACCTTTTATCACTTTGTTTTATTTACTGGTTTTGCTTTTCTTTTTAGTTGAGTTTAATGTTCATAAAAAACGTCAAGTTGACATGCCTGAAAGGTGAAATATTTCATTTACTTCTAAAATAATTATTTTACAGGTAATTCTAATTTGAACATCTCTACGAATCTATCTTTATCTTCTAGTAACCTCTGGGATAATGAATTTTTAGTGATAAAAAACAGATTAACAATGAATTGTTTCTAGCAGCATTAATAAAATTATTGATAATAATAATAATGATGATGTCAATTATATCAAAATAACATAGCAAAATAGTTCCCAGCTTTAAACATTTACAAGACTGTGATGTAGAGCTAGAACATTTTTACTCTTCCACTACTTTAGGAACTACATCACCTTTTTCGTTTCACAATCATATTGATTTTTCAAAAAAGGTGTTTTGTTTGTTTGTTATTTGTGTCTCTACTTGTTGGAAGATACTTTCAAAGAGCTGTTCTGGTATGAGGACTTTTTATTTATTTTCAGCTATTCATGTTCATAGTTCATATTCATTTTTTATGCAGCAAATTTATCTCTGTCTGGCATTAAAATCTCCAGTAGAGTTGTAGAGGTTGATTGTACTTCTTTCAGACTGGAGTTTGAGTGGGATAATCATATCAGGATCTTTGTCCTGGTTTCATAGTTTCACTTGCCTGTGATCACCATTGCAGAAAAGGATAAGTGAAAAGGGTTTAAATTAGGAACAGGAAATAAGACAACTGAGGGAATAAATAATGGCATTCTTTGCTATCATTGGTGTGTGTTGAAGATAAGATGGCACGTGTCCTTTCAAAAGCAAGGATAAAATAAATTCAATAACACCAAGGCAGTTTCAAAATGAGTAAAATAAGTCCTCGTAGTTCTGGAAGTTACTGCTAGAGAAAACTTCATGGTTAAATGTATATGAAATTAAAAGTAACAGGAAAGTTACTAAAAATAATCCACTGAGACCTCTTGCATAAAAGAATACAGTATTTTCACAGATTCAGGGGATACTCACAGCTAGAAGGGACCCATCAAGGTCCTGGGTAAACGGCCCATACAGGGATTGAACACAACCTTGGCACTATAAGCACCACGCTCTGGCCAGCTGAGCCAAACTCAGGGTCAAAACAGGAGATTCCTAACATGCAGTTTGTGAGAGGCTAGGAAAGAATTCATGGCATTACTGCATAACCAATCATTTTGTATACTCTGCCCTAGAAAACCTTAAGAAACTAGAAGTAAGCATGTGCATGTGAAGGAAAGAAGACAGAAAAGCGAATCCTAAATTTTGTGCAGAGCTATACAGTGCCCAACAATGTTCCTACTGCTTGAAACAGAATTTTCAATTGTTATTTCCATATTTGGAGTTGTTTTGCTTGTAGTTCATGTTGCATTGAAGTGATTTTCAGGGTATTTACTTTATTTCATCTGTATTTACAGAAAAAACATTTTCCTCAAATCTGCAACATTAAATGTTTGTGTCAGAAAATGATATTTTCATGCTTTCTTAGATACTGATAATAGTCCACAGGGCATTTAGGAGTTTAAACATTATTAGTGACTACCCAGAGTAATAGTATATGTTAGTTTTGTAGTTCTATTTCAAGCACTATTTATTTAAACATGAAAATAAAATAAAAATGAAATAAAAATGATATATTATGAACTTGATTATCAGTGCAGAATAAGAAACCCAAATATTAATGCCAGAAATATACACATATTTCACCTAATAACAGCAAGAGCTTCTCTTGCATACACAAGATATAATGGGGCAAACTAAAAATAATTCTTGTACCTTACTTTTGAATTCCATCTTCATTCCAAACAAAAATTTGTTCAAATGGGTTTTATGAAAGTTTGAGGCAAGACTCGGCTGTGGTACATCACTTGCCCTTAATTTGCTTGCAAATTGCTACTCAGCTGCAGAAGTCAGCATTAGTCAGAAACAAGCTTTCCTCTTTTATGATGATAAGTATTATGGAAAATTATTGAGAAGACTAAACACTTTCACATTCAGATTAAGACTTCCAGGATAGACTAGCTTTTGGTGGAGCAGCAGCTTTATAATCCTTAGAACACTGAATTTATCCAAGTCTTCCAAAGTATCAAGGTTTCCAGTGAAACAGCAAGGAGGCCTCAGTTCAGTGGTATCCTGAAGGTGTCACCAGTTTCAGAATAGTCAGCCTAGCAGGAAAATCTGCTGATTTACAAAGTTTCTGCTTATATCTGAAAGATGTAAGCAACATTGGTATCTATAGTGCCTCTCAAACACCCTCTGGTTTTAACCAGCTACCATCTTAACAGAGATTTGTTAATTCTGGACCTTACCACCTTTGTTGCACAGGAGCTGAGAATGGAACTAACAGAAAGTCAACAGCTTCAATGCTTTTGCCATTTATTTTTGTTTTTTTTTTCTTGAATGAAGACAAAAACTTTTACAGAAATTTGTGGGGAAAAAACACAACAAACAAACAAACAAAAACCACTAAAAAAATTGTTGAAAGATCATTTTTTTCCTCACTTGTAACAGAAAACAAATCCTTACAGTCTTACTCTACCTGTTTTTCTTATTCTCTTCTTCTGATGTCTCTGATTAGGTCTATCAGACACTTATTCTGTTATTTCTCAGAAGTAAGAAACCATTGTGTTGCAATAGTCATCAGAATCAACACTAAAAGGTTTCTGTTCTGTTGAAGCATTATTTGAAATATATTCTGTCTAAGTTTCTAGCCAACAGTAATAGTGAACATCAACCTCATAGGATAGATTTTATGTTAGCACTTTACATGAGAGGTTATACAGCTATAACTTAAGTACTATATGATGGAATTTAATTAGGTCAGATATGAAGTGATAATATTAAAATAGTAAGTTGTACTCATCATGAAGAAAGGTCCCTGGCTTTATAGCTGACAAATTTATGGGTGCTCTTGGAAACTTTAATGTTGGCAAGCATTTTCTAAAGAACACTCTATAATTCAAAGTATGTAAAAGAAGAACTTATGTACCTTGGCTGTGAATTTCAACTGACTCTTCTCAGAATAAAATAAAAAGAAACTTAGAAGGAATCTGATACATTGGGTGTTAAAGACAAAAAGTTGATTTAGAGGTTTATTTTATAAGAAATACTATGATTTTCAATGAAATCTTTCACAAAATATAGCAACTATATCAGAATGTCCCTTCTTTCTCACAAGACTGCACATCTGAGCCATCTGAACCTCTTAAGCTAATTTTACATCTCTGAAAGTCACTTATAAAGCTTCATCCATTTGTTTAGGGTGACCTTTAAGATTTTGAAAAATACTGAATTATTGCAAGGTGCACATGTTGTATCAGTCAGTGGTTACCAGGCAAGGGTTTTCTCGCCTTTGCTATGAGGTAGCAATTGGTAAAGTACAAACATTGCATACAAACTCTGGAACTGATCAAGAGGGACCTGAAATATTTTACCCATCTTATTTATTCTGAGAACTCACTATCTGGAAGTGTTAGTGAAAATGTTTCCTTTTTTCCAAAAGGTTATAATTCTCATATTATTTACAGTTCTCAAAATTACATCTTGGTCAAAAGTTTACTAAGTCAAAATCTTCTGTGAAAATGTAAATTTCTGCTTTTATTTTCATTTAAAATGATTTCTTTGTACCAGTGTCTTATGTACTCATGACATATAAATATAATATAAATATATATATAATATAAATATATATATAATTATCCAGACTTGAAAGGTTGTATTTTCTTTCTTTAAAATAAATCCTAAGCATTGGGCTATCTGTTCTAATGTCAAAGTACTTAATTTTAATAATATACTTAATTTGTAACATAGTTTCACTCATTCAAACTTCAGATTTTTTTCATTCTTAATTACACCTCTATAGTAATAAGTATTGTACTGACAACTAAAACTAGATTTTGAAAGCTGAATTCTGAAATATTTTCAAGTACTCCATTGTAAATTTTAGGTTGGAAAAACCATCAGCACCAGGCTTTCAAAACATATGCAATAAGTGCAAATTGATAAGGAATATGTTTATTCAATACAATATTTTTGGTATCTTAAATGTAGATCACATCCTAATTTTGAAACTGCTTGCTGAGATGACTCAGATACCAGAAATAATAAGTTATTTTATCTTTTGTCTTTTTTAAAATTTAGGATTTATTGAAAAATGATTCCTTAAACCAGAATTTAGAGACATACTTTCCTTCTAATGCATTAGGGTTTTTTCTCAAGAAATAGTGAAGGAGTTCGTCCGTTCATTAAATCACCCAAAACACCTCACGGTGTCTAACAGAGGTCTAACCGGTAATATCAGAAGTACTGTGTAGTATTTGCATTAGTAAGGTAAGTATGGAACATTTCTATTAAAATATTTTAAAATTCCTAAGTATCTTTTCAGTGACTTTGGCTCCAGTTGCTCAAGAAGGCTGCAGGACAATTCCTCAGACATTTTAGCACTAAAAAATCTGTGGTACCCATCCTCACTGAATTGCCAGGATCTTGCAATAAAAAGCCAGGTCCCACAGTCCTGCCCTTCAGCCAGTCAGTTCCTCTGTGATTTGAGGGACATATCCAGACCTACTCAGGCAGAAGAATCACATCTCAGCAGGGAGGGTGAAGCTAAAAATACAAATGAAGGAACAAAGTCAGCCTTGAGCTCCATCTGTCTCCTTACTGTTTGTACTGGGTACCTTGTCAGCTGCCTTGCCTTTCCCTTTGAGGATTAAAAGTGAATGTGTAAAGGAATGACTACCAGTGTCATGAGCCTGGAAATCTGCTCAGGTCTGCTCACTGAACAAGCTATAAATATAGCCACAGCTGTTTCTCTGGGACCTTTCTTTTACACTTAAGGCACAGAATTTGTTATTCATCATGCCTATGCTGTTCTAGGCTGCTCATTTTTTCTCCTTCTTTCCCCTTCTCCTTTCTCCTTCTCGTTCTTGTTGCTGCTGCTGTTGGTGCCATATTTGTTTTACAAGTGTGAAGGCTGGCCTGACTAAAAACATCATATAGTTACTTTATCTCTTTCAACCTAAGATTTGTTCAAAATCTACCAGAATTGTTGCTTCTGAAAATAAACACTGATTTACAGCAAGTTCTACAAAAATGTATGAAAGCTAGTGAAACTGTAACTTCTCAATTGACACAGCTGTTAGAACAGGTACATGAAACAAATGAAACTCAGTAAGTACGGCTTTTGCCTTAAAAGCTTTCCAGAACTCAGAAACACGGTTTAATTTAATTTGCTCTTACGATAAAAGCTAAATGTATTTTTCCTTTTGACAAAAATAGATTTGTAGAATAAAACGTGTATATTTTTAATTTTGGTGTTTCTAATGGCTTTCATAGTGCTATTCCCTTTTTTTTAAATTTAGATAGTTATTTCCTATTACATTTTAAAAAGTCTATCTCTAATTACATGTGCAAAGAATTAATTCCAGTCAGAATCTGAAGAAGAGCGGAATAGAACACAATTTTAAAAATGTGGTAGACATAGTGGTTTGGCTTGAAGAAAAACTGTATATATAATTTTATTTATTTATTCACTCTTGGAAATGTTCTCCTTTAACATCTGTTTTCTATTGCCAGCCCCTTGTTACAGCTCTCTCTGTGGCTTTATTATTTCACTATTTCTTTATTTTTTAATTGCTGCATTCGTCTGACTCATTCAACAACAACGAAAAAAGAATGCTCAGTACCAAATGTTCATCCAGAACTTGAACTGTGATCTTTGACCTGGGGAACTCTTAGAACTTCTACTGTTTTGTCCACATCAGGACACATCCTGCAATGGTTCTCACCTGGGAGGTAGCAGGCTCATAGCATGATCACATACTCAGTGTGAATCTACCACAGGATGAGGGTTTACTGAGGCAACAATATTGAAATATAATCCTTCTCCACAAAAAACCCAACATATCTCTGTTCCCCAAAAAACCCAACAAAACAAACAAAAGTCCCCCAAAACAACACCAAACGACACCCCACTCCTGCCATTTCTTCCCAAATCTAGTTTTTTATTTGGGGAACTTCTAAAGAATCTTTTAGCTTTATGGCTATCTTGACTTCTTAGAGATACCTAATCAGGAGTACAAGCATAAGAAAAGCTCGGGTAAGAACAGAAGGAAACTTTGGTTGTGCTTCACAGAGGACACAAGAGAAAACACCTTCTGCCAAAAACACTTCCTGGCTCAGTGTGTTGGGTTTGCACAGCGGGGGCACTGCAAGAGTGTTTTCTGCTAGAAAGCAGTAAAAAACTGCCCAATGTCAGACAGAACCAGTTTCTATCAGCTGCAGGATGGACCTGCCTCTGGCCAAAGCTGGGCCAGTCAGCCCCATTGGTAGCAACTCTGAAATATCATATTTCAGAAAGGGTAAAAACTGCCACAGATCAACCAGCCAGGAGAGAGAAGTGAGCAAACACAAAGCAAGCAGCCCTGAAGACACCAAGGTCAGTGAAGCCAAGGGAGGAGGTGCTCCAGGAGCTGAGATTCCCCTGCAGCCCCTGGTGCAGACCATGATGGGGCACCTGTTCCCCTGCAGCCTGCGGAGCAGAGATCCACCTGCAGCCCATGGGGGATCCCATGGCAGAACAGGAAAATGCCTGAAGGAGGCTGTGACCCCATAGGAAGCCCACGCTGGAGCAGGCTCCTGGCAGGACCTGTGGACAGAGGAGCCCACTCTGGAGCAGGTTTGCTGCTAGGATTTGTGACCCCATGGGGGTCCCACACCGGAGCAGCCAGTTCCCGAGGGGCTGCAGACCTGTGGGAAGGATCCATGTTGGCAAAAGTCATGAAAGACTGTATCCCATGGGAGGGATCCCATGCTGCAGCAGGAAAAGAATGGGAGGAGGAAGAAGCAGCAGACAAAAAACATTAAGAACTGACTGTAAACCCTCATTTTCATTTCCCTGTGCCACTTGGAGAGAGGAGTAGAACAGTTGTGAGTGCGGTTGAGCCCAGGATGATGGCCGTGGAGGGGAAGGTGTTTTTAGATCCTTTCTTATTTCTCACTATCCCCATATGCTATTGATTGTCAATTAATTCAAATAATTTCTCCAAGCTGAGTCTGTTTTGCCTGTGATGGTAATTAGTAAGTGATCTCTTCCTGACTTTACCTCAACCCATGAGATTTTCATCATATTTTCTCCTCTGCCTTATTGAAGTGGGTGAGAGATTGAGCTGCTTGGTGGGTACCTGGTGACCAGCCAAGGTCAACACATCACACCATTATCCAGATGGAAAAAGGGAATATACTTAAGGCATAAGCAAATTATATTGAAAATATGCTTCCTGTAGACTTGAAATAGAAATAATTTCCCCTCTATTTTTCTCCCTTGTAGCTGTGTGGTTTGTTAGCATTTTTTAATGGGAAGATGGTGGCCCTTATTTTATAAAAGTAAAGCAGCTTATTTGAATGTAACAAGAAAAATAGCAATTACAAAGATTTATATTTTCAGAAAAACTAAATCAAATCTAAAATTTATTAGGGATTTTTGTTTAAAGTAGAAACTTCAAAATGTAAGCATGTCACTAACATAAAATGAGCATTAAATGTGACACAACAAAATTTCTTCTTTTTTCTGCATTTTAATTTCAAGTGCTTAGTTATGATGGAATTTGGTTTTCTCAAGAAAAAGGTTTGTAAAGTGAAATACTGATACAGACCTAAGTAGCAGGGAAACTGTTACTTCCCTTTTAAAATAAATAGTATAGTAAAAATGTCAGTGATTTTTTTCTGTCAGAATAAAGTTACTTGCTTAATAAAAGGAAATATTCATGTTCATGTTATAATATATTATTTGCTGATTAATCTAACCCTATGGAGATTTTATTGATTTAATTAGGGTGTAGATTATTTCTGTAACTCCTTGTATTGGAATATTTCCTGTGAGTGAAAACAGGTGTATTTAGAATGGTAAGATATATATTTCACGCACTTACATGTGAAAGTATCTGTAAATTGTATAGATTCGTTATTAAAGCAGCCTCGACAGTAGTAACCTTAACAGATGACGGCTACAGGAAATTCTCATTTTTGATTATTTACCCATGTTACAAGAAATCTTCTGGCAAGCTTGCTGTTTTGTTGAATTTGAAAAAATAAATAAGGAAAATATTCCAATAAAACGCATTTTACTATATAAAATAGGAAAGTGACTAGATAGTTTGATCATTTTATAGGAAATAATGGATTAGGATTGAAAAGGGACTTGAGCTCTAAAAAATATATAATGTTCAGGTGCCCAGTATGATCTGTGAAATACACAGATTTCAGGTAGCCTGGGAATGTCATGGGAAATAAGTTTAGTTGCTGAAGGTACTGGAAGCAGGTTAGCTGTACCACCTGCAAAGCATAAAATACGTATGGAAAAGAAAACACTTCAATCCATGTTTCAGAGCAGCCAGTAAGGTGGCTGGACTGTAATACTAATAACTTTTTCTTCCTCTGGAGTTCAGACCAGAACAGTTATTAGGTTTGGAAACGGCACCCCTCTAACCCAGATGATGAAAAAAAATGAGCCATAAATATGCAATCAGGAAAAGAAATGAAAGAAAGGAAGAAAGAAAGAAAGGAAGAAAGAAAGAAAGAAAACCAATTAGTTATATGTGATACTTGAAAGTGTCATGATTCGTGAAAAATGTAATATGCCTGTTCTGTAAAATAAAAAAAAAAAAAAGGTAGTTAAAGTAGGTAGGTAGTATCTTATCCCCCAGTGCAGTCTCATCCTGAATAAACTAAGGTAGCTAAGGTACAAAACTGAAATCATATGGTAGCTGAACAGGGTGCAGGACAAATGGGTCCAGACCTAAGCTTTTTTTTTTTTTCTTTTTGATTGAATGTTAACTTTAGAAACTATTTCTAAGATTAGACATGAGTTTAGCAAAGCTGCTGAACACCACTTATATGTTAAACCCATGGTGTTGAGAATCCATGACATACCATTGTGGGATGCTAAAAATAAAATGAAGTTAGACTGAGGCCTTAGATGTGTCAGGATACAAGAGATTGTGAATTTCACTTACATTAAGTCATCAACAATATATATAAATATATACATTTAAAGTGGGCACAGTGCTCCCTGACAATTATAGAACGTATTTACATGAGTAGGCAAGTAGATCAAAACACATCAGTACCAATAATAATAAACACTATTGCTTCCAATTGATGTCTACAAAAAATGCTACCGTCTTGCAGAATCTTGTCGTTGTCACCCTCTCCAGAGTTTACATTCAGGCATTCCTTCAGCTGACCCTTGCACTGTCTGCCACACGCAGAGGAATTTGCCACTGTCCTCATGACTGCTTGAAGGAAGTGCTACAAGGGATAGAAGTGGTTCCAACAGAGGGGTATTTTCTGTCTGATCCAAAGTCATTACCTGCAAAAAAAGATGTGACTGTCAGCAGGCACAGGACGTGCTTTCACACTATTTGATAAGATACATGACAAGTCACTTTGAGGCTGGTCCATTATTGGTCTGACTTATCAAAATTTTCAGTACTTTCTTTTGAATGGTTTTAATATCTTGTCACTCACTACTCAGGATAATACTAGGAAAGCACAACCAAGCCCTTGGAGGAATGATAGCCTCTCCTGAAAGAACAAGAAAAACGTCAGCACAGCACACACACACTGACATGATTTATTGGAACTTTCCTGTGTGATTTTGAACTCCCTTTTTTAATAGGGAAAATATTACTTAATTCTCAAACACTTCCCTGAATAGAGACAAAATAAACTTTTTTTTTTGTGTGAACAAAGTTTGGAAAACTAAGGAGATTTTTAAAAAATAAACCTGAAATGTTGATATAGACCTACATGCTCATAATTTACTAAACATATTGGAAATTATTTACTCCAACAATCATAACGAGTTATTATGATGTGCTTCTTTAACTTTTTATAAGTCTCTAAAGTAATGTATCTTAATTGATTCATTAAATATTCTGAATTTTTTTAACAAACCTTAGGAAACTTATAAATGTAAAGATCCAGACTCTTCAGGGTTCTGGGCCTTCTTGGCCATGCAAAGCATCCTCTTTATTTAAATAAATGTTGTGTGAGTGGTTTAGAAGAGGATATCAGCAGAAAACCCTTCATGGGCTGAGGCCACAAGACTGATGGTTATCAAATCATGTTGTATAAACTGAGGAAAAATATTATGATTCTGTGGTTGGTTTTTTTCTTGGTTGGTTGGCTGGGGTGGGAGTTGTTTGTTTGGTTTAAATTTTCCCTTTTTCACTTGAGCTATTGATTCATCTCCTTTTTTCTTTTTTATCCCCACTTTTTGGAAATGTCTATCAAACAGCCTGATTTTCTTCAAAACACTTTGTATGATTTTTTCCTAAGATTTCTAGTTAAACAATTCATAGGTATTATAGACATAAAAAACTTTAAAAGTCTATTTATGCTTTGATGGGAGATTTCAAAGGTCTTCTAAATCTATTTCAGTTATGGGATTTTTCTTTATTCCTTGAGAGCCATGAAAAAGATAGTAAAAATCTGAGAAGTCTGTTATTCTATCACATTTATAATGGCACACTTAATGACAATATATCCAGTGAGATGTCAGGAAGTCAGAGGACTTCAAAAGTTTTATTCAGGAATGTTAAAAAGATTTATGTTAATGCCTGAAGCTTGAATTCAGAATCTCCAGAGATAAACATATACTGTGCTGCACCATAACCATGCTATGTCTTGAAACAATTCCAGTTTATTTATTCTTAGTTCTGTCACTCATTTTCTGTACTCTGAACTGTCTAGGAAGACTGTGACCTTATTTCAGACTCTTACCTTTAATAAAGAAACAAGATACAGTACACTCCTGTATTAATTCTTTGCCTTATTTGCATTGAAATTGATTAACTCATACTACCAGAAATGTCCTAGAAATAATTCTCTTTTTAATGGTTCCCAATTCAAACTTTAGGACTGAGAAAATACAGTTTTGCCTAAATCCTAAACACAAGGCTGTCTGGAGAGAGTCATGGTTGTTGCTATCTGTCTTGTTTCTAGGGTAAAACTGAACAATACATCTTCCATGAAGATTTCCATGTGTAAAAGTAAAGTACACACAGAAGTGAGAAAGATTGCTCCCTCAAGAAAACACAGTGGGTATAACTGTAGCTCAGTGTTAAAGAGACGGCTTTACAAAGGAAGACATTCATTCACAGATCTTATCCCACAAGAACTACAAAGACTCACATAGAAGCTTAGATGAAATGGTAACTGTCAAAGAATTTTTTAGGGTTCTTATTAGTCTTTTCTGTCCTTTATACCTGTTTATATATGTAAAAACCACAGTAGCTCAGAATATCAGGACAGACCTAACAGATCAAGGAATTCAGTAGTTAAATACAGAGAGGTGCTGATACTATGGTTATTTTCCACTGACAAGAAAGAGATTAGCTAGAATATTTATCTGGAATATAGGCATCTGTCTTTTATATAATTATATATGGTTCCCACTACTGAAAAAGTTCTACAAAAGATGGGTTCCAATAACAAGACAGTAAGTAACAAAATACATGTATCCTCCCTCTTCAGCAATTTCTTCTATCATCTGAGTGAGTTTTTAAATGATGTGACTGTAACAAATATTCCATTTTTAATATAGAAATATTAAATCCCAGTTATTA
Source organism: Prinia subflava (assembly GCF_021018805.1). Classification (NCBI taxonomy): domain Eukaryota; kingdom Metazoa; phylum Chordata; class Aves; order Passeriformes; family Cisticolidae; genus Prinia; species Prinia subflava. The sequence continues at coordinate 70,781,589 of NC_086249.1, read as the reverse complement.
AAGCTTGGGATAACTTAATCTAATGCACGTGGATGAAACAGCAAGGAACCACCACCACTTGTGGCTGCTACTAAATGCTGGGAAATTATCAATATCAAAATACTTAATTGAGAAGGATCAAGTAATGACTAATCAACAGATTTTGAATTGTAAAATAACACAAAACATTGTCTAGTCCATGTAATGCAGGCATCTAAATTTTTGGTGCATAATGCCATTTAAGTATAAAACAGAAGTATTTGAAGATATCTAAAGGAATATGCTAGTTCTCCAAGTAGCATGAAAATCTAGAAGAACATAAAGACTACTTATTCAACAAGGACATAGTAAAACTAGAAATTATTTAAATACAAAAACAGTTGTATTTGGCCAACAAATTGTTTTTATTTTGTGTCTGAAATTTTTTTGCTAATTTGTTATCAAAACAAGCAATATTATTTACCTTAAAATATAAGACTCTAACACCAAATAACTCACACGAAATTTTCCTGATTTGCTGATTGTTAGAAAGAAAAAAAACAAAAATACTTTTGATACATTCCATTATGTATGTCTCTGTTAGTATTCTATTTGACCTTTCAATTAAGCCCAACCATGTTGTCTATTCAAGGAGCTTTGAACAAGGATTTGGAAAGTCTTAGCTGTTTTCCCAAATGACATAGCAGATTGCTTCAAAATCGATTGTGTTACCATTAGAAATTGGATTTTTTTGAGTCCTATATTAATGAGATAAGAAAAGTTAGTATGGAGATAAGAGTTCTAAAGCCCATTTCCCTTCATTTTATATACACTTTCTGTGAACTTCCTATTTCATGTACAGGCTGGAATGCCTAATTTAAATGTCTTGACATCCTGAAGTCAAGGAAAGGCAACCCTTTTGTCAGCCTTATATTCTCCTGGAACACAGAAACATGTTTTCACTGCATTGGTTAGAATTTAATTAGGAGCTATATCTATCATTTCTCCTCTAATTTTCTGTTGCACATATCATCATTCCTCGTAATATTCTTGTTTGCATTGTTAAGATTATATTTCCTAGGCCTGTGGATTTCTCTGAATGAGGCTTGATAGATGGGAAAATACAAAAAGGAGTAATATCAAGACCTGAATTAATCCCTCAGAATAATCTATTTTAAAAGTCTGTGAGGTAGGTAGGGGATTACCTGATCTTACCTTCCTCTTTAATCAGGTAAAGAGACACTTTGAGAGGACATGATATGCCTTCTGTGTGACCTACAGGGCTGGGGTTCAGCTACATATGACCTTTGTGCATTTTGGTGCAGCCCAGCTGTGTGACCTTGACTTAGTTTTATTAAGAAAAAATGTTTAACTGTAATGGACCATGCAAACTAAAACCTTGCAAGGGAAAGGATGTAAAAAGACAGGCAGAACTGAAACTGTTTAGACTCACGGTATTTCAAGACTTAAAAGAAAAATGCTGACATGGAGAGTAAAAGCCCAAGAAAACAAACAGAATAAGAAGGTAGAAAATCAGTAGAAAAAAGTTTGACACCAGACTTTTTCCAGAAGCACAGGAAGAAAATGTTCTCCATTTGACTGATAACTGTCTGGACAGTAAAGACTCCCAGGGAGTCTCTACAGATCCTGCAAGTCTGCTGCTCTGAATAGCATAATAGTCTGATACTTATTTCTGCTATATATAGTTCCTGTATATAATATATATTATTTATACAGAGTTTTTCTTCACCACGTGAAAGATTTGTTAAAAGTACAGGTGGACATCTGTAGTTCTCAGTCTTTCTTCAGTTACTAGACAGAAAATTTAGAAAGTTAATTGGTGTCAAAACTTAGATAAACCCCATATACAGGGAGTTGTCCAGTATCTTGAGTTAGCAGTCTGTTATTTCTCAAATTTGCAGTGAAATTTGCAAATTCATAGACCACAACTGGGGAAAATAGTTGTCCTTGAGATTTCTGCATTACATTAAAAAATAGAATGCAGAAATCTAAAATAATAAAAACAAAAAGTATGATAAAAGAATTGGATACTATTCACCTTTGAGGAAACTGACATACTAACTCTAATTTAGTTTCTAGAGAAAAGAAAGTCTAAAATGAGCCAGTTTCTCAGGTTTTATATTAATGTTTTACAGCATGTTTTCCTTGTAAGGATAATTGTTCCTTAACTTTAAGATAAATTCAAACATTCTGTGTAATCTGTCATTGCAGATGAAAAAAACACCAACCTCCTAGCAAAATATAAAGCTGATCTGACATTTTAAAATCTTACCCAAATATCTTCTTGATATATGCTGAACATGATTTTCATGAAATTTCATGCATTTTACTGCAGAAAATAATGCATGGTATTTTGATTCTGTAATCATATTTTTCAGAAATCTCAGGGCATATGGAGCCAGATTTCAAACTGTAAATTTTGAGTTGTATCTGGAAACAAAGCAGAAGTCCAAAATGCTTCTGGAATAAACCAGTATTTTTCAGATGTAAAGAAGTAAAAACTTATTAAAAATTAATAATGGAGTTTGCTTTATTTCTTAAAATAGACATTTTATTTCCCGATTAGCATAAAAAAATATTCGTGTCTGTTGCTGTTAACTGAAACATCTAGGATTATTTAAGCCTTCATCAGTGTAAAAGGATCAAAGTAATCAAAGTTAAAATGATTGTTCTTGTGAAGTATATAATTCTTTTTTTTTCCCTTTTGAAAACAAAAAAAAAAGTTTTTATATGCCCAAACTGTGAGCTTGGGCTATCTGAGTTTTTACCTTAAGTGGATATGCCAGAAGACACTAAAGACATGTTATCTTCGAAGAAAGGCTTTATTAGAACTCAAAATAATAAATCAGGGCAGATAAGGAGTTCTTTGAAATGGGATCTATACCTGCCGATCTATCAGCACTGCACAAAGCCCTGCCTGATGTGTTCACAAGCGAAACTTGTGTTTCAGATAAGTGCAGATTAACCTCAGGGGAGACATCCTCCAGGCAGAGCGATTGCAAAGCAGGCTTGATGTCATCATCAGAGCCTTGTTTAGCCAAATGTTCTACGTTAATTTTCAGATAGACCACAGAAAAATGAGGGTTTGATCACTTTTTATTTACACCGTGGGACTGACATAAAGCACAGAGCTATCAAAAAATGTGAGCTCATGAAAGGCATGTACACCATGAGTACACAGTACCTGCTCAGTGGCTTTTAGAGATGATTTCACTGGTTACTCTTCCAATCGGAGACAGGCCTACTGTTCATGTTTTCCACCACATTTTCTTAAATCTTCTTCATGTTATACATCCACTAGAACATATGCAAGCAAACAAACTCACACTTAACACAAGATTATTCGTCAAGAATCTGAACACCAGAGCTGCCATGAGGGCCACAGAAAGGAATACTGCTTTATATTCAAAATGCTGGTATTAACACACAGATGTCACCCTTTCAGATTGCCTTCTCACTATTACGGCCCTCACCATGTTCACCCAGCAGGCCTACAGGCAGTGGGACTCAGCTATCATTGCTGTGATTACAAAGTGCGTGTGAGGAGCAAATTCCCAACACCCCATCTCCTGCACACCTTGGCACGGATGCAAGTAAATATATCACCGTACATGACTAAGGCCTTCGGAACAAGGCCGTGTATAAACAAGTGTTACTTTGTGTTAATGACTTCGGTGATGACAGAAAGTTACAGAGTAGCAAATGCAGGGTACTTGGTATATTTTACTTGGAATGGGACACCACTTGACACAACATTCCCCAAACTTCTGGCTTAGTCCTGGCACAGAGGCAAATACATGGGCCAGATGAGAATCTAACCTCACCTTTTCAAAGCCACTATTACCTCCACAATTACCTTGTATTATTGTGACCAGAGAAAATAAAATTTTTACTGTGCACCCAGCCTGTAAATCTTGCAGTTGCCTGTTTTCTCTATCAATAACACCTCACTTAAGGCATGACTTGTTCAAAAAGAAAAATCCTGAAAACGTTATGAAAGTCACTAATCTTCTACAAGTCTAAAACCACTCTTTTCTCCTCCTGGAGTTTCAGAATCTCTGTAACATCTTTGAAGGTTCTAAATTATAAACGTGTTCATCAAATCAAAGAATGGGAAATACATCATACCTTTTACCAAGTGATAATATGACACTCACAAAAATGATGTTTTCATTTCAAGCCCTGAGTATCAAATACTACATGATCAATATTTTTCCAGGGGAAACTTGAGAAAGCAAACTGAATAGGAAATTCAGAGCATGCTTGAAGTCTTCCAGTGAGCAGCAAAATAATTATTTAACTTAGTAGTGTGTCAGGGCGAGCAGATGTTACAGGAGCTTTTCTCTGTAGGCAGATTAAAAAGCAAGAAAACCAAGAGGCTATTAAATTGGTGTAGTTCAGTTGGAGAGCAATGTCAGAACTATCTAAAATAAACAGTAGTCTTGCAGTTAGTGTGGTTGCTTAGTTTTAAGCAACAGTGATAATTTGTTCTCTATTTTTAAAATCAGGAACAAAGTCAACCTGCACCTTCATCATTAGCAATACTTTCCAAACTTGTATGAAAACAAATGTTTAGTTCCATCAGATTCCTTCTCAATGACATTACATGATGACATTGTTAATTTTTGAAATGTCTGAAATTACAGCAATTAATTATATCACGAGGCTGGAATGATCTTGCCATCATTGCTAACTTTGAAGGCTAATATTAAAAATGTGTGAGCTTCAAGAAGATGGCATTTTTAATTCTCACTTCAGCCACCTACTGTGTCTCTTCAAGGATTTATCTAGTTCATTTAACAATGCTTCAGACTGCTTTTTCCACACATAGTAGAATAATTGACATGCATGCTTGAAAACTGATTGTGGGGGATGGGTACAAACATGTATCACCTTTCTTCTTCAATAGTTTCATTTATGGAAAAAACAAACTTTCACAGAATTAAGGAAAACTTTAGGTAATTTCACAGACTATCTGTTGACATCCGATTTAAAAAAAAAATGGAATATAGAAAAAAAATGAAGACATTTTGCACAGCTCCTCATGTCCTTGACATAAGCTCTAGCAGGAAGAGAAAACCAAATATCAGTGTTTTAACTCCTCCCTAACCAGAGTCATTCTCTTCCCCATACACAGCCAGTAAAATTGAATGTTGTCATGCTTGGGACATGAGAGTTAACCCCCTTCTTTTTTCAAGATTTATCATGAGTGAACTTCTAAAGTCAAAATTGAAGGTCCAGCTCAAACAAATATATTTCTCTGATTTCACAAGTAGAATTAGAGGTCAGGCAGAGAGGACAATGAAATCATGAGGTCACAACCAATGAGCTCTTTTGAGTTTTGGAGGTTTTTGTTAATCAAAGGTCAGAGTTGGTTATCCAATTTTTTAAAAAATTTGCATTTTTATATAAAACTTCAGGAATTTTTTTATACATTATCTGCAGGTTATAGTCAAAGATACTGACACCATTGTGCTACATGTCCTATAAATTTAGTCCATACCTCTCATAGTTTCCTGGTAGAGTTCAAAAAATGGAGAATATACTTTCCTAAAGGAGCTTCTTATTTTTTGTCTTTGAAATTAAGACGATATTGTCGGTTCTAATATTACTGAGAAGATACAGCGGGTTTTAAATTTTTACCATTAACTCTAAAAATATGGGACTGCAAATATGCTGAGATTCAATGTTCATGAGCTAATAACTTTACTGGTCCTACTAAGTTCTTATTTTTGAGACCTTTTCTCCTCAAAGGGGTTTCAAAAGTTATTCTTCCACTTTTCAGCTAAAAATTAATTTATTTTTATACATTATCACCTATCATCAGCAAAAACTCTAATTGAATAATAGGGTTTACGACAGACAGGTGTTTCACTTTTTGTTTTATTTTTCATTTAGTTATAATTGACACCTTGAATCTGTGATAGGCAGTGGCACTCAATAATTTTTCAATTTTTTTTATACTGCAGGCACTTGCTTCTATCTGTGGCACAATATTAAAACAGAGTTTAATAATAAAAATCAATACTCAGAATTATATTAAACTGTTAAGAACTGATGAGCATTTAAAAAAGTTGCTCTTGGTCCATTTTTCCTCAGATAAGAAAGATACTTTTCTAGCATCAGAACCCTTTTATCAAAGCATTTCATCTGACACAGTGCCGAAAAGGACAACCTGCCACTTTTTGAGGCACGTATTCTTACTGTACATACACATTTTTTACTGTAATCCAGTTTTATTAAAGTGCTAATTCTGTTTTACTTTTATAGCTATGACAGAGAATTTCTAGAGAGTCTAGATATAGTGGTAGAATGGAAGCAACACCTTTTGTGATACAGTAGTTTTTATATAGAGATACCTGTGTCTGTACCAGTAATTCTGTATGCCATTCACTATTTCCTTTTCTATATTTCTGTATTAATATCTGTCTTCTCAAAATATGTATGATTAGCTGACTACTCTGTAGTGAGACAGTGCACATAATCAATACTGTCAGTAATTATGTCAGGATTATGAAAAGATTTAAAAAAAAAATCTATAGTTTTTGTATGCGATGTATATTTTTACTTTATATTTCTTTTTGAACATCATTTCAAGAGTATGTTGATAAAAAAGTTTAAATTTGCTGTACTGATTCAATCCACCATTATCCATCTTTAATTGTCCTTGCAGAAAATAAAAGAAATTATAACATACTGGTCTACCTACCATTGTTACATGAACAGCACTGAATAGCAGCTATGAAATGTCAATTACTCATAGAAACCAAGGTCTTCTCTTGATGTTCCACACACTATGGACATAGACACATACTTGCTGACCATCCCACAAAGTTCTCACTAAACAACATGAGTCAGCACACCAAGGTGCTGTTTTAATATGTCACCAAACCCCCAGCCTGACAAAACAGGAAGAACAGTATGACATTCCCTTCCTAACTGTTTTAACACGTTCCTATGTGAGCTTGCTGTAATTGACTGTGTTTCTAAAATGTTATTTGAAAATTAGACTGAAGTGATTACTTTTTTGTTCACCTGTTGCTAGAGGAGTGGGAAGAGGACTTTCAGTTCACAAAAAACAAGCTTGTGCACATTCACTCTACAACCTCTCTGCCTCACTCCAGGAGTTTGGATGGTAACTCCCAGCTCCGAAATGGTTCAGCTCTGTCCCTTAGCACATGTCCATGATGCCACAATGTCCCATTTAGACATTACATCTGCATCCCACTGGACTTTATTTACTAAGATCTTCTGTGGATGATATGTATTTTCTCTTTCATGTTGAAACACGATTTCCTTCAGAGTTTTGACCCCTCCATTCAAAAAATTCCCAAAAAGTAAGAAGTATCCATACCACTGTCTAGTGTTCACTTTGTTTTATTCCACTTTTTGTGGTCGGTCATATTTTTTTCTCTCTTTACTTACAGTTTTCTCTTCAATGTGTTTCACATGCATCACTCACAGCTTTCCAGCAGTTCAGGTGATAGAGGCAACACTAAAGGGAAAACACCCTAAAAATTTATTTGCCAAGATAGAACTGTATATGCATTAGAACTGTTAACTGTTCATGCTACAAAAATAAAACAATCCTCATTAATTTCAGACCCAGAAAAAAAAAAGTTCCTAGATTAAAAAATGTTTCAAAAGTCAGGTATAAAGCAAATCAGCAGAAGGGAGTGGCTGAGTGGCTATTAAAAAAACAAAAAACCACAACAACAACAAAAAAAACCTAATTCTGAGTATACAAGATAATGTGAAACATCTTTCTTCTGCAACATTGATTTCTGAACATATTTTCAGGAAAAAAATATCTGCATATGGGATTGTCTGGAAGTGGAGGGAGGGTTTTGGTTGAGCGTGTCACTTAGATTTTTTTAACCATGTGTGCCTAATAGACTATGAATACCAGAAGAGAATAAAAGCAGCCTTTGAGAGACAGAAACTGTAAATATCTACTCAATCCTACAGGTACTGAACAGTATGGATGCAGTCTGTAAACTTCTGGTTTTTTCAGGTAGATATTCTTGTGTTGCGTAGGCAGGACAAGCCCAGCAGCCACAGTCTTCAACATTCAGCTAGAGGTTGGTTCATTTCCAGCAGCTGTTTGGAACAGAGTAGTTCTAAGTGAGCCATTTCAGCAACTAGAAATTGCAGCCATCTACCGGTAACTGCCAAAATGTCAGTCAGCCAGAGATTTTAGGGCTTGGCATCTATTTATATTATCTCCCCAGACACATCCAGACTTATACAAGTAGTTGAAGAATGTGAGAGCTACAGTGTGACGGCTGGCCCTTTTGAAACTGTGTTATTGAAGCTATCCACTACTGTATTTGAAGTTCTCCCCTACTGTATTTTTTTACTTTTTTTTTTTTTTTTGCATCCACACACTGACACAATTTTAACATTTAAGACATTTAACATGGTTTATAAAAATAAATAGGAATTTAATAATATACCCTTTTATGTTTTCCCTGGTTTTCTTTTTTCTTTTTTATTTTCTCTAGTATTAGGCTCATGTAGAAGTATTAACTGATAAATCTTGCCCTGTGGTTGTAGAAAAACAAATGTACTTGCTGTTTGAAAGAGCAGCTTAGTAGTGGTGGTCTGCTTTCTTGAAACTATACAGAGCATGCATTATAAAGCACTATTGAAGGTACTTTTATGTTCAAATTACTGACTTCTACTGTACAATTCAAAGTTTTATTTATTTACTTTTGATTAGACTTAGGAGATTCTCAAGGCCTGAAGGTGGAAGAATCCTTATTGTTATGATCTCTGGTGCAATTTCTGTCTGGTTCCTGGGTCACATTGCTTATTAACCATGCCAGGAATGCAGAAAGATTCTCTCTGTTGCTTTGGGAATAACATGTTTTTGTGTTTTAACACAAGAAGTAGACTGCTTTGGAGGGGCTCCTAGACAAGGGAAATCTCAAGGGGAGCATGAGAGACAGGGAAAATATTTGGACCAGGTACAGGATATGAAGGAGTTTTCCTTCCTTAAATCTTTTAATTGAATGACTGTTTTATCTCAAGATTAGTCATGGCTGTCTGGGTTATTTCACTTATTTGCAGGCAAGATCCGTACCTTCTCTTCCCTTCCACCAGTCCCAGGATGGCAATTTCTTCTGGAGTTTTAAGCATGTGCAGTTTAGATTTTTAATGCCCCAGAATGTCTGATGCCTTGAATGATATCTTAGAGTTCAATATTGATTTTTATTCTTCTCTTTATATCCTTTGATAAGAGGTAACAAATACCTGTTCTAGCAGGTAGGGAAAGGTGATGAAAAAAAAAAAAAAAAGAGCTTTTCAATGACAGTTGTATTGGCTCAGAGATAAATAAGTAAGTGTTACTGTGCCTTGCCAGTAAATGCTGACTGAAGTCACAAGGCACAGTAACAGCTTAGTACATTTGACACTGGTGGAAAGTTCTGTGTAGTTTAACTAACAAGCGAACTCTGTCAAATGAAGGGTGGTAAGTGAGGTTCAAGACATGGACATGTGCCAGCTTGAAGTTTTCTTTCCAACTAGGTGTACAGCAAATTTTTGTGTCCGACAAATCAGGGGAGTTCAATGTCTGTAACACTGGCACGACATCAAGAGAAGGACATTGTGCCATAATTAAGGTGCCTGCTGTGGCTAAAGTGCCCTTTTAATTCTGTTTGTGTTAAGAACAGGATGATTCCACTCCCCTGGACAGAATATCAGTCACCCATGTTTGTGATCAAACTTCCAAGTGGAAAGATATAGCTTAGTTTTATATGAACAACATTTCCCTTGCCCTCGTTGACACAGGATCAGTATCTGCTTATATAAATGACTAAAGAAAATGTACTTTTCCAGCTTAAAAATAATTCTGTTATCTTGTAAATTGCAATATTGCTTTGCAAAATGATGATTCCCCAGATTTATTCTTTTAAAAGAAAGAGTTCAAGATGGAAAAAAAATCAAAGTATTTGGCTCATAGTTTTCCCTGTGTTAAATGGTTACACTTAGACACTCCAGTGCTATGCATGCAGATATACATTTTTCTTGAAAATTCTCCTTCACATTTGTAAATATGAATTTCTTACTCTTGTCCAATTCAGAAATATCCCATTGTTGACATTTGTATGTTGAAAAATCACCCAGGTAATTGTTTACAATGATATGGCACATTGTAACCATCCCTCTTTTGTCCAAAGCAATAATTTTATATGTCATATACCACTGTAATTTAGGGAATGCAGCAGAACCATGGGATCTCATAGTACTGCTAATGGAAGCAAAATCAAATATAATGAAATATTCAAAATTTATGCTGCTTTATTTATACAAGTGCACTGATCAAGTAGACCAGTAGTTCCAAAAGAGTACATACAATCAATATTTCAGTCCAGAAACTTCATCAACTTCTAGTTCAATCTCTGAGAAAAGAGGTGGGTTTCTGGTACAGGCTTAGTTTAGAAATCTACCTATGACACAAAATGAAGGGCAGTGAAGGTATGAAAGAAGGTGTCTAGAAACTAGGTAGTGTCCTCTGCTTAGTTGTTCCCTTAACTGTCTGGTGATAGAACTTGGACACTGCTTTTAAAAACTTTTGTGGACTTGCTTCCTAAAGTGGTTATGGAATTTCAGAATTACTATTTAGGAAAAATATTATAGAAACCAAAAATTCAGCCTAATTTTAAATTTATTGTAAAAAAGTGAAAAAAATAAAAATCATGTCAAGAGTTAGCCTGATGTAAAGTAAAGCTGACCTAGTTTATGATTCCTCAATTGTATTCCTCTCATCATCTGCTGCCTAATTGTAGGTTTGCAGAGGTTTTTAGATGACTGCATGTTTTCTTTATTTGATTCCCTCACAAGACATCAATTCTCCTGGTTATATATATCCCATAATTGATTTTCCATGAACAGTCATTACTTGGGCATAAAGTATTTTCTCTTAATAACAATCATACCAACATAAACATGTTATATAGCAACCTTGCAATTCAATTTTCCAGCAGAGGTACTGGGCTCTCAAACTGAGCAGGTTTTTGCCACTGTTTAGCCAAAGGCAATAACAAAATGGAAGAGGAAATCATGAAGACCTCATGTCCTGCACTGGGACCTCACCTTCATTTTACACTCCCTTCTGCCACGAAGACAGAGTAGTCCATTTAGAGATGGCTCAGGGCTATCGTGCCAAGGCATTACCTTACACAGCATTGGTTGGACACAACTAATCTTGCCTGACTGACTCTTTTGCACTACATCATCTCTCTTGCAGAACAGCAAATGTGTACAATTTTTGATATATAAAATATATATTTGATGTATAATAGTATTTATATATTTTGATGTATAATTTTTTTTATTTTTCAAGTGGTTTTGTATCTGAGTGTCCATTTTGTCTCCCCACAGTTACTTGTACTGTGATAACGGTAAAAAAATAATCTTATTTAAAGTCAACTAAAAGATCCACATGTGAAAGCAGGAAAGATGGAACATGCCACAAATCTATTAAACAAACAAACAAACAAACAAAAAACAAAAAACAAAAAACAAAACAAAACAAAACAAAACAAAAAAAAAAAAAAAAAAAAGAGAGAGAGAGAAAATATTTTGTGCATATGAACCATGATCCAAAATCTGTGCAGTGGATGGGAGGACTTGCTGTGACTGGTACTGAGTCAAACCCACACGAGGTGCACTTGGTGACAACAGCAAGTGTTGTTAGAGTCAGCATTGGCAGTTAACATCAAAGAACATTTCAGTGTGAAATTCTCAGTGAATCAAAGAAATTTTCTGATTATTTAGAACATTGAAGTGCTGACTGTCTTAGTTTAAAGCTTAACAAGTAAGCAGTAGAAATACCTATTTGTTGCATAGATATTTATCTTCAAATACAATATTTTAAATTTATGAACTTATTGAAAACTTATGTGCATATACCAATGTTATTCTCAGCTGTGAGAACTCTCAGGAAGGGCTTCCATTTGCTTTTCACATCTGGATTTCTCTCCTTATATTTACTTTTAACTTTTCTCTGACATAATTCTTTAGTTTGTTCTCTGCTTCATTTTGTGGCCTTTATCCACTCTGTTATTCTAGCACTCTAGCTGATCCAGGATATATCTGTGCAATGCTGGGCAATCTCCCTCTAAATAACTTGCCAGTCCTCTGGTGGTGTTCACTGTACTTTTTGAATTAAGAAATCAAGTAGAAAGTCTCTGTTTAAATTAATGTGTGAGTACACGTACTGTAAGACCAGTAAGCCCTACATAATTAAGAAAATGCATGTCCATTTCCTATGCAGCATCTTTATATAATTATCACAATTAAAAAAAAAAAAAAAAAAAAAAAAAAAAAAGGAACAACAGCAAAGCAAAGAATAAACCCCACTTTGTTTTATTTTACTTTGTTTTGCTTTACTTGATTTTATTTTACCCTCTGTTGGACAATAACAGCTGAATCACTTTTTTTTTCACGGAAAACAAAGCATATTTATTAATGCCCTTGAAAAGTATTCAGCAAATATATGTAACTTAAAATAAACTCCAAAATAGTACAGCTTTAACCCAAACTTTTCAAATAATACAGAAATTTTCCAGGCACATCTTGTTGTACACACACATGTTAGCAGCAAGTAAATCTAAGAGGTTTACTGGGCTTAAATACCTTAAGTGTGTTTTTAAATGGATTTAGGTTTACTTTATTTTGTTTTCATTTTTGAGACATAAAATAGTGCCAAACACTTTTTTTGCTTTTGATTAATTCTCTTACTGGAATGGTTTGTAAGAAGCAGTAGTTTGGAGCTCTCAGCTGCCTTACAGAGAAACAAAGCAGAAGAAACAGAAGTTTCAAGATAGTTTGTAGTGAGTTCATTTTCTTCAGTTTTCTCAGAAAGCTAACAAGCAGAACCACTGTTCTTTGAAATTTAATGATTAAACCCATTGCAACCAACAAAATGAGATAAATGAAAATTGAAGTTTGAGTCTAGCTAAAGGCTGTCTCTGTAATGATCTCCTGAAAGAGCCTCATGATGTCCACACATCCCAGTGACAAAATTCTAAGGCCACCCACAACTCACACCTATGACAGCAAAAAAACTCCTACATGTAACACATGTGGTGATGCAAAGTAGGAAGCCAAATTTATTTTTAAAGCCATTTGTTCCAGGAGTACAGTCTGCATCTGTAAATGCTGCTTTGCATCTGCTGTAAATGTCTTTTCATTAGTCAGCCACCTGCTAGATGAGAAGTGTTGCACTAGCAACACAGTATCTGAGAATATGCATGCAAAGTTTGAAACCAGAAACTGACATTGAGGAAGATGGAATTTGCTCTACAGAAAAGTTGTTATTTTGACATATATACAAATTCAAGTAATTCCTTATGCAAGTGTTCCTTGATGAACGTTTATTACTATTCATTATCTTTTCCTTGTGTACAGAATGCCCGTGTACAGACTTTGAAGCCAATGTTATTGGATTTATGAGGACTCTTCAGCACCATGGATCACAGTGTTCTGCCAGATCATCAGCTGGCCCTGGCAGAAATAGAAGGCCAATGGCTAAAGCAATTACCTTCACTGAGAGCAGACTGAACTTAAAACTGACTAGTATGCATTTTCATGCAGATATTTTCCAACAAAGAGGAATGTCATCTATAATCTTTCCTGTATCAAATGCTAAACATTCATTGCTGATGAGCTGTAAGATGTCCAACAGGGCATCAGAATTGATTAATATGAAATGAAGACCAGGGCAAAAGTTACATGAACTTTGAAAAACAGCTTACGTTTTGGAATTAATTACTTCCCAGCAGCCAGCCAATAAGAGTGATTCAGAGATGTCAGGAACTCATAAATCCAAACTACTGAAAATGCTTCAGTTTTATGAGTTTGCGTATGCATGAAAGAAAGTGAGCTTGGTACATCACACTTCACTATTCCACCTATAATGGTTGGAATAAAGTGGACTGATTCATATGCCACTGAAATCCCTTAATCCTGAAATGCCACATTCATACTGTGGGTAGTAAAAGTCATATATAGAAACATTTGAACTGGAGCCAGGTCTGTCTTCAGATTAGGATGCAAATACAGCTTGTGCAGGTTCCTTTTGAAGCACATTGGGAAAATACTTAGGGACAAAATAAAATTGACACAAATAATGTAAGTTTTAAGGTTTGGAGAAAAACTAACTATTGAAATTGGCACTGTGTTTCTATGTAAGTAAAAGAATTAGGTTTGAAAGTTAAATTTAATCTAATGTCTACTACAGAACTGTAACATTAGTGTGTGTATTAAAACTACTTTGAACAAAAAACCAAAAGTGAAAACCTCTGTGCTCAGGCAGCAGAGATGTCTTCTTTCAATCACACAGTTTGAGAAGTCAGACTGACATCTTACTGTCCTGTTTCTAGACTTTGGATACCTTTGTTTTGATCCTCTATTTCAGTAAATTTCATGTTCCCCTAATACTGGGTTCTGGTAATAATACCAGATTCTTTCCAGGAGCTTCAGTACTCTTGGAACAATTATTTATGATTTCTATGCTCTCATCTGTTGAAAATAACTTGTTGGATTTCTCATGCAATTTTCAATTGACTTATAATACTCATACTTTTAACTAGTATGTCTTTCATACAAAGATCATTGCTGCTTCTTATCCATATAGTGTTTGAAAATTCTTACCTTTGCCCACACATCTTTCTGAGCTATTCAATAAAAAGATATATTAGAATATAGATTAAAAAATCACTTTATACATTCAGTCACTCTTAGTGGTTAAAATAGAACTTGATAACTCCTATCTCATAAAGAAATTAAATGAAAATGGTAGGATTTTATTCGATATACTCAGAATCATTTTGCAGGTGGGAAAAATCTCAGTCTCACCTTGAGAATCTCTTCACTCACCATTCTGTCAGATTGAAAAAATCATCAAAAATTGCCTTGCAGTCATTCTCCTACAAGGTTTTAAAGAATAAGGAACATTTTTGCTGTTATCTAAACAAGAAGGTGTGAAAGGATTTTGTTGTTGTTAGAGTCCAAAAGAAACCTCTAGAAGTATCAACAGCACCTCCATCCCCAGCACAAAGGCTGATATTAGCCCATCAAGTATGATGAGGCTATCAACCTCAGGAGGAGAAAGTCTGACAAGGGTTAAATGATGCCCCATTCAGCTGCACCTAAGTGTAGGTGATATCTACAGCAACCAACCAGACAGTGCCAGGGAAATTTCCAAGTACTGGTCTGTCTAGTGTTATACAGTCAGAACAACCTTAGGTTGCCTTTAGTCCTTCTGAACTAGCATGATCCCAAGCAATACCAGGTCTTAGCTCAAGGCTCATCACAGACCAGACCCCACTTTCCAGTTCTTGTCTAGAGGCTCTGCTATGAAAGGAGGTTGAGTAATCCAGCAGAGAAATTCCTGCTCCTGCTGGTCTCGAGGGCAGAGATAATTCCTAGTATATTTAATGGTGCAGACACAGCCACAATCTCTCTCCCTGTCTAGTTTTAGGAGCAGTTAACAAACTAGGGATTACTTCAAGCTCCTAAAAAGAGGAGAGTAAAGATCCTCGGTGCAGAAAAAAAATGGCAAATACTTTTGATCTTTCATAATCACAGGAAAGACATTAAATTGAGTCATTAAAAATAAACTCTAATTCAAGAAACATCCTTTTTCTAGAGAGAGGAAACCAATAAATATTGGTCAAACTGAATGGAACACCCTTAGAAATTCAGAGGTCAGTTCTTCAGTGAAGTGTGGGCCAATAGAGGCTTGCTTGCAAATTTTATGATTCTGTAGAAACAGAGATCTAGAAAGAACCAAAGAGTCTCATTTATCAAGAATCTAAAGCTGGAGTGTTGTTTTCCAGTAAAAATGAAAAAAAGGATACCAGAAATATTTAAAAGAAATATATATAAAGACAGAAAGTTCTCAAGCACTGTGAGATGATTTCAAGATCTAAATGGGAATATTAGTAAAAACCATTAAGAATGGATCAAAATCCACAGAAGTGATTTTATCTGCAGTGAAGTACCTTCAGCAGAAGCTCATAAAATCAGTTTGACCTGGCAACCTCAGTTTTGGAGAAGTTTGTACTCTGCTGTATTGAATAGGCAGCAGTGGTAAATAAAATAAAATAAAATAAAAATTAAACAGAAAGCAGATTTGACTGATTTTGCTGATGAAATCAATTCACCAGGAATCTAATTAATATATGTTTCCATCAGTAGCATTATTTAGTTGTGAATGAACAATGCTACAGAAGTCAAAACTGTCTCATGTTACATGAAAACATAATAGTACTACATCTCTTTTGATCTTATATATCCATAAGAGATTAGTGGCCATAATCCAGTTTAAGCAGTCTGAACAAGGGTCTGCAGATATGTGATGATCCCTACCTGTTGAACATTGAATAGACACCTATTTAACATAAATGGTTGTCTTTACAGGGATCAAATGCAGTAGTGTAAATAAGTGTCGTTTGCTCTCTTTCAATACAGTAATATCCTTTAACAAAAGTTATAATCTGTGCTTCATTTGTACTAACGCAATTATCAAATTTACTCTGCAATAAATATCATTATAGAAAACAACAATAAACTTCTCTTAAGATGACAGTACATCAAATGAACCGGATGTTTTCATACTAGGGCCATCATGAATTTGGATCCTTTTGATGGATTGAAAGCTCCAGTAAAAAGGTTATTAAGAGCCAGAACAGACTTACTCTCATAGTAGTACAGGAAAATGAATCACATGTTTTAAGAAACTGGGGGTTGTGGTAGATACAACATTCAATTACTGACTTGCTGTTTCCAGATCAATGGCCTTGAGGGAAAGCAAGGTTAATTAAACCTTAATTCACTCAAGATAAATTGACATTTTTCTCTCACAGCAGCAATTGTCTAAGCAGAAATCTTACTAGTAGTGGTGAAAGTTAATACAAAGATATTAAGCATCTTTATTTCTGTGTCATTATTTAATGAATGTTTCCCTATGTTCTACTAATTTAAAATCCTATGTAGCAACAGTCATGGTACTTGCTTAAAATTGTCATCTACAAAATATTTGGAAAAAAAATAAGGTTAGATTCTAAAAACATTCTGAATTGTCTTAAAAATTAGCTTAGAATCTCCACAGTTTAAGATCACAAGAGCAAAAGAGTCTAGAATCAGCTTTACTCCTACAACTGTGTATTAATGGACACAAGTTTTGTGAGATACAAAGTTGGGTCACCACAGACTAGAAGCAAAAAGGATTCTGAAGTCACCTTTGAGACTGTACACTAGTGAAAGAAGTTTCAGTGCACTTCAATACTTGTGTTCAGTCAAAATATTACCTCCTTCACTTTTTAAAATCTGGAACCACTCCAAAATCAGATATTTTTGGATATATTGGATAATTTGGTTGGATATTTCAAGCACATCATTGTACTAATCAATTGCTGAAAAAGAAAACCAAAAAAAAAGAAAGTGGTTTACATCAACACCATTTAAATAGTGATGTTAAGAATATTCCTTTGCTTTAGAAAAAAAATTTTCTGCAGTATGTGTAAAACTTCATGGATATAATTTAAATTAATACATCTGTTTCTCTTCTTTTCCTACCTTGTCACTGGCATCTGAAAACTGAGGGTGAAATGTTCTAGGACTTAGCTGCAGTTTCATTCCTCATCATACAAACTTCAGGGCAAAGGCAAATCAGGTCCATTTTGCTTTAAACTCTGAGAAAACAAAAGGATGTCTCAGTTTCTCTGACATTTTGTACTTTATAGCACTACAGTAGTCCAAATTTTTTTATTGATCCTCTTCTAACCAATGATGTCATAAATATTACAAGGAATATTAAAATTTCACACAAGGATATATGAATCTTTAAGGAATGAATTCCATCTAGTGGTCTTAATTGCAGCATCTGTTCCTTTGCTGTAATGACATCAAAATTCATTACAACATAACATCATTACAATGCAAAGAACATAATAGCATCATTGTCATATAAAAGCCTTATAGCAGGCTGGATTTCCAACAGAGACGTGAAAGGAAAAATGATTGTTTTTTGAAGAATACCAATTTGAGAGGAATAATCTTTTTTTTCTCCCTTTTAATAAGCCTTTAACTGTAATATTGTTTTCATGTGCAGAAATAATAGGTTTGTTTTTTGTTTGCTTGTTTGTTTGGTTTAGTTTTAATTCTAAAACTCTTCTTGACAAAATGTTCTTTAGCAAGTGGAAATATCTGGGGATCTTTTATTTACTTGATTTGAATTTAGGATCCTCTTTACTAATTTGGTATGCTCAGTTTCTCAAACTGTGTTATGTTATTTTCTGTAACATTTTCTACCATGATTTGCACATGCACTGAATATCAATTTTAATGAGCCCATGCAAAAATTATTAGTTTCTGAACCAAGACTTCCATGTAAGTGAGGAGCAAGCAAAATCTTGAATGTGGAGTCTAGAATCATTGGGAAAGTTAGATTCCAAATAAGCAACTCCCCTACTCCCCTTCTTCCAGCCCTTTTGGTAAGGAAGGGATGCTAAATGAGATATTTTGAGTTGAAATAAAGATTTACTGAAAGCCCAATAACAACAGCAGTATAATAGCAAATTAATAGCAAAAGTGTACAAAAGAGAAGGTCTTTTACCCACAAAAGGGTATTCACGGCTGGGAATGTTTGTTGCACCTGTGACATTGGTATTCAGGACACAAAGCCTATTTGCCAAGGAGAGCTCCCCCAGACGAAAGTTACACCTCCCTCCAGCCTGAAGACAACAGAAAGCAGGGACAACCTGGCAATGGAAGGTGGTTCATCCAAATAGGGATCGTGCAGCTGTTGGCTGAGCTCAGTTCTCTGCAGTTGCCTGTGCTGCTGCCTCCAGCTCTCTGCCGTGCTCTGTGTGTGTGTGAAAAACCTCTCTGGCGGGGTGCTGACCCCACTCTGACTGCCCCTGCTGGCTCTGCTGTACCTTGGAGCTGTCTGTTTCAGTACCACAAGGCCATATTTACACTCTGGAGAAAAATGGGATGGAGGGAAGCCAGTGGGCAGCAGAAGGGACCAAGTTCTCTGGGATTTTAAGGGGACTGTCCACTGCACTCCAGTGAGCAAGGCAAAGTGGCCAACTTCCAGCGCCAGTGCTCAGATTTTCCTGCCAAAATCACATCCCCAACATGAAGTGGGTGGTATGGAATAAAGAGTGCTAAGAACTCCCCCTTTCCCTGTAACTAGGACAAATTGTGGCTTTCAGATCTCTGTGGCAGTGTGGACAACAGTGGAATGCAAGAAATATATTGCAGGCAACATTTCCTGTCAGCCTGGAGCACAGAAGCACTTAAGATTCCTGAAAGGTCTATTAGAGTTCTTGCAACAGTATGTTGTCAGTGAGCCACATGTTAGAGATCAGCACTCTAAAATCAGCAAGTAAAGAAAACTTTATTTGTTTTTGTTGCTTTTCTATCTTTCCAAGATTGCTCCTTGTTTAGAAAAACTTGAGAAAAATATAATATGGTTGAAATTTTAGCTATTATACATCTATTGGACGCGTCTTTGTCATGCTCTGAAAACATTCACTGAAATGGTTTGGAGACCAAACCTTCAATTTTTTTTGACAGAGCCACTTCCTCAGTCATTATAGTCTCCCTTAACTGGAGTTAATAGAAAACTGAACCATGAAAATATTTACTACACTAAACAAGCAGCCTCAGCTTGACAGAACTTCTGCCACAATTCAAAATTATCACCACATGTCTGCATATGTGCATAAAAGGGGGCTGAAGTGGTTACTAAAACAAAAAGATGAAGGCTAGTACAATATCATTTGTATTTAAAATCAAGAACACTGAAGAAACTAAAAGAAAGGGGTTCAGTGAGTTTAAATATTTTAAAAGAGACTGGTGCCTTACCCTTTGAGTTGCTTTATTAGTATTATAAATGTTTTTCCAGATGCATGCTAAACTTTCTTAGTATCTGCTAAATATTAGTGTTCTTAGGCAATACTTGTGTTTATATTTATCCTCTGTTTTTCCCTGGATCAGTTTTGCTGCAGAAAGTACCTCCATTAAAATCAGTGGTCATCCTAAATTTCAGTAGTACAGGGTTTCATCCTCTTTCCTGAAAATAAAGAAAGTGAAAATTTATAACTAGGTTGTTTTCTACTGAATGCCTTATATTCATTCTGAGACTAGCAAGTGTTTCCTTTATTTAACTTTTGCTGAAGCGGAGAATACTAGACTGTTAAGATGGAAGAGCTCCAGGGCTGACAGAGTGTTCCTGGCAGGTGGTAATAGCCTGTTGTCATAGGGAAGAAATTTTACTACTATTCAGCCCCAGTCCAAATTGGTGATCTAAAATTAGGCATGAAAGTCACAGAAAAGCTTAATGTGCATGTAGATAAGATGCATACCTGTCATGACAGATAAATGTGATTCTTTAACACTTAAAGACTACATTTAATTGTCCATTGTACCCTTAGACTCAATTCAGGAGCAAAACTGAGAGTCCTGGTCCTGGGACCTGAGCTGTTTAGGCCAGTTAAAATGTGAAAAAAAAAAATTAAAAAAGCATAGGGCTCCTCAAACAAAACCTTAGAAACAAACAAACAAAACCCCACAATAAAACAACAATCCCCCCCAAAAATAAACAAAAAACAAACAAACAAAACACTAAGAAAACAAAACCCCATACAAACCCCCAAAAAAACCAATCCAAAACAAGCACCTCCTCAAAAATGACACATAAAAAACCAGAGGAACCTCATTTTCCCCTCCCTCTGTTTTCTTTGATGTTAAGTCAAGATCCCACATGCCATTGTTTATAAGTAGTTTGTAACTGGGTTAAATTCCACCCACTAAGAGGCTTAAAAAGTGCTAGTTTTAATGAAAAAATAAAAAAAAAACAAGGGTGAAAACTCTTTGGAGGTGGAATCACTTCTTCAGGGGCCAGCATTGTTTCAAACCTTGGAAGTGTACAGGCATGGCAACATCTCTGAGGCCAATAACAGAATTCTAGCCTGGGTTTGGGTAATTCATGCAATTTCTCTGGCCCAGACATAGAAAGGAGAAGGTTTGTGAATCCAAACTGGATGAAATAATTTGTCCTGTATACTGAGTCTAAAAAAAGGTGATTAGCTTTCTGTCTCTCTGTCTCTGTGAACCAGCTAATTTAGTGTCTGACATGCATCTGGTTGAGGCACAAGCAAATCTGTTGAGTAGAGCTGGAGGTGTTGCCAGGTAGAGCTGGAGGAGAATGTGACTGTAGAAAGCATAACTTAGGATGGTTTATATAGGAATTTGTTTTTAATGCTCCTGTATATAAAATGGGATAGTGTCTGCTTATCAAGATTGCTGTAAGAATCAGTTCAACATATATTCTAGTGATTCCCTTTGAGACCTCAAGATGGAAAGCAACATATCTGGAAAGCATTCTTTCCAATTTTATTTTATTGAAGTTGTTACTTTCTCTTTACAACAAAACCCTGACATTCTCAAATCCCATCTATAGCAATTTGGTTTAGGAAAAATAACAGACAACAAACCATTACTAAACAAAGGAGAATAAATCCCATTCTGAAGGAAACTGCATTGAAATTATAATTGAACTTTATCCTTTGATTGTAGCAGCTCTGTTAGGTCCAGCATACAGAGCACTTTGAATTTCTCTGTGGCTCAGTGGTGCCTTTTAGAAGTTTTTTCTTTCCTAGGTTCTGTCTTCAATGAAAACCTCACGGGTGAACAGCAGTTAGCATGGGACCCAAATGCCATAAGTCCATAGGGGCAAGTGACTCAAAAGTATAGTAAAAAGGCACTTGGAGAAAGAATAACAGGAGCTTGATCAAGAATGCCAATAATGTGTATTACAGCCACACTCTCGGACTGAACTTTTTCTTTATTTGTTTTATTTTCCTTCTGTGATATAGAAAAAGATTAAGGGAGACACCTCAAGCTTTGGTCATTTAACATGTTATGTTAAACAAATAAATAAGTTTTATGAGCCTAAGATGTTCCTGAGACTCCAGGTTGTCTATTGTAGCCTGCATTTTTCAGTATTCAGTGGTTTTAATGCCTCCATTATTTTATATGCAGCTTCAGATATTTTTGAGCAGTGGAAACCTTATTATCTTGAGGTGGTTATGTAAACCCAAGGAATTACCCATTCTTAGTCACATGAAAAATATGAAAGTTGTCTATGTTACTACATGCCCTATAATGGTTTCTTTCAGGAATGCTGAGAATGGAGTACAGCTTATAGGCAAGTCAACCACTCATAGTGTAAGGATTTAAACTGACTGGCTCATAAATCTGGAAGGTATTGTTGGTATGAAATCTACCCATCATTCCACATTCAAAGATATTTAGGAAACTTAAAATTGTTAAAAAGTCTTACTGTTTACAATTGTAAATATACAATCTACAATAATTCTCAAGGAATTGGTCTTTCCCTGAAGTGTTAATTTCCTTTCAAAGATTTAAATTTTCCTTTGTATCAGAGTATTTGATCTTTGACACTTGAAGAGGTTTTGCCTTCCTGTATTCAAGATGATGAACATGGGACATATGATACTTAACTTTCAGATTTTTCATTTCCAAATAAGTCTTGAGGAGGATTTGCATATGAATCTAATACTTTTCTCAGAATAATTATTTTCCTTTTATAGAAGTTACATATATACTCTTGTAGAAAAAAGTTCAAGATTAAAACTTATACAGTACAAAATTCACACAGCACAGATGAATATTTCGATTTATACAAATAATTACCAGATCATTCTCATATCGTAGTATCTAGATACTCTCCCATTAGCATCCATAGAGATGATTTGAAAATTACACAACTTCTGTCCAGAAATGAAATGGTCATAGGATGTCGGGGTGCTCACTCAGAGCCGACGGCTCTATCACCGGCCAGCCTGGATACCGCGACAGACGTTGTAGGGGGGTCAGACCGCGAGCAGCGCAGGCAGTACTGACTCCTGTGGGTTCTTGTCCTATCAGGGGCTCGTGTGAGCGATGGAGATTCGACAGGCAGTGGAACGAAAGGAGGAAACAATTCCAGACGAACAGAGGGTTTATTAGAAACACCTCCTCAGCCCGGGACTGTTCGGGGGGAGGAGAGTGCGGTGGGTTTTTGTCCGGAGCGAGTCGGGGGGGGACAAAGGGAGTGGTCAGTCACTGCTGGCCAGCCAGGGCAAGTTGCTAGGGGACCCGGGGGTGGGAGAACATGACTTGGACCAATCAGGAGAAAATAGGAGGGATTTCACCAAGGCAGGAAAGAATAACCGACAGCTAACCGTGTGCCGCATAACAGGTGCAGGTGCAGACATGTGGGTTAGACAAAAGAACAATCAGGGGGGTGGGGTACAGAGAACCTGACGAGTACAAAAATATACAAAGCATAACTGGTTAAATTAACACACTGCCACAATAGGATACAACAAATGGTGCAAAAATACCTTCTACTTTGAGCTATACTGAAAATGAAGTTTAGTCATCACTCTATATTAAAGTACATGAACAAAATAACCAAGATTTTATAATGGAGACTTTTATAATGGAGAAATTCTGTGTGGAAAGGAGTGTCTAAAAAGGAAAATAACAAAAGTTCTTTTCCAGCCTTATACAATTAGCTGAGATGGACTGAACTGCAATGTGAGAAAAAAGTGGTTTTGTAATGTTTACATGTACCTACTTATAACATTTATTAGTAAGAAATTTCTGGTACACTTCTTCCTTATAGAAGGTTGTATTTGTTATAGCAACAATGGAAATTAATATTACAAGCATGACTGTTACAGAAATACTACTGATATTATGTAATGGCCAAACCAGATAAATGAAGATTGTTATTATAAATGCATTTAAAAATTAATGAAAACCAGCATAATTGGTTATAATAAAGTATTTTCTGATTATTTGCCCTGTTTTGAAATACTTATGCATTAACTTAATGGAACAGTATGATTTAAATTTAACATACTGGAGTTTATATCATAAATCATATTTGGAAATCACATGGAATCAGGGGCTATGTAGGTAATAAGGCAAAGGCTATTGAGACTTTTGTCTATCACAGGATAAGCAATAACATCAGGAACCTTGTTGGACTGTGTTAGAAGAGAACAAAACACCCAGCACACATACACACACACGCAAATGATTTATCTTTTAATATCTGTAAATAAATCTGATGATCATGAAGGAAAAAGAAAGAGCTACAATCTAAATGACTCTGTTACACAATCTAAGAATGGTTTCCATATTTTTTTACAGGTGATCATTTTACACTAGACTGGAATGGTGCTTGAAAATAGCATTCCAGTTCTCCAAAGTGTGGTAATCAGAGCAAATCACTTATCTAGAAGCTTTATGTTACCTAAAGCCACAGTGAAAGCAGAGAAATATGTGGAAGTAACCCAGATATTCTGCAAAAGTAATTTCAGCTCAGACTGCTGTTCATGTAATGGGGACTATTACAGCTCTGCTTGATCTTGACTCAACTTGATATACTCTAGCCATGAGGAAGCAGAGATTTAGCTGCCAAAGGAAGAAGAATAAAAACCACCAATGAATTAAAAAACCTGTTTTTAATACATGTGCTAAAAAACATAGCGCCACTGAAACTTCAGAAGTGAAAAGGCTTTATCTAATTACGTTGAGTGGGTGAGATGAAGAATGGGGAAAAATTACAAGAATGCATTTTGCATTCAGGTAAAATTGCTGATGTTTATGTGCTTAATGGTGCTTTAAATTTTCTCTGTCAATTTTTGTTACTAAAAGTTTAACCAACTGTGCCTATATAAAAATGAAGTAGAAGTTGAACTTTTGAGGTTGCTCATGCACATTTTCATCTTAAAACATTAGACTACAAAGAATTAGCATGGTAATAGATGAGATTTGGAAATCAGAAAGTGTATGCTTTGGTACCAAATAGAATAAACTTTGTAGAAAGATGAGTGAAAAAATAGAGGAAATCAGGAGCCATGAGAGCTGGCCTGTGAGCACAGAAAGCCAGCTACTCTACTGGCTGTCTTCAGAGACTGTAGGGTGCTTTAAGAGTTCTATAAGAGGCAGGTAACTAAAACCAAATCTATTTGGATTCAGATTACCTCTGGAGTCTGCTTTGTTGTCAGAAATCAGGGATTTACAAGCTAAAGCTGTACATTATACAAAAACCAAAATTATATGCTTGTTTTTTGTGCTTTTTGACAGGTGATATTGAAGATCTAAGAAAAAAATACAGTAAATTTATTAAAAAGCTGGCTTTTTTTTTACTATTTCCACCTCCACTGGAAAAACATTTAGTACTTCTGGCACAGAGTATAATTGCTTTTGCATTAAACTGTCAGGGGCTTGCTTTTCAGGTATGCCAAATCTGTAAAGACAAGATGCATTTGCTGAAAATATTTGTAAATTATGCTAAAATTTTCTCTGAAAATGTTCATTTCTTCAGGCCTCCACTATTGAAAATCACTTTTTAAAAACAGTTTATATCTTTACTTCTTTTGAAGGTTGTTTCTGAACAAATATGTTATAAATCAGACCTACTACCCCAAGTGAATAGGTAACACAGATCTATGATTCTATCAGTAAATACATAACACAACCAGAGATGTCATGTTCCTTGTTGATTTAAATCTGTTAGCTTCAGCAGAATCACAAAATGCCCTGTGTTGGAAGGGAATATAAAGGTCATCTAGTTCAAACCTCCCTGTCATGGGCAGGGACATCTTTCACTAGACCACACTGCCCAGAGCCACATCCAACCTGGCCTTGAACACTTCCATTGATGGAGCATCCACAGCTTCTCTGAGAAACTGGTTCCAGTGCCTAATTAACCTCAAAATAAAGAATTTCTTCCTAATAACTAATCTAAAAATACCCTCTCTCAATTTGAAGCAATTTCCCCTTGTCCTGTCATTACATGGTTTTGTAAATAATCTCTTTCCATTTTTCTTCTAGACTCCCTTCAGTTGAAATTAGGTCTACACAAAGCCTTCTCTTCTCCAGGATGAACAAACCCCATTCTCTCTGCCTTTCCTCACAGGAGAAGTACAGGTCATGTCCTTCCTGTACTGAGGATCCCAGATCTGGAAATTAAACTGTAAATATACTGTTCTGACCTTTGACAGTGTGGCAAGGGTACTTCTGTGCCTTTGTCTCTTAAGCACTTTATTTGTGAGCATTAGGACTTTATGGGCCCAATTCCATATGAATGTGCTTGCACACAGGTTTCAGTATATCTAGGATTATTATTCAACTACTGGATGCAATTCTGTGAGGTAACAAGCAAGAAAGAGACAAAGTCAAATTGGTTTAGTGTCCTTGTTTCTTCCCTCAGTTCCTTCAGCAAATACACTCCAGGACAGATCCATCCCTGGAGTACTTGGAAACTGGTACATGGATGCTGATCACTTGCAAAACTTTGAGTTTTCCAACAAGTACTCAACAATTCCAGAGTTATGAGGTCAGTTATGCCCACAAGCATTCACTTCTCAAATCTGTAAAAACTTAAGCATTGTGAGACAATTCTGACTCTGGGGAGAAGTACATTGTAGCTGTGGAATACCACCTTCCATATAATTTTTACTTTAGATTTCAAACTGAGAGAGGTGAGGGAGGATCTGGTTTGCTTATGTTGGTCTAAAAACACCTGTTGAAACACTCTTGAATTCTCAGGTGATTCTAAGTGCTAAAGCACAATATGATTTATTGCTACATTGCTTGTCTTTCTCTAAGGAATCTGCCATAAACTGACAACCAGAAGAAGACCTCTGTTTTCATTTAATCTGAATGGTATTTGAGAAGTTCCAGATGGTTCCAGAAATCGAGTGGCTTTTCCCCTAATGCTGGGATGTAAGACTGCACCTAATCTCAGCTAATCTTGTTGAGGAATCCCTGTCTTTCCTCATGTACCATGCTTTCACCATGCATACTCTGCACATTTAAGAATTGTATGACTTTGAAGAAGGCTTTGTCCTTCAATGGAATCTGTTCACTTTCTCTTCTTCAGTCTCCCTAGACTTCTCTTAAGTGTGAGCTGGCTACAGAATTTATGCCTTGTCAACAGCCTTTCTAGGTGACATAATGTAATTTGCCTGCATGTAATAACAAACAAAAGTTTATATATCTGACAGCAATGAAGCATAAAGAGATGGAGGTTTTTACTGAGTAAGTGCTTTCACTGATATCAGATACCTTCACTGATATACATGATACCACATCCAACCTCTCTGAAGGTCACCCTAAATGAGTAGTCCTCTGCAACTACTGAATGGATATTTGTTCTGTTAATAATCACAGTAAACAGATTTCTGCAGATTATGAACCATGAAAAATATAGACTGCTTTGATGGCTTTGGCCATTCTGTGTCTGAGACACCTAGACAGTCCTGTTATGCATATTACTACCTATATTTCAGATGACAGATACCAAGAAGATAAGATGTAAATGATCTCACGGAAATCGTCATAACTGTCATAATAATGCCACTTACCTAATGGTTAAAAGATAAATAACAAATTTGCCTACTGCTGAATCCATGAGCTCATTTACTTTAGAATGCGTTTGGTTTTTTATGTGAACTGTGGAAGACCCATTTCATGGGTTAACCCTGGCCAGATGTTAATGCACCCATGAATATATGTTTTTTCCCTAACAACTACTGTGGGATGTGATCAGGAACAGAGCAGAGCAGGCTTAAATCTTGAAAACAAAAAAAACCCCAAAACTTTATTACATTACATAAGAACAGAGACAGAAAACTCCTAAACACACACACAGACAGAAATAAAAACTTCTCAGAACATTTCTTCTCTTCTCCCAGTTTCCACCCCCCACACATTACTCTTCACAGACTAAACCTTTGGGTTTTAGATCAAACAATCACCACTCAAAAAAAACCCAATCTTCAATTCAGCAAGGGAGAGAAGAGTGTCTCTCGCACCACAGACTGTTCTTCAGAAAACACGGGTCCACCCCTTATGTGTTTCCATGTCACCCATGGCACCGCCTGGAGAAGTCTGCCAGGGTGACACTCTCTTTTTCCTATGTCCAGCGCTCTCACCGCTGTCCATAGGCTGAAGCTGCATACCGGGCTCTTTTAAGGATGCTTGCATGCTGAGCTCTCCCCATTTTTCCCCTTGGGGCCGAGGGTTTCTTCTCTGAGGGCAGAGAGCACCACCACACCCTCTTCCTCTCTCCTCTGTTCGCTCCACTGCAGCAAGTCGAGCTGGCCACATCCACCCCAAAATGCAGTTTATGTTCAAAAGAGACTCAAGTTCAGTCTATGGCTAACATTATGCAAGAAAAGTCCAGCTCAGAAAGCTACTCCTCTCATTCTTTGCCCATCCAGGATTTTTTCATCTTCCTTTATCATCTCGGTCTCAGGCCGCTTCCCTCTCTCTTCTGAAACCACCAGTCATGAGAATCAATGTCTAAGAAAAGTTTCTTTCTGCCAAGCAAGGGTTAACAGTTTCTAGCTCTGGGCAGGGCTGCAGGCTCAGGCACTCTCAGGCTGGGCAACTCCCACGTGGCTGGGCACCTTCTCCCGGAGTTTGGGGGGAGAAGAGAAAGTAAGCACACACAGAAAACACTTCCACAGTTTTCCATCCTGGACGGGGCAGCTCAGTTCCAGTCCTGTCCCCTCTCTTCTCCCCCCCCTGGGGGCTCCGGCTTACCTGAGCCGACCACGTGTTTCCCCTCCCCCACCCAGCCTCGTGGCTGGGCAGGGGAAGGAGGCCTGACACATCTCTCTGCTGAAACCGGGATCCAAAAAGAGACCGAACCCCCCCTGGAGTCCTGCTTTTAACTCTTTGTGTCCTCAGAGGCGTGTCCAAACCTCCGAGTGACCAATCCAGGTGCCAGCAGAAAAGCTGATCACTGATTGGCCTGCTCACATCCCCCTGGAAAAATTCACTTCTCCCCCAACCACGACAACCCACAATCAAAATTAGTCACAAGTTGCTGCTTTCTCTGGGTGTTCTTATGAAAAGTTCTACCTTCTTCCCACAACCTTAGGTCTCTGGACCCCTCTATAATAATTTCCTTAGACAAGATCATATTTGATGAAGAACTAGGGAGTGTCATTTATTGTCAAAGGAAATTGTTCAAGAAAATGTTGGATAGTGAAAGCAAGAAGTGTATGTTAGCTGAAACAGCGCTCAAATTAGAGCTTTTCCTACATAACTAACCTATTAAAACAGAGCTGGAGGTAGATACTGCAACCTTTATAGATATAAGAGACTACTGCTGTTACTCATGTAGTAACATTCAAATCAGAGTGTCATCAACCATCAATATTGTCACTAATGTCTCACTAGTCAGCTGTACAAAACAAAGCAAAACCACTTAATTTAAAAAAAAGGTGAACTATTTTCATTATATATTTCTATAGCTATCATTTTCTACATGATGACACAGGTAACAAAAATGGACTAGGTTTTTTTAAAAAATAAGCTAATATAAAACATTTGTTTACTTTGTTCTTAATCTAACATAATACTCTAAGAATCCATGTAAGACTACAAAAAATATTTAGGGGCTTAAGGGAATAGTACTTGAGTATGAGGTTTTTTTCAAAAGTTATTAGTTTAAATTTGTCACAGTTTCATAACAAGTTCTAACTTTTTCCCAGGCATTTTAGCTTCTTGTACAGCCTGTACAAAATAAGACTGGTCCTATAACAATTCCTACATCAGTATTTGGATGTGTGTTCAGTGACTTGGGTGGCACAAAGAGAGAGGGACTGGGGTATTATTTGTCATGGCTCTAAGCCACATCAAGTATTTATCAGGAATGAGCTTAATGCAGTTGTGAATACTTGGCATGGGACCCTGAATATACCCATGAGCCTCAATGACCCTGCCCAGCCCTACCTGGGCTCCTTGTCCATGGCTCAGGAGCACTCTTGTAACTCAGCCTAGGACCCAGTCAAGGTCTGGACCACACCATAGGCACGTCAGCATCCAGCATTATCCCCTGCTTCTCCTGACTTTGATAACCCTGCATGACCTGGGACCTGATCCTTCCCCTTGCCTTTGCCAGCTTGTGGTGGGCCCTTGGTCGGGCCTGTTAGTATCACTGTCACCATCTTGACACTGCTTCTCTGTTCAGGGTCAGGGAAAAGATGCACTGTGAAGGCAAGGCCACTGTCCTGCTAAAGTGAGGAAGAGCTCATTTCAACCTTCAGCTTCTCACCCTTTGTGGAGAAGCCCTGTTCTGATTCTTCCCTGACATGAGGCACCTGCCACATATCTATCAGGTGTTAAGGAACAGATTGTTTTTTCCCAATTGACTGACATCTACTCACCATTGTTAAAAAAAGACCTGTACATGTGTAGAACACTACTGGTTAGAGAGATGTGTATTCCATTTGCACCAAGGTGCTCTGCCTGGCTGGTATGTAAGAGGAATAGCCTTAAGCACACCAATGATTGATTACCTCAGGGCATACCACACCAATATTGACACCAGGCAATCTTCACCCAAAGACAACAAATTAGACAAAATTAGAAAATTTGCTAACACAGACAGACTTGTGAGGTCCTATCACCAAGCCAGTCCAAAACCTTAACTGTGATCACTTCTAGAAAACACAGCACATAAGACAATGACAAAGAAGCACGTAATGATGTATGGTCTGATTAACTGACACAGGAGATTAAAAACTTGGTAATATAAAATATGTGGCTTTAGATATGAACAGATGTAGAGGTGAGATGTGCTAAGGTCCACCTTCCTGTTACTTAAATGAGACTATACTCTGTGAACCATGATGAGACACCCCATGATTTTGCTTTTCCATGAACATGCACTTTTAAGGATAAAAAAAGGCATATTTTGCACAGTCAAAACCTACTCATTCAGATTACAATTTTATGAATGAAAATACTGAATAAAGTATCTTATATTCTTACAAAATTATTATCAGATTGTTCTCCTCACTGGACCCTTTGCAGCCCCATGCAAATTCTAAGAAGCTTCAGTTATGATGGAAAAGGTTAAGTTTTAGCAATAAGTCTTCCAATCTTATGTGGGCATTCCTCCACATGCTTCATCATAACAGGCATCATAACAATCACAAACCAGTACCAAGCTTAATAAAAAGCCCTTGTGGTGAAGCAACACACTTGTATGAATACTTCAGCAAATATGCACACAGCCACCTGACTACATGATCTATGAGCTCACTTCATGTTATTCCGAAAGTACATCTGTTTTCACCCACCTGCAGCAATTTTCTAAGGTGAGGTACATTTCGTATCTTTCTGTTTAACAAAGACCACACGCTAGCCAAGATGCTATCGCAATTATCAGACCAAATCAACCTGTGTTTGTCATCCCAAAGTCTATCCTTCAAGTTGTTAACAAAGAGCAATGAAAGATGTAAAGCTGGAGCAGTGTGAGATGGTCTGTTCACACTGTGCTCCTTTTTACAGCGTCTTCACCTGTTGTTTTATGATTTTCATCAGAGTGATGAGAAGGCTAACATGCAGGACAAAAATGGAACTGTTTAGTCACTTAATAAAAGTCTTTAAATTCCTAGGACAAAGCAGTCTGGCAATGCAGAAAAAAAAAATTGAAAAACCCCAACACCAAGTATAAAAGAAAAGAAAGCACACAGCAAGTCACCTGATCTGCCTTGCCAGTCCTTTAAGTAAGATACAGAAAATTTATTTAAAATCTAATATTGAAGGAAATTGATGTTTTTACTGTGACATTTACAGGTATTTTCAACTTTATAGATCAAGTTATGAAAGCAATCTTTGGAGAAAAAGAATTTTGATATGAAAGAAAAGCACTCATTCTTTTTAATGCATCAACCTTTTTAATACTTTTTTTTTTTTTTTTTTTTTTTTTTTTTTTTTTTTTTTTTTTGGTTGTATCTAGACCTTCCTTTCAGGTAAGCCTGAATTATATGTCCTTTCTCCTCATCCTCCTTGTCTTCACAACAAATCATAGCAGATACTGTAAGATCTTAACCTCATAGGATCACAGGATGGCTGAAGCTGGAAGGGATTTCTGGGAGTCATCAGGTCTATCTAACCTCTCTGTGCAAGGACAGCTACCTAGACCCTGTTTCCCAGGATCATTTCCAGATGGCTTTTGAACAATATCTCTAAGAAAGGAGACTGCATAACATCCCTGCACAATCTGTATCAGTGCCCAGTTGCGCTCTTATTAAAAAAGTGGGTTTGATGTGCATAGGCAAAATACCCCCAAAAAACCAAAACCAAAACCAAAACCAACCAACCAATCAAACAAACAAACAAAACCCCCCAAAAACCAAAAGCAGGGAATTATTTAGAGACAGCCAACACAACTTCATCAAGGGCAAATCATGCCTGATTAATCTAGTGGCAGTCTATGATGGAGGGACTGTATCAGTGACAAGGGAAGAGTTATGCATGTCATGTACCTGGATTTATGTAAGGCCTTTGAAATTATCCCCTAAAAACTCTTGCTGTTCATTTGAAGAGATAGGATTTTGATGGATAAAGAATTGGCTGTATGGTTGTATCAAATGTTACTCTCAGCGGCTGAATGTCTGAAGTGGAAAGCAGCAACCAGTGGTGTCCCTCAGAGGTCTGTCCTGGGAGCAATACTACTTAATATCTTAACCAATGATATAACAGTGGGCCTGAGTGCACCTCCAGCAAGTTTGCATGTGACACTGTTACAAATGTATCAAAAACGAGGAGGGAAATCGAGAGGTGGTAAAAATAAAAGGCCAATCATTTATTGATACAAAACAGCTACAGGAACTGGAGGCTGAGATAATCCCAGCCTCTCACAGCAAGGCAGAGCAATACCAATACATATGTACAGGCCACTCCTCACAGCCATCCGCTCCTGAGGGAGAAGCACCTTCTGAGGGTGGCCAGTCTCTTTTATAGATTCAGCCTCCTCAGTGATTGGTCCATTTTGGATCCTACGTGTCATTGGTGCATTTCCTCAGCTCCCATTGGTCTTTATCGGGGTGCTCTCTACACCAATCATTTCATCCTGCCATGACTTGATTGGTCGGTTGTATTCACCAATGAAGGCTGTAGGTTTTAATCCTTGAGTTACTTGAAGAGATGGTCCCGTCCTTCTTTGGTATCTATTCCTGGCAAATTTGTCACTATTGACATAATCTTAGAACTATAACTGCTCAGAGGTTCTCTATCCATCTGAAACTATACATAGCAACACTAGCTAACAAACAATTTAACAACATTACAACGATAACAACTTGTAACTGCACAGAACCATAAGAACTACTTAAAAACATACTTACTTACAGCTCAAAATGAAACTTGTAGAATACATATTTACATCTCTTAATATGCCACTAGTAAAAAGAGTTTTAACTTTCTTTATCCATGAAAACACCATGCTAAGTGATTCAGTCAGTCGTGTTGAGGGAGATGAATACAAACTACAGGATGAGTGGATTGAGAGCAGTCCTGTGCAGAAGAGCTTGGAGCTCCTCGTGAATGAGAAATTGGACATGAGTCAGCAATGAGTTCTGACAGTCCAGAAATTCAGTCATAACATATGCTGTATAACACAAAGTGTTTCCAGCAGTATGAAGAAAGTGATTTTTTGTGGTGGTGTGCGTTTGTGATTATGAGCTGTGTTGGACCTTTTATGAACCTTGTTTGAGGAAAGTTAAGACAGAGACTATATGAAGGACTTAGTAAGTGATCTAGAGAGTTCGTGCCAAGATGGATGGTGGACAGACGAAGGAGAAGAATCTTGAAAGGTTATTTGGAGTTGTAGCTGAGGGCGCTGATAGAAGGATTAAGGAGGGAGGAAACTGAGATAGGGGAAGTAGAAAAGGATTTTAGAGTGGTTTACTATTGTGGGTGGAAAATAGACATGTGGAAATGTTAGTAAGAAGGTTGTATTAAGGTTTAATTATATCACGTTTGTACAGGTTTAGTTCCCTGTATTTCCCCTTCTCTGTACCCCCTCCTCCCTAATTGATATTCAGACTCCCTGCTGAGTTACCTACAGCCTGTTCTATGTTTAGCACCTCAGTTAACTGTCAATCCCCTTTCCCGCCTTGAGTTACTCCTCCCAACTCCTCCTGATTAGTCCCGGTTCCCCAACTCCTCCCCTGCGCTCCCCAGAGATAGCATTTGATTTGTCTAGAGGAAAGGAGACACCCCTTTCCCCGCCCCTATTCTAGTCCCTTAAAAGTTGCTGCACAGCTTTGTTCTGGGTTCAGATCGTCTGGTTCCTGGTTGTGTTAATAAACCCGTTCCTGTTCTCGCTGCGTCTGGACCCTCTCTTCTTGCTTCTGCACGCTTGGAAAGCCCTGGGGAGGAACGAGAGAACCTCTCTTGGTGGCACAAGAACCCACAGGGATCAATCCTGCTCAGCCTGCTGCAGGTTGACCCTTCTTTACTGTGCCGTGGTGCACGAGCTGGCCCGGCGGAAAGCAACAGGCTTTCAAAGCACCGCGACATAGGGTGGCGCCCAGACGTGGGCCATCGAAGAGAGATTTTTGGACTCCCAGGAGTTCTCTAATCTCTTCCCCGATTGGACCTCGTCCGGATTGGAGGCATCCGCACCAGGCGCGGACGCCTTGAACAGGATCCAGGGCAGCCACACCGCCACGAGTCGGAGCAGGCCCTCGGGCAGCGCTCCTCGTGGAGTCCGGAGACAGCCTCGTCGGACGCGCTCTCGGTGAGGTCTTTGGAGGGCAGAAGCTTCCCTAAGGTTTAAGGTAGGCACTCGCCATCGGGGGCACGGATTTTGCTTTCTCCCCTGACCACAGGGAGAGGCTCATTTGGATACCCGCGCGGGGGCTGAGGGACGGACGCTTTTGTCCGGGTCCTCAGTTGTTTGGTCGTGCTCAGGTGGTTCTTTAGTTTTTTCTGTTCGCGTTTGTTTTGTTCTGTGGCTCCCTGGCAAGCAGGGAAAAGGTGTGTATTGCGGGCAAAAGCCGCGCGCTGTCAGGGTTTGTGGTGCTAGAGAGCGCATTGGGGGGCAGCGTTTAAGTCGCGGTTGGTTGTATCTCAGTTTGTCTTTCGTTTTTCGAACCTTAGGAAGGTGTGGTAAATTCAATCTGCGCAATGGGTGCCGCGCTCTCTACCACACAGAAGGGAGTTTATTATTTTTGTGTTAAAGTGTTAGTAGAAAATAAGGTTCCGTTTAAAAAAGCAGTTTTAAAGCGATTGGTAAGGTGGCTTTTTCTAACATATAGTAACACCTCAGAAGAGATGGTGAAAAATCCACGATTTTGGGCTGCAGTGGAAAGAAAAGCAATAGATTCGGAGTTAAAAGACCCCCAAAATTTTATGTTTTTAATTGTGAAGCTTAAAAATATTGCAGAAAATTTAGAAGCCCAGAAAAAGCCACCTCGCCCTTCGACCCCAGTTTCCCGCACCCCTAGTCCCAGTCCCTCTACCCCCAGAAAGGGAATTCTGAAGCGAGCCGCAGACTTCAAGTCTGCCAGCTCGGGCTCACTTCAGAATTCCCGAACCCCTAGCCTCAGCAGTCTTGTCCGGACTGCTGAGGATTCTGCGGGCTGCCCTGGACAAGCAGCTCGCAGATGCTGTCCTATCCCCCGTTCTCCCAGTTTGAAACCTCGTGTTCGATTTAGTCTGTGTGAGCCAGAGGTGCCACAAAATGGCGCCGACAGCTCACAAAATGGCGGCTGTTCGCGCCGTTCCCCTACCCCTCCTCCTCGTCCCCCTCCCCCTAAGCTCAACCCCTTCATTGACCCTGCCCCTTCTTACCAGTCCAACCCCTTTTTCACTTGGGTCCCTCCCATGACCAACCCCTTTGCCCCTCCTCCGGTACCACCTATTGCTCCTCCCCAAATCCCTCCCACTTACCCTGTGTCTCCTCCCTCGGATTTTTCTTATGTCCCTCCCCCTTCCCACGGAGCTGCTCCTCCCACTCCCTCTGGTTGGCCCGCCTCAGGGGCGGAGTCAAGCCCTTCTCCCCGCCCAGGAAGGAAGCCATCTTTTAGTAAATTTTCCCACGCTACCTCTTCCGGTTCCCACGCTGGAGGACCGGAAGACAATAGCGGAGAAAATGCGGAAATGTGCCTAACAGCTGCGCCAGTTACTTACCGCAGGACTCGCGGGGGTGACACCAAACCTAATTGGCAACCGTTTAATCAAAACTTAATTAGAGATCTATGCAAGGCGCACAGCGAATTTGGCAGGGAGAGTCCCTATTTCCGCGGCCTCCTCCAGGCAGATTTGGCCAATGCAACAACCCTTCCTGCGGATTTAAAACAGATATTTTTGTGTTTAATGACAAATGCCGAATTTGAATTATGGCTTGCAGCATTTAAGCAAGCACTGCAGGAAGAGTTGCCTCATTGGCCACTCCCAGCAATAGATGAAGAGGGAAATCCCCTCTCTGTCGAGTTGCTGGGGGGAGAAGGACCTTACCAGTCCCCACAGGTTCAAGCAGCTTTGATCCCGGAATCGGCCCTTTCAAAATTAAAAGAACTCGCATGCAAAGCCTTCTTTACACTCCAGCCGCGTGCCCCTCTTCCCCCATTCACTAACATCAAACAGGGGGAGGAAGAGCCTTTTGTCGATTTTGTTGATAAGCTCTCACGGGCTCTGGAGATTCAAGTGAAAGATGGGGGGGCCAGGAGAAGGATATTAGAAGAGATGGTATTTGTTAACTCTAATAATGTGTGCCGTCAGGCAATTTTAAGTCTCCCCCCAGAACCACCTAGGACGCTCCAGACCATGTTGCAGGTTTGCCAGCAAAAGGTTCCGTTCATTCAGCAGCAAACACCTCCCACCTGCAAACCAGCACAGAAGAAGGTGCACGTCGCTGAGACCGGCATGCAGCAGCGACCGCCTTTCCGGAAGTCATTGACGCCCAAAACATCCTTTAAAGAGATGAGGTGTCTGATTTGCGGTGACAGAGGGCACTTCGTCAAAGACTGTCCACACAATGCGTTGGCGCACGCAAAGAATCAGCAAGAGGCGTCTGGGCCAAATCAAAAAAACTAGGAGGGGAGTGCGGGCCCGCCCGGCGCGAAGACCCCAACGGGGCGGGTCAGAAACATCACGCAGCAGCCGTTTTTAGGGGTCAATGGGATTTGCTGACGAACACCAACTGGTTTGTCCCTCACTCCGAAAGGGGGGAGAATGCACCGGATGTGACAACTGTCTCCTTTTTTAACCCTTTTAGGCTTCGATTGGTCCACTCGATCCACCTGACAAACGAGGCCTGGAAAATTACTGACGTTGAATTGACTGACTTAACGGATTGGCCGTTGAAATCACAAGGTAAGTTCATGGTGGTCGGAGACTGCAAGCTGACTCCGCATGAGATCGAGGTATTCCCCGGGATCATCGAGGCTGGTCTCAGGGGAATCAGGATTTGGCTGCGCTCGACTCACCCCCCGACATTTTTTCCAGCAGGACAGGTAATGGCACAGGCCATTCAAATCACAGACCCCAACTTATATGAAGGTTACCCGGAAGAAAGGGGGAACATCACTGTGTGCACGGTGCACAGAGTCACAACCCAGAAACCCATTATACCGTGCACAATGTCGTTAGGGGATGAGTCGATTGATAAAGGACTGTTGTTTGACACGGGTGCAGATGTGACGATCATTCCCACTCGGGAATGGCCGTCACATTGGGCTTTGGAGGACGCGCCCGCGAATATTTCTGGAGTTGGGGGTTTCCAATCGGCGAAAAGGTCAAAGAGCATGGTCAAATTTACGGGGCCAAAAGGGCAATTGGCTTATGTACGCCCTTTTGTTTGCAAGTATGAGCGGCCCCTGCTTGGACGAGACCTCATGCAACAGTGGGGGGTCACAATTAGCATACCCGACCCTCCACAGGGTTTTTGCCTGGCGGTCACTGAGGAGCGCCCGATCCTCAAACTCAATTGGAAAACGGATTCTCCGGTTTGGATCGATCAGTGGCCGCTACCAAAAAACAAATTAAAGGCGCTCGAGGAGCTCGTGGCGGAGCAGCTCCAGAAGGGGAACTTAGTGGAAACTAACTCCCCCTGGAACTCGCCCGTTTTTGTCATTCAAAAGAGTGACAAAAGACGTTGGCGCCTCCTCCACGACCTTCGCAAAATTAATGAAGTCATTGAGGATATGGGGTCTCTTCAACCAGGGATGCCGTCCCCCTCCATGCTCCCCCGAAATTGGCAATTGGCGGTCATTGACATCAAAGACTGTTTCTTTCAAATTCCCCTCCATCCGGATGACGCGCCGCGTTTTGCCTTCTCTGTTCCTACGATCAACAGAGAGGCCCCAAGGAGGAGATATCACTGGAGAGTTCTTCCCCAAGGAATGAAGAACTCCCCAGTGATGTGCCAGTTGTATGTCTCTTCCTTGCTGCACCCAGTGCGCGCAGCCGCGGAGGGGGGTATCATCCATCACTACATGGATGATATCCTCATTTGTGCTCCGACAACCCATGAACTTGAACGATTGCTCACCCAAGTAACAGATTTGTTAGTCAGTGCAGGGTTCGAGCTTCAAGAAGAGAAGATTCAACGGATGCCCCCTTGGAAGTACCTGGGCCTTGAGATCGGGAGAAGGACAATTGTCCCCCAAAAATTGGAAATCCGGACATCAGTCCGGACCCTTGCGGATGCCCATCGTCTCTGCGGGGAATTGAATTGGATAAGGCCCTGGCTGGGTCTCTCGACAGAAGACCTAGCACCCCTTTTCAATTTATTGAAAGGGGGAGAGGAGCTGTGTTCTCCCAGGGCGCTTACCACAGAGGCAAAGGAGGCA
This sequence comes from Prinia subflava, assembly GCF_021018805.1. NCBI lineage: Eukaryota > Metazoa > Chordata > Aves > Passeriformes > Cisticolidae > Prinia > Prinia subflava. The sequence continues at coordinate 70,742,902 of NC_086249.1, read as the reverse complement.
CTCGAGAAAGTACAAGAGGCGTTGACATCACGCCAGGCACACCGTTATGACCCTAACTTACCTTTTCGGTTCATCATCCTGGGTAAGTTACCACACTTGTACGGGGTCATTTTTCAGTGGGACTCACACAAGACATCACACGCCAAGGGCCAGGGCAGAGGAGATCCACTTCTCATCATAGAATGGGTCTTTCTCAGCCATCAACGGCCCAAGAGATTGACGAAGCCGCAAGAGGTGATGGCTGAGTTGATTCGCAAGGCGCGGTCCCGCGTCTGCGAATTGGCCGGTTGTGATTTCGTGTTCATTCACATTCCTATAAAATTGACATCGGGCCAATTAACTAAACCAATGTTAGAGAACCTGCTTCAGACAAATGAAGCATTACAATTCGCCTTGGATTCTTTTACGGGCCAAATTTCGATTCATAAGCCGGCCCACAAATTATTCAATGCGGATATAGATTTTAAATTGGCTCTGAAGAATGTCCGGAGCCCAGTTCCTCTCAAAGCTCTGACCGTTTTCACGGACGCGTCCGGGGGCTCCCACAAGTCAGTAATGACCTGGGAGGACCCCGAAACTCAGCAGTGGGACGCTGATGTTGAGATCGTTGAGGGATCACCTCAAGTTGCTGAGTTGGCCGCAGTCGTCAGAGCGTTTGAGAGGTTCCCCGGACCCATAAATATTGTGACCGACTCCGCGTATGTCGCGGGGGTAGTATCCAGGGCAGATCAGGCAATCCTACAGCAGGTCTCTAACGAAAAGCTCTATGAGCAGCTCTCGAAATTGATTAAATTGGTGTCCCACCGAGAGCAACCTTATTATGTGATGCACACGAGGTCACACACTGATTTGCCGGGATTCGTTGCTGAGGGCAACAAGAGAGCAGACGCTCTAGCTGCCCCAGCAACGGAAGCCCCACTGCCGGATGTGTTTAATCAGGCACAGCTCAGCCATGCCCTCTTTCACCAAAACGCCCCAGGATTGGTGCGGCGATTTCATATCACACGTCAGCAGGCGAAAGCGATTGTGGCAGCGTGCCCCTCCTGCCAGTCCCACTGTGTGCCAACACTGCACGCCGGAGTCAATCCTCGCGGCTTGGGGAGCTGCGAAATTTGGCAAACAGACGTTACACATATAGCCCAATTTGGAAAGCTCCGGTATGTGCACGTGTCAGTGGATACTTTCTCGGGTGCGACCTATGCCTCTGCCCACGCAGGGGAGAAGGCCTCTCATGTAATTCAACACCTTATTCAGGCCTTCTCTTTCATGGGCATCCCCAAGGAAGTTAAAACAGATAATGGGCCAGCGTACACCTCCAAGGAATTTGGAGCTTTCCTGCAGCGATGGGGAGTGAGTCATAAAACTGGCATCCCTTACTCCCCCACGGGTCAGGCAATCGTGGAAAGAACCCACCAAAACATAAAGAGGGTTCTCTCACAACAAAGGCCAGTCCTCAAGGCGGAAAATCCGGCAATTAGATTGGCGAGAGCTCTGTATGTGATAAATTTTTTAAATTGCTCGTTTGAGCACCCTAATCCGCCAGTGGTCAGGCATTTCAACGGCAGTAAAGATTGGACCATTGAAGAACGGACCCCTTGGGTTGTAGTTAAGACACCAGAGACTGGGAAAGTAGAGGGGCCACGGAGGCTTTTGACGTGGGGGCGCGGGTACGCCTGCGTCCTCACTAATGCTGGGCCAAAGTGGATCCCCTCAAAGTGGGTGAAGCCATACATTGAGGGGAAGGTTAGAAAGGGAGACAATGAAAGGCCACAGGTCACGTCAGCGGCCCTCCGCCGAAAGCGGCGGAGTCCCAGCGACCCAGATGAAAAAGGGAATTTTCAGTGGGAAGAGATGCCCTTTCAGTCGGAAGTATGTTGTACTGATGAGTTGTTTTTATAAAGTTTGTTACAGGTCAACCCAACCACCCCAACCATGAAAATCATCTTCGACATCATTATACTTGCCAGTCTCCTCGTGCTGAATCAAGCCTGGATCGTCCCCCAGCCCCAGGAGAACGTGTGGGCCGTCCTGGCCAAGTCACTCGGCCAGGACCACATTTGTCTGAGCCAAACGAGTGCCTCCAATCCCTTGGCATCCTGCCTTGTGGGGATCCCATTTAAAGACCGAGAAATGCCCAAGTTGCTTTTAGGTTATGCTCAAAAACTCAGACAAGAAGCTGCAAAGATGGAGTATGACCTAAAGCACGACCGTTACATCATTGCGTGGTACAATTATTTTAAGAGCCTCCCGAAATTAGAAAATGAGCCCCAGGAGCTTGAGCTCCTAGGCTCTGCTAAAGCAGCATCTTGTTTTCATATTCGTAATGATCATGTTCAGCGTCACCACCGTCATTTTGTTTCCTCCAAAGCCCATTTTAATACCCATTGGTGCAACGCTGTGTCTTTTAGTTACCCTCCAGCTCCCTACCCCAAGTCCGCCCAAGTCTTTGCCCATCCCCGTCACCTTCCCAAGGGAACATTTTTGATCTGTGGAGACCACGCATGGGCAGGCATCCCCTCTCACCTCTCCGGAGGCCCGTGCACCTTTGGGACCCTCGGATTGTTCTCACCCAACAAAACGCAAATTTTAGATTGGGTCAAGCAAAATTCTACAAATGGTGCACACCAATTGGTACACTCTAGAAGGAAGAGAGAAGACTACTCTCTTAAAAAATTGGCGGACGATTGCGACGAAGAAATTATTCATTGGAGTCGATCTAAAGGAGTCGCAATCACTGTTTTCGCACCGTGGGTCGCAATTGCAAAGGCCCTCGGGGAATTAGGCCATTTGGAGTGTTGGGTAGCGAAACAATCCCGTTTAACTTCTAGGGCCCTATCCAACCTCCTGAGAGATGAGGAAATAACAAGGCAGGCAACTCTTCAGAATCGCGCAGCCATCGACTACCTCTTGCTCTTGCATGGGCACTCCTGTGAGGAATTCGATGGCTTGTGCTGTTTCAACTTAACATCGAGAGCCAAGGGAACGCGAGAGGCAATCAAGCGGCTAGAAGATATGGTGGGACAGATCCGTCAAGAAACAGGAGACTGGATCAGCAATTTGTTTAAGGGCTGGGGTGTGTCTGGGTGGGCTACTTCGGTTGTTAAGACAATTCTTTTAATTGTGTTCATTGTTCTAGTTTCAATATTAGGGTTCGGGATCATCAGGAGGATGATGTTAAATTTGATTTCCACCTCCATGTCTCCCAAAAAGACTGAGGTCCACCGGGTTGAGATAACAGAAGAATTTGAGGATGCTGAGGAAGGCCCTGCTGATGAAGATGACCTGGCAGCTGAACTCGAAATTGCTGTGGAAGAAGTTCAAAGCTTGCCGAGAGAGAAATGGCCTACTCAGCAGCCTTGGTTTGTGGAAGCTTATCCGAGATCAGAAATCCGGATGGATCCTCAGCACACCAGACTTTGGAGATGAAAGAACTGCTGCATTTTATTTAAAAAGAAAGGGGGAGATGTGGTGGTGTGCGTTTGTGATTATGAGCTGTGTTGGACCTTTTATGAACCTTGTTTGAGGAAAGTTAAGACAGAGACTATATGAAGGACTTAGTAAGTGATCTAGAGAGTTCGTGCCAAGATGGATGGTGGACAGACGAAGGAGAAGAATCTTGAAAGGTTATTTGGAGTTGTAGCTGAGGGCGCTGATAGAAGGATTAAGGAGGGAGGAAACTGAGATAGGGGAAGTAGAAAAGGATTTTAGAGTGGTTTACTATTGTGGGTGGAAAATAGACATGTGGAAATGTTAGTAAGAAGGTTGTATTAAGGTTTAATTATATCACGTTTGTACAGGTTTAGTTCCCTGTATTTCCCCTTCTCTGTACCCCCTCCTCCCTAATTGATATTCAGACTCCCTGCTGAGTTACCTACAGCCTGTTCTATGTTTAGCACCTCAGTTAACTGTCAATCCCCTTTCCCGCCTTGAGTTACTCCTCCCAACTCCTCCTGATTAGTCCCGGTTCCCCAACTCCTCCCCTGCGCTCCCCAGAGATAGCATTTGATTTGTCTAGAGGAAAGGAGACACCCCTTTCCCCGCCCCTATTCTAGTCCCTTAAAAGTTGCTGCACAGCTTTGTTCTGGGTTCAGATCGTCTGGTTCCTGGTTGTGTTAATAAACCCGTTCCTGTTCTCGCTGCGTCTGGACCCTCTCTTCTTGCTTCTGCACGCTTGGAAAGCCCTGGGGAGGAACGAGAGAACCTCTCTTGGTGGCACAAGAACCCACAGGGATCAATCCTGCTCAGCCTGCTGCAGGTTGACCCTTCTTTACTGTGCCGTGGTGCACGAGCTGGCCCGGCGGAAAGCAACAGGCTTTCAAAGCACCGCGACAATTTTTCACCTCTACTCTGCTCCTGTGACACCTCACCATTGGTCTTGCATTCAGCTCTAAAGAAAAACATGGGTCTGTTAGAGTGGGTCCAAATAGAGTACTGGAATACTTCTCCTACAAAGAAACACTGAGAGAACTGGGGTTGTTCAGACAAGAGACAAAAAGGCACTGCGAAGGCCTTATTAGTGCCTTGCAATACTTAGAGAGGGCTTATAAAAAAAAGATGGAAAAGCACTTTTTTTCCAGGACCTATGCAAGGAGAAATTGTTTGAAGGTGAAAGAGAATAGATTGAACCTAAGAAGGAAAGTTTTTACAAGGGTGATGAGACAGGATGTCCAGAGAACATGTCCATGCTCTGTCATTGGAAGTGCTCAGGGGCTGAATGGACAAGAGTTTGGGCACCCTGATATAGTGCAAGAGGTCCTTCCCAATGGTGGGGTAGTTGAAACAGATGATCTTTGAAGGTCTTTTCCAACACAAACGGTTCTATGATTCATGCTATTACCCTGTGTTGAAAACAGTTGCACCCAGTATCTACTCCTGGAATACATGGCTGTTTGAGATTTCCAACTGAACTTCCTACCACCAATCACCATCTTCTGGGCCGTGTTGTAATGTTGTCAGTCTACCTCACCTCTACTCATTCTTAAATGCATTGTTTAGGAGAACCTTATGAAGACAATAAGACAATCTCTAAGACCCTACTCAAGTCCAGTCAGATAAAATCCACTCTTCTCCCTTTATCTACCAGGCCAGTCATTTCTTCAGAGAAGTTAATTATGTTTGTCAAACATGTCTTCCCCTACTTTAATCCATATTGACTACTTCTAATGATTTTTTTTTCTTTCATGTGCATGTAAATGGTTTCCAGGATTCAATTCTCCATCATCTTCCCAAGGATCAACATGCAGCTAACTTATTTGCAGTTCCCTGTGTCCTCCTTCTTGCCCTTTTATAAGAAATAAATGTAATTTGCTTTCTTCCAGTCTATCATGTCTTCCAATCACCATGATTGATCAAGTATTATCAAGAGTGGCTTTGCAATGTCATCTGGCAACTTTCTCTGAGCTTGTGGATGCATTCTGTTAGGGCCCATGGATTTATGCATGTACTTAAGAAATACTGAAGGTCCCTGACCAGATTCTTTCCCACCCACCTTGGTACATCCACCTTGCTCTGTATTTTCCCATTAGTCTCTGGGACCTGGGATTTCTGTTCTCTGGTATCCTCTGGTATTCCAAATAAAGACTGAAGTCTCCAGAATTTCCTTTCTATGAGAATGATTTTGAGGGTGAGAAGGCTGAAATCTTCCAGGTCTGACTCTTACACCAAGGCAGAGATCTGCATTAAATGGAAACCTATGAAATGGAAACATATGAAACGGGAAATATTCCTGGGTCACCTAAAATAGAGATATAAGCTACACTAGGCATATAGCCATAGTGATGTTACCCACTTTCTGTCATTTTTTTTTATGATTACGTAATTTCCTCTTGGAATCATTTTGCACAAGTTATTTCACTGGAAAAAAGAGAACAAGCTGATGGGTCACAGAAGAACTAAGATAAGTATTTTTCAATATTTTTTCCCAATACTCTTTTAACAGTATCCCTCTAAACTTTCACAAATTCTCTCTAGTGTTCCTCTGCCTTTCCTGCTGCTTTCAGGAATCCCAGTAACTGTAACTGTTTCTCAGTTGTCAGATCCTTCTGTCACCCAGATCCTTATCACAACAACAAACAAACAAAAACCCTAAAACAAAACAAAACAAAACAAACCCACCTCTGAAGAATGGATGGCTTAATCTATATTCTTAATATACTCTTGAGGAGAAGATAATGACACAGATAATTCACTATCACCCTTACTTTTATGACGATTTTTATGAGATAGTCCAAAAACACGATCACATTTAATCTCCCATAAACAGCTGGCAAGAAGAAAGTATGATGAGTTTAGGCTGGTAAGATGCAAAGAAAGCATTACTTTCTTTGAGACTGAACTCATTTCCTTTTGCTGTTTTAAATAATACTGTAAAAAGATTTGAACAGGAAGAAGGAAATGTTTATGTCAAAAGGAATAAAAGACAAAAGTCAGAAAAAATGTTCCTTTGCTATGCACTGGGCATAAGGCTTCAAATTTTTTTTGTCAGGTCATTACTGGTTCTTAAAGGATAAATTTTTCATGATCCCCAAGGGTCATGCACGGAAAGTCAAATATCAGTTCTGGTTTTTGTAGTGTTCGGTTGACATGTAGACAGTTTATCTGTTTCAGCTGAGGTAAATATGCTTGCTTTCTTCATGTTTTTATCTTTCTTGTTTTCATCTTGTTTTCTCTTTTTTGATGGATTTGGAGAAAGAGCGATGTTCAGTCATTTAAAATTTCATAAGTACTACAAAGAATGTTTAACTTTCTTACAAACCAGTGCAGTTATGTTGACTATATGTTACTCTTTATAATGTGATTTTCATTCTGTTGTGATAGGTTTGTTTTCACTCCTACTGCTATTCTTCTATTTTCTACATTATTGGATAACCTCAAATTGTATCAGAAAATCATCCTTTTTTAAAAAAATCACATTTAGGTAAAGAAGAAAAGTAAATAAAATAAAATAAAATAAAATAAAATAAAATAAAATAAAATAAAATAAAATAAAATAAAATAAAATAAAATAAAATATAAGTTTGACACTGAATTGAAATATTTCATCATTGAATTATTAGCTATAATTAATATTATCCCTTAAAATTGTTTCATCAGTAATTCTTCAAATAGATTTACAATTTTAGCATGCACGTGGCAAGAAAGTGAACTGAAAAAATGACCTAGAGATACATTGTTAAGAATTGATATTAGACTGAATAAAGTGTCATGAAGTGAGTGCCACTTGAATTAAATATGTTTTTATTAGTGTTGACTTTTATTCTGATTGTGCTACTTCAGTGGATCAGGTTTTTACTTTTAAGTCAGGGGTACTTGTTACAGTTTTAAACTTGACATTTATCCCTTTTAGTGTTTGTGAGATTTCTGCCACTTGGAGTTAATAAAAATATACTAACTATAGCTCTACAGTAACCAAAGGGATCATCTGTGATTATATATCACCCCTCCAGGCATAGGTCCCCTATCTTACCCACTTGAAGCCAGTCTTGCAAGCTGGGATGCTTTAAAAATTCCTTGCCATTTGCTGTTGCATACTCTCCCCTGCAAACTGACACACTCATGAAGGTTGTCTAATTGTCTGATACATACAATTCAAACCCTTATCAGAAGTAGCACTGGAATACCCTATATTTTGGTTTAAATCATACTGAAAGTAGAATTGAAAGGGAAGGGGAGAGCAGGGGAGGATATTTGTTACTGTAAGGAACCAACAATGATCATCTAGTGCAACTGTCTGACAATTTCAGTACTGACCAAAAGCTACAGCACTTTGTTAAGTGTTTTGTGGGAGTATTAACCAGCCTGTTCAATCACCTCCCTGTTGAGGAAATGTAGCTTCATATCTAGTTAAATCTCGTTCTTGTTAAATGTCATCACTTCTTGTGCTTTGAGTCAAGAGCACCTTCAAGTCTTGTGTCATCAGTAAGTACACCATGGTTGGATCAAAATAAGAATTGGAATGTACATGTAACTCCTAAATAATCCAGAAGAAGTTCAGATTTGGTCATAAACCCATATCAAAAAAGATGACAGGAAATGATATATATCATGCATTTAAAATACTCATCTTACTTGACTGTCATCCCTTCAGGAAACTTCTGATAAGTTCTAATACATTATGAAGACATTTTAAAAATCTATAGATCCCTCCACTGTAAATGTCAAGTGGTAGATGTAAAATACTGCAGTGAATCTACTGTGTCAATCTCAGACACTGAAATTTTACCATCTTTATTTGTCAGTAAAATCATACAATCTTCCTTGCTGTCTGCCTATCAACATTTGAGCTCAGTTAGGTTTTCAGCCTATTTTGTCTCTACAGCATCAAAGCCATTCTTAGCAAATGCACTGACTTCTGTACTGTCCTTAAATCTAACATCTGACTGCAGCTGATGTTTCAGTGAACAATACTGATCTTTCACTACAGCTGAAATATCCATCTTTTCCCCATCTGTCAGGATTGACAACTCTAAAGGTAATAAACACTAGAAAGTTCAGAGGACACAGGTGAGATGCTATTGCTTCTCCTAGAGGAACAGATTGATGTGTGGTTCCAGGAGCTGAGAAAAATGAGAAACAAGAATGGTGGTAACCACTGTGTGGATTTTGTAACAGCAGTGTCCAGACAAGTGACTGTAAGTAGCTAAAATGGTGCCATCCACAAGGAGATGGCAAGGGTTCTGGGGATGATCTTCAATGTAAGTCCTGAAAAGACTTCTGTGAAAAGTGTTGTTTTGTCATTCAGTAAGTGAAGATATTTAAATATTAGATGAGCAAGTCCATTGACTATGAAACCAAATGATAGCAGTTTATATTTTCAGAGCTGTTATCTATGTCTGTGGTCACCACTTCATCACAGAAATAGAGTTGTTTGGATTGAAAGGAACCATTCAAGATAATCAAGTCCAATCCTCCTGCCATGGATGGGGAGATCTTTCCCTAAATCAGGGTGCCCAAAGCCATGTCCAATCTGCTCTTGAATAGTTCCAGTCATGGGACATTTACAATTTCTCTGGGGAATCTGTTCTTGTGTCTTACAACCCTCATCATAAAATATTTCCTTCTTATGCTCAATACAAAGAGACTTTTTCAGTTTAAAACCATTACTTCTTGTCTTGTCACTACAAGTCTTGGAAAAAAAGTCTTTCTTCATCTTTCTTGTAAGTCCTTTTCAAGTATTTCTTTCTTTCTCATTCATATTTCCTCTTTATCTCCTTCTATCTGTTCCTTATTTCCTATAGATGTAACTCACAAAGTATAACTAGAAACCTTTTCATGGAAATTGAAGAGACTTTTACACATTTTCAGTCTGAATAAAAAGGGCTTGAATCTTACAGGTTGCAAAGTGGATTGCTTTTCATTAGCAAGATTACTTTTCAGAAGGTAGTAAAAAACTCTCCACATATTCATCCACATTCTCATGCACATGTTCATACACATCATAGTACATGTGAAAGCTATAAATGATACGTATCATGACAGATACCACAGCAAAACTTTTTATAGTTTTTTCTTAGATGAGGGAAGGAATCAAGTTTTGAGAGTTGATTCTGTCTCCTCTGACTATGTAGGAGAAAGCTAAGAATTTTTGGGCTTATATTTACAAAGCATTGTGTATAGCTTGTACCCTCACAATGCATTTTTCTCTTACAATAAAAAGAACTGAAAAAAGGAGAAATTGAATAGGCTCACCTTGACCAGCTCTGATCAACCAGACAGGGCAGAAGGCTGACCATATCTAATATGCAATCTCAGACATATTGACAGTTAGACACAGTTTAGAAATAGGGGTACATAGTGTCTTTGAACCAGACTGATCAAATTTTTTGAAAGATTTTCTCAGTGAAGAGTACATTGAAATGTTTCATCTCCTATCACTGCTTCAGAAGTAAGTCTGACTTCCTTTCTAATAAGCCTTGACACAGCACCATGAAAGAAGCAGGGGTCAGCTAAATTGTTGGTATAAAACTCCTACAAAGCCAAAAAGGATACCATGAAGATAATTTGCTCGAAGGTAAAACCCTGCCTTTTGTCAATGCTAAGAAGATCCCACAGAGGTTAGCTGGATTACACAGTTATTGCTGAAGGAGGCTAGTTTACCGTGTTTTGCCAAAAGTATTAGAAAAGTAAAAAATGAGAAATCAAAAAGTTAATGAACATGATACACATGCACTCCTAAATAATATTTAGGAGGGTGGTGTGTTTTTTAGATAATTGATGACTATTCTTTCAGTAAAAATTTATTTTTAAAAAACTGTTAATTTCAGTATTATTTCATAATATTTAGCTTCAATTTGTATGCTTGCAGTGTAACAAATTACACAGCATGTTTAAAAACCTAGATAAATAGGAATTCTGAAATCATATGATTATACCATACCCACCTCCAAGTCTGAAAAACTGTATTTACATGGTCAAGCCATGTGGTTGGACGTTCATTAATACCTGAGAGGTAGTAACTAAGAAATCATTAAAACTGCTCTGGTTCTTAAAGGCTGGGGGATGTTTACATATTTGACTGAATCACGCTACATTTTTCAAAGCAAGTATTTCCAAATGCTGATTGTAATGATTTTAATTTCACAGGAGCCTACTCACACCCAAATGCATATTTGAAGGCAAGATTCTCCTGGCTTCATAGCGAAGGATGAGGAAAAACTATTAGCAGAGACCAAGAGTGCAAATATATGACAATACACCTCCCCAGGCAGCTACTAAGACATATCATAGCTGCATGCACAACAGGAGAGAAAGCCATCTTACAGTATAATCAAATTACAGGGCCACACAGCTGCTTCCATTAGGACCAAAGATTAAAGTCTACAATCTGGATATTTTCCATTCAATGCATGTACCTCTGTTACAGGGAATATCCCTATTGCTTTAACAGGATGACTAACCAGAGATTAGCCTTTATCATTTAAAATGTTAATATGCTAGGGAAGTAGCCAAAAAATCATGCAGACTTAAGTGTGTGTTTCCAGCATTATTTCACATTAGAGGGTTAATTACTTTCTTGTTCTTATTATAGAACTGCATTCTGTTGCTAAGGAAACCAATGATTTCTTCATATCTACAAGTACTTGAATCATATTTTTGTTTCTTTGTTTTCAGGGATGTTTTCTGGGAGGTTTTGTGGGTTTTTTGCTGCTATTGTTTTTCAAGTATGTTAAATCAGAAAAGGAGAAATAACACTAAGGATTAAAAATGGAAAATAAAGGCTGACCTAGTACATGCCAGATTTGTGATGGGGAGCTATAACAGTGTGTTTTCTGTGGGGAGAAGAGCTGTAGGCTCTGTCTTTAATTGTTTCCCTACTGAAAATGAAATTAGAAACAGCGAGCAGGCAGTGACTTTGAGCCCTGAAACGAGTGCTGACTCACCATCAGTCAACTCAAGCTACTCTGCCCACTGACCATAGCCAACTACCTTGCATCTTACATTCTTATTCAAATATGATAAAAGTATACATATAATAATGGAAAACATTCAAGTTAGCTCCAACTGCAGCAGATCTGGAACCAGCGACCCTGAATATAGAGAATTGTTCTGCTACACCCGCTCTTTTCATGTGCAAATTATCTAAAATTCAGCAGTAGTTTTATAACTCTTTTGCATGCAACTGAATTGTCTCAAGGGAATGCACAGTAGGCCACTAAACAGAAAGATCTGAGGATCCAGCTGAGGAACTGTTTTTATATCAAGATTAAAATTAAAAGAAGGGACTGGCGTAAAGAAAAGAAACTGCGGAATGCCTTTGAAGAACACTGATCCTGGAAATCAAAATTTAGAGTGGATATAATATTTTACATTATTTTGAGATAATTTCAATTCTTTGATGTCTTTTATATTGTAGTGCCTAAAGTATTATGTTACCCACTTTTCCACAAGGCAAAGAATATTATCCAACTTTGCAATACATAATAAAATGTGGTCACTGTAAGTTTGCTGTAATTTTGCCTGGCAAACTGTAACTAGTATTTAGCAGTAAAACTGGAAACTGGAGGACTTCAGAATCTCTCCACGAGCGGTTCTAAATCGAGTATGCTTATTTCTGTCTCTTACAAGGAATGTTATGAATATGCTTAACCACAAGAACATATATAGAATTATAAAGGGAGAAGCAAAATAAATTAAAAAAAAAAGTCCAAAACACCTTACGTTTCATCTGTGGAAGGATTCATAGAATAAAAATTAGATTGGCACCTTTAGTCATTTGACTGTATTTTATGACTCTAAACCTATCAAAAAAGTATGTCTGTTTGTCAGTACAACTCTTTATGTGAATAAGAGCCAGAAGTGATGACATTTTTACAGGCTTACAAGTATGTGCTAGCTTAAGGGGAAAAGCCATTCCAAGACCTCCAGTTAACTATTCCTCTGCCTATTTCTCCTGTTGACACCTGCTTCTGCAGCAGTCTCAGGTCAGGGTTTCTTACTGGACTCCAACATGAAGATAGCCAGGGTACAAAAAGTGCTCTCTTAAGCACTCACCCTAAGCATCTTAACTGGTGCATCATGAGACAAGTAAATATTCAAATACAGCATGGATGTGTTCTGTTGTTCTAAATTAACATAATTTTCATAACATTCATTAGCTAGACTATAGGATATTCTGGCTGCAATGGGACGATGCAAATGGCTCCTACAGAAAGAAATCTGGAGATTTAGGTTGATGGCAAGCTAAATATTAATCAGCCATGGGCCCTGGCAGCCCAAAGGGCCAACCACACCCTGGAAGACATCAAGAAAATTATCACCAGTTGGCCAAGGGAGGTGACTGTTCCTGTTCTACTCTGTGCTGGTGCAGCCTCACTTTGAGTAGTGTGTGCACTTTTGGGCATACAGAGGATATAAAGGATTAAAAGGATATAAAGTTATTAGAGTGTGTCCAGAGCAGGGTGATCAAGATGGTGAAAGGCTTTGAGAGCAAGACTTACAAAGCGTAGCTGAGGTCTCTTGGCTAGTTCAGCTTAGGGAGGAGACAGCTGAGGGGAGAGCTCATAGCAGCCTACAGCTTTGTCACAAGGGGATGTGGAGGAGAAGGTGCTGATCTCCTCTCTCTGGTGACAAGTGACAGGCTTTGAGCAAATGGAATGAAGCTGATTTGGGGAAAGTTCAGACTGGACATTAGGAAAAGTTTCTTCACTGAGAGGGTGTTGAGCACTAGAACTGTTTCTTCAGAGAAGTAGATATGACATTAAGCCTGTCAGAGTTCAGGGCACATCTGAATGATGTTCTTGATCACATAGTCTATTTTTAGGTAGTTCTGTGAGAAGTAAGGAACTGACTTGACAATCCTTATGGGTACATTCCAACTTGAGATAGTCTAGTATGCTAAATAATTTCACTTTGTGGAATAGTTAAATATTTTCTGGGAAAAGAAGAAAGATAATAAAAGTGAGACATTAGCAAATTTATCAATTGCAGATGAAACTGTTTTTTAAAGCTTGCATTCATGGATGTTGCTGGAAGCCAAATGATTTTAGAGGTGGAATTTTTCCAGCAATGTGTGGGTACTACTTAGGGTTTTGCTCAATATATAGGCTTTTATGAAATCTGTTTTTAATCATATAATATTCATAATTTTTAAGACTTTTCAGAATTATATTTAGAGCTCTTACTTGTAATGGAAGGCTTAGCTTTTTAGGAAAATTTTTTTCAGGGTTGTTGCAGAGCTTGTCCAGACCACTTTGGGAATAAATTCCCTCTGGTCTGCTTCATAGCTACTCTTTATGGTGCTAGTAAGAATGATTCCACTTACTCATGATGTTTTCTTAGTATAATATACATTAGAAAGGTAATATTCCTTTTTTCCCATGGTCTCCTTGAGTTTTATCTAAATAGTAGTTTATTAGGCTTATTAATAATGAACTACATATCACATGATGTCTTGCATCATTAGTTCTTTTAATGTATTAAAATACTCTTCAGATAATAGGTGAAAAACACCTGAAATGTACTTTTTTAGTATTTTCTAATCAAGCTTTAGAATAATGTATGATGACAGAATCCCTCAGAAGCAAAGTGCAAAGGCAAATGAGAAAAGCATGGATATAAAAATGAGTCATAAATACTTTCCATTTAAATATCTGAAAGTGGATGTTGCAATTCACACTACATAGAAGTTGCTCAGATATGCAGGATAAGAAACAATATAAACGTTTAACACAAATTTTGTAATCAAAGGTCAGATTTACTGCTACACTTTGGTTACTTAGTGTGGCTCCAGTGACACAAAGCTGTCACAAACTCAGCTTTAGAAGCTACTTCAATGGCATTTATAGCTGATTTTCAGAATGTTCCCAATCTTTGTTGTAGCTGCAAAAATTCTTGAGCAACTAATTTCGACACAGCAGTCACCATTAAGTAATTAATATGAATCAGTAGCTACAATGCAATATGAGATTGCACATGCCTACATTCTCATAATTAATGGTTAAATAACCTCAGTAACTCAGCTACAATGATAAAAACTGTGTTGAATATGACATTTTTTGTGATGAGAATAAATGGAGCTGCTATAGCACCTCAAATCCTTTTTTTTTGTTTGTTTTTTTCTGCTTTTTCTTTTTTGTGGCAAATGCAGTTCAATCTGTGGATGAGTATTTACTTGGAGAACAGAACCTGTCAGGTCACATCTGAGCTGTTTTGTTTTGGTTTGTTTTATTATGTATTTTAATATTAAATAATAAACTGTAGCGACTTTAGATCTGTTTTAAATATCTTCCTTTACTGGAAACCGAAGAAAACAAAAACCTCTCATGGGCTGAATTGATTCCAATGTCAAGAATGGTAGCAGAAAACAAGCTGAGGAAACAGCTAAATAATACACATGTTCCTGCCTTTATGTCTTCCAGGATAGAGAAATATGGGTTTTAATCCTTCACAGGAAACAAAAAAAAAAAACAACCTGAAACAACTCCATTCTGTTTACTGCCAAAGGAAAAATATCCATTAAAGCAATATGAAAGTCTACTAATTCCAAATTTACAAAGTGTGTGAGACTTAAATCTGACACAGTGTTTTAACCTTAACATTAGTTCATTTTTCTCCATTTGTAACATGGGCTAAATGAAGCATCTAACCCAGCCATTAATTTCATTGGTCTTTTCTGTTCAGCAAATGAAGTCTTAATTTTATTTAACCTAACATTTTAGTGGATTGACCACAACCAGAGCAGAGAATTGCACTTGTTATTTTACAAAAATATTGAAAGAAGAGTGTTCCTTAATTTGCACCCAACCTACTAATCCAGTCAATAATTCAGACAGCCAATAGACAAAGCAATTGCCAGCAGCTATTACAGTCATGATTCAACAGGACAAACAAGATCCTTACTTCGAATAATTGCTCTCACTATTTCTAGTAGGTCTGTTGCATATGGAATGCATTTTGAAAATTTAATAAACCACCATCCTTCATGTGTAGCTTGACACTTCTGAATTATGGACTCAAAGTCTTGAGGCTTTAAAAAGGAAAAGTGGGGTCTGCAAGCAAAATAAGATCAGCGTAGACAATACATGTATTCATTCAAATATACATAAAGTGTTTGCAGCATATTACCTCTGCATTCTGAAGCAAATAACACCTTTGAACCTGTGCAGACTTCTGTTCACTTTGATCATTTGAATAAGCACACAAAACATCCCTAATCCTGATTGTAGAAAACAACAGCAACACACAGAATTAAGATGCTTACAAATAAGGAAGGAGACACAGTCCATCTATAAGCTGGAATCAAACAGTTTTCCAAGGATCCTCTTGGAATCTTACTTACTTCTTACTTACTAGAGTAGCTGAGGTGGAAGAAATCCAGATCTAGGTTTTAAACATAACAAGTAGCTCCCACTGGCAGTCACAGAGACCCAGCTGAGGAGTCACAAGATTTCTGGCAGGATGAACTAAATCACTCTGAATCACATGAATCAAGCACTGTTGATATTCTTTCAGATTTTTTTCTTTCTTCTCAGACTTCATCCCAGAATTAAACACCTAAATTGCACACTCATGCTTCAAAAACATTTAAATGGTTTTATTTCATGTATCATCTCCAGATAAAATCTTGTTTCAGAGCTTGCTTTCAATGATGGAGTTTTTCCTTTTGCCTTTTTGAAAGATTATGCTTATCTCACTGGAGAGTTGTTTTGGCCAGCTGATGTGTGTTTTTTACGTCACTGGGTGAAATTTTTATCTCATTGGAGGTGCTTAGGTTTTTGTAATATCAAAAGCAGGAAGCATGATACTCAAGTACTTGGACCAGTTTACCTAGAAATTTTAAGGTCTTGGCCCTATCATGGACGGTGGTCTGGCTCCCAGCAAGAAGTTTGTGTTTTACTCTAGGAAGGTAGGAATAGAAAATCAATGTGCACAATCAGGGCATCAGAAAAAAAAGAAAAAAAAAAAAAGGAAAAAAAAAAAAGGGAGGTGATTCAATATTAATGGTGAACTTTTACAAAAATAAGGACTAGAGTTACCATCTCAAAAATTCACTCATATAAATAAAGTGCTAGTAAGAGAAGTGTCATCATTCCAGGCTATATGTACATTCAGTGAGGAGAAGCTGACAACTTTCAGAGCTGTTTTGTCCACTAAAGACAGTCTTAAAAGGCTGATCTTTCCTTTCAGGTCATGCAAGGCTGACAAGTCTTCTAACACTGGCATATGAGTTTATTGCCTAAACTGTTTAGGATATGAATTCTGGGTTCTTCCCAGCATTAGATCGTTTAAGATATCTTTCATAAAAAATAAACATTCCTCTTTGTCCAGTGACTTTTTCTACATACTTACTCCTATTTGTGGAGTTTTGAGCACACTGAAGACATTTACTCAAAATTCTAAGGAACTCATCAGGACCAAAATTTTATATTTTATTGTACAACACAAAGGCATATTCCAAAGAGTAGTAATATATCATGCCAATTTTTTTTTTACTGTGATTATGTGATACAGCTTTTTCCATTGAATGCTTAAGTTGATTTTGCATAGAAAGAATAAAATTCCTAAAATGCATATATAGACATGTCCCAACTAGAAAATTTCACCTTGGGAGTGTCGACATTCCTGAGCCATAAAAAATAGCTGCTGGTTAATTATGTCCTTCTGGCATGACTCAGTAACAGAATAATGATGTGCTTGAGATATCATTAAAATTCTGAGCAATAGTTCTGTAAGTTATTCTCCTATTGAAATAGCCTGGAAAATTGAAAATCCTTATGTCTTGTTGTACCTCTTTTATATTTTTCTGTAGAAATAGGCTGGGAAAAATAAAGAATAAACTGAACCTTTTCTTTTTCTGCCCAGTAAAGAGTTTCACAATACTCCAGAAGTATTGGACCATACAACAAACATGATTATTTAGATTCAAAACTGCTATGTCATGACATAACATGCATAAAGTGTGCCTGCCATAAAGTGTGATTTCTGTGACAATTATACAAAAAAAAATTAAATACTCATGGAAAAACAGTTATTAAATTTATCTACATGAAAGGTGAAACGATGTTTGGAAAGGCATCTACAGATATTTTTATTTTTCATATTTTTAATTAATAGTTCTTTGTAGAGTTTAGTGCAAGAAATAACCCCTGGTTAATGTATTAAGTAATTAACTGTAATACAAAAATATTTATCATCTATTATATAGAAAACTGTTTCAGAATAGGTCCTATATTGTATAAGGAGAAATACTGAAAATTAAAAGCACTTTTCACAGGTGCTCATGTGTTTTCCCATCTTGAGAGCGATCCAATCATTATTTAGAATTGAACAAAACAAGGGGAAAACAGTATTTTACCCTTTTATGTAGTCCATTCAAAGGCAAATGGGTTCATCTTCTTTCCGTAAAAGATACGTAAAGTCATCTTACTCATCAGGTTCTTTGTCAAACCTGGCTGTTAAGCACTAAAAGTCTGCTGCGGTAACCTCAGTCCTACCAGAAAAATTACTTAACACAGAGTGGGAGAATACATTGGTATTTTGTTTTCAATATCAGGTCTTTTATGAATTTAGATTATGCAAAAGTAAGAAGAAAAAAGAAGCACTTATTTTAATGTCAAGTATAGAAAAAATAAAAATATTTTTCCTTGCTTTTGGGAAGAGAGGGAAAAAATATGCAACTGCAGGCAACCAATTTTAGCAGTGAAAAATATGTTTCTCACAGGGTGAGAGCTGCTATAGGATTGAAACACAATTTTCAAATGGATTCTAAGTTTATCCTAAAAAATTCACATATCCTCACTCCATGAGTGGCTATATTTTTAATTTCTTCAGATACTGATTCCCTCTTTCCTTCATTGTTTGGAATTACAATAAAAGCGAAAATGTGAGTCTTGGGCAAAAGTAATGTTTTCAGAATGCTTCCAGGATATTAGTGACATTTGTGGAGACTTCACTGAATATAAGATGAGCTCAAGCTGTCATGCTCTGCAGTATGGTTAGTACGCACAAGACTCTCAATGTGATTTGATTTTATTGCAGTTAATAACCAGGGAATTTATTTTAACGTTGCTGAGACTTTTCGGTTGCTTTATGCTTTTAAATATTGAGGGATTTTTTGTTCGCTTTGCAGGGTTTTTTTTTTTAATTTTTATTCTGAGGTTAAAAAAGAAAAAAAGCTTAATGTTGCTTAGTGGAAAGTGCACTAGGAGGCAATTGTCAGAAATAAAAAATGCAGTGAAAGTCTAACCTGCTTTACAAGTATATTAATCATTTTTCCCTGGTAACAAATAGAAAATTCCTGAATCTGCCCAGTTGGTGCTTGGGAAGATTCATGGTGTCAAACGTATCCTCATGTCATCTGATATCTGATCCTCTTTTGAATAAAAAATTATTATATAATTTTTAAAAGTACTTGTTATCTCTGAATATTCTTACTAGTGGATTTTTATCATGAAAGAGGAAGCAACCCATGTCTCAAAAATTAACAATGCCCCGGTGCTCCTAGCCAAGTCTGATAAACCTAATAAATATTACCACAAGTAGAGACTCTTCCCTTCTACTCAGCTAAATTGCAGTACAGTTGGAGGTTTTAGAGCTCATTCTAAGTCATAGTGTCATAACAAAGACACCTGTAGGGCTTTTAACTTGGCAGAATAACCAACCTAGTGGAGAAAAATGTTGTTGAACACCATTTTGTTTTGAAGCTTCAAGCTACCAGCCAGTCTGGTGGATGGTTTCTAGACTCTATTCATCAGCAGTTGTCTCAAATCGAAGTGGCACTAAGAGTCCTACTGATTGATCTCCATGTAACATTCCACTCTGCTGCCTTTTTGTACCTTTTAAATTGAATAAAAATGCAATCATACAGGACCATAAGTCACCAAAAATATTTTCATTCCAATAGTGCAAGCATGATATACTTTCAATTATAGATGAATCTCTGTTGTAATATCTTCTAAATATCTACATATTCTAAATATCTGATTCCATAGCATAACTGGACAGATTTCTTGTTAAGTGTAAGATTTCCCAAGATATTTTATAAAGCACTATTCTCTCAGTTTTGGTGCCAAGAGCATATCAAGGCTTTTGAAAAACTGTTTGTAACCATGCAATTAACCTTAAAGGAATGGTATGGGACAAAGCACAGCTTTTCACTAGTAAGTGATTATGACTAATGCAGGCTCATTACAAATGTGTTTAGGCAAGTGAATAGTATAAACACAAAAAATGAGGAGACCCTCATTAAGTGAATACTGATCACTCTAGACTAGTTCTTACAGTAGAAAGTACATTTTTTGGCAATCTAGATGAAACCCTCTTAAAATTTTCGTTATGTACACTGTGTTGTCGACCTTTGTTCTAACAACTGTCTAAGCTTTTATATTAAGTAATATATTCTTACCTTTGCCTCAGAGGTAATTACAATAAACTAATTATGTTCACTAAGTAACTATTATTTATATTGTTCTCAAGTTTTTTTTTTTGTTGTAATAGAAACTCTACATTAGGAAAATAAGAAAATTAAGTAAGATATAGGCTAAATATAAGGAATCTAAAGAAGCTGATCACAATTGTATAAACCTATGTATTAGAAACCACAATACTGTACCACATTTTAAAAACAAGGAAAATCAACCGTCTTTCAGGGCTGCTTCTTATTTATTAAAGTTATAGATGACAAGAGAGCTTAAAAATTCTTAACACCTTTCAACGTCATTTTGCTTTTAGTTGGGTGTCCAGATAAAGATTAAGGAATGTAACTTCAGGAATCCTGCTGTGACAATTTTCACTTCTGTTCTTTTTCTCTCTCCTGTTATACCTAATGCCAGAAAAAACCTGGAGGAAACATAACAATTTAATAAAGTACAGAAAAAAGAAAATGCTCAGAATTCCAGCTGAGTTTTCCACTTTGCTGGTAATTATCAAAAGTGCCTACCCACAACTGGAAATTAGAAGAGAAACTGCTGTTATTGTCACTTCCCTGCTCACTAGGCTGCTGGCTGCTTTTCTTATCCGCAGTAGTCCCCTAAACAAGTTATCCAAAATCAACAAGCTGTGAAGTTCAGCTACTGTGCACTCATTTTAAAAGCACTTTCGAACGCAACACTTCTATCTCAGATATTAAGTTTTCTACCACTACATAACATGCCAAAGGAAAGATGGTGCTCCACAGAAATGCAGAAACCAAAAACAAAATTTAAAAAAGAAAAAAAATGAAATGATGAAGTATTGCTGAAAAAGTGTGAAGGGCTCTGGCTAACTGAATATTACATTTGTTAAGGTTAACATATCAGAGTTTCTTCTTGTGCCAGGTGTCAGAAGTTTGTACTGAGCTCACCATTGTCATACACCAGCTCGTTTGCAGTAATGACCTGGAAAGACAGACAGAGACAAACAGTGTCTGTCCAAACAAATTTGCTGTCCAACTCTGGCAATGCAGAAAAAATCTGTCTTTCTCCTTTGTCTTGGATGTGGAGAAAATTGTCCAGCAAGTAGAAGTGGAAAAAATTCTACTCTCCATGTGTCTGGAGCGGTAACTGAGTAAGTGGTCCTCTGAGCAAGAGAGATAATATGTACCACAGGCCATCCTGTGGCTTTATCTGTAGGACTACAGAGAGGACATGAGGCAGTGGAACGGAAAATCTTCCTTGACCCTGGAGAAACAGGTATGTAACTTGCAAGGAAAAACAACCAAAAAAGAGAGTTCTTCCAGGAAAACTGCTGCTCCAGTCTCAGTGGGCAGTTTCCCAGATAGAATAGAAGGGCTCATTTTTATCCTGATCAAAGGTATTTCAATTTTTAGTTATGAGGAATGAGTAGCAAATACTATGTCCAGAACTAAAAGGGCTCTGCCTTGAGCCAGCGGGTGTGCTCTGAATTGAAGCCCCAAGCAGCCCAAGGTCTGAAGTGGAATCACTGCACTGCCTCCACTGGGTGCTGTGCATGGGCCTCAGGCACTTCTCTTAACAGCCGGATGGTGCATCAGAGTAAAAGACATAAAAGATCAGAAAGTAATCCTGTCTGACCACAAAAGGTAGCTGTCCAGCCAGTCAGCGCAGACTCCCTTTCAGGTCAGTGGAGAGAGATAAGCACATTGAAGAAGCAGTTCAGATCACACGTAAGATAAAGTAGCTTCTCTCTGCCTATTTCTACTGACTAGAGTCAGAAGTCAAGCTGTCTAGGCTCCTAGTTTAGGTATTAAGTATATAGCTGAGTAAGAATAATTTGATCTCCATGTTTGTATTATAGCCTGTTTGAACTGGTGAGTAGAAGGATCACTGTTGCAATAAGATAATAAAATTATGTTTTTCTCACTTTTCTTTCTTAATTTAATATAATTTATTTTTATAATAAATACTATTTCCTTTTGTGGATTTCACAAAGATATCTATTGTATTAGATTAATGTGAAACAAAAGCATCCATTGTTGCTTAAAAAAATAACACAAGGAGAGAAAACTTGAAGCTTCCACTGTACTTAGTCTTTACTGCGAATTCTGTTTAAACGGTACTATGACTTTGAACCTAGTTTTAGTTTCTACAAAATGAATTCATACTGATTTTTGAATAATAAAATAAAAGGAATTATTTTTTCAGAAGGTCATTCAAGAGGAGTGTAAAGGAAAAAAGCAGGACGTTAGATGACAGTTCACATGATCATCTATTTAATTCCAGTGTCATTACATAAAGAAATTTGACAATGTTATAAAGTTACATACACAGCTTATATACAAATAAATAGTCTTATACATGCAAATATAATCTGCCATTGAGTATTACAGGCGATATCCAATGTTCTATATATTAACATAAAACCGTATTTTTAAGCAGCTGAATCTCTTTGCTTAGACTAAAAGAAAATTATATTATAAATATTGATCAATACATTTAAAAATGAATTATAGGTATTAGGCCTTTTAGGAAAGCATGAAAAATAGTAAGTTTTTTCTAATAAACATTGGTTTTTACAGGCAAAACTTGAACCCTTTGGAGAGTGAGACAACACAATGGGTGACTGAAGGAAATTCAGTGCTGCAAACATGATGCATCTGCATCTCAGCAAAGCATTTGGTTGAGAATCTTGTGAAATATTACTCTGAAAAAATCGAATTTCCTTGGATATAAACGGTATGATACAGCATGAAAAGTATCTCAATAGCCATAAACAGTAGTTAATGATGAACGACAACTTATCAGATAGGGAGAGATGTCTAGGGGCATACTAGTGTAGAATATTTCAGCCTCCTTCTTTATCTGACATCTTCATTAATAATTTAAAAGAAGTTTAGATATCATATTAATGAAACTCACAGATGATGCTAAATTGAGATGTGATGCAGAGAGAATGACAAAGAATAAAATAGCAGGGCATTAGGCATGAATCCACATAGTGTCTCCCACTTCTCTGATTTCACAAGTCTAAAGTGTTTTTTTATATTATACATTCTACACAAGTTTCTTGAAACTTATTTGCCCGCTTCCAAATTGGACCTAAAAAACTTTTCATTGTCATCAGAGATAATAAGCTATCTATAATAATCAGTAAGAAATACAATGATATTTATTGCATAATCAGAAACAATTATATAAGATGATACTTATCTGTACAGGTGTCCATATGGAGAGAGAACAAGGAATTTTTTTAACAGGTTACTTGTCAGGTATAAATATGTTTAAATATGAAACACAACAAAGAAATCTTTGATGTTGCATAATAATACATTTTGCATGAACCGTATTCTGCCTAAATAATAGTACAAAAATGCTAGATTTATGGGGAAGAAAAGGCAAACTCATTCACTCCTTTGCACACAGGAAGATGAGAAAGAACTTAATTATTTTTTTTTTTTTACTGAAACAGTTGAGGGTTACCGTATGATAATAGACTTCCTCATATTCTGTTGTGTTTTTTTAGCTGGCTTTTCATCTCCTAGTGACATACAGTAATAAATTTCTTGCCTGTATAGACGTGCCTTTGCACCCATGTTGAGCTATTGCCTTCAGTCAGGTTCACTGAGGAAGCAAAATCACCTTTTCTTTTTTGCCTCTTTCTTCCTTTCCCATGAGGATCATATTGCAGGATCAGGTATTGAGATCTTACAATACAAGCTCAGTGTTGCTGTTGAAATTAAATGCTATTCTTAACTACCAGAACATAAGTACTGAAGATTACACAAGGATAATGTTTATATTTATTAATTTTCTCTAAATCTGGATTTGGGGGTTGATAGCTCATTAAGGATTTTTGGCTGTTTGTTTAGTGTACTCTCATACCTTACTCAATAAAAATGTGTTACTCTCTGCCTCTACTCCACTCTTGAAAATTTTCAGCTTATACAGGATTACAACTGCATGTTAGAATTATATGTTAGCACATGGAACTCTTTCAAATGTAAATAAGTCTTTTTGGTTTTAGAAAAAAAAAGGAACAAAGCAACTTTTATCCAAGATGTCCTAGCTGTATTCTTCCATTGGTTGTGTTTGATTTATATCTTGTGAACTTCAAGGATTCTGAAGGGTGGAAAATTACTAAAATGGAAAGAAGATGTCAAGGATTTGGGGAAGGAAATTAAGTTAGTGGCAAAAATATTCTTTTTGTTTCTTATGGTACAGTGCAAAACAGTTCATTGTGTACTTCCTTTTGAATAGGGGACAGTTACTTTAATCTTTCATATGGTCAGTGAAATGCATAATAAGGAACTTAATTTGATGCCTTAAGTTGTTAACTTTTATATTCTTCAGATCCTGTACTGCATTAGTGTATAACTCTAAATTCCATATATTCTCTTCACATTTTTGACAGACAAAACAATCTCAGGCCTGAGACCCAAGGACACCTACTGCCTCAGGCCCCAAAGGATGTAAACAAAAGGGAATCGGGGAAGGGAAAGCAAAAAGGGAATATGACTTCATTACCTGAAGCTATAATTGGACAACTAGCCTCTGATATGCAAACAGACCAAACATATCTGTCTGAGCAACTCATGACAATTGCTCATTTTGGATGTAGTTTCTCCAGCAGCTTTTGCACTGCTCAAGGTGTATCTGTGGAAGGCCTTTAATAAACACCTACTTTATTCTTTTAACTCCTTATAGTCTATGTTCTAGGTAGCCATTTCAAGGCATCAAATTAGTCTTAAATTCTTCAACGGCTTTACACTTTTTTCCAAACATCTCTGAAAGTAAAACCTCATGTATCCTTGTTCACAGAACAGTTGGGTCAGGGGTGTCCCTCATACTCCAGAACTTGTTTCATGGTGGTGCAATCACCACTGTCCTGAAGCTGTTCACAACAGGAATTTCTCACATGTTCTGCTAGATAAACTTTAGGTAGTTGATAATAGCTATTATATACTTCTGAAGATCTTTTAAGTTCACATACCATCATATGCTGTGTTAGTTCCTCCAGACAATAAGAAATACACAGTCTTATAAGAACAGCTCTTCATGCACTTATAAGCAGGATTTGTACCAAGTAGCCCTCTTGAAAATGTATGAAGAAGTAGGAAGCATCGTAAAACGATGTGTGAATATAAATGGAGATAATAAAAAAGTTTTTGAAAGTTCATCCTTTATTATTGTCAGACAATTATGGGTGTGGAGGATTAGTCAGATATGCCCAGTTATACAATTTGCAAATGTTCTCTTGTAAGAAGAGACATAGCATACACATTAATAAGATATACTGCATATATAGCTTCTAGTTTACATGCTTTGGTTACAAATAGAATGTCATGTCTTAGGGGACAGCATGATGGCATTGATATTACTAGTAATAAAATGCAGGAACAGAATGAATGAACCTTTACTGGCTTGTAATCTCACTGTCTCAACACTTTTTAAAATCTGAATAGTGATTGCTACTTTATTAGAAACAACTCTGCTGCATCACTGCCAGCAAGTATCAGATGAAATTAAGGACTGAGAAATCCCTATTGATTACAATATTATTGTGTAACAAAACCAATTTACATCTCAATTCTTAGGCTACTGAAGAGTCTCAGGTAGCTCCCTCATTACCGAGAGTTAAACGTGTAAAATGAGACCTTACGTTTTAAACTACATGATAGATTTAAAGTTTTTTAGATTTGTCATTATGATGATTGACAAGTATAACTGTCATGCAAGGCATACTTTAAAAAGGATAAAGTACATTTTAAATTTGACTATGTTTCTGCCAAGAAATAAAAGAAAATATGACAGTTGATCTTGCAAAGATGCAGTTTTAATGTAGTAAATATATTTTTTTATACATAGTCTAAATTGATAAAATAAGGACAATAAATTTGAACATATCTAACTACACTTTGCTAATTGATGATGATGTCATTGCATAATTCAGTACACTAACATGGAACACTCCTGGTAATGGTGACAGTACTTATTATTCCCACATCTGTACATAATTTGAAAAGTTTATTTGGCCTTGGCTTGTATTTTGCAGGAATGCTCTTACACAGATCATTAGCTTGGAAAATGTGACAAGACTGGTACAATTTCTTTTTTTATTTTTTTTTAATTCTCATAAATATAAAAAAACACTAAAAGATAAATAATACTATAAGACAGATAATACTAAATAATACTATAAATACAGATTATTAAGATTTAAGTCAATTATTCAATAAGATTATTAAGTCAATTATTCAAAATTAGGCAGTGCTACACTTAAATTTACCTTAAATTGTTTTATCTATTCTGTCCATTCTGATAAGTTTAGCTGCCTACAGTAAGTGACTAACATAGGTAAAGAATATAATATGGGAATGACTGCAGTAATTTTGACCAAATATTTATCTAAAACTCATTTGTCTGACCATGACCATTAATGAATAATGATGGAAGAGTTTAAGACTTGCATTTGCCTAGAATATTCCTGTAGTTTTGAGCATTTTTTCTTTTTGCTAACACTTCCTCAATCAAAACCAGTATCTGTATCTGAAACAGAAAAACTCTTCCCGCTCAAAATCTTCTGTGAGGACTAATTATTACACATATTTTTTGTTGTTTTTTACTTGTCACAGTTTAAATTCAAATTTTTAACATGTCTTATGGCATGCAAACTCAAGAATGTGAAGTGCATTTCCTGACCCATAGAAAGAAGGAGAACACTTGTAATACCTGTTTTTTATCTACTGCAATGTTGGTGGTTCACTTAATTTAGGAGTCTGCATTTGTCTGACCTCAGCAGTGGGAGCTAAGTGATATCAAATAGATGCAGATATAATTATTGTGCAAAGAAAATATTAAGATACTGGACAAATTTCATCTGTGACAATTTCAAAAAAGATGACATGGGTCTTAATGCTGGCATATGTAAAAAGGTCTCAGTTACCACCTGAATCAAAGAAATGAAAGATAGAGTTTCCCTTAATCAACAGCAGTCCAAGCCTTAGTTGTTCTTATGTTTTATCTATGAAAAATATGGACTTGATTTTCATTTTTCTCCATGATCAAGAAAATCACTGAAGTGCGTACTCAATTTTTAACATTAAATGGCTCAATACACAACAATACTTTTATAGCAGCACTTAAGCATTTTTCTGGATTAGTACTCTGGCCAGTAATGCAGTCTTAACTTTTTTTCTTTGGTGTTTCCTGGACACATAATGAATTTCTGACCCCTAGGACCCTTCCATTCTCCACAGAACTGTAAGCTTGGAGTTCAAGTATATTAGAAGGTCTATTTATTACTACTTAGCCTGGCAGCATCGTACTGGCATCATGTTGAATTTCTGCAAGTGAACAATGAGCTTTAATAGCTACTGAAAAGGTTTGGGGTTTTCTGAAAGCTTAAGCTCTTTTAGAAATAACACTCTCTCTGTAATGAAGTTCTTTTATTTTAACTTTTTTTTTTTTTTTTTTAATTCCCCTGGTGAAAAAATATTACTGCAAAAGCTCTTCTAACACAAACATCCACTTTATTTTTATTGATTTCTTTTCAACAAATGGCTAAGCAGCCACTTCCGATAAAACACTTAGTGAGGTCAAAAGAATCAGGAAATATGACCTGACCTGTGGACTTTGTACAGAATGATGAAGGTCACATCAGGTTGCTTGTAAAATTACTAAATCCATAACATTACCACAGATTTTTATTTATAATGCATATACATATGTAAAGTAACAGAAAAAAGTACTCTAAAGTAAGATGAACATATCTGTCCACCAGACACATAAAACTGCCCCAGATTTTCATAAGAATGTTGCCGTGTTTAAAGGCAATATTCATCTTGATGAAGAAAATGATGAAACATCATGATGAATAAAATGACAAAATATCTGAAAACAGATTATTTTTTTTTCAAACAAAAGCTTCATTTTTTTAAATTTTAAAATCCGGAAATGGGTAATAAAGGACATCCTTTTCTTTGCAGACAGGGATCAATGTTAATTACACAAGGATATCACATTCAATACACAGTTTCCAAATTGACATTAGGTGAACTTAAGAATGAAGTTTTTCCATCACAACTGGAAAGGACTGAGAGATTTTTTCAATGTAATAGGTTATTGTAATTCACTGCATGAAGGGAGCAACTGCAGACTGGAAACAGGAGGTCCCTCAAGCGTTGTGGTCTTTGTTCAGAGTTTTCCATTCAATTTCTACAGTTCTTTTTTTATGACACTACTGATGGACAGCCAGGAAAACATAGCACTAGGAGAAAGTATTCGACACAAAAAGAAATGTAGAATCAGTGCAGGATCAGCAATTCGCTCTTTAGGTCTAGAGCTGAAATTCTGAAGTGGATTTTCTTAAAGGGATTCATATTTTAACATGCATAGAAGTTTCCCTTCAATTGATTAAATACTAGAGAAACTGAAACCAAGGAATCACTTGGCATTATAAAGCAAATAAACTCATATCATGAATTGTATTTTAAGAATAACATGCTTTCTTACTAATACAAACTGGATTTAACTTCTCTAGAATTAGAGGATTCAGGTCCAGATAATCATATAAGCAAAATGTATATTTTATTTACATAACAGTCATAGTGGAACTAAAGTGTTCTTCAGTGTGATCAAAAGCTCCGTGAGTGTCCGTAGCTGTTATATAAAGGCTGGACACAGTTATATCCATAGTGTTTCAACAGGATATATGCAATTATCATCCACAGTATTTTTAACTTTCACATGTGTTTGTCACAGAGTTATACAGGAAATGCCGCTCCTCTCCAAATCCCAGCACCACTCATAAAGTTGAAGTGAATTTTCTTCACTGAGTATTCAGAATGTCCCATCAAAAGGCTGACTCAGAAGCTACCAAAGAAAAAAACATTACACAACTTCCTTTTTTTTTTTTTTATTACTGCTTAAAAAACTTTTGCAGGAAAATATTGAACATGTTTCAACATACTTCTTAATCTGAAGACATCCAGACTGTCATATTTCACTTGTCATAAGAGTGTCCTAATCATTGGACACACATCTTTACCCTACATTTGTTATGATGACAACTTTAAATGTTGAAATTCAGGACAATCTCAGACAGATAAATTACTCTTACTCAGACATATCAGAGTTGCTTAGTACAAGTCAAAGACTTTGTAGATGATCAGTCTTTGGTATGGAAGATATTACATTCATATGATTTATTGGTCTGTGCAGATCAACCATTTTTTTGAACATTCCAACACCGGGAGCATTTAAAAATGCTGCTAGTTACAGTGACTGGAAAAAAAAAAAAAGCTTTAACTGTTTCATCAAATGGGGCCGAGCTTATTAAAGTGCAGACATCTCATGTGTCCTAAACCAGGATATTACGTTATAGAGAATGCCTGGTAAAATTAACTGCAGAAAGCAAGAACATGCTGAAGAAAAATAAAGACTTAAGGCCTACAGGACCATGACTTTCAGTGATACAAAATAGCTTTTCAAGGAAAGTATGACCCTCTTCCTTGTTTAATTAAGCACAGCAGCTTCAGATCATCAGGACTTTAAATATGTAGAAACCCATTGTTCTCCCTTCTTTTATGGAGCTTGGTATCTATGTGCCACGCAATTCAGTTTTAAGTTAAGGTTCAGGAAAATGTCTAGTAGATTAGCAATACAGTCTTTAGATATTAAGTCTGCATTTTTAGTGTTTTTCTCAGTAGGAATGAAATTAAACACTGAAAATAGAAATTAAGTTCGAGGCAGGGACTACAATGAGAGTCCTAATAACTTAGCACAGTAATGCACAACACCTGTTCACTCCCCTTCCATCACTACATATCCAGGATTGAATTCTGAGTAACAGCACAGAATAAAAAAATAAGACAAAGCCATACTTTTAGAAAGGTAGCCAAATTTTCCACATTTGTGATGAATCCTATATAAATGGTTACCTGTTGATTGAAGTCCTCTTTCTAGATTAGTAAAAAGGGAGTCCAGAATTCTCCTTAGTCTAGGGAGAGCAGCATATCCAGGTCCAGAATATCCTTTTGCTCATCTTCTAGAATCGAAACAAGACCTTTTGGGGATAGTTACTCCTGGCAGTGTCCTTCAGAACTGGTCAGACTTGTACATTCAGTCTCAGGGTAAGAGAGCATTCCCATACCAGTCACTTTCATCTTCATACCCTTAGGGATGTGGGCAGGAGTTAAGCAGCTAAAACTCTTAAAGAAGAAAAAAATCTATATGTTCACAATATTGGACCACAAATGTGATTGTGCAGATAAACAATATAAACTAGTTGACTATTTCTCTCTCTCTGGTTTTTTTTTTGGTTTTTTTTTGGTTTTTTTTTTAATAAGTTTTTAACTTGAATGACAAAATTCTTCTTCTGTTGTGTTTTAGGCTCTTATATGATCTTCTGGATCTAATCTTCTATGATTTGATTTTGCCAGACTGGCTTCTGCAGCAGTAACAAAAATTACTTGCTGGTTAACCAGTCTGTAGATTTTTTTTCTATATAACCCATGTAAGCATTGATTTTTTTATTCTTTGAATTTTTATTTTATATTTTATGATTTGCAAAGGAAGCTTCTTTGGGAAAATCAGTTATTATGAACAAAGTAATTTTTCTTCATCTGAGAAAAAAAGCTTTTTGTATAAAAAGACTAAAAAATATTCTTTTGCCAGAGCAGTCAGGCTTTCCAGGGCTTGACCCCTTTCCTCCAGCTTGATAATAAGGAAGGGAGAGCACTTTACACAAGGTATTTGAGAGCAAAGGCCAGCTGCTCATAACTAGTCAGACCTGACTCCTCATTCTCAGGGAACTACAGGAGGGCAGATGTGCAAGAAGTACCAGGAAAAGTGTGATTACAGATAATTTCAACTAGCTCTAGTTTTATTTGAGTCAATTCAACCAAGAGATCAAGCTGAATGACCTGAAAGGGTGACGTCAAAATGTGATCACATCTCTTTGCTGCCACTCATATGTCTTTTCTGTCATTCAGAAGAAACTTCTGTGACTGAACTCAAAATACTAAAATAGTCATGATTCTTGTGGAGTTGAATATAATAACTATTGTTAAAACTCTGTTACTAGGAGCAGTTGTTCACCTGTCTTTGGATGTATACCTTGAATACTGTTCACCAGGCTCTAGTTACACTGTTTTCAATATTTGAAACAACATGGATTTTAAAAAAATCAAACAAAATAAGTACTACTCCTTTGAAGAAATTGCATTTGAAAATTAAGCATTGTTTGTTAATTATCTTTTTAATGAAAAATGTAATTTGAGTAAAGACGTAAACTTCTTTTTTCAAGAAGTCACAGAACCACAGAACCAGAGAAAAAGCTGAGTTGGAATGCACACATAAAGATTATTGAGTCCAACTCCTGGCCCTGCACAGCACCATCTCCAAGAGTCACACTGTGTGCCTGAGAGCGTTGTCCAAATGCATCTTGAGCTCTGTCAGCCTGGTGCTGTGACCACTTCTCTGGGGAGCCTGTTCCAGTGCCTGACCACCCTCTGGGGGAAGAACATTTTCCTGATGTCCAACCTAAACCTCCCCTGACACAACTTCAGGTCATTTCCATGGGTCTGTCACTGATCACTGCAGACATCAGAGCCTGTCCCTCCTCTTCTCAAGGAAGTTGTGACTGCCATGAGGTCTCCCCTCTGTCTCCTCCAGGCTGAGCAGTCCAAGCAACCTCAGCCCCTCCTCACACAGCTTGCCCTCAAGGCCCCCTTCTGAGCACTCTCATAGCTTTATACATTGTGTTATGTAGACTGAAACTGCACACAGCACTCGAGGTCACACCAATGATGAGTCATTTAAACTTATAGCTTTATTCATTAACTTTGATGGGTGTTGGACCCAAATCCAACCTAAATAATTCTAGGATTTCTGAATGCACAGTGTACCCGGAAAGAAATTTCAAAATAGTTTGAGAATCTCTCTATAAGTTTAGAATAAGTTCTTTTGGATTTGGTTATCTAAACACCTAGTTGTATTTTTGTCAAGCATCACACTGATTGTGGCATTCTAGCTGAAGCCCATTTTATTCAAGGGTGGTAAACAAAGAGGATCAGATTTCTTGCACTCATTTCAAAGGCAAGCCAATCAATCCAAGATGTGCATGCTATCTATCAATTTGGAACGTGTTTAGCTTGATGAAATGAAGAAATTATTTTTTCTCTTCATGAGACCATTTGACAAAGTTTTATGGCTGTCTACACTGCAATTCTTTCAGTAAGTTTCGCCCTGGAGAGCGGTAAGTGACAATGACTAAGTGAGACAAATTAGTCACACTGAGAAGTACTGGAAATTTTTACAAATACAAGTCCTGAATCCACTATTCCCCTCCAACCTATGTCCCATTCTAAAAACTAACATGATGAACACAAATCAAACTGCCACCTAACAATCTGATTGTCTGGCTTTTTTTATTCCTGAGATATGGAACTAAAAACCATGTTTTTCTAGTTTCTGTGCTTCCAGTATGCTAGACTGCTGTCCAAATACATGTAAGCTTTACTATGCGCTATACTATGTGCTCACAGCTTCAACACACAGTATACAATATTTATTTCAAATATACTGAGAAATACCTGGGATAACAGAGCATTTCTGTTTAATTAACATATTTTGACACTTTTGAGGTATAAATAGTTCATAAATCCCCAGTAAAAGAAGTGTCAAAGCTTATGTTACTGCCATTTGCTAGCATTCTATAGAATTTTAAATCTAACATGGCACATGAAAAACAAAAAAACACATTCATGTCACCTAGGGAGCTTACAAAAGATGGGTTTGTTACACACTGGGAACATATACAGGAATTAATTTGAAATCTACATATCAAGACATGAAACTTCCAACTTTTTTGAAACTCCTGTGGATTCATCTTTTTAAAAACTTCAGGAAGGGAGGAAAGAGATGTGAAATTTATTGAGTAAAACTGTATATTATAAAATGTTTGGAGTAACAAAACATTTAGCTCAGACTGTCTACCCATTATATAAAAATACTTTTAAAAGGAAATAAAAATATAGAGTAAGAAAAAAAAATGAGGAATGGACCCAAACCTTAGGTTTAATGTAGTCAAAAAATGCACTAAGATATTGTTTAAAAATAGAATAGACAATAGAACATGGATGATACTTCTGTCACCAACAGCTTCAGATAAGACATCCAGTCTTATCCAACAACAGTCCAGGTAAGATTCTGAGCTCTGATATACAGACATTTAAAGTAGAACAGACTAGGCATGAGCTAGTTATCTGAGCTCCACTCAGAGGTGATGGAGATGAGGTATAAACATTTAATAGAGGCTAGGGAGTTGTTTAACTTACCTGAAAGCAACTAATCACATTTTTTTCACCTTACAGTCTCTCCATGTATCTTTGACTTGACAAAAGCGAACTTGGACAGTGTACACATTTGGACATATCTAAGGGAATCATGCTGCATCCTCAATTGCAATGATGACTTTGACCATGCTATTGCCTTTTTCCTCGTGTCTTTTTAGTGTGATCACATGGGGGTTTTTTTGTATTTCCCTTCTCTCACATTTATGGTTTATTGAGAAAAACCCCAAATAACTGACATACTGAATCAGATTTTGCAGCTCTTGTTTGTGTACCTCTAACTCAAGCTACAACAAAGACAAGTGTCTTAAACAGGTGTGGCTATGGGAACTTCTCTAGATTCAAAAGTCTGGCAAGATGACGGACCCACACTCTAACTCTTCTGCAGGGAAGCTCTTAGCAGGATTCAGCACTGAAACAAAATGCAGCTTCTATCTTTGATTATCTGAACTCTCTTTATGTCAAATTTCAGTGTCCACCTACCTATGACAGGTACCACAATAATACATATTTTGGTGCATGGGATGTTATATTAAATCTAATGCTCAAAATCAACTATACATCACTGCCCAATATATAATAAATTTGAGGGCCCAAAGCACCAGTGTCAATGTTCTAGAACCAAAGATGTTATGAACAAATCAGAACTCAAGAAATTTTAATGGCACTTACTACTCCATAAACGGAGGAAGAAACCAGTGCAGCAGGAATCTAACATTTTAAAGCCATGTTTCCTTCAGACTTTCTCAGTATCCACTAATTCTAATGAACTCCGTGTCTTGTATCATTTCACTCCCATGTCAGAGATGGCAGCTATCAAGGGCAATCAGCAGGTGCAGCAGTTTACGCAGAAGTTTCTGGGTACATCTTAGGGATTTTTTGAGAATATCTTTAGAGTTCATCAGACTCCTGGAGGAATCTCTGTAAAGGATATAGTCACAGAAATCTGAGACTTCTAGAAAAAAACTAGTTGCTCTTAAAGAACTGACAACTTCTCTTGACCAAAAAGTGCTTTGAGATTTTTTCCAACCTGATACTTGATTAGAAATGCCTGGTCAGTGCCCTGGTAGCAGATAATGGGGTGGGAGCTGCATCCAATAAAGAACCAGAACAAGCTGAGTTTTAGTCACATAGCAGCTACAGGGGAAAGACACAAGGGACTACAGTGGATAAGTCTGTTGTGGAGGGTGGAGAGATGGACACCCCAGTCTCCATGAGTCCTGTACCCAGCTCTGGGGTTCCCAGTATAAGAAAGGAATGGATCTCTGCAGAGAAGGCCACAAAAATAATCAGATGGATGGAGCACCACTTCTATGCAGAAAGGCTTAGGGAGCTGGGTTTGTTCAGCCTGGAGAAGGGAAAGCAACAGAGACATTGCTGCAGCCTTTCTTCTCTTTCAGTGTGTAAGGTGGGTTATAAGAATGATTGAGACTTTTCTATCTCATAGTGAAAGAAGAAGGGGAGATATTTTTAAATTGAAAGAGATTAGACTTAGACTGGAGATAAGGAAGAAACGTTTTTATGATGAGCCTGGTGAGACATTGGAATGGGTTAACCACAGAATTTGTGACCCATCTGTGGAAGCCAGAACAAGATAATCTTTGAAGGTCTCTTCCAACTCAAAGCATTCCATGATTTTGCTACCCTCTGCAGCTCTTTTGTGTGGACATCAACAATGCAGCTACAGGAGACCAGGGAGAGATTACGTGTGACAACATGGCCCTGAGGATGAGGGTCAAGCTTATGGAAGTTCCAGTGCTTTTATCCTCAGTTCTGCTGGTCACTATCCCCTCAATCCCTGTAAAAGTGATGGCATAAATAATCCTGGAAACCATTTCCAAAATTCTTAAGAACAAGAAAGTGACTAGGGATGATAACCATGGATATATAAAGGGGTAATTAGACCTAGCCAATCTTCTGCAATATAAGAACTGCATTTATGAGTGTTAATCAATGTTATCAACACATCTAGTAGTTAGCTAAGCTTATTTTTCCCAGATATGTTTATGTAGCACCAAAAAAAGTATCAAAAATGCCTTGTGCTGTAATTTTTACCATTCAGAATAACAAAAATTTGCATACAGTATAGTGTGAGGAAACAATCACATTGTCACTTTGCCACATGATACAAGAAAGGAAACTCCTTCCTTACACATTTGATGATATTTTTTATAATCCAAATGCATCCTTGTACAACACATTGCCATCTTTATTTTGCATCTGTGACAACATCTGCGTCACTTCTGTCTTTTCCCCAAAGGAAAAGATATAGAGAAGCAAATGCTTAAGAAGAATGAAAAAAAAAAAAATAAAGATAAGTGAAAATTTCTTTCTGGGGAAATAAACAGGACACTGTCTGGGGACACTCAAGTTAGCATCACATGCTAGGAAGAGCCTCTCTCTTACACTGGCATTGTGTTTCTGAAGGGCACCACAGGGCGAGGATGAGCTGTTCTTATTAGGACTAGCTTTAATAAGACATCATTACTCTTATTCCAACATCTCACCCAAGAGGCAAGGTTAAAACCCCTGGAGAGGGCTTTGCAAAAATGTTTTTGAAGAATGATTGTTAAATAAAGTGCTGATAGAAAATGGAGGAGGCTTAAGAGGAAATTGAATGACATAAAACCCCCCTTTCAGTAGGGAGCAGAGGATCAAGAAAATAGTAATTGAATCATAGGTATTGCTTGACCAGGATTAATTTGTTGAGTTCAAAAGCAGCGAGAAGTTGGTTAAGGATTCAATTTTTCTGGTCTATTTTCTCTCACATCTTTTGTGATGGTATCATTCTTGGTCAAAAGAAAGAATAATATTGAATTTTCACTGTTGGCATTACTATTCTTTATTTTGCATTCATTTCTGAATATTTCCTTTAATATAGAAAGCCCAATTGATTTTTATTGTGTCTTTTTTTCCAAGAACTTTATACTTTAAGGTGTTAGCTAGATATTTTATATATGCATTTATAGGGGATAATGAAAATTACATAAATAGACACATTTTTCTGGAAGTATTTTCATAATTTAAATTAATTATTTAGGATAATTATAATTTACAAGGAAAAAACCGCACAAAGTCAAAATAAGTAAGTAATTTA
Organism: Prinia subflava; assembly: GCF_021018805.1. Lineage (NCBI taxonomy): Eukaryota > Metazoa > Chordata > Aves > Passeriformes > Cisticolidae > Prinia > Prinia subflava. The sequence goes on along the minus strand of NC_086249.1, from coordinate 70,706,624 downwards.
AAAAAAAACACCAAGCAAGTTGTAAAAACCCAAGACTTTTTACTCTGTGAGCTCTGGTAAAGGAGCTTTTCTAATACAAAGCATGACCCAAAGGTTCTTTTCATTTCTGGGCTTTGATTCATATGGTTAATGATATCTTTATACTGATTTTAAAACTATATGAGATGTTCAAATTACTTCATTGTAGAAAGGAATCCCTCTGCATTGCACTATGGAGAGATTAAACTTAAATTTCCTGTTTGTTAAATAAAATTAGTACTGCTTGAAAATTGTAGCATAACTTACAGCGTTTCAAATAGTTTTGCAATCACTTTTCTATTACATATCTAAGTCTAAAATCTATAAACAAGTTAATAAATATTATTATTGAAACAAGTTAGAAATATAAGGTAAAAATTGTATATTTTGACTGAGTTCTGAAAACATAGAGTGACTATTGTTAACGAAATCATAGCTATACTTACTTGTATAGTGACTATATGCATAAACATACAGAGAGCTATTTATTTATCTCTTGTATAATCTTTAGCTTGTTTGAAAGCTTTCATCTCAAACAGGACAAATCCACCAATAGATAACTTTGGAACATGTTTTAAAATTAATTTTTACCTTATTTCTTCTTTGATACAGGAAAAATTAATATGGTGTCATTCCATAATGAAAGGTAATTTACAGCTACACAATATGGCATCCATGTAGGCAGTCATTAATTTTCACAGATTTTCTCACTGGAAAATTTTCATAACCTTTCTACATTTTTTAAATGTGGGAAGAGACAAAACTTAAATACATATTCAATCAGTTATTAAAATAAATTATATATATTTTTATATTATTATTTATATTTTGGTTGAATCAGGTTCATAAGTACTATCAGAACAAACCATATATATAATGTTCCTATTTAATGTATCATAGGTAAGTAAAGAACTTAAACAAAAGTCACCCAAACTTCTTGTAAAGTGTAAAATAATAGAATAAACTGAGGACTAAATACATTTTGGAGAGTTCTTATGTTGCTTTGGGCTATATAGTTCTGCTTTTCATCTGTACAGTAAAATATCAGTGGAAGCACTAGCATCTATCAGAGAATTTTCTTGAGAAGAAAGGTTTTAATCATTTTAAGGTGTTCAGTATGATAATACAAGCCATGCAAAGGAAGTATTGCTGTCCCGTTTGAAATAATGTCTTTCAAATCCTCTGAGCAGATGCTGAACTCTAAGCATCTACAGAAGCCATCACTACAATGGAAGGCAAGTGAATGTTTTCAGCAATTTTAATTCCTACAGGACTGAACCTCAACCGAAGTTCCTGGTATAAACAGAAGATGTAAGCAATTTTTTTTATGGAATTGAATGAAAGCTGTCTTCTTTTGGATTCAAAATCCCCTAAATTCCTATACTTCAGGACTTGTGATAATCATGTTGTAACTGACATTCTAAAGAGAGATTTTTCTGATATTCCTGAGCTTTCCCTTTCTGATTATCCATCTGTGTATTAATCTTTCTGAAAATGAAGTTCAGTTACAAGCTAAAAGCTGTTAATGGATGTGAACAAATGGAGAAAAATGTGACAATATGGTAAATCTGAGCTCCATTTGATTCCTGAACAATAGTATTCTGTGGGATTGCATTTTATGGAAATGGTTTGCTCTGGCTCACCCCTGGGAAATGTATGATTTATCCCCAGTCTGTACCCTCCCTGCAGTATCCTGTATCTGTAACCTCATTGGCTGGAGAATGTTACCGCGCCCCTTTGAACCTCTGTGATAAGAATGCTAAGGCAGAAGGCTCTGCCCCCTCTTGCCCCTCTTCCCCTGGAGGCGTCCGGACGCTCCTCTCTCCTCTCCCCCCCTTCCCCCTCCCCTTCCCCTCTCCCTCAGTGAATAAACCCTCACCTCATCAGCACCCCACCGGCGTCTGAAGTCTCCTTGCCTGCCAGCACGGGAACACCACGACCCCAAAAGACCCCGGGGGTCTCCGGGGGGCACTCCCCGGGGACCCCCCCCATAAATTTAAACAACAACAGTATTCTACCTAAGCATGAAGAAAACTTATGATTCTTATGACTGTCATATGGCACATTTTTGACACTATTTATAAAGGCAGGTTCAGAAAGGTGACTCATAGCAGGATCTGACAAAGTATTAACATATATTATTGCCATTTTTTTTGGGTGTGTGTGTAAAGCAAATCAGTTTTATGATGAAAATTTTAGTCATGACTGTAAGCCCTTTTGAAAACTTACACTGTACTTGTCTTTCCTTTTGTTCAACAATCCTTTCATTCTTTCATTAATCATTTCTCCAGTTCTGATTTTCTTTTCATGAAACCCTCTCTGTCCCATATTTATGCCTAAAGACACTTTATTGCAATAAATTGAACAAAAAATGTCACATCTTAAAATGAAAAGCATGTGTTGTGGCAAGCACCCACTGCTGTCTATATAGTCAAATGTAGACTGGTGACTGTCACCATGGCTGGATCAGATTTATTTCTGTTCTGAATGATATATGGCAAATATAATATAATTCTAGTTTGAATTCTCTGTGTGCATGAAGTTATGGAGCCATCTTCTTTTTTTGGAAGGAAAAAACAAACTTTGAGATGAGTTGCCCAAACAGAAACCTACTGCAATAGCAGATGAGTGATTATGTAGTGATTTGCAGCATAATTACTTATGAGAGACTGAATGGTTTATATTGCTGGCTTGATATCAGTAAACAGTTTTGCATAGTCTCCTATCCTTTTGCCCATTTTAACAAACTTAAACCTTTAAAACCTTAAAAACAAACCAGCCTCCTTAACTGCAAGTGCTAGATTGTTTACCACAAATTTAAAAAAGATAACTAGAGTGCATATTGGTATTCACAGAGGAAATCAGCAGGACTTACTGTACTTTTGACTGCAAAGAGGTGCATAAAAATGAATATTTAATAGGATGTCCACTTAGAACACTCTAAACATTGTCACTGGCACTCGTCCAGCAAAGAAAAACAGAAGGGGGAGGAAACTACACACTGCTTATTTTAATTAGGTGAAATTATGTGGTTCAATAAAGCATGACAGCCTGCATAATGAAAGAAGAGCCCCATGTTTATGAGAGAATTATTGATGACAAAAATGTTGGCAGCATGCATGTTTTACTGAGACAGTCAAAAACCATTTTATTATCTTTTCATTCATAATTTCCTGCAACATGCTTCAGTGTGTAAACTGATAACATGAGCATGTGGTGGAGGAACCTTTTCCTATTTTTTATTATAATGAACAAGGCCATTTTTCTTCTTCACTTCAGAAGTGAAGCTGTTGACCCTTTCATAGCCTGATGTAGAACATGGTAGAAGCAAACACAAAAAGGCAAAAGAGTATTTATCTTGAAAGGTGTTTATTCTATGATCTTGGATAGAGCATATTCCTTGAAAGCAGGAGAGAGGGATTTTAAACGTAAGAAATGAATGCTGGATTCTGATCGGCACAATAAAGTGTAATTTTTGCACTTCATGGATAATAGTTGCCTGGCTATAATTTAGAACATAACTAGAATATGTATTCTGCTTGCTGTATTTCAGCAAAATTTGACAGGAAGCTAACAAAATTCTACATGGAAAATAGATGCTATCTTGGAAAAATTAGCATTTAATTTTTTTAGAAAAGCAATGTTAGAGCTTCTCTAAGGTTTAGGAAGCAGAAGTGCAGGAAAGAAAGTAAAAGCTAACACATGAAATGTGTCATAATATGTCAATTTTTTAACAGGAAATTAATAAAAGTTTTTTTGAAAACATGAGCCAGTAAAAAATAAAGCAGAAGAAAAAAATTAACTTCTGTAAAGAAATATTGTAAAAAACCCATCCAAATTTATATTTTGACTAAAAAAATCCCTTTTGTGTAATGTGCCATTTCACATAAGAAGAAAAAAAAAAGAATAATTAATATTTCTGGATAAAACTATCTTTATTATCTTTATATCTGACATTAAGGTGCATTAAGACTATTTATACTTTTTCTGTAAAGAATTCAAACCCTGATCTCAAGCCACATTCAGCAAAACAAGGTGCATCTCTCCTCTGTCAGTTGACTTGAAATGGATTTTATATTTGTTCTGTCAAGATCAGCATATAGAGTATGATATAACAACAAAAATTCTTTTGTTGCTGCAAGAAATCTAAAAAAGTGGTTGTTTTCTTGAAATATTTCAGTATTATTTCATACATGATTGCATGCACACAGGTGTACCAAGAAAGTGCTCTCCATTTAGAGAAACTTCTACCCAGAGCACCTTTTCACAAAAGATTAACTGAAAGATATGAGAGAGGGTGGGCAGAAGAGAGAAGATGATGTTTGTGGCATCTGCTTTCTTTTAAGATCAGAAGGCAAAGCAAGTTGTATACTACAAAGTCTGATGCAGGAATTCAGTTGGTCATTTCTTATTGTCCCTAGATTCAAAGATACTGGGCCAGTATTTTGCAGAAAAGAAATTTTTAATATTTTGCCTGCACGGAGGCAGCTGTAGTAATGGAAAGACAACTACTTTCTCTGTATGCCAGGTACCACGATATCCAACTGCTCTGATCCTTACATTCTTGTTTGCTAATGATGGTATTTTATTTTGCTTTAAATCAAATAGTAATACATACTTCCAATATGTGTTAGAGTTCTGCCTAAAAAGATATTCTAGAGGGTAAGGCAGATTCATGAAATTGTCATTCACAACAAAATTTTGTCACACCTTCACTTAAGATAAATGACTTTAATAAACTATTAGTTAAACTAAGATAGTGATTGTCATGACCCATTCATAGGGGACATGATGTTCACATTCTCATAATGCTGAATGAGAACATCAGAACATGTCAAGGAGCTCTTATGCTTTTATTGTATAGTTACCCTAATTCCAGCCACCAACCCGCTATTTAGACTGGAAGGGTTTTGGCAAACAAACTAATGTTATGGCTGTGCTTTGCCTATACAAATCAAGGTAAGAAAACAAGAAAAGGGAGTGAGAGGACAAAGAACATCATCAGTCCTTAATTCCCACCTTGGTCCTGTTACACGGAGCTGGGACAAACAATGAGAGCAAAAAAAGAGGAAAAAGAACGTGAGAGGGCCTGATCTGCTCCTTTTTGTGTTGCACCTGGTGTTTCTCATGTGAACTAGATTTTTCACACTCTTTTGCTTCTGCAAGCACAGCCAGCCCTCCCCCAGGAAATGAGCTGAGCGGGTGGAACTGGACACAAGGCTCAAGGTGGAGCAGGAAGTTGCTCAGTGTAGCGCTGCCCCAGATCCGCAGGACCCTCTCCTGTGATCACACCTTTCCTGAAAAAGTACTCAGAATACTTAAGACAAAAATATGCTTAGCTCTGATCTTCTACAGTGACAATTTCACCTAAGACTGATTAATGCACATTAATACACTTGTTACATGGATCAAAATCTTCAGATAAGACATTCTGTTAAAATCATGGCGTTCATTTGGTTTTTGATGTTGAGGATCTGTGCCTGTTTTTGGTTCTTTTGGAGCTAACCCTGTTCTGTACTTCCAGCAGGGTATTCAGCCAACTAAGTATTAATAAGTTGTTTAAAAAGGGTTTTGCCTCTGGAGAGTCTTTCTTTAATTTTGTATACAGCATTTAAATCAAAACAAAAAGTCCTGACCTAAGTTGGGTAGCTAAAATATGTTCTGCCATCACTAATTTTAATCTTTTATTTAGCTACCATAAACCATAAAGTGAGCTTTTGCCAAAGAGAGTGGCTAGCATTGCTAATTGGCTTGAGATTTAAAATTATAACAATAATTGTTGTGTACTTCTTGTGATTAGTTTAATTATCCCCATTTCCTCTGAAAGCCTCAACATTAATTCCCATTGACTGTAATGTTAATTACTGGCAGGGCCAGAGATGTTCAGATGCTGGCTCATGCTGGAAAGTGAAGTAATTGATAACTTCAGCAGACAGTTCTCTGCTTTAAAGAAATGAGGTCTTAACATGTCATTATTTTCCTTTTTTCTTTTTTCTTTTTTCTTTTTTCTTTTTTTTCTTGACAAAATCAAGAAAAAGAACACAGAATAGTCCTGATAGCAGTGAGAAAAGTGTTAAAAATATCTTTTTTCAAATACTTAGCAGGCCTTTTGGGGGTGGGAGTATGGGGCACAATTAAAGGAAAATAATTGCAGCCCAGATAATTTCATTTTGCCTTGCTACTCCATTACATTCCTTATACCTTGTCACAGGCATTTGTTTCTCATCCTGACCTCAGCACTGACCAGAGCGGCAGAAAGAATCTCGCAGGTTCAGCAGGGCTGCTATTGGTGAATATCCTGCTGTCTCCCAGAGGGAGAGGTGTTCATTTGAGATTTTAGAGAACAAGAGCCTTTTCATAACCTCAATTACTGCAAGGTCAATCTGCAACTGAGCGTTCAAGTGGTGCTTAGATTGCCTGTAAGCAGCTGTGGCCCGAGAGCGATGCTGAAACCAAGCTAAACTGTCGTCAGTGTCTGTCTGTTAATGGCAGCAGCAACAGAGAATCTTTCTGATAATTTGCTTTTTGAGGAACCAGGCTTTAATTCTCAAAAAAGTAAAGCCTTGTCAAGATTAAACATTCATTTGTAATTCATGACAAATGTCTCTGTTTCCCTCCATCCTTCAGTCATATAAACATATGTATGTATGTGTGTATATGTGTACATATGCATAGCTCCATGCACTATATACAAAGCATTTTTCTCTAGGCAACAGCTTCTGTATATTACAAAATTTCAAAACCATTATGCATGCGTTCTGCTGGCAATGAATTTATATTACATTTTTTTGTGATAAATATATTTATGCTCCGACATGAGATTCATGCATAAGAATTGAAAATTACTGTGAAGGTGATGGCAATCTGTCAATTGATTGAGAATCCTTCAATCCCTTCAACTTTTATTCTTTCAGTAAGGTCTCACTGTAGGTCAAAGTACAGTAGGAATAAACAGAGTTACAGTGCAATGAATAAAGCAATTCAACTACCAGAAACATAGAAACTAATGTTCAGCATGGCAGTGCCCTAACTGGGATGTTCTAAATCAAAACTCCAAAACAAAACCAAATGGTTTAACTTAACAGCTATTACATATCGTGGTAAAGCACTAAATATGTTGTAGTCACTGCAATTTGAATGCTTGTGATGTATTAGAAACATACATATTTTAAGCCATAGCAATATGCCAACTCTCTTTGATCCTCCTTCAGAACTCTAAGCCCTTGCTGACAGTTACTTAAGGCTGACAATGTTCTGGGAAAAAAACCCAACCATTATTGCACACAGGGATTGTATTCTATTATTATTATTATGATTTGCTTTTTTTTTGTCATGAAGCTTTACGTTACTTCTTTCAAAAATCTAGCTAGAAGATATATTGATGAAACCTCTAATTTTGTCAAAGATTAAGCAAGCAAAAAGATAGTCTTTGTACCTTCTGCTGCCTGTACTTCATTTGACCATAGCTTTTACTGAAACTCAACTGAGGTTTGTAGGTTTATCTCACCTAACTTTAGTCATCCGAAGAGTAGAAATCTGCACCTGCAGAAGTTATGGAGAGGTCTTTTGCAGTCAGTGGAGAAAAACAGTCATAACCATAAGGCGATTCATCTCATCCTAAAGCTGGCATCCCAACCAGGGCAGACTAATCACATTCCAGAAGTTAGTTGAGATGAATCCCAGCTCTACTGACTTGAGTAGTAGTTTTGCCACATACTGTGACTCAGAGCTCACAGTCATGACTTCAAGTGAGGCGTGAGCCTAGCTCATGTCTGTGAAAGACAGAATATGAATTTTGTACTACAAATGCTGAAACTAACTGTGGTTTTAGCTTCTTGCAGTCAAATAAATATCACGTATTGACACATAAACCATTGATGTTCCAGAAAACAGTAAAAGATTTAGCGAAAATAATACAGAATTAAGACACTCACAACTGCAGCCATTCCTATGTTACCTTCCAAATTTCCTAGCTACCTTCTCTTTTTATATCTGTTAGAGTTTATCTTACTTGAGAAACATAGTCAGTAGTTCCTACCTACCCAGACAATAAACCCAGCTTTCTTCCAAAGCCTGGTCTGGCCTGGGACTCGTATTGTCAAGTTTTGCCATCTCATAAAGGGTGTGCATGGTAACCTTCTCAGAGCATGGCAAGTGGAGCATTGTATTTCCCCTCCCCTCAAGAGTTCAGCACATATTTGTCTACTAATTTCCACACTTGGCTGAAAAAAAAGGTTTTTTTTCCAATTTTCTGTTACTTCAGATAGTTCTTGTACTGGTTTTCTGACTAACCAATTCTCCAATTTTTGGGTCCACAATATAAGAAAGAATGGAAGTTCTTCTACCTTCAGACCTATCAAGCATTTGGTTTGATAAAGCAGTTCTGTGGGAGATTTCCAGCAGTGTCAGGATAGCAGTTAATCCTGATCATCCACTTCTGAATTAAATAGACCTATTATATAAACCATAAGCACAGTTTATCTTGTGACAGAAAAGAGTCAAGGTTTGTTTGGTTCCTTTTTAAATAATGGATACAATTCTTGCTTGCAGGAAAGGATTCTGAGTTTTTCACCTCAGATATACTGAGGTAAACACCAGATGAAATGCCTATATGCAAGAGAATATAGTTTAAGAGTGAAGTATTTCCATCAACACTACCAAATTTATCGGTTTGGGACAGGGTTCATGAAACCGGTGATATTTAGACTGGTTTGCATCCACTGTGTTTGATCCCTCTAAGAATTACCAGCTAAGTCTATACAATACAGCCCTTGGATTTGCCTCTTCTCTTGTTTATATGTGTGTCACTCAAATAATTTCATAATCATAACTAGTCTTTTTGTGTTCATTTTTTTTCAGTTCAAGTTGTTTGTAACAATTCCAAACCTGTAATACAACTAGACAGTGATATTTGTAAGCCATAAGACTGTGTCTTTATATTGCATATACTGAACTATTGCAGCAGATGATCTCTGGGTTAAATAGGAAGTCAAAGCTTTTTGGGATAGAGCTAGAAGTTACTTGAGAAAACACAGCGCTAGAAATGATCTATAAAAGCACATATACCGTGAAATATGGAGACCCAACCTCCATGGAATGCTTTGTGCCCAAAACATAAAAGATCTTTCAGATCCTCAGTAGATTTTATTTATTTTCCTTTTTTTTTTTTTTCAATCTTATTCTCAAAGTTTAAGATATCAGCAAAACTTCTTGAGTAAATTATTGACTGATGTATGTCTTTCAGTCTCCCATTGAATTTGATACATTTTTTCCAGTTTATTATTTCTGCAGTTTTAATATTGCTGAGAGTTTTTGTTTTGTTGTTTTGTTTTTTTTGATTTTATTCTCAGACCGGAATACTGAAAAATATTCTCATTGATTATTTTTCTTGGTAACTACCTTGAAATATTTTTTCATTGAAATGGGGAGCTTTTTGTCAAAGCTACTCAGTTTTAAAAAAGAATGAAGAGGGAACATTTGGCTTACAAATCTTGTCCCAGAAGGCAAATTACACAGATGAGAATTGCACCATCACCTTGTCTACAAATTCAGTAAAATGCTTAGCACAGCCCACCTCTGTGCTGAGTATACTGAAACCAAGTGGAACCCCTGGGCACTGCAGAAAATACTGCAGGACACCTGATACCATTCACTGGCGTTTATCTTCCTTAGTGTCGAAACTTTGTAAAACCTGGCAAAACACACACACGGAGAAAGAAAAGTCAGATAGGGAACTGATAATTGTCAAGGTCAAAAGGACTGTTATTCTTCTTTAAAGCTGTCAGCAAAAATAGCATTTGCAAGCTCACTTCTTTTTGTTTGGCTTTGGTTTTTTTAGCTTTACATTTTGACATTCTAAAAGCTCATGTCTAGATTTTCAAGTGAATTCTTTCCCCACTGGAATTAGAGCTTTACTTATCAGTATTGAAGGACAATTATATGTAGAGATGGTCAGCTGGATCAGTTTACTCAAGTTCTAAGTGACTGTTTTTCCATGTTTCCAAAAGTAGGTCATTGATTTTTTTCCCCCTCCTGATGGAAGTGCACTAGAGCCTCAGTCTTAGTGTGCTCTAGGAAAGCACTTGGCACATGCTGGAAGCTGAGAAATCTCAGAAAGTTCACATGGTCTGCAGTAAATTTTTATTCTGTAACATGCTTGGCAACATCTATCTTAATGAAAGCAATCATCCCTGTGAACTTGATTTTTAAAGTGACTCCTGAACTTGTGATGTATATTTTCTCCTTTTGACTGTTGCATTTATTTAATTTGTGGCTAAACATGTTGGCTTTGACATTTTCATAACTCTAAAGAAAACATAGTTCATCTACACACAATTTGCAGTCTCCTTCTGCCCCAGATACAGATAAGAAAGCAAATAGCTTACTTCTGGACAATCACAGACAATCATTTAATGGTCCATAACCTTGAATCTCAGATCTATTCCTTAATTCTCAAAAATATATTCTGATTTAAAGAAATACTAGACAGTGAGGTAGCCCCTCTAGCAAATATAATAAACAGCAGTTTATATGAACAAAACCAATTGCTGTCAAGGTAGCTCCACTAGCTCCACTAGTGGCAGCTATGATGAGCCAGCATGAGTCTGGGGATTATGGGAACAAAACAAAACAGCAGCATACCCATGCTGTCAAGCCACTCTGTGTTTAAGCCTGTTTGCACCCACTCCTGTATTCATGCTGTAACTTTCTACTTTTATTCTTTCTAATTATTCTGTATAAATTGAACTAAATTTGAAAGGACAAATATCCCATCTGAATCTACTTTATATTTTATGCTACATGCTATTGCATAGTCCGGTCTTTCAGAGGCACTCATGCAAATTCCCCTGGTGAGAAGAGGAAATTAAATATAATTTCTTGTGTATGAATGACAGTTTTGCTCTTATTGTCTTCTTAGGAGATAGTGATGGCACCACAGCTGACATCTGTTTCTTGCACACAATGTGGTTTAACAGGCTTGTTCTGGGAACATCTACTAGAGCAATTACATGGACAAGACAAGAAGATATATATTTGGTTTGTAATTGCCTAGGGACCTTGAGCGTAAGGTAATCCATCACTTTTTTAAGCACTGGCAAGACTTCTGGACATGCCAAGAAAGATACTTTCTGGATGCTTGGAAAATTTTAATACTAATCACTTAAGGCCCTTAAGTATGTGACAAATAGCAACCAAGTGCATATTGTATCTGGAGTTTGCACTGTGTTTCATAACTAGATAGCTGTGATTCCTGATGTCTCCCAGGACAGGCTCAGCCCTCCTGGCTGCCAGAGCACTGCTGACTCATGTTCAACTTGCCATTGACCAGGACCCCCAGGTCCCTTTCCATGGCACTGCTTTCCAGCACTCACTCATCCAGCCCATCTCATTCCCCAGTCTGTCCGGGGTTGCCCCATCCCAGGTGCAGAATCCAGCACTTTCCCTTGCTGGACTTCATATGGTTGGTGACTGCCTGGCCCTCTAATTTATCAAGGTCTCTCTGCAGGGCCCCCTGCCTTCAAGGGTCATCAGCCCCTCCCAGTTTTGTGTTGTCTGCAGACCTGTTTAATATCAGTTAACATTTTTGTGGAGATGGGGAGAAAGGAATCGTACAAGTAAATTAATAACTTTAGTAGAAAGCCAGTCATAAAGGATGTTGGACATTGCAATTTAAATAATATAAAAAGGATGTTTAAACTTTACTTTTTCTAAATATTTTCAAGTTCTTTAAAGTGCTTGCACCACATCTATATCACAATTCCTCTCTGATAAAATATACAACTTTTTTTTCTCAAAAATGTGCATATCTATACTCACTAAATAAAGAGAAAACATTTTTTTTTCTGGCAGAGTTTATTCTATGTGGTTAACCAACATAAGCTATGCAGTTAAATTAAATCTTTGCTACCTGAGGGATGAGATCAAAGCTGGAGTAAGTACCATTATAATTTAACTAGCAAATGTGGGGTTTTTTAATTGTCTAACCAACTCTTTCCCACCTGATTAAAGTACAAGAGCCACAGTGTGTTTTGTTTATTTTCACGAGGTGGCATAGTAGTGATTTGTTCAGAACTGCAACATCCGAGAGCTATCTTGAGAGTGTATATGTGGCCCTTGGTAATTTTTGCAATTGCTTTTGTTTGCCCCATTTGTTTAAGTTCAATTGCAATTTTTCCTCCAGGAGTTGTCACTTTTCCAATGAATATCCTGGATTAAGGTTTTACTTCGTCTGTGCTTTGGAAATTGGTGGAAGCTTTACAATATGCAAGCAGACTAAGCATTTGGATACAGTACGTTGGCTAGGTGCTTGCTAATTCTTCTTTTCTGGAGCAGTTTGAATGTAGCCATCTTAGCATTTTTGCAAACAGTATGAAAAGCAGGAAAAAAACCCAATACTACATTTCTGTATGTATATAGATATATAGAGCTGACCTAGGAAACTAAGTAACAGGATAAATATATTAATAAAAATTATTAGTAATAATAATAGTAACAAAAAATGAAAAAGTAGTAATGAGAACTGTCTAATGATATGCAAATTAGAATAATGTGCAGCAATAAAGTATAACTCAAAAGTATTTTTCAATCCTTAATCTCTCTCTACATCTTTTTCTTCAGCAAGTACTAAAGTCCTTCATTCTACTTTCTAGATGTCTTACCTCAGGGCAAAAAAAGGAATGATTAAGAATTTAACTTACTTAAACAGAGAATGTTTTTGGGTTTGTACATGTATATTTGATACAAAAGTATTCTTTTTGTTTCATTGCTCCACTGATAGAAAGACAAAATAGAAGCTCACAAGTATCTTATCATACTTTCCTGTCTCTAGGGATCAGAAAATGAAATATATTTCTTAGTGCAATTCAAAGCACCAAAGCAAATGATCTTTCTTTACTCCATTTCATTTCTATGATTAATTCCCTTTACGAAAGAAAGAATAAAGAAGTTCAAAATTCAAAATTTCAGGAATGTATAGCTACTGAATATTTTATTTTTCTCCTTTACAATGTAATTATTCTATGAAAAAACAAAGTACTATATTCCTAGAAGTCTAAGTTGTAAAATTAATTCTCAACTTTGTACAAATGCAAGTAGTTGTAGTGTTCAGTGTGCTGATGAGTAATCTGCATTTCCTGTTAAACATTTCCTTTGGAACTGACTTTTTTCTTTCTTTTTTCTAATATTTTTCTTTATTCATTCCTTTTTTTTCCCAAGGCTGGTTTGGAGTTTGGTGCACATTGCTTCTTTATTTTGAAGTATATAGTTTAAAGTATCATCGATCAGAATGTATAGTCTGACACACTAATACTACCATATGGTGGCATGAATGTCATCTCTTAGAAAGGACATTTTCACCACAGAAAGATTAGGAAAGCACTTGTTTACAGTAAAAGAACTGTTATTTTGCTCTGTTGGACTGAGAAGAGCAAGAGTTAAACTACCTGTGTGGAAACTGGGTGATTTGTTGCTATGAAGTCCTTGGGTCAGGCTCCTCATTGAGGGGAGCTGCAGCAACTTGTTTCATATTCAGTAATGACTCTGGAGCAACTATTTTATTGCCTAGAAAAGTGAACAATGAGGCCTCTGGGAACCAACTCAACCTGGCCTTAGCTCACTAATAGAGCTGAGAACAGCTTAATTTAGTGCAATCATAATTTGCATGATTTTTTTCTGCAACTTTTATTATACAAAATTCTCCTGTGAAAGAGCTAGCAAAACCCCCACTGGACAGTGCAAGAAGATAGAGGGAATACCTAATTTCCTTTTAATTTTAGAAGCAATCAATTTTATTAAAAGAAAATGTGGTTTGTCCTAATTGTTCCTATAGCTGCAAAAATTCTAGAACGCAAACAGGAATAAGATTTTAAATGAAATCTAGAATGACTGAGAGATGTATGTGACAGTTTTAATTAATATTACAGTCCTTTCCCACTAATTATGTTTCTTCAAAACGTACAATTGTGATTTTCCTGCTAGATCAGTTTTAATCCATAGGCTCAGATTTGTTTGGTCATCACTATGAAGAAAGCTGGCTACTTCAACAGCCTTAGAAACAAGATGCCATGATACAACAAATCTCCACTATCCTTAAGAACAGTACCAGACATTTCAGGAGATAAATATTATGTAGAGATAGGTGTAATGACAGAAGTTTTGCTAATCATGAACAGTGTGTGTATTACCTTTCTTATTAATTGGACATGTTTCTGGTGTAGTAAATTAATATAAATGGGTAAGTAAGCAGCTGTGAGGAGGTCCCAAATTAGTATGAAAGATATCAACTATTTATGCAACTATATTTTTCCTATTAAGCTAACAACCACCTAGACCATGTGGCCACATTTCAGATTAATTTATAGAGGTGTAAATCTCAGATAACACTGTTGTAAATCTAGAGCAATTCCAGTGAGCACAATGAACTTACTCACAGCTTGCATTAGTGTAATTGGAATTGGAATATGGTCATTGCAATAAGGCACCAATGTGGCAAAATTCATTCTGCAGGAGAAAAGCCTCCTAAGTTTTCCACTGAAATTTACTTCAGAGGCCAAATAAGTATAGAGATGTCTGCCTAATCCCAGGATGGACTAAGTAAATTTATACTGTGCTCTTTTCACAGAGCTGTTCATTGTTAATGGCAAATTCACTTGTGTGTGCTTCTAGGAGACTGCCTAATTCATACACCGTTTAAAACAGAACCACTGCTGATAGATGTAATTAGTTACATAGCAACCCTTCCTCCTGCTGCTGCAAGAGTGAGACTGCAAGTCCAACTTCTATAACAGACATGTACCAATTAGTAAAGCCTGAATCTAGTCCAGTGATATTGAAATGAAAGGGTAACAGCTGAGAAACTGAGTTTAGTTTTCTTTTTGTTTCATCTTGGAGGTATTACATTTGCAATTAGTTTGCAAAGATAATCTTCAAAATAATAGTTGTATCTCATTTTGGTCCTTTTAGATTGTGCTGTAAATACACTTTCTGTTTCATCACATTACAGTTATGGGAAAACACTGAATGACAGAATAAGGGTCTAGTACAGGACAGTAATTTGAAAACATTTATCAAGTCCAGTGGCCTGCTTTATTCTTTCTAATCTTCAAAAGATTTATTCTCAAACAGAAGAAAAAATTCTGAGATCTTAGAAGGCAGAAGTTTCAAGATTAGAAATCTAATCAATGTCGGATTTTTCCCCTCTTTCTCTATGAGTATAAAGGTAATTTTCTTGTCAGTTGGGGAGGGATAAAATCAAGTATTCATATCTATTTCTCAAAAATACAGAAAATCATTTTTCTTCAGTAAAGAAACATTTTATTTTGCTGATCCTTCAAGTTACTTTCTGTTCACTTGTTAATTCTACAAGTATTAATTTCCAAGTGTTTGACTTATATTTTTGCATCTATCTACAGTTTGCTGTTCAGATATACTCAAAATTTGCTTTGTCTTTTGCAACTTCAATTTTCAGTGTTTTCTCCAAGTGATAACTAGAAAATTAACTTTATAAATCAAAAAATAGACTGAGGCTTTTATGCTACAATTCTGACTTCATCTGCAAAATCTTTTCACATCACTTTTGACATAAAATCTAGCTGTTACAATTTTTGCATATAAAATGCAAATATCTTCAAAAGCCTAGTGAACAAGTCCTTCTAAACATAACTTCTTCATTTTGTATAAATAAATATTCCTGCATTTGATCCTAGAGTTAACAAGGGATGGTTGCTTTGAAGGTTTTCAGAGGGACCTCCTTCATTCACAAGGTGTCTATTTCAGGAATTTAAGTCAGATGCCTGACATCACCCCATGGTCCTTAACAGTTAACTAATATTAAAGCTACACAGTCAAACTAGATAATTCTCATGTAATCCCTCCAGCATCCAGGATGGGCACTGGTCCTCAGAAAGGCTGCTTGGCTTTGCTTATTTACTTCTAGGAAGCTGTATTATTTTCTACTATAAACATAATACAGCTCTCTCCCCCACTGATTTCAAGTACATCTAAAAAATCCAAGTCGTACTTTGTATAATGAAAGTTTCTTTGGGAAAAATGAATACAAAGGATGCAATGTATGGAGATGAAGCTTATTGTATCTAGTTTCACCACATATCAAGGTCTGAGAAGAAAGTTTTCAATTAACAGAGACAACATGCTTGTGGTAAAATGTGTGTCAGTCTGTGAATTGTGTAACCTCCCATGGAACTTGTCATCAGTCAGTGAAAAGAATGAAGTTAATAATGATTTTACTTAATTGTGAGTCTTTTGTTTGTTTGGGTTTTTTGTTGTTGTTATTTTTATTTTTTTTAAGATTATCCTTTACATGTTGTAACTCTTACAATTTTAGATAAAAAACTATGTTTGAAAGAATGCTACTGAGCAGACCCATGTGTGTTATGTGGGATGCACACAAAAGTATTACTTGTGAAAAACACTTGAAAGGTCCTTTTCCAGTGCAGTTCATAACCAAACTAGCACATTTCTGTGTACTTCTTCTCAGTTAAAAACAAGGTAAGTGTTGTCCCAGGGAACACAATGATTACACAAACCAGCTCCCCCTTCCTCTATCTCCACTCTCCCCCCCACCCCTCATCAAAAAAACCCAACCCAAACCAAAACAAACAATCCACTTTCATGTACCAAAAGCTGGAATCCTAAAACTGTCATTACAAAAAGGTGGTATATTTCCTGAAGCCCAGGCCGCTGACATTGGGGTCACTCTCTTTAATCATGGAAAGAGTGGGGAGTGGCTCCCACCTGGAGAGAGAAAGGAAATAGCATTCCTGTCATCCCAAATTGTTTAAGCATGTTGCTGATACAGCAATGCTATTGACAAGCAGCAGCTGTGGAGGGGGCTCTCGTTGTTCCTGTATCTCCACTTGCAAAGAATTCCTCAAAGATGGCATTGTGATTTTATGGAATGAAAAATATGTTAAAAAATGGACTGATCTTGCTTAACATATGAAAGAACTGTCCTGTACATAGCAAGCATTTTCTTTCTAAATTATATAAATCATTAAGTTTTTTCTCTAAAGATGAAAAAGAGTATGAAAGAATCAGATTTTGAAATGTCTTAGCTTCCTGGAAGCACTTAAGGGAAAACAAACAGCTACCCTTGCATTCATAAAAGCCTGTAGCCTGTACTGAGAAACATGGTGACCACAAAGGAATTACATCTCTACAATAGGAAATAAAGCAAAAAAGAGTGAGATTTACAACTATATAGAACTCATGCTGAAGCTGGTGAAGGGAAGAGCACAAACAATTTTGGAAGCTCAGGTACAGATAAATTCTGTTCAATCAGTAAACGAAAAGCTTGCCACATTGATGAGAACAGTATAAGAACCTAAAGTGACTAAACTAGAAGGAAAAAAACCCCTGAATTCCCTGAGAATCAAACTCGGAGGATAAAATATGATAGATGGCAAAGGAGAAACTATCATGGCTTGCTGTCAGGGAAATTGCTTTAGTTTGTTTTTTTTTTTAATTGTGTTTCCTACTTTATTTTGTGCTTTCCTTTCAAGGGCAGAAAATGAGGGGAAAAAATATTAGATTCAGGATCGTTTGGGGAATTTTGTGCCTCTATTTAATGAACTTTTTGTTCCTGCTTAACCCTATTCTATGTCTTGGCCAACTTTTAGAAATTTTACTCTTCCAGAAATTTCATATAATGACTATTTAAAAATGTTAAATGTTAGTGGAGATTTTGTTGACATTATTAGAGCAGTACTAAAAGATGCAAGAAATAGGTACACCCTCAGTGGAGATAGGCTCCAAGAATATTTAGCTGCTAAAAATGAGATTCAATATTCAATGTATGTATAATCAGTAGCTTTTTCAAGGTTCTATCCAAATTGGGTGTCTTCCCACAAACCTATGCCTTGTATTCCAAAAAAGTGAAACAGAGGAAAACATTTAAAGTAATATTTTTAAATGGTTAAATAACATTTTCTCAGGTTACTTGGTTCTATTTTAGTGTTCTTCTTGTTTTCCTACACAAAGTAAAAATGTTAGATCAAAGGTAGCCTGAAAATCTCATGTAACATATTTAGGCAAGGGTTTCCTCTGAAACGACATCATTAAGAAAGTGAGAAGAGACTGACCAGAATGGGTTTAGGAGAGCTAAAAAGGAACAGTGAGTAAAACTGTTTGTTTAATTAAAAATAGACTCCTGACATACCTCCATGAAAAAAAAAAAAAAAAAAAAAAAAGGAAACTGGGCATAAAATAAAAATATAAAATAATACAAATATTTTCAAAGAAATTTTCAGACAAATTTAGTAACAAATAATGCTACAAGTTATGTGTAGGATGAAAAGTGTGTTATAGATATGAAAAAGGAGCACTGATGGTTTGTCTGTGAGAACTAAGAATTTTCTAGAGATAATATATGGTAACAACAGCTGATGGTTTATTTATGAGACTATTATAGATATATGTTCTTTTTATATATTGCTTTCTTATTCACTCCCACTGATGTTTTTTTAAGGCTGTGTGTGTTTATTTTTTTTAAGAAATATAAACAAGCTGGTAAACAGATAACCTTATTCTAACAGCAACATCTTGAGTGGGGGTGGGAAGCAACCCCAACCTCCTCTGTGCACAGTCAGCATGAGTCCATGAGGACAAATGGTTTTACTTATTCACACACTAGTAAAATCCTCCCTGCAGAGCCAGGTTTAGCAGGCTCTAATTTTTGTGTTTTATTTTTTGTTTCCCACAGATGTTGAAGATGCTAGAATGAGAAGGGCCTTTCCTACTGGGAATTTTAGACAGGTTTTTCTCTGCAAAGTCTAGTATTAAAACATAAAAGAGAGTAGGGATATTTACAGGAAAAAAAAAAAGGGCTTTTCGAGAGAGAAAGCTTTTCGTATAAAGCAAGCCAATTACCTGGTTAGTAATACTGATAAATAGTTATATCAGTGTTAATACCATACCCTTTTTTGTCACTTTCTCCTTCTCATTTACATGGATAAAGTCAGCCAACAACTTCGAGATGTTTGCATGTTCATCTCACTTCAGATTTATCCAGTGCAGCTGTCTGCAAATGAGCCTTTAATGACCACCTCCCTCTGTATTAAATGGAGAAAAAAAGACTAATGAAGAGTATAATACTTCAGGGTATCTTTAGATATTTACATTGGGATATGAGTAATCTTACCCTATAAGTCTCATGTTTTTTGACGTGTAACTGTCAGGAGTGCAGGTGACTTGCTAAGGCATGGATATCTGCGTTCTAACTTCTGGGTTTGAAAAGACAAGTCCTGCCCTTCACATTCACCTTCTGGTCACAAAGAATGAGTTGCTTCAATCCATAAAGACAATTCAGGCAGATGAAAAGGAAAGACAGCAAAATAGAAAGGCAGTACTACACCAATTCAAAGGAAGGCAATATCCATCAAAGCAAAAATGGTCACAGAGACATCTCTCTGAGTCACCAAATTATATCAACTATCTAACACAGAGCAGAAGCAATCAAAGCAGTCTTCACAGGAGAACATACAGTAAGAGAAAGAAATAGAAGTAGTATCAGATAATGGAAGACAGATGTTTTTACAAGACCTGAAAATAAAGCAAACCTATGATCCCAGGGTGCTGGGGAAAATAGAGGGAAATGAGAAAAATCATTGGAAAATGGTTAAAACAAGAAAAAAAACCAAATTACCTAAAATTTGCAGGCTTCCATCACATACATTAGACCTGATGAGATGCCAGAACCCTGAGGAAATTGACAGATTTAGTTGCCAAGTGTTCTCCATCATATTTGAAGAGTCGTGGAAGCCAACTGATCTGCCCAGCTACCACAGAAAAGGAAACATCACCTTCATTTTTAAAATGGAGGGGCTCTGGTAGCTAAATACCACTCAGGTTCACCTTGATACCTGACAAGATCTTCCAGGAATTTATGCTGAAATATGTGGAAGGCAGGGAGGTGATGAGAGATATACAACAAATATCAAGGGCAAATCATGCCTGACTAAGCCAGTGGCCTTCTCTGAAAGAATGACGGTATCAGTAGACAAAGGAAGAGCTACCAGTTTCATCTCCCTGGAGTTCTTGAAGCCTTTTATATGGTCCCACACTACATTACTACCTCTGTATGGGAGAGATACAGGTTTGAGGTATGGACTGTTAGAATTAATGAGGTATTTGCTGGTGGTCATGTCCAAAGAGTTGCAGTTAATGACTCTAGGACAAAATGGAAACCAGCGATGAGCTGAGTCTGTCAGGATTATATTCATGGGCCAAGTATAGACTGGGACCAGTACTGCTTGACATCTTCACCAGTGACATAGACAATGAGACTGAGTTCACCCTCTGTAATTTCTGCATGACACCAAGCTGTGATGCACTCAGTTTGCTAGAGGGAAGGAATACCATCTAAAGGGATCTTGACAGGCTTGGAAATTGGGTCCATGGAAGCCTCATAAAGTTCAACAGGACCAAGTATAAGGTGCTACACCTGGGTCAGGGCAGATCCAATATCAGTACAGTCAGGGGAATGAATAAACTGAGAGCAGCCCTGTGGAGCAAAACCTGGGGATACTGGTGGAAGAAAAATTGGATATGAGCCATCATGTCCATGCACTTGTAACCAAGAAGGCCAAACATATTCTGGGCTGCGTAAAAAGAAGTGTGGCCAGCAGGCAGAGTGAGGTGATGTATTTTTTTCTTTATTCTGGTTTGATGACAACCCATCTGGAGTACTGTGTCCAGCTCTGGAGTCATCAGTACAAGACAGACATGGGTCTGATTGAATGGACACAAAGAAGGGCCTTGATGGCTTTCATGAGGGCTTTCTTATGCATAAAGACTGAGAGAGCCAGAGGTTGTTCTGATTGGAAAAAAGAAGGCTTCATGGAGGCCTTCAGTGTATAAAGCAACTTGTAAGAAAGCTGGAGACCTTTTACCAAGCATGTTGTTTGGGGACAATGGACAATGGATTTAATCTGAAAGAAAATAGATTGAATATTAAAAAAGACACTTTTTTACAATAAGGATGGAAATAAAGTAGAAGTGGTTACCCAGAGAAGTTCTGGATGCCCCATCCCTGGAAGTGTACTAGGCCAGGTTGGATGGGGTTTCAAGAAATCTGGTCCAGTGGAAGATATTCTTGCCCATGACCAAGAGTTGGACTAGATGATTTTTGAAAGGTCCCTTCCAACCCCAAAAATTTTTTAATTTTACTGGGGTTGAAAGTTTCAGTTAGAAAGACAAGTACTCCATCATTCCTATTAATGTAGTTCTTTTTCTATAAATTCACTAAGTTATTGGAAATAAAGTTCATGTTTTCTTCTCTTCATATCCAAAAACATAATCCTCAGAAATTCTTAGAGCTCAAGCAGATATTTTCTTTCTTTCAGTCTCCTCTTATTATGACATTCATTCCAGAATCACTTCATATTTGTTTCATCTTTAAGACCTCAATTTATTGTATTTAGTTTCATAAGTATTTAGAGTATCTACAAGATTCAGACATTGTCACCTATTATAGAAATGTGATTAAGAGTAGGTATAGGAATCAGAATAGGAATAAAAGGGGAAAGAAATATTAAAATATAGATGTATGATATTCCACTGTTTAATTGCTTTTATATCAACATCTGAAAAGTCAGTTGAATTTTCTAGTTTGCTCTGGGAACTTAAGATCACTTCAGTGATACAGATAATTGTAAACACACAAAGATACTGTTTTTATTTTCTTTTGTAATATTATAGAAGTAAAAATCAGCTGAAATATACAGGTATGTGCTTAGTTCATTATTTGCATAATAATGAACATTGTCTTTACATAAGCACATTATAATGGTGGATAATAAGGACGGGCCGGAGGGCTAGAGGTAGAACCAAGCAAGATAGGAAAAACACAATCCTAACATGAAAAACATACAAATAAAGAGGCCTTCATCTTTACACTGGAGGGTGTCAAACAAATTTTGATTTGAATAAAGGGTATACATCAAAGAAAGAGCTTCAGATGTAATTCTGCTTTCCCTGGGTCAAACCCAGGGCCTACAACAGAAGGAAAAATGAAAAGCTATCTCAGTTGGAATGAATTGTGGGGAAAAGTCAAATAACATGAAGAGCTTAAACTTTCATTGGCTTTGAAAACAGTAAGAAAAACCATCAGTTAGAAAAACCATGTGCTTTTCTCACTGTGCTTGTTACCACAGCAGACCTTCAGCAACAGAACTGACTGCAGAGCTGAGACAGTTGTCCCTGGTCAGAAAAGCATCAATGAAGACTGCTGAGCTAATCAGGCACATCTTAATATTTGAGCAAGAACAAAGAATTTGTTCCAAGCCAAGTGCTGAATCTGGTTTGATGACTCACAGATACATGAATTTGATCACAATCTAAACTTCATCGAGATTTTTTGAATTTTCTAATTGAACACAGTGACAGTTTCTCATTTTGACTTTAGTGATATTCAATAAAATACATCTCTGTTGAATGGTTTGTCTCTTGTTGCTTCCTGTTGAGACCATACTGGGTGACTCACTGGTTTGGCTAATGAACAGAACATATTTTTAAATACATCTGCCTGAACTATGTAAGGGATTTTTTTATATTTATTGCCTGCATTAAGAAAGATAAATGTTTTCCTTAGCTAAACTTGAAACAAATTATTTTCTGTGATTCTTAGACAGAAACTAAACCAAACTATATGAAAGCCTAGATTTAGAGAAGACTGTGGATTTACTTTAGATTCTGGAATACCTTTATTTAGGAATTTTGTTGGGTTTTTTCCCCTGTGACTAAAAAGTCTCTTCTGATTCATATTTGAAATTTTAGTAGATAAGATTTTAGCAGTTTGGCTACCCACTTCTAGTGTGTTCTGGCTGACACTCATTTTTTTTTCTTTCTGGAAAAACTTTTTAAAACTATAGTCATTCAGCTATTAACTAAAGCAGACAAAACAAAAGAATTTGTAATCTGTGGCTGAAGAAAGGTGATGTGATATTTGTATTTCAGTATTAATTTGCCTAATTATTTCTATAGAGACAGAGACTTCCAACAATCAACAACCAAAAGAGAAAATAATTCTTCTTTACTTGTGAAGCTGATCCATACAATTTTAGATCAGAACAGAGTCTGATACAAGACACAGGATCCAATCTTAATGTCTTGTGGGTGATACTAGACATTAAAGGATGTTTTCTAGGATGTCACTGGGTTTGATGTGTGCTTCTCTATTGGATAAGAGGCAACCACTGTCGGAACTTAATTTGTGAATCTAATACCTTTCCTCAACATTTTTAATGTGTTTTTTTGTTTGTTTGTTTTTGTTTTGTTTTTTGTGGTTTTTTTTGTTTTGTTTTTTTTTTTTTTTTGTTTGTTTGTTTGTTTTTGTGGTTTTTTGTGGTTTTTTGGGGTTTTTTTGTTTTTTGTTTTTTGGGTTTTTTTGTTTGTTTTGTTTTGTTTTGTTTTGTTTTGGGGTTTTTGGGGGGTTTTTTGGGGGGTTTGTTTGTTTGTTTTTTGGTTTTTATTTTGTTTTTTTTGTGGGTTTTTTTGGTTTTGTTTTTGTTTTGTTTTCTTTGCAGACATTTTTTGAAATTATTTCAGAATCTTTTCATAGCAAATTTATTATTACAGGAACAGGCAAAAAAAAAAGCTTTAATTGTAACGGGAAAATTAGAGACTTTTCCATCTTGCTTTTCATAACTTTCAGTGGGTCAGCTTATTTTTTTGATTTCTCATTGTTTAAGAAACCAACAATATAAAAGAGTAGTCTCTCCGAATCTATGTCAACTGATATCCATTCACTCTTCCAGGTAATATATTTTTCCTTTCTTATGAAAAACAGTCTTAGCATTTTCTTAACTGTCTTATTTCACATCATCAGCTTTGGAAGCAACCCCTTCCTCAACTTCTTTTTTTCTCTGCTTCCAGTATGCTTCTTTATGAGATCTCTGTGAACTTCAAGATTTCTATTTCTAAAATTCAAGGTATCTGATTTGTATATTATGTATCTCTCTCTTAGTTTTACTGCCACCAGAGAGCTGAAACAAAATTAGCACAGGAGAAATGGTGCAATGTCCTATATTTATATAGTTATTAAATGAAAAAAAATCTGTACAATGATTTTCTTTTCTTATAGAATATTCAGTACTACTTCAAATAATTTTAGCCCTTATTAATCAAAAAGAGAATATCTGAAAAAACAAGAATATACTATGATAAATGTTAATTAATGCAAAAAATTATAACTAGAACAAGTCATATTTTTAAGAAAGAATTCTTCCTTTTCTTTTAGTTATGAAAAAAACCCTTTGTGTACTGGCACAGTCACTTCAACAAACTTTAGGCTATAATAAACTATATGGAAACTGCCAGCTTTAGGTCAGTGCAAGAACTTTTCAAAATCAGCATAGCTGTCTCAGTGTCTTTTTTTTCTTTTTTTTTTTCTCATTCATTGTATTATACTTTCATTTTTCATGGGTACTATATTCAAATTTTCACTCTTCCAAGTACTTATATTTTATAAAGATTTAGTTGTCATCTATCATCCTTATAGAAACAGTTGTATCTTTCTGAAGCCATTTCTACTGTTCAAGTTATTTACATTGGTTGGAAGATGAAACAAACAAACAGAAAAAAAAATGGGAACTCTCTTTACCTGACACAAGGGACTTCATGTGTCATGGAATCTCACCAGAAATCAAAAATATAGTCACAGTTGTCTGCCTATAGTTTTATTTTCCCATTCTACTGATCTCTACCTCCCCCTACTTCCTTCCTCTAGAGATATGAGTAGATATTTCCTTACTTTCTGTCATGTTTCAATCTTTATCCTAAAAAAATTAAATCATTTTAATAATTAATAAAGTTATTCCAATTTGATACCCAGATATTGGGACTGATTTCTTGATACTGAACTCAAATGATCATTCAGGAAGCAATTTCATGAGAAAATCCTTGAGAAGAAACCAAAACCTTTGTTTTTTTAATCACTTACCAAGTCATTGATATAGCATTATGTAGAAAATATACTAGCAACCTGTCATAAGAACAGCTTACCAACCAATAGCAACAGAGATAGACTCATCTTTTTATAAAAAAAAAGTTTGAAGACAATTAGGATATGAAGCATGTATAGAAGAAATTGAATCCTTTTTTTGTTATTTTTGTTTTGTTTCTGGAGGAAAGGGCAAGGTTTGATTCATAGCACAATAAGAAAAACAGAAGGAAAGTCTTCACGCTGCAGGTGATAACACTTTGAAAAACTGCTCATAATACATATAAAAAAAAATTCCAGTCCTATGGGTAAAACCTGATCAAGCACTGTTTCTTGAATGCAATTGAATATCACTTCATATCCTCCATTAGTATGTCTTCATGGGAAGACTAGTAGTTACAGAATCATGAATACACACGTTAATGTGCTCACATCTTATTTGTATTAAATCATTAGTTAATTTAAATGCACAACTCTTTAAAGTTTATATAGCAATGATGATTTATAATCTGAAGATCTGATCTTCCTAATTCAGTCTTTGAAAGCATGAGAGGAGTTGCACTCATTGTAATGGAAAATACCATTCCTGGCCCTGTTTAACATCTTTGTTGGTGGCATGGCCAGTGGGAAAAAGTGCAGCCCCAGCACATTTGCTGATGACTCCAAGCTGTGTGGTGCTCTCTCAAGGGACACACTGGAGGGAAAGGACACAATCTAGAGATCCTGATAGGCTTGGGAGATGTGTGAACCTCATGGGTTTTAACAAGGCCATGTGCAAGGTCCTACATATGGGTCAGGGCAATCCCAACCACAGATACAGGCTGAGTAGAGAATGGATTGAGAACAGTGCTGGGGAGAAGGACTTGGGGAGTTGGTGGACAAGAGGTTCAACATGACCCAGCACTGTGTACTTGCAGCCCAGAAAGCCAAACATATCCTAGGCTGCAAAAGTGGGTCCAGCAGGTCAAACAAAGTGATTCTCCCAACCCATGCTCTGCTCTGGTGAGACTCCACCAGGAGTACAGCATTCAGCTTCAGGGTCCCAAACATAAGAAGGGTA
The DNA here is from genome assembly GCF_021018805.1 of Prinia subflava. NCBI lineage: Eukaryota > Metazoa > Chordata > Aves > Passeriformes > Cisticolidae > Prinia > Prinia subflava. The sequence goes on along the minus strand of NC_086249.1, from coordinate 70,680,591 downwards.
TGAACCTGTTGGAGTGAGTTCAGAGGAGGGCCATGGAGATGATCAGAGGGCTGGAGTACTTCTGCTGTGGAGAGGCTGAAAGAGCTGAGATTGTTCAGCCTGGAAAAGGAAGGGCTTGGGGGAGATCTTCCAGCAACTTTCTAGTACCTAAAGGAGGCCAACAAAAGTTGGAGAGGGGCTACATATGCATATATAAATTCAGCTACATAAAGGAAAGGTAATGAACCTCATGATGAAAGAATTAATTTCACCCTATTCCCTGGGGAGTAGGGATGTGACTGCCTGAGAGAGCAGTCTGTGACTCTAGAGTCAGGAAGGAACATACATTTCCTACCTGCTGCAGAGCATTGTGTCTCCAGCATCCTGCATCAAATATGTAAAGTGAAGGAATTGGAAAGAAACTGCAACACTGCCACAGATGTTACAGCAACAGGAAAATTGAAAGCATGGCAGTATTTAAGGAAGAATGCCAAGCATTATGCTTAAGTCACACCTGCAGAAAAATGGCTGCAATGTGCAATAAAATTGAGTTTGGAAAGAAGCAGGTTGATATATTTTTTATCTCAAAAGAATGATAAAGTGTTTTCCAGTCCATTATGAATGAAGCAAATAAAAAATCCCAAACACCACCATTCTCATTTCTAGTAGGATTCCCTAGAGACTGGTACCAACAAATGATAGTTATAATTTCCTTCAGTTCTCTGGAAGTAAATTTGAAAAAAAACCCACTCTTGATAAAATTTTCTGATGACACAAATATTGGCAACATGGTAAATGGATGAGTAAGCATAACAATCACACAGAGTTATTGAAAGTACTTAATAACTTGACCCATTCAAAGAAATGGCCTTAGCGCACCTAAATACATAAATTATGTTTAAGGAAAGAGCACCAGCTTCTGGAAAAAAATAACTCTGAGAGCTATCCAGAACCCCAAAAAAAAAAAAAAAAATCCAACCTGAGCTCCCACGATAAACTTGTAACAAAAAGGCTTATTTTGATCTTTTGCTGCATAAGTAAGAAGAATAAGGAAATACTGCTAAAATAGATATCAGGATATGGAAGTCATTATTGTAAGCATATTTTAAAGGGGATATTGAATAAAAAAGAAAAGAATAAAAAAGAAAAACAACCCCAAAATTTAATATGAATTATTCCAAAGAGGGGGAAAAAAGCCTTTCAGTCAAAAATTTAATAAGCCTAACCCATGTAATTTACATATATCAGCAGAAAATATAGATGACAGAAATTTTAAGAATAACTGATTTTTCAAGTTGTGCAGCAAAGTTTCAGCAGCTGAGAAGGATTCTTCATCTCCTGTTCCAGAGGAACATTCTCAGTTCAGGACTGCATAGTTTCAAAGGACTATTGTTGCTGAATGCATTCTACCAAACACTTGCAAAGCTGAGGACATATCAACGCCCACTTGTCCCCTCCAACTGGAAAGTATGGGTTCTTAAGAGCCCTAATCCTACTGAACCAAATTCAAAATATTTACTGTAAATTTCATGCAAAAAATTAAAATATAATATGCTATATAACTGCCTCACTAATTATTTGTATTGAATAGCTTTTACTGCAGGTTGATAAAATGTGCTTTACAAAAGATTAATTATGGGACCACAGCAATAGCTTTTTCTCTGTCATTATTAGGTCCATTATTTTAATGAAATTTTCTTGAAAGAAAAAAAAATCCACCCAACTACTCAGCCACTCTATTTTTTATCTTGTCTTCTTGTTTCAGAATCTAGAATCTTTTTTTCTCCTCATTGTAGATGTCATTATTTGAAATATGTTTCTTATAGCTATTTTTTTATTATTTGGTCTTTTTTTCCAAGTTTAGATCTGTTCCTGCTTCTTCTTTTTAATTAAAATGATTTATTAGTGTCTGTAGGCAGGTGAAGTCATTTACCAAATATTTATCCTCTGAAACAGGTTCTAGACCTTCTCTTTACATTGTAGAAGTAACTATTAAAAACTGTGGTATATTAAGCTTTTCTTTTATGGAAAGAATTAATCTAAAAAGAGTAATGGTGAAAATGTGCATGGATCCAAACATGGAATTTATCCATCATAATATTAAGAGCCTCAGCTCTCTCACATTCTTAAAAGGTGGAAAAGGAGGCATAACTGGTTGTGAAATATCCTTATGGTATAGTCAAGCCTGAAATCCCTTTTGAAACATAGAAATCTAAATTATCACTTTATCTCACAAAGTTATTAATTTGTAATAGTGGCAGTGTTTCCTTCTGCATCACATTTTAATTGGAAGTAGTGTCTATTTTGATTTTTTCTAAGCTGAGTGTTCTCAAGAGATGCACAAGGGATCGGTTTCCTCCTATGATTTCAGATTTGGAGTTTTTCATTGTCACCAGATTCAAAGACAATTGTAGGTATGACATGGATATGGAAACACTATCCTCTCTGAGATGCTGCCATTTATATGTACAGGGCTGAAGGCTTCAAAGGAACTTGATTGGGAAAACTCGGGACCTTTAAGGAACCATCAGCAGTGAGGTTTTCAAGCCACATAGGTTAACACAGACACATTAATGTAAGTTCTTGATTTGGATCAAGCCTTGCATTATTTTAGGTGCATCAAAACTCTGCTTCTACTGGAAACAGGCTGAAATGGGAGGTTTAGAGGCAAAACCCTGGATTACACTGTTAATAAGAATTTTCCCCAACCTATTTTTAATTTTTTTTTCTTATAAACATTACAAGTTATGCATATGTATCTCTATGGTCTGCTTAACCTCTCACCTTCTGCATGTCTTCAATTATTTAAACTTTGTCTTGCTTCCTCACCCCAAATCTGGACACTCGAAGAGTTCAGTGAGGGAACACAGGAGCCATAAATTCCTAATTCATACAGGAAGGAGTTACAAGATAATGTTCCATACAAAGTTTCTCACTTTATTAAGTTATATGGTACTTAAAAATCAATGATTCGTATGAAAATCCTAGAAAGAAATGTTCTTAAATTAAAAGAAGTTGTGACTGACAAACAAATATAATTCTGAATTAAAACAGATTCTTCAGACACAGCAGATGCATGTGTTGACTGGCTTTGATGGAAACTTGACACGCTAAGACATCCCAGCATGAATGCTTTCTCTGTGTCTTTAACCAGATTTTATATGAATATAAATCTCAGTCTACCACATAGTTTGGGGTGCAAAGTATATGTCTTACAGAAGTGTATTACATACAGCTTAAGTAAGTTTCTCCAATACTTTTTTGCATTACCTGTTTAACTCTACATTCAAACATATAGTTTTCTTGGTTTTTTTGTATGCTGAGAACAATTGTGCACACATGCATCTAGGCTTCCTGCTGGCATAGTGATAACGTGCAGAGAGACATTTATTTAATGCTACACTGAGCAGATGAAACACTCTACACAATAACAGCTTCTCCTCCTGAACGTAAACAGGAAAAAATCTTATAAGTGGTCTGTACTCTTCAGAAATTATTTTTCTACATTTAGATAGACTGCAACAATTTTTTCCTATAAATGATTTAGATTTCATAAATGGTTCAATGCACTTTTGCCTATTTTTCTTCAAAATGAGAAGGAAAAAAATGCTTTCATATATTTTATGCATACGTTGAATATGAGGAAATAGAATAGGATATAAGAAATAAAGTTTAGGAAACTGTACACAACTCCCTCTGTTCCTTTATGATTTCAGATAAAAGTAATTTTTTTAAATTTTTTTTTTAACATTGTTGTGGTTTTGGTTCACTAATCTGAGTTTCCTGGTAAATGCACCAAGTAATGTGGTGAGTTGAGCGTTGGCCAAACGCCAGTGCCCTTATTAAAATTATTTACTCATTTTTCTAATGCAAGATAAGATTTAGAAGGAGAGCAAATCAGGCTCAAACTTTAAAGGCTATAAAGAAAACTTTATTAACAGAATTAAAATGAAAAATATTACTAAATCAGAATAAACCTCCAGAACACTCCTCCTTCCCCCACGCTCTCTTTTTCTTTCCCACTGACAATGTGAAGAAACAAAACTTGGGATTTTCAGTCAGTTTACCACTTCCAGAATAGTCTTTAATCAGTCCACTTAGGGAGAGGAGTCTCTCTTGCCATGCCATGGAGACTTGTCCATAAGAAACTGTCCTTTCACAGCTTCAGTGTCACAGTGAATCAGCCACATGGGAAAATGGAAATCTGACCACTATGTAAAAAGTCCCTCCTCTCTACTTACAGCTTTCTCCTCCACTGTTTTTGAGGGCTCAATCTTTAGGTAATGGGGTACAGTTTTAAGGATGAGCTGTTCCAAAGCAAAGGTTCATCTTTCATCATCATCAAAACAAAATTCATATATCTCTGAGATCATCTCTGGGAACAGAGGTTTTCTTCTTCCCTGGGAGCAAAGCGTCTTCATCACTTTTATCTCTCTCTGTTAAAGTTTCTCATTTGGATCACAGCTACTTCAACATCTACTTGCCTCAAAATCAATCCCTTTGCTCATGTCTACAGTTTGAATGTTCCATCTCCTCATGCTTTTTTCATGAATTACAGGGATATTCTAGTGTATCCTAGTCCATCACCATGGCCTCACAAAAGAATTTCAGCCCAAGACCAAGGCATCTCCTCATTCTCCTCCCATCTGAGATTTGATTCCTTCATTACTGACCTTGGTGTCTTCATATTGTCCTCTACGTGTCTTCACTCTGTCCTTTTCTCTCACTCGAGAGAGGATTGAAGGTCTGCAAGTCTCATCTGTGCAGTAAAAGAGTTAATCTTACCTAGGCCTTGCATCAGGGACTGGCCTCTTGCGGCTGGCCATATGATTCCTGTCACACAGTGGCCTTGGGGGCTTGCTGCATTGATTTTGGCTGCATAATTTCCCACAGTATCCAGATGGTTCTTTCAGCAGCATGATTCTGGTGGCTGCGCTGAGGGGGGACTGTGCAGGAACCCAGCAGCAGATAGGAAAGACCAGGCCAGGCAGAATCTCAGCAGCTTGCATCTTGGCCCAGCCCTTCCTAGAGCTGCTCCCAGGGCCTGGCAGACCCCAACTCATCTTGGGTTGGTGGCAGGGCAGGGTTTAGTGTTGGCAAGATGTTCGCAGCTGGGGCCCCGCAGCATCCTTGACCTGCCCACCACGCCAGGAATGGGAGACAACTTCTCTCTCCAAAGCCAGAAAGCAAGAGAGCTTTTCTGGGGCTTGTTAACTGTAAAATGTAAATCTCACAGAGGGAGATCTAGCTTCCTTAGTGGTTTAACAAGGTGCCAGTTCTCAGAACCAGCCAGCAACTGGTTTTGCCCAGCATGGAGGAAGCTGCTAGCAGCTTCTCATAGAAAAGCCACTCATAGCCACTTCCATGGCTGGCTTCTTCCCTCTTCACTAAATGTCAATTAATGCAAAAACCAGCACAAACATAAAAAAATCCCAAGTGCTCTGGAGATGAAAGTCAGATGAACTTCAAGAAACAATATTGGACCTTGATAAAACTCAAAACCTTATACAGGATCCTAATTTCAAGAACACCTAGGCAGTATTATTCTTAAAGAAATACTAGAAACAGGGAGGGTTTGGTTTCTGTTGGGGTTTTTTTCACGTTTTTGTTTGGTTGGGTTTGTTTGTTTTTTTCTACAAAGAACAGCAAAAGAAAAGCAGTATAAAGTATCACTGTAAAGGTAGAAGTTTTTTATATATAAAACATCTGACAATATTTTATTAAAAAAACCCAGCTCCACTGAAATGAATGGTCAAATTCCCAACTAAACTTTCCTAACAAAAAATACCAAAATTTCACTCTTAAGAAAGAAATTCTTAATTGGAAGTGCTAAAAATAAAACAACCCCAAAACCTCAATTATGTGGGATGAAGTTATGTGAATGTCCTAAGCAAGCCGAATTCAGGGTTTCTCTAATTGCCTTATTTAATAAATTAAAATGCACCCAAATTATGAATAAGTTTTAATATTTGTATAGTACTGAATACCTTTTAAGGACCATTATGAAGGCACAGCTTCCATTAAAGTGTGTAAAAATCTGAGAGTCTTGGCACTTTTTTTCCTCTTTGTTTGAATAAAACATGGTGCTTAGGTGTCTTTCCAGAGATCCTATTTATTTCAATGTATTACAGGATTTCAACATATTTTGTAATCTATTTATCATACACTATGGATTTTGTGTATTTCAGAACCTTGTGTATAACAAAGACCATCTCAGACTATTTTTCTTGCTATGATAAAAGACTGAGAATTTATCAGACTGGTTGTTTTACAATTCAGATATTTTTTCTCCTCTCAGTGTTTAGCAATTTTGTTCCTTACAATATGGTTGTGGTACCAGTAGTTTTTTCAGCACATAGTATACAAAATATATATGCATAAACAAAGAATTTATATCAGCTTTTATGACAAAGGAATAAACTAACTGTTCCTCATTCCAAAAAGAATTATTTGCATGAAAATATGTTTGCAATGACAAAAATATCTGAAATACTTTCAAAGGGCCTATCCACATCTCTTAGAAATGGCCTTTGCAGAATATTTACTAGAGTAGTTTTAGACACAACCATCAAGTGGTGGCATTTCACAGTATCAGAGAATTGCTTTGAGAGAGGAACCCCTGGAGGTCATCTGGTCCAACCTCCTGCTCAGGGAAGGCCACCTAGAATCAGTTATCCAGGACCACGTCCCAGTAGCTTTTGAACATATCCAAGAATGGACACTCCACAACCTCACTGGACAATCTGTACCACTGCTGGTCACCCTCACAATAAAAAAATTCTTTCCTGATGTTCAGACGGAGCCTTCTGTGTTTCACTTTGCACCCATTGCCTCTGTCACTTGGCATCACTGAAAAGAACCTGACTCCAACCTTCATGCATCCTCTCTTCAGGTATTTATGTATGTTTATAAGACCTCCCCTCAGCCTTGTCTTCTCCAAACTTAAAAGTCACAGCTCTCAGTCTTTCCACATAGAAGAGATGCTTCTGTCCCTGCTTGCAAAAATTCTCTTAGTGCAGCCCTGAACACCATTAGTACACTCTTTGCCACAAGGATGTGTTGTTGCCTCATGATGGTACATGGCATGACCCTTGTTTATCTGATAGAGAACTTAATTCTTCTGAAAATTCAGAATCATTCATTTGCACCCAATTACTTAAAAAATACTACCAGCTAGCTTTGATCTTAGCTTTCTAAGTGGAAGTTTGCCTACTGAGATAGACTGGATTTCATATCTCTACAGAACTGCTCTCTCCACCTCATTCTTTTCTTGCTTCTTTTCTGATTCTTTAATTTGAGCACCTCCAACATGATGTCTTATCTCTGTGACTGGGAAATTATACATCACATACACCATTTTATGTCTGTTTCCTCAGCACTAGTCATACGCACATGCCACCTCCAGTTATAGAAACTGCATCTGCACCCTGTGGATACCTGTGGGCTGTATAAAAGTGGCACCTCCAGAAGAAGGACTCTAGGACACCCACCAATTAGAAGATCAGGGTGAAGAAGGAACAATGGGATGCTGCAGGCATCTTAATCTTAATCTCTCTTTTTCTTTACTCTAATTAAGAGTATCTTAATCTCTCTTTTTCTCTCACTGTCTTTCTCTTTTCCCTTCCCTGCCTCTCCTCATGTTTCTTTCTCTCTGCATCACTTTTACTGTTAAAGAAAATCCATGGTATTGACTTCTGCATATGGCCTCATTTGCAGGCAGAGGCATCTCTTATAATCGGATCACAACAATGGCTATACTTATTTTGTCTGTAGTTATACATATTGCCTGTGGCATGGTTAAATACGTCAGGAAAAATTTGGTTTCTGCTACAGAAGACACTTGGTATATTTTTCAGTAAATGGAAGGGGGATGAGCTCATCCTCATTCAAGTGAAGAATGGCTTCCCAAGTTCTATTTGAAAAAAATAATGGAAATAAGACCTTGGAAAACAGCCACAAGAATAGTATTTTTTTTTGTCATAGCCAATATTTTCATGCATTTACTTGCTGAAGCTCAAATCATACTTTAGTCTGTGCATATGTAGTTTCTATTAATATCACTGCGAACTGAAAATTTAATGTAAAGATTCAGTACACCCTTAAGTTGCATTTTTAGTTACAAACTTGTCTGAAGGTAGAAAACAAAGCAGACCAGTCTATAAATACCTTGATGTTTACAGGCTTAAAAACCTTTGTTGGGCATCTGTGACTTGGTCTGCACGTGAACATAGATTAGATATAATAAAGACATAAGGCTGGTTGCAATGTGCGCACTCCTCCTCCCCTCAGCTGAGTTCTCACCATGTCTAGTCACGACCACTGAGGTCTGTCAAAAGAGAGCAGGATTGCCTCAGCGTAATTTAAGCCAAATTCTGCTACTGAAAATGTCATTCACATGACTGGAAATGTAGCTTCTTTCCCATCTATGCTTCCTATTTCTTTCTTAAGACCTGGCTGCCAGAAGAAAGGCTTATTTAATTGAGATAGACATTAAATTTATATCTTTTCTTCCATAATGCAAAGTTACTTGGAATTCGTGTGTCATCAGAGGATAATTTCATCTGGATATGGATTTATGGATAGGGACCTTTAGCTTTCGAATGCAGTTATGAGAATATTTTGTTTTGGGATGCCATGCTAGCTATGCAGGTTTTTTTATTTTCTATAAGAACACATCCAATATGGCTCTTTTTCTGCTTCTGAAATAACATCAAATTCCTTTGTCCTAGCAGTGCATGAACAGAGAACAAATATTACTTATCCACTTTATTACTACTTTCATCCCCAAGATCAGCTTCATGTGGCTTTGAATACAACACGATTTCAAAAAACTTAACTCTAGTATTACAAACTTATTTTTTTAATCCTAACTAAAACCAAAAGCGTGGGACTGATGTTTTTACCTCAAGACATCCAAACTTCTATCCTTTATTCTGAAGTAACCTGTAATATAAAAGATGGGACAGTAGAAGCTCATTTAAATTATATTTATACTTTGTAACCAGCTTACATTTTTCATTTATATATCCAGATATAAATAAACCCTTAGCCTACCTTAGATCAAGAAAGTAATTTATTGTTAAAAGGAAAGTTGATTGATATAGGTTTTACTGAGTTTAAAATTTTAATATTCATTGATACCAATAGGGTATAGGGTGTATATTGATCTCTAATAAGCAGACACACAGAATGAAATTCTATTACTTCCTCATTAATGCATTGCATTTGTAGTCCAGAACATTTAAACATTAACTACTTTTATTTAATACAGATGAGATACTATGTGCAAAAATAAAACCTGTAAAATATAACTGCTCTTTCCTTCTTATTATTTTGGACAAGAAACAAAAAATACTCAAGAAATCAAGAACAAAATGCATAATACAATTCATATTTGCAAATAATTTAAAATAACTGTCAAAAATTCATTTTTATACCATGTAGTCTAAGAAACTGTTCCAGGCCACTTTCATGAAATTGTATGCATCAGTGAAAATATTCTGTTAAAATTTTACTTTTAAATGTGTTTACTTTACTTCTAGATCATTTTGCATTTCACATGGAATTTTTCTTCTAACATAAAACATTACATTTCTAAATGCAGATTAGTGACTCAGTTTGACATTACTAGAATTCATACAGTTAAATCCCTATGCTTTACTTTGCAAATTGTTGCTCTACTATTATTAGATTTTTAATTGTCATATATGAAATCATGAAATAATTAAATGCAGTATCTAGTTAAGACTTGCAGAAATTTTGGATTTATTTTCCTAGTCTCTATGACTAGATTAATAAGTAAATCCTATTAAATATTTAAATTTTTATATTTCATCTTCTAAAATGTTATTCATATTGACTCTATATTCGTATAATGGCCATGCTGAAATCCAACTAGTAATGGTAACTTATGTTGTTCTGAGGAAGAAAATCTTCACCCTAGGACTCTACTAATAATTGGAGGGACTCTATTTATCTAACAAGAAAAAGAACTCTTAAAAAATTCAAGATACTAAGATTACTGGTATCTTTACTTTGTTGATATCTGCTATTTCTCTTTTCTTGTCATATACATAAGCAAGCTGGTGGCAAATTTTATGTTCTACTGAAATATTTTTAGTCTGATATGTGAATGTTGTCATTAAAAGAATAGGCACTATTATAAATGACAGTCATTTTTAGATTTCAAAAGAATGGAGAACATGGTATTTGGTACTTATAATCCATCTTCAAAATGAATCAGATGTTGTAGCTGTATTTGCAATGCCGTTGATACACGACTAATAGTCCAAACAGAGTCTAATGATAACTTAAACCCAATACCTCAGACACAAGACCTATGAAAAAGCAGGGGTTTGAATCTAGTAAGATATGTGCCATTGTCACAGGGCTGTTAATTTGTATTGAGTTTACTGTGAATTTACCTAGTATTCTATCTACCTTGAGATGGTAAGTGAAATATGTGCATGCAGTCATATTTTACTGTCATTATTCTGTAGAAGGCATGTGTTGTAAATTATTATTACGAAATTTTCCTCTCCTGTACATTCCTGGGTAAGAAACTCAATGGGTAAGATTCCTGGGTAAGATTCAACTCCTTCAGTTAATTTTTTAGTATATGCCTAGCACATATTTAAAATATTGAAGCATTGATGGAGACAAAAATATATTTTGAGGTAATATTAGCATAACCATAGAATCATTTAGGATGAAAAAAAAAAGCTAAGAGTACTTAGTTCAACCAATAAATTCTCACAGTCAAGTGAATCATGAATCACACCACTAAATCATGTTCTCAAGTCCTACATCCCCACACCTTTCAAATACTTGCAGGGGTGGTAACTCAACCACTTGCCTGGGCACCCAATTACAGTGTCAGACAAACATTTCCATGCAAATTCTTTCTTATATACAATCTAAACCTCCCCTGGTGCACCCTGAGGGCATTTCATTTTGGTACTAGGGAGAAGATACCAACACTCGCCTGAACAAAACCTCCTTCCAGGTCATTGTAGAGAATGATGATGTCTTCCCTGAGCCTCCTTTTTTCCAGGCTAAACAACTCCAGTTCCATCAGCTATTGTCATAAGACCTGTGCTCCATGTCCTGTGCCAACTTTGTTGCCCTTCTCTGGACTTGCTCCAGCACTTTGATCTTTCTTGAAGTGAGTGACCCAAAACAGAACACAATATTGAAGATGCAGCATCACTGTTCCAAGTACAGGGGGGCAATAAATGCCCTAGTCCCGCTGTCCACACTCTTTCTGGGCAGATTTCTGGTCACTCTTCCCCTGGCTCATAGCTTTGTGTGGAATTTTTTGACTGAAGTGCAGGAACCCAGCACTTCATCTTCTTGAACCTCATACAAGTGTCCTTGGCCCATATGTGGATAAAGATATCAAACAAATCTGGCCCCAAGGCTTTGTAATTATGTTCCCCCAGGATCCAGCTAAGGATGGAGTTTTTCTTGGCACTCCTTTTTCACTGATATATTTATGGAAACCTGATTTATTGTTTTTTATGGCAATAGTCAGGTTGCCAATAGTCAGCCCAAGATCCACACAGGCTTTGACCCTTTAAACTTATTTCCTGCATAATCTCACACATCCTTGTAGTCCTCTTGAGTTTCCTTCCACTTCTTACAAGGGTCATAAACTTTCTTTTTCCTGCCTGATTTCCAGTCAAAACTCTCTGTTCAGACAGTCTGGTTTTCTCTGCCAGTGCATCAATTAGCACATGGGGATGACCTGTTCCCATGCCTTTAACATTTCCTTGAAGAATGCCCAGCCTTCCTGGACTCCTTTGCCCTCCAGAGCTGCCTCTCAAGCGACACTGTTAATGAGCCTGCTAAACAGGCTAAGTCTGCCCCTTCAAAGTCCAAAGTACCAGTTTGCTGACCCCACCTCCTTACTTCTCTGTAGATGGAACACTGTTATTTAGTGATTGCCATGATCAAGACAACCTCCAAGCACATCATCCAACAGTCCTTCTCTGTGCACAAACAACAGGTCCAGTGGAGCCCAATTCCTAGCTGACTCACCAGTCGTGTGTCTTCCACCCATGCCAGGAGCCTTCTAGACTGCTTGCTCTCTGTTGTGTTTTATTTCCAGCAGACATCTGCGGTGTCGAGCTTACCCATAAGAAAAAGGGCCTGTGACCACGAGACTTCTTCCAACTGCTTATAGACTATTTTTGTCTGCCTCTTCATCATGGTTGGGTGATCTATAGCTGACTCCCACCAGGATGTTTGCATTTTTGTCTTCTCCCAATTCTTAACCATAAACACTCAGTCCTATCATAACTTTCATATGTTAGCTCCAGACAGTACAACCACTCCAGAACCAGTAGTGCTGTATGGTAATACAGCACTGCTCCACTGCCTCTCCTTCCCTGCCTATCCCTTCTGCAGATTTTACAGCCCCCTATTGCCGCAGTCCAGTTGTGCGCACCTTTGCGCCAGATTTCCACGATGGCAACTCTGTCATAGGTTTCCTACTGCACAATGGCCTCCAGCTCCTCTGTTTGTTGCCTGAGCTGTGTGCATTGGTGTAGATGTGTTTCAGCTGGGCTAGAGATGCTGCCACCTTTCTGGAGAGACAAGCCCTAATTTCCATGTGGCTATGCTCAGCCAATTCCAAGATACAGTAACGCTTGTATTTTTGCTGTAGCATGGATCTCCATCCAAGGAATGTAACAAAGTAGAAAGTCTTCTCTTCACATCTTTAACTTGCACTGGAGGGTGGAAGCAGAGCTCAGAGCTAATTCTGATAAAGCATATTCCACAAAAAAAAATCCTTTAGATTGGTATGCAACATGAAACTACCCTTCCGGAACTCACTTTGAAAATTGTTTCATAAGGGACATGGTAGCTCTTCAGCAATATTAAATCATTATTCATTGCAGCAAAAAACAACCAGTTCACTTATATCTTGAGGAGACACTTTCTACCATTTCCATAAAATGTCTGCCAAGATTATCTTCAGCTCTTCAAAACGTTCAACACCTGAAGGTTAACCGCTCTGTTGGTTTATTTTCAAATGCATAACTGTCTTTGTGGTGTAATAGGTAAATCAATTTCCTTCTAATAACACTTGTCACAGGGACATAGACTGCCCGTACTCTGACGAATGGAAGGTTAATCATGGAAGGGTCTTTGGTAATTTCAGGTTCAAAAATTATATGGCATAATTTTGATGCTGAAATTCTACAAATACTAGAATTCTGAACATACTCATTACAAGTATCTGTTACCATTATTGAAATGAAGCCTTTTGACAAAAAAACATGGTAATGTAACTGTGTCTTATGACAGTTGTTTACATCTTTCTTGTTTTAAAAGAAAAGAAACTAGTGCATATTAAGAAAGCCAGGCAAGAAAGACAATTTCAACTACTTCTCTATTTTCTATCCATAACATTTATAGTTCTATTGAGCTATTTCTTCCACATACTAATAAATAATGGAATGTGCAATTTAATTAGTATTTTTAAACTATACTAGCTATATACTCAAACCATTTCAGTGCTACTCTGACTATAGGAATCATCTATCAGCAAAACCTCATACCAACTGCCTCTGATATCAGTTACAACTGTGTTTGTACACAACACACTCCTCAGGGAAATGTGTAAGTAAACAAATGTAGCATTTTTTGCCATTTGTTTCCTTCCCAAAGGCATTCATTTTTCATGCAATTCACTAAAATTTTCATTACATGTGTGTTTCCAGAAACAAAAAAACCCCACATTATTTCTGAGGTGAACCATCAAAAGCAATCATCTTGTATAAGAATTCTTCTTGGCTTCTTTTTTGGTCAAGACAAGCTGGAAGATCTCTCAATTTCCCTTTCAAAACTTTGGTTATAAGACCACTACTTTTCCAAGAAAACAAAAACACATTAAACATTTATATATGCAAACACATAAACCAAGAACAGGAATGAAATCTACTGCAAAACTTAGTCACAAAACTGAGTAAAATTAACTGGGTTTTTTTGAAAAAAAAAAAAATATATATATATATATATATACTGTATTCAAAAAAACCAACCCTACATTCCCACGTCAGATGTTGTCACCAACTTGCTTATAGTGCAATCACTCTTTGCTTACTTAACTAATCTAAGCCACCAGTGAAATAATCCTATTTACACTACTAAAAACTGTTTGAAGAAAATAAATGCATATGGAGTGCATATGTGTGCATATATGTGACTGTGTGTGCATTGAGGAGATGTGTTATGGCAAAGGTGAGTAAGAGTAATCACATAACTACAAATCAGTGCAAGGAATCTCTGGAGAATACCAAGTCCAATACCCTTGTTTAAGCATGGACACCTAGAGCAGGTTACCCAGAATCACTTTCAGTCATCCCTTAAATGCCTTCAGTAATGGAGATTTTGCACCTTGTTTAGGCGTCTTCTAATAGCGTTTCACAGCTATTAAATGAATTACAGTCTTACTTTCTAGGTTTTTATAACTGTAATTTCCTGTATTTCAGCATGTGCCTGTTGATTCCTTCTTTTGCTTTATGTGGGCACTACTCACAGGAGCCTGGCTCCACATTTTCTACCATCAAGTATTTATATGCACTTCTGAACCTTCTTCAGAAGGGACAGTGCCAGACCAGCAAGTTCCTTTATGCTAAGGAAACTTTCCTGTCCTATTGTAGCAGTCCTCTTAGAAAAAGGTAAAAATGAGCCGAGGTACAGACTTCTTCTTAAACACAGCATAAAAAGGGTCCTGGCTTATTCCTCTTCACAGGTTAGTCATCTGAACTCCAACTATTCACCAACTCTATCTGCAGCCAGCTCCTGCTGCAGGTTTCCCTGCAGCTTCTGACTGCTGGTCATTTCCTGCTAAACTCTGACTGCATGTGTTAGTTTGCAGACTGTGACTGCAGGTTCCAACAACAGACTCTAACTGTAGACCCAGACTGACCTCACAGCAGTGATTGTCTCTCCAGGATCCTGCTTCATGATTCTCAGCTTCACACTCCTCAAGGTTCCTCCTCTATGATGAACCTCCCTTTTCCAGCTAACCCCCTCATTTATCTCATTCATCCTTATTGGTTGTAGCTGTTACTCATCAGGGGCAAGGCTGTATTGGTTAATTAACACATCAGTTACTTATCAAGGGTGAGGTCACCTGTATTCCCTTCTCCTACACTTTCAACCATGTAGAAACTGCCAGAAAACTCTGGCAGTCACAAACACACCAGCTGAGCTGGGACTGAGGCTTTGCCGCAGGTGGCTCCTGGGAGCTCACCAGTGCTACACTTGCCTCCCTACAACACACCAGAGCACACAGGCAGAGAGGGTTTGCTTACTGGCTCAATCCCAGGTTTCCCATAGTAGAGTCTCAGAAGTCTCGATTCTTACAACAGTTTCATTTTGGTGCAATAAAGAAATAACAAAATAACAGCTTAAGCTGGTGCCTCCAAGGAGGGACCCAGAGCAAAGGAAACCCCGGGTAGGTTTTAACAGATAGAAAGCAGCTTGGTGGAGAAGGGCCCAAGGTACTGGTGGATGAAAATTTGCACATAGGCCAGCAATGCCGGTTGCAGTCTAGAAAGCCAGCTAGATCCTGGGCTACCTAAAAAGTGGCATAGCCAGCAAATGGGGAAAGTAACTTTCCCCTCTACTCTGGTCTGCTAAGAACCCACCTGGAGTACTGTGACAAGCTCAGAGGTCTGCAGATGGAGAAAGACACAAACATGTTAAAGCAGATCTAGGGGAGGGCCATGGAAATGATTAGAGAGCTGCAGCACCTCTCCAATGAACACAGAATGAGAGAATTGAGGGTTTATGGCCTGGACAAGGCTCTGGGGAGATCTCATTATATCATGGAATGGTAGAATTATAGAATCACAGAATCATGGAATCACAGAAACATAGAATCACAGAATCACATGATGGCCCGGGTTGGAAAGGACCTTGAAGTTCATCTAGTTCAAATCTGCTCTCATGATCAGGAAAACCTTTCGCCAGCCAAGTTGCTTGAAGTCCTATTCAACCTGCCTTTGAACTCTTCCAGTGACAAGGCATCCACAATTTTTATGGACAACCTGTTCTAGTGCCTCACCACCCTCACAATAAAGAATTTCTTCCTAATGTCTAATCTGTCCTCTTTTGGTTGAAAGCCTTTCCTCCTTTTCCTTTCACTACAGGCCTTTTGTCAAAAGTCTCTCTCCAGCTGTCTTGTAGGCCCACCTTAGGAACCTGAAGGTTACTCCAAGGTCTCCCTAGAACCTTTTCTCCTCCAAGCTGAACAACCAACTATCTCAGCATGTCTCCATGGTAGATGTGCTCCATCCCTCTAATGATCTTGGTGACCCTTCTCGAGACTCACTCCAGCAGGTCCATGTCCTTGCTGTGACGGGGAGCCCAGAGGTGGATGTAGCACTCCAGGTGGGCTCTTATGAGGGCAGAGTAGAAGGACAGGATCACTTTGCTTGCCCTGCTGGCTGTGCTGCTTTGGATGCAGCCCAAAATATGATTGTATTACTGGGCTCTCAGCATGCATTGCTGGGTCATCTTAAGGTTTGCATCCACCACCATTTACCACATCAATACTTGAAGAGGGGCTAGAAGAGAACTGAAGAAAGACTTTTCACTAAGTGGGTAGTGGCAGAACATGGAACCATGGTTTAAACTGAAAGAGGGTCTATTTATGTTGGACATATGGATTGGACATTTTTTACAAGAATGGCAAGAACCTGGAGGAGGTGAGCCAGAGAAGTTGTAGATGCCACATCACTGAAAAATGTCAGGGCCAGGCCTGAATAGGGCTTTGAGCACCTTGATCTTGTGAAAGATGTCTCTGCTATTATTTGAACATAGAAAACAGATTTTGGATTTATCAAAACCCTGAAAACTGCTTAATAACTTATGGGAGTACTAATGCCAGATTTGATTTTTCTGGTTACATTGCTACCCTAGATTGACAGACAGTGAAAGTTAAGAAAGAAAAATCTGACTTTAACAAATAGAACAGAGAAAAATTAGAAGCAGCTTATGAATAATATTAGGATATAGAATCAGGATAGCTGATTAACCTATGCTATGGGAAATGAAATGAATATAAAAATGACCCCTGTAGGATGTCACATGTAAATCTATAGGAGGAGGAATAACCAGTTCAGCACTTTCCTGCAGGTTTTTGTGTTTGGCAAAATATGGTGAGATTGCCGTAAGTTTCAGAGACTTGGGCTGTTTGATAAATACTGCAAAGGGGAAAAAAATGGACCCGTCAAATTTAACATACCAGAAGCCCTATTAGATCCCAAGAAAGAGGGAAATACATACCTCTCCTGGGTCCATTTATAGCCACGGTATGTTTTACTCTCTCAGTATGCTGGCAAGCATTTTTATATCAACAATAAATGTGTGTTAACATATAGGACAAGCTTCCCAAATAAGAAGTATGAATGTATCAGAAGTGACAATCTGGAATGCTAATTTTTTTTTCTCTTTCTTTTCAAAGGACAGAAATAGCCAAATATCAAAGGTCTTGTTTACCTACATAATGTGCTGAGCATTGGAATTTCTACCATAAAGATTAAGCCTCATTAGAAATACAGAAAGTGGCTGAAGGAGAAAAAGGAAATAATGAAGGCTGAAAATAACATGATTTCTTTTTTTACAGTGTTTCAAACTTCACTTAAATGGGCCAGAGTTGCTATATTCATTTTAGTACTAGAAAAAAAATTCTTTGTACTTTCTATGACATGATATTATTTATGGCATAATATCTACATCTGTAAAAGTTCTGTTAAGAAAACATCTATAAGGCAAGGTTTATTAGTGCAGAGGTGGAACTATTCTTATGCAACTATATTCCTTTTGGGACCAAACAACTACATTTTAGGCCAATTAGTTCTGCATCAAGTGGAAGTACCAGCTCAGGTCAGCTCTCCTCTATGGGTATAAACATGCCTCAAGTCACTACTGAACCTTTCAAGGTTTTACCTGATGTCATAAAAACCCTTTCCTATTAGCAATTTATTTAAATTGCTGGGATGGAAGGTTTGCTTTGGAAATCTGTTCCATTAGTTCAAGCTAGTCAAAAATACTGAATGTTTGAACATATGCAAGTCCAAACACAGTACAGGTCTATTCCTGCTATTTGTAACATCCAACATACTGTTTCAGAATATTGTTATATCTGAAGCCAAGACACTGATTACAGACATAATTTTGTCCTTTGCACAAAAAAGCACAACCCCTCTGATTAAAAAATGAGAACAGCAGAGGCTACAGAGGCTAAAGCTGTCTTCCTTTATTTTTTTTTTCTTTTTTCTTTTTCTGTTTTTTTGGGGTTTTTTTGGGTTTTTTTCTCTTTTTCTTTCTTTTTTTTTTTTTTTTTTCCTTTGACCACTACTTATGGGCAGTGTTACGGTCACAAATCAGCTAAAATCTGTTGCCTTCAGATGACAGGACTGAGACCAATATCTGACTCAAAGAGCCCAAAGCCTTACACAGAACTGCAGCAGACCTTTTCCTTCTATTTAAAGGTTAATCCAGATCACATCTGAAACTGAGCATGTTATATAAAGGGTTTTATGTGTATTTGACTTAGAGTTACTACAGTACTGAGAGTAATGCTCATTACAGTAAAATAAGTGCTAGTACTTTGAATGGTCTTTCCTGGGTTGCTCTCTGGGGATGTGTGGAGTAGTATTGTGAGCTTATGAATATAAAAGCTGTCTGAACATAAATTCAAGCTACTTTAAGAAAAAGCAGTTTAATCATGGCACAGTATATAATGTAATGATCCTCTTAGCTAGACTATAATAAGATAAACTTTAATCATAATCAGAGTTGTACTTGCGGGTGCATTTACAGGACATTTTTGCCTCAGTATTATGCAAAGTTATGAATTTATTTCTCCCTGTGCATGTGATTTGAATAAGGTAGGAAAAATGGTCCTGTGTGCTGGGAAAGATCATCTTACTCATGTGGTAGAAGCTATCTTAGGGCACTTTTGGTGTGATCTACACAAGTTCTCAAAGGTAAGATTTTTCTTTGGAGTTTTTATGTCATATTCAGGATTACAAGAAAGAGTTTTCATTAGAAAATTGCTCAAAGAATGGAATTGCTAAACTAATAACTATATGAAGTCAGTATTTTTTCTAGTATTTCTTTTAATTTGCCTCTTTATCACAGAAATTAAGGTGCCCTAAGTCTGAAAACTTATTTTAGAATGTTGTAGTGTTTCCTAATGATGCCTGATAACTAAGAGGCTATTCTATTAATTAGTAAAAATAAATGATTGTGTAGTTGTCCAAACAATTTTTGCAAAAGTGCCTGGAGATGTGAAAGCTCTCTTTGATGTCATAGTTTCCAAGTGCTGGCCTTTCTAGAACTACATCAATGGAAGACAGAGTAGATTCATGGCATTAATAACTGGTAACTGAATATGTGAGGTACTTGGATATTTGCAACTCTTTCAGTTTGTAGTTAAGACTTGATTTTAAATATTTACTGATTTTTATTTAATTCAACTTGCAGCACTGTTGCTGGTAGGCTTTTCTAATTCTCTCACCTGTAAATGTTTAGTGCAGTAACACTAGATTGACATAATTATATTCCTTTGGTACATCACCAATGGGAGAAATGAACAGGTGATCTAAGTTTTGGTCACTACTTTGTTATTGCAGCTCTGTACCCTAATGATTGAGTAATGATCAGGGCAAATATTCAAGCATATTCAAGTGTAGTTTTTATCTAGGATGAAGTTAACTTCCTTCACAGTGACTGGATAGCTTCATAGTCTATGTTTTGGATAAGTATGGGTTTTTTATTTGTGCTAAAAACAGTGTTGATAAGACAGAGATCTTTTCACTATTACTGACCAGCACTTACCCAGAGTCATGGTCTTTTCTGCCTCTCACCCCACCCTTGTAGTGAGCAGGTGCATAAGGAGTGGGGAGGGGACACAGCCGGGACAGCTGACCCCAGCTGATGATCCCATATCATGTAGCATTACGCTCAGCATATAAAGCTAGGAGAAGAAGGAAAGGAGACATTTGGAGTGATGGCATTTGTCTTCTGAAGTAGTCACTAATGCATGATGGTGCCCTGCTTTCATGGAGGTGACTGAACACCTGATGGGAAGTATTGAATGAATTCCTTGCTGTGCTTTGCTTGTATACATGGCTTTTGCTTTACCAATTTAAATTACTTTATCTGAAATCATGAGTTTTCTCTTTTTACCCTCGATTCTTTCCCACATTTCACAGAAAGTCGTGTGTTCAAGAGGTTGAGTGGTGCTTACTGTCTTCTGGAAATAAACTATGACAATGTGTCACTCACTTTTCCTGTGCACCATGCATACACAGCACTTAGAAAGGTTTGTTCCATTCTACTACATAAGAATATGCTATTCAATTTTTCCAGTTGTCTGTCAGTTCTACCAGATTTTCACAAAACACCTTGAAAACGTTTTGTTTGTCTAGAGTCAAAAGTGTGACTGGGTCAAGGATCCAAACACTCAGATTTAAGAACTTTCTGCTGTGCTACAGGTGCTATCCAGTGTGCACACCAGATTTCTTTCCAAGGAAAAGTCACAGTTATTGGATGGGGATGAAGTTTAGGCATGATTAAGATGGCATTGGGGAATTTAGGAGAGTTGAGTCTAAAACTGGTCGCAGAGATGTGGCCTTGGAGCTGAGGTGTCAACACTGAGACTAGAAGAAGCTCTGACATGAGGATTCTACACCCTGCAGATCTGCACAGTTATCCAGGGGATGACTGAGCCTCCTTCTGGAGGGGGTGACTGGGCCACCTTCTCTGCTTCCTGAGATTATAAGAGGAACCCAGGAAGAATATGTATCAATTTCTGTCCTGTTTTTAACAAAATTAGACTGTATCCAAGATGTTTCTAATGGAATACTTCCCATCTGTAGATGGGACACTTGAAAAAAATCATCAGCCTTAGATTTATAATAGCATCATAGTAGATAGATAAAAGTCCCAGTGGACATCAGTGTTATGAACTAGTTAATTTCTTCCTGAACAGCACAGACAAAGGTATTGAGTGCACCCTCAGACAATTTGCAGATAATTGGCATAGATGACACACCTGAAGGATGTAATGCCATCTAGAGGGACCTGATCTGGCTTGAGATGTAGGTCCATGGGGATCTCATGTGGATTAACAAGACCAATTGCAAGGTCCTGCACCTGGACTGGGGCGACCCCTGGTATCAGCACAGGCTGGGGATGAACAGATCAAGAGCAGCCTGGCCCAGAAGGACTTGGGGATGCTGGTGGATGAGAGGCTGGACTTGGCTCAACGATGTAAGTTTGCAACCCAGAAAAGCAACTGTCATGGGCTACTTCAAAAGCAGTGTGGGCAGCAGGGTGAGGGAGGGGATTCTGTCCCTCAGCTCTGCTCTTGGGAGACCACACCTGCAGTGCTGTATCCAGCTCTGGGGTCCCCAGCACAGGAATGACATCAACCTGTTGGAGAAAATCCAGAGGAAAGGCACCAGGATAGTTAGAAGGATGGAATACCTCTTCTGGGATGAAAGTCACAGAGAAGTACAATTATTTAGCCTGGAAAAGAGAAGGCTTCAGGGTAACCTAATTTCAGCATTCCAGTATCTAACAAGAATCTACAAGAAAGATGTAGAAGGACATTTTTCCGGCAGCATGTAATGATAAGATAAGGGAGAATGGCTTCAAACTGGAAGATAGTAGGTTTGAATCAGATATTAGGAATAAATTCTTTACTGTGACGGTGGTGAGGCACAGGGATAGGTTAACAATTTATGAATATCCCATCTCTGGAAGTGTTTATGGCTAGGTTGGATGGGACTTTGAGCAACTCAGTTGGGTGAAAGTTGTCCCTGTTTACGGTAGGGGAGTTTGAACTAGATAATCTTTAAAGTCCCATACAACACAAGCCATTCTATTGTATCTGAAGCCATCATCCTGCCTAGGTTATTTAAGTGAAAATTCTCATGGAAACTAGGCTATATCTGGGATATTCTGTGTAAATCTTTTAACAGCATGGGTTAATACTGAAGACATGGTTGCAAGTACTTATTGCTGCCTCCTTCTTGGCAAAGAGCCTGAAATATTTAAACTTACCTTTTCATTCTTCATCAAAAATTTTGAATACAATGACAAATAAATAACTTTTGAACATATAGCATCTGTTGAAATTATCTTTTTGCAAAGACAATGCACAAAACAACCTTGTGAAAATACTTACAAGTTCTTACATGAAATTCAAGTATAAAAATACTGCACTTCTTAAGAATACCTATAGAACAGTTATGCTAATTCTGTAGGCAGTAACCACTGCGAGAAAATGGATTTGAGAAGAGAAAGTTGTATATAATGCTGTAATCGCTTAGAAAAAATATTTTTTCCTGTAGAAAATACAGAATACTTGGAGGATTGTAGCAAAAAGATATGTAAATAAATTCAGGGCTTCATGTCCCTGTCAAATATTCTTACCTTTTTGAAATAACCTTTGTTCTGAGTTCAATTTGCATTCTGTTTTTGATTGCAATTTGCTTTTCTTTTGTAACTCTTTCTCTGTAAATGCCAGCAGAGACCTTAGAGCACTAAGCTGCACATTCATGACAGGAACTGGGACATGAGCTGGGTGGAAAGGGGTGGCTGAGAGCTGAGAAGGAGGTGCACTGCCACCAGATCCAGACTGATGGATCATAAGGAATAAAGGTTTTTAGGCATTTCTAGGGTGGGGAAACAAAGAGAAAGGAAACAGGGCTGATGAAGTACAGAGCCCAAAGAGAAGACAAACCTTCCTATAGGGGTGACCCCTGCCTTTGAGCAGGCAAATCTAGGTAAAATAGCTGAGGCCTCATTCAGAGCCCAGCTAAAAACCTGACTGTAGTCCACAGAGGAAAAAAAAGCCAAAAGAATGTTGCAATCATTCTTATACATAGAAAAGTGATTGTGTTTATGTGGGGTTTGCATTACAGAGATTTTAACTGCTGGCAAGTAGCATGGCAAAACAAAAATGGTTTTGCAGAGCAAAACAGTGCTGAAGACCTCATGACTAAACTGAAAGACAGTTCGGTGGTGTCTGCTTCATCATAGCTCCATTTGGCTGCATGTCAAATGCTCCTTCCTGTTCCAAGCTAAAATGTCATTGTTAAGTGCACACAGAAATTATGTAGTATATTATGTCAAACCAGACATAACTTACTGAAAGGATGCTGGCAGGAAATATTGATGATATAATCTTAGCCTGAACCCTAAGTAAGAATAATTAAAAATGTATTGGAAAGAATCCCAAAGGTATTTAAAAACAAATAAGTGATCTTTGAAGGATGTGTATGAAAAGGAGAAAGAAAGAAAAAAACATAAATGCTGAAAAAACCCTCATCAGGTTCCCATACAGAGTATAAATTTACTCATTAGTAATGATCATATTGAACAGTAAAATGGTTATGTCAGTGTCTCCCTTCTTATATTCCTGCTTTTGTATATTTGTACATACACTTGCAGAAGGAAAGGAAAAAAGACAACTTAGAATTTAAATCATGTCTGGCTAAGCCAGTGTTGCAGGAAAAATATTAAGATAATGATTATAAAAATTATTCTTAGATGAAGTCTTAGTATAATCTACCCATTTAGGTCCTCTCTTTTTCTCTATTTTTATTATCTTAGTGTCAAATATAAAATATTGCTATGGATATAAAGGCATTGTTCATTCTAGTGGCTGCATTTAGTCTAAAGTTTTGATCTGGGAATTATGCTTTGTTTCTGTCAGCATACAGTATACTAAATCCTATCACTTCTTCATCCACTTTTATCAACATAAGCAATTTGTAATGTTACTTGCCTTCTTTTATTATATGCAGGCTAATTTCTATTTAAAAATAAAAAAAGAGAAATATTCTGTAATTTATACTTAAAACAAAACAATGGTTCTTTGTAATAAAAAAGAGGGGAAATCTAATGATAAAATTCAGATTTGGTTTATAAGAACTACTAGGAGCTGTGCCTTTGTTAAGCTGTAAAAGTCTGAAATCCTGACATCCCAAAGCCAAGCCATTTAAATTGGTATGTAATATATGTACTGTTTTCATTTGGTAGATGTGGGACACTTTTTTACGAAAATGGTCGTATTGTCCATCAGTAGGCTGGATTATTAGAGGTTTTATGGAAGTGTGCTGAAACACAGTCTCCAGAGAAGTGGTACCTCTCACTGCCATATTAGATTTAAGCTGCATACAAATCCCTTCCTCCTCTGAAGTAGGAAATATCAAAGCTTAGATAGAAAAATCCCAGAAATCCTAGGAAGGAAAAAATGTAAGTATTATTTTGTCTTGAAATTGTGTGACATAGAAAGGTGATAAGAGCTAAAGGTATCAGGCTCACAAATTTTAAAAGATACCAGCATTGGAAAGTGATGAGCACTGTTGGGTTTTTCTCCCACCATTCCCCTCTGAGACTATCATTAGCCAGAGCCAGTCCTGAGGATGACTTGCTTACATGCCACACTGGCAGCTTGCTGGGCTTTTGAGCACTCTTGAAGCCATACTTGACAAAAGAATGTGGAATACCACTGATAAACACCTGATGTGTGCTGAAGGATGTATGCAGTTATCTTTGCAAGAAGGTATTTTACATCTGTATCCTGTGCTACCCTTCTTGAATGGAAGCAGATTATTACTGCATAAAACACTGATTTAGCAGTAAAGCCCATCCATATAGGAGAGAATTTGCTGTTTTAACTCTGTCAGCATAGCTAAAAAGCAGGATTTTAGGAGATGACAGAATGTGGTATTACGAAAATATTACTCTTCCTATTTGCACATAAAAAACTGGAGGAGAGAGAGGCACTGCTTTAACAAGGCCACATGCAAAGATAATGACAGAGTACAGAACAAATACGGGTGTCTCTCTACCAGGTTCACTGATCTTAATTACTATCTTTTGTGCATTTTACCAAATATGCCATACTCTTTGGTCTTCTACACTGCTCTGCTCTGAAATAATGAAAGCTTTACTGCTAAAACTACTGACTTTACTGGAAGGCAATTTATAATATGCCTGGGTTTGACCATATCTGTCATTTTTGCCTGACTTCAACTGTATTAATAAATCAGTTTTGAAAATGAGACAAAACAGCTAATTTTACTTTGGAGATCTATTTGAAAGAAGTGAAGTTCAGAGTGTTTTCAGTTTTCACATCAAGCTCTTTGTTTCTTTGATGGGCAGTTGCATAGTTTCAACTTTTAGTCGTTTTTATAACTATCAGCTCCTAATTTCCAAGATTTATTTCTCTGTAAAATGTCTTGGACTTGTTACTTTCTTAATTTGTATGTTATTGCTATGTGGAATGAAAACTCCTCAGGACTGGGCTTACTTTGAGTTACAAGACTTTATTTGAATTTGTGGTGAGTGTCATTTTGTTATCTGCTGATCTTTTGAACTGGGATAACTAAAAAGAAAAGACAAAGGAAACATTATTGGTGCATATATTGTTATTATGGATTCTGGGTTCGTTTTACTAAATTTGGGCCACAATATTTGGAAATGTTTGCTGGGGGTAAATATAGTAAAGCAAGGAGTAATGGAGTAAGCCTTCATTGCGGTTTTCTAGTTGCTCATCAATTCATTGATTTTACTCAATTAAGCTAGGTTTTCTAGAATTCTTTATTGTCAATCCTTGGCATTACATCTCTGTTTTCTCTTGTTTACTTCTTCAAGAGAGGTGGAAACAGAACTGAGAGCTTATTCCATGGTTGTTTGTTTATTTGGCAATGCTGTTATTTTGTTTATTTGTTTATTTTTAATTTGCATAAAAAAGAATACTTCTTAAATACCAGGGAGGGTGATCAGATTTGATGGTCAAATTAATATATCACTTGCACATCTTTTTAATGAATTCATGAGATTAAATCTGTTTTTCTAAATCTGTCACCCTTGAGTCCTCACAGAGTACATATAGTTTACAACTCTACTATATATTTTATATTATATATACCTCTTCATCTGACATATGATAGGCATTTACTTGGAGTGAATTGTGTTTTCTACAAGTGTTTATAATTTTTGAGATGCTCTCTAGCAGCATCAGGGGACTCTCAAATATGCATCATCCACGTGTGAAGATGTAATCTTTTAGTAAGATAAATTCCACTATATCAGTCCTACTTCAAAATATGTTGAAGGAAAAAGCTTCAAGACTTAATTCTTTAACAAGATGCTTGAACGGTTATATTTAAAAAATCACATACTTAAGCTAATTAATTGTGTTCTAAATATTGCATCTGTAGAAAAGGAATATAATGTTCAAACTAAAGAAATATTGGTTGGTATGAGTTCATTATGATTAAATCACAGTGTCCTTGAGAGATGATTCAGTGTTAGAATTAAATGAAAACAGCCAGAAACTTCCACCCAGCCAACAGATATGTCCATTGTAGATGTCATTATCAATCTTCATGAAAAAAAATTCTGCTATGCAATCATATTATACAAGTTCCTTTAACAACTTAAAATTAATAATAAATAGAAACGTGTAACCTTCAAAGTGTAGGTCACTTAGAATTTAAAATGGCAAAAAGATTGTAATGTATGAATGCCTCCTACATGATTAATTATATAAAAGTAGCATAAATAAGTTATATCCATATTTTCATATATATTACCCATAGACTTTTAAAATATGTCTTTTAGGTTTTTGTTTTGCTTCTATATGGATCCATATTACCATTCAGTAAATTTGTTTCCTGTTTCTGTTTTAGATGGGTGTTGGGGGTTAGATTTGGGGTTTTTTTCTTAGACAATTTTTTCCCATGAGTTGCCAGGAAACTAACTACTGAGTACTTATGGGTGCTTGAGGAAAACAAAGAAGAGGCCAAAGGAGAGTGTAGCACTGGACTACACCTTTTTTGGGTCTCTGGGAGTTTTCGCTCAGAGGGGAAAAGATACCTCGAGGTTTGGGGGCAGGTGAAGGGTGGGGGCTGGGGCAGCTACGCCCTCTCTTGCTCTCGCCATCGGAGAGAGGACGGCCAGGCTGTTACTTGTGGCCGGAGGAGTTCACTGCCACCACCGAGTCCGGTCCTGGGAAATCTGCCACCATCAGTTCGTGTGCCCAGGAATTCCGAGCTCACCTCCTCCTGCCCTGCTGGGCTGGCCCTGCCCCACCGCTGCTGCTTCCTTGCGCTTTGAGGCTTTTTGCTCTGCTGTAGCCCTGCACTGCCCTGCCCTGCCGGGACATCCCTGCTGCTCCAGCAACCACCGACAGAGCTTCTGACGCATCTCATCCACCAGCCTGGGACTTTCCACCCTTCCAGCTTGGTGCTCTTGGAGTCCCAAGAGATCAAACTGCCCCGGACTTTGTGAAGAAAAGCCCCTCGAGGTTCCTGGTTCTGTTTTGTTCTTAATGCTGTAGTTGTTGTTATAGGTGTTACTAAAGAACTGTTATTCCTATCCCCATATCTTCGCCTGAGAGCCCACTTAATTTTCAAAATCATAATAATTTGGAGGGAAGGCGATTGAATTCTCCATTCCAAGGGAGGCCCTGCCCTCCCTAGCAGATACCTGTCTTTCAAATTAAGACAATGGGCTAGAAAAACAGCTAGTATTTTATTATTTTAGTCAGTAGTTCAGTGGAACATAAGGAAATATGTCTTACAAGATCTGGACAAAATAATCTAGGCTTAGAATTGCAGTAAAAGAGGTACATTGCTACGAACCCAGAGTGCTTCCAGACACCTTGGATCAATCTGCACCTGTCCATGAAAATGTGTGCTATGATTATTTGCAGGAAGAAGTCAAGGGTCTTTACATGGTCTCTTTTCTCAACTTATGAACTCTGATTCTGGTTCTCCTGGTGAAATAGTTGTGATGGGAAGAGATTTTTGAGGAAGAAAATTCACATTCCAAAACTATTCACAGGCTCCCAGCCAGCACTGTCCTGCTAAACCTGCTAAACCTTCTAAACTTTAGGTTATTAATAGTTTTGGGTGTAAAATAGTTTTCAAAACACACTTCCCAGTGCCTCCTTTTTCCTTTCAGTCTTAAAATATCCTTATTGTCCATACTAAAGTATCAGTAATTATTTCAGTACTTATTTCTCCTTCTGTCCGAGAGACTGTAAATATAACAGGATAGTGACTCCTGCGAGTGGCCAGTGGATTAACCATGTGATTACCACACTTTACCTTCAGTTTTACCCTATGTAAAATGTATCTGCCCATAATATCTTCTGCTAAAAGTCTCAGGAGATGTAATCATTGCCTTGACATGTAGGAAAATATTATTTTAATACCATTTTATTAACTCTTAGAGGGTTTTTTACCTGATTTACTATTTACACATTATCATTGTGTCTTCCTTACAAATGTTCAGAGATTTGTTGACATTTCACACTTTGACTATTGTCTCCTAAAACTCTGCCTGCATCCTCTTAATCTCTCCTGTCGCTTTTAATTCCTAATACTCCTGCTGCTGTCCTTAATCTTTCTTGCTCCAACTGCGTTTTCATTTGGACCTCTCCAGGTGTTCTCTGATTTCAGGTAAAAGCTGCGTCTGTTTCCCTCTTTAACATCTAGTGGTTATTAATAATTTTTTATGAATAATTTTTGTTTCAGAATCTGGGCTCTGCATTTTTGTCTCACTTTTAAGATTGACCTGTCTGCTTTGAGTTGTAAGGATGCTGATGTTTTACTGAAAGATCAAAGGAGCAGAAAAAATTTAAATACATTAAAGTGAGAGAGGGCTCATGATAGAAAAACATACCAAGGAAGCCGGAGATTAAAATATGACTCCAAAAATGTTAGATTAGAAACAAAATAAAGAGGGTTGCTTGACTTTTTCTAGACAGTTCTGTAGGAAAAAAATTAAATCCACATTGGAGAAAGGAGGTGGGGAGAAATTTGGCTGAAGTAAATGTTTCTCAAAGTATTTAATTGAGTGGAAAATCCAAGAGCCTGTCAAATCTGTTTTAATCAAAAAACTTCAACCAAGCCTAATAATTAGCTACCAGAGCAAATTAAAAATAATGTAGTCTCCCTCATTAGAAGTTTTAAATGAAAAGCTGGGCACATCCACTAAGGCTGACATGTTTCTGCAAACTCATGCAGGTGCTAATAGGAATGTTTTGCTGAACTCTTCCTTCTCTTATGGAAGCAGTCAGGTGAAGTGATTAAAAGTCTTCACCTTGAAATATGCTAAATATATTTTGGTTATAATATTTTGTTTATATGTATGCTATTATCTTTTGTTTGTTTCTTTGTTTCAGCTTTGTTTCTATGTCTCAGTGCTCTGGATATACAAATTTGATCTATTTTTTAAACACTTTAGAGGGTTCACATGCCAGCAGAGAAAATATTTTCAGGTGCTCAATTTAGCCATCCATCCAAAAGCAGGAGCTGATGATATCTCTTACTGATGACCTGTCCCTATTTAGAAATTGCCACTGAAACAGACACAAATGTTAAATCTTTCTTAAAAGTATAAAAATTGACAAAAAATGTCTTTTTAAGTAATTTCAGAACAACAATTGGCTGTACTTATATTAAAAAAACGAAAGAAATCTGAAGA
Source organism: Prinia subflava (assembly GCF_021018805.1). NCBI lineage: Eukaryota > Metazoa > Chordata > Aves > Passeriformes > Cisticolidae > Prinia > Prinia subflava. The sequence continues at coordinate 70,651,071 of NC_086249.1, read as the reverse complement.
AATAGTTTATCATGAAAATTACTTGGTCTAGTGGTTCCTCTCAGGGGAATTGTAGTGAGAAACCAAATATCCTGCACACTAACAAAAGTGTCCAAAAATCATAGCCAAATTAAATGTAGGCTTCAGACATTATATAAGAGGAGCCTTTTTAAATTTCTAGTTTACTTTCAAGCTGGCATCACTCCACTAGCGTCAAATCATTATTCAGTGGGAAAGGTGGTCCCTGTTGCTACCACTTTTCTTTCCAAAGGAGTTCCTGCCTCTTTCTGCCTTGCTCCCAAAAATGGGAAATAAACTACACAGTTGAAACAGTATGGAGACAGAAGAGGGTTGATTCAGAAGAAATTAATTACCTCCTGTCCTTTGTGAATTACAAATACATCTCCCCAGAGGTATTCTGTAATAATCAATTAAGCTCTGGGTAAAAATGTAGTTAAAGAATTTACATGTTCACCGAAAATCCTGTCGCTACATCTCCAGCATGAGTTACATAATTCATAGTTATGAATTATAGGTATGTAGAAATCTTGCATCAGATAGTTACCAAAACCACCATTTTTGTACACTGAAAATCCTATTTATATTGTTACAGAACAGATATGACTTTTATTCACCTCTGATTGTACTAACTAGAAGTGTGAAGTATCCTCACTTTCCTAAGCTGTAGATATAAATTTCCATATTCCTTCTCAATTCACCCAACGTTTCTTACTATTGTTCTCCCCCCTATTTCCATTCATCAGAAGGACATCATAGCATGATTAAAAAATTAGCAATCCAATATACAATATGATTTATAGTTCAGAAACCAACATGCATAAATTAAAGTAGGAAAGCTTATTTCAAAAAAATGTAGCTCCCAGGAAACATCATAATGCTATTTTTCTTATACAAACCTTTTCATCCTCAAGAGTATCTCTTTTTATTAAAAAAAAGAAAGGTATGCATTTTCCAGTATTATATTTATTTATCTGGTCAGAAAATACCTTTTTATTAGAAATGGTTTAGGTATAAAGCTTTCAGTCTTGTTCCTTTTTGGATGTTATCCTTCAAAATTGTAATTATTTCTAACACATTCCACTCCTTTCCTCCACAGAACTTTGTATAATTAAACACTTGAAGGGTTTTTTTTGTTTGTTTGTTTTGTTTTTTGTTGTGTGTTTTTGTTTGTTTGGTTTTTTTTGGTTTGGTTTGGTTGTTTTTTTTTTTTGTTTTTTTTTTTTTTTTTTTGCTTCTGTGTCTCCAGATAAAAGTTTTGTTCTCAACAAGCTTGATTATCAAAAGATAATATTGTTATAGTTTTTTCTGAGAAGGGAGGATAGAACAGTCTGGTTGAACAGTGCTTGATTTTCAAACAACTGTGACTTCTAGGCTTACTTAATCAGACCCATATTTTTCATAAAAGTCTTTAATTTTGTCCTGCTAAATGTGAGCCACTTCTGTTATGACTGAATAAAATAATCTTTACGATGAAAGAATGTCCCATAATAAGGATTATATGAAATGAGACTGATATCAGATAATGTGCTCTATGGGAACTGCAAAAGGCAGCATAGAAATCTTGCAGATCACATGGGCTTTTTTCCAGCAATAATAAACTATACTGCACTCTGGTGAAACAAAAAAGCATGGCTATCAATGAAAATATCTTTTGTACAACCCATATAAAAAGTGTAACCAATATTAAATGACAATTATCAAAACAATGTTGACTAAAAAAGGCAGAATTAGGGAAGAAAATAGGTCCTGCAATTGTGTCACAACAACCCCCTGGTGCACTACAGGCTTGGCGCAGAGCGGGTGGAAAGCCATGCAGCAAAAAAGCACCTGGGGACGCTTGGCAACAGTGGCTGAACACGAGCTATCAGTGTGCCCAGGTGGCCAAGAAGGCCAAGGCCATCCTGGCCTGTATCAGCAACAGGGTGGCCAGCAGGACCAGGGCAGTGACTGTCCCCTGCATTTGGCCCTGCGGAGGCCACATCACAAGTCCTGTACTCAGTTCTGGGCTCCTCACAGCAAGAAGACGAGGTGCTGGAGTGAATCCAGAGCTGGGCAACAGAGCTGGAAAGGGTCTGGAGCCCAGGTCCTATGAGGAGCAGCTGGGGAAAGGAGGCTCAGGGGAGACCTTATCACTCTCTACTACCACCTGCAAGGAGGTTGTAGCAAAGTGGGAGTAAATCTCTGCTCCCAGGCAACCAGTGATAAGAAGAAAATACCTCAAAGTGTGCCAGGGAGGGTTCAGGTTAGATGAAGAATTGCTTCACTGAAAGGGTTGTGCATCATTGCAAGACACCATCATGAAAGGGGTGGAGTCACCATCCCTGGAAGCATTCAAGAAATTATTGGATATGGTACTTTGGTGCCCAGGTTTACCTGACAAGGTGGCAGTTCGTCAAATTTTGCATCTTGGAGGTCTTTATTACAAGGATACTTCACAGACAAATAAACATGATGCTTCCAAAACCTTGCAGTATATTTCAGAGAAGGAAAATATTTTCACCTGTGATAATATAATAACCCATTTATAGGAGAACTTTAAAAGCCACTTCAGTTCAAGGTGTGCTTTACCCAGAGGAAGACTCCTTAACTCTTCACATCCTTCTCAATAATAAAATTATAAACTCAGATCAATTTTTACCATCAGGAAAAATTTTCTCAGATAGGAGTAGTGTGGAATGAAAACATCTCCCTGCAGTCTTGTATAAGAACCTAGATTGTCTTCTCCCTCTCAAAAATAATAATAAAAAAATCTGTTTCCTTCAGGCTGTATGCCTTTAAATCTTAGTCTTCAAGCATTCCTATTTCACAGGCCAGACAGCTGGAGAGAGCTGTCTAACAGGAGCTATGAAGAGGGCTAAGTCAATCAAGTAGTTGTTGGTGACTGTAGGTACTTTATTCCTGGCTCTATTTCTTGACAGTTCTGCCACTAACTGAACTGTCTCTTTTTATAAAATGAATAACACCTAGTCAAGACACAACTTTACTACATTATTACAGGCACCAGAAAAGTCACTGTATTCCTGTTAATTTCTACTGATTGCTCAAATGCCAGTAAATAAAAATTACCCTTATTTAATTCTTTCCTCCTCTGGTCTAGTGGTTTCTCTCACACGATAAATTTCACCTATAATATGAGCAAAAATTCTTTCTTGTCACTTAAACTGTTCCTGGCAAATTCCTAATGAGTTTTTATCTTTGCCCAATTAATTTTCACAATCTGTGTTTGAGAACAGATAGTGATGTTGATGTGAAAAATCTAGATTATTAAAGAAGAATGTAAATTTGAAATGTGTGGTTATGGTGAGGTTTTATAAGCTCAGTGTGTCTCCAGTCATGATTTCTGGGTGTCACAAGTAGTCAAGTAGAAAAATTGCATGCTGTACTTCTTATTTCTTTGAAAAACAAAACAAAAGTAGTGTATGATCTCTTAGATTTGTGGTACCAAAATGGTAAAAATGAAGAATCGTCATGGTCTTGACTAGCATGTATCTCTTTATAAAAAAAAATAGTGTAAACTTTTCAATAGGGTGTGGATCATTTCAGTTCAGCAATCTGTTATATAGTGCCACATAATAAGCCACTGGCAAATGTAATGAAAACAGCAGGTCAGGAAAATTTAGTGAAAGCTATGAAAGTATTTAAACTGACACATTTAGATGGTTTATGTACTTCTTAAGGATACGTGTGTGATACAAATAGTGCTAATGGAAATGTAAATCTTTCTACATGCTAACTTCGTTCTGAGGCAAACTCATACAAAACTCTGAAAAACAGTGGTGCTATACAATATACATTGACTAGCAAATACTTTTATAGCACAGCAGTTATCTTCATAGTCTAGCTAATTCTGCAATTAAAAATCAGTCACACACAAATAATGTTGAATAATGTCTTCCAGTCTAAGTGTTGCCACATGTATTCTCTACAGGAACTAAGCTCCGTGGTCAGAAAATGCTGTAATGATATGTTCATATTAAACACAAATGTCGGTGCTTCAAAGAAATGTTGCTCATTTCTGTTGCAGCACTTATGTGTCACTGATAAGTCAAAGTGGGTTTTTTCTAAGGCTATAAAAAAAATAATCAAAATAGGTTTTTTACTTTGAAACGCACGATGACGACAGTGAAGAGAATGGTCACAGTGATAATTATTGTAATATAAAACCAGTCTTCAATAACTTCCTGCACTGATTTCTTCCTTATCTCAAGATAAAAAGTAGAAGAGATGAAGAGTGATAAACTAACTCCCCCACCTCAAATGGGTTTGTTTCTAGGTTTGGGTTTAATTCCAATAATAGTTGCTATACAGACCTTCTTGTTATGAAACTGAAAATTGGAGATTTAATTAGAAAACTTCTCCCATCCAGCCATTCCTAAATGTGCTCTTTCTTCATCAGGCCATTCGTAACATTTATATAAAGAATTATTCTGCCTGTGACCTGCAAATATCAGGTCTTGCAACTGTTTATCTTCCTGGTAGTAAATGTCCATATCATGTCATATTTGGACCTCATGTGCCCGATTGGAAAGTATAAAATCAGTTCCTTGTACATTTAAATTCTTCCTTTATGTTATATTCTATATAATGAAAAACTGTGCAATAGCTTATTGGTTTTGAAATTTTTATGGATACATACACATATTTATTTTAGTTAGTAAGATTTTATTTTTTGCATTGCTCTGAGTTTTTCTTTGTTATCAGGAATGTAATTTTTAAATTAAAATCTAAAATAGACACAGCAGGATTCTGTAGGTTTGAGTTTGAGAGGGTTTAAAGTTATTTTTTGCAAGCTCTGTGGAAATTATGTATTTTTAATTTTAGAGGAGCCTTACTGTGCAAAACTTCCATTTTCTACTGAAATGTGTTTTGGAAATTTTCAATTGGTCTTATTGGTGGTATACTTGAAACACCATTTTTTCTTAGCAAAGTACACATGGAAAAGAGCATTTCTCTTTGTGCCTTTGTGTGAAAACACTCTGCTCTTCCCATCTTCCAATTGTTTTTCTGTTGATTAAAAATGTACATGCACAGTGTCTGTGGAAGAACATTGAGTTCAGGGGAAGGAGTAGGTCAGCCAGGGGACATTCAATTAACAGACATTTTACATGGATCCTAGACATCATACAGAGCTCCGAGTGAAGGCTTTGCATTAGACAGAAGGATGGTAGAGACCTTTTTCTACCAATAAAACACAGTAAGTATTTTTGTGGTCTCAAGCCCTATCACTATGTAGTGTCTACTAAAGCTGCAGTCAAAAATTCAAAATATTTTTCTTGATATGTACTTAGATAAGAGAGCAGAGATAATTAAATTACTTGTGTTAAAAATATGGCATTTGGGAAGATGTGGAGCTTCCAGAAAATATTAAAAGAGGTTTGGGATTTTTCTTTTGGTGAACAGGAAATCCATCCCTTCTATTGATATACTAAGGAATGCTTTGAAACACACACAAAAGTGGATAATTTAATTAGATATGCTACTGCTAACAGACGTGGGGGGGGGGGGAGGGACGACAACACAAAAATCCTAGAAAAAACACCGTACTAATTAAAAATAACTAAATACTACCAAATGGAAGATATTTATACAAAATACATTTTTGTTCACATGCAGCCTTTTCAGACCAAGCATGTTTAAGTCACTTTCAGGCAGTCACAACAAAATCTTAGCTGTTCTCTGTTAACTGGACATGAGACAGATTTACATGTGTTATATAATAATAGATACCTTGGGGTTAGTGTTAGCAGTTATAAAATATTTCAGACTTTTTTCCTAGGAAGAAAAATGGATTAGGTTTGTCAACAGAGATGATCCGAATTTTTATTTTACTTTTTGTAAGAATCTTTAGAACTAACTTTTGGATGTCAATCTCCTCATTACAAAATATGCATTTTAGTTTCAACACAAAGCAACATTTAGTGGACAATATTTATATTCACTAAAGTCAACTGTCAATTTTTCAATATAATTTTCATGCTATGATTGCTTTCTGGGTTTTTGATCTTTTATACTGCTGAGGCAAACTGCAGGTTCTGCAGTTCATAGAATCATAACATTGTTAGGGTTGGAAAAGACCTTTCAGACAATTGAGTCCAAGCATTAACCTAGTACTGCTGTGTTTACCAATAAGCTCTGTCCCCCAGTGCCACATCTAAATGTAATTTAAATACCTCCAAGGATGATGACTCCACCAGGGCAATCTGTTTCAACATTTGAAAACTTTCTCAGGGAAGATGTTATTTTCATAATATCCAATCTAAATGTTTCCTGGTGCAATTTGAGGCAATTTACTCTTGTCCTATCACTTGTTGTTTGGCAGAACACCTCACCTCACTGTAACCTCCTTTCAGGTGTTTATAGAGAGCAATGAGATGTCTTTTTTGTACTGAAAGGCCCAAAGCTGAGCCCAGGGTTCAATATGTGGCCTCAGAGTGCTGAGTACAAGGGGATGATCATAGCTGTAGTCCTGTTTGCCACACTATTTCTGATACAGATCAGAATCTTTGGCCATCTGGGCACACTCTGGCTCATGTTCAGTGGTTGTTGACCAGCGCATTCATGTGCTTTTCCACTGGGGATCTTCCCAGCCACCCTTTCCTCAGCCTGTAGAACTCCATAGGGGTTATGGTGACCCAGGTGGAGAAGCTGGTACTTGGTCTTGTTGAGCCTCGTACCACTGGCCACGACCCATTGATCCAGGCTGTCCAGATCCCTCTGCAGAGCCTTTCTGCCTTCCAGCAGATCAGCACTCCAGTTCAACTTGCTGCCAGCTGGAAGTAGTTCCAGTCACCACAATCCTCTCAGCTCAGCTGTCCAGCCAGTTTTTACCCTGTGAATACTGCACCCATCCAAGCCATGGGCAACCAGTTTCTCCAGGAGAATGCTATGGGAGACAATGTTAAAATCTTTGCTGAATTCCAGGCAGACAACATCCAAAACTATTGCCCCATTCACTAAGCAGGTCACCTGGTCATACTGTGAGATGGGGTTGGTCAAACAGGACCTGCCTTCTCTAAAGCCCTGCTGGCTGGGCCTGATCCCTCAGTTGCACCTGCCTGTGATGGCGCTTGAGCTGCTCCATGACCTTCCTGGCACCAAGATCAGGTTGACAGGCCTACAGCTCACCAGATCCTCCTTCTGACCCTTCCTGTACATGGGACTCACATTTGCTAAGCTCCAATCAACTGGAACCTCCCCAGTAAAACAGGACCTTTTGTAAATGGTGGAAAGTGGTGGGTGAACACTTCCACCAGCTCCTTAAGTATTGTTCATTTGTGCCTGTTTTTATCAAGATTCTTGAATCTTGTCTTCATGATTGATTTAATTAAGAATCTAATCCCTATCTGCAACTTTCAGAAAATCAAAGTATTTTATAGTTACTATTGTTTTACAGCAGTGATTATCTCAAGATTTTTTTCTTGTATGTTTGGAGTTCTTTCTTCTTAGCGTCTATATAGTTCAGAATTTATAGAATGGTATTCTTAGCTGGTAAAATGAGATTTGCTGCCATCATAATCAGTGAAAAGACTGTTATTTGAAGGCTAAAATCAGAAAATCTGTCATCATGGTGCATATTGTGGCAGCTTCTGAATTAATAAAGGAGAAAGCACAAGCATATTCTTTGTTCAAATAAGTCTGGCTCATTTATTTTGCAGATACTGTAATAGGGGTCATAGCTGGAGTTTTAGCAGCCTTTTGATTCTTTGTGTAACTAACAACACACATTTAAACCAGATGGAATTATGACCTAAAGTTTTTCATTACAACTAGGTTTTTGGCTTCTGTTGGTTTGTTTTTAGGGGTTTTTTAATTAACCCAATAAATGCTGTAAGAGAAGTAATAAACATCGCTGGAGCAATTTTGGCTGATGCGCTGGGTCAGCTGGAATTAAAGAGTCTGTTTCCATAAAAAGATAAAGACGTCTGGATTTGTTAAATGTTCATTAGCGAAGACCAGTGTATGGTTTATATTTCATTTAGAACCCTTTCTTTTGTGGATTAAATGGTTAGTAAATATTTTTATCTTCAAAGTCTTGTCAATAAAAACTGCCCTTTTGCCCCTCCTTTTATGTTATGAACTAATAGGGAACATTTAACAAAACTGAATATTTAACTCTAATAGATAATTAGTTATTCTGATGAACAATAACCAGTTAAAAATGCATCTTGATGATACTTCAAATTAAGTAGAGCAGTTTTTCAGTAACCAATTGATTTTTCTTTTGATACATAAATATTTTGGCATAGAAAAAGGAAAAAGCAAAGAAAAAAATAAGAAAAAATAACCACAATCAAAACCTTATGGCCATAAATAAAAATGAAAGAGAAGATTGTAAGGTAACCAATAAAAATAAAGGAAAAACTTCAGCCAGGCAAGCTTCTACTCTAGAATACATTCACCAGTTTCAGATAAATGCTGCTGCTGTGACATAAAGTAGCTAAATTCATTCACTGCTGGAGTTTAATACAACTGTAAACTTTTATGTAAAAGTATATTGGATACCTACAAATGTCTAGAAATTGTGGCATTTTTACTAGCTTTTAGTTGAGTTATTTTCCTTCAGTTGTTATGTGACATTCTGTGTGACATTAATCAGATATTTCCAATTACTCTTTGCATTGCTGCTACTTTTAGCTCTTCTTTTTGGTCCATACCTCTAGCCTAATTATAGACAAGTAGCAATGGAGACTGAAAATGTATTTGTGGTTGCACAGAATTCAAAAAGATAAATACCAAAACTCCTGCTGAAGGATCAAACCACTGAACATTCTCTTTAACCCTTCTAAAGCATACAGGATAGCAAAGATATCCAAAGAATAACTGCTTGTCAGATTTGCTACTGTGAGGAAACCAAAGGCAGAGAAATAGAAGCAATCAGATTCAACCATGGGTCTTTAGAGGCACAAGCTGTATGAAGGTAATATATGCAATCCTTATGTGTAGGCCACTATCCTATGTAGGAATATTTAGATTTTATATGAACAAGTCTTAAAATTGCTTGCATTATTTGTTTACTTGAGTGGATACTTCTTTCCATGATGACAGTGACTCTTGATAAGAGGTGATAAGGTGATGGAAACCAGAAGGACATAAAAAACATCAAAGTAACTAAAATTTACCCATATAAAGGCATTTGAAAGCATGAGCTCATGCATATTTCTGAAGAAATCTATCAGGATTAAAGGATATCACTTCAAAAATATATATTTTAATGTGTTTGGGATGCCAGAGTGTTTCTAAGTTATTCAAGGTTCCACTATACTGCTGCTAATGTCAGTCATTCCCACTTGCACAGGCTTCTTTACTCTACAAGGATTCTCTGATAGCATCACCATTTCCAGAACAAAGTCTACTCATGTAGCAAAGCCTGAAAAATATGTATGAATCAATATTGTTCACTTCTTCTTATATCCTGAAATGTTTTCTTAGGAATCTAAATTTAAGCATCTATTTACATGTAGATATTTAAATATTGCTGTCTGATGGACATTCATCTACATACCATTTCAAAATTGTTATTATTTATGTTTTTGTTATTGTTATTATTTATTATTTTATGTCTAGACAAAGGGTTTTTTTTTTTTAAATGACCCTCTGGGACAATGATTAATTCCACACTAGGGTTTACCCAATGCATTAATATAATGTGTAGGAGATACGGGGCTTTTGTCCCTCTTCCCAATATTATCTTTGTTCTCTATCCAAACGATCCTAATGCTAAATACTCAATAAATTCCTCCTCAGACATGCCCCCTTTTTTTACCCTCTTTGTAGTAATTTTCTGCATTGTCTCTGAACAGTGATGAATGTCTTACAAAGGTGAACTACTCCACCTGTTCCTTCAATAATTCTCCACCTCCAAGATGAATTCAAAGGAAACAGTAAAGAGGAATGACATTGCCTGCATCTGCATGTTAGTGAGAGGATCAAGCAGATGAGCATGTCCTAGAATCTTAAGCACTTTTTCCCACAGTCACTTCATGTATAGAAAAAAAAAGAATTTTCATAACTTTTTTGAATTGATCATGTAAATTTTTTTCCCTTTACGCTTTTGAGAAATAACACTGGTAGTTTTTTGTGTTGTACATAATGAATCAAATTTGATTTGAAATTGTCAGTATTAAAACACAGAACAATGTGACAATACTAGGGGGATACCTAAATATAGGAAGTAGTCCTAAATTTTCTATATGCTTAATTGAAATTCTGTCCTACTTTCAATAAAACCAATAGTAAAATTTCCTTATTTCAGCTGTACAGAAAAAATAGAACCATAGGCCTTATCATCATTCACCATAAAGAGGATTAAAACAGAGGTCCTTTTAATCTGACATTCATTTCCTAGTGCGTATTAATAGTAAAAATAAAAGAAAACCCACAGGTAACAAATATAGGGAACACGATATTTACAGGAAATTTCTTCCTAGCTACAAAATTGAATTACTTCAGTTCCTGAAATAGGGGTTTATATTCCTTCCAGAGTTTTAAGTCTAAAGTAGACTATGGATGATATTTTCTATACGAGTTTCCACTGTTTTCCATCAGTCTTATCCTAAGCTTAATGCTAACTTGAGCTAGAAAATAATAAAGGCTAAAACAGTCATCTCATTTTATAAACTTTAAATTTGTCTTTTAATACTTTTACCGTGTCTTCTTATTTTAGGAAAAATAATTAAACGTTATTTACATTTTCCAGCCTACATATTCATTGTGCTCTATAGCTCAGATCTTCTCTGTTCGACTTCAAAAAACCCAACACAATTTAAAAAAACCCCTACATATGTGGAATCTTCCTGAATTTTCAATATTGACCTGAGGTCTTAGGCTTTGTCTCTTGAGGAAATATACCCTTTTTTTCTAATTGACTTTTGTAAGAAACCAGCAAAATAACAGCATGGAAAGAGTACACTAAATATAAAGTCTAAATAAAAAAAAAATATCAACTTGCCAAAACTTTGTATCTATGATTTGCCAATAGAAATGTTGCATATATTCTAAGAAAATAAGGAATGCATTGATGATAGTATCTGTATTACCTCTACCAAAGTAAAGGTCAAAAGCTCTATTACATATCTTAACTTTTAAAGCAATGCACAGTTTTCAATATTTACGTATCAATTTTTGGACAGCAAATACACCTTCATGACAGGTGACCTTATCCTTGTCAGAAAGAGATGTATGCTAGAGCTGTTCATCAAAATAAAATTCATTCTTTATAAAACTGTCACTGTTACTAGGGTAGAATGACATATCTCCATTTAATAAATATAGTTTAGTTTTAAAGACTGAAGTTCAAATAAAGAAAAAATACAATTAAAATTATGACATAATAACATTACTTATTTTAAGGTAAAATTGGAAAAAAGTTTCAAGATGATTTTCTCAATATCTTGACTTAGAAGGTATTGGCAGACTGTTCTCTCGTATATTTCTTATTGTACAGAGGATATTTTCTATCTTTTTTCTTACACTATTTATCCTATGAAATAGGCTATACTGATATCCTATTTACATCAGTTCTAATAATTGTTTGCCAGGGAGAAGGGAGGAGGATAGGAGTGGTGTGGACTAGATTACCTTTAGAGGCCCCTTCTAACCCAAATTATTCTATGATTTTCTGGAAATATTAATTGTTGTTTCAGTAAATTATCGATACCTTCCAGGATATGGAACAAATATATACCTGAGAATTTGAGTTACATCTAAAACTACTCCCTCTTAAATGTCAAACAAGTCATGACTTTGTCAGGTGACCAATTTACATTGACTGTTTTGCTCCAAAATATAAAAGTCCATTGAAGTCCCTGAAAATAATCCTTCCTTCTAACGACATGACAAAATTTAGGTAAAGTCAGAAAGTCAGGCCTTGGCATTGGGCTTTATTTAGAGTACAAGAAGAAGAAGAAGGTACCTCCATTTTGACAGTAAAGTATGGCATGCACATCCTCAGACTAGACCGAAAGGAAGATGGTGAGCATCAGCAAGTCATTGCATCCCAGTTGCCCTGGTCTGTGGAAAAATTCCAAAGGCAAATGTCAAATTTACAATAGAATTACAATAGAATTCAGGTAGGCATGCAAACCCTTTTTCCCCCCTGTTTTCAGATAAGCATCAATACCTGGTGTAAAAACTTTGGGTTTGTCTGTGCTTTTTAATCCATACTCTTCTAAACACACAGCACAGACTCAGTGACACTTAAATTAAACTGCAAGATAAACTAAGTATTCCTAAGAAGGAGGTGCATGCAGCTTTCAAGAGTATAAAATTGTTTTCCTCAATAAAAGATGCTTCCATACATTAAGATAAATGGTCTTAAAAAAATTGAGATTCAATAGTTTGGAATTTTAAATAAGATTAGCCCAGGGTAAAGAAAGTTAGTTCAGATATTTATTAATCACTGATTGGATTTCAGAAATCACATTCCTCTACAAACTTTTAGCTACCAGTGGATGTCCTCTGGAAGGATAATTAGTAAGGAAAACAAATCTGACCAAACAGGCACAGCTTGAGACACATTTCTGTCTGTTGTGAGTGCCATTGTGATTCCTGTGTGCTTTGACTGGTGCCTTCTGCAAGCCTGTACTACAATCTCTCAGGCTGAATTTGCAAAAACTATTCTCCAGGGCCAAGAATTTAAATCAGGAGATGGAAGGCTCTAAAAGCTGGTCCATGGTATATGGCAATATCTCGTAGTCGAGAGCAAGGAGGAGGAGGGTGTTAGAAATCAAAACTTCTAGTAGTGAGAAGCTACTGGACCTGCTTAATTTTTGCCATGAGTGATACAGTTAAGATCATGCAACAAGTATGTTAGAGAGAACTAAAAACTAAAACAGAAGAGCTTTGTTCTGAATCTTCGTTTAACAGCATGACTTCTGTTCCCCTCAGTAATAAAATCCGAAGTGTGTCATGTTTTACTGTACAGCTGTGTGCCATACAGGGTTTTAATGTGACATCATACCTTTTATGTCTTAAGAAGTATAGTAGCAGTGAATGCAATCTATGTATCTGTTTTGGCTTCATAGTATAAAGTAAGACAGGAAAGGAATATTATTTATTTTGGTAAAATTGTGATGATGATCTCATGTAAATGTCATGTTTTATATAAGAAATATTCCACAATCAATCAGGTATAACCTAATATTTGTAAATAGTTCACCATCAGAGTACCTCAGAAATAAAAATGTCATGTCACAGAAGTTGAGGCAGAAGAGGAATCTGTAAAATCTACTAGATAATAAGACATTGGTCATTTCAGGACGAAAAAATCGGGTTAGACACAGCTGCACTCAACTTTATGTCAATTCTCCAACTCCAAAATTCTATGGGTTGGTTAAAAAAATTAAGCAAACCCTAAATTAGTCATGTATCTCTTAACTTGTTTACAGAAAATTTTCATTAAAGATGATTGGTTTTCAGGTTTTTTCTCTCTTTTACAGAGATTAAACTGGGGATTTTTTAAAGTCTTTCGAACAAAAGTGTTCCTTCTTTTTTGATTCCCCACCCCTCTTTCTTCATTCAAGAATGTACAAGGGAAGTAATGTTAAATGTTCATAACACTAAATTTAATTAGTACACTGGAATATGAACCCCACACCCAAGCACTCCTGAATACTGGAAGGGCAAGTGTGGATCTGAGTAATTTCTGACTCTTGTCTAGAGTATTTAGACTTCACTAGTGCTGCTTTCTAGGTTCATTTTGTAATTCTATTTCTTTCATCTAAACACACATCTACTGGCAGGGCAGGGCTTATTGGCAGCAAAGATTCCTCTCACAGAGGTCAGTCTCTGATGCTGAAAATGGTGGCTAATGGAGAGGAAAGCTTCAAAGGGTACATCAAGACATTTTGAGAGCAACAGGGGCAAATTTAAGGGAGTTAATTGACACTGCCATAAAAATGGGAAACACCTGAGCAAATACACCACAGATCAAAAGAGAGAGAAATGACCTACAGAAAATCAGACAGAAAGGAAAAAAGGAAAGTAAAATGCATTCCAAAATCTAAGAAACTCTGCATGTAACTGTTACACTAGTTATAGAAGTGCATTCAAGCTTCAAAAGTCAGATTTTGTATACCTCAGAGTTTAGGGTATTAAATCTTCTATTTTGAGTCATACCCTTTTATACTTGTAAGTATAAGCTTCCTGAAGAAAAAAAAATACTATACCCTTTGATAACCAAAACATTCACACTGTAAAGCTTTTGTTCTTAATATTTTAAACATTTTTCTCACTCAGTAGGGAATATGAATAAAAGTTGACTATTTTTTCCCATTATTTTTCCTTCTAAAATACCTAGAGGTTTGTTCTAGCTATATGTGAGGTATGTCTATGAATGACAAAGCTAACATTTTATAAGACATTCAATTCTATTACTAGTTGATAATAAAAAGGATGAAATTTCTCTGCTCTTCCACTTCAGTAAAAATTGAACCTTGCTCGTTTTTTTTTCCTGGTTTTATTTTGAAGACAGAGAAAACAGAATTCTTAAAAAACTTGAGCACTTGAAAAGAAGAACAGATTATAGGAAATGATACCCAGTATACAGAGAGTCAGATACTAGAAGTAATCTTGATAAGATGCAATAGATGTCTATGTACATATTATCTTTAATTGCATATATATGTTCAATTGTTTTCAGTCACATGTAATTCTCTTCCGTTTATCTTCATTTTATCTACTTAATTGACACATTTTCTCACAGTGAACTTATTTTCATAGTTATTGCAAACCACTGACCACCTTTAAAGTGCTATAAAAATAATAAGAGAAATATAATGCCTCAAAGGTGATTATTCTGAAAATATTATGTCACCCAGCAGTAACTTCCTAAATAGGGATTACTGAGGTACCTTCATAATCAGAAGTACCTCCAAATCTCTAAGGTTAAATATGTGACATGATTTTTTTTCTGTAGTTAACACAATGACTATTTAACAGCCCACTTATCTGAGCTTTTTCCATTATGGGTAATTGCAAAGTTAATTATGATCATCATAACTAAGTCTTGGTTACAATGGATGGCAAGTTAAAATTTGTGTGGCTTAAAAAGTGTATTACTTGTAAATGATGTAGAGCTCTTCATCTAGAGTAATTTTTCTTTCCAACAGATCAGCAGAAATGAAAATATCTGATCCTTCCTGGTCCTAAAAGCCTATTTATAGTTACTTCCCAAAGTCTGAGATTTCAGGATAGACTGGATGAAAGTAAGATAAATCAAAATAAATATTTGTTACATACAGGAACTAAGATCTTTCTAAGTGGCGATTCTGCCTGTGCTGAACTTCCCAAAGTGTCAGTGCTGCCGGAGGTCTCTACTCTCTTACATCAGTTCCAGGAACCAGTCATAGAAGCAAGGCAATGGTGATTTCCTTGTTGACAATGCCAAACTGTGGAAGTCTCATTACTTGAAATATCTATTAAAAGTGAGGAGAAGGGTATTTGTTTTTATTTTTAAAAATATGCAGTTTCAAGCCATAGGTCTAAAATATTTTGGAGGCTCTATTATGAATTGTAGACAGGTAGCTTTGATAAATACGTCTATCATTTATAGACAGATGTCTCTAAATTTATGATAGTGAAAGACTATACCATCCTGGTCATCCATACTGAAAAAAGTTCAGTAGGGCTTTTTTCATTGGTTGCAGTAAACATTGTGAATATGTAATGATAATACACAAATTCCTGGTGACACGTACAAATTTTAATGAATTTTAATGAAAACCAAGAGCAGTTAAGCATCCATCTTCCATTATAAAAGGGATTTTAAAAGTGGTCTATTTATAATCTCACAGTAAACTTAAACCTAGAGGAACAAGTATTGGTGGTGAAAACATTGGTATTAAAGCACTCCAGGACTTTTATCTAGCTGCTGCTGGCTCATAAAAACAAAAGAACTTGTGTTGCTTTTAGTTGCTTATGCCACAGAGGGTTTGAAATTATACAAGCTGTTATCAGGCAGGGTCTGTGCTTCCAGACTATCACAGGCATACAGAAATGGATAAACATTCACACTGGAATTAGTTGTCATTAGTTCACAGAAAGAGAGTTATATACACCCCTAAAATACAGAACTAAGTATAGCAAATACGTATTACTCTGGAGTTAAAGATATGTTGACCCAGAAAAATAATAAAAATTACAAAAAGCAACAAGAACAAAAAATCCATCCAGTTTCAAAAAGCTGCTTTCTCCTAAATAAAAGTTAGGCCAGAGATGTCGTCAAAGGAAAAAAGGAGCTCAGTTCACTGAAGACAATGACACTGAACTTGATGTGAGTAGCCATACACATCTAGTGGCATTCTAATTGGTCCCTCTGGAGTGCTCATGAGGCTGTCAGGACACAAAATCTACACGAGACAAGGAAAAGAACATGCTTCCCTTATATAAAATGTTATATTTATTCATACACACACACATATATACAAGTTTATGTAATTTCACTTTAATATAATTTAAAAAGAAAATTAAATATTCACATTCTTTGAACTCTTAAATGAACCAGGTTTTCAGACTACACAGATAGATAAGCCTGTTTAGAGAACAGATACAGAAATAATACAAAAGTATTTATACCATATTAGACTCAGACTCTTTTTTCATCATTTTTCTGTCTTCAACATCACACATTCAAGGTACTTGTCTGTTACTATGCAAACAATTCATTTATCTCTAGAGCTGGAATTAGTAATATCTAATGCTTAGCAAGTGAACGATACAGTGCTTAGAGAAAACAGCAGAGTAACTACAAAAAACATAGAATAAATGAGTTCCAGATGGTTTTCTGTTGGATGTCACAAGACTGCTTATTAACTTAATTATATCTTTAAATTCCCTCTGATGTTACCTACCTACAGAGTTAAGTCTGGGGTCTTTATTCTTCATCAGAATCTAGCCACATCTCAGATTCTAGGTAAATGGCCTTAGCTGGTGTGTGACTTCACCATATACAACTTCTGGTCAGAATACTTCTCCTTAAGACAAAATACAGCAGAGACTGAATCAGCACTAATTTAGAGTCTCTCTCACCCTTTGCTATCCAGCACCAGCCAAGCATATGAGTTTCTGACTATAGGATCAGATTAATGTCATCCATTTAATTCACTGGGTTATGTGGAAGGAAGGAGATGACGTTGCTTGCTGTGTTATATGATAACCAGTTTAGGACTAGTTGCATCTAGAACAGAGGATCTTAATATCACTAATAATTCTTATTGTTACAATATCCCACTCAGATCACATATTTTAGAATCACATTTATTTTCAGCTGTATGTCACAGTCATCCTGTGACAACTACAGTACATAATTTCTTCTTCCTAAGCTTATAACAAAAAATCTTATTAGTCGTCCTTTCACTGCAAGCTGTTACATTTCAACACGTGGTTAATTGTAATAATCCACATTGTTAGTACAACCCAAGCCTAATGGACTACTGTCATGGTTTGGCCCCAGCCAGCAGCCAATGCCCAAGCTCAATCATTGTCCTACCAGTAGAATCAGGTAGACAACTGGAAGGGTAAAAGATGGAGAACTCATGGGCTGAGATAAAGACAATTTAATAGGGAAAGCAACAGCCACACTCATAAGCAAAGCAAACCAATGGTTTAATTCACTGCTTCCATGGGCAGGCAGGTGTTCAGCCATCTCCAGCAGAGCTGAGCCCCATCACATGTTATGGTGACTTGGGAAGACAAACACCATCACTCCAAACATGACCCCCCCTTTCTCCCTCTTCTACCCACTTTACATATTCAGCACAATGCCATGATCTGGAATACCCCTTTGGTCAGCTGGGGTCACCTGTCCTGACTGTGTCTCCTCCCTCCTTCCCCTGCACCCCCAAATTCCTCACTTGTGTGGCGATAGGAAAAGCAGAAAAGGCCCTGGCTCTGTGCAAGCCCCGCTCAGCAATAACAGAAACCTCTCTGTTATCACCGCTGTGTTCAGAATAAATACAAAACACAGCCTTATACCAGAAAAGAGTGTTAGCTCTACCCCAGCCAAAAGCAGCACAAGAATCCTCAAAATCCTTCTTCAGTACCTTTCTCCCCTGATTTCTCTCATGCTTTAGTGTCAGGGCCTTCATTTCAATCTTTAGTCCAGGAAGTTATTTCCCTAGAGCATTGATTGAGTCCACTCCTTAAAAAATAATTAAATTTTTTAGCTCATGTATCCCAATAATAAAGTATCTCTAAACTGTTCTCATAGCTTTAATATGGTTTGTCTTCTAATCATTAAAATCTCTTCTGTGCCCCTTGGAAGTCTGCTGAGGTTCCATTTCTGCAGCTGGGTGTAGTCATACTTTTCCTCATAGTGCTGGTTATTCCATTGACAATTCACCCTGCTGTTATGTCCATTTCAGCCTCAGGTGCAGCTTAGAAAGATTCATCAATGTGTTCCTGGCAGGCAGCAGAAGCTTCAATTTCCTGAATCAACTCTAGGGTCAGTTTTCAAGTTTTTGCTAAAAAGCAGGTTTTACTAATGCAAATTCGACTCTTGATGTGAATGTGAATTTCTGGTCTTGTCTTCTGTTCTTTTACATTATAATCTTATTTTCACGTCTTCTGTAGTTCATGTTCCTCCTGGCTCTCTCTTGCTACCATTGATCAAGTTTTTTTTTGTAACACTTCTTTTTCCTGGTTGGTTTTTTATTTTAAATTTGTTTATTGAGACATTCATTTGTTATTTGTTGTTCCTGATATTTTCTTTCTTCATATTTTTATTTTTTTTTACACTGCCAGCATCAAATCCCAGCATTTGGTGTGATCACTTCTTCATTCTTGTTCTTAAAAGAAAAGTGACCATCTCTGCAAAAATGCTTTAAATAAAAATAAATATTAATATTGCCCTTGTGGGGAGAAGATACATACTACAGTAATAGTTTTGAAATGGAAAACAGGTAAAAATAGACAATATAAGTAATAGCATTTAGTCCAAAGACATGATGTTGAAAGACAAAATGAAGAATTTAAGTTGAAGGATTTTATTCCCATTTGCAAGCATACATAGCATACATTCTCACAATGTTATTTTTGTGGCCACCTGTTACATTCTCACAGAGTATCCCATTGTACAGAAATACTATTTTTCAGAGTAGTTTTAATAGAACACAATTATTATATTCATCAATAGCTATCATCTTCAAAAGGACTGAACTCTTAAAATTAAAATCCTTGGAAATTAGGTATTTGTCATTTGTGGTTTTGATCAATGAAGAAAATGAAGATTTTTGCACTTCAGTTAAATAAAACCTGTTCCATGCAACTGATAAATTGCATTCAGCCATTCAGAGTATTTGTTCTTGGGTTTTTGTTTTTGTTTTTGACAGTCTTTTTTTTTCTTAACAGCCATATCTTAAAGAAAAAATTGCTAGAGAATAGCTTGACACAAATATTCTTCAAATCACGGACAACTGTCGACTATGCAACAAAGAGGCACATTTGAAAAGGAAATTATAATTATTCCCCTTGTACAAGCTAGACAGTTGTACTTCTAAAACACCAGGGCTTTTAAGTGGGAGTTAAATTAATCTTTATTAATCCTTGTTATCATGATTGCATAATGTCTGGATTTAAATGTCTGATGTACAGCACTCTGTTTCCTGCATCTCTGGTAATCAGAAGTGTGAAAATAAACCTTACACTTTAAAAGAAACACTTCATTTGAAAAAAATAGATATAATCATCTGCACTATTAAAAAAAAGTTTTACTTCACACAAGAATAAATATACAGCATGTCAGAGTTTCAGACTTGCTATTTTATGTTAAAATATGCACTGCTACATGTCAGAGCTGTGAAAATGGGAGGTAAAACAAGAAGGCACTTGGCCAAATAGTTATAGCAAGACTTTTTTCCATTAAGATTTTTATTTTTGAGAATACTGCTCCTACAATTTAATTACAGCATTTAAAACACTCTCTAAAATGGTCTCTGTGTGCCCTACTGAAACTTCAAACTACCCTAATTAATGATTAGATCAGAGTCAAAAACAAAAACAGGTTTGAGTTGGGGTCTTCTTGGGCTTTTTTACAAGCTTCTAAACTGCAGAAATGAGCCATAATTCAAAGAACCAGTTTCAAACAACAGATACAGTGTATAAAGACATTTAAAGTAATTTCTACAGACACATCATTAGTTTAGAGTTAGCTTTACACTAACTTTACCATTGCAAATCTAAATTTTAGGAGAAGAGAGGTTCTAAATTTATTGCAAACATGTTTTGCCTAAAGAAGCTTAAAGAGAGTACTGAACTGGAAAGGATTTCTTACCTAAGTATATTGATTCTCAGAAATCAGTGAACAGTTCAGGTTTAAAAAAATACTGTCAAAAGAATATTTTTCCCAATGTGTGTTTGGACTCTTAAAATAATATTAAAAGTTAATTAAAATTATTATGGTCTTAAATTCATTTGGTCTTATAGAGTACGAGTAAAGAAAGTATATTTCTCTCACTCACACTCTTAGGTACATAGTTGTGTGTTTGTTTGTTTTGATTTATGGTGTTGTGAGAAGTCAAATCAAACTGTAGTTTCACACTATATGAATGAAATGTATTATATAAATCATCAAAGATGTATTTCTAGAGAAATATTGACTATTGACTTCTGTTTAGACAATTATGCTGATACAAGAGTTTTACTAATTTAAGGGCTATGTGCTGTGAAAAATGTATATTTACTGTATAAATGATAGCACAGACCTTGTGTAAGTGTCTCTTACAGCCTTTTTTGTCCCCAGTGGCTCATTCATGATCCATTACTGTTTAAAGTTTCTTTAATAAATGGCTGATTCTTAAGGGTTGAAACCATATGTTGGGGAAGAATAACCACATCTATACTGACATAACAGGATGTTCTTGAGAACAACTTTCATAACAATAACGTAGCTTAGATTAGATGCAAAGTGGCTTCATTTTTATAGCCTATATGTTGTACCTCCAATGCACTGCCAAGCAAGGACAGCCTTGACAATGGTACCTCATTGTCTTCCTTGCAAGTCACTGGAGTTTCCTCCAGGATTTGTAACACTACATGTGACCTGGGAGATCTCAGCATCAGGTTAAATAACACCATGGAACATGCAATGCACCTCGTAGATTTTATAGAGTCACAGCCTTTGAAACATTTCCCAATTCTCATATTGTACAGTTTTTAAGCATACAGCAAGAGTAAGAATCCTCACAAAGATCTTCCAATAAGAAAGCCAGGAATTATTTTTTCCCACTTAAACACATACCAGTTATTTGTCATCCTATTTCATGCAGGAAGCTTTTATATAAGTGGGAGATTTCATTGACCTATGAGAAAAGTGGAAAGGGCATGCCCTTTTTAGAACGGCCTGTAATGATAGGATAATGAGGAATGGCTCTAAATTGAAGAAGGGCAGGTTTAGATAGATAATAGGAAAAAAATTATTCACTTGAGTATGGTTAGGCACCGGAACAGGTTACCCAGAGAAACTGTTGATGCCTCATCCTTAGAAGTGTTCAAGGAAAGGTTGGATGATTCTTTGAGCAACTTGGTCTAGTAAGAGGTATCCTTGCCCATGCCAGGAGGGTTGAACTAGATGGTCTTGAAGGTGCCTTCCAGCCTGAATTATTCTATGATTCTGTGGTTAATTTAAAACCGTGTAACAGCCCTGATAAACTCAATCCTGAAGTCAATCGTTTCAACAAAAATACGATTGTCATTCTCTCACCGATTTTCATGGTTTGTCCATTTTTACTGTAACACTTAGGAACGTTTCCTCTTTGCTCCATGTTGTATATAAATTTCTCACCTTTGAGATCACTCTTCATAACCAGGTGGACCTAAGTACTTTTCTCTTAAGAATTGTTTAAGAAGCTAAAGATTTGCTATAAGCCCCTAAGAGGCTGAGAAAACATATTCTTCTCTGCATGCTTCTAGTTAGCCTCCAGATGAAGCCAAGACAATTGCTTTGAACCATTTCATCTAAATTGCTCTCAAGGGACTAAAACTACATAGAACCCAGATACCTCATTTAATTTGAAAGGAAGTCATCAACAAATTGACATATTTGTTTCTTGAACATTTTTTCTCATGTGTAGTGCATGATGAAAACCCATTTTAATGTGAAGGCAAATATAATAGATTAAACTAAATCCAGAGATGTTTTCCACCAGTTTGCTCTGATTTTATTTAGAGATATTCTACTCCATGGCTGAAAGTGTTAATACAGTAATTATATAAGTTTTCAATTAAGAAATAAAATCTAATAGAAGGCTACTGAATTTTGTGCATGTGAACATTGATTAGCATGGTCAGTGTATTCAAAGTAAAGTTCTGTTTAGATTTTGCATGCCCTAGCTCCCATCTGTACAATGTTTCATATGTGCAACACCTAAGGTCACCAATATATTTCTGCAAAATATGTTAGAATATTAATGCAGGTTCTCAACTGAATTCCAATTATGATTAAGTCATAGATTTTGTTATATTTCATTTAAAATAATAAAACCTTTGTTTTTTCAAGTATGCTTTAGGCATGAAGTGTTCTGTATCACTGATCATTCATATTCCTTTCTTTTGGACTGTCTCCATCATTCTTTGAAAGTCAACATATTAGAGCTGCTGAAACTTTGTTAGTAGACTGGAAAATTATTCATATTTCTGTATGTAATGGCATAAGACATAGGAACAATTGTGTATAACTCTTATTTTATTTTCTTTTTACCCAAGAATCTGAAATTTCCATCTCATTTTGTGTGGATATCATTAACATGATTTTACCTGAGAAAACCATATTGCTTGTTTAACACAAAACAGATAATCCCAGATGTCATGAAGAAAAAAAAAAAAAAAAAAACTTAAAGAAGGGAAAGTTTGATTAAATGTCATCACATTTATTTCTCCGATTTTTCCACTTTCAAGAGAAGTCACTGTATTACAAAACTGCAGACTTTAAGCTCTCATCTCTTTTACTAACTAGCTTTGTTTCGTGTGTATATATAGCATGATCAGCTAAAATATTTGCTTAAAAATGCATCAGAAGGCTTCCAGGAGTGTGAGATGTGATTCATTGAAAGAAATACCATTGTTTTCTAATACTGAGATCTGTTCAACCTTCCTACCTTAATATGAGTTATTATTATGAAACTTCAAAAGGACTTATAGTCTAAAATACTGAATTACTTGATCATGAGGAAAAATAAAAGAATCCCTATTAGCAAATACCTTCAGAGTTTGCAGAAAAAAATTAGAAGAAAACTTGGGTACTGCACCTTTAAATATTAGTTTGTTTAGTAACTTCAAAATACTAATAATTAACAAAAGCTCCACTTGGTCACTTTGCACCTTCTCCTTGGCTAAATTGGACACTCTTGCTGCAGCTATGATATCGTGTTGCATATTTGGAAACTTGACATGTGTCACAGAGAGGACAAGATTAAAGTGCTTTCCTTTTCCACTGTTTTGCTGACAATTAATTCTATATTGCCTCAAGACCTAAAATATGCAGCTTGCTTAATAATGCTCTTTGAACTTTGTAATGATTGATCTATTGCAATTAAACTTTGAACTCTGAATATTACCAGGTCATCTTATTGTTGGCAGTAGTAGACCTGTGAGTCCTCTTTAAAATGAAATCCTATGGCTAAATTACTGATCCAAGAGAGAACAAAAACCATATCATTTAAATAACCAACAATAACCTCCCTTGCAGAAGGGAATTAAAACATGGAAAAGAACAGTCACATTGAAATGGGAACATATTTCTAATTCAACACTGAATTGTGTTATTGCCATTATTGAACAGGTCCACCACTTTATAGAATATTTCAAAATAAAGCAAAGTAGACAAAGTGTTCTGCTAGAAACCAGAGTTCCCAGAGCTTTGAACAGACCATTTTCCTAAAAATTTCAAATTCTGACACCAAAATTTCCCACTCACATCCAAGCTCTTTAGTCAATCTGAGAAATAAACCCCTGTGCCTATAAAAACATTAATTTATTTAGTAGTTGGGAGACTCAGATGAGATGTGTCTGAGAGAAATTCAAGATTTTCTCCAGCATCAGATAGACCGAGGAAAAACACCTTTCACTTCTCACTGAGTCCTCTGAACATTGAAACTTGGTGGATTTCTCTAGTGCCACAGAGATTTCTTTACTGATTTCCTTTAGCTTTGATTTTTTTTCTCAGTATTTGAATAACGGAAACGTTCATGTTTTCTCAAGAAGTAGAATGATTGTTTTTCACCTTTTGCTGTCACAGCAGGAATCCATTCTATTCTTAGATTTTTACTATTTAGAATAATGATAAAAGCTCAGACAATAGTGATACTTTCTTCTGAATTGTGAGCTGAATTTTATGTTCCATAGTGATTTTGAAATATGGAAAAGGAGGTCTAAATTATTTTTTGCTTTAATTCTAGATACTTAGAAATTAAAATTGTTATTATCTATATATGGAAGAAAGAAGAGCAATTTTACCATTGTGGACTTTACTATAATCTTCCCAGAATATCATATCTTTAGACAAACTTGTTTAAATCTGAGAGTGGTCAAATAATCTAGAGAAGACAATAGGCTATTTGAAAGTCTCGAATATTAAATATGTCTCAACCTTATATAGATGCAAACAATGAAATATAAAAACATAGGTTTAGATAGACAGAGACATACAGAGAGGATACAAAATCAGCTTCCAAAATGTTTCTTTCAAATAAGAAAATAAAATGTTTTTCACAGTGTTCATTTATCACAGCATGTGTAGCTATAATTCCAAATAATCAGATTAATGAACAACCACCATCTTTCTTTTAATTTCTTCTAACAGGCCATGCCATCTTCTGTTTCCCTTTGTGTTAGACATGAAAAATAAGACAGTGAGAAAATGTCAATTTTTATATTTGTTTCCTAGCATTTGAATAAGAATAAAATAATATATCCAAAAAACTCCCACCTTTAAACCTTTATTGCCTGCAGATTTCCACAAAGACGTAATACTCTACTTACTTTAAAACACCTCAAAAAAAGACAGGAAGAACTTTTAAAAGAAGAAAAAATAGTGCTTCCTCAACTTTGCAGTATGTTTTGTATTTTCCACACAGAGAAGGTAAAGCATTAGTTCTCACCAAAATGATACAAATGTAATTTTTTCTATACAGGTCAAGGCAATACAGCTTATTTTAGTGAATTATGAATTCCAAAACTGTGCCTCACTTTCCTTTCCAAAATATGTCTGCACATAAAATAGATAGAAAGTGTACAAAATCTTACATTTTTCTCATATCTCATGTTGCTTAAATAAATTCTTACTTTTTCCTGATTGGCTCTTCTGTGCAAAATTGTAACTTGGAAGATTTTGTCACTGCCATACTTTTTCATTCAGCACTATCCTGGCTGCTGGTTTGCTGGAAGTCAGCTCTGGGCTGGGTTCCTCAGGATAGTTTGGTTGAGCTGCTTTGAAAATGACTGTCAAATTTCAGTTTCTTTCCAAGCCACAAGCAGAGCTATGCAGCTTCAGATTGAAGAACAACATTTTAAAAAAATGGTTCACAAAAAGTGAACTCCCCTTCCAAAAACCTGATTTTTTCTCCTATATCCTATATCTCTTATATCATAATGTTTTCTCCTATATCCTATCATACATTAGGAAACAGGGAAAACCATCAAAATCACTTTTGTTTCTTCACTTTGAGAAAAATAAAAACTATGTCATAGAAGACATCACTTCTGAAGAGAGAGAAACAAATAACACATACTTATTTTTTTTCTTTCAAATTACACTAGAAGAAATTAATTGTGTCACCATGTATTACATGCTTACTCAGTACATCAGTATTATATAGTTTTTTTCTTTAACCACAACAAAAACATTTTATAGACATCTAATAGTAGCAGTTGATATTCTAATCTGCTTGTTAGTTTTGCAAAAGGTAAACTTGTCCTTGAGAATTGACAGTGGTTTTTTATTACCCATAAAGATTATAAGATTCTATATGGGACTAGTTTTGGATTATTTAAAACTTGAACGTGTTTTCTAAATGAATTGTTTCCTTGAATGAGTTCAAAGTCCCATTAGGAAAAAATAAGAGCAGGTTTATCTTAAAGAGTAGGGTATATCCTCAACTTCTGGAAACAATTCTATTTACTTGAGAATAGCACAGAGGAAGAAGAAATTAAAAATCAACTCTAGACTTCTGGGGTAAATTCTCAGAAACCACCCTACTCACAGCCTTCAGTAATGAGGCCACTGGAGAAGCATACTCTTGATCAAGAAAATGCACAGCTGAGTGCAATAAGAGCATCTAATTTCCTATGCTGTTCCACTTTAACCACAACAATTTTTCCTACATTTTATCCGCATTAGTCAGGAAACATTAAGGAAATCACTTGCTCAGAAAGCTTACCAAACTTACATATAAGCTTTCCAAGACAAACCTTTACTTGCAAAAGTATACAACATTTAGAATGCCTAAAGTGATAGTTTTAATTATTTAAGATATTTTTAAATCTCCCCAATGTATTTAAGGATTTTCCCCTTTTGCTATTAAAAGACAAATCACACTTACTAATTCCTTTTGTGTTTCCATTATTATCAAGTTATTCCATGGATAATATATTACAATATATTCCATGGATAATATATCAACAATACTCAGGCATCAATCTTAAAATGATAATATTCCTTCTAGTACCAAAGCATCATATTTTCAATGTCTTTGGGGGTATTTTTCTGTGTTTCAGTTCCAGACTTATTTAACTTTACTTACATATACAATATTCTTAGGCCTGGCACACATCACGTTAGCCAGCTAAGACTGGCTAGCACATCACAGCTTGTTCCAAAATAATTTGAGATTGAAAGCTTCTTTCATCTTTCTTCCCCTGTGCACTGACTCACCTTCCACCTTTACAAGAGATATGTTATTATCTTGTT
Source organism: Prinia subflava (assembly GCF_021018805.1). Classification (NCBI taxonomy): domain Eukaryota; kingdom Metazoa; phylum Chordata; class Aves; order Passeriformes; family Cisticolidae; genus Prinia; species Prinia subflava. Next base: position 70,624,175 of record NC_086249.1, on the reverse strand, counting down.
CAGTTGACTTTACCATATCAGCTCTGACAGGAAGATAAAGTTTCCAGAACCATAGTACATGTCATTTCTCAAGAATATTTTTCTGAAAGGAACATAAATATGAATTACTTCTTAAAACCTCCTGCCATAGTGAAAAGACTTTTCAGGAACTGAAGATATTTTTGTCCAAGTTTGAGGAAAGGCTTTAATTTTCCAAAGTGATTTTAATCAATGGGGAATTATACTGAACAATGACGAACAGACATACAACTACCATACACAGGCTGATAATAAAGATGAGGATAAAACAGTTTTGCAAAATAAATGTAGAGCAGAATTAAGACAATCTACACACTAAAGGCAGAGTGGACATTATCCCCTCTACACAAGTAACACATTTTTCAACTGATGCTCAAATAATTCAAACCATTATGAAGTTCTGTAAAAGCAAATTTAATTTTAAAAAATTCCACTATCTTACATAAAACTGTATATCAGATGGTCTCTCTGTGAGCTATTCTTATAATGTTTTCTCTACCCTAACATAATTAACAGCCCAATTTAATGTGTAGCATTATAGAAAGTAATATTCAAAGAAATATACTATCTACTGAGTTTGAGAGAGGGCTTTAGTATCCAGTTTTGGTAGAAATTTATTTTGAAGATTGAGAAACATATTTTATATTTAGATGGGCATTGTATTGCTAAGGCAGATCTTCCTAGATCAAGGGAAAAGACCCTGTGTATAGACCTCCCACAAAGACTCTCACATATTTTTTTTTTCCCTTCTACTTTTTCTTCCATAAAAATAAAGAAAAACCTTTTATGTTAATGATAAGTGCTAGGCTTTATTTTCAGCTCTCTGTGACCACAGCAGCTTGACACAAATTAGAACTGACCTCCATGTGTTCCAGTGGGATAGCTATGGATTGGAATGTGCAAAGACATACTTTCAAACCATTTACATTAAAATTGCCCTGACTGCATTCTCTGTAACTTGGATAGAGCTGAGGTTTTGGTTCCTTGCTCTTATTTTCAGGGATATGAAAGGGGGAAAGGGTAAGAAGACAGCGAAGTCCCATATAGATTCATTCTCCTTTTTTTATTTTATGTTTTTTCTATAAAATGTAAGTGACAATGATATTTTTATATTTGACGGAGTAGTTACCACAAATACCTAAAAATGAGCCCATCTGACTGGATAATCAGCAGCAAAACATAAATTAAAAAAAAAAAACAAAAAAACAAAAACAAAACCTTGATAGTTTAACAAGACAAATGGAAGAAGCAATTGTCACCAAAGACTGAGGGACAGAAATGCTGAATCATAAACCCAAGCTGGTTCTCTCAACAATGCAGCAAAATATGAGGACCCCCAGATTTGGGGTAACTTGGATTTGAAATTTCCCTTTGGTAGGTCTGTCTGAGAGCCAGACCTCCCCATCACCCTCTGGCTGTATTCCACCTGGATGCTCAGTTCAGTCCAGCTGTGGTCAACAGGCTGTCACATCATCAGACTGTGGAGCCAGATCCCTGAACACCTTCACAGCTCATTTTTACTAGGGCTTCCAGCACATGTGGGTTCCTTGTTGCTGTCTAGTGGCATAAAACCTGAAAACGCACAGACATTCTCTAAGAAGTTAATGTTTTTCTGGGGTTTTCTGCTTTGAATTAGTATTTCACTATCTGAAGATATTCTGGTTAACAGAAAGAATTAAAAGGTATTAGATATCTTTGGATAGAAATTGTGTTATGAAATTATAGATAATAAAGAGGACAAGAAAATAATTTGTGATTATTTAAAAAGAACCACAATAGTATAAAGATTAAATAAAACTAATTAATTAATTAATTAAGATTAATTAAAATATACATTTAACATCTGTACTGCAAAGCTCACACCTTTTTAAACTTCTTTTTTTTTTAGTGAAAATCCTGGGAGTTCTGCTGTCAGTGCCCAGTTGCTCAGGGTGGTTTGCATATTCCAAGGTCTTGTCTTTACTTCCCCTCCACCTGCAGAGACACATGGATCACCTGCATATCATCGTATCCATTGTTGCATATGGCAGTCTCCAGTTGTTCACTCAAAATTAGACAAGATGTTGCACCAAGCCAGTTCAGCTTGGACACTAGGAAGAACTTCCTCACTGAAAGGATTGTCAGGTGCTGGAACAAATTTCCCAAGGAAGTGATGGAGTCATCATCCCTGGGAGTGTTTAAAAAATGACTGCATGTGACATTTAGTGCTATGGTTTAGTTAACAAAGTGGTGTTCAGTCAAAGGTTGCACTGAGCACCTTGGAGGCTTTTTCCAGCCTTACATATTCTCTGAATTTATGACAAGATAGGAGTTAAATAGGAAGCAAACAAGAAAATGCTTCTTACAGAATGCCTTATGAAACCTAAAGTTGGAATTTTTACACTGTGAATATTTTCAAGAGAGGATTGGATTTTCCTATTTGTGGTAAAATAGGATATTAGTATCAAACAATAAAATTATCAGGAATTTTATTAATTTCTTTTTCATTATTGTCAGAGTTCTAGGTAGGCAAAAATCTAATATCTTGATCATCCCCTGGGGTACTCCCACCCCCCCGAAAGTTTTTAATAATGATCATATTTTGTACAAAGAAGCTTGTAAGCTTTCTAATAACTTTATTTGCAAAAGAAACTTTAAAATTAATTCTAAAATTAATGAGTATAGTGAGAAAAGGAAGAATTCTAAGTAGGGTTCAAATTCTTTTATGTCCCTCAATAAGAGAACTCATATATGTTGTGAACTGAATGGCTTGAATAACTGTATCATTAATAATAATCAAAAATAGTAATTAGAAAATAAATGAAACCAAACAAACTATATTTCTTTCAGGAATCAAACATCTGCAGTGTTTTTATTTTTTATGTATATATAGTTAAGATTAAAGGAATGTGACTTGATTCTCTCTCCCTCTGGAAAAAATATTTCAACTGTTAAGCAAATTCTATAGCAGAAACATTTAGCTGTACCTAATGTAACGTTTGAAATTTCTGTTGAATTATGTCATCCACCTTCTGCCAAAATTCATAATCCTGAATTAGCAGTTAGAGAAATGACCTCTGTCTCTTTCTCATTAACACATTTCAAGTGTTCTCTGTGTAGTATGTACAATGTAATTGGCATTAATAGTTAAACTACTACTGTAAGACATTTGATTTTGTTTTACTATAATCAGCAAAATTGTCTCTTTCAAATGTAAATTCCTCTGGAAACACTGAGCATAGCTAGAGTTAAATGTGCCTTTCCTACTGAACACCTTACCTTATGTTAATATACTCTACTCTGATTTTTGTGGCAATGGAGAGGGAAATGTTCAAATCACATCCAAGTAATGATTCATGCAATCTTAGAGTAGAGTGAATGATTGACTTTGTATGGAATATTTTACAATTGAAAAATGCTTATTTCACTGTATTATCTAAGAAAGAGTAGATAAGATTCTTAAGTGGCTAAAAATAGGTGAGATAAATCTTTTTCTCATATGCTCTTGTGAGTGGCTTAGGATTGCTCAAAGAATCACCATCAAAGGTATTAGCAAAAAAAGCTCTAATGTGAATTTATAAAATCATAAAATAATATTTTTTAAAATAAAAATGTTTAAAAACAAGATGGACAACATATTCATATCTTTATCCAGTCTTCCTGTCTCAGAAAAGCTCATAATTTATTAAAGTTCAATACCAGCCAGCCATCTAAACCAGTCAGAATATATTATGGAATTTCAACAGCAGCCTACTTCTGATGCTAGTTGAAATATTAAATGAGTAATGTAACAAGTCTGTAGGTTGCATTTGTCAAGCTTTTTTTTTTTCAGATGTCCCAATCCAAAATACAAAGAGTATCAGATAAGCAAGGAGAAAACACTTCTGGAATTGCAGAAGGTCTTAATTCTCAGAACTCATGTGCTCTTTCTAAAACATTTCACTACACCAGTTTTATTTTTTCAGATGTGAGGTGACAAATGTGCACTAAAAATGTCCAAGTATTTAATAAGAAAATTATTCAAAATAATGCTGACGAGAAAGAAAATTATCTATTTTTAGATGTGATTACCTGCCAACAGAACAGGGGACCATATTACCAGACAATATTTAGAAAACAAAAGACAAAACACAGAAATAGATCCTAATGTGATCTTTGGTTAATGTAGCTGAACTATCTGAAGAACATTGTGGGAAAGGACTATAATTTTGGTTTATCAAAAGTCTGCCTGCATTCCTACCGCCAGTCTGGTGCCCATTGCCATGTATTTCCTTTTTCAACACTCATATGTCTGTTGTTATTTTCTTATTCAGTATTTCTGTAGCTTCTTAGTTTAATTCTCCAAGCATTCTCCCCCATCTTCCTATACTTAAATCACCTATGCCAGATGCTCATTCAGCCTGTATACTATATACTTTATTTCAATTCTGGCTCTTCTTTTCTCTTTATTCAAACCAGCTTCTGCTTTTCAGATTCTGCAGATACAGGAGGGTGCAAAAAATAAAATTTACTTCCTATGTTTTCAATGTTTGTACCTATGCAGCTTGAAGTCTCTAGGAATAGTTGAAAAAAACCCAGTTCACCTCACTGCAGTGTTTGGAGATTTTTGATGCAAAAATTTAGGAAGCCTCCAGCAAACTCATTTTATATCACCTTTTCATTTGACCAATATTTTGTAGATTTTGATAAGATCAGTAAAACATTCACCCAATGTAAGAATAATAGTTGGAAAATGTCAAATTTCCTACTTTCAAGTAGGGGTGTTCTGGCACTGTTAAATGGAAAGGTCAGTAATCTCTTTTATGTATTGATTTTTCTAATAAGCATAATAACTTTTTCCCCCTATGTGGCCAGCAGTTTGAGAAAGGTGATTCTGCTCTTGTAGGAGCCCACCTGCAGTGCTGCATCCAGCTCTAGGGTCCTCAGCACAGGAAGGACATGAACAAGTTGGAGCAAGTCCAGAGGAAGGCCATGAAGGAGATCAGAGGGCTGAAGCACCTCTCCTCTGAAGACAGGCTGAGAGCTGGGGCTTTCACCCTGGACAAGGTTCTAGGGAGACACTATTGCAGCCTTTCAATATTTAATATTTAGCTTATAAGAAAGATGGGGACAGATTTTTAAGCAGGATCTCTTGTGAGAGAACAAGAGCTAGTAGCTTTAATAAAAAAGTAGAATCAGACTAGATATAACAAGGAACTTTTTTTTTGCAATGAGAATGGTGAAACATTTGCACAAGTTGCCCAGAAAAGTTGCAGATGCTCCAACTCTGGAAATATTCAAAATCAGATTGAATAGGTCTCTGAGCAGCCTGATCTCATTGAAGATGCTCCTGCTCATTTCAAGAAGGCTGGACTAGATGACCTTTAAAGGTCCCTTCTAACCCAAATTATTCTATGAATCATTTTTGAAAGTAGAAGAGTTTGAGTATTTTCTGCTTTGGCTTTGTTAATAGGTCCTGATGCAGACAGCAACACTTTTTAAAATAAAAACACTCATGTGGAAGGGCTGTAAAGAATACAAGGCTACTTTTTGTTTTTTCTTCTTAGGAGTCAATGCACATTGCAAATCAGCAGGAAAATTTACTTACAGATATAGAATTAGCTACTTTGATCTAACATGGATTCAATTAAACAAAAAAACAGGCATAAATGTAAAAAATCACTTTTATAGTGCAGAACTTCCAGATGATTCTTACAGCAATTCTTTTCCTTGGTTAATTCCCAGTATTTCAGAAAATGCTAATTAAACAATTTTTAATCACAAAGTCATGTCACTTCAGATTTTTGAAACTTTTATAAGAGTCTGCCAATTGTTTTTTTTCTTTGAACCAACCACAATTATCAAAACTAACACACGAAATCACTCTATCTTAATTTCAAATATTTAATCAGAATTATGTGTATCTTGGGGAAAACAGATGCACTCCTATCTGTAGAATGTGTCTTCAAATCCATGAAAACCAATTAGACTGAAAACAGTATGTGCTGCATACAAAATAGAAAACGTCCTGCAAATTTGTTGTTGCAACACTTATAAATTTCATGTGCAGTTATCCAGGTTCAGTTCCTTCCTCTGGCCAACTGTTGCATGGTAGCAATATCCATCAATTAGAGCTTTCTTACACTGACACCAAAATTCAATTTCTTCATATTTGTGCAAAGTATCAATCCCCCTTAAATCATGTACCTTCTCTTTTGTATATAAAAATTATTATTATTTCCACATTTTCTTAATATCCCCAGTACTGTCTCCTAGGTAAAAGATTAATTACTTGGCTGTGATTCATAAGAGTGGAGCTGCAACTAAATTACCTATGTGGCAACCACTTCTTTTGTTATGTCATGACGTACTGCTGTTTAAGAGTGGAAACAAAGAAGTATTCATTTTCCTGTAAATTGCCATGGTCACATCTTGGGAATAGCATCAATAACCCAATCAAGAGAAGATTATTAATCTGCAACAAATGTTTTCTGTCATCAACAAGCTTCATCTTTAATGCCTTCTTCACTTCAGTGCTCATTAATTATATTTAGGTCAGCTATACTTGTGCAAGCCTTTCATAACAGAACATATTATTTCCTGTTTCAAGTGGGTAGGGAAAGGAATAGATCTACAACTAATTAAAACAAAATACTGATTTTCATTTCTGAAAAAAAAAAATTGCATTTCTATAGCACTATTTTTTGCAATTACACTATATATGGAAGGGTCCATGAGAATAAATGCACATAAAGGAAGTTTTCATTCTTGTAATTAAGGAGAATTTAGTCACTTCTCAAATATCTAAGAAAAAAAATATTGTGGGAACAAGTTGGGGAGAGCTTGGTGGGGATTTTTTTATGGTGTGGGGGACTGGGGTTTGGGGGCTGATTTTTTTTTCCACTACAGCAGTGAGAAATATAATATTTTGCATTATGTGCCAATAAACTGTGCTGATATTCCTACCACATATTTTAAAAAGCTGAAATATTGAAAACACACATATCAAACAACTAACAGAATCACTGTATTATTTGAGTAACCTTATCTGCAGTCACTGTCAACCTTTTTTATCAATTTAGGAGATCTAAGTATTGAGCTAAATTGACTTTAATACAATTTAGGGCAGGCTGTCATTACTTAAAATCTTGGGCACTTTTATACATGATAAAATGCTTTTCATCTAATCCTTCCTATGTATGTATAAATATCTCCCTAAATATATCTTTAATGTCAATAAGATTTTCCATGTAATCACAGAACATGGTGATCATCCTCTCTTACTATTAGAAACAATGCTCTCCTCCATTTTTTTATATGACAAATTTTTATAGTTTTTTACAATAATATAATATAAAATTTACTGTAATATAATAGTATAAAATAATTCTTTACTTGCAAAACAATGCTTCCTTACAGTTTTCAATTCTGAGGGGTTTTGGTTTTTTTTTTTGTAAAAGTGGTACAGTCTGATTATTAAGCATGAGGGAGACTATTTCAAGCCAAATTGTTCTGGGTTTAGTTTAAATTTCAGCTTTCATTTTAAATATTAGGATTTTTTTTAATGTGCCATTTTTAAAGAGTCATAAACAGTAGTTACTTCCCTTTTTCTAAGTAGAACATATCTTCATTGCGTACACTTTAGACTTCATTTCTTCACAATGTTGACTTTATTAACAATTTGGCCATCAAACTAAAAGTCAATGTAATGTCCCTTCATGGCCCATCTCTCCTCATTGCACTTTTCCACCTTTTTGTTCCTGGTTTTGAAAGAATAATTTCAGTCCCTCTGAAACGCTTGAATTAGTAACATGTAACAAATGTTGGAAGACACTATTCTGCTCTTTTAAAAATAGTTCAAGCATAGAATCACAAAATCCTTTGGATTGGAAGAGAACTTTCACATCTGAAGAGCAAAAGAATAAAAAAGAATAAGTGGTATATCAGGATATTGGATGGTGGTTTAGATTTTTATCATCTAAATACTGTAGGGAGAAGGGATTATATACTGCTCCCCTAATTCAATATTTGTGCTTGTAGGCTTTGGCCTTATACTTCTACTAGAATGAGAAGTTCAACAATGGTTGAAAAATGGGGTTTTTTTTTCTCCCTGGTATTTTTCTTTGAAGACTTCAGTAATTAGAGAATGGAATGTCTTTGATGAAACCATGTAGAAATTAACTAAATGTATCTGCAATTCTAAAACAGTAATTGTCCTTTTTGCTAGTGCTAAAGGAAGGGTAAAAAATCCAAAACCAAATACACTTTTGACCTTTTTTTCCCTATCTGACTTCATAAACTGGCCTTTTAAAAATGCATGATAAGGATTAATTAGCTGGTAGCAAAAGAGGATGAGTTTGGGAGAGATTACGCAATTGAATTGAAGGGATTGGAAGAGCATGTGTTTTAGCTGCTACAAATTAACTGTACATACCCAGGCTAAGTGTAACACAGTTAAACAACTCTTCTACTTAACCAATTTCAACACTAACTCAGGTTGATCACAAGACATCTTATTATTACTTAAATAACTGTAGTCTTCATGTAAGGCAGCTATTTAAAGAATTAGCTATAGTTTAAAATGTGACATTGTATACTCTTAATATTTCTCATTTCTAAAATTTTAAAAATATTATCAGGCACATCCACCAAAGAAAGAAAATAAAATATACAAAGACTAATTGGTTAGAATGGATTTATATTAAGAAGTCGTTTTAATGACCTCTAAAATTCTAAAAGTGATTCTAGTTCTACAAGGTACTTAGACATGTTTAAATTTATGTGCGAAAATAGTTTGCCTGACATTTACTCATAAAACTGTATTGTGTGGAGTGGGAAGTAAGAGGCAAAGTAGCCCAAGATAAACAATTTATCACATTTCATTTGCAAGAAAGGCAAAAAATGTATTACCTCTGTATAGAAATATTTCACGTACGAATACATGAGCAACTAGCTCTTTAATTCGAAACAAATCCAACTCAGAGTTCAAATCTGTAAGTATTTTCAGAAACTTCACATGCCCTATTTAGAGACAGCATTTTGATTATGTTATTTTTAAGTCTGATTTGCCAGGTGATTTTACTAGATAATTACTTAGTATTCTTGATTTGTCTTCAGAAACCACTGTTTGGATTGAGAAACATATTATTCTAGTAGAGCAGATTGATCAATCGCTCTAATTTAAAAAGTAATCTTGAGAAAACAGCACAGTGGGCCAAACCCTATGATGAGAGTAAGAGGTGAAGAAAAATAACAAAAACAAAATAATCTCTCTGTACTCAAGAAAAGACATTCAAAACAAAGGTTTTTAATATGCAAGGGGGAAAAAAAGAGTTTATAACTATATGTACTATTTCAAACACTTTTCCAAGTACTTTTCCAGAATTCTACCATCCTTATTTAATTTTTTCCACGCTTTTTTGTTCTATGATTTTTATATGTATTCAGATGTGTGCTGTGATAGTTACGAAGCCAAAATTTAAGTTTTGCTTCAGGAAGCTTAAAACCTCTCTTTGACCACAAGTATGCTATCATTTGAAGATTTCCTAAATCTTTATGTGGGATCTGTGGGGGAGAAGTTCCAGATGTAATGATTTATTGTTCTGTGGAAAATGCAAGGCCAGTTTAGACAGACTTAAGACAATTCCTACCCATGTAGAAAATTTTCTATTAGCAATTTCTGTCACCATATAAACCATCAGAAAATAAGAAACTCTGTCACATACTGGCAGACAGTACTGAAAATATATATTTTTTTCTGCCAGAAACTAAAATATCCACTGTAGTTGTAGACTTACCATCCTGATACCTGAGTCTGAGGATTCTGCTACATTCCAGTATTGCAGTTTTCAGTTTGAACACACAGAACCCCATTGTTGTATTGACAAGCAATGATTTTTTCTAATAATCTAAAAGAAATTGCATTTCTGATACAGTTCAAGTTCAGTCTGGAAATCAGAAATGCACTTCTGTGGGCAGTGATATCATAAAATGCTTGTAAAAGGGATACAGCTGTTACTTAGTCTGAAAATAATGCAACCTTTTTAGAAAAGAATTTCAAGTGTTGACCTTGTGGATTTAAGTTGTTTTGTTTTGAGCTTTTTTGTTGGTTTTTTTTTCCAGCATAGTACAGTAATTTCTTCATTTATGTCAGATTTTTTTTAAACAAAGAATATGAAACCAAATTATAATGAAATAGTTTACATGGCTAAAATTCAGGGAAACTGTTTTGAAATACTAACTAACAATAAAATGCCATCAAAGAGAGATGCTCTCAGGAAGAAAATGAAAAAGTTACATTGCTCTTCAAAAAATATTACTAACCATATATCTGCTAGAACTTTAAAGTTGTAGTAAAAGCTTTGTATTTAATTTTATCTCTTCCTGTTGACCAATTTTTACAACATTAAATTCATATTGTCTTTCACTAATATCTCAGTTGTTGGCAGTCTTTCTTTGTAATCACAATGACAGCATAGGTTGTCTCATAGGAGAGGGCTCTTCTAGACACTCACTCAACATGGAATCATAATTGATTTTTATGTTTTCTTACCCGAGAGAGAATCATTTTATTTTGGGCCAATTTTTTTTTTAAATATATTAAAAAAAAAAAAAAAAACGAACAAACAAACAAAAGAAAAAAAAAAAAAAAAAAAAAAAAAAAAAAAAAAAAAAAAAAAAACAAAAAAAAAAAAAACCCAAAAAAACACATAGCACAGGTGAGTGATTGCGATGTTGATGGAGAACTCTTACAACTGTATACAGGTTGCAGATGCTGGATGCATTTATGCAGTATGAGGCCATGATTTTTTATAGTACTGGCAGAGGAGTTGAAACAGTCCTTTCTTATTGATATATGATTTAGTATAATGTGTACTGCAACACCATCCAAAGTCTTTGAAGCTGTTAAACAATTTTATACTCAAGGAAAAGATTAGAGGGAGGTATTATTAAATGGCTCAGATAGCTCTGCAGGGAAAGAAAAGGGAGGCGTTGACCTCCACTCTGTCTAGAGTATGGATAACAGAATCACAGAATGGCCTGGGTTGGAGGCAACCTGTAATATAATGGTCACCTTAATCACCTAATTTCATCCTATATTTTCTATATAATAAGGTGGGGGCCGTAAGTGATTTATGGTAGAGAGCACTGCAGAGAGCTGGAACATGTTTGAAGAGTGTTGCTTTCTTTCACAATTCTTAATATTTGGATGGTAACAATTAGGTGAGGTAAATTCAAACACTTCAACCTCACAGAGCCATTTTCTCACTGTCCCATAGTGGAATGGGAAGAGAATAAGAAAAGCACAAAAATCCACGGGTTGAGATGAAGACAGTTTAATAGGTAAAGCAAAAGCTGTGCACATCACCAAAACAAAAGAAGGAATTCATCCATCATTTCCCATGGGCAGATAGGGGCTCAGCCATCTCCAGGAAAAACAGGCTCCATCACATGTAATTGTTACTTGGGAAGAGGGACATCCCAAATCTCAATATCCCTGCCTTCCTCTATCTTTTCTGCATGGGCATGACACCACATGATACGAGATAACCCTTTGGTCTCCTAGAATCAACTATTCTGGCTGTGTCCCCTCCCAATTCCTTGTGCTCCACCAGCCTGTTCACTGACAGAGTGGTGTGTGAAGCAGAAAGGACCTTGAATGTGCAAGCACTGCTCAGCTAAAAAACCTTAATGTGTTGTCAACACTGTTCTCTTCACAAAAGCGAGACGTTGCCTCATACAAGTTACTATGAAGAAAATTTACCCTGTCCCAGCTGGAGTCAGTACAGAAGCATAGATATCAGCTGTGATGGTCAACATAATGAGTTAATGCTGTGAAGACTGAAAGAAACAAAGATCTGTTTGGTCAGGAATTCTTGATAGGAAGGCAAAAAGTAAATTCTTAAGTATGTGCAAAAAATAGTCTAGCCTACAACTGTAAAAATCTGCTGTTCTCTTTCTCTATTCCATATTCTGAATCAAAGGTACTGCAGCAGTAAACTGGTTGTGAAGAATTTTTTTCTTGTTACAAAGGTGACCCTGAAAGCTAGAGATGAGTGCAACTTAATGCGGTATCAGGGCTGTGAATTGAACAATGCCTATAAACAAGAGGCAGGTCTATGATGTGTTGGATGTTCTTTCCACAAACACCAGTCTCTGAAGGATATAAAGCAAAGTCAAAGCTGCCTTAAAGCAGCAGGTGAACGTTTTGCCACCTGAGGGGCTCAGAACCTTTGTGAATCAGATCAATAAAGATTTGGTGATTCAGAAGGACACTTTAACCCCTGAAAATACCATTATTTTAGCATCAATTCTCAAAGGAAAGCTGTGGAAAGAAACAAAAATGTTGTGGTCAGCTGCTGCATAATCAAGTTGTCTACTAAATAAAACTGAGACCTTCTCTTTGTCCTACAGCTCTGTCATATTTTTTTCCTCAAAACATTCCAAAGAAAATCAATAACATATCAAGAACACAGTGATACCTGGCAGTTTAATTTCAGAAAGTCTGCAGATCAATAGCTGTAGAGGGGCTTACAGTTCTTCAGAATATAAGTGCAGTAACTAATGCTGGGGAATGTGTAGGTAAGCGTGTGTGTGTGTGTGTGTGTCCCAGAGAGAAACTGAGATTTACATTCATTACCGGGACTTTCTGCAACATTGTATTTCAGTCACTACCTTTACTGTTCCTTTGTGAAAAGGTTTTAGAGCTGGATGTTTTTCACTCCTTCTCCTTAAATAGTTCTTTGATTTAAACAGCCACAGAAATAACTTCAGATTCTCTACATTTTAGATTGAAATAGAATTTATATTGAGGTGTTGATTCAGAAGTTTTTAACTCAGTCAAATTTGCAGGTTTGTCTACAAGATCTATGCTTAGGATTGAATTACCCCTAATTAATGATGTATGTATTAGATCATTTTTAAGTGAAAGATAAGGGTTGCTTTTTAAAAATGTCTTTATTGGTATATTTTTAAACTCACATAACTTCAACACAAAAGGTGTTTTAAAGGTCTATTTAAGAAATTTTCTTTGGTTATCTTTTGAACCAAACCAGTTCATTTATTTAGTTTCATTTATTAGAAATAATTATGTATACAAATAAATGGAAACCAAAATACTCCTGTTACACCAGACAAATATACACCAAATATTTGGCTCTCTACAGAAGCAGCATATTTTTTGATCTATAAAAATTATGGATAATTACGCACAGATGATTCCACAAAGCTTTATAAAATGATAATTCTGGATTCATTGGCTGATGAGTGATTTGGATCCAATAGATGAATCCAAAATCTATAAGTAAAACATAAAATATTTTTAATAAAATATCTACAACAAAAAATCTATGCCTGATTCAAATGTTTTCTCATGGAGAAGCATGAGAAACAAGAAAAAATTATTACCAGTCCTCCACTAACATAATAAGGAACATGTATTCTCCATTTTCTGACATACAACATGATGGGGAAGAAGTCAGTTTAAGACAGACTATTTAAATACTGGAGATTTAAAAGATTATTTGTACTCTATTTTGGGTTTAAAAATTGAAACTTTAGACTATGTATATATTGGTCTGGATTTCTCTCAGCTTACTTCATGTATCTACTATATGGGTAATGAAGAGGAAAGGAGGGTAGACTCAGATCATGGCTAATCTCCTGATTTTAGACCTCTCTCCTAGAATGAATGAGGAAAATACCTGTGAAAAATAAGGTTATTTAATTCATGTTCTATAGATAATTATAAACTGGAAACTGTAATATATTGTATAAAAGTGTGTGTACGTGCTCCACGCGCGTGCCTCACAGATTTCCGTGGAGCGCCTCTCCTGATCTTCCCGGTCCAGAAATAGAAGGTGAAAATACAAGGCACTAATGCTGTCAGAAGAAGACAATGAACATTGACCAACCTACACTCTGACTATGTGCAGCGAAGATCACCTAAGAGCAAGGATTTACTCTGGTCGTTAGCCTACGTGAGTACGGTTGGAGGGACTTTTTCAGGGCTTAGTGTAAACACTCTTAATTGCCGGTGCTTAACAGAAACAATGGGAAGAGTGCTGCCGAAGGGAAAATAAAGCGTATTTAAACTGAGCCCCAAAGCGGGCTAATTTGTGTACCCAGCTAGAGACCAGACTGCCAGGCTCTGTGTCTAAGGGTCACCCTTGGCTCTTTTTCCCGGGAGAAACTCTGTCAAGTAGGTATCGCTGTTGTGGGGGGGGGGGGGGGGGGGGGGGGGCTTGTTGCTTAAAATTCTGTGATTTGGTTCCAAATTTTGTGATTTGAATTTTTAATAAACCAAATTATTGAATTTGGAAATAAATTGTCCTGGCATTTATAACAATATTCTTATAAATGTTCTTATACCTTCCCATTGACTAGGCAGGAATGGTAGACAGCCAGATATGAATTGAAACATACTCTTTCCATGGGACTCTCATGTCATAACAAAACAAATTCAGAACAGAAAAAATTGTTGAGCAAATTGTAACCTCACACACTTTTATGCCTTCCTGATTTAGATGGATAAAGACCAGAAAAACTATTATGAGTTCTATAGATGCATCTGGGTTTTGCTTGGATCTGGTTTTTTCTGTACTCCATTGATAGGATAGTACCACTAAACTCCAAATAGAAGGCCAAGGAAGGAAAATAAATAAATAAATAAAGGAAAATTTAAAAAGTATTTCTGTTTGTTTAAAATGGTTTCTTTCAGGAAGTGGGGAAAAGTATAGAATTTGGTCTCGATTTCAGGAATCTGTCTTCCTTCTCAATATGCATGTCTTCAAAGGAAATTCTGCAAAGCTGCCTCAATCTAAAAAGGCAGCTTAAGTGGTGAGAAAAAGAAATCATAATGCTCTAGATGTCACAGACACCTCACCACCTGGTTAACCTTAAAAGGATAAGGAATCTCTTTGACTTTAAAGAGGCAGCTTGCTACTTCATGGGTAAGCACCTGTCTAGACAGTATCATAATAACTTTCAAGAAGTACCTAATATCCCTATTATTTGTCTGGAGAAATCACAGTCAGGTTCAAGCATTCCTGGCACCAGGAATAGGTGTGAGCTAAAAGCACAGTAGTTTCTGAATAAGTATGTGTAAATTGATTCACTAGGAGAAAATAGATTTGGTCACAGGTAGTTTCATGTGACTGCTTCTTCTTTCATTTCCTTTCATTTTCTACAGAGAGATCTGCTTACTGTACTACTTGCCATTAAAAAAAATTCAGTCCTGTAATAAATATCTCACATGACTTTCCATTTAGAGAGGCAGCCTAACCCCTAAGTCTAACCAGGTAATGGGAAAATTTCAAAGACATTGAAATTGGGGCTGTGTTGTCCTCCTCAATGAACTGCACTGATTTGTACCAACTGAGTGTTTGGATCAAAGTCTCAGTTAATGGAAGGTGCTTCCTCTAGTACCACCACTAAAATTTTCAAATGTCTCAATAATCCACCTGCAGAAGAATATTTTTCTAAAATCCCTCCATGGTTTTCATTGTTAAGAAAGATAATGGGGCTAGCAGATGGTATCTAAGTCTCATCTCCTAATTTAAAAACTGGTTTCTATAATGGTAAAAAAACCCCAAAACAACAACAACAACAACAAATCCAACTTGAATTCAGTTTTGTTCTCACAATTTTATTATTTTTAGGTGGGACATACTGTTGTAGCTATAACACTAGTCTGATATTGATAAGCAAAAAAGAATTTGTGAATTGTTTCCAGTAACAATAAAGTTATAAATTGTATATTTGTGGTCAATTTTACATCAGCCAATACTTACACTCTATTATGCATCAACCTTGTAAAGCCTCAGGTTTTCTGTTCATGCTGGCACTAATTCTGTAATTAATTTATGACCATCCACACATTAATCACTTACATGTAAAATTCTGTTTTTTTGTCAATTGACTGTAAGGAGCTCCCAAAAGATACTTTCTAGATGCTTCAAGACGGACTTATTCTCTCTGTCACCCTCATGAAATCCTTCAGAAGCCTTTAAAAAGTGTCAATGCTTTCTCATATTGAATATATCTGAAAATTGTTAGATGTGTTGAGACGGTAAAAAGTTCTGGGCAATCAGTGCCTTCAGAATGTTGTGAGTATCACTGGCATCACATTGACATCATGTTTTGTATATATATACATTTCACAGGATGGGTTCAGGATAAGTCTCTTATTTCCCAGATACACAGGCAAAGAAAGTGTCATGGCATTCAACATAAATTCCACAACTATTCTGCACTCAAAATTCAGCATGTTGGAAAATAAGATGGACAATAAATTTTGGAAGATGTTTCAGCTGCAGAGGTACGTGGAAATATCCTAGATATGGAAAAAAACCAAATTAAGGCAAACAGATAATGAACAGAATGACAGAGAAATTAAAGTTACTGGATGAAAAATTGAAATAAACCAAGTACTAAAGGAAAAAAAATTAAGACAGATTGAACATGTAGAACATACTGAAGGAGTGCAACCCTATCTTTCCTTGAAAAATGGATTTCTGCTCTGCCTAAAGTGAGGGGAAAAGAAGGAAGGAACACAATAAAGCCACTGAGAATTTTTTTTCACCACAACATGAAGTACTCAGAGTATTTATGTTACCATAGTTAAATTAAAGGTTTGAAAAAAGAATTATTCAAAATTATGTAATTATAAATTCATGTTAATCTTTGAACTGAATTATTAACTTATGTCTAGTCTCTGACTTTAAATATCTTTTTTCCATCTCTAAGAACAGGCTGCACCATAGAAAAATCATAGAAAAATTACAGCTGCATCAAAAGACGTTTTCTTAATTATATTTCTGAAGTAGCATTGCAGCTACTGTAACCACCAAATTTAGATGTTTCAGTATATTGAAAACATACTTTTCTGTATGTTTTGCAGACATTTGAAAGCAATATTCCTATAAGACTCTTAGTTCCTAAATTTTAAAACACACTTCATTTTTTAAAATGATGTATGATAATATAGGCATAGGAGACTCATTTTGCATAATTGCAGAGTCTAGGAACTAGATTATAATGCCAAATGATGTAATTACAAGTTTATTTCTAAATTAATTCTATTCCTGTTACTTTCTTATATTCTTATTTAATGGCTTGTACTTTTTGTAGTACTGTAAGCTATTGAACAAAGATAAGTGACAGTGTTTTGTCTCACACAGCTAAGGCAATTTGTTAAGTAGGTACTTAAAAATAAAATTTTCAAAAACTGAACACAACACAATTGTAAAAGCAAAGAAATATGATAAACCACTGCCAACATCAGAACAAAATTAAACAGCAGGCAAATTTAGATACTAGTAAATAGTCCACCCTTCTATTTTATATAGTAATCACATCAAAAAATAATGTTTATGAGTAGAATGTTATTTATTTTCTATACAGGAAACTGGCTATATGAAGTGAACACAGGTTATGGAAAATCTACGTGTGTCCACACACAGAAAATGAATTATTCCATATAGTCACTGATATAATGTCTTAGCCGTCTGGACTGCAAGCAGCTCCCTCTAATACAACACACCACAGCGCAATACAGTTTATCACAAAGGGAGAAAGAGCAAGTAACTCTTGTATTATTGATACAGGAAGAGAAGTACTATGTGATACCTACTTAGCCAAACCACAGAATCACAGAATGGGTAAGACTGGAAGAGACCACTAGAGGTCATCTTGTTCAGCTGTCCTGCATAGAAGGGCTCCCTAGAGCACATTACTCAGTATTGAGCCCAAAAAAGTCTTTAAATATCTCCAAAGAAGATTCCACAGCATCACTGGACATCCTCACATGCTCATTCACCCCCACAGTAAAAAAGTTCTTCTTCGTGTTCAGATCCCATGTCTAAAAATTCCCTTTTCCAACACTTTTTCTCCAGCAGATAAATGGTCTGTATTAGCTAACACAGACATCTGCAGATGGATAGCTGTGAGTATTTCTGCACAGCATGTTTGTTTTCCAGTTAGACTGATCTTAGTCTCACTTTATTCAGGGAGCAACCAAGTGCAAAGCAGATCTCTACAATATAATATGCAAATGCATATTATGCAGTGCTCTCCTAGGAATAATAAAGATAGGAATGAAGCAGCTTGGGAGCAGTGAAACCTTAGTGCAGCCAGACAAGAATAGTTTGAAGATGAATTCAGACAAATCAGCCACAAAAACCCGTTCTTTTTTCTTCTCCAAGACTGGAGAAGTCATCTGTTACAGTTGTGCATCTTCAGCACTATTCAGCTTACTCACTATTTCAGAAAAAAAAGTAAAATTATAGAATCATAGAAGAATTAAGTTTGGAAAAAACCTCTAAGATTATCAGGTCCAAGATATAGGCTGGGACCAGTATGTTCATCACTAAATCATGTCCCCAAGCACCACATCCACAAGCTTTTTGAACATTTCCACAGGTGGTGATTTCACCACTTCCCTGTGCAGCCCGTCTTAATACTGGTATGCTATCAACATGGGTCATGTCAAAAAATCTAAGACAACAACATAGAGGCTGCTATGAAACTCCATCCTGCCAGACACAACACAATGTTTTTCATTCTTGAAGCACTGAAAGATTTCTGAAAAAATATGCTCAATAATTTTGAGAAGCCATTAAAAATAAAGTACCACCAAGTTAAAACAAGAGTTATCCTTATGAACAGTCCATAACATTTGATTCTTCTACTCCTGACAAAACAAAGTAGGAAGAGAAATATCAATAATTTTCAACTTGAAGATAGGCCATACTGCCTTCCTAATCATAACTATAACTTTATATTCTTAGAAATATACAGACACTGTTAGAAATTGGAGAGTGAAGAAAGAGGTAACTACTAAAGTATTTGTGGCAGCCACGTCTGAAGGAAAAATTAAAAAAAGGGGAAAAAAGTCTGTGTCAGACTTATGCATTTATCTGTTTCTTGCTGGAATAAATTAAGCTCTAAGATCTGAATCAATGGCTTGCCATTTGTTTAATTTGTTTTTTCATTCTGTTCTTATGGGTGGATGGAATGAAGATAATTTTTGAAAGATGTTTCCTTATTTTTAGAAGTTAGTCCATTAAGCAAAGTCAATGATAACTTGAGAGTCTGGGAAGCATCTGATGCTTAATCTAAATAGATTTTTAAATATTCAAGGATTGATTTTAGTAGGTGCCTTATAGACATCCATAAATTGAATTCACATGCAGCTTTTTGATATATAATTATTTATTGGTTTGCAGGACTCAGAAGTGTGCTAAGTGTTTCAGAGCAAACATAACAAACGATTCTCTCCCAGGATATAAGCACTGATCATAAAAAGCAACTTCCAGTTAAAATTCCCTTCCATATCTCAGCAGAGGGACTCGTTGCCAACATTACCTACTCACAGCTCTCTGCTGAAACACACACTAGAGACAACATGGGAATTGTTTAATTCAGAATAACTTCCCTAACCATGTTAATCTCTGCAGACAGGAAATAACCAGAGCATTAACCCACTCTAAATTTCAATAGGCTTAATCCACTCATTTCTAAGCCAAACACAGTAACTTGTGGGTTTGCTGTATTCTTAAAAGATTAGGTGATATGAAGCTGTACCTAAAGGAATATTTTCTCAATTTTTCTTTTGGGTTACTGTTAATTTCCTACTTTGTTTATATTTGTGTCTTCTTCCTTCTGATGCCTTTCATAATTTAAAATGCTTTTCCTAATTATCTCTTCAGTTAGTTTTCACCTTCCTTGAAAGTGCCACTTTACTTGCACTTATTTTTTTATTTTCTTACTCTGTCTTGCCAAACCCCTTTACTCTTATATTTCACACCAGGTTTTCCGTCACCCCTCCACATCCAATCTTCTATGTAACAGCAAAGTGATTTTTGTACTTAATGTTGTTTCCGTCTCTCAATTCAGTCTCCTAGTTCTTGGGGTTTTTTTCCCAGATGGTCTATATATTTTCCTACAGGAAAAAAATGGTTTTTACACCACTTACCTGAAAATTCTTCTCTACAGAAAACTCTGTCATGGTTTCAAATGAGTTAATTTCTTCCTAGCTGACCAGTTGCCATTGTATCACTTTCTCTGTATGCACAGTAGTGCTGTGTTCCTCCATTTATGTATATCTTTTTTATATCTTTTTGTTTTCTGAGGTCTAATTTCCATTCTTTACAGCCCTTGCTCTTTTCCATGGAGTCTTCTTTCTTCTTGCTATTACTCCTGTCTCAGCTGTCTTATCTGAGTTTTGTCTTTGACTCCAAACTCAAAACAAGGTGGAATTTGTTTTTGTTGTTGTTGTTGGTTTTATGGTGTTGGGGATTGCAGGTTAATTTTGGGGTATGTTGTTGGATTTCAGGGTTTTTTGGGGGTTGTTTTGTTTTGTTTTGTTTTGTGTGTGTGTTTTGTTTTGTTGGGCTTTTGTGTGGTGGTGGTTGTTGTTGTTGTTTTTAAGTTATTGTTCCTCCACAAAGTCCTTCTCTGGTCAGTGCTTCTTGCCAACACTCTGTGTCTTCTCTGCACCATACCCTTTCTTTTCCCACCCCCTCCTTTTATCACAATACATAGCTGGTTCAGAGGAGTTAGAAGTTTTGCTGGCAATGGATTCTGAAGCAGTTGTTGCTAGACTTTTCACATTATATGTACTACCCACAGACATTTCCATGACACATTGCTCTGAGCAAACTCCCCCTTTTCAACTCATTTTAACTGTTCTTTTTTAATTAAAGGATGAATTTCAATTTTTTTTTCATAGATGAGACTAGGACAAGAACAAACACAGCAAAGTAGACTTTATCACTTAGGGACAAAGTTGTTCAGCATTTATGTTTATGCATTTATTTTGAACAAGCAATAGAACTCAGCTAAAGTTAATGGTTAAAACAATTATAATATATGAGGAAAAAGGTACTTTTAAGCTATGCTTTACCAGGTGATATTTAAAGTATGAGCTACTACCAATGTGATAAATTACATATTCATATGTGTTCTCTGATATGCAGAAGATAGAGTAAGTTTTAAAAGAATTAGTGAAGACTGTGTCTTTTAGACTATTGCAAGATACTAACATTTTGTAACTGACTGCTTGGAGTTAATGTTTCACAAAAGGAAAAGAAAAGAGAAAGAAATATGGGGAGACAAAGTGGAGACCAATACTTAGTCATTGCTCATGATAATTACTGTCATCCATCTTTCAAAAATGCTAGGATTTTTTTTCTGCTTTCACATTTTGCATTCATTGCTGCATTCCCACAAGCCCCCAAGCAATTCAGGATTCAAAATTGTACACCTCTAATACTAAGTAATTTGTTTCACTTTGCATAATAATCACTTTTGTTTTAATAGCTTCTGATATCTCATTTCTGCATTTTCATCAAAGAATGGTACTTGTTTTTAAAATATCATGAAAATATACAGCCAACAATCAGGACATGAAACTACTGGTGGTAACAAATGAATTACTTATGAGTGAATTTCCAAAATCATATGCTTATGCAGCAATGAGTCGTAGGAACAGAGTGGTGCTAGTTTCACAATTGTTTAAGTCGCTATTCTTCATCTGCGTGGCAACAGAAGGAGCCACACTGAAGGTCATGATTATAGACTGAGGAATAACCTTATAATGGTATAGGAAAAACTTCTAATAGGTAAGTTTTCCTTGTGCAGATTCTTCCCCTGGCTACCAGCTTATATTCAAATAAATAATGTTTACAAAGTACAAAACTATCTCAATAAAGAGTAAAGATGGAACATTTCCTTCCTAGAATAATGTTAGCTATACAATGCCCCTTGATGCATTAGCAACTCCTGCTAGTGAAGAGACCTTAGAGACAGCATCAGTCTTTATTTTTTGCCTGCTTTATGAGGGAAAAAATAGAGTGATCTGGAGACAGGTTTTCTGTTTGAAATGACATAAAAACATGAAGTTTATCCTGAATAGCATCACTTATAATATTTCAGATGTGCAGTTAAACAACTGGTTGAAGAACATTGAAAAATGTACCTGCATTAGTCAGATACTCACAGACCCATATATTCAAATTTAACCTTAAAAAAAACCACCCCAAAACCAAAAAAAAATCTTTTAAAATAATTGCATTATGAAGCTGATTTACTGCAGCTGAAAAAATGTAAAAAGTCACCTTATTATCTAAGCAGTTAATGTCTCATAAAGATTTTTTTTAAAACTCAAAAATATACTTTCTCAAAATTCAAACTGTAAACTTGACAAAAGGTGTTCACTGGTGAGAAGGCAAGGGACATGGCCCAACCCTGGAGACAGGCATGCCCACATGAGTAAGAAAAGATGACTTTTCTACAAAGCCCATTAGAAATATCACAGCAAATTCAGAAGGCTTTTCTTTAATGAATGGAAAGGCACACAAATGAAATAAGTGGGAAAACACTGTTCATTCATGTTGGATTTTGTATTGCTATTACCAGTATTAAAGGAAAACTTTTGCTTTTATCAATCCTAATCAAAATAATCAGGCAAAATCCTGAGAGTAAACTATCAGCCTGGAGAACATTGATAAAAGCTCTTATTAAATGGAGCCAGCAAGAAATAGTGACCCAGGACAGAGGTTTTACCTCAGAAAAAGGAATAAGTGAGGAAGTTTTATAGTAAACAACTCATACTCAGCAACGACTTTGATGTTAGTAGAAATTTCCAACACTTGCAGAAAATAGGCTAGGGTTTCTTTTCACTGTAAGTCACCTTGCAAATTATGCAGTTCAATGTATGAAAAAAGGCTACATATCAACAAGATTCTTTAGATGATTAATTGCTTTTTACTCTCTTAGGTAATATGAAAAGATAACATCTTTCCGTGGAAAACACAAAAAGTAAGCAGTGTTGCTTTTTAGAAACCATTCACAATTATAATGTCATTGAAAGCTTGCCAGTGCCTGTATTTTTTGTTTGCACAGTTTGCTTGTATATTGAGCTTTCAGCTACAGTTCATGACTATAATTACTTGGTGTATTGTCTCATAAAACATTTTAATAGTATTCCTTCACTAATAACAATGATGATCTAAACAGCAGTGATGGACTAAAGTGTTTAAGGAGGTCACTAAAACTCTCACTGCACCTATCAATTCCTAGGGGATTTATGCAACAAACTTACTTTAATGCTAACCTGAGTTTTGCATATAAATCCTCTGTTCATCAGTGAGAAAACACACCCCAAAGTGTTTGATTTAATTAATCTCTTGCCTGATCCTTTCACTAAGGAAATAATCTAAATAATGCATAGGGATGGGGTATTAGGTATCTATCTACAGTTACAACATGATTAATTACAACGGCTAAGCCCCTAAACATTAAGATGAATATTAATTTGGAGGCAGAATCTTAAACAGGGAAAGTGCAAAGGACACATATTTTCTAACACAATTTTAGTGCCACAGTAGTGAAAGAGAATGACAGAACTTTGGCTGCTACTTCTGGATGCCATTTGCATAGATTAAGATCCCACAATTGCATATGTACTTCTTAAAGAAAAAAAAAAAGATTATTTTAGATCCTTATCATTCAATATGACACAGGCCTGAGTTTTACACTGTTTCTGAAACCTCACTGTCCACCATGAAATGCTTTGTATGCACACAATGCCTATAATTGCAAATCTGTGCACGGAATAAAAAGGGCAAAGATCTGGATAGCTTTATTACTGGTTTATTAAAAGACATAATTATTCAGGGTGCAACTGTCATATGACCATCTGATGCCACAGATAATGTTTATGTAAGTGTTGCCATGACAATCTGATGCATTAATATGCATTGATGTAAATTAACATTCATTTTCAGCTAAGAGTAAGGCTTATGTGAGAATATAAGAACAATGCTTAAATGACGAAACAACCAATTGTATTTAATTCCATTTTCGTGAATAACAGCACCAATGACTAACTGAAATATACATAATGGGTAGATGATGGAATACTTCAGACAGTTTTGGACATAGTTTTTTGTGTATGTGTATGCCCCATAGAATCAGAATTAAAATTTCAAACTCATCTCAGGAAAAAAACACCACTAAACCAGTCAATTTGCCTTTAGAGAACACTGGTAAAAAGGCAATGGTTGTTAGGGGAATTGAAAAAAAGAATAACAATCCAGAACATGCAAAGAACCCCATGTCTCAAAAAACTCAAGTAATCCCATAGAAACAATAAAAGGCATATGATTCAGCCTGCTGGACACTTGCCAATTCTGTTTGCAGTAGATCTGCTGCATGCAACGCGAGCCCAGGCCAAGTCCCACAAAAGGTCTGGATGATGTGCTGCCACAAGTGTCCCAGTCAATAAACTCTTTCTCAGGCTTGCCTGTGATCACTGGACATTCCTGCTGCATGACAGAGCAGCCCATATCACTTACCTGTAGTGTCCACTGCTGGATGGTGACAAGTGTGAAAAATACCTGGCTGCATTCAGCTGCAGGGCTCGCAGTGACACTTCATAAAATCAAGCAAATGGATGGTTGTTGCCTCAAACCCAGTGTATGACAAATCCTGAAATCTCCAAAACTGCTATGCCAAGCCCATTGATATCCATTTGTCATCAGAGGCCTGGAAGTATGCAATATAAAGGAGAATCTAATGAAGCTATCATATTATCTGTCATATAACAACGTATAGAAAGCTGGGAATGTGTTTATTTTTCTACAACTTGTTCTTTGTTATGTTATCTGAGAAAAGAAAAAGTAGTGATGGTTTAATATGGAAGAAAATTTAGTGCTTATTTTGAACTGGATGATACTTTCTGAGAGATTGGAGGAGCAGAAAATGGAGTCACCGTGACCAGATTTGTCCCATGTGTGCTCCTAAAGTTTGCCGTGTGGCACCAAAACCACCTAGGATAAAAAAATAATAATAAAAAATGTATAACACAATAATCCATCTCTGCTCAGTAGTCTAGCACAGACGGTTCAGAGAACAAAATGACTTTCCACAACAGGTCATACACAAAATATATGAAATGAAAGCTATTGCTGGTAAACGAGCTGTCTGTTACACAGAAACCATTTTCTTTTTCCCTTTACCTGTGGTTCCCATTTCCCAATATAAAGGGACACTGTCAGTTAATATTATGCTTTTGTCTGCAAATGTTGAGTTTGGAATACCTCATACACTAACTGCAAAATCAAAAACTTAAATAAATAAATAAATAAACAAATAAATAAATCAACAAACAAACAAACATATTCTTAAAGTTTCAAAGTATTGTTTTAAAGACTTAAGTCTATGCATGTGACAACATAGTAGTCACTTTTTATTTAAAGCTATCAGTTGGGAAACACATTCTTAAGATGTTAATAATATAAACAGAACATACAATTTGAAGACCTGTAACATATAGGGTTCACTAAGTCATTTTTTTCAAAAAAAGAAAAATCTTGCTCTCTTCCATGACATTTATTTAAGAAAAAGATTTTAAAAAAATATAGAAAACAAAGCATAGCTTAATTTCTGTAGAAAAGCTGTCCCTGACTGCTTTTTTTATCAAACACACACTAACATCCTTTCTATTCTCTGGCCTTCTCCATCACAATTACTGGTGATACCCTGTAATTTTAGAAATGTCTGCATGGCAACAACTGCTTGTTTTAAGACTGTATTCTGTGAGAATGGACAAAGTACTCAGTTTTCAGTCATTGTAGCACCTTCCACAAAACACGCTCCTTTGAAATATGTACCATAAAGAAAGCAGCTGATAAAAAAGACTATTTGAAAAGTTGCAATCCTCAAATCCCACTTGAATTGCCAGTACAGTTGCCTCTTTGTACTTACAAACACAATAGGCTTATCTTGATAATAACCTTCTGTGACAGCCCTGGTCTGTGCTGAATCTTCTGGCTTTAAGGTGCTTTACACGCACCCACGTTGTCCTCCTGGATGGACTTGCTCTATTTAACTCCTGCTAAAAATATATTCTCATTTCCTCGTGCTGGACATTGAGCTCTGCTTTCACACCAAGTGAAGAACAACGGAGAGGTTTACGCATTTCCATAATTTTATTTTTTGGTTTCTTACCTGAAGATGGAAACAACTAAAATCTTAGGGAAATGAGTAGAGGAAAAAAAATGAAATTAAATATTGGTTTATATTTAAAAGTTCTATCTCTCAAGTTTTCTCTGATATTTAGAATTAAGTAACAGAGAGGTCATCTTCTATGCCAAGATGAAAAACATCAGGATAAATACTATGTGACCTTTCTAGTGTAGTGATCTCTCCACATCTTGCTTTGCTAGTCATTCTGTACTCACTACCACATACTGTCCCTATTGGTATTCAGTGCCAGAAATCCGTAAGCTGGGCTCTTGTTTGATAAATTCAAAAGAATAAAATGGGCTTTTTTTAATTGGAAAAACAAAATTAAATCAGATTTCTCTTTTATTCAATTAAAATTGGTGAATTAATGTCATTTACATTCATATATTTATATTCATATGTCATATAATCTCATATATATTTATAAATACATTGTAAGATTAAATTGTATTATTACAATATACATTATTTACTTTGATTTACTATAATATGATCAGCTTTTGGTTTAAATATGATGTCCAAAGTTGTGAGCATGGTACTGAAATCTCTTCAGTTTATACAACCCTTTTTTTGAAGTCTTTTAAAAAATATTCTAACTTTTATAAGGAATTCATCAGACGATATTGATTTCTTTCTTGACAGACACTTCTTTTACCACAAAGAATAAAACCAGATTCCATAAGCAGTCAAAAATCTTTAAACAAAATCAGTCTATTGCCAGTGACACAAAACTAACAACTACATTAATGACAAATACATTCAGAGAAGAAAGAGAAAAAAGCTAACAAAATACTGTTGGGGTGAAATGACATGCAAGGGAAGTAACATAGCAAAGGGAAAGCAGCAAAGACTATTTCTGGAAGAAAAGGAGAAAAGGATTTAAAAAGCAGAAAGACGTTTTCAATCTAAGGAGAAGGAAGGAATGAAAGACAGTGGTACGAATGAATGTCTGAATGTCAAAGTAATTGTCAGATTGGGCAATAGGTTTTCTTGCTGTTGGGTTTTTGTGTTTGCTTTTGTTATTTGTTTGTTTTTGGTTTGGGTACCTAGCTACAAAGAGGAAGTTTCCTTGTTTTGTTTTGTTCTTTTTCATAAAGGAATAAAAAATATACTTAAGAAAGGAGGTGCATTAGCAGTTTTCTTAAATTATTTCAAATTTGTTGTGGGTGTTTTAACAGCGTGCTTATGAATTGGAAGAAGAGACAAATTTCACTCTCATTTACTTAGTCACTGAAGCAACAGAACTGTTCATGACAAGAGACTTTTAAACTGACTGACTAGTGGTCAAACGCACATAAGGTAAAGAAACTCTGGAAATGAATTACAGAGTGTGTGACAAATTAACATGCTTCAAATTCATGACTGGGAATGTGTGTGTACCTTCCAGACATTCTGAAAATATACCTTTTAGAGAAAAATTTAATATCCAAAGATGCAACATGAAATAGGTCAGCTGCCAATCTAAAAGAAAATGAACCACATGAATAAAAATGAGTCCTCAAACTGTAGGAGAGATTCAAGTCTGTAAAACCAAATAAAATATTGATAAGACTTCTGGCTTCCACATTTATTTGTAAATCCTTAATAATTGAGGGTTCAGTTATTAAGGGTTCTGTGGGTTCTCAGACTTCCCACTTTGATATCATTAACTTGAACAAGCTTCTCTTCATCATGAAGACAAAGGTGGGAGAAGTGATGTAAATGTTATCTGTCTTGTGCAGGGTCTGTACAATCTCTTCTTTATGACTGGTTTCACACAACGACCAATAGACATTTTCTACTTCAGATTTTAATTAAAAGCTATAAAAGCAGTCAGCTGTAGGCCATGAATGTGTTGATAACAAAAAAAGTGCCATTATAGAGTGGGAAGATCAAGCACTGTACAAATTTAGTGTGAAACCATGTTAAGTAGACCCATATGCCCGAGTTTAATGTAACTCTAAGATCTACATTGTAGCAGTGGGAGTACTAAAGTAAAGCAAAATGTCCATTAAAGCCAGGACACGCAATTTAAGTATAATCAAGTTAATTCAGTGATATATGAAGCATATTTCTCTTCTAATGTTTGCAAAGAAATTCCAACAAGAGAAAAATACTTTTCTTTTTCTCTAATTGCGGCTGCAAGTATCCAGGTTTTCCAGGTTATCATAAAAAAAAAAGTTAAATTTATACTAGTGAATATGAAATGTATTCAACATAGCATAGATTACAACCACAATTTTATAATAGAACTATTTTTTTAAAAAAAGCATATTTAGACATATATTGTCAATAAATGAAACTTTTAAATTCATTTATTCCTCTATAATTTACAATAAAATTTAATAAAACTTATGGTACGGAGCTTTTTATGCTTTCACAATAAAAATTTAATATTTGTAATTCAATCTGTTTTGACTGAAGGAATAAATCATTCTGTGTGATTTAGTTGTCTGTCAAGATCAACATAGATTTAGTACCAACTTCCTAGTGCAAAAATATTTAAGAATTTTAAATTGAATTTTACACTAACCATTCTGATTGCCAAAAATATACTTTTTAATTCAAAAACCAACATCAAATCACAATCAAAACTGTTTTATTTAGTGAGGCTAAAAAACACTTCAGAAAAAAATTTTAACTCAATCCCCTATAAGTAAAAAGAACATTTTATTATTATAGTTCATACAAAATTCTTAGGAAAGGCTTTTACTTGACTAATCAAACTCATTTTTTGAATGGTTAAATTTGTTATTCATCAAGTTGTAGGTAATATTCTTACTCAGAGTACAATTCAGAATATCACAAAGGGATATAAATATCAATGCCTCATATCCATAGAAGAGAATTCTCTTATTATATTAATCTGGAAATATATATTCTAAATTATTTACTGAAAGCTGCTGTAGTTGCAGAAGACACAAAAGACACATAGAAGTACAATTCCAAATCCATGAACATGGCTTTAACTGATATCCATCTGGTACACTATCTCAATGGTTATGTGCTAACAAAAGCATGTAGGTATTAAAAAAGGACTCAGTACATTAGGCCATAGAATTCTGTTTTGTAGTAACTTCTTTACTTAGGACAGACTCGGTGGGAATTTGAACACAAATTATTTCTGAAGTCTTTTCTGATTATTCATACATCTGCTCAAAAACACAGTCATCAGGGAGGTTGTGTATATTGCACATAAAAGCAGACTCAGTAAAGCATTATAAGTCTTCACCCTTTCATTTTTCTTCCAAAAGAAAATGGTGCACTGACCTCTCAGAAGTAAAGGAAAATATCTCTGATCTTTCATGTTTGATTTCTACACAACAGAAAGTTATTTAGCATGCCTGAGATTGAAATGCAGAGTAGAAACAACTTTAGCTTTGAAAAATAAGGGAAGACATTATCTACACACAGGCTTATCCTTTGAATTTCTGGACTGGAAATTTATCTCCAATTAAAAACTGAAAGGTTTTCTGAGGATGTATACTAAATACTTAACAGGTAGTGCAAACAGCTTTGTTAATCACTGTGGGTGCCCTGGGGCAACTATAAAGCCCTTGACATCATTCTGTGCTGTGCAACTTACACTGAAGAGTAATTTTAATTTAGAATTCCTTTTTACTCCATAAAATTATGCCCAAGATGAAAAGGGTGCAAAAACTATTGTCATTTTAGCTATAACAGACTCTTACTTTACTGAAAAAATCTTGGTGAAGTGCCACTAGGAGTCTGTACAAGTTCTGATAGAAATGCATACTATTTAACCCTATACCTATTATTGGAAAAAAAAAAAGGTAATGATAAGAGTATAGACAATATTTTATGAATTAGGACATACTACAACCCAGTTATTCTTTCCAGCCAGTGTTTTCCTATGATCTTTCTTATGAATTATTTAGCTAGTGTGCCACTCACATGGAAAATATCATCTGAACAAAATCAAATTTTAGGGAGGAACATAAACTTCAGCATCTTCAGGGAATTATTTTGAGTCCTAAGCCACAATTTTGTGTCAGTATTATGCATAAAAAGATTGTGATACTTTCTATAATGTCTATATCTCTACATCTGGAGATATAGAGTGTAGGTGGGGGATATAGGCTACAGGTGACCTCAGATGGACCCTTAACTGGCATCTTTTGTGTGCTAGGTGACCACTGTAAATGCCAGTCCTATTAGCTGAATTGAAATATTACTTCTCTGGTCATTTTGAAACACTGTTCCTTACGATTCTGTCTCAGTTTAAGAGAGATGTGTGTTAGATTTTACTTTTCCTGCCTGGTCAGCCGCCATAGTTGTCCCTGTCTGTAAAAATACAAAAAAACCAACCATGCTCTACTTTAAGAAGCACATAGAAGATTCCAGAAAATTCATGTCCTCTACTTCAGAAGTTATCAAAAAATTCAGTTATGGCAGAGTAGTGTATACAGAAAGCTATGTAACCAGCAGGTTGACTTTGTGATATATCGTCACTGCAGGTGATGGAAAATTTCATACATGAAAAAACGTAATGAAAATGAGCAGCCACGACCTAGCTAAAAAGAGGAAGTTTCCTTTTAAATATCTTTTAAATTCGACTATAACCTCAAATAGAATGTTTACAAGGGTTTCTTAAGAAGAAAATTTCTTGAAATTATGACAATGTACAGAACTGGACACATCAAGATGTATTCTCCAGAATGCTTGTCCAAAAGTAGAAAACAATGAAACCAGGTTTAGTTGTTGAGTCTATATTCCTGGAAATCATTCTAGAAAAAAAGAAATCCAAAGTATATAAGTAAGCTGTACAGTAGAGAGTTGAAAATATTTTGTACTGTCTCTTTTCAAAACAGTTAATAGACAAATAGTTCACTTGATGTTTCTTCCACAGAAGAAATAAAATTGAGTACTTCTCTTAGAGATTTAGTTTCACTAAAATAAAGTCTCCAAAGGAATCTGCAGGAATTTTCCCACTCCTAGTTCTTGAAATCCTTCCAGATGGGACTAAGCATTGCTGCTTGTCAGGAGGAAGGTACTTCTGTTCTTCAGTGTTTGCCCTCTTTTTCCTTTACATTTATTTGGCACCTTGGACAATAGTCTTTTTGTCTTCTTTACTTCCATATAGACTGTTTATGTACATCAACAGGAACCTTTAAGCATGCCCTTTTCCAGAGTGAACTGTGTCAGCTCGCTTTTTCATCCTGGTGCATTCATCATCCTCATGACCCTTCACCATCCTTCTGGTTCTTCACTGAGCAGTGAGTCCATACTTCTCTTGCACTGGGGAGCTCTGATCTGGACCCAACACTACAGATATGTCCCACCAGTGCTGAGTACAGGGGAATGATCACCTCCTTGGATCCAAGGTGCTTCCTAATGCAGCCCCAGACCTCTTTGTGGCAAGGGGACACTATTTGCTCATGGCCTCCTTGGCCACAGGGCTTCCTGTTTTCCACCGTGGTGACCCCACCATGGGGTCCCATGGGGTTGTTCCCCATTGGTGCAGAACTTGCACCTACTCTTGCTGAAATTCATGGGGCTTCTCTCTTCATTTCTCCAGTGTGAATATATTAAAATTGTCCACAGTACACAGAAAAAAAAAAAGCATTTTTTGAATATTTGTATTCTATGGAAGGAAAAATGGAAAAATGTATTTTTGACACCTAATTGCTGCCTCTACTTTTTGCATTATGCACATATAAAAATTCAATGAAAATTTTCTCCTTAATTTGAAATGTTATGATACTGTCTTCTCTCCTCCTGAGCAACATTCACTCTGTTTTGTTCACTTACTTTTCTGGTAGCTATCTTGGTTGTATAAAATTTGAGTGTACACCATCTATATGTATTGCTGGCTGAAAGCATGCTCCACTTGTATTATCTTCTCATGAACATGATAAAAAATGGTTTAGTTTTGAAACTCATTACTCATTTATGTTTAATCAAGTATGAAATAGACTTTCATATCACATAAAGGTACTATTTTGTGTTTAGAGTGTTTAGAGTAATTCTGTTGTTTTTGGTTTTTTTTTTTTTTAATCAGAAGTTCATTTGGTGGTTTTGGTTGCTGCTTGAGATCTTCGATACATGTGTCCCAGATCAAAACAAGAATGAGGTCTTTACAACTCTGCAGTGTGTGGAATACTACCTGTTTCATTCAGGAATACTTGGGCTATAATGAAAGAAAAAGTTCACATCAGTTTAAAATAAGAAGTTTCTAGCTACAGGGTGCATTTAATGCCAGATGCCAGACACAGTATCTGTTATTTAGAGCCACATCTAAAACACCTGCAGGCAGGCAAAGAAATAATTTAGCCTTTCAGCTTCTCAGGCAGTGTTTGAATAGTAAGACTATTGTAATTCTAAAATGATATTCAAAAATTATTTCTCTCATACATGGAAACAGAGACCCTAGATGTATTATCTATCAATCAATCAATCAATCAATCTATCTATCTATCTATCTAATCTATCTACTATCTATCATCTATTTTTTAGATATGTCTAAAATATCTAAAGATATTTAATAGATCAATAGCCTGGTGAAATACTGGCATAGGTTTCCCCAAGAGGCTGTGGAGTTTTCACTCTTGGAGGTGGGATGTAACTGGGCAAGATCCTTATCTATAATGATTTAGCTAAGATCCTT
Source organism: Prinia subflava (assembly GCF_021018805.1). Classification (NCBI taxonomy): domain Eukaryota; kingdom Metazoa; phylum Chordata; class Aves; order Passeriformes; family Cisticolidae; genus Prinia; species Prinia subflava. The sequence continues at coordinate 70,591,561 of NC_086249.1, read as the reverse complement.
ATCTATCTAAGGTCTAACTGCTTTCAGTAGGAGGGTGGATAAGGCCTCAGAAATCACTTCAATCCTACTTTATTCTAGTACTCTTGCATACTGTACTTCTCTCCCTTGTTGTTGGTAGTGTACCAGACACAGTCTGCAGGAGAATCTTAAGTGAGTCTTAGGAAGTATAAATTCAGCATGTTCAAAAAGGCAACTAAATATATTTCACAACAATTTTCAAAATCTCCTCCTCATAATTTGAGGTTAAGTGAGAGCTTAAATAGAATTCCGATCCTCCAGAAAAATCCAGAGAAAAACTTTCTACACTTAGAAAATATCCTTGTCATGGGAGATATCCATGTTTGAGCCTATCCCTCACTGAAATCACTGTTCAAGATTTTTAACTTTCAGTAGGAATATCGAGGTGTATGGCATGCAGTGCTGAGAGACTTGAACAGCTCTAATGAACAGGTAAACTTCCCAAAGGTAATTTATCTGGGATAATGTTCAGAAGCTATACAAGAAAAACATATCCTTCCTAGCAGTGAATAGATGAAAATAAATTCAATATGTCATGTGACCAAAATTTAAGAATTTCTTTCAGCGGGGAAGAGTTATAATTGGGATTTTGGTAAAATTTGTGGAAAAAAATGTTTATGACAACTATACTCAACCTGCAAATGCTGTCATACTTTATCTTAGTCTTCCAAACAATTTGGTAGCACCAAAGTCTCTTGATTAGAACACTCATCATGCAGTATCTGCCACTCACTCTTAGAGCTACAGCACAATTTGAGAGGTTTTCAGATATAATCTGACCACATAAAATATTCACTTGATAATTTCAAATAATATTTTCAATACAATTTAATGTATCCATGTATGCCAAGATTTCCTTTAATAAAAAACAGTATCTCTAAAATAAGTAGAACCTTTTATAATTTTTTTTGATAGAGAAAAATATTTACATAATTAAATTGCACTCATCTGGCTGTATACTTAACAAGTAGAACCATACATAAGAATATGATGTCCTGTGATTTACTGACCACTGCTGATTGAACCAGGGGATTTTTATTCAATACACATAGCTACTATTTAAATAGACAAACCCACAATTTGTTCCACTAGAATCTTCACTGAAAACTTAGGGGAAATAGGAACATGGGTACTTCCATTTTTTTTTCTCTAAAGTATTTTCCTGTCAACATTGTAACACTCATGAATAAAGAGTAACAGGGAAAAATACAAAGTTCATCTGATTTCCAAGTATATCTTTTCTACTATTTACTGAATTTATATTTTAGTCTGGAACTACTTTGGTGAGGTAAAATGGAGAAGCACGTTGTACTGTGAAATAGAAATTTATATGCAACAATCTGGATCATATAGATAGCATTTATTTTGCCTTTTAAAAATCTTTATGCATTCCCTAACAACACTTTTAAGACAAGATACCCTAATGGTATGTAAAAGTAAATGTGATAAAATGCAGTGAGGACATACTACATCTAGCTAAGGCATAGTAGGGCCTTTAATATTATATTACATTTTTTTCCCCATAGGCACATTCGTTCTATAAAGGGGGACCAACTCATTCTCATCAAGTACGAATTGTCACAAAGATGAAGATAGTCCAACATGCATGTTTCCTCTATTTTTCTAGATGTTATCCATTGCAAAGAAATATGAAAATGTTTATTAAACTGTAAGACTGCCAGAAATTGAATACATTTGCTTGAGTAGATGCAGTATCAGAAAGATTATTGCCAAAAAATATTTTAAAATTATTATTGTCATGGTAACTGCTGTTACAACTGGTACAGCTGCTGTTGTACCAGTTCCATCAGTGATACACTTTCATTAAGGATATGCTAGAACTGTAACACAACAAAGAAAAGGAAAATACTTCCTTGATCACACAGTGATGAATGTTTTAGAAGCTTTTCAAAACCCGCTATCTTTTAGAAACACTTACAATATAACATATATAATAAACTTTTAATAAAAATATGTGTACACTTATAATAAAACTAATGAAGACTGTTTGATTTCGGCAGCACTAGCTGCTTTGGTTTTTAACAGCCTAAGTATGGCAATTGTCCACAATCTCCTTGATAAATATGCACCAAATGACAAATTAATACGTGCTGGCCCTTCTCAGCTACAGCTACAAATGTCATTATAATGTTTTGGACATTAGACAGTTTTGTCTGTCTGGGGAAGGGTTGATTGTGCTATAAAGAGGCATAAGCTGCCCTCTATGTGAGGAGAGCGTGAGCTGTAGTGTGGACTTAAAAAAACCCAAAGAACAGCCCCAAAATCATGACAATTAGAAAGCAATGTATTTTGTTAAGCTGCCAAATCCATTAAATTGTGTTACTATAGAGAAGACTGTTATTGAAATCCCAGTGGGACTTCTGTTTAGTTCATCTGGGAGCTTTTTTCCCAACAGCTAGCGTGTACTTACACATGTTAAGTTTGCTGATTGTTTTCAATCTGCTTTTAGACAGGAAATTGAGAATCTATAAGATTTTGTCTTGTGAAATATTCAAAGGATTCTGTAACTCAAGAAAGTTAACAATACATATGATAACAGCGATAACAATGCATAGGACTAGAAAGCATAGTCTACTATGGTATTAGGTTACCTAATTTGTGAAATTAAAAATGTCATGATAGAAATTTAAGAAAAAGGCTAAAAAAACTGAAAAAATATTTCTTTTTGTAGCCAAATGGACATTATGTGCACATTTTGATCCTTCAGAAATATTTTTATTATAATTCTTAATATTTAAAGTTGTGAGCTGGCAGTTTTTGCATATTTGTGTATTTAGTTAAAACCAGGGATTAAATGTTCTCTGAAAACTCAAAGATGCTTTATAGGAGCTCTCAGTCAATCCTTGACATTTTCCATTGTCTTCTAGTTCTGGTATTTTTTCTATTAACTCACTTCCTTGTTCAATTTATGAACCAGATTTCCTGTGCTTTGAAACAGCCTGTCCTGAATTATTATTGTACACAACGGGAGATGTACTCTGGTAATTCTGGTGTAGAAAGGATCTTGACCTTAACTCTTGCAGAATTGAGCTAACTTGTAAACTGGTATGAAGGGTGATCTTGGATTATTTCTTGCAGGCAGCTATCAACTATCTATAAAATTATTAGTTGTACAGTCAAGATAAAATTTTTATTCTCTATAGAAATTGAATCTTTATTAAGTTGCTAAGAACTTTAATACAGTAAAGATCTCACAGGTAATAGATCAGTTAAAATGTTGCAGAAAGTATCTGAAATCTAAACAATTGTTGCTTACACAACGTATTTTTTCCAACAGTAAATAAAATTAGACACTAATCATTATGAAGGAATAAAAATTTGAAAAAATAGAAATAAAAAGGCAAAGGAGACACACCAGGATAAAAATGTGCAATATTTTTAAACTAGATAAATTAACTTTTAAATATGTACTTGATCCAAGTACATTAAATTTTCCTAAATTTATGTTATTTTTGCTGGAAGCAGTTCCAGTCCAGCTGAGAAGCTTGATAAACTAAAGATTTATTCATTTGTAATTATGGTTTGGTTTGTTTTTTTTTTTTTAATTACAGTGACTGCACAAATCGTTGTTCACTTAGGTAGACTATAATAAGACAAAATTTATTTCAGTGGATCTCCTTGGGTGCTACCAAACCCTCCATTTGAAACCTAAAAATCAGCAAATGGGAAAATAAATGTCAACTTTGGAACTCTGGAAACAAGTAGTTGCAAAAGAAACAGGTGCTAAGAATTTAACAACATATTTCAAAAAAATAATCAACTGGGAAAAAGAAACCCACAGAAAAAAAAGTCTGTGATTCTGAAAAACACTCAGAGTCCACAATCTGTTTTTGATTTGAAACATACACTGTAGTTCTACTTCTATTTGCCACTTTGTCACTCGTCCTTAATACACCGAAGGCAAACAGAAAAAAATCATTCACATTCAGCAAAACACAGAAAGTGATATTTGAAATATTCTGCAATGACTTTACTGACTGGTAATCTCATGGACTCTCTGAAATGAAAACAAAACAAAACAAAACAAAACACTAAAAAACCTCCTAATTAAAAATATAAAAGAAAATGCCAATGCACTTAACCTTCTTTGTGGTTTCTTGTGAAAATTGCATACTTTCAGAACATACTGTCTCTATAGCAAAATACCAAGTAAAACAAATCCACATAGTGCTGCTATCCATTTATCAGCACCATGTCTAATGAAGCTTTTGTAACTGCTGGACGCCATGTCTATTTCTCTCTTTTTCATTAGCTGAAAAACTAATAAACTACAATGAATACATTGAAAAAATAATTTAGAAACAAACTAAAAATTGAGAGAAAACACTGTTACACGAGGAAAGAAAAAAACCCCACCACATCACAAGATCATTTTGGTGTTCCCCTGCAAAATATTACAACACTAAGTTACAGCAAGCTTTAAGGATTGACTCAGGCACTAGTGGTAAAGTGCCCTGAAAGAGAGCTGAATACATCCACTTCTCTGCTTTTGCTACTGAAGGCATCTATCCCACACACCACCTGGGGAATGTCACTTTTTCACAGGCTCTACTGTTGGCCTTGAATGTCACAAAAAGTGACTTTGACCAGCCTGACTATCAAAGCAAGGTTAGAGCATAACCTGATTGTTGTTTCTTTTTTGCCAGCTGCAGTCCTGCTAAGATTTTGCTTTGACTGACCCATGAGAACAGCAAAGGGATGGATGTTTTTATTGGTGGTCCAGCACCTGTGTCTGCTTCTGATACAAAACAAAGATCCCCAAAACAGCAGAAATACATCCAAGCCAATCACACTGATCCCATCCCTGGTAGACTGCTTGTGTGTCCTTTCAACCAGTTTTTCAAAGCAGTACATTTATGCAAAAGGACTTTCCCTCCCAAAAGATCAGTCAAAACAGCTCTTTGTTCAAACTAGAATCTGAAAATATCTCCAATAGAAGGTACTTTCTCTGCATAGATTTTTAACAAAAACATATATACTACCACAACTGTCCTCTAGAAATTAATCTGAAACAATATTCAGTTTTGGTTGCATCTTGGGTTGAAAAGTGTAACCAAAAATGTGTATTCTATTTTCATCTGTTGAAACTGATTGGGAGATATTGTTCCTTATCTCTTGTAACTCTAGGGGGTGGGGAAGAGGGAGGATGTCTTCTGTTAATGGGACACCTGATAACACCAGATAAGGCAGTGGTTGCCTATCTCTTCCTCCACCCATCCTCCTCTGAGTGACATCACCTGTGAATGGGCCATTTAAGGCCTCTCACATGACTGATAACATCACCTCATTCCATTGTGAGATGCTCTGCACAGTGGGAGGAGACAAAGCCTTTCCACCAGGATAGAACCAGCAATCCCAAACTCCAAGGGAGCCTGTTTGCACTGGATCCCCAGAGGATCACTGGACCCTTTCTTGAAGATCATCTCTACTCCAACAGAGCCACAATTGTCACTCTGGGAGGACTTACTTCAGGCTGCTTCCAACACCCTGACCAACAGGGTGTCAAGTTTGCATTCTGACTCTGTCAGTGGTCCTTTGTACTATTGCTTTGTCTTATTTTATTTTATTTTTACCCTTTTTGTTGTTTGTTTCTTCTCTCGCTATTAAATTGTATTTCTGACTTGGAGTTTTACTGGTTTTGCTTTCAAACCAGTACAATTTGACATTTTCCCTCATATCAAACTTATTCTGTGTTACCCATAGGCACAAGAATGTCAGAACAGCTGAAGTTCTTCAGTAGTGTACTTTTAGACCACGATCCTGTCACTAGGAGAACATCTGTTCTTCTATTTATGGGAGGAGGGACAGGAAGAACACTCAAGCCCTGGATGACTTTTGTGTGTTTCAGTAGCTCACAGTCTTGTTTTCCTCACTTTCCCCAAGACAAATGCAGTCATTTATTGGCATAATCAACTTCCTGCTTCATTTTCTACTGTGTCCTTGGTAATTATAGGTAATTGCTATATTGCTTGGTAATATGCTATATTGCCTCTTGTATTCACAGTGTTGTTAAGATTTCTTTTCTGAGCAGCCATAGCTAATTTAGAAATCATCATAAGTGTGTTTCCATCTGTAAATTGCATAGCTTTTATCAACCTTAAATTTCATCCAGAATTTTAGTGCTGTCCAAGTCTTTTGTGACTAGGCTTGCTCTATCGAACCATCTTTAACAATTTGTAACAGTGCCAAACATTGTTAATTCACTATTCACATCACTTACCTGAACATTCAAATGAGAAAGCTCAGGGATATAATTTTATCCATCATGAAAATGCTTATTTTTAAATGAAATGTTTTACAGTAATTTTAGCAGCTTATAATGTCACACAGCACTTGTCAAGCTGACATAACTGCTTTGAGGTCTAAGGTATAATTAGTGAGAAAGCACAGCAAATTTGAGATTGACTTGAGTGAGATTTATCAAATATTTAGTTTTAAACCCAGACTTTGGCACATTGCTGAATAGGTGTGTAAGCTGAGATGTAAAATTTAAAAGATAAAACAAAAATCCTACATAAAACTATAAATTCACACTTTTCAAGCACTGATATTTTTGTGTTTTGTATTCTGATGGAATAAATAAGTGTTCTAATTAGAAATAGCTCATAAACCAGCACTAAATTACATCTGATTTTCAAATACATTCCACTTTTTTATTGTTATTATTGAATTTTATTACTCTGTGGACCAAGAGAAAAAGGCTTCAGAAGCCATCAGTGCAGAATCTTACCGTGCAAATAGGAAATACAAGCTACAGGGTGTTCACAAATGTTTCATTTTATGTACTAAATGCAATATGTTCTTCATTAATTGTATAAAGTAACTTCTGTATTTAAAATACCTGATAATGAAGGAAGCTGCTCCTGGTTAGGCATTTGAAAAGCCCTGTATGGTTTGATGACAAGATTGTCACTGTCAGTTAAATAATTCCATTCTCATTGAACACCTCTGACAATGTAAAATCACTCTCAAAATAAACTCTTTTATACTAGGAAAAAGTAATAATAAAATACATTGAGAAAGTTTTTCTACAGTTATTGTCCCACTTCATAAGCAAATAAAGCTATCAGAAACTGAACAAACTCCAGGTTAAAATTAGCAAAGTTACAAATAAACAATTCTTTCTTTCAAAATTGCCATGGCTTATGCATAATTCAAAATGAGATCAAAGGCTAAATTATTAATCACCAGATTACTTAATTAATTAATAATTTTGCATTCCCCATGTATAAGTATGAAAGTGTTTCACAGTCTACACAGACAAAATAAACCCTTTCTTCTCTAGACTTCTATGGTCATGACTACACTACACATTATGACCCCTGAAAAGTTTAAACTTTAAATTAGGTCACTATATAGATTTTCCTATTCTGAATTATCTGACCCTCTTATGAAGAGGCAAACATTTGTCATTTATTTTGTGGAGATATGGAAATAGAGGCTGAACATTAAGGTATTCATAAATTGAATTGTGAGATATTTTACAATGCACTGTGTAAAACAAGAAATGGAATTGGGTTTGTATGATACAACTGAAGAAAAAATGTTATGCTTTTCTTGGAGTGATCTTTGTATAAATATATGTCGTGATCAGTCTAAAAAAGCGTTTCTGGTGGATTAAAAAGGTATATTAAGAAAGAAATCCAGAAAGATTGTGAGACACTTATTGTCTAATGGGTGTGTTTCCTGTTGCCACATATTGCTGAGAAATTTGTCTTTTGATTAATGGAAGACAAGGAAAGATTTTTACATGATACAGTGGTCTTGAACTTCTTCCAGTGCCTCAGACTAAACACACTTGAACATATCCTGCCAGTGAATTTACTGCCAGCTAAGAAATAGTGTACATAAATGAACAATCAGTCTCAAAGAAAAAGCAAAAGAAAGTGTTTTTCAATATGACATCCAGCAAATTCCATAATATAGGAACAAGTCTTCACCAATTTATTTTCTATGTGGCACAGAAGACATGAACAAAGATATGAGCCCTCCAACTGGCAAATGTGAGAAATGAGACTGTTATCAACTTTCCTCAAAAATTGTGTATAGTGGTAAGGAGACAACTGGAAATTCAAGTGAGCCAGTTAATATTCTCTCACAACTTCTGTTAATTATCTTCACTGCTTCTCAGTATAGTGTACTCAAGTGGACCTGCATGTATTTTTTTATGTTTGTTACAAAAATTTAAATCATGGAGAAAAATAAGTGTTATAAATGCTAATCAGATATTCTAATTTTTAATAATAATTTGGTTTATTAATAACAAATCAAATCACAGAATTTCGATAACCCACCAACAGCGGAGAAATTCGACAGAGTTTTCCTGGGAAATGCCAAGGGTGAACCGTGAGATACAGGGTCTGGCAGCCTGCTATCTCCCCCAACGGTTCACAAATTCGCCCAGTTCGGGGCTTGGGTTTTATACACTTTATTCAGCCCCTGGCAATATTTCCCCATATTTCCCATTGTTTCCTCACCAACTATACAAATTCGGGAGTCTCCCCGATCAAGCAGAAAAGAGTTCTTTTTCTCAGTTCAAATGTTAATGTCCAATTTCAATAGATCCTTATAGTTGATGAGTGGTCAGAACATGGGAGATGGGACTCAATGGCCCGTGGAGGTGGCACCCAAGGTGTGAGTTGCTGGTGCCAGCTTATCCCGGGGTCCCCTCCCTGGTGCTTGGGCAGCTGCGGCTTTCCCAGAAACTCCTTTGTTTTCTTATGAATGGAGGCGCTGCCTGTCTCATGGCTGTCAGTTTCACCATCTGCTGCAAAATCTCTTAAAACATAAACTTCTACCTGATATCACTTTATATAACTTTATAAATTTCTAATTTATCATAAGAACATGAATTAACCATTCCTCATTTATAACAATAAGTAATCTGGTTTAATTTTAATAAATGTCTAAAAATCACTTCCATGGGAAGTTGAGTAGGGAGTAAGGTGCAGAGTAACAGTATATCCAGGTGTTGGAAGAGCAACCTGTAAGATTTACAACAGACCTCCCTTCTCCCTGGTCATAGATCATCTTATACTAAGAGAGGTTTATAATATATGTACAGATTTTGCTAAATTCATCTATCTTATTTAAAACTTTGATCAGTCCAAATAGGGTGCTTCACAGGAGATCTTACCATTTATAAATTGGTCAAGATAATGTGAAATTTTTGAATCAGGCTGTCTGTTAAGAGGCCTTTTCCCTTAGGAAATTTTGTCTTAAGATAATCAGAGAAAATTGTTCTGAGATCCATGAGGAAAGACTGGGAAAGAGGGACTTGTCAAACCAGAAGTAGAAATGGCTTCAGAAACACCTGAGGGGCTCTGAAAAAGGAGGACAGAGCTGTGCTTCTCACAGAGGAGCATGAGCTGGGGCAAGTGGGATGAGAACAGATGAGGGACATGATCTGAAGAGAGTTTTACCCCAGTGAGGAAAGTCAGGCAGTGGGACAGATTTATCTAGAGAGGCTGAGCAGTCTTCATTCCCAGAGTCCCTTCACATGTGAATGATCCTGTGCTAATGTCAAATATCAAATTTCAGCATTTAATGTTTTGAAGGTTCCATCCAACATATGTTCCTGCTTATTAGTGATTTATTTTTGTATTCATAAGAGATAGTTGAAACATTTAGTGTAGGTTCACTTATATATTCCATATAAAGATAGTTCTAGACATTAAATACTTGTCTTTTTATTTCAAAAATAACAGGCATTTTTGTAAAATTTCAGCAAAATTCTAATTATACTTTTTTATATTTCTTCCTAGTTTTTGTTAATCAAAATAAGAGCAACAATTGAAAAATCACAGAAATGGCAGCCAGTTGTTAGGAGTTAAAAGGAAACCACAATCTCTGCTTTTGCTCCATAAAATATATATTGTTTCATTCCTCAAATTTTCATAGATAGATGAAATTTTACTTTAATTTTGAAATCTAAAAAATATTAATTTTTTCATCATAAATAGATTATTTTAAGTATATAAGAACATTCCCAGAATCTGTAATCACAGCTGTGACCCTAGTTATTCTCTAGAGATAATAAAGTCTCCCAAACCCAACCAAAAAACAACCCCCAAAAACCCCTGTCTTCTTCTTCTTTTACTCTCCTGTCAAATATATATATATATATATATCTATATTTTTTTTTTGGTCTCCAAACTGAGATTCTAAGTGATAGAAATGCAGTGAAGAAAAATAATCTATACAATAGGTGGTCTAGGAGTTTGTAGAAGTCTTCATATGCATTTCCTTAATAGCATATTATCTGTAGTTTCAAATCTCTGATGAAATATCTTTCATTGACTATTCTGTACAATTTAGGTTTATAATATTGTCATGGGTTGGCACTGGCCAGATGTTAATGCACTCATGAATATATGTTTTTTCTCTAACAACTCCTGTGGGATGTGATCAGGAACAGAGCAGAGCAGGCTTAAATCTTGAAAACAAAAAAAAAACCCACTAAAACTTTATTAATTACATAAGAACAGAGACAGAAATACTCTTAAACACACACAGAAACAGAAATAAAAACTTCTTAGAACATTTTTTCTCCCAGTCTCTACTTCCTCACCTATCACTTTTCCCAGACCAACTTTTGAGTTTTAGATCAAACAATTACCACTCAAAAAAACTAATCTTCAATTCAGCAAGGGAGAGAAGAGTCTCTCTGGCACCACAGACTGTTTTCTAGAACACACAAGTCTACTCCTTATGTGTTCTTATGTCACCTGTGGCACTGCCTAGAGAAGTCGGGTGACTCTCTCTTTTTCTTATGTCCAGCGCTCTCACCGCTGTCTCATAGGCCACAACTACATACAGGGCTTTTTAAGGATGCTGCATGCCGAGCTCTCCCCTTTTTACCCAGGGGCCGGGGTTCCAGGAGCAGGTCTGCCCTGAGGGCAGAAGGCGCCACCTCACCCTCCCTCTCTTTTCTCTGCTCGCTCTACTCAAATGCTAGTCACTGTAGCAAAAGCAAGGGCAGCTGCATCCACTCAAAAATGCAGTTTATGTTCAAAAGAGACTTAAGTTCAGTCTATGGCTAACATTATGCAAGAGAAGTCTAGCTCAGAAAGCTACTCCTCTCATTCTTCTATCAGGTTCCTTCCAATCATGCTTTATCATCTCAGTCCCAGGCCGCTTCTCTCTCTCCAAAACTACCAGTCATGAGAATTAATGTCTAAGAAAAGTTTCTTTCTGCCAAGCAAGGGTTAACAGTTTTTTCTCGGCAGGGTGCTGCAGGCTGAGGCACTCCCAAGCTCGGCAACTCTCACGTGGCTCAGCACTTTCTCCTAGAGTTTGGAAGTGGAGAGGGGTGAGCACACACGGAGGGCACTTCCACAGTTTTCCACCCCTCCATCCTGGACGGGGCAGCTCAGTTCCAGTCCTGTCCCCTCTCTTCTCCCCCCCCCGGGGGCTCCGGCTTACCTGAGCCGACCACGTGTTTCCCCTCCCCCACCCAGCCTCGTGGCTGGGCAGGGGAAGGAGGCCTGACACGTCTCTCTGCTAAAACCAGAATCTGAAAAGAGGCTGAACCTCCTAGACTCCTGCTTTTAACTCTTTGTGTCCTCAGAAGCGTGTCCAAACCTCCGAGTGACCAATCTAAGTGCCAGCAGAAAAGCTGATTACTAATTAGACTGCCCACATCCCCCTAGAAAAAATTCACCCCCCCCTGCAACCACGACAAATATTTCTACCTGCTGTAAGAAAAGAAGATATTGAAGTAGTAATCGAAAATTAACTCCAGGCCAGACCTTAACTAGTCAACCCCTGTCACCCTTCATGCTATTTCTCACCCACTGAATTTTTGACAGTTCTTCTTAAGCCCATTTTCCATGATCTCAGTAACAATCACAACCAAATTTTCTGAAGGTCAACTCATTTATCTTAATATTCAAGTTTCCTTCTATTCTCTGTGGACTGTGAGCAATGTTGGCCTTCCAAGTCCAGTAGCAGGCAGGCAGCAATGGATTAATTGTAAAGTCATGCACATAGGAGGAAAAACCTATCTTTTCCAGGAAGAGGAGTATTCTCCAGAAGTAAAGGACCCATGTTCAGTGGCTTTATCAAATTTAGCAAGCAACCTCATCACAACCAGAGCTCAGTTGAGTACATGCAAGAAAAGCCAGAACACGGAGTTACTTATGTATGATTAAGACAAAGTTAATTCTTTCCCAAAACTCAGAGAAGTTAAGGAACAACTTGGATTTAGTGATGCCTAAATGTTACAAATTCTTACCTGAATGGTTGTTCTGAATGAGGCATCAATTTTACCAAAAATTGCATTCTCCATGTCACAATATCTTTATTAAGACACTCTCAATATCAGAATGATGTGGAAAAGGTGATGGTTTTAGGATTTGCAGGATTCTGATCAAGACTCCTGCTGAAATAGTAACTACAGAGAAGAGAAAGTGAACTAGTATATGTCACATTGAATTGCTCAGCAATGAAAAATATAGGAGCTCAAATTTACAGGCCACATAATACGAAGAAATATGTCTTTTTCTATTTTTTATTATTATTTTGAGGTGTTTCTTTTATTTGTAATAAGTACCCTTCCAAACAGTCTATAGAAAAACAAATTCAAGGTCAGTTATGAGCTGCTCCTGAATGGAGAGTGACTATGTGTGCTTTTGTTATGTATCATTATTGAAAGCTAAGGGTAATACAGATTAAAAGTTACAAAAAAGTGGAATTAAATTCTAATATAAAAATCTTCCAAGAAAATAAAAAAGAAAAACCCAACTGTTATTTCAGTGAAATCAGAATGAAAATTAAAATGACTGTGCATTATCTGCAAAAAAAATCCACAACCAATCACCCTTATTTTCTTTAAAAAAATCTTGATTTGCTAAATTTGACATTCAAGTAATGTAGCATCCCCATTTTCAGTAGGAAAGATAAAAATATGACCTGTGGTGACTAATCATTTTCAGCAAGTAAACCTTTTCTTTAAATAAAAAGAGCCCTGTCCCCACTTTGGATGCTAATGATGATTAAGTATTCTGTTTGTCTCCTTTAAATGTTCTTTAAAGTAGTTACTGACCCTTTATAATTTGATTTAATAGCAAGGTCCTGTAAAATAATACTGAGATTCTGCTCTTATGCTCTTAGCTAGACTATTTGTTCTTCTTAGCACTTGAACAATTACTGAATAGGAGATTCTGTCATGCTTAATTGATATAGATTCCATTATTCCAACAACTGCATTATCATTAAGCATTGTGTTGCTAAGCTTTATGGTATGTCTGTCTTTCATTAGCATCAGTAGGCTTGCTTTATTTCCTAATATATAATCTTTTTTTCAAATTCCCAAATGAAATTTTTATCTGGCAAAAATTATTTAATATGGATTCTATTAAGAACTGGAAAGATAATTTAAAGAATTCTCTCTCTTAGGGCAACACAATGAGATGTTACTTGGAGATTTGAAAGGACTTACATTAAATTATTTTAGGATTTCTTCCAAAAAAATGTAAAGAAATTCCATTTATTTTAATTCTTATGATCCTAATAGGCAATAAAATACATGGTGTTATCTATATTCTATTCACTAAAAAACAACCTCCCCCCAAAAAACCAAATTATTTTCTTTTGGGAAAATGTCATACCATGTATGAAATGTAAGAAATATTTTTTCCTGATGTTATGATTAGGAGAGATACTTCTAGAATTTAAATATCTTTAGAATAGAAAGTATCAGAAAAATTCGAATGCTCTAAGTGATTCAGCATTTTATTTAATAGAGCTACATAAATGTTTAAGTATATCCAAATGCTTCTTTCTCCTTTAGAGTTTTAGGTGTGTCATAAGTGGAATATAGACTCATTTCCATGATGATCAAGTGGAATTTCCCCAAATAAGCAAAAAACCCACCAAAAACATGTGGGGGGTTGGGAAGTGGAGAGAGAGAAAAGGGAAAAAAAAAAAGAGAGAGAGATTACAGTGAGATATGTTTTATTTGACATATTCTCCCTATGGAACAATTAATTTGGGGAATTTAATGGAGTTTCTCACTAACTGATAGAGCTGTGTAATGTTTCTCCATTCTTCTATTAAAATATTCTAATTAAATCAGTCATCCTAGTCTCGTCTGATTTATACTGCTCTCATGTGGGGTGGCTGCTGGATTCTCTCCAGGGCAGCCACTGTATTTAGATCTCTTCATGGCTGGTTGGATGTCAGAAACAACAGAATCTTGTTCTCAGTTAGAAATTACTGCTAAAATTTATTTTGCTGTTACATCACACATGAAAGAAACCCCAGGACAATATGCCCATCAGTAAAAATTGTAGATTGACAAGAAAAACTGAATCATGTCTCTTTGATATTTTCTGTGGTGCTGGAATGCTTTTTAGTTCCTTTGAAACAAGGAAGGGCAAATACACATTGGAGAAAAAAAGGCGTCTAATAAGCTATCAAAGTATTATTGAGCATTATTGTCCTCCATGTCAAAGAAGATGCTCCTTTATAAAAATTGCTATAGAAACGGTTTATCAAAGGAATGTTAACTGAGTAGATGACAGATTATCTGTGGTGCTATAAGGGCAAGTGAAATCAAACACACTTGCAAATCATCACAAGTGCATCACGGAGCTGTGTGTCACCAGACCAGTTTTTACAACACTTTGGATAAAATCCTGATTGCACTGAAGCAAGTGAATTTTACACTGACTTCAGCATAGCCAAGATTTCTGCCTCTGAAGATAATCTATATGCATCTGTCAACTAACTTAAACTAAATTTTGGTTCATTCACTCCGTAGAATAAATGAGCTTTATACTTTTCAAGGTCAAATTTGTTTAAATTAGTTCAGCTCTGATTACTTTGTCACGGGAAGGAGGTACCACCACTTCAGTTAACCATATAGTTGTGGTGAGAGACATATGTTCAAGTGGAAAGATTTATCGTGTTTATACATTAGGTTGATAGTTTATATTCTGTGTCTGTAAAATTTGCAATAAATATGTAGAGTCACCTTTAAAGCCAGTCAACCATCAGCTGATTCATTTAAATTGTTATGTTTCTCAGGCTTTCACAAATTTTCTTTAAAACTTCCACACAACTTTATCTATTTGCATGAATAGAATATAAATGCATGTCAAAGGGAGAAATCTAACAACTCTGAACTCCTTTACAGGAGTCATGGGGTAAGAAAAGCATTTCACAGATTTCCACAGGTAAAGTACAACTCTACACAGTCTAGTAAAGCTTAATGGATAGCAAAAAGAATTGCAAACAGACTTCAGTAGAGCCCACAGATAGTATTTTTGAAAAGTAATGACAAATGAAGCGTTCAGGACATCCAAGTACTTGCAGATAATTCTTGAATAATAGTTCTTATTGAAATAATACAACTTTTCTCCTCCTTAAGGTGGTTCATTAAACTCCTAGAGAACTCTGTGACAGCAGAAATAGGATTTACCACTAAAAAATAGGGCAGAATTAGTGTGCAGATGGCCCTCCCATCTACATATACACTGTAAAAGAGTGAGAGATTTGATTCCCCAAATCTCCTTTATGTCTTTCTCATTTTTAAAAGCCAAAAGAGTAATAAACTTTCATTCAGAAAATGCAGTGGGTAATTAATTGGGCATTCCTTCCTTCAACTTAAAAAACAACTTATCCAATCAGAGTATAGTATACTGACATTATCAATAAGTAATCAATGAAAATATTGTGGAAGTGAAAGTATGTAATTAAGTTAGTTTATGAAATTATTGGGAAAAAAAACACTAAAAGTTTATTTAAAACATAGAAAACAAGGAAAACAGATATACAGAGGTTTTCTTTGGAGTTAACAGCTCATCTGACCTTCATATAAAGGCACTCATAATATCTGTATATATTCGTATTCTAAATTACACATCAAACATCTATGACTACACACATGAAGCCTAGAAGTTTTATAAAATATAATGTTACTTACCTTCTGTACTTTCCTAACTCAAAACCATGTTTCTTAATGGTATCTGTTTCCTAAGATGAGACTTATTTATACAAAACTTTCTTCAGTAAGAAATCTATCCCAAAATGTAAACTTACTTAAACTAGTCTCCTCCCATTATTCTCTTTAAAATTTTAAAAATATAAATTTTAGTTATGAAACAAGAATTTTAAAACCATCTCATAACAAATCTTTATGGAAAATAATACAGATTAACTTTAATATAGGTTTTAATTGATCATGGATCATAGTGGAAGATGTCCTTGGCCATGGTAAGGGCTTTTGAGCAGAAGATCTTAAAGGATCCTTCCAAACTAAACCAAATTCTATTTTTCTCTGAATGTTCTTGATTATTGAAATTCCATGTTGGCTTCATTCTCTTATCTTTAAGAATTCCTATATTTGCTTTTCTTTTGTCAAATATGAATATTATTATTACTGCATAATTAATGGTTAATATTTAAGTCTACAATGTTAGTTTCATTTTTGTTGGTTCTTTGGTTTTGACTGGTTTTATGGTTTCAGTGGTTTCTGTTAGAGATCAAAAGCATTTGCCTTTTGTCAGCCAGATGATTCAGTTTCCATGTTGAGTGGGAGGGACACCTTCCAAAGACCAGCTGGATTTAAATAGATCAAGAAGCAAAGAGTAGAAACAACATTTTCGATACAAAGGCTTCAGAAATATCAAGGCAACCACAAAAAGCAGGAGGTGAAGCTGTAGAATGGAAAAAACAGTCAAACATGTAATATGAGTTTTGATATTTAATATTATTTTGGTAAGACACAAGATGAGTATGACTCCACCACATGCACATGCCATCAGCCCTCCTAAGAGACTGCAAAGACTGTTTCTGCCAGTAATTACTGAAAAATGCAGTAAGATAAAGGTTATTTCATGATGCAAAACTATTCCATTACTTAAGTGATCTTTCATAGTATAAAAATGGGTGATGGAAAATGTCTAATAAATCACTGATTCATTTTACTACTATTGCAGAATTGATCAATAATTTAGATATCCTTACCATGTACATTTAATTTGAATATGTTCATGAGTTATCAGTGAGAGTTTATTCCTTGGGAAATAGAGCTTATCCTCAGTTTATTTTACTTAACATTTAACTTTATCTCATTATTTTGAATTATTCTTATTTTGAATCATTTGCTTTTACTTTCCTCTACATCCATAATTTACTTTTCTCTTATTTTTGGTATCAGAAGGGCATTTCCAACAGGGTTTTTTTCTAATCTGTGTTTTTGTTATGAAATATTTATCTTCCTTTTTTCCAGAATAGATTTTCTTGACTTTCAGAAAATCTTAATCAAGTCATAAACCCTCCTTTTCAGACATTAATGCTGCTTTCTACACTGCTCCATTATAATCATGTATTGTTGCAAGACTGCAATGTCTGTAAAAGACAACAAAATTGAAAAGATGGAGTTTCATGATACTTTATACAGAAGTAAATCACTCTAACCCATATTTTTTTGGTGTTAAACATGCATATAAGATATTTTACTATTGTCTGTTTGTTTGTTTAAAATTTCCTATAAAATATGGGTACAGTATATTCAAAAAGACCTTTTAGATTTTCCCACCTATGGGGAGCAATTTCATTGTGGAAGGAAAAATGTTTTTCAAATAAGAGCTACTTCCTGATTCTAGTCCTAGAGGACTAGAGATAACGAACTTTAATGTTGTAACATTTTTATGTACTGAAAAAGTATCTCTAATTTTAACAGACTTCCATAGCTATTTTTGACAGTCCTCTTCCATGAGGCTCAAAGTATTGCTATGAAGGTAAAGCATTTAGTATCATACACAAAAGTAAAATAATTCCAAATAAATCCCTGGGTAGTCTAAAGTATTAGGTTTATTTTTTTTCCTAGACCCCATATTATTAAATACTGCATGCTGTAGGAATGTGAGTATTGTGTCTTGTTTTGTTTAGCTCTTGTATAGAGCTAGGTGTTGACTCTCCATTGTCAGCTCAAATATGACCTTTGAAAAGGGATTTTTCTCCTTCTCTTTTATAACATCCCCAAAATGGCTCTTCCAGAAAGCATTTTTTAATCCAAGCTAAGCAGGCAAAGGAAGAGAATGAAGAGCAGTCCTCCAAGCCAAACCCAGTGGACATTCTGGGCTGTTTTTGCTGGTGAAGAGAGCAGGTTTGATGATGAATACTGAGCACAAGCCATGGTTTCGTTATAAGTAGTCATAGCAAGCCAAACCAAAGTGTTTCTAACCTAACTCTCATAAAGAAAGACCTCATTTACAGACACTATCTCAAGCTGGAGGCTTTGTGTGACTTCCACTGGTCTTCACTGGGAAGCAAATAAGTGCAAGCAGTCAAGCTTTCAAGAGGCAACTAAAATTTAGGTGCCTATTAAATTCAAAAGTTAGGTAGTCTTTATTGTCTACTTGTAGACCTCATCACACTGTCACACTCCACATTTAGAAAGGAGCGTGTTTTCTTTCAAAATGAATTTAAGTGTAAAACAATTAAAATCACAATAAAATTGCTTACAAAAACTACATAAATATTTCCATGACTGATATACAAAATGTTACTGCTACTTTGGCCACTTATAAGCAATTCCCACTGGTTTTCATATTCGTAGGGATATTTTCCAGATTTGATACCTACTGGGGCATATATTTTTCTCAACAACTAAGATTTTTGGGGTGATTTAATTGCCATTGGCAAGAACCTTTTCTGAAGGTGAAATGGCACATATCTCCTTGTCTTTTCTCCTCCTGCTCCTATAAGATGAGTGTAACCCTGGCTTTGGCTGAGCAACAACTCTGAGCTAAACATCTAATGGGCAGACAGCAAGTTAATGTAAGTGATGCCTGATATTGACATCTAGGATCTGCATAACACATGTGAACTATGGAACAATTCAAAAGCCTGTTGACAACTCATGCTGAGTTCATTATCTAGCACAAAATAGGCAGGCAAGTGTATGGGACTGCAGGTTGCAAAGAGAGGGAAAGTGGGAAGATGGATTTATCTATTTATTTATGAAAGAACAAGTAGGGCAGTCAGAACAGATAAATCAATTAGTTGCAGGGATTAAAATGTTCTTGCAATTAAATTTTAGGGGAATGAGAAATCTTGTATCAAATGCAGAAACCAGTCTACTGCACAGCAGTCTTTACATTAGGTATAGTGAATAAATCTTGATTAGTTTAAACTAAACTAAATTTGTAAAAAATACCAGTCTATAAAAATATTTACTGTATATTACAAAAATAAATAAGACTATCTTTCAGTGATTAAAAGTAATATCTACTGAGGATTTCTTGGCTAGGAAACTGTCTTTGTGCCCTGAAATGTGGGGGTACTTTTTGTCCAGATACAGTGAATAAAGAGTTATGGTGCAGTTCTTTAGAGACCGTGAGAAAAAAGTGACAGAAAAATGTGCAAGGATCAGAGACAGAAGTGTTCCAGGAATGAAAAGGGAGAACATCACCCTAATCTTTCCTGAAGCTGGATCAATCATGTATTATGAACATGGAAATTTGTTTGCACTCTCTGTATAAAGGGCTTACCTGCTTGCATTCTGCTTATCAGTATAAGATTCTTCTAAAAAGTGCAAAACTCAGACATCAAATGTAAAAAGAAAAAAGTAAATTTGCATTTTTTATTATTATTTCTTAATATCTAAATCAAATTAGAGTGTACTTCTAATTAGTGTCACACACTTTGTAAAGACTTTGCTACACCCTTAAATGTACTTTCTGATTTCTTTTTACTCATATACTCTTCCTTCTCTGTCTTCTCCTCCCTTTCTCCAGGAGAAATTGCTAAGTGAAATGTAATCTGAGTCACACTATGCCCTGATTTAACATTAACAATTCAAGCAAATGCACTCCAAGCAAAAGTTGAAATTGTATGAAAAAAATGTAATGGAAATAAACTTAAGGTGTTCTGTGACTTTTTACAGAATTCTCATATAGAATATATTTTCTATAAAAAATCTAACAATTAATTTGCAATACAGTCAGCTAACATACAATTAATGAATTGTAAAGTCCACAATATCACCACTTCTAAGAGAAGTAATGTTACAATGCCAGGTATCACCAAAATGTCTGAGAAAGCAGGTGTTAATCCTGAACCTTTCAAAGTCAACATCTTAACTACTCAGTTTGAAAATGTACAATGCCATAGGCATTGGACTTTGTCTTCAAACTACTTTTAATAAATGAGAATGTTGGATGAAAATTTCATTCAGGGAGAACTGGAAAGCATTTCAACATTCCTAAAATTTTTTCACAAGTCCCAATCTAGAAATATTATGTTCTAAGTACCTTAAGAAGTAAAGAAGGGGGCAGGGAGGAGGAATGACAGGGGCAAAGAAAGAATGAAAGACAGGAAGGCAATTCAGACATAAAAATTTATTTCTGCAATCAACACTGCCAGAATGGAATGAGATTTCTGGTTATAGACTCATTTCATTCAGATGAAAGACAGAAATACTTCATAGTTTCATGTCATGCCAAAATGGGGTGTTGTCTACCTTTGAAAATCCCCCAACTTAATTGCTTGTATTTATAATAATGATTAATAATCTTTCCAAATCCCATTTTAGTCCTAAATATAGGCAGCTAGATAGATGACTGTTCATTCCCACAATAATACTTAGACTGTTTAGACTGGAACACAGTCTAAATAGATGCCATGTTGGGAAAAAAGAAAAAGAAAAAGGTCAAATCTGTTCTAATTTGAAATGAGTTCTTGTATCAATACTGGTATGATGCAGTTTTCTAGTATCTTTCCAAAATGCAGTTGTCTGGTAAGTTCCACATTTTTAGTCTAAAGAAAATTAAAAGATTGTAGGACTTCTAAAATATCTCTCCAGGAAAACTGGGATTCAGGAAGCAAATCACATAATTCAAGCAGAATTTAAAAGAAAGTGGAATGTGAAAAGAGCATAAAATATTGAATGAGTGATATTAATTATTAGGAGGACCCACATCTCAAATATGGTGTTAATATAAGAAGTAACAGGACACCTATTCAATTATGTGTACCTTTCACATGTAAAAACACTGACATTAGAAAAATATTTGTAGCATCTTTCCAATATGGACAAATAGAAAACTGTCTAAGAAATGGACCAAACAAAACCTGCAGTCAATTTTTCTCTCTATGGGAAATGTTGGCTATGCATGCTGTAGAAATATCACAAAATGTTTCTAAATGTCACACATCATTAAAGGCTGTTGTTTCCTGGAGACCATGGATGTATAATATATTAAAAAGTAAATACTTTCCTGACATAAGAATAAAAAAAAAGGTTAAAGTATAGTTAAAAAAATCAAACAAACAAACGAAACCCAACAATGAAATAAAATAGTTCTGTCGCCCACATCTCCTTCATGGTTTCTTTGCCCCTATCTTTCGTTGTGTCTTCTGGGAGCTGATGTAGGATTTCAGGAAGGGTTTTAAGATTAAATTTCTTTCTGTGTTAATCCTCTAAGCTTTTCCCTTTGGAATCCTAACTTCAATGACAGACTGTTCATTCAGTGTCCAAACTCTATTTGTTTTAGTAATGAGGCACTAATGCAGAGTTGCTCAATTCTCAACTGTCTACAGATTGGTTTTATTTTCAGAGGGGCAGATCCATCTCCTAGAGGAACACCAAAGTACTATTTAGGTAAGAGAGAGAGAAAGAGAATGACCCTTTACAGCTGTGTGACTCTGAACAAGCTATGCAGAACATTTTCACTGTGCTTAACAATCAGCAGTAGACCACAGAGTGAAACAGTAAATAATTATTTCCATGACTTTCTGCCATTTTATGAAACATTTCAAAGCTAACATACTTTTACCTGGTCTGTTAAGTGATGTTTGACATGTCATCTAATGTCATCTAATAAGACAGCTAATTGTTGATGTGTGCTTCTCTCTGCATGATGCTGATAAAGGCTGCCTCTAACCTCCTTGTAATTCCAACTCTTACTGTTGAGTTTGGTCAGCCCCTGGCCTTTACCAGCCAGCTTAACTGCAGTGTCCTTCTACCAGGCTGAATTTAATTGGGTTTTCAGTATGACCACTCTTCTGGCATGAATTTTGAGGCACATGGAAAGTGAGGAATGACAGCTGTTTGTTCAGGGTGGTTGAAATCACTCAGTTGCTTGCCAGGAAGATGCTGAAAATTTTCTTTATCTACTTATAAATAAAGGGAAAAAGAAAATTAAATTACTGAGAAACAAGAAATTATCATGCAAATTATGACACAACTGGAATTATCTTGTGATTTATTTACTACTAATATTATAATTAATACTGCAAGAGCTCTCAAATAGTAAGTTCCATTTAGGGTTTTTCAGCTTTCTGTGGAAGAAGTATTTACCTTCAAATCATACTTTAAATGTTTTGTTTTACCATGGCACTCAGTGTCAAAGGTAATTTTAACTTTCTTCAAATCATCTTAAAAATTAAGTGAAGTATAGCACTGTACCATTTCAATACAAATTCTCTATCTGTGAACTTAATCCTGTTGTGAACTCTGCAAGGATGAAAGAGACTGTCCATACATTTTGTAGGAACAAGGATTTTGTAACTGGATGATACTGAATCCAAACTAGTTGGAGAACTAATCTGAAATAATATATTTAATTAGATTCCACATAGTAGCACTCAATTTACTGTGATTATTTCTTTTTTGTTGTTGTGGTTTCAACCCAACAAGCAACCAAGCTCCACAAAGCTACTCACTCAAACTCCCACCAGCAGGATCGGGGAGAGATTTGAAAGGGTAAAAGATAGAAAACTCAAGGGTTGAGATAAGGACAGCTTAATAGGGAAAGCAAAAGCCATGCATACAAGCAAAGAAAAGTAGGGAATGAATTCATTGCTTCCCATGGGCAGGAAGGTGTTCAGCCATCTCCAGGACAGCTGGATCACATCACATGTAATGGTGACTTAGGAAGAGAAGCACCATCACTCCAACTGTCCCTCCATTTCCTTCTTCTTCCCCCCCTTTACATACTGAGCACAATGCCATATGATCTGGAATACCCCTTTGGTCAGCTGGGGTCACCTGTCCTGGCTGTGTCTCCTCCCTCTTTCCCCTGCACCCCCAACTTCCTCACCAGCATGGCAAGACAAAAATAAGAAATGGCCTTGGCTCTGTGTGAGCCCTGCTCAGCAATAACAAAAACATCTCTGTATTATCACCCCTGTGTTCAGCACAAATCCAAAACACACAGTCCCAAACCAGCCACTGTGAATATACTTACTCTACCCCAACCAAAATCAGGATAGTTTGTTACTTCTTTTAAATAAAAAATCTGCTATCAAGATACCCATTCTATCAGTTTAAAAAATAGCCATGATGCATATATGTAAACCACTAAAATAAAGTTCTACAGATGGTGAAAATTTCTCTTTTATTTGTAATTTTTCTCAATTAATTTTTTCTTTATTCTAAATCATGGCATATCCAGAGACTGACACCCCCTCCCCAAAAAAAAAAAAAAAAATTCTTTCTCTTCCTCTTGTCTTCTCCCTTTCCTGAGGGCAGGAAAAATGTCTGCTTTCTATTTTTGCAAGGTGTTATCACAGAGTTTTAGGTTTCAAAAGTTTATTTTCTGGGGGTAATTTCCTTTGATTCATGAATGTTTTTTTTATGTCTCTCCGTCTTTGTACAACATTTTTAAAAAGTCATAAAAATTCCATACTTTAAATGTTATACACATTTAAACAATGAATAAGTATATATTTACAACAGCATATGTTAATTCTAGTCTGCAGCACGTATTTTTCAATGCATCAGACTTTCTTCCTGACTCACAAAGTTTTCCATTTCTTGTCTTCACCTCTTTATCAAGGCAAGGAAGAGATCAAAGACAACATATTGAGTTTTTATGACAAGACTTTTAAAATTAAATTCCCATTAAAAATATAATACTCTTTCTCTAATCTGTTAATACTTTGTGTGGAAATTGGAAGATAGCATCTTCTGGAAAAAAAAAGAAAATAATATTTTTTTCTTCTTTGCCATCTGAGATTAATTCCACTGAACTAATGAGACTTTTAGAATGATCCCTATTAAGTAAAGCTGATTTTAGGAGCACTCTTATGAATATTTAGGAACCAAAACCATCACATAAAACCTTGGAAAGTGACTCTACACAAATATTGTCTGACAGTGACCTAATTAGAGTCATTTGCATACTAATGAGACTTTGAAAGAGATAAGCAATAGCATGCTTGTAATAGATAATTAATTTGTGTTTCAAAATAAGCTATGGTTATTTAACCACAATTCATATGACACATTGAATTAGAGGAGCCGAGCAAGTTATTTTTTAACAATAAACAACTATTACAGCTTTTCAGTTTTACTTAAACACCCATTCAAGAAATTTCCTTTATGGCAAAAAGGTAAAATGTTGTTCATTAAGTTTTGGATTTTGAAATTTGTTTTGGAGAAAAAAAAAGAGCTAGGGAATAAAGTACTTCTGCATATTATAAAAGCAGCACAACCTGTGACGTTGCCCCTCATTTAGTATGTGTATCAAAACATCAGCCACTGCAGCAGGCATACAGCTTCTTTTCCCTCCTAATCATTTTCCTCCAGCCACATATTCTTTTATTTGTGCAGGACATGACCATACAACATAACATGCCTTACAATTCTGAAGTTTCACTGTAAGAAAAGAGGAAATGAGTGGTTTAAGGCTGTATTATAAGCTTAGAAAAGACACTGAGCTGTGGCTCTTGACATATACTTACCAACGTGCTGCCATTTTCAAAACACCTAATTCCACATCTTTTCCTGTAAAAATTATGGCAAAGCCATAAGCCTCAGTTTTAGCTTACTTAAATTATATATAATTGAAAACCAAAGTGTGTAAATTTTCAGATTAGAAAATTACATTTGTCAGAGGTCTGATGCATAAGGAAGAACATAGACTTTTGAGAAAGCTATTAATATCTAATCAACATATTTGTCTGAAAATGCTTTTTACTGATATGTAAACCACAACTTTAAGTCTTAGGTCCATCTTACTTCTGAATTCCCCTCCTACAGTAAGGTGACCATGTCTGTGTTCCGCTCCTCTTTAATGTCACTCTTCCTTTTGGGGCAGAATAAAGTTAACTGACTCATATTTAGTAGTCTATTAAAAATTACTGAATAGCTACATAGAAATGTGTGAGGTGAAGGTCTGTAGTTGCAGAGTCCCCAGGTGGGTGCAAAGGAGAGATGCTTTATTTCAAAAACCTGGCATTTTTTAAGCTGGTTATCAGTTAAATAGTTTTAAATCATAACAAACATAATTCAACCAACCTTCTCACCATACACCACAAGGTGAACACACAATGGTTATATAACTTGGTTTTCTACCCCTAATTCAACTGAGTTTCTTTCTCACAGTCCTTTTCTACTTAGCCAAGGTAACAGGCCTGAGCCATGATTTTATAAGGCCTGTCTTTTATAAAGACTTACTTATCGGTAAAAAAAATGTAAAAAAAAAAAAGTTCAAAATGTAAAAATAATTCAGTCTGTCATTCCAGGCATAAAATTACAACTGGAAATACAACTGTGTTGATTGGGCTGAGTCCCTGTAGACATCGTTGGTAAGTGGTGTCCCCTAGGGGTCATTGTATTGAGACCAGTGTTATTTCATATCTTCTTTGTGACATAGATGAAGGGATCAAGTGCACCATCAACAAATTTGCAGATAACACCAAGCTGAGTGGTGCTGTTGACACTCCTGAAGGAGTGCCATCCAGAGAGACCTGGACAAGCTCAAGAAGTGGGATAAACTGTAAAGGTTTAATTAAAATGATGCAAGTTTAAAATAATACTTACATTGAAAAAGTGTGTGTGTTAAATACAAATAGAGCCATCTTTACACCCAAAGACAATATGTGGGTTTAATTGTACCTGTATTTCCTCTTCTACATTTAAAAACTGCATTTTTCTTCATTCTTACCCAATTACGTCAATTTTCCCATTGCCTTTAGTAAAATAAACCCAACACTTAACTTTAAGTATATGTTCCTAGGCTAAGTTTGGACCTAGTCTTTTTATGAATAGAACTTCTCTGATAAAATCTGGAAACTGATAAGAATAAAATGTAGCTGTAACATTTACCTTTTTAAATGTCTAGTTTACAAAAAACTAACAAACAACAACAAAAACACCCAACCCCAACAGTGAGATCTATATTTAAAAAACTCCAAACAATAAAATAATGGGATATAGGGCAAACTTGTTTTGAAAATATTCTATTAAAAACTTGAGACCCTGGTGAGGTACAATGCCCTCGTGTTTGAAGGAACTTCCCAAATAGAAGAGTATTTATTTCTGTGTATATAAACTTCCCTGGAAACAAAAGGAAAGTAAAGCTTAGTATGAAATTCTACTATTTTCAAGGAACATGGTGAAATATGCTTGCCTGATATATGTCCAGAAGTATGAATAGGTGAGAAGAAAACTGCCTCAAGCAAAGATGAAGTGCATCAATGTCTCTCATATTTTCATCTTTCATGATGCAAATCACAAAGCATAAAGTTCCAGCTAATTCGCTGCAGCTTAGTACAAAGCTACAAAAGCTTTGCAATGTCTTCCTCTCCAAAACCATCAATCTCCATTTCATGTAAAACTGAGATTTGCCTTGGGTTTATTTTCATAAAGTCAAGTCACTCCACAGTAAAACATTGCTGTTAACAATTACAATGTGCTTTGTAATGCTAAAAATATGCACTAAAGATATAATTGTGGGTGTGCAGTTCATATAATAAAAGGACTCTACAGAAAGATTTTCAGACATTTTATTTATCTTCATGGTAACTGAAAGGTCACCAACCAAGAATGACATTAACATGTATTTACAGTAATGAACTGTCTACCTTTGTAGACACAAAGGTATCTAGATGATTAATATCACATTTGAATGTGTCCACAGAAAACAGAAGGGAGGCTGGCTAAAGAGCAGTAATATCTAATAACAGAAATTTTTTTCATAGGTTTTCCATATGTAGGGCAGAAGTCAGAGTCTGATTTTGAAAAGAGTAGCCTGGAGTTTTCATGTGTAGGAAAAACCATTCACTTGAGTAGATATTTAAAGACAGAGACAAAAACTTTGCATAGAGAATTTAGGATCCGTGTGGGATTTAGATATTTCTGGGGTTTTATCAGACATAGCAGCCATATTTTTCAAAAATAAGGTATTGTCACAGGAGATAATTTAGTTCTTCAAAAATTCAATCACAAAAATGAAGGATGGAGAAATTAAACTTGATATTAATAAATTAAATGTTGAAATAATTATATCCTTAAAAAAATAAAGTGATCTTATTTGTTAAATCAGAAAAAAAACCCTCATACTATTTTAAACTATAAAGTTTTCTGGGTTTTCAATGTTTGTTAACATTGTTTTTCTTGATAATTCAGAATTATATAAATCAAATATGATAATGCTGGTTTTTCTGCAAGCTTGGTAAAATGCTAAATTCTGGTATCAGTTTTAAGAAGTTTTCTTGCTGCAAGCTACAGGAATCAGCCTTCGTACATAAAGCTGAGGAACACTTAGAAAATAAACAGATGAAAGATGTATAAGAAACATTGTAAGAGTATTTCCTTCTCTAATAGCTCTCCTGAGAAGTCCCACTAATGGATATTATGGCACAGTTTCTGTCAAGCAATGCTAAAGATAAACATTCAGTTTTGCAATGAAGATCATTAACTTCTTGTTTTTTGCATTCAAGAAAACATTGTATGAAGCAGCAATTCATCATACAGCCAGGCAAGGTAAAATGTAGTATTTGGATGCTGTTTAGTCTAATCTGATCTGACTGAACAAAACATATCGTGGTTCAGAATGATATCTTGAGGTAAGTCTTGTAGAAAGCTAAGCCCTGAAACTTCTCTGCAGATAAAATCCCTGCATATCCTGATGAGGTTGTGCTTCAAATCCTGTGTTTGGTTTTGAGCTGAGAGAGACATTAAGGTGCTTAAAGGAGTCCAGAGGAGGACAATGGAGCTGGGGAAGGGTCTGGAGCACAAGTCTTGGGAGCAGCAGCTGAGGGAGCTGGGTGTGTTCAGCCTGGAGAAAAAGAGGCTCAGGGGTGATGTTCTCACTCTCAGTGACTACAAGGTGGGGAGGGGGGATTTAGTCTCTTCTCCCAAGTAACAAAAGACAGGATGAGAGGAAATCATCACAAGTTGAACAAGGGGAGTTTTAAATTATATTAGGTACTATGATATTAGGAAAACTTTTCACACTGAAATGGTCATTGGACATTGGAACAGATTGCCCAGCGAACTGATTGACTCACCATCCCTGGAAATGTTCGTGTAACCTATGGATGTGGCACTTGGGGATATAGTTTAGTGGCAGTGCAGGGCCAACAGTTGAACTTGATGGTATGAGATGTCTTTCCAACCTTAACAACCCTGTGATTCTATTACTGCAAGTAAACATGACATTAATTCTTGGTGAACCATAAGATGATCCCTGTACTATTACATCCTGAAATATATAGTATTGCTTTGGTGTTTGATAGAGATTGTAAGGCCATTAGATTAAGTAGACCAATCTCATATATGTCATACATTACTTTTCTGACTCATGTTAAAACTTTTTTTTAATAGGAATATGTTTCAAACTAAAACTTTGCTCTCATTATGCTATAATGTATGTTCTGGCAGACCAAAATATATATTGTCTTGCTAAAAAAATGCAGAGCCTGAGGCTTGGGACTGAATTTAGGGGATATATGAAGTACCTGAGTGAGCCTCAGTTTACACTGTAGAAAATAAGTAAACCAAAATATAAAGAAAAAGCAGACTACATAGGGGAAAACAAGAGTTTGGTTCCTTTGACTGTAAGATCTATGAGGTTAGTTAGGCCTGGTAAAACGGTTTGGATAGAAATAGCAGACAAGATGTCTGCAAATACTGAGGAATACTTTGTGGCAAGACAGATCATCTACCTAATTGCAGGGCTAATTGAGCCCTAACTGAGGATTAGATATCCTCCTCTTCTGTAATATCTGTACACTTGAGGCTGACAATTTAACCCTCACATTACTCCCATGAAGTACAGAAGAGGGGTGATTTCCTCAAGAAACTAAAATAATCACTAAAAGTGATTTGATCAAGACTGTATCAGTTAATAACAACTTTATAGAGCTGGTTTCATGCCTATTCTACTAAGCATGTAGACACCATTCCTTTACTAATGCAGGAGTTAAGTAATTGTGTATAGTATTTTTCCTAGACTCTGTCAGACTATTCAATAACTTGCTCAAATCTATAAGTAGTTAGGAGAAGGCATTACCATGTAATGTCTTCATGACAGTAAATCTTTTTTTCTTAATATCTGAAAGCAATTCTAATTGCTATTTTTTATTTTTATTGCATTACCAAAAAACCCATCCACAGCAACAACAAAGAGAGCCTTTCTTCCTAAGACTCACGACTTGTGAGACACATTTCAAGTATTCAAATTGTGGAACAAGTTGTGTACAACCCGAAAAGTATTTTTCTGTTCTTGAGCTATGTGTTACAAGCAATTTTTCAGAGTGAATACTGAAAAGTATAAAAGCTTTTAATTCGACTAAAAAGAAGAGCTAATGCAGAAAATTCTCTAACTGATTTAGAAAGAAAGTTTCTAAGTGTTGGGTGAGAAAAAATTGTTTACAAATCCCTATATTGAGCTGGTCTAAGAAACTCTAGTGCAGTTTCTTCAACCTGTTCTGTGTCACACCCCAGATATTTAGGCTGATTGCTGAAAAAGCAGTAAGTGTTTTTGCACATTTAATAGACTCCTAGAAGGCTGTCTTTTAGAGGGAAGCCAGAGACGCTGCCGATTTTCCTATTACATTCCTTTTCTTTATTACCCACAGACACCTAGACGATCAGTCAGGTCTGATGTGACAGCAGGCACAGTAGGAAGTTATTGAAGAATCAGATGCCTAAAGACAGCAAGACAGCAGTGGTCCTTTTACACCCAGCCTTATATCAGATGTGAGTAAAGTTCTGTTCCATCAAAGAAGAGACTTTGGATAATTGATATTTTGGGGGCCATGCTAACATACAGCACTTTTCCTCTATCCACAGTCCAACAGAAGTCAAAATAATCATTTTCCCAGGTCACTTTCTCTCCAGCACTCAACCTCTCATTTTCCAACTTCCTTGCAGCAAAATTAAACTTTGTTTGTATTCTTACAAGTTCTGAGCTTTCGGAACCGACTAAGTTCAGTGTTCTCAGTGTAAATACAACAGATAGTAATAGCTGTGGGAGTTCTTATTATTTGCACTCTCTTAACAGCAATCTTCAGCCAAACTCCTGTTCTGTGCAAACACAGGAGTGTAAAATGGTTCCTTGTCCCAGGATCATGTACTTTACAGGGTTAGAAAGAAGCAATAAGCATTAGCCTGAAAGGAGCTTTTTGCTTTCATGGCTAATTTGCCACACATAGGCAAACCACCTAGTTTACTATTACTCGGGATAATCCATCTAAGATAGATTCCTTTTTTAACAGTCCTTTTTCCACTAAGTTAAACTATATCTTAAAGCAGAGTCCATAAGAATTGATATGGCATCAATTGCTATTCCCAAAATAAAGAAAACTACTGTTTCAAAACATTTTTCAGTTTTAAATGTCTTTTCAGCATGTGTGAAGGACTTGGGGGCAGGATTTTTCTTTATATGTTATTTTATTTTATTTTATTTTATTTTATTTTATTTTATTTTATTTTATTTTATTTTATTTTATTTTATTTTATTTTATTTTATTTTATTTTATTTTATTTTATTTTATTTATGTAGGAAGGCTGTTATCAAACATATATGCTGGGGAACCTTGGTCAGCAGTCAGCCAAAAATCCACTTGAAGAAACTGAAAGATAGTCTAGCATCAGTTATTCCAAAGAGATACACAATAGCCTCAGAACAAGTAATATAAAATTTTACATTATTTGACAGATGGAAACCAAAACTCTTTCTGTCTTCTCCAGAAAAAAAATACACCAGTGCAAAACAAGTAATCCATTAGGGAAACGACCATATAATCCTTGATCTTTCACATTCCATTGTTTTTTATTACACTAACTAAGAAAACCATGTAACAGTAACATTTTAGGCTTTTGATAGCATCAGGACCAGTATCTTTTTATGACTTACACCACACATACAGTGTCTCAATGGCTGATTGTAGCTTTATGCGCTACCATCATCACACTTTTTTGTGAACTGGGAGTTGTTCATCTTTCCTAATTTTTAAGATAAGTTGCATTACTTGGAGACCCTTTCAATGCTACCATAGTTTTAAGGGGATCTGTTTGTCTTTGGTATCTCTGTGATGAATTTGGATGATATTAGTTTGACCACTATCTTGTTGTCCACTAAAAGGAAGTCCTAAGCAGTCAGTTCCTCCTTTCCAGTCAGTTGGGCCGAACAGCACCAAATATTCACAGGATTCAAAACATATAAACATTATATTATTGATTATTAGCAAATTGACATATTTAGCTATTGAACTTGCTACTAATGACAAAATTTACAAGTAATGAGTCTAGTAGTGACAGAACAGAAATCCCTTCTAAAGCTAATTAAAAAGATCATAAAATTCGATATTTTCAGGAAAATATTTTCAGGAAATTAAGACAAATTAAATAAACTTATTGTCTCTTTTACAGTAAACTTTGATGTTATTCTCATTTTAGATGCTTTTCCTTATTTTTCCTCTCTAAAATTCCACTAGTCCTATGGTCATTACAAGTACACTTCTACTTTTTTTTCCATGTTGTGGAAACTTTTATTTCCTGCTTGCTTTCAAGAAAGTTGTTTCTTCTGCATAGTTAAGAACAGTTGCACTAGCCTAAGTCACTGCTACACAGTTTATAGGAGTTCACTGTAAATATCTGGAGTCATAATTTTCCCTCTGGGATCTCCTTTTCTCTTTCATTCTTCATGTAACTGTCTAGGATTTCAGTTCTGGTTTTCTTTTATTTTTTTACTGCTAATGAAGTACTTGCAAACTAACAAAGGGAGCAACAGACCAAAGTACAGAAAAGGAGGTTAGCAGTAGTCACTGTGCTTCATCAGTTTTCCTATTTGTCTCTTTGTAAATTATTTTGAAATCTACTGAGGGAAAAAAAATTACTTAGTATATTCTGGTCTTTTGCGGTTTATTTTTATCCACCCCCACCAACCCATCCATAACAACTCAATAAGCTGTTTCCTACTGGCGTGTCCACAGTTTGTCTCAATATACCCACATATTGTCCATTGATAAATCCAAATGTGAATGTCTGGTATTGAGGTGGAGAATTAGAGGGAATCAGTAGAGAAAATGGTTGGGGATTCCAGTGAAATGAGAAACTTCTTTACTAGAGATCACTAAATCTACACTTATTTACTTGCCCTAGCAAAACATTATTTTCTTAATAACATGCCTCGCTTAACCTGAATTGTAACATAATATTGTACCACAGTGAAAATGCTTCTTCATATGACAACATAAATAGAAAACTCTAATGCTCTGGAACCTAGAAGAAAAGATGAATAAAAAATTATAAGACAGCCAACCCATACAGCATGATATTATTTTATGACTATGTTTTTTGGTATTATGTCCAAGTAAAAATGCATAAACCTCAGGTGTATCTTCTATTTCAAAAGTGCTATACACAACCGCAAGAGTAGAAAAATAACAAATAACAACAACAAAAAAATCTATTACTTAGTTTCTTCAGCTATTATACATTTATCAAAACAGAAATAAACTTGGCTGAATCTGTATCTGAATCAAAATTTCAGACTCTACTGAACTGCAAACTCTCAGGTGATGAATCCTGATTCCTGACCTAAATCAGCCCTCAGACTTTCCAGCTGAGCTACCACTAGGTTTTATTAACTCACATTTCACTTTTCATCCTGAGTGCAGAAATAAGAGAGAAAAGTGATTCTGCTAACCAAATTCACACATACCACAAGTTCTGTTATAGAAGATTCCTTATTTTATAGCCTAAAGTTAAGTTAAAAAAGTGGGCTTTTTTCTGTTCTCACCTGTTCACCTGACAGGTGAGAAAATACCGCCCCAGTCATGAGGAATATTGTAAGGAGCTGGTCTTTTCAGAGCATAACCAAACTCTGTGAGGGACTGCGTTAAAAGTCACCTTGGAGATGTGCGATAGAAGCTGGAGCACATCACAAAAATGACATTTTCTTAAAAAGAAAGGTCATCTGTTCTATTGACTCCAGGTAAAAATAGCAGAGTCAGCCAGCACTGCTCTTGTGAAGCATTTTCATGTTCTCGTAGCCCAGAGAAGCCAACTGCAGAATTCAAAATTGAAGTTCTGAATTAATCCCATTTTCCAAACAGACATGCTGTTACTTTAAAATCTGTGGTTCTCCCCATTAACATTTCTCTTGTATAACACATGGCAGTGGATTTTCTGGGCCACTGAACAAGCTGCGATGTGACAACTGAGAGAAGAGCAAGGGTTGAGAACATGGGTGGCTCGGTTATCGTAAATGTAAGTAAGCAGTATGTGCAAAGGCAAAAAAATCCTTTTTGCTGCATAAAACAGCACTTGAAGGCAAATGTAAACACATTGGCACTTTATACTTTGTGCATTAGACGAAACAAAAATACCACTAAATTTGGCTGAGAGACTCAGAAAAGGAGCATAATTAACCACCATTACATTCACTTAGGCTTCATGAGCTGCAGACTTTGACCTCCTTACTGACACACAATTCTACATTGGTCAGATACATACTAATCTTTTACAGGCAAGTGCAATTAAATTAAGAATAGACCTGTTTACTATTCAAATAGTCACACTGCCTTTTTTTAGTTGCTTTAACTGTTGTGCTTCTCTTTTCTGACATTTCAGTTTATAATTGACAGTGCGTCAGGTTTCTAGTGGCAATTTCATTATAATACATAAAAGGGTGTAAACACATTTTTAACAAGGTATGAGCCTGAGTCTGACAGTCAATTCTGCCATGAGTCAATTGGGCTGATGTCAGTAGAATCAGAATTACTGTGGTAGTACTGAAAGAAAATTTTCATCCAGATGAATTTTTAGAAACATTTCTAATAACTATAAAATAGAATCATAGAATCATTAAAGTTGGAAAAGACTTCCAAGATTATCAAGTCCAACCTTGGACCAAACAACAGCTTAAACTGAACCATAGCACTAAGTGCAACATCCAGTTGTTTCTCGAACGCTTCTAGGGATGGTGAGTCCACCAGTTTTCTGGGCAGACTATTCCCATGTCCAACTTGAACCTCTCCTGCTACAGCTTGACATTATTTGCTCTTGTCCTTGCCTGGGAAAGGCCAAATATTTGTTCAAATTTGTCTTTAAATGAGAATTTTACTATTGGTTTGATCCAGATTTGTTTTTTGCATAATGTGTGGAAGTTTTAGAACCACTGTTTTTTAAATGTTTCATAAACCGAAAAGAATAAATTAAGCTCTTCATTTATCTCTTAGCAGCACTGGTTTTCCAACACAAAGGATGACTATGTCCAGTGAACTGAAACCCTCGGTTCAAATAAGCTGACTACACTGGAATACAGGTCCTTCAGCTGGTACCTATGAAACTACAGGCCACTGTAGCTATACCCCATAGTGTCTTTGTAATGGCTAGAAAGCATTGAAAACTTGCATTATGACTTCTCTCTTACACAATACAATTTAATTTCTATAAGCTGAATTTGTGTGAGGACATGTTTAATCTGCCTGAGTGTTTTTCTAAGGTCATTTTGAAAAATCTACTAGAATTCCATTGGTATGGTTTCATGTGGAAGTCAACTTGAACTGTTCTGTGAGTGGTTTCAGAGAATGCAGTCATGAAACATTAGAGTTAGAATACAAGGCATCTTATGCACCTACTTAAATATAGATTTGCATTAGTCAATTACACAAAGCCACTCGGCATGATCTTTTCCAAAACAAGAATCAGAAGACGGATCAGCCCTTAAAAGACACTAATTGGCACAGGATGATTTTGCAGTCGAGATAATAATCCAAGATATGTGATCATACACCCACAGAGAAAGGTCAAGAGACCTGCTTTTGACTTGCCATTTGTATATTGGATTACAAACTGATCTCAAGAAAATTACTTCCCTGCACTGAAAGACAAATTACAATATGCAAAATTGAATTCTTGATGTTTTCTTGCTTCTTAAATTTAACATCTAGCCCAAAAGCGATGTGTAGAAGAGGAGATGATAATGTCCACTCCCATGTGCCCCATTTTGTGAGAGATTCAATTTTGATTTTATTAACCACGGTTTGGAGTAATCTAATCTGAATGGCGTTGCAGGTAACAGCAAGAAAAGGATACATGAACAGACATCACTTATTGTATTTACTGCAGTTACTATTCTGGAAAACATCCTTCTGTTTACTCACCTATTGTTTCTTGTAAGTATCACTTGAACAAATATTTGACCCTTTCCTTTCCTTTCCTTTCCTTTCCTTTCCTTTCCTTTCCTTTCCTTTCCTTTCCTTTCCTTTCCTTTCCTTTCCTTTCCTTTCCTTTCCTTTCCTTTCCTTTCCTTTCCTTTCCTTTCCTTTCCTTTCCTTTCCTTTCCTTTCCTTTCCTTTCCTTTCCTTTCCTTTCCTTTCCTTTCCTTTCCTTTCCTTTCCTTTCCTTTCCTTTCCTTTCCTTTCCTTTCCTTTCCTTTCCTTTCCTTTCCTTTCCTTTCCTTTCCTTTCCTTTCCTTTCCTTTCCTTTCCTTTCCTGTTCCTTACTTAGATTATAATATTAGTAAAAGAATCTGTGAAATGTTATTGCCATTTTCCGGCTGGACCTCTGTTCTTAAAAAAAACCCAAAACTCCTCTTTCAGCAAAGTAATCAGCTCCATTCTTTTGATTTACTATTATTCTTGGGGTTTTAATTTTTATTTTTTAATTTTAATTTTTTTTTTTTTTTTTTTTAATACTACCTCTCAGTTTCTCTTCTGGAGAAAAGTACACACCTAAAATATTTTGGTTTTAGTTTCTGTTTTGATTATTACTGGTACTTTGTTGGATAGAAAATTTAACAGACTATGTCACGAATTAGTGAATTCACATTTTTTCTTTTTAAAAATGACAAATTGTTGGCTTAAAGAGGTAGAGTCAACCAATAGCTACTGAAACCAGATGTGCAGACCACGTGGTTATGGCAAGAATGTTATAGGCAGTACAGAGACCATGGAGCACTACATTAATCATTATCACACCTCTATCTACAGGTGGTCAAGGTTTCTATAAACTTTTAAAGAGATTTCAAAGAAGAACTGAAGAATAAAGAAATGTTTTTCCACACATGATGGAAAATGTAATGGTGAAAAATTCAACAAGCATGCATTTAAGCAGGTCAGCTGATGGGAGACTGCTGTGAATTAATGTGGTTGTTGCAAAAGTGAAATAATCAGTAGGGCTGTTACATTTTACTTTTGTTTTTTTCCTATTCCTTGCCCTTTTTTTGTCTTGTGGAATAAACTATATCTACCTTTTCATAAACCTTTTATTTTCTTGTCTTTAAATCAGTCCCTAGGCATTTCTGTTACTGATGCAGGAAAATTTCCAGATCCCCAGGTTTCTGCCACAACTAGGTCTTTTACTTTGATCATCAAATTGTTTTGTCTAAACCCAACTAGAATTTAGACTCCTCTGGGCAAGAATTGTGTACCAAACACACAGTTGAGACTCAGGAAATATTAGCATCTTTTGTAAAATAACTCTTATATTAAAAATACATTTTTATATGTCTGACTTTTATGAATGTCTTTTTTATAATTATATAAGAAGTACAACTGTGTGATATACATATGTCTACACTAATCTAAGGAAACTAGAAATAAGCATCAGTATGTCATAATCCCTTTAAAACAGAGGATGTTGAACTTTTTTTTTCATTTCAATTTTTAAAAACTTAAATTAGTCAATCAATCTTTATCTAGCTATGCAATTTTTCATCGACTTACTTGTTTTTCAAGTCTCCAATTTCATTTCATTCAGCATTTTCAGAGTTGCTTTCTCATATCTTTTACTAAGCTGAAGCCCAAAATACTTTTGCACTCATTTTATTCTAAACACAAGAGTCCAAATGATGTTACTAACGCAAGTGCATAAAGTTAAACACAGGTAAACATCTTTCTAGAATCAGAACGTATTTCACAGGTTATGAACTGACAGAGAACTAGGTAGAGGAAAAAAATACTTCTGCAAAATAATAATTTGATGATTTATTTCCTTTTTACACTAGATACTTAGATATGTCTTAGAAAATGCAATTTTTTGCTATTAATAAACCTTTTCTGATCTTTAACCACCAGCTTTTCTCTGTTGTAATCTGGAAATTACTTAAATTTTGCCCTAGAGTAATTTAGAAATACAAAATAGTTTCAACAATTTATTAGGAAGAATCAAATATATCAACTTATGTTGTTTACAATGTTATAAGAAGAAAACACCAGTATAATTTTAATCCTGTTTTGGCAAAAGATTTGTTAATCAACCTTAACTTTAAGAGTCCTTTAGCAGTCTTGCCATCCAACCTTGATGTATTTCAGTTACTACTTGGACATCCCAAACCAAATTGCTTTAGACATGAGTTAAATAAACAAACACTTGTTGAGCTGGTAGTGTCAAAGTCAAAAGTGAGACTTATGTCAACATGTTTGCTCCATAATGGTAGCAGTGTGGCCAAGTGAAAACAGAAATTTAGCCATGCAAAGTGGAGTGACTGACATGACAATATTTCTGGCAAA
Organism: Prinia subflava; assembly: GCF_021018805.1. Taxonomy (NCBI): domain Eukaryota; kingdom Metazoa; phylum Chordata; class Aves; order Passeriformes; family Cisticolidae; genus Prinia; species Prinia subflava. Next base: position 70,553,815 of record NC_086249.1, on the reverse strand, counting down.
AACATAAATCAAAGTTAGCAATATTCAGTTTCTTCCAGTAAGATCATTTTTCTACACCCAAATCAATTTAAGCTTGAGTCTGCTTCTGTATCATGGTAAATTATCAGTAATTATTCTGAAGTCAGGTGTAAAAATAATATGTAAAAGAGATAATTACAAAGTATATGATACATTTAAATCTCTTTATTTAATTGTCCTAAGGTCAGATTAAGCGTAATTTTCTAGGGTGAGCAGCAATAGAAGGGCAAGAGATAAGTTTACTTTTTCAGGTTTAGCTTCTCTTAATACTACCCACTGGAGCAGTGAGAAATCTCAACCTATGTGGTGATGCACAGCTCTATGGTATTAGACTAATCAAGCTGCAAATGAGCACAGACCAATTATCTAGTTCCTCGTTCTTGACCTAGGGTCAAAACAATTAAAACCATCGAAGGAGATCTAGTGAGTTTATGCAAAATGAATGCCTCAGAAAGGCACATCTCATGCTCTGTTACCTTCCTGCTTGCTGCTGTGATCCCACCCTACCTGTACTCGAGAACTGATTTCTCGAGTACAAATTAAGCTTATTTGTTCTGGATATTTTTTTGGTTTGTTTGTTGGTTTGGCTTTGGAGGGTTTTGGCGTTGTCCTGGGTCTTATCCCTTTTTCAGTTGGTTGGTTGGGTTTTTTGTGATGAGGGTTTAATTAAATAAGTAGTTAAATCTATATGCATTTTCCATGGGTTTTTCTCACTTGAACTACATATCTGACTTGTATCATAAAAGTTGTAGTACTAAATTTGCTGAAAGCATTTTGTATCATCTGTAAATTAGATGTGTTTTATATCTCAGCAACTATTGTGCATTAGCAATGGTTTCACGTTTTAGTAAAAGTCAGCAAAAATATCTGCTGTCTTGTTCTGTTACTGTGGTAACTAATTCTTAGTACTATAATCAAATTAGTGAAATAAAGAATTTTCAAAGAAGAAAAACAGCTTTTACTCCAGAAACAAAGTTTCAAAGTGACAAAGCCTTTATTGGCAATTTTGGTTTTTTTCTGAATGTATATGATCTGAAAATTTTTAATAGTGTAATCTAACAAAGATTTCTTTCTATTTTACAAATGTATGGAAACTGCTTCCTTCTTTTGTGACTGACTAATAACCCCCCAAAAATGGATGAAGGGTCGATAGAGATAGGCAAATATAATTGTTGTAGTTTAGGAATGGACATCAGTAAACCACAGAATCACAGAATTCACTAGTTTGGAAAAGAGGTTTGAGATCACTGAGTCCAACCTGTGAACTAACACCACTTTATCAACTAAACCATGGCACTAAGAGCCGTGTCCAGTCTTTTTTAAAACACCTCCAGGGACTGTGACTCCACCACCTACCTGGCCAGCCCATTCCAATGGCCGATCACTATTTCTGTGAAGATCTTTTTGGCTGATGTTCAGCCCAAACTACTCCTGGCACAGCTAAATACTGTGTCCCCTTGTCCTGTCACTGGTTGCTTGGAAGCCCATGGGCCCTCCATGGGATGCTCCCACAAGTCCTGAAGAGCTGACAGATTTCATTGCCAGGCATTTTCAGCAACCTTTGATCCATCATGACAACAGGAGGAAGTGCTCAAAGATTGGAGGAAAGCAACTCAAATTGTAAAGGAGAACAAGAAGAAGGCCCCAAGGAATCACCTGTCAGTCTCACCTGGTGATGGAGAGAGTTGGGACTGCTAGCCTAGAGAAGAAAAGGCTCAAAGGGGGTTTAATTAATGTAGATAAATAACTGAAAAGAAGTTGCAGAGAGGACAGAGGAAATTCTTTTCACTGATGTCCAGTAAGGGGACGAAAGACAATGGGCACAAACTGAAACACAGGAGCTTTGTCCTGAATATCAGGAAACACTTTTGTAAGGGTGGCCATGCACTGGCACATGTTGCCCAGAGAAGTTATGGCTTCTCTATCCTTAGAGATATTCAAAAGCTACCTGGACATGGTCCTGGACACCTGTCTCTAGGTGTCTGTGCTCAAGCAGGGGATCAGAGAACCTTCCAATTTCAAACATTAATTTTACTGCAAATATGAGGTATGCAGAAAGTTAATTTCATGTGGAACAACTAAATACAGTCTGTGAAACAAAAAAAAAAAAAAAAAGTAATGCTGGATTTTATTTTCCTGTGTTGGGTTTGATATGCGCTTTAATCATCAAGATTATATTTCCTCTAGTGTACTTAAATACTAAGAGAGGGTCTTTGAAGCAGGACTCTAGAATTTTTGCTCTTTTGATCACATTTTATGTTTTAAATTATAGACAGCTTGATTTGTCCATGTGTTTATTTCCTATCTAAACTCTCAAAAATACTGAAACAACTGTAGGCTTATAATAACAAATTTCAACTTCTGAATTGGTAATAATTTCAGAAATAAACTCCCTTTTATCTCCTGTTTTATGTCTTTGTTAGAAGACCAGTGTCACCCACAATTCTTTCCAAGATAGATTTAACTGTGGGGAAAACTGGTGGTGGTATGACCTTTTTTTTCTTTAATTTACCTTAAATTTTCCAGCAGTATTAGCTTTAAAATATATGAGACATATATATTTTAAAGAGAAATGGAACCTTTGTCAAAATCTATCCTACCTGTTTAGCTTCCAACCACCACAGGGATGATCATCCACTAGGAGTATGCAAGGTTCCTTGGATGTCCAACCCATAAAAGATTTTAGTTTTTCATTTTCTTTGATGCGGCATATTACCTCTTTTTTTCCTCTCTCTCTCTTTTCTTTTTTTTTCTTTTTTTTCCTAGAGCAATAACAGCATATTTTTCATTTCTTTTTGAATGCAATGATATGGCATTTAGTATATCCAGTTAATTTGTACTGATGAATACCTAGTTAAGGTAAATCTATTTTTCAAAGGAAGGTATGGGCATAAACATTGAAAACTATTTCATTAAGTCAGTGACCTTTACAAAATGAATTCCTGTTGAAAAAACACCTAAAGGCAGAAAGAAGGGAAATAGAATTTATATGTCTATTGGTTTTCAAGATTGATATCCAGGAAGAAAACTAGAGGGACAGCGGACATCAAAAACATAAGAAAACATCTATAACAGTTCTTCTAGCTCTGAGGACTGTAAAATATACATTTTTATTTTATTTTAATTTGACATAATAACAAGTTCCCAGTGTCTGGTTGATTTTAATTTATTGCCTAGTAACAACAGTTTAACACTGTAATTTTATCTAAAAAAAATTTGCAATTTTATGCAAGCATGAAACTAATGCACTTTCAAACCTGTTTCTTTCAATGTAAGGAAAAATGTGTATTAGAGCAAACCACAGAAAGCAGTAAGCATGTTAAGTAATTTTTTCCTTTTACTCCATAATCAAATAGTTTAATTGCCCAATGAATCTGCAGATACTAAGCAGGCTTCTAGCAGTTGTCCTCCAGATTATCGTCAGAGCCTCCAGGGAAAATAATCATTGCAGTAATGACAACTTTTAAGGTAAACAGTGTTTCTATTAAATCAAAACATCAGCATTTGGGTTGACTAGAATCTCATTTATTTACATCAATAAAATATGCACCTTAGGACATGCTAGGTCACAGTTGAGTAATGTATTGCATTTTCCAGTGTTTTTATGAAGAATGAATAATGACAGTGGAAAAGCTTGGATTCATTAAAGAAAAACAAATTTTGGAGCTTTGGTGCAAGTCTTTATTTAGAAGGAGCTTGTGATATGAGCTGACAGTTCCTTTGTTTAGACAAGTGTCATAACTTTAGTTCACTGACCAAACTTTCTGAAATCAAATAGGACAATATTTCTGCACACACACTAGGTAAATGATAGCATCAACAGGATAACAGTTTCAGACTGATTTGGAGTGAAATTTTAAAGTAAATATTCTTCTTTGAAAGGAATGGCATCATTTGACTTAATCTAAACTTACGTCAAAGATAAGCTGCAAACAGGAGGGCTAAAATTTAGTCATCAAATCTCTGGGTTACTCTTTAAATTATAGTTTTATTCTCTAGCCTTTTCTTGTGCTTCAAATCCTACTTACTCTCATACTGGGTTTGCATGGCAAGGTTTTGGTAGCCAGGAGCTACAGAAGGTGGCTTTTGTTAGAATCTTCCTCCGTGTCCAGCAGAGCCATGTCCAATGCCAGCCAGCTCTGAGATAGATGTGCTGCTGGCCAGGGCTGGGTCAATCAAAACTGGTGGTAATACCTCTGTGATAACATATTTAATAATAAAAAAAAAAGCTAGTTTGAAGATGTATTTGTGGCCAGAGAAGAGAGGGGTGAGAATGTCAGATGAATATCTCTGCAGACACCAAGGTCAGTGGAGAAGGAGAGGGAGGAGATGCTCCAGGTGCCTGAGCTGAGATTCCTTAATAGCATGTGGTGAAGACCGTGGTGAAGAAGTTTGTTCCTCTGCAGCCTATAGAGGACCACAGGGATGCAGAAATCCACCTGCAGCCTCTGGAGGGGACCCACACCCTAGCAGGTGGATGCCTGAGAAGAGGCTGTGAACCCATGGGAAATCCACAGTGGAGCAGGGTCCTGCAGAGACCTGTGATCTGTGGAGAGAGGAATTTACACTGGATCAGGTTTCCTGGTAGGTCTTCCAACCCTGTGTGGGACCACACTGGAGCTGCCTGTTCTTGAAGGAGTGCACCTCATGGAAGTGTCCCATGTTGGAGCAGGAGAAGGAGTCCTCTCCCTGAGCAATGGCAGAAACATGTGATGAACTGACCATAACTCCCATTCCCTATCTCTCTGCACCACTGAGGGGCTAGGAGGTAGAGCTGGGAAGGAGGAGGGGTGGGGGCAAGGTGCTTTTGAAGTCTTATTTTACTTCTTATTATCCTGCTATGATTTTTTTTAGTAATAAATTCAATTAATATCTCTAATTTGAGTCTGTTTTGCCTGTGGCAGTATTTGGTGAATTTGTCTCTGTCCTTACCTCAGCTCACAAACCCTTCGTAATATATTCTCTTCTGTGTCCAGCTGAGGAATAGAATGATAGAGAGGCTTTGGTGGGTATCTAGCATCCAGCCAGGGTCAACCTTACAGTTCTCAAAATCATATTTCTGAATTCTTAGGCATTCAATGACCTATGCTGTGATACCTAATGCTAGTCTGTCTTCCATTTCCTTTTTCTATAGACAATGTTTATTGTTCTTCATGGGAGTCCAAATCTGACTCACAGTGTATAATTTTTCCTTGTTACAAATCAGTGTCTTCCTGAAATAGACAAAGCATTATGGGAAAGGCAGAGACCGAGAGAGAGGGATTTTAGGAGTAGGAACAGAATGAAATTCAATGAAATTACAAGCTATCTCAATACAAGATTTGCTTGGTGTCGTGGTTTGAAGGGAAGTGAGTTTTTTTTGGAAGTAGTGGTCAAACCAGTCAGTCTTTAGATCTGAGTATTGGCACCTTTGTTGGCCACTAAGAGGTGGACACGCCTCTGAGGACACGAGGGGTTAAAAGCCGGATTTCCCAGCAGGACTCTCTCTTTCCCTGCTCTGCTTTCGGAGAGGGAGCGTCTTCTCCTCTCCCCTGCCCAGGCCTGGCTAGGCCGGGTGGGGGAGGGGAGCAAGGTGGGCCTGGCTGGGCAAGGTGGGCCTTGGGGTGGGGAACAGAGGGAGCTGGAGTGGAGCTGGTCCAGCTTCCATCTAGAATGGAGGGGTGGAGGGAGAACTTTGGAGGTGCCTTCCGTCCCCCTCCCTGTCCCATCCCGTTCCCCCCCCTTCCCCCCCCCGGTCCCGTCTCTCTCCTCCCCCCACAGAGAGAAGGCGCCGAGTTGGAGCTGCTTGTGAGACCTGCAGTGCCTGCGATCGCCTGTGCCTGACCTTGGTGGTGGGAGATAAAGCTTTTAACTCTTTCTAAGGCAGAAGAGAGTTATCCCTGGAAGCTGCATTCTCATAGTTGGTGGTTTTAGAAGAGAGAGGACAGCCTGGGACCGAGAGGGTAATGTGAGATGAAAAGAAGCCCCTTCGATTGCCGGAATGAAGAGGAGTGGCTTATGAGGCTGGACTTTTTCTTGCATAATGATAGCCATAGACGGACCCTGGACCCTCCTGACTATAAATAAGACTGTGTGTGGGTGGATGTTTTTGGCTCAAACCCAGAGACGTTCTGGCCTGCTTCGTGGAGCCCCCGGCCCCAGGAGTAAATGGGGGGGACCTGAGTCCCAAAATGAGAGGATGGCTGGTTTTTGGTACTTGGCCAAAACATCCTTAAAAAGAGCCCTGTGGCAGTGCAGGTCCATGGACAGCAGTGAGAGTGCTGGACATGGAAAGGAGGGTGTCACCCTGGCAGACTCTTCGAGGCAGTGCCATGGGTGACGTGGGAACACGGGATGGTGGACCTGTGTTTCCTGTGGGGGGGTGGTCTGTGGTGCGAGAGAGACTCCTCTCGTCCTGGATGGAATGTGGATTGTCTGAATTTTAAAGGATGATGATTTGGATTAGGAACCCAGGGTTGTTGAGGGATTAAGCAAGTAGATGAAGGTAATGTGCTGGAGTCAACTGAGTGAGCATGTATGGAATGGAAATTGGGGGGAGGAGAAGCAGTGTTTTGGGAGGTTTTCTCTTCTGCTTTTGGGTGGTTGGGTTTTTCTTTCCTTTTCTATTGTCCATTGTTATGTAGTGTAATAAATTGTCTGTCTGCTTCAAGTATTAGGCCTGCTCTGCTCTGTTCTTGACCACATCTCACAGCAGTTCATTAGGTAAAATATACCCTCATGGGTGCATTGGCATTTTGTCTAATGTCAACCCATGACACTTGGGAATTCTTAGGAAAAGAGTGGTATAGATTTAGAGGACAGAATTAAGCCTGCTCTCTTTCCCTGGTAAGAAAGTATCTGTCAAAAGTTAGTTGTGATTCTTGCTTTCCCGACGCTTCAAATAATTCAAAGTCCTGCAATGCTGCCAATGTTCTCAAGGTGAGTTTTCCACCAATAAATGAATGTTTTTCTATGCCAGCACTCTCTGCTATCTAGCACAGTAATTTTCCTTTCTGCTTCTTTACACAGAGGATGTATTTGTAGAGAGTAGCTGCTTTCTGTCACAGGCCCCATCAGGCTTTCCTAGCCCTTTCTCATGACTCATTTATTCTGAGTGTTACTGTATGCATCAGAGAACAAATATATGTATCAAAAGGCTTACTTTGGAATAAGGAGTGCTATGACTTTGTGTGCTATGCTGGATTAGGAAGCAGGACTGATCAACTCTGCCAGTCTGCCATACTCCCAGGATGCCTAGATTATCCATGAAGGACTATCATGCCGGTCTGGGCCACAAAACATTAGAACTTAATTCTGTTCTACCTTGAATAATACGATAATTAAGACTTTTCCATTCTTATTTTTCATAATTCCTCTATTACTGGAAGTACGTTATCTGCAGACTTGGAATCAACACACCTGGTTCACAACTGTTCTGCAATTAACAGTCAATGCAGATTTTTTTCCTCTTAGCTGATCTGAATGGAATTTCTAGCAGGCATAATTGCTGAAAGTCATTTATGTCACATAAATCTTGGTTTGTTTTAAAATTTGAAAACCGGTAATAAATACTTCACAAAATTCATGCCACATTTCCCTGGTCAACATACTGTATTCATAACCTATTATTGAACTTGATTTTATTTACACAGCAGAAAAATAAACCCAGAAACAAATAATAGTTATTCTCTATAATTTTCCAGTGTTGTTTAGTTTAAGATGCATACTGTTATTTCTTTTCTTTTCTTTTAATATTTATTATCTCTGTAAACAAAAGCATAAAGTTATTCTTCCCAGGCAGCAAGGTCTCAGTAACCTTTTAGCATAAAAAGTTGTCCTTTTTTCAGGAAAGTCTTACTCTTTCTTCCCCTGAATAGGAAGGCCTCAGTCAAATATGTTGGCTATTCCTCCACAAGACTAGAAAAAATAAGACAAAAAAAAAAAAAGGAGCTAAGATTAAGGATGACTTCATCCTTGTCATATTGGTAGTTTCTTCCTCTGCTTTCTTGTACTGCTTTCAAATCTTTCATACCAAAGATAGCAGCCAAAAGAATCTTTTCTTCTGCTAGTTCAAAAATATTCTCTTTCTCTGGAGGGCATTCTACTCCTGTGGACAGAATACAGCATTACAGTTATGTTGGTTGGGCTGCCCTCAAAGCGTTGACAGTTTGCTGTTTGTTTTTGTCTTCCTTGTGTGCTCAAGCTTTAGTGCTCTCCTTGCATTGTCAAGCTGCCCACCACTGCCTATTTTTCCGATTCTACAGATTCCTTTCCTGCTCTTTGAGTGTTTTCCCTTAATAGCTATGTGGGCATACTCTTTCCTCAAACCTTTGTATATGAATATCCTAAAAGCTCTACATATGTACTTTCATCTCTAGCAACTGAATGGCAGATAATTAAACTTTAATTAAAAAGAAATCGAGCCATCAAAGTGTTTGTATATCTTGCTTAATGCTAGAAGGGAACCATTGGAATGGTAAATTCTTGGAACAGGCTTAAAGAGGAATTGCCCACGTTTGTTTGCTTTTACTCTAATCTGATTCAAGAGAGATCAAAAAACTACAGTGTCTCATAAGCTAGACCAAACATTCCTCTGAAATATCCTCCCAAATGTTATCATAAGATAAAGAAAACAAATGTACTTTCCTGTGTCTTCCACAAGAGACCACCTGAAAGTGGCACCTGTTAGGTCATTCTGGTCAGTAACGGGATGTGCTTTTAAAAATTCCTTTGCAGAAAGTTGGAAAAAAAAAATTGCAGTGAGCAGCTGTTGTCAGCTCAGTGATCCCATATGCTTCCTGTTGTCTCTGTGAGTTGAAGATCCTGGTTAGGCTGCATTTTGTGCTCCACTGCACTTATCTGAGTCAATCTTACCCTGAAAAGGTAAGCTGGTGAATTGTGACATAATAAGAGCATAAAGAGGATTTCTGACATCATGGAACACTGATGTAAAGATTGAGGTTCTAATATCTCAAATTTTGAACCATAGTTTACAGTTTTGATCTCTGATAATCTCATTTTTCTTGTTATTAAATTAACAAAAAAAATATTTTCTGTAATTATTTTATTTAATGAGTCTTATTCCTCTAAAGCCAGACTGTATTTATACAGACCCTTATTTCCTTCCTACATGGTGACTGTCTGAGACTCCTGCCAAGATTCTGCCTACAGAGATTCCTCCACATTCTGTCTCTAAATCAAGTAAGTCTTAACCTGGCAGAAAAAGCATAAAGTACAGCTCTTCAGTTTGAACTGAGCCTTAAAATTAAATTTGTACCAACCCAGAAACAGCTGTGCAAGAAACTGGTTTAAACAAGCCTACTGCTGTAACTACTTTATCCTACATCGCATCCTCCATCTGTAGTATAAATCTACTCTCCCTACACATGGTATTCTAAAATCCTTGTCCCTAAAATTATATAAGCAAGGAAATATGTCCAAGTCTTTATTATCTAGACAGAAGTATCATACCCGTAAAAGCTTTCTTCAGTAGATCATATGAGAATACTGAAGAACAATTTAGGCCATTAAAATGAAAGTACAAATGTCTTCTAGCAAGTTCTGCTTCAAATGTCTTCTGCAAGTTCTTCATATTTGTTATGGAAATCTTTAAGGTATGTGATTATTTGCAAATAATTAGGACAAAAATGTAATGTCTTTATAAAATTTACTCTGTTTGATAGCTTAAGATTTTTAGCTTTTTATCTATTTTTCATATGCTTACAACTTTGTAGATTGTTAATACACAGTTATAAATTGTAGTATTTTTCCTGCATTTTCCCATATTTGAACAAACCCTTACTAATCAGTAACTGAAACAGTTGAAACTGTTTAGCCTTGTCCTTAGTCTAGCAAGGACACCTTGTTCTGCAATATATATTGTAGACACAATAAAGTGTCGACTAAGAGATCATGGGGGAGGGCTCCATTGGGGCAGAACCCAGGGGAAAATTACCTAACCCACTGCTCTTCAAATTGGACAATATTTGATGGATATACTAATTAACTAACCTTTAAGAAATCATAGTAATATGGTATATCCTGTCTGCATATCACTATATTGTGCACCTCAAAGGTTTTCCATTAAAGATTTGCTTGTATATTATCATTTTAACACTCTTTGGAAAGATTCTGTGTTTTATTCTAGCCAACAAGCTAAGTTTGCTAAATCACTTTTTAAAAGACAGCAGTTTTGAAAAATTTCCTTCCCTTCCAAATCTACAAAAAAAGTGTTATTTTCATTTTTATTTTTATTGAATCAGAAATAAAAAAAATCTTACAAATATTTGTACCTCCTTTTATTTATGCTTTTAGAAATCTTGAAAACTAATTGTAAGATTTAATTGAAAGAAATCATAGCCTCAAAATTTCAGCATAATAGAATAGCTCTAGAAATTAGAAATTGAGCTCTACTCAGGCCAAATGAATCTCTTCTAAAGTCTTCTTGTCAAAAAAACCCAAAAACAAACAAACAAACAAACAAACAAACAAAAACCTATTAATTTTTTAAGTTCCTGAGATCTTCCACAGAAAGCTAGAATTCCAGAACTTAGCAAATCAGTATTGTTGAATTACATATTTGATATATCATGGCTTAAAAGGCTTGATTTAACAAACAGCAGCTACTACTGCTGACAACTTGAAAAATATTTCTCAGATGTTTCTAAAGTCAATTCAATTAAAATGGGTTTTTTTTTCAAACCTCACCATTCAGTTTGCCAATTCAGGAAAACCTTGTAAGTAAAACAAATAAAAAGAAAGATGAATGAACTAATCCTAGGCTTCAACAAAAGGAGCAGGGCTAGCAGGTCAAGGGAGGAGATTCTGCCCTTCTACTCTGCTCTTGTGAGACCCCCACCTGGGGCGCTGCATTCAGCAAAAAATCCTCATCACAGAAAGAACATTGACCTGCTGGAGACTCTCTAGAGGAGGGCCACAATAATGAGAGGGAACACCTCTCCCAAGAAGATTAAGACTGTTGGTGTTAAAGCTGGAGAAGAACTTCAGGGAGACCTCATAGCAGCCTTCCAGTATTTGGAAGGGTCCTATAGGAAAGTAGAGTTATTCTCCTTTATCTATAGTTGTGATTGAAGGTCTTGAAGATTCATCATAGGGATTCTTTCTAAAGGGAGCCCTCAAGAAAGACTGAGTCAAAGTTTTTAGCAGGACCTGTTGCAACAGGACAGGAGGTAATGGCTCTAAACTAAAAGAGAGTCAATTTAGATTGGATGTAAGGAAGAAGGTTTTTTACAATAAGTATGGTGAAACACTGGAACAGAGGTGTAGAGGTGCCCAGAGGTGGTAGATTCCCAGTCCTTGGAAACTTTTAAGGACTGGGTGAGGTTCTGTGCAACCTGATGTAGTGGAAGATATCCCTGCTCATTGTATGGGATTTGGACTGGACAGTCTTTAAAGGTCCCTTCCAATGCAAGCTTTTTTTGATTCTATGTGCTCCATAGATAGACATGTAAGTGTATGCATACTATAATTAAAACTTGGGAAAATACGTGATCAGGATTTTTTTTCATCAAAATATGATCAATAATGATCTGGAGTATATAGGAACTTTTAACAATTTTTATAGGCACTTATTTTATGGCATCTCAAGTACTTGTTTTCAGCTTTAGGAAAGAAATACTAATTAGTTTTATTTAAATTTTTTGTGTGTTTTTCACAAAGCTGTATTTGCATTTTCCTATTCTAGCCTCAACTGTTTGACTCTTTCAATATTGCATGACAAGGAGGATCAATTACATTTAAAAAAAATACAGAATGTTATTTCACATTTTTGTGAAATATTTTTCAAAACAAAAAAAAAATTAAGACAATTAGTATTTAATTTATTTCTATTTATCAAGGAAGTGTAATGCAATTGAATGTGACATTATGAAAATTTTAAACCTCTGCCAAAGAGATATTAAAAAAACTATGACCCAGTAAAGCAGAAGAGTAAATAAAAGCTCATAGTTGCAAAATCAGGTGTATGAAAAGACCTTTGAAAATTTAAGACAAAAATCAGAAGATATATCTTTAGAGTGTAAAACTAATTTATTCATTCACTTTTCAAATTCTAATTTTTATCAGCAAGAAAGTTGATAGTAGGTCTTCAGTATAAACAATCCTATTAAAAATCACAGATGAATCATATTGTGAGCAAAAATGGTCACTGTTAAGTAATCACTTTTAAATATTCAAAAAAATATACAGATGGCTCATGTTATATCTCTATTTACAAGCCTAAAAATCTGATTTCATTAACTGCTACAAGGCACTCCAGATTTTCAGCTCCCATTTCATTCCCTTGGAATTTCCTTGGCATTCTTTTCATTTTCTTTCCTGCAGGACACAGAGACCTACAGCATCTAAAACTTAGTTAATATATTCACAGCACGTCTACAGCTGTGCTTCCACATTGTGGTCCATCCTATGGGACAGCCCCAAGACCATCCCTAATGTATATATATGATTAGAGAGTTTTTCTGGCCAGAAGGAAAGATCAGCTCAGCTGCTACAATGTCTACAGCACTGTGGTTTGGGGTTTCTTTTTGGTTTCTAGTTTGGTTTTTTGTTTGGGTTTTTTGTTTGTTTGTTTTTAATTAATTGGATCTTGTTGGTTTTACTTTTTTGAAGTATTTTTTCTGTTTCAGTTTAAACCTCACTAGCATTTCCTGATATAAATCTGTCCACTTTAAATAGTTTAGCTCACGAGTTACTCGTAATTAAATAGAGCTTTACACATCACTGCAATATAGTGAACTCAGAATGGGGTTTCTTTGCACCCTATTTCATTCTACCTTACACATTAGAAGCCATGTTATGAAGAATAAATTTTGAGCTTTAAGATTGTCTTCTAGTATAGACATTGCTATTACACTATGTATTTGGCATTTACAGAAACAAGGAATTTTAAAAGGCATTTCTTGTGCTTCATAAATATTCACTGAACTCTAACAATACTGCCAGTAGGAAAGCCTACATTCCCAGGGATACTGGGGTTGGAAAACATGTGCCCAGTGCCTCATTTTAAGGCACCAAGACCTTTCAAATCTGGAACATCCATGGAGACTAGGAACTCAACAGCAACACTAAGATTCAGTTAGGTTTGGAGTTCAGCTAGGCACAGAACCTTCAGTTCCAGCAACACTGGTACAAGAAAAGGCATGCCACAAGGGCACCCTCAATGCTGCATCCATATTTTTCCATTCTAGGCCACTCACTGTAATGGGGACCTCACCCACAGTGTCATAATTCCATTAGGGTTAGAATTAGGGTTAGTTAGGGTTCAGAGAGTCATTGAGCCTACACCTCCAGCGAGGGTAGGGCTGGAATACACATGCAGAAAAATAGTGAAAGGACACAAGCATTGCTGCATACACACCTTTCTTATCTGGAACACCTCTGATGGTAGGGAACTTGAACAGAACCCAGACTTATTTACGGCTAGGGTTATGGTTTTGACAGCCAGGAATTCCACAATCCCAGGGAAACTGGGGCTGGAAAATATATGCCCAGTGTGTTATTTCATGGCACCAATGTTGCTGCCTTCACATCTTTCAAATCTAGACACCCATGGAGACTGGGAGCTCAACACTGTCTCATTAGGGGTAGGTTAGGGTTCAGCTAGCCACAGAGCCTGAAGCTCCTGGGATACTGCTACTGGAAAAGACGTGCCAAGAGGATCACAGCAGGACATCTACATGGCTGCCTCAATGCTTATCTGATCTGGGCCACCCAACGTGATGGGGACTTCAGGTGTAGTACTGAGATTCTATTCTGTTTAGGGTTAGGGTTCAGAGAACCAGAGAACCAAAGCTGCAACCACACAGCTTTTTCTGCTCCAAACCCATCCAGCCACCCCAAACTTCTGTCCTTGGCTTCTGTATCTCACTACAACATTACAGTGTAGTTCCACCTATTTCTCACTTCTTGATATTTACATATATGAGAAGGGACTCCTTTCTCATCTATGTAAATAATTGGAAAACTCATAATCAGATTCACATAGGTCTTGTCCACTCAATTTTGGCATCCCACTGTACCCCTCTTGTCAGCATAAGTGAGCAAATTAAACCACAGCTGATTACTAAGTATCATACTCCCATTTGACTTAATGAATATAGCACATTCATCCATTCACCTAAACTATCAAATTAAATAATTAAGACATGATGAATTGAAAGTAGTCCAATCAATGGACTAAGGAAAAAAGAATGGAATGGAAAAAAGAAAGGACATGGTATTTTCAATGTCAAACTGTTGAGAGCAGAAAAGTCTCTGTTGTGAAAAGTGTCTGCTGTCTGTTTACCAATTGAGATGCCTGTTTTTGGGTCAAATAACTACTGGAATACATGCAAACCCAATTATTGGCCTTTTCCCCCAACTTCAGCTGAAATTAAACTCCAGTAGAGTTAATAACATGCTTTTATTACTGATCTAAAAGGCAAATGTTATTTTCAGTGCCTTGCCGGCCAGTTTACCTGGGGCTGAAAAAGTTTCATGCTGCTGAAACTTATGCAGTCTTGGCTATCATGTATATGTCCACATATACAAATTGGATCAAAAGACAGGGAAAGGATAGCTGCTGAATCATTGCAATTGCAAGTAAAAAAGGGAAAGAGATTTGATCCGAATAGGTCGACAGAATACTGAAGTCACATGCTACTACATACCACAGCCAAAGAGATCATAGCATCTCTGGGGTAATCTACCCAAAATTTGAGCCTCCGTCATTTTGTGCATACAGAGTGTTAAATTACAGGGACAGTCCTTGCCTAATCCTCTTTTCATGTGTGTTAATTCTAAAGCCTATGTTAGGCCCCCCTTCAAAGTCTTAGGAGTATCTAAAATTGTGAGAAGAGTGAACAAAGAAAATCATCTCAAGATCAATCCATCTGTCCTCCATGCTGATCAGTGTACAGATAGGAGGCATGAGATGAGAGTGAGAAGAAAGTGGCCTGAAAAGAGGAGCCATGTGGTTTATCTTCCAGTCTTTTGTTTTTTAGAAATATATGAATTCTTCAATCAGGGAAACTGGAGGATTAATTTAATAAAACTAGTGTTGCATAGTACCTGTTCTGAAATGTCTCTCATATTACCCATTTATTTACCATGTTGCCATTAATGATCCTGGCACCAGATTCCTCTGCAGCCACAGGATTCAAAAGAATCAGTAAAACTTGAAACTGTAGTTATTGAATTGATGCCTATTGTGAAATACATAAACAATGCAGAATTGAGTTATTGATTATCTTCAAAATGCAAAGACTGGAATGAAAATATTCGGTTCTTATAACATTTGTCTGATCCTCTTTAATTTATCTCAGCAGCTCAGTGGTGATCTGTTTAGTTATTAAACTCACATATTGAAGCATATAAATGTTTACCTTTTCAGATTTCTGAGGCAAGACTGACTAACATTTTTCAATGAGCTAATCAGAACTTTAAACCATCCATAGCCAATTTAATAGTAAAAACAAAAACTTCATGTTAAATGTAAACATTAATCAAATTTATGGTAATAAAGTCTTACCAGTAAATTGGCACTTAAGGTTTTTATTTCATTTACTCTGTGATTATATTGTATATATTCAGACTATGGAGATATCAAATAAACCTATGAATTCCTAATCATATGAATAAAAGTCTCTGCATTAGTATAACGTATCAGCATTCAAAGCCAACCACAAAATGTCTCATTCTGATGTCTAAAGATCTTGAAAATCCACTTTCCCTGCAATGCAATTACAGAAAATCACACATACTCAGAAGAAAGCAAATACTAGGATCCAGACTCCAAATGGCAGTTAAGTACCTGACTTCAAGCAAATTAAGCAGGTATTAGGTATTTGCATACATTTGTGTATCTAGGACTAAACTACTTTCAATTTTACTCTGCCAATGAAATTAACAGTAACAGTGTGTTCTGAACCCTGTACCATAATCACAGCTATTGTCACAAGAAAAATTTCTGCCTGAAAGCAGGTGTTGAATTTTACCAATGGTATCAGTCTTGAAGAGAAAGAAAAAAGAGCAAGATGAGAAGGCAACTATTGAGCCATCTGATGAAATTGGCAGGAGGGTGAGAAGGGAGAGGGACAGATGAAAGTGCCATCACTTTGTTTTTCTCAGCACCCACAGGAAACCTGGTGTACTTGGCTGCAGCAAATATGCCTTGGCCACCCCGGTTTGCTACCTCCCCTTCTTACTCAGCAACCTGCCAGGCACTGCAGGAGAGCTGCTGAGGGAAAAACAGAAAGAGGCAGTGTTTTTGCAGGATGGTTGACAAGATACAACAGGTTCCACAAGAGGCAAGGCTTTCCTGGGGAAGGAGGATATGCTGCTGCTTGTACAGCTAGACTGCCACTGCTGGAAATAAAGGAGTGTCTGTTCTCACTCGAAGGCATGCTCTACCCTGGGCAAGGGACCAGTCCCTCCACCCAGCCACTCCATCCCCACAGAAGTATTCCAGACTGCCACAGGAAGGATAAATGGAAATGGTGTCACCATCCAGGCATATATTTGTGGTGAATTGAACAAAGAATGTGCTTTAAGTTAGAAAGAGATAGAAAGCTATTGAAGTCGAAAGGTAACAAATCAAATTTCCATTAGCACAATAGAGCACAGACTTGAAAGTTCTGACTGTACTAGTCAAACATTTTTTTGTACAGTGCTCAGCTGGAAACAAGACAATGTCATGTTGCTGCACCTTCATTTAGAGTTCCCAGCTTTAAAGAGATTTAATATCTGTAATCCCACCTGCCTACCTACATTAGTAATTTGGTGCATTTTTCACTAAAATCATCTGCATTGATAAATGAAATAAGATGTTAAATTTGAACATGGCAGCTTGGGGTTCTGAAGACATCAATTATCACATATTCCTTTTGTTCCATGCTGACCTGGTGAACTACCTGTAATCTCATTTTTTCAAACACTTAAACCACAAGGAAAAAATTTATCCTCATCATCAATAAAGAGAGCTAATGGTGACAAATTGGTCAATGTGGCAAGTACAAGACTCTTTCAGAGAATTGTTCTCTTTTATGCCTCTTTCTAGCACAAAGCTATAATGTTCCAATCTACAACTCCATTGAAGGCTGTTATAAAAAACACCCTCCTGCAGCTCATCATACTGTAATAATTTCAGTGCATTAGATATCCTGTTTCTAAAGATTCTGTTGTTGGATTGCTTTATGCATGAACTTTGAAAACATGAGTTAGCAGCATTTCATGTTACTAATCTTGAGGGTGTCCTGAAAATAAAAAAAAACCCAGACACCTATATTTAGCTTGCCTTTTGGAATTGCAGCTTATGAGTGTTCTTCCATTCATTAAAAGAAGCAAGTGAATAAAAATATTCCCCCCTCCCCCCTGCCCCACTTTCTGAACTCAGTGTTCCAACCAATATTAGTGTGGAAATGTGGTAGCTCTGTAATTCGTGATTGCTGTTTATTTACAGTGATCTCATGAATTCAAGCAAATATATGCATTGTCATTTTCAGCATCCTTCTCACAAGCAGACTTGTTTGTGCAGGACTTTGATGTTTTAGCCTCAGGCCATAAGAACTTTGTCATTGACAATAAAATTTATCTATTCCTTTTGAAAGGTAAGGCAGTATTGGCACAGTACTATGGAGGAAAAGTGTTAATGTTATTGCTGAAAAATAAAAATTCAGGATGTGTAACTGTAGCAGCTTTAAAATGTTACATAACCATTTGACAACCACAACAAACCTGAGCATAGTTTCAAACATTTTTAAAATCATTTATAGTTATTCACATTAATACTAGATTACACTTAAGAATAAAACTCCTCTTTGGGATCTATTATGCCAGATAATTACAATTAATGATAGCTTTGTTTATAAAGACTTAAAAATATTTACTCTTGCTACTATTTAAAAACTTGTATGTGTCTCAAAGCAAATTAACATATATAACACGCCATATCATTTTAGTCATGTTTGTCAACTATACAATGATGCTGGATTTATTCATATGAAAGTTGACTTTTATTATTGTCAACTCTTATTTTAGGACATGCCTTCTCCAGTAATTCTACTACATAATATTACTTTTAAATTAATTTGAGCATTTGTTTTTGTGATCTTATCCATCTCCAAGCCTTTATAATGTTTCTGTCTAGAAGTATGAGGAACATTCGAGGTTATATTAAATAATTTTCTAAATTGTTCACAAAATCTATAATCCACATTACTGTTATGAAAACATCTGAGAGAATATTTGAGAATATTTGGGAGAATAACAAATATTCTGGGAGAATATTTGTTAAAGCTTGTCAAGAGTACAGTAAAATATTCAACCACATACAGGGGACAATATGAAAACTTGAAGAAAAACTAATTGTTTTAAATGTTGTGAACTTCTGCAGACAGAGAATTAGATGGACTATTATTTAAGTGATATTTATTTAATTATCTGAGATCTTAGCTTCAGCTGATTTAAAACACATTTAAAAATCAGATCTGAATCCTCTTTGTAAATGTTTTTAGGGAGAGATATATTTTATCCCAGTGAGAGCCGTCATGGATATGGATACACTAATACTATTCAAATAAAACTCCTGAGAATACACACAATGGCCTCCTGCTAATAAGTGTAGCACAATTGCATTTGTTTTGAAGATCTTTTGTGTTAATTATTATAACATTATGAAATTGAGCCCAGGGAATGATTACTCAGGCATTTTTATCACTGACAGCTTGATGCTAATGTGGATTATTTTTATACTGCCCAACTATATTTGAACAAATTAAGCTAAAACAGTGTGTGCATTTTGAATATATTTGTAAAATAGTTGTCTTTTTTATTACATTTTTTTTTATGTTGCCCGGCCACAAGTATTATCATATTCTTAAGGAAGCTCCAACCATAAATAATGAAGGTGCAAAAATTTTGATCAAACTGACTTTTGTTGTATGCACCAGGAATAGAAAAACAATTAACTTTTACATCTTTATCTTTCTGTAAAGACATGCATTAATTTGCATTCAACATTTTCATATCCTGAAATGACAAAAAATACTTAAAGGCAAAACTTACAGATTTGATCCTGTAAATATATATGTGCTTAACTAAGGAGAATGGAGTTAAAAGCCATTATAAGGTACGTTGCTCAGATCATCAAAGTTCTTATTCTGAAGAAGCGGAATATAGTTTTCTATAGATCTTTTATGACTATTTTGAAAACACAGTTTTCACTGAACTAAATCCTCACATTGGAGAAGAGCCTGTATTTTCTATACAGCAACAGAAGCATAGACTTCATTGCAGATCAAATATCTACAAATTTATGCAGCTCTTGATTTTTGAATTTTAACATAACCTGTTTGCATTTGTTAAGGTCACTCAACTTTCACAGTATTCTTGAAAAAAGAAAAGAAGAATGGAAAATAATTTTTATTTTCAAAAAATAGCAAGTCATTATATTTTTCTCCTGGCAAATTATGATACATTGAGTGTAATCCAGAATTATATCAACTAGAACATTCTTTTGTGAAGAAATTTTAGAGGTGACTGCCATGTTATTTGGTAAAACAAAGAAAGAGCTCTGTTGTTTCAGCTCACAGATTGCCATCAAACATTACTTTATGGCTTGCTTCTGACAGACCAGGAGATTACAAACCTATGTAAAGCCAAGAAAATTATGAGCTTTGGGACCTTTCATCAGTTTCCATGAATATATACCCTGGATTCACAGCTGGTAAAGAAACTGAGCATTCTGCTGGTTTGCCAGGTGACCAGAGACATCTCCACAACTGAAGCAGAGTCGTTCTGACTCACTGGGAACCCAGCATAGGCAACGTCACTTATGGACTTCTGGATCCTCCACCAGAATCTCCCGAATTTCTTCTTCTGGTGCAGCTTTGCAGAGGAAGAGCAATAGAGGAATAAAGAATGGTGAAAAAGAAAGCAATCCCATGCTTAAATTTTGCAGCAAGTAGTGTGGACCTGCTACAGGAAGGATTAATATCCACAAATCCTAGCTGTACCTTGATATCCAGAAGGCTTAGTGTACCTTAATTCTGTTTCACCACTACCTCTTTGTTCAGATGAACTGGGCGAGGCAAGCAAGCTGACTGATACAGATTTGAGGGATATTAAGATCAGCTTTTTCAGAGAAAAAAACCTGTATTTTCTCCTGGAATTCCTCTATGCCTGCATGGATGTCCAAACCTTGTTGAAATCTAGTTGTTTAGATGCTCCATTGAAAAACCAAGAGTCCTCTTTAAAAATTATTTAAAAATGATTATATTATTAATTATGTTGTTGTACCTAAGGCTGGACAATACCACATCTACCGAATTCTTATAAATAAAATCTATAAATGACATAAAGAAAAAACCCACACCAAACCCACAACTTTAAGAAAGTTAACACTTATTCTTGGGGTTTTTTTAACTGTAAAATGTAACTGTAATATTCATTACTGTAATATTCTTTACTTGATCAGTAAGTCTTTTGCACCAAATTTACATTTCTACCATTATATTATACAGTCTTCAGTTGGGAAAAGTCAGCAAAAATATGGACTGGAATAGTCTGATGCACACTCTTTAACACAGCTTCACAGCCTGAAGATGCATAAGTGTCTTTTCTTTCTGTAAAGAATTCTCTAAATGTTTCTAATTCCCAATGGAAGTTCTGATAAATAAGTTATCATCACAAAATTATGGATATTGTTACTTAGATGTAAGTATTAAAATGATTTAACTGCTTAACGAGAAATAAGATATGGAAAACAAGATTCTAACTCTGAAGCAAGACCTTCTTCTGAATTAATCATTTGTTGCTGTCACACATAACTGTAAAATCTGAACATAGTCATGAGGTACCACCTTCAACACTATCACAAATTTATGAGACACTATACTCATAACAAGTGCCACAAGAGAAGTGTCAGAAAATTCATGTTTCCAAAATGTCAATCTAAATCATAAAATGTAGAGAAGAGGGAAAATAACATTCATGTGCAGCTATGATCAGCAAATAAGACAGACGACAACGAAGAGAAATGCCATTTCAAGAGCTTTAATATTTTTTCTTGTATGTTTTCTTTGCAAGTTATGTTTCGGTTTAGTTTGGTTTTGATGTAGTTAGAAAACAAAAACCATAATTCCAAAGGAACTATTTTCAAAATTGTAAATGTGTTTGTATTTGCTAGAAAAATAGATTTATTATCTTCTTTTCCCTTCCCTTGCCCTTTGTAACTTTATTTTGTCAGAGAAAGTCTCCATAAAACTTCATTTAAATTACAATTATTTTCATTCTCATTTCATCTGTAAGTCTCAGTGCAACCTCAAAATGGCTAAGAGATTGGCTATGTTATATTGCATTTTTTTATTATTTGACATTCTCCAAAGAATTTCCATGTGTAAATGGTCATAACAGAAACAGCAGCATTTTTTATATTTACAATTTTTCTTTTTAGGCCATGGAATTATTCAAAAGATTATCCTAAACCATTATATTTACGATAGCAAATTTTATTTGGGGACTATATGAAGGATCCATCAGTGAGCTGTTGCTGTTTTGCTTCTCTCTGACACAGGCAAGCAGCTGTAAGTTCTCTGCGCTGGCTGGATTTGCAGCTGCTTTTTGCTGCCATAATGACACAAAGCAGCAAGACTGCCCTGGTGAATCTGGTCTGTAGCTGATATCCCTTGGATTAGATATATATCTTTGCATATTACTGCTCAGGACTTTGGAAATTTAGTTTACAGACTGTATGACCTAATGAGAAGAACAGGACAGACAGACTGATAAGCTGGCTGGCTACCTTTGTTAAAGGAGTGATACAGATGCAGTTCAAAGCCTTTAGAAGAGGCATTCCTCACGTATTTCTCAAGGATTTATTTTCTGCATCTACAGCATTGTAGAGAGAGATGATTTCTCCTTGCCATGCTAAATCCCTGACTCCCAGAGCTTTAGATTAGAACTTGACTAAATTAACAGCACATTCTACTTTTTTTTTTTTTTTTGTGAGAAATATTGGGGTTTTTCTTTTACAACCACAACTGTTCTTCTGCTATTGTGGATCAGTTTACATCTTAGTTTTATTTATTCCATCTGTTAAAAATGATAGCTTTCTCTGAATAAATCTAATCTGAATACTCAGATTTTCATCTGTGTTGCTGTGCTCATTGAATTCAGAAGTGTCAGCTTGCCTGCCCCAAGCATTTCAGAGCTCAGGAAAGGAAGGTGACCTGCTTCAGGCATTCACACAATGATTCAAAACCCACCAATCCTCTTTGATTACTTCCAGCCATACCTCGAGTCCTGCTTGAAGCACTTCTGGGCCGTGTCAGGAAGAAGAGGCTATCCTTGTATGTCTCCAGAGTAAGCTGTACTGCCCTCTCTAAGACAGAAGAGCAAAAAGTTTCCATGGTATGTGGGTCAAGCAACTCATTATAAAAGTCTGTCCATTTCTTTTTCTCAGAATTAATCAAAAGTCTTTTTAGTGGAGCCAGGCAAAATAGGAGTTAACACCTATTGTAGTTCTTTAACTGCTTTTTTCATTTACTTAAAACAATCTTTCAGAAATGTCAACATGCTGAGTCTTATTCTGGCCTACTAAATATAGAAATGAAGACATAATTTATTATAGGTATACAAATAAAATTATTATTTGAAACCAGACAATACTTCTATAGAATTATTCTTTTTTTTTTTTTGCTTGTACTGTGAACAGCACAACTGATTAATGCAGCAAAGAAAAAAGAAAAAAAAAACAAAACCACAAAAAAACCACTCCAAAATCAAACAAACAAAAAGCCACTTAACTAATTCTAGGTCTACAATATTATATTTTTTAAATTTTATTTTATTTTTAAGGAGTGATGGATTGCTCAGTTCTTTTAAAATGGAAAGATCTACACCCATGTTAGCTATGAGTGTCTGGGCAACCACAGTATTTTTCATGGTGAAGGTACAAGATGACCTTATTGTTATGGATTGATTATTATGCAAAATACTCTCTACAGTGAAGGTGTGGATAATGGTCTTGTTTAGAGGCACTATATAGTATTTTCATGTGAAAGTTAACCAGTGATGTAAAGCCAGGAGTTCTGTGACTCGAAATTTACATTTTTTAAGTCTGTATAGGTTTTTCTATATGGAAATGAGCAAATTATGCAAATAGATAGATGTAGATAGACATGGAAAACTTATACATAGAAACATATTAATTTTCAGTAAAAAGTAACCCCCTTCCCCCCTTCCTCTTCTCCCTTTTTTTTTTTTTTTTTCCGAGGACCTATTTTCTTGTTTTGAGTCTCTTAGGTATTAGTCCTTTCAATTTCACCAGAAAGCCACTTACAGATTCTTTATTCACTTGAAAGCTTAATTTGGGTCAATTTATTCCTATGGTCAACTAAAATGGCTGAAGATGGAGATGCCTTAGGGAATAATCTTTCCATGAGGGAAGAAAAGTTTAGTTTTAACATGTGTAAAAATTTGATTTTATTTTGTTCTGTCAGCATTTTAACTTTTAATAAAATTCACTGAGTTACTTCATTTTCTGGTTAGGAGTTTTAATTCTACTGGTGAGGTTATTTTGTTGGGGACTGACATGGTAGGATGTATGATCAATGGTTGAGAAAAATCACCATAGTCAGAAAAATCAGGATTTTAGTTCAGCTCTGTGAGATCTCTGGGTAAGAACAGTGCTATCAGCAGTGTTTCTCATATTTGTTATGTCCCAGTGTTTCCAAAGTCAGCATCAGTTTTAATTCTTTTACATGAGAAGAGAATACACATTTACTCCACTGGTGGAATTCTGGCCTTTCTAAATCACAGACAAAATGCCCATGCCTGAGACAGTCATCCAAGCCATGGAACAAAGGACATGCTGAGAGAACAGTTCATCAGAGCTAATTTAGAGAAGAACTCCACACAACCTTGATTATTTTTTTTTCTTCTCTTCTGGACTATAAATGTATAGAGCTGAGGATATCTATTTTGGGTATATACATCTAAATCGAGATAGATGAATCCTTCCCTTCAGTCTCTAGCTGCTGATGAGCTTACACAGGTTGCTTTACTCATAATGTTCTTCCTGATAAGAAAAATTCAGTGAAAAATAAAAAAGTAACAATCCTGTGGCTCTGAAAGCACAATCTGAGGACAACATAGGCATGTAAGAGACTAACCCAGTCACCAGCAACAGAGACCAGAAGGCTACTTGGTCTTACAGAAGTGCTGGTCTGCAACATCACTCTTCACATAAGATGATGTGAAGAATAAAGTTTAAAGAGCTACACATACACCATAAGCACCTGATGTATTTCTAACACAACCTGTTTGGCTGCTAGTAGTAATTAACCCTGATCACCTCCCACATGATAAAAACGTTGCTACTTGACAAATTAAAATACGGCCCTTTGCTGGATCTCTAAAGATCCATCCTACTGGGCTTAATTGAAGTTGTGAAAAATGGCAGGTTAACCACTTTGCACTTTCAGAGGAAGGCTATGGCAGAAAAAAATTAAGGCTGAAACACAATCCTGCTTCTCAAACAATATATTTCATACCTCTCATAGCTCATTTTGCCCTGCCACTGGACACTTCACAGGAACTCAGGGCATTGGAACAGTTTTGATGTGACTGGACATGTTAGAAGAAGGAGTGTTGTTAGTTTACTGAATGGGATTTTTACAGAACAGTTCAACATTAAAAGCAAATTGAAAATTAAGATTTTGCAAAATAAACTAATATAATTTACAGCTTGATAATTACAAGTCCAGACAGTTAACTTAGATGCTGCACTTAGCAGACCTCAGTGAAAACTGCCCAGCTTGCACTTTTGTTGAGAGGCAAGAATAATTGTGTCTTCTGCAACAGTTACCATGTAATTACATGAAACTAGAGAATGTATATGATATTTATGTTCCATAATTTAAAAGCATTGACAATAACACTAGTGAATGAATAAAACAATCCCACATAGCCATGGAAACCTGTTCTAACATGTAGCAGTTTAGAGAGATAGTACTGTGGGAAAGAAAAAGATACAGCTTTCTTCTTCTCTATCTGCCTTTTTTTTTTTTTTAAGTGGGTACTTGCTCTTAAAAACATATTTCCTCTCCTCATTAAAAAGCAGAAAAGTCTATAAAACAAAATCAAGACAGAGAGACTTCCTCTTGACTAGACATGTTACATGTGGACCTAAATATACATTATCATTGAAGCAAGATAATCAACAAGTGTCTTTTCAGCAGCATGTGGCCCTTAAGCAGTTCCAGTGCCTCCCCATGCTGAGAGAGCACCATGTGTCCGGCAGGAAGGCTGCTGAAGAACCTCAGCCTCCAGCTGTGGGAGGAAGCAAGTCAGCCAGCTCTGCAGAGGTGGGTGTTGCCCCATCGCCCTGGGCTGTAAATGCCTGCTTGTCCAGATGCACCTCACATTGCACTGAGGACGTTTTGAGTACCAAAACCAGACCTCATCACCTGAGCGCTCCCTTGACGTCTCTTTCCAAACTGAAGGCAGCATATCTGGGGATTGTCAGACTAATGGTCATAAGGCAATCTGAAATGCACTGGAATTATAAAATAAAACTGCTCTTTTATGATTTTGAACCATGCAAATGAGAATAATTTATTTTCTAATTACATCTAAAAGTAGCAAGAGTGTTAACACTACACCACAGAGCTCTTTCTATACTGTTAAGACAGCTTTCCTTGAAAAGAGACCAAGGGACTTATTTTCCAAATTTCTCAAGTTAGTCAGAAAGCAGTTGTTCATGCTTGTAACACAACTTTGAGAAAATGTCACAGATATTTTGCTCTGATGTTTTAAATTTAAGTAAATTTAAGTAAATTTGAGTAAATTTAAATCCTAAAAGTTTTGTTTAAGTTTATAGTAAATGACTAGTACTGTTGTAATTTAAAAAATTAATTTTGATTTCATGGAAAAACACTGTTTGTCTATGACTTCTAAAAGGAAAGAATACATTAAATATTTTACGAGGCTTTTAAATGCCTGATGATAGAGATTCAGCATGGTCTATTCTCATGCTGGATGGCCAGGAACAAGAGGCCTCTTTTATTGTTCCCTGTAAAACCAATGAAATGGAACCAATTGAAATATTGTGCACAGAGTCACAGGCACAGGATAATAGCCCTTTTCTGAATGGTAAGAACACAACAAAGTGCATCTCAAGAGCTTTGTTTGTATGGAGCAGACCTCTCCTCGGAATGGACTGTCTGAAGAGGCTTTGCTTAATGCACTGTTTAATGGCAGGGCTCTTCAAGGTCTCCCTACTCCATTATATGTTCACTGCTGCTCCTTGGGTATGAGAACAGAAGCAAAACAACAGGGGAAAAAAGGCTGAGTTTACTTAACCCAAATGACTTCCACTCATTTTCCAAAATGCACAAGCATCTAACAATGGAAAATATTAAATCCAACAGTCACAACATATGAATTTATAATTATAGGAGAAAGGAGAATTTCTACACATTAAAGGCTTGTTTATGTGGGGGAAATGATAGGATTTTCACTGTAATTTGAAATCTCAGAAGTCTTGTGATGGTGAAGATGAGTGAAGTACAAATTGCAATGTAATGGCAATTCTTCTGCTATAACTCTGCAGTCAGAATGTATAAATAAGATATGAATTTGATATAAAAATCCTT
Organism: Prinia subflava; assembly: GCF_021018805.1. NCBI lineage: Eukaryota > Metazoa > Chordata > Aves > Passeriformes > Cisticolidae > Prinia > Prinia subflava. The sequence goes on along the minus strand of NC_086249.1, from coordinate 70,527,164 downwards.
CTTACAGCAAATTGTACTCCATTTGTTTGACTGAACTATGTTCTTAAATGCCTTTGCAAAACTGAGAGTGTAAATACCTCTAATCATGTGTAGGCACTGCTTATGCAAGGACATATTTTAGCTGCCTTTACAAATAATATGGTATACTGAAATGGTAAGCACCACTAATTACATAGAGATGCTTATCATTTATGAAGTACTGGTTTGTTTTCAATAAAGAATGACCAGGGCATGGGGTGAAGGACATGTGGAGAAACATTGCTGTAAGAGGGAATTGTGTTTTGCTTGAAACAATCAGTCCATTTTCGCAAAGAAATCAGACTGTACTAGAGCATATGCATGTGAATTCTTTATGATGTCCAGTATCTAAATTTATTGAATCCTGAAGGCTTAATTGCAAATTATTGCAAGAGAACACTGGGACCCCAGTGCAATCCTAATGGAGATACTGCAGCAACTAGTCCACTGCTTCCTTTTTCTAACAGAAAGAGCAGCTGAAAATTAAAAGACAAAAGATTAAAGACAAAAGAAAAGATCATATTGTACCAGTACCATCTGACTAAATGGAATTGACTGCTAAGTTTAGCTGATCAGAAAGTTGGAATCATAGAACAGTCAGTGTAATATGCTGCTTTTCAAAATACACAAGATCATTAGAGTAGAAGTGCACTTTTATCTTCCACTGCAAAAGACCACTAATATTCCTAATTAAGTAATTGGTCCCTAGCATCTATATTCAGAGTATATTGAAGAAAATATGATTAATTTATTTGATATAAAAATCTTCCAAAGAGATGACACACTTATTATGTAAAGGATTGGGAAGGATACTGACTCCTCTCATGATTATTGCTCATCTGAATAACGAAGAACGTACATGCTGAAAAACTAAATGAAAAAAATCAGTATCCATTTTTCCTATGTGAGTGGATTTCATACCATTCCTTGGCTATGATTAAAAGGCTGGGTATCACTCCTCTGGATTCTGAGGTATGCATTACTTATCACGTCCCAACAGTCAGCAGAGAGGAGTAGCTGCCACCTCCCATGAGCCAGCCTTGGTTCAGTATGTGTCTGCCTCACTCCATGAAACCTCCACCAGTGGTAGAGGGAGCTGGGAACTACACACTCTACACACTGGGTTAGTTGATTCCTTGTCTTTCTAGTTGGTTTTTGTGTGTTTTTTTGGTTTTTTGTTTGTTTGTTTGGGGGGGGGGGTGGTGTATTGGGGTTTTTTTCCTCACCTTCCCATCTCACATGGAGATTTCTTGCCTTCACATTTATAGCTGCTCAGTTTCTTTTTTCTGGTTATTATCTCTACTTTCTCTTTTTTTATCCTTTCTCCTACATGCTCTTCCTTGTGATACAACTAGCGCAACATAATCTCAGTTCTCTATGCTACATCTTCACATACTGCCTCTACAGCAGCAGAGTTTCATTTCAGGTGAAAAGGTTTCCTCTAGTAAATTTTTCAGACTGACATTTCCCTTTTTCACATTGAAATTTCCTTCAAGGGAAGTGTTAGGGAAAATGTTTGTGTGTACAAAATTTATTTATGCAGCTATCTTAGAAGAACACTAAATCCTTTTTTATAAAATAAGTTAGAATGCAACATAATACAAAGATAAAACTTAACAGTATCCCTCCTTGAACACAGATTCACTTTATCCTTGGATATAATATCATCACAGAGAAAATCGGGAGCTGAGGTTGAGAAGGCAGAAGAATGAAAACTTAGTAATTCCTTTGACTTTCTATAACAGATATTTGTATCTCTAAGGCATTCTTTAGCGTGTGTCCATTTTTTAATTTCTGAGGTTTTAAGTGCTTCACACAGGTTTTTTTTATACAACCTTGTGCAGTAAAAAAAAGTCATTGACATTTCAATGAAAATATTCAATTCCACATAAATGTGTTCTGTTTCCATTGTACTTGCACACATATGGGCACAAACAGATTTTTGGAGCCCATATTTATTATTGTAAATGTAGTTAACATCTATTAGTTGCTCAGAAAATGACGTTTTTGTATAAAGTGCTATGCAGAAACAGTATTTTAAAGTTTAAATTGATTTCAAAGAATGTTGAAGTTGACATGAATACATAACAAGCTTGAGACCTGAAAGAGTCATATGTACACTGCACTTAATAGTTGCTGTCAACATTTTTACATAGCTCAGCTACAGCCCCTACTCATGTTTTGTTAACAGATCAGAAAATAATGACTTGGCATAGATCAGGAAAATTAACTGCAGTATTTTAACTGCAAAGAAATTATTTTTTTCTTCCATATATATTCAGAGTTTTATTTGTTTTTCGATTTAAAATTTTTAGTTTACTTATGATTAGCTTTACAGCACATCCCAGGGTTTAAAACTGTAACAAATCAAGGACTTCTGAAAACTGAGCTGTCTTCCTTGCTGTTGTTCCCCATCCCTCAGCCTCGTATTCTCTGTGTCTTACAATTCCCAAGCTACCTCTGCCACTCTTCTAGCTCCTTTTTCGGCCAAAGATGCTAACTTCAAAAGAAAATAATAATAAACCGATTTTTACTTTTCCTTTTTAATCCAAGATGAGCAGTCTGAATTGACAATTAAGAGCTGTTGGTATTCTTTCTCTTCTAATCTGTGGGTACTCTCCTGTTGGGTCTATTATATTCTCAGCCTTTGTCTTACTACATGATACTGTAAACAAATGTCAGTGTTCATCAGTATCACAGTTTGTTTTACTGCAGTAAATGCTTTCAGTTGAATAGAAATGAAAGGTGAAATGCCATTAGAGAAATAGTGTTAAGCACTGAGACTCAGTTCTTCAGAATGATGTTTTTATGATTACTTTATGGCTGACAACTACTACCCGTTCTTGACAGACAGAAAAAGTGAAAATTTTAATGCACTATCATGATTCAGTTCCCCAGTACTTGCTTCACTTTTTCTCCTACAGAAGAAAGCATGCTGAAAAATCCAACCAAACAAAACAACATTCCCATAATATGTGTAATCACCCAGAGAAAAATTTTCTGCTTCTTGAATTTGGTAGAAGTTCTGCAGCAATTGTAAGGGTAGGACTAGCAGCTGGCCAGTTGTGTATAGTGTGTACTGCAGCAGTCATCCTGATCTGAACAATGTACTGGGAAATGGGAAAGGGAAAGCAGGAAGGGAAAAGATCAGGCAAAAAAAGGGAAATATGTAAATATGTGTCTCTCAGTCAGGTAATATGACTGAACTTAAATGTATATAACTTAAATATGTTTATAAATATATTCACTTTATGGGTCTGGCTGAGTTGGAGTCAATTTTCTTCATAGCAGCCAGTACTGTACTGTGTTTTGGATTTCTCACTAACGCACTGTTGATAGAAACAATGCTGTGACTGTTTCTGAGCATTGCTTGTACAACATTAAGGTTTTGGGGTTGGGGGAGTTGTTTGTTTTTTGGTTTGGTTTTGCTTTGTTTTGGTACATTTCTTTTTTCTCCAGCCTGCTCCCTGCAATGAGTAGGCTGAGGAAGTAAAAGAAGTTGGGAGGTGACACAACCTTAGCAGTTGACCCAAAGTGATCAAAAGGATATGATATAACATAATATTATTTGTGTTCCTCATTAAAAACTGCTCAGAGAGTAGCTGGGCATACTTATGGGAGGTAGTGAGGGATTACCTTTGGATCACTTGTTTGTTTGGGTTTTCTCACTCATTCCTCCACCCTTTAAATTGTATTCAGCAAGACTCAGGAATTTTTCAGTTTTACTCCTCTTGCTCACTGCCTCGTCCAGCTGGAGCAGATGGTAGCAGACATTTGGCTATGTGATTTTTAGGTGCCTGATGGGATCAACCCACCACCATAGAGAAAACATGTTTTCAGGTTTCTGAAACAGAAATGTTTTTTTTACTGTGCAAGAATAAAGGGAAAGGTAACAGTTCAAGTGGTGGCAAAGAGATCTGGTAAAAGAGACAGTGTAATTTACAGAATGTTCACATGTCCTGTGAAGGTGATCTTAATTTAGTGTGGTATGTATAAGCATGAGTACTGAATATGTAGATACTCATTGGGGAGATATAGAGAAGGAAATGAGACATTATTCAGTATTACAATAACATATTTAGGAAAAGAGAAATACCAGTTTTAGCTCTTCCTTCTATCAATATTTTTGTCTCGACAGTTATTCAGGTCATATCAGAAAGTTCTATCCTCTAACAATTTGGGTACTGGTGGTTAATGAGCACCTTCAACCATGACATAACTTAGTATCTCCTAAATTTTCCTGTTAAAAACCAGTCAAAATCCTAATTTTAGTCAGATTTTCTTTGACTGTTGACTGCTAAATATTGTTAATTGAAATAACATTTAAATTCACCTCTGTAGAAAGCAGTTCTTCCCTTACAGATAGCGGTTGAATTCCACTCTATTTAAACCATTTGACTTAAATCACAGCCTTTCTGTAAGTTTACACCACAACTGTTAGCTTAGTATTTACCTGTACGGTTATTTTGTGAATTGTATTCAATAAGTCATTTTCCCTATCCATAGTATATGAAAATGAGAAGTCAACCATTGTAAAATTTATGTGGAGTGGAGTAGACTTGGAATTAAAAAAAAAATAAATTTAAAAAAACCAGAATTTAAAAAGCTGAAGGAAAGGCCCTCAACTCAAAGGGCTTTAGAAAAAAAGATTATTTCTATTGAAAATGTTGGTCAATTATTATGAATTATATTTAGTACTTTAGTATTCACTATAAAAATAGTAGATAAAAAAGTGAAGATGAATAGCTTGAAACAAATATGAATAGCTCTAAATGCTGCAGCTATTTCACAGGAGAGGTATTCTTTCCACCTTGTACCGAAGTGGTAGTGAATGTCAAGCTAGTTAATCACAACCTTTTTTCCTAACTTGTAACCTTTTTCTGTTGCTTTCTTCTCTCCACTGCCTCAATCTCCATTAAAACAGGCTGCTCAAAAGGCAGAGCTTGCTAAAAGCACTCATGGGAGGGCCAGCATGTAAAATCCATGTAACATTTCATTATTTTCTGAGTAAGTACAAGCAGCATTGTGAGAATATTTTAAATAAGTAGTGAATAAACAATGAAAACCCGTACACATTGGTCCTAATATATCTGAAAGGATTTTTATTTGTCACTGCTATTTTAGTATTTTGTCTGACTTTGATTGAAAACTTGTTTTGTTTTGTTTTTTATGTGAGCCTTTATAATCTAATTTCTAACAGAAAGCAACAGGGAAATGACAGAAACACAAATCAAGAAGTATATGGAATCATATTGTGCACACAGAACTGTGCACCACTCCTGTCAAAGTAAATAAACTAAACCAGTTAATGGACTTGAGTTACTGTGTATCATGCTTTTGATTGTTTGGGGTTTTCTTGGGTTTTTGTGAGATTTTGGGAGGGTTAGTTTTGTTTTGTTTTTCTCAAAAAGGTCAGTTGCCCATTTAATGTTATCTACTGATGAGAATTACCACATGGATCCAAAACCTACTTTTTACCAAAGAACTATACCTGGATCATGGTTTAGACCTGTCTTTTCACATACCTAGATATTTTCTTCCTCAAAAAGTTCTGAGAGTAAATAAATAAATAAAATTCCTATAAAAGTTCTACCCAGACATTTTATCTCATTGTTTAATTAAGGTTATCTAATGTAATATTAAGGGATAAAGAGAGATGTAATCCCAAGCAACAATATTTTACAATTTCCTAGTCTGAAAAGTAGATGTAGACATTGCCAGATTTATATCAAAAGAGTATTCCTATTTTATCTGTGCACACTGAGAAAGAAGATTCATGGCTCTGAGAGTAAAGATACATGTTAGTAAGATAAATTAATAAGGAATAAAACACATAGATAACATTAAAGCAAAAAGTAAGAAGTGAAATTGAGATAGATAAGAGTTGGGAAAAAAGTGAAGAACAAGTCAGAGTTTGCTCATATCTAAAAAATCCTGTATTCATTTTTATCCACAGTTAGAATTACCATTTTAGATGACAACTTCCAATCAGTCCCCCATTAAAGTGACCTTCAGTGACCACGTTATGGCACAGGCATTCCAAATTGTCAGTGCAAAAACCAAGCACAGAAATTTCTATATGAGGTTGCATATTTTAGGGTCTAGGAGACCCAGGTGAATTGGTGCATGAGAAAAGGTGAGCTGCTTCCCAGCTTGGGATGGGTAGGCACACTGTGAGCAGAGAATTAATAAAACGTTCCTGGTAGTGAACGTGACAGAGAACAAAAATCTCAAAGTCAGTGCTGAACTGCTGAACTGAGCTTGTGAAGTTGAATTATTGTTCATGTTTTTCCTTTACGTCAGTTTTCCCAGAGCTCCATTTTCACAAATGGTGGAAGATGATCATGTGTTTTACTTCCGGCAGGTGTTGTAGGAGAGTTTTTTCCCTTAGTCCCTCCACACTTCTAGGCAGTCTTCCTGTTCTACTTTGAAAAAGACATTTGTCCTTTTCTTATTCTACTGAACTATTTTTACACAATTACTCTAAAATTGTGACAAACAACAAATTTAATGATAAAGGACCTATTAGGTTCAGTATAAGAGCAAGGACCATAATGTAGGCATCATCTTTGGCTCAGTCCACTCTCCAGAGCCTCATAGCCCAGCTACATCTAATTTTTGTTGATTCATTCTGCATAATAGCTATAAGATACCATAATCCTCTCTGCCTGTGCAGTAAAATCTCTCCCAAGATCCTCATCATCTCATATCTTGCTTATTGGAAAGTCTTTCTTTTCAGCTTTGAGAGATGATCTTGCCTCAATCAAATCTATTCAGAGTGCTACTGTAAGGAATATTTTCCTAGCTCACTTCTCTTCCCTTTATGCCCTTCCACTATTTTTCTATCTCATCAAATATACACTATTTTTCTTTATTAACAGGTACCCTAATGGCCAATCCTCACACTACATACCTAGTTTCTGTTTTATATGAGCCCAAGCCTGTGTGCCTTCATCACTCTTGCTACATTTTGCAGCAAGCAATTTCAGGCTTACTCTCATACTTCCTTTCATGCCTGGGAAGATCTCCTTTAAAAGACCCCTAGAGCTATCTTGTAATCCACCATCAATTCTCTTCCTAAAGCTGTTATTGGCTATGATGCATAAAAGAAACCAAAGCCCCCAAGCAACTGGTGCAGTAAAACAATAGTCTATATTGCTAAGCAGTGTTTGTCTCACGGTCTCTTTGCAGTGCTCTGTTTTCATCCTGCATTCAGCACACAGACTGTCACCTCAACTGGAACAAGAAAATACTTCAGCTCTACCATACACCACATAGCTGAGAGGGGTCATAACTCTTTATTTGGATTCCCAAGCATTGCCTAAATACAGACAGCAGCATGTGATGCTATTCTAGGATTTTCAGTGCTCTAGCACTCTCTACAAATAGGTGTTCATTTAACAAAATTTTACTTTTTTTCTTTCAATTTATATTGAAAAGAAAAACCCAACCAAACAAAATGTATAAAACTGTACATTGAAACAACTAGTTAAATTGGAATAGACCAATCTGCAGAAAAACTACATTTTTAATGTAAAATAGTTATTGGATAATAACTGGACAATAATTACTGGATATGCAGGACCCTTTTGGTTATGTTATAAATTTCACTGTCTCACCTGTCCTCTATATGCAGACAAAGAAGGGAAAATGCCATGGGGTTATATGCCTGTCTGTATCTCCTGCTAGAAAGACCCCCTGTGTCACAGGCTTTAATGTCAACAGAAATTTAAAGTAAAGCTAAATTAATTTCTACCTATTTTTTGTCCTTACACTTTGTACCAAATACAGCAAATAAGGTCGCGGGCAGATAAACATCAATTGTAAAGCAAATATTAGAATGTATTTATGTCAAACACCTGCAAGGGTTAAGACCATTGAATAAGGATGCCATGGCAGCCAAGACTTTGTCTAAATCCAGATCCCTTTCCTGGATTTCCTTTCCCTAGGTATGAGGAGGGGATGTTCTACATCAAGACCTTGCCCCTGTATGGAGTCAGGGAAAAAGCAGTCATGAATTTATGTCTGATAAGTGGGGAGACCTTCTAGGTTGCCTAAAGAAATTAATTCTCTTCAACATATAAAACTCCTTCAATTAAATGTCAAAAAAAACCCCAAACAAACAACAACAAAAAAACCCCCAAAACCAACCAACCAACCAAAAACCAGAAAAAAAAACAACTTCAAGAGAAATGTCATATGAAAACAAGTAAATCAAAGGCAATAAACAGTGAAAACTGAATACTCTGCTGAAGTCCTAGTTTCAAATTTGGCAATACAGAAGTTATTTCAGTCATAGATAAAAGGCTTTATATGTCTCTTACACAAATTAAGTGTGAAAACATAAAGATCTTCATAGTAAACATTTTAAAATTTGAAAAAGAGATTCTCCTAAAGAAATTTCTAAAGGAATTTTAATCATCTGACATTATATAATTAACATGTATAACATGCTAAGAAAAAAAAATCTTAATATTACCATAAAGATAAATAAGGTTTTTTACTTTTTGCTATATTTATTGTAGATATATTTTAAGGGCTTTTTAAAAGCAGAACGTACATGCTACTTCTAGCACAAAAGTCAAAAAAGTAAGACTTCTGGGATAGAAGAATGGACAAAGTTTTCACTTGTATTACCTAAAAATGTGCCCAGGCTATTATTGCATCTGTCACAGATGAAGAAACTACCTTTATGCATCATTTATCCATTCAATGGTTTACAACTCCAGCTATTCCAGGGAGGTCACAAATTCACCAGCCATCAAAAAGAACTAGATTCTGTGCTTGGAACTATAATTTAGTGTGGAAGAATTTATAATGCCTGTGTAGCCAGGCAGCTGGTTAGACATCTGAGGTAGATCAAATGTGTAGATAATGTTGCTGTAGTTCGTTTGAAACTTATGCTCCGTAAAATAATTAAAGTTTGACCTTTTTCATGTGAAAGTGTAGTTATTTCACAAGTCTAAGAGTCGAGCTTGCCTATGTTCATAAGATTTAAAAGATGTGATGTTTTTGACTGGTATCGATCCACTGCAGAAAGAATTAAGGAGATCCCTGCAATTCTTTCTCTGCAGCTATGCTAGACAGGCAGATTACAGGAAGATGGCAATTGCAAATCTGGTTTTGCAAATGACCCTAAATATTCAGGGTAGCAGACTTGAAAAAAGTTTAACGTTTTTAAGACAAGCTGAGTAATTCTAGCCTTACTAACTTACTAGAATATGAGGGAGGAGTTTCCTTCTATCACCAATATATTATTTGTGGAAACAAACTTCCTACAGGGCCTATAAATGAAATTTTCCCAATGAGAAGGTCAAATTATTAAAGTGTTTCTTGAAGGCTGCCTATTTTAAACTCACATGAGACCACCCATCTGGCAACAATTACAGCTAGACTCCTTGCCAAGCAATTATGAAAGCAAAAACATTTTCTATCAAACATAAAGAAAACCCTCCATCTAAGTAGCAATGCTTATGTGAATTAACAGGTTCATATTTCCAGCTGCAACACATTTCTTGTTTCCAGTACCTGATACATGATGCTCGTTATTCTTTAAATCAAATAAATCAGCAGCCAGTTCTCAGTTGTCTGTTTCTGCATTAGAAGGAAAAGAAGGTAAAACACAACGAAAACCCAATCAAAACAAAGCCATAAAACTACTGCATTCATTTGCTTCTGATACTTTCTATAAGGACTACGTAATTATATTGCTGCATAGTCAAAACACCCAAAAGTACTTTGTTATCCAAGACAATTGTCACAAAAGCCTTCAATGGTTAGCTTCTTTTTGCCAAATTGCACTTTTTATTACTAGGGTAGCATCCTTGGACTTAGTAGCTCCACAGCTGATAACCAATGGAGAAAATGGAAGAATGACACAATTTTTATGCCCTACGAAGCATAAAACCTTGGGTTTGCTTTCTGTATGAAATGATCAATAAAATAATAATTAAAAAAACCCTGAAAAGTCTTAAATAATACCTTAAAATATGAAATTATATAACACCAACATAATTTTAGCATCAACAACATGAATTATGATGAGCTTGAAATTGTATCAAACCCATGAGTAAAGTAAATGCAATTTATTTAAGGCCATATCCAAAAGAAGAAGGTCACATAAGGTACAGGTTGCCCTCATTTTGTATATTTCCAGCTGCTTGTAATTTCTCTGTGTGCCTGCATTTTCCTTGCTGAACTGTCTCAGATATAGAAGATCTATACTTGCTTCCTGTACAATGAATAAACAACACAGAGTATACACTTGAGACTTGAGGTAATATAATTTTCAAAGGGTGCACAGCAAGCTCCAGGAGTTGGGATCCTCCAAAACTGGGACTGGAACAGGTTTTATACTTTAGAAATGGACAAAAGAGTAGATAGATCCATGATTTAGACTTCAAAATATGTAAAAGTAGACATCTTACTGACTTGAGAAGGGAAACGCCACAGAAATAAAAGCAACATCTATGACTGCAAAGAGTGAGTATAAAAGAAGCACTACTCTGTATACAAGGGACATCTTCTAATAAGACATCTTAAATGAATTTCTGAATTCATTTAACTCTACATTAAGAATCATCTATTTTCTTAAGCTTGTGTTTATATAATGTAAAATTCATGATGTTGGGGTAAGATTTGCCTAAGTTTGCCGTGGGTTTTGGCATTTGAAGGACTTACCTCTGCCTTGTCCTCCTGACTCAAGGAGGACAATTCATCTGTTGATATCAGATGTGTAGGTATTATTAAAAACTTTATTATTTTCTGATATTAAGCAAATATTAGACATAGACACAGGGAACTGAAGGAAGACAATAATGGGGAAACTTAGAATAATTTCACTCAGATCTAAAAGTAAATTAAATTAAAAATGAGTGACCTTATCTTATTTTGCTGTATTTACAATTAATAACTCATACTAACTAATAAGTTAGTAGAGTTAACAAATACAGTGTGAATATACTCAAAAAGCCAGAGAAGTGACACATTTACTATCATACATAGAGCACTGTCAATTTTTAACCCCAGTCAGCAGCTCAGCCCCATAGAACTTCTCACTCACCTCACTGCAAGAATAGGAAAACTCATGGGTTGAAATAGAGTTTAATAGGTAAAGCAAAAGCTACTTATGCAGGCAACCACAGGCAAAGCAATAAAAAATAATTCCCTTGTCACTTCCTATGGACAAACAGATATTCAGCCACCTCCAGGAAATCAGGGATCCACCACCACATAGTGGTGACTTGGGAAGACAAATGCCATCACTCCAAATGTCCCCTCTTACTACTTCTTTCCCCTGTGTTACATGTTGACCATGATGCCATATGGGATCAAGAACAACATCCTTTAGCCATTTGGCATTGGCTGTCCCAGCTGTGCCCCCTCCCAACTCCTTGTGCTCCCTCAGCCTGCTCTCTGGTAGGATAGAGTGAGAGACAGAAAAGCTCTTTACTCTGTGTTAGTGCCACTCAGCAACAGATAAAACATCCCTGTGTTATCAACACTCTTTTCATCACAAATTCAAAACATAACACCACACAAGTTGCTAGGAGAAAAATTAACCCTATTGCAGCCAAAATCAGTACAAGTGCTGATAGATTATAAATATATGTTGCAATGCTTATATTGCAAAACTGAAAAGTAAATTATCTGATTATTTCAGGACAATCCAGAAACAAATATCCCTGAATTCCAGACTATACTTCTGTCCTTGATTTGGTTGCTATTGAATTGTGAGAGAATGTGTCCCATATGGATCATTGCCAGGTTAGCTGGACATTTTTAAGCGAAAACTGACCTCAGAATTCAACAACATCAAATGGCCATCAATATATATATATATATATATATCTCCTTACAAACATAATTTTGCTCACTGTAAATTGCGCCTTTCTATCCAAGGAGGAGCTGTATTCTGTCACTTATATCCTCAGCATGAATTTAGGGTGTCCTTCTTTTTTTGCTGTATTCCACCATTTTGGTAATAAAATTTTAAGTCACCAGAGGAGGACTCTGCTTGGAGAGGAAATCACACAAGTTCTTAACCAGATGCAGGTGGAGCAACAGGGCTTAGTACTATTGTACTGTTTGATCATCTAGAAGAAACTGCAAATCTAATCAGATCCCTGTGTTGAGAACTTCATGAACAAAAACCAGGCACATACTCTCAAAGCAGAGGAGATGATATAACCTCATCCAAAGCCTCCTGTTGCTTTCCACATCCCACACTAATCATTTAAATCTGAATTGTACGAGACTTGGCCAGCTTGCTCTCATCTGTGCCTGAGACTTACCCAGACACAAAAAACATTTGTCAGCTTTTTATTTGGGGTAAGATAGAGGTATAAAACTCCATGTCATGATCATGCTGAAACCATCATATCTATAGTTTGACTTTATTCAGTAGTGAAATAGGGTTTTGTGTCAAATCTCATCAAATTTTACAGAATTTCTATAGCAGTTGTTACAAATATATTTAACAATCTTTATTTTTAAAAGAAGAGAGAGAGGTTGCCAGTGCTATCAATATAAAACTACTGCAATACTTTCTCCAGAGGGGCACTAAAAATATTAATTCATAGATGATATGCAAGATTAAAAAATTAAATATTTTTTTAGGAAAATATTGCTATTGGTAGTTTTACTTCCATAAAACTGAAACTTTACCAGCAGCTTTGATATCATTGTTTTGTGCATGGGACAGTAGTGCACAAGTTTGGAGTCAGCAGTGCTCTGGCAGCCAGGAGGGCCGAGCGTGTCGTGGGAGACATCAGGAACAGCAGCACCAGTGGGATTGTCCTGCTCTGCTCTGCACTGGGGCAGCCTCGCCTTGTGCAGTTTTGGGTACCACAATATCAGAAAGACATAAACTATTAGAGAGTGTCCAGAGGAGGGCAACAAAGATGGTGAAGAGCCTCAAGGGGAAGCTGTAAGAGGAGTGGCTGAGGTCACTTGGTCTGTTCAGCCTGGAGGAGAGTGAGGGGAGATCTCACTGCAGTCACAGCTTCCTTGAGAGAGGCACAGGAGGAGCAGGCTCTGATCTCTTCACTCCAGTGAACAGTAACAAGACAAGTGAGGGAATGTCCTGAGGATGTGTCAGGGGAGGTTTTGTTTAGATATTAGAGAAAATTCTTCACTCCGAGGGCAGCTGTGCACTGGAAGAGGATCCCCAGAGAAGTGGTCAAGGCAGCAGCCTGACAGAATTCAAGAAACATTTGGACAATATTCTCAGGTGTGTGGTGTGAATCTTGGGCGTGTTCTGAGCAGGGCCAGGGGTTGGACTCAGTCATCCTTGTGGGTCCCTTCCAACTCAGCTTATTCTGTGACAACTGTTCTAGGAGGTATGTTTCTCAAGGAAGGGTAACAGGTCAAATGAAATTAAAATGAAGGACATGATTCAGTGCTAAACTAGGCAGTGCAATGTTTACACTTGGACTTGATGATCTTAAGGACTTTTTCCAATTTGTGGTTCTATGATTCTCTGAAAGGGCCCATGCATTTCTGAAATCAACATCACAAAATTAGAGGCAACAACTTAATAAAGACAGGGAAAGCCTGTTGGTACACAATGGCAGTAATTTTTAATAAAGCTTTGTACCTCATTGACCAGATCTGAGAGGCATCATTTATTTCAGTCACTACAGTAGAAATATAATCCTGAAATACATTACCTCTCTGCATTTCCACTCACTACTATATAACTGATTTAGACAAACTGTTAGATGATCAAAATAACTACAAAATTGTACAGAAGAAAAAATAAAGGATAACAGGTGTTTGCCAAAGCTCATACTTTTTTTTTTTAGACAGCAAATAGAATTTTTTAGGAAAAGTTCATAAACCATTTAAGTATCTGATCAAATGAAAGAAGGTACTTTTCTGAGGCAGTATTTTTTTCCTCTCATTTCTTTTAAAGTGAATATAGGGATGTTTTGATCAAAACTGTCTCAGTTACATCAGTCAAGAAGTAGAATCTTAATTCCACCCATATTTTTGTCCATCTTCCCCTTTTAGCCAACACAGAAACAACCAGCAACTAATGGAGGTCTGAATTTAGGATAATCAAGAGAGAGGTAAAAGAAAATTTTGCTTCTTTTTTCTTAATCTGAACACACAGCACAACTTTCTCTCTAAGGACCTAAGTTCATATACTATGTGTTTTGGAAGCAAATAACCATATCAATAACAATTATAATTTGTACTGACTTTTACATTTACCAATCTCTGTGAAAACAGTAATTACTTTACTGAAACAGAAGTTCTGTCATTTACATTTCTCCAGGATGTACACACTGTTGTGTGTGAACAGACTAAGAACGTATTGTAGGTATATATTCTAGCATCAATTAAGATTCCTTTTTAAACAAAGGGCAATCGCTCTCAAAAAGACAAATAAGTAGCTGTGAGCTCAAACTTTGCTATTAACCCATCAAAATTCTGTAAAAGAAAAGGGAAGGCAAAATGGGAAACCTAAGTGAGCTTTCACAACCTCCATCAGTGAACATGAGAGAATATTTTTTTAAAAAATAATTTTATGTATCATGGCAGCACTAAACTGACCTTTGCTAATGATGACCAGGTTTCTTCTCTAGGTGGTGGTTCTCCATGGCCATAAACATCACAAAAAATGGATGAGGGTGCCTTTTCTCTGGTCTTGGAGGCAGTCTCTCTTGTCCCCTCAGAGTGGGGTGGTCTGGCCCACACAGGCTGTGATGGACAATGCCTGACCTTGCATTCTCCCATACTGTGCCTGGATAGCACAGGCCAAAACAGAAAAAAAGCAAGGAGGAGTTAAGTAGTAGAGAAGTTCATGGACCAGTGCTCTTACCCTGATAATTGAGAAACATATCTTCAAGCTTCAGGAGTAATCCTAAAGTCTGATGTCAATTAGTGTATGTAAAAATTAAAGAGTATAAGAGATTTGGAAAGGATGTGTGCATGTTACTTATATGTGTTTTGTATTTAAAATACGTGATGATTTTTCTATATCATTCAAATAGTTTTTCAAAGATAACAGGACCTATAATTGTGGAAATATTTTATTTTTGTTAACTGATGCTGAGTAAATCTTCATTAGACCAACTAAGTCACAATTTATCTCCTTTGCAATGAACAGAGTTGAATTTCATCCAACCTTTTTAGCTGTGTCCTAACATAGATTGGAGTAAGGAACCTTTTCGCAAGTGACCATACTACAATAAAAATTCCTAAAACCTAAAGGAGTGGAATCAAACTGTTGGGAAAATTAAAAGAAAAAAAACTTCTTTTTCAGAAATATAACTGCACTGTAACATTGACCACAATCTTGCTTTCCTGTGGCTTTTTGGCAATTCCAACTGTTGGTCTCCAGGCCAACATGGCTTGCTTAGTGTAATACCACAGTGTAATAGCTCAGTGTAAATGCTCATCATGCACAGGCATGACATTAGAAAAAAATATATTAAATGGAGATCACATCACATGGTACATTGATCCTGATTTACAGTAATAATATTCTGTAGTCAATATGCACTCTCTGACTATCCTTCAGAGAATGAGATTCTCTTTTTTGTTCCATTGCCTATTATATTTGTATTTTTTCTAATTATAGCAGCTGTTTTGGTTTAAAAAATAAAAAGGGATATGACAGTAATTTGTCCTCAGTTATTTAAGGCAGAACTTAGCAGTATTCTACACATTATTGTAAAAAATTTTTACTAATAGTGTCTTACCAAATCTCTCCCCATTTACCTTCTTTATTGTCTTTCATACAAGACAAAATTTTAGCAGAAGTTTCCAGATCAAACTTCTGAAAAGAGACTCTGAATAGTTTTAGACCAACCATCCAGAAAAGAGAGGCTCTGAATACACATGAATACGTAATTCGAAAAAACATTTTGCTTCGTAAGGAAATTAGACAAACAGAACCTCCCAAATTGAAAATGAGACCAAAATAAGTGACAAAAAACCCCTGCACAATACAATATAATTAAATAAACAGCAATATTTAAATGTCCCAAAGTATACCATTGCCTACAAAATAAATAAGACTCAACAGTAATTTAGTTCTTCAAATTCTCTGTTTTATTATTTTTCTTGATCATCATTTGGAAAGCTTCCTTTACATGAAGTTTCTTATGTTATCAAGGCAAAATGAAGATGTGTTCCATTTGGTGTTACCATTCTAGGGATTAATGCATTATAGCCTGGATTTTTAATTATTAGCAGCTATTCCCATTATGCCTTCACATTAATTCTTTAAAAATAATCCAGAGGAGTAAATAAAAATAATTATGTTTTCATGATGAAAGAAAAGCAAAAGTATTGGTAGTATTGGATACAAAGTCAAATTGAGACTTTTCCTTATTTTTTTTGTCTTTCATGTCCTTTTTTTCCTCTGGTTTTGAAATGTTGCTGCTGCTTTTCATGGACCTGACAATAAAAAAGAGACACTCTTATTCAGCTTATTCCACTGCTGGGAGAGGAATTTTGGCACAAATAGAGGAGACTGTCTCTTGAAAATCTGCTCTGAACTTACAGATCCTTCCAGGTTTAAACTCTGACCTAAATTCTTTGTGTCTTTGAGTCCATGTGATTAAAAGTCATATACTGAAACTTTGAGGGGTCTTATGAATAAGAGTTATGGAAAACACTGATTGTAAATTGATTGTTGTAAAATTGTTGCAAAATGATTAACACAAGGCATAAAATCAATTGTGTGATAGTGTCTCTGGAAACATAACTCTCAATACATGAATTTTCTTATACTGTTACATACAGTTGCTATTTATAGTTATGTAAAATCTAGAAGAAAAAAAGTGTAGCAAATATGTTATCATATCTGTCTCTACTCCAACTATGTTTTCAAGAAAATTCTTTGTCCATTTCTGTAAAAGCAGTGGGGAAATAATACAAAACAAAATAAAATGAATTGAAACAATTTGCCTTGTCTTCCAGGAAAAAGGAATTGAGAAAAAATAACATGAACATTGGGATTTTCTCTAAATGACATTGCTTTGATGAAATATCTCTACTAATGAAAATGCATTTTGATTTATTAACCAATAATTCAATATCTGGTAAAATGTTAATACTACTTCTTCATTCCTGCTGATAGTTTTGTTATCTCCATGACAATCAAAATGCAAGGTATAGAAAGTAAAAAGTAACACATGAGATAAACTTAGCAAAGAAAAGACAGAGCCCATTTGTGGTTATTTCAGCTTTTAGAGCCCAACACCCATTAGTTTTGTTTCCCCTGAACTGCTTAATGTGTGAAAAGAATTCCAAACTGATATTACAGCTGATGTCTGTCGAGTTAGGTCTGACTCCACAACCTCTTATTAGTGAATGAAATTATTGAGTTCAGGTTCCAGTGGTGTCTGAGCACCCTAAATATTGAAGGCAAAAACTTCATGGAAGTCTGATTTTTACGGAAGCATGCAACATGCTTCTGAACCCAAATTGTTTAATCCTTCCCTTTGAGAGCATTGCCAATGACAACGATGTTTTGCAGTGTAATTGACTGATGGAAAAGGTCCAATATGTTAAGGAACCAAAAAGGGAAAGGAGGGGTAGGAAGGGGGTATCTGTTCTTTCTCAGTGTCATTTGGCAATCTTATGAGCTCTGAGAATTTGTCAAAATTAAGCTGACATGCCCAGACAGAAGTGTTCTTTTTCTCTTTCTTGGAGCAGCTTTGATGGCAAATGGGATATTATTTCTATCTTTCTTTCAGACAGTTATAATATGCTGTGTTTATTTTTGATTTTTGATTTTTGCTAAATGGTCTTTCAAAATCTCCTTACCTCCTTGAATAAGCAGTACTGCCTAAAATGTCATGAGGTGCCAATACATATTAAGTTGAAAGTTCCCTTGATGTTTTACTTTTTCCAGAACCACTAGCTACTCTATAGTATTTCTTAGAAGCATATTTTCTTTAAGGTCATAGATGCCAAGACTAACAAATATAATTTTATGGATGCAAGAAAATAGTATGGTTCTAATTTGGGAATATATGTTCTCTTACAGAAAATGCACCTGTGCTAAACTTTTTTTTGTGAAAAGATATTATAGTATTTTTCTTTATTAGTGAAATGTTGTCTCTCTATAGGGTACTCCTCTCCTCCTCTCACAGCCTTAACCTGCAATTACTGCAATAAAATACTGTAGCAGTCCCAGAAACATAATTTTAAAAAGAAAGCACTTCCTGAAAAGCTACAGTATTAATACATTAGCATTTTGAAAATTGCATTCTTTGAAATGAACCAGTGTTAGTGAGGGTGGTAATTCTGAAAGACTCAAAGTCAGATATACTTTTGCACTGCAAGATAAAACTAGTTTGGATTTTTCCAAATCACTAAATTTGAAATGTTAACACCAAATATTAGTCAAACCATGTTTCAGATTCCAGAAAGGAACTGTAATATGATAAGCTGTGATGAATCCAGAGAACTTCTGGCTTGTTTTTGAGCTCCAAAGAAAAGGAGTTTTAGAAATCTTTAATGCAAACTATCACCAAGTCTAACCTGAAAATGTAATGCAATTAATGACATGAGGATTTTTAAGTTTTTTAGCATCAAATATAAATTTATAGCTCTGCTTGATTCTTATTCATAAACATGAGTCAAATTTTCTGTCAAACACCTTTCAAATTGGGTTTCTTTAGAAATGTTACAGGTTTATTTTGACTAACCATGATATCTATGGAGCTGTTTTCTTCCATATCTATCAATTTAAAAGATATTTCACTAACAGTAAAATCAAACCTATTTTGCATGCACACATTCATATAGTCCATAAATACATATTCATATGCATACACATTATGTACAAAGTGGGTGCATCTGTATTTATACATCAAAGTGATTATGAAATTAGCCTGAGTAGAAAATTTTGAACAAAAAATAGAAAATGCTGAGAGTCAATCTAAACTTAAGTATTTTTGTAAGCATATCAGAGGCAGTTAGGGCTGAAATGGTGTAGAAAAATTATATTTTACATTTTTTTTCTGATTTCTTTCTGATTTTTCTAATTTTATATTTTCTTTAGAAATTCAAAATGCACAAAAGTCTAAATAGGATAAGAACAGACATGCTTGATCAGAACAAGGATCTCCCTATGCTAGCACCATATCTCTGATGTTAATGATCAGTAAGAGATACCTAAGGCAAGAATTACAAAACAAAACAAAGCAAACAAACAAAACACAAAACCAGAAACAAACCAAAAAACCCCAAGCAAACAAGAAAGAAAGAAAGAAAATAAGAGAGGGAAATTAGAGAATGACTAACTCTTTCAGGCCCTGGTAGGTAGCATACTTGGATATTTTACTGAACATTGAATATGGATCACACCATTTTAATGTACAGAGGAGTGCCTCTGTCTACTCATCCTGCACTGCCCACACCTGCCTATACATAACATCCCTAGTGTCACTTTGTGCCAACGAGTCCAGATTTCAATTCTTCATCAAATTAATAATTCCTGGAATATTTTCTTTAAAAGAAACAGTTAATATATTGCTTCCTTTCCTCAGTTGCTCTTGTTTAAATAATTTTTATCTATTTAGTCTTCCCAAAAATAGCTGATCATACTTGCCATTCTTCTAGCATTTCTACAAGGTCTTTTTCTGACCATTGCTGAGTTTCAGAGATCTGAAATGACTCACAGAACTTCTTTGCAATTAGAAGTAATTTAAACTCTCCTATTCTACATATATTGTTAGTATTATTTTTATTTGTTACTTCATGTGAAAGTAATATAATTTACAAATTTGTGACCTCTTCATTTGATGACCTTTTCATTCAGTACTGTCTGATCTTTGCACAACCATTTACAGCCACATTTAGACTTGACTATTCTCAACAATTTTCTGTCATTAAGCAGACTTTGCTACCTGTTTCCACAAGTTAAAATGAAAGCTTTGCAGCCAAAGAAGAGGTCAGATTAAATTTTAAAAAGGTATTTGATGTTTTTAAATCCACTTTTTGCAATGTTCTATCAAAACTGATAAATAAAAAAATCTTTCTTTAAAAAGTATCTGAGCAATCTTATCATGAACAAGCTTCTGTGGTGGGAAAGGAAGAGAGAAAAAAAGGAGAGAGAAATAAAATTGAAAAAATCCAGCATTTTCCTTCAACTGGCTTACACTTTTCTGGACAACCTTCTTATTCTTTTGTTGATAAATGAAAAGACCTTTTTCCTCAGTCACTCATATCCTTTGTTTTGGCAAAGTTGCTAGTTAGTCTGTAAAGTCATTCATGTCATACATTCCACCTATTACAATAAGATATTATTTTATTTAATAGAATTTTATGTAGTCAGTGGAACTTTTTCTGCATGAGCATTGTATAGTTTACTTGATAAACAGAATTCACCTCCTAGCATTGATACCAGGTGCTTCACTGAGGAGACAGAAATGCAATCATGCTAGTAACAGTGGCTGAGGTTGGCTGCACAAAACCAGAGATGGCATCTGGGTTTCCCACAGACATGTCTGTGTCTTCTAAAACCATTAGATTCTAAAATGTCCCCACCTATATGTGAAATTGTGTCTATGGAAACTTACAGGTTAACCTTGAAGAAAGCATACTGTAGTTCCTTTTTTATTTTTACATGTATCACAGGAATAACCAGGAGCTCTATTCAGCCCTCAAGGCTGCATCCAGATTTCTAGTTAAAAAAATGCAGTCTCCATTCTGCAGAAACCTTATTCTGATAATGACTAGATGAAATATAAGGATAAAATAAATCCATAGATGGAGAAGAGAGGTTTAAGGTGACAGCAACAGAAAATTTTGGAACAGACAAAGAGAATATGCTGCAGCTTTGACCTGTTGTTGATTGATTCCAGTTCATGCAGAATCTCATGGAGATGGTAATTCCATGTCTCCATTTTATGTCCTTGCTAAATCAATGTATCCTATGTGTTGTTGTCATAAGCATTTCAAATGAAAATTGCACACATTGGTATGTTTAAATAGCCATCAGTTCTTATATTACTGAAGCTCACTGAGATAAAAACTTTTCATCTTTTCTTAAATTTTGCAGGATTCTTTTCTTCTAAGATGCAGCAAAATGCCATTTGTTTTGCATACTTTCCACATTGGAAATTGTTTATCAACCAATAGATAACAGAAAATACTTCCATTGCAAACTCATTTTGAATCTTCCTCTGGATTTGAAGGCATGTAAATATAATGACTGACAAGATATTTTCTTAAAATTCTGAAGGAGGTAATCATAAAAAGGTATCTTCAAGAAAGATATTACCATTTTAGTTGCATTAACTTTCCTTAAGCAATGCATTGTATTCTTAATCCCAGGTCTTCCTTATCCTTGGCTGCCTTTTCTCAACATGTATGAACCATGAAATATTCAAAGCAACCTACTATTTAAAAATGAGAAATCAATGGTTCTGTAGAGGTACTTATAATGGTCAGCCTAAAAGAGGAGCAAGACTAATATGAGATAACATTATCAGTGTGGTTGCCTTAATTAGGTTCTTTACTTGTAGCCTCCAGAGATTGATTTCTAACCTTTAGATACTCTAAATCACTATAGGAAAATTCCATTGACTATATAAACAACTTAGGTTTCCATATTCAGAAATTCCTACTAGGTGTTGAAATTCTTTCCTCCTCTTGACCTCTTTGTGTTTTTTTTTTTCTGCTAAGTGTTTTCATCTCTTTCAGTTGTGAAAATTTAAAATTAAAATATTAAAAAAAATCAGCGTAACATAATATTTCCAGAGGATAGAAATTGGTATATCCATCTTTTGGGGCTCTGAACTACAAAATTCAGTACTCATAGGCCTATGAATTCAGCAAGGAGCTTTCTTTGTGGTGGTTTCTCATTGCATCCTCTCAGTATGGATTTTTTGTTCAAATAACAGCTACACATATTTAATAGATATACAAAAGAAATATAAATAACACTGCACTCTCATTTTTAAAGATTATTTTTGATAAATGCAGTTCTTTGTCAAACACAGTCATGGACTTTGCTCTTTTGGCAAAAGCCATGACTACAGTGTAACAGCCTCCATGAGGGTTTCTACCCTTTAGTCTGCTTCATTAAATATCTCAGGTGTCCAGTGTCAGTATGGGGTTGTGGTCATCTGAAAATCCATATCAACTAAACTAGCTAATTTCCTGAACTCTTTGGATAAACAAACTCATTTATTCTGATAAGTGAAAGCACTTGGAAAAGCATATGCTGCTGGTCTGAGCACAAGACTGACTCACTGACTTTCTAGATAGCTAAGATTTCTTATGCAGGTGGCCGAATTTCAGATTTACAACCTAGGCCTGGAAATCTACTTTGCCTTCTCTTTTTACTGTATTACTGGAGCTATAACAAAGCTGAGAATTAAGTAACACATTTTCCAGCATGTACCTCACAGTTTCTTCCATGTTAGTCTTCCATTCCTGCAAAATCATAGCCCTCTGCAGTTATGGATATCTAATTTGGACAAAGGTCTCATTGGGAAGTCAATTAGGGTCTGCAGGAAGTTCCACTAAATTAGTACCTCAAAAATTGAGGAAAAACCCTTAAGTTTGGATAAAATTAATAAAGCTGATATATATTTTATTCTAAGATATTCCTTCTGCGGTGAATTTTAATTTTTTATAATCTAATAATTATTAGAAAATTATTAATAAGGAAGTTTTCTCCAATGTGGTGTGGATGCACCCAATGGAGTGCACAAGACAATCAACTGGGGTGCAGGAGGATTTTTTTTTGTATCATTATTAAATAATATATTTTTTTAAAATAGCAGATTTCATCTTTGTCTCATTATTTTTAATCCCATTTTATGCATGTTTTATAATGTCTATAATATGCTATTATAGTAGTACATGTATACAAATTATAAAGAAAAACACAAATGTGCATATATTGGCAGAGAATGCTCATAATTTTTTTTATGTGATTGCACAGTCAAAAAGGTTTAGATACCACTGCAATGAAGAATCAATGACATTTACAAATCCTTTTAAAAGTACAAAAAGTTTCATGTACAGAAATCTCTTGCCTAAATTTTGTGAGCAAAATTAAAAATTGCAGCATAAAGCACTAATCAAAATCAAGATAGTGCATTAAAAATCTGTGAACAGTTCCATAAATAAACACTCTTCATAATCAAAGCAGCTTGTAAAAATCATCTTCCTATCTGATATGAGTGGCATTTAAATTCTTCCCTATTCCTTAACAATTTCCCTATTAGGAAAAAGGTCAGAGATAAAAAGAGTTACAGATGAATACACTTTAATGCAGCATGGAAAAGAAAAGCCTCTTTTGTAAAGAGGACTCATCTCTTGCTAAATCTAGATAAAATAAATTTAAAAAATATATTTCCTGCTCAGCTATAAAATATAAGCAGCCACATACATGGAACAACTATTTTTTATTATTTTTTTGCCAGTCCTTGACAGAAAAATTATGCTTGGGAATTTGAAACTCTTATACACCATTCACATGTACCTAATAAATAATGACAGAGAACTGGGTAAGCCTAGTGGCTTACATGTCTGAATAATATTTACTTAACCAGAACATTAATGCATCACTTTTTTTGTTTTGTTTTGTTTTCCCTGGGCTGCACGGTTCAGCTAACACAATTGCCACAGTCATTCTCTCAGCAGCACCGAAATCTACATTTAAGTGCCATCTGTGAGGCAGTCAAAAACTGGCTGATTCTGTGCCTTTGTTGTCCTGTATGATGTTATGCCTTGGTTAATAACTGAGAACTCAAGCACAGAGAAAGATGAATCTCTCTGATGTCATTCCCTTCATTGTATGTGGAGATCTGTGCCCCACCACCTACTAAGCTTTCCCTGACTGACCCGTGTTTACCTTCTGTTGGTGCCACTTCCCACTGTGTTATTGATGTGCTTTTCTGCCCAGGAAGCCGTCCTTCTCAATGCACTTTGTTAAGCTCGGGCCATGGGCACACACTGTTCTTTGTTGTACTGTATATGAGGAATGTTTTGGAGGGGAGCACTGATGGTATCAACCATTAGGAGTTAAAGTGTCCTCGAAGCCACAGAAGCAACACACTGCATTGCCAACACACTGCATTGCAGGAATTAAACTTAAAAGCTATTCAATTTTGAGGTTTTCGTCTCATACCAAGTGCCTGTCATTTACATATTAGGAAGCTATGTGCTTCTAAACACACAGACTAGGCATGTTTCAGTCACTTTTTGATTCTCTTCTCTTATTGTTTAGGTTTTCTTCTTTTAGTATTGTTCACAGCTGTGCGGAATGGCAATCAACATTTAAGATCAGCAACACTATTAAAGAAGCAATGTGCCTGTTGATTAACCTCTGAAGAAACCACATGTGGAGGCAAGAGATTTTTTTTTTTTTTAATCTTATATTTAAGGGTGTTTCCCAAAATGCAGAGTATGTTTTCCATCACGAGTTAGGGAAAGAAAGGGGGGGAAACTGTATGCAGAAAAACTCTGGTTGGCAGGAAGACAATTAATGAGGTTATGGTTTGGTCAATACATGACAGAGCCAGATCATGAAATTTTTGGGTTTCATTTCCCAAAAGAGCAGAAAATTCACCTCTAAAAATAGTAGGAAATGCTCCTCCTGGGCTTTTATTTTTTTTTGTCCTCGTGGTACGGGTGGTGTTTTCACTAAACCTCTAATACCTGCTTATATTTCCTGAGCAAGTGTACTGGTGAACCAACTTACTCTCTTTTTAATTCTTGTCATTATTCAGAAAGAAATCCATGAAAAGGTGGCTGTTCACTTACGAATAACAAATCCTGTAAAATTATACCCTGAATGAGGTCTTTCCTTCCCTTCCCTCTGTGCAGTTTGTCTTCTAAACTTAATCAATTCTGACTTTGTCTCTGCAAGAAATGCCAGTTGTGCATTCTGATCTGAGTTATCCCACCTAGGGAGAAAAAAAATGTTTCAAAACACATGTGGAACAAGAGCCTTGATGAAGCAAAGTGATGAAATGATGACTAAGTTTAATGAACACTATGATTTAAAGCATCTAGCCTTTGTAAAAAAAGAACATCTAGAGAGTTTTCTTTCCTGACTGCCACCTCAGGTGAGTTGATATTGGGTCTGTGACAGCACTACTAATTTTTGTCTCTCTCCTAGAAGTGCGGCAGTCCATACTATCCTATTACTTATGCTTTTTATTGCATAAATGCTGCTTGTTCTTAGCAGAAGTAAAGTATTAATGAACTTGTGGTGGCTTCAAGGGGACCAACTGGATTAATGGATGATAGACATGTTAGACAGGGGGCACTAATCACATCATCAGAGCCTGTTTAATCTGAATGGCAGCATCTGTGATGCTCCTGAAACAAGAGGCATATGTGAAAAATTTGTTTTCTACCTTTACTTGCAGCATTAATAGTGGTAATAATTAAACATTTATTCTTGCAGGGAAAATCAACATAGTGATTTGATACATGAGCTCCCTAGTTTCTTTTAAAGTGGATCCTTAGATATTCAGAAAGGAAAGCAAGAAAGCAAGCGCAAAACAAATGTCAAACCTGGACTTTACATGATTTTAACTTGTCTACCACCTTTGCTTGATTCTAAAATAATAAATTCAACTAGCACTAATGACATATTTTGATAACATCTAATATTATGTTCAACTTATGAAAACCTTTTTCCTCAGGATTCTTTTTATTGTATTTTTCCCCCTTTATATCATCTGTCTGTATAAAAGGTGAAGGATTTTTCAGGATACGGGTTTCTTTTTTCAGTTACAGAATAATCAGAAGAAAGATCAAAATTAAGCAGTGAAGATCTGAATAAACCACTTTCTAATGTATACTATCTAAATTCTGTGGGAGTAATAGGAAAAAAAAAAAAAAAACGCCCAAGAGGAGAACTCCCTACTGTTTTCAGAGATGAGTTTTCTGCTCTTGTGGGAAATGAAACCCCAAAAGAGAAGGTAGTGAACACTACTTCTCTGGTATTTATTACAAACCCATTAATCATTAATGTTCTATTTTGTTAGTCAATCAGTCGTAACAGAGTTTCATAGAGACTTTGTTGTAATTTAGCATGTCTCAACGTCATTTTTTACATATCAAATGGCTTTGTATTTGATTTTACAATCAATGGCTTGTATTCAAATTCAAGAGTTTAAGGACTGAAGAAATGGATTTGATATTTCCCTAACTGAAAGGTCTAAAGAAAAGTAATATTTCATATTTGACACTGCCTTTTTCTTTATTGATCACTCAGTAGAGCTGGAAAAGATCACTGATGTCACTATTGCTTCCCTGCTTCCTGTTTTATTAACGATGATATATTGCTCTCATTGGAAATAAATACACTGGAAGCAATAGACTAAGAACAGGCAAAAGTGCCATGTCAGTTCTAGTCATTTGTTTAATCTTCTTATAGACTAGTTATGGGTGAAATACTACAAGCATGCTTATTAATTCATGTTCTGTTTGCAGTTGAAAATATGGACTAATTCAAGGCCAATTCTTTAAGATAAAAACAGTTCTTGCATTCTCAAAATATATTTTTTTTCTTTTTGACAAACTATTTAACAACTTATGGATCAGGGGCTATTACTTTTTTCTCTATATAAGCAGTAATTTAGGGTTTTTTAGGTTTTAATTTTTTGTTTTAATTAGTAGCAATGTTTTAATTTAATTTGAAAAGGAATTAAAGAAGAAAAACAGGACTACTAAGGGATTCGCAGCTAGCTATACATAATGACTTACTTTTTACATGCCAATAAAGACAATTTTAGATCTAATGAGTGATTTCAGTAATTATTTGTAACATGAATAAGCATAGCATTTGCAAATATAATGATGCACTGTGTATCATCATATCTCTCTCAGGAGATGCAGCATCATATCTTTCAAGACACTTCATAAAAACACATGGCCTTTGTTCATGAAAATCAGAGACAAATGTACAGTTGCATCCTATATATTTTTTGTAGAAAAAAAAATCCATAAACCTTTCTCTTCATCCATTTCTCAGCTGCAGTGTGCTATAGACAGATCTTTTAAATGCCAGAGTGCATTATAGAAGATATGACTAATCTAGAGAATTTCCATTTGAAAGAGAAATGAGTAATAATTGATTGGCCTAGATCCAAAGTCACAGTGGGGTTCAAAAAGCTTGTAAGTGCCCTCATAAAAATAGAAGCTGTATCAACCAATTGAATTTAATTATATGTGAAGGTGATGAGGGAGCTAAACAGCCTGTAATTGGAGTCCAATTACTCAGCTGGTCTTCCATAAAATTAATTCATCTGAAAGTTTGCCATTGTCCCATGCTCGAGGCCTGCTGCTGGTTTAATTAGTTAATACTGAGGAATCTTGAAACATTACATTATTTTGTCTTTATTGCCAATTATGGGTTAAGGAAAATTGTGTATAAAATATTAACATCTGCTTCCAGCACAACTTGGAGAGGGCAAAGGCAAAATATCTTATACTTAATCATGTTAAGAGGAGGAGAAGGTCGTTAAACACAGAGAAAAATCTTCCTGCTAGTGAAGGCTTATCAAATTAAAAATCAAGATGCAAAAGATAATTTGAATGAGATGTAATGAAAATATGAAATATAACAGTTTATATAGGAGCTTCATGCAGAAACAGTTTAAGTCTGTTATAGAGTTCAAGAATCACTTGGATCCAGAGGAAAACCAGAGAAGAAAATAATTTGGATCACTGTCCTTTTGCTCAGTAGTAGTATCCATTCCTAATAACTATGGGAGTGAGTGCAATAGCATTCCTTGACTTCCTTCACTATCAGCAATATACCACTCATGTCTAAACATTAACATTAAAGAACAATATTTTATTCTGAAGAGTGTTTTTGTAAAAGGCTTACTCACTCAAAAGTGAACAGCTGCTCAATATTGTTCCAGCAATTTCTGTCTCTCTTTTTCATATAAAATCTGTGTAGACAACTTGAAATTAAATGGAAAAGAGACAGGAAGTACCTGCACTTAAATTAAACTCTGAAAGACAAAACCATTCAGTCCTGGTTTATTTCAAAACTGTCTGCAGAAACCGTAATATTTTCTACTGTTTTAACAGATTTTAGATCAGTCTTCTGGATGGTTTGAAATCTTTTATTCTTATGGTAATGTCCAAAATAATAATCATTGAAAACAAAAGTATTTTGTGGTCAGAAGTGGGCACTATGTGCTACATGATTCTAAAATATTTTTTGAACTTGAAATGGTGAAGGAGAAAAAATACTTGATGAGTCCCAGGAACGGTATGTATTGATTTCCCCAAAGACTCATTCATATCTACAAAGAGCTAATTACAGTATGAAGGATATTAAAAGTTCCATTTTGGAAAGTTTGGGAAAAAGTGTCTCAACAACAAGGTTTTTTTCTTTTTTTTAAGAGTTAAGAGTTAAAATTTAAAGAGAATCCATTTTGTGAACACTGCACATTGGATTAAAGCAGTTTTTTAAAGACTTACACTACTGTACTTTCTCAGACATACAATAAACAATTTTATAATAGTCCCATTGAACATATGTAATACAAATTGCCAATAATGTTTTCTATACCTCTTCCAGGAGTAGAACTATTGAAGTGAGCTACTTTTTGAACTCAATTAACTAAATTGAAAATGTGGAGATAAATCTCTACTTACTGGAGTAATATTAAAGTCAGATTTTTAAAACAAAATATACTGTGTATTTCAGAAACTCTGAGAAAGTGGCTAATCTCTTAAGGCCGAGATTTCATGATGACTCAGAAAGGTAAAAAACAAACAGAAAACCCTCAGTGAAAAAACGAGTCAGAAACTGAAGAACTTTATCTAACTTTTAAAGAAAAATAAATATAAGGCTTCATTTCCTAAACTTTAGAAGGAAAGTGTTGGAGCCTTAAACATTCTCTTAAGCCATAGAGATGCATTAAGTTTCCTTGATTAATTTGAACTATTTCTATTCTCTGCCAGCTCTGTAAAACTTGAAGAGATGAAACAAAAGAGAGATGATGAACAGTACAGTCAGGAAGGCAAGGAAATTATACTGGTAAAACCTAAGGGCTTCCTGACAAGGGAGGGTCTGCCACAAAAACCATTACAAATTCTCCAAAAATTTGGTAAACAAATATCAAACGGAATTCACTACACGTAATTAACATATAGGATTACTCCATCATGGGTGATAATAGGCTAATCAGTGGATGATTTCTAAGGTTCAGTTTCTGTGCTTTTCCTTCTGCCCATGGCAAGAAGGCCAAAGGCAGCCCAGGCACAGGAACTGAGCAGCTGCTGAGGGCTGCTAGTGCTGGAGAGGAGGTACAGAAGTTCTCCCTGTTGAGATGGCAGGACATTGCCATTAAAAATGACAGCATTCACCAAGAGAGGAATCACAAGAGTTTTTCTCAAGCCTTTCGTACCAATTTGAGTGCCTGCCATTCTGATAAGTAAATTCATTTGCCATACAAAAAAATCCATGTTTCCTGTTTAGAATAACAGTCAGAGTTAATGCAGAATCTAAGTGATGTATCCTACCAAAAAATATACATTTTATCTTCTCTCTCCTTCTCTCTCTTTCTATACTTCTTAAAAAGCAGCTTCAAATTATAAGCACCAACTAACAAAAATTATTTCCTTCCCTTGGGATGGAAATACTTGAGTAAAAAAATAACATTGACTTTAATTATATGCAGATAGTGAACTTTATCCCCCTCATTATATTTACAGACTGTATATATTCTGTTTCTTATTCATAACAAAATAAATATGTTAAAAGAAAATCTATGACACTTCTACAAATTATTGTTTACAGCTGACAGTGAATAAGAAAATTTCAGCCCTCTATATCTACCAAAGCCATATAAAACAAATTGTTCAGTTGGGCTTGGAAATACTGAAATTTGAGGTGTATGAAGGAGTATTATTGGTCTCTATCTTATTTATGGGACATTTTACTTAGATCATGGGCATTAAATAGAGGGGGTTTTTTATAAGCTGTATAGCCACAAATTAAATCAAATCATAAAAGGTTCAGTGAAGAATGTAACAAAACTTCCCCCTGTCTTCCTTAAATAAATAAATAAATAAATAAATAAATAAATATTTAAAAAGCGTCAATATTGAAATATTTCTATCAGAAAGTTTCATTTCTCAGAGAAAACAAGAGTAGAGATATAAGTGATCTGGTACAGTGTCCTCTGTCTGCATCCATGAGCTCAGAAAGAAACTTCTCTCCTGAGGAGTTCTTCATATGTCTTTCTCGTCATGGAGAAGTTTCTCTCAAGTAACTAGCATAGCTTGACAGCTTCTCTCATGAGGAGAAAAAGTCAGTCTTACACTTCTGTTAAAAAAAGTAAATAATTGCTTTGACTGAAAAAAAAATCATTTCCAAGGCAAAAGCAGGATGTATGTATTGACATTTTCACATTGTTGAAATCTATAATCTCGCAAGAAGTCAGCAAACAAGCTGTACTTAAACAAAATTGCCTGCCTACATGAAGCTATTTGCAAGACTGGGACATAAAGGAGCAGCAATCCATAAAGACAAATTTATTTTTATTTCACTTTAATGACCTTTAATATTTGCAGAGCACTTTAGAAATGAAAAACGCTCCATCTAATTTCTACATCAGATGTGTGTGCTTCATCTCATCAATATTCCACCTGTATGTGCATCACTCAGATGGCTGTTCAAGGGCTGGTGACTGACTCTAAAGAAGTACTGCAAAAAGTGAGCTGCAGAAAAAGACTGTGTTCTTTGGGGTTAAAGAGCCAAGCCCAAAGATCGCTCTATATAGATGTCTATTTAGATATTTATATGCTACATGACATGGGACTGCAAACCTTGCTTTCCTCAGGAAAAAGGAAGACTAAGGCTCTTTGCCATTCCCTTGATAAATTCATGGTCTCTCTAGTTCCTGTTGTACTCTTCATGGCAGCAGTGGTCTCACACGTAAGCGTATCTTTCTGAAATATTTAGGGTTGTTTTCACCCATAGGGAAAGATTGTTTAATATTATATGGAACTATTCATATAAAATTTTGCTACAGAAAATGTTGACAACATGACACACTGCTTTTAAGCCTCCATTTTAAACTGGAGATCAGTCTCCATGACAGGACTAAATATATCACTTCTCATCATTTATAACCTTAACTTGTTTAACTTGATTAATTATTTTCACTGTCTTAGGACAGAATAATATTTTTAATTTGGGTTTTTTTGAAGGAAGGAATGTCTGCAGCAAAGTTTTTTTAAAACGTATATATTTGTGTCTGACGGTATGTGTGTAATAACAGGTGTTTCATACCCCACAGAATGATTTCCATTTTCACAGGAATCAGTGATGTAACTGTGAGCAGCTTATGTTTGATAGTTTTGCTTTGGCAAAACCATAAGCAAAAGAAGGGACTTTTCTTGTTTTGCTGGCAATTACAAGTTGTTATTGTTTTATTTTTCATTCATATCCGGCCATATACTCTCACTTTATCATGCTTGTAAAATTTTGTTTTAAGATTACACTGAATGGCATTTGGAAGTAATGTCAGCTCTGGGCCAAGTTCTGATACACACATAAACACAATCCTCCATCTATTCCTTAATAAGACATTGCTGAGAATACGTATTGGAAGATTTTTTACCGGGATAAATGTCTGGCAAATAGAACATTAATGGGGAAAATGTCTTTCCATAAGCTGTGATAATTATAAGAATTTTTTTAAAAAAAAAGATAAATTTTTGGATGGCAAAGGGAAAAAATCCCACATAAAGCTAGGTAGCCATGTCATGAGTTTAATATCCACTTATAAACTACAACAGGAAAAAGGCATAGCTATTGTCACTGCGTAAGTATTGAGATCAAGAGCATGGAATGATTTGGTATCTAATTCTATGAAGACTTTTATTTAATATTTCTGTGTTTCAAAAATTTCTGTGATATTCCATGTGATAGTTTCTACAAATAAACTATTATTCAGAGAAAAAAGACATTTTTGCCTTACTTCCCATTCTATGCTTGCACAAGAAATAGTCTTCCATCCCACACGCATCACAAACTTTAGCTTCCAGTTTCCACAACCCAAGCACAACTGTGCCTTTTAAAAATGTATCTCTTTCCTTGCTTATATTAAATGAAAGAACCTGAAATAGAATTAAAATGTAAGAAAAAATCAGAGAAGCAAAAAACCCAAAAACTTTGTAAGGAAAACCAGTAACCTTTCGCATTACATAGTCTATAACAGACATGTTTTTTACAGTAATTCCTTGACTTGAAAAAAAACTAGAAATATTTCCTCTCCTAAAATGCTGGAATGCTTAAGGCCTACCCTGAACTTTTCAACTCCTTTATGTGCCTCTTGGATATGGCTCTGTGTTGGCTGCTGAACTCCAGCAAGATCATCTCTGCCCTTCCAACACCTTCCAACATTCAGCCAGCTCAAGCACATCTGACTGGGAATTGCTTCCAACCAGGACTGTTTGCAAATTATTTTTTTGATTGCCAGCTGTTTCTCCCTGCAAATACTGCTTCCTGCATTGCATGTGGAAATTCTCTACTAATACTCACACACATGTATGTACAAAACTTTGGATGTTTTATGCTAAAGAGTAGGATTTTTTATTTGCATAGATTATAGGTGCTAAAAAAAATAAAAACAAAAATAAAAATAAAAATAAAAATATATAAAAAAAAAATAAACACCAACCACCACTCCAAAAGAATCAACAAATCTAATTCAAAACTGGTCCAAATCCACAACAAAACAAACAAACAACAACAATCAAGTAGAAAGGAATGGTTTTGACAATGACAAGAAAAAGATTTTTTCCATTAGCTGTGTCTGTAAAGACAAGAGACAAGCACAGATGATGTATAAACATAGACTTCACCTGTACAAGCTGCAGTTACTAATGCTAAAATGTTCATCTCTCTTGTTGCCCTTAGTACCTAGCAAATCTCTTCCATGTTGTCTTTCAAATCTTTTTTCACATGAGTACTCAGGAAAATCCTATAATCAGTATTATGAAACAAACATATTTTTTAGTGGTTGTAGAGTGAATCCACAGAGGCTAGTAGTTATAAGATATAATAAAAAGTGAATATATATGCATGAAAGTATTCCTCCTAAGTCCTTTTTTCTTCATTTATGTATTCTCTGGAAATACATTTTATTAATTTAAGCCTGTCCTACATAACTCTTCTTTACAGAAGAATACTTACATCTAAATAACTCTCTGTACAAACTGATATGAAAGCAAGGTCTATATAATTAAATCTATTACAGTGAGATAAATTGGATCTAGGAAACTCACACATGTCTGTACTCAAATAAATAGCTCATTTGCTTGCAAATTTGTATCATAAATATTGTGCTATTTGACATTAAATAAATACTACTAATTTGAGCAATACATTTGCATTTTCTAAGGGTTGAAAACTATTTTGTTAAGAAAAAATAAGAATAGTTCATAAAAATGTGATATTTTACAATAAAATCTGAAATCCATTGTTAATTAGATTTATTCCAGGCAAAGACACAGAGTACAGGTTTTCAAAACCGTAACAGCACAACATAGACAAGAGCAGCTGTGGTTTACTCCTTCACTTAAGTCACAAACAAAGTTTCACACTGAACTATCCCATACCATCCCATTCCCTGCTTCCATTAAGATATTTGATTTCATGGGCATTTCATAAAAGCAGATGGTAAATCAAGGAGTATTTCATGACAGTGGCTTGCAAAGTAATTGGTGGTCTCTAGTCTTCCAGGTGGCCCACACAACTACTGCTGTCACAACAGCGATGCATCTGTCATTTGGTAAGCCGTGACACTGTTTGTTGTAGCCTGAGACTGGTTTAGAGTTTCCAGCATATTTTGTAACCCTCTACAGTATAAGAAAAAATACTAAACAAATCAAAACAACAACAACAACAAAAAAATCACATTTCTGTACTGCTGCTCTATAGTTTTTTGAGTAAATTCAACCATGATCAATTTTGCTAACATGCTAAGTAAGAAGCCTGAAATAACTTCTACAGTAAAATTGTGATCTTTACCATGAATTGAAGAGATTAGAAATGAGAAAATTGAAAGAAAAAGAACTTTAATGTTAATATCTTATTATATAACACAGTGTCTGAGTTTAAAAGCTTTAATTCCTAGATCTAGAAAAGATGTCTCCATTTAGAAAGGAAAAAGCAAAAATGTATTTGGAAAAAAACCCCTGGGTTCCATGTAAATTTAAACAAAATTACTGCTCCTGTTGCATTAAGGCAAAGCTATTTTTCTCTTGTTTTCTTGAGATTGATTGTCTAAGTTTTAAGCAATGCGCACTGGAGACATGACAGGAAACTATGGAATTGACACAATGAAATATGAGAAAACTCTACAGTTTTATGATGAAAGTGCATATTTTATCTTCTAAAAGACATAATCAGAATGTACAACTTAAAATTCAATTTTCAAAGAGAAAACAAAACAAAACACAAAAAGAGAAGAGGAAAAAAAAATACTTTGGGATCATGCTGTCATTCCCCACAAAATACTAAAATGATTTGTCTTCCTGTTACAAAGATCTGCATATATAATTTAATTGATCTTTCATGAGTAGTTGCAGAAAATTAGGCAAAACCTTCTAAATCATTTAGTTGTTCTGCCCATTTATTTTCACATCTTTGCTTTTTGCTGCTTATTCTTTTTAGAATAAGAACAAGAACAAGAAAAAAGAATAAATTAATCTAAACCAAAAAATCAGTTCAAAACCAGATTAACATTTACTGTGAAAACATACTAATTCTGCTAATTCTTTTTATTTCTCTCTCCTCTTCAGATTCTTTTTTATTCTTTCTTTTGCAATAGAAGCTTTACAATTTGGCTAGAAATGCACATATTCTGTTTGTAGCAGCAAAACATTTTAATACCATTTCCTTAAACATAAAAGAGTGCATTTTAAATCATATCTCTGTTTATGATCTAGTTACATTTCCTATTTTATCAAATGGAAGCTGATAGTGTCTAATATCCAATTTTGTTCCCCATGGCTTCTGACAAACAAAATCACTACTGTATTCACATTAAAAATAAATCAAACACATTATTTTCAGTGTTGCAACATTATGAATTGTCACAGTCCCCTGGTGGTCTTCAAGCAATGTTAAAAACACAGCATTCAAATAATAAAGCAAAAGGAAGAAAGTGAAAGAGTATTTTATAGCCCAGAATAATATGTTTTATACATCATCTTTACATACTTTCTTTAGCAATGTTGTCAAACTGTGAGTTCACTAAAGGTCTGTAGTTGAAAATGTAAACTCATGAAAAAGGTTACATAAACACTCTAAAAGATGATAATCCATCGATATAATTCTGGGTTTTTAATACTAGTAGGGCTGATGTAGTGTCTAGTAGAAACACTATATATTTCCCACATTTTGCTTTCACAAGTCTATGTACTCATAATGATATTGTAATTTTTTAAATACAACTGCATCTGAGAAATTTGCGCTGTAATGCAAATTGATTTCCTTAAAATAGTCACAGTATGCGTTGCCAGTTTCTTCAGATATACAAGAACACCCATAAAAGAAACTGAATTTTTTTTTTTTTTCAATTCATAAAGGCTCAAAACCCCCAAAGTCTATACAAGATTCTGTAGTATCTTCTATCAAGGAAAAATCTACACAGATTTTTTTTTTCTTGTAAATATGTTCCAAGCAGAAATGTGTTCTGTTCAATTGGATTTCTATTTGCATTAAAGTATTCAATTTTTTTCTTTTCTATGAGGCATTTAGCATTATTCCATGAGGAAATATTCCATCCTTATCAGTTAGGGTATGGCACAACATAAAGGCGGACACTGCTCCAATGTCATTTTCATTTAGCTTTCAGTTGTGATTTTCTGATGTTCAGATTTTGAAAGCTTAATGACTGTTTACTTGAACCCAGGAAGCTGGAGGAGCAGACAGACTTTATGCAGCTCAAAGAGGATTTGGAGCACGCACCGCTCGTGCTGTGGCTTCCTTATCCTCTCCTCCCTCTTGTGGCCTCCAACAGTAAGAGCAAATGAGACATTTTGGCAGCCGCACGGCTGTTGCTCCTCGAACAACTGGGGAGAAAACCAGACTTTGGGGGAAAGTGCCATAGGATCCAAATGCTACCTCAGCACTGGGGGGCTTCTCTACAGTGTGATTCCTTCTATCTCTGTCTACACGGGGATAAGGACGATGGCAGGGTTGGGAGCAAAGCCACCTTTGCCATATTTGCCCTTGGGGACCCTGTGACACAGTGGGGACCTGGTCAACTTCCCTCGGCTCTGCAACAAAATTAAGTCCAGTGCTTTTCAACCAAGATTTTCAACTATTGATGAGGTTATTAGAAGAGAAAATCCACATTCTCATGAGCTGATAGGACTACATTTCTTGGAAGCATCTTGATCCTGTCCCAGAACTGACCTAGAATGTTAAAAATTAAATGGAATGTCTAGTGCAAGATAGGAATAAATTAAGGTGAGAAAGATTCCCAGACTAATTTACAACTGGTTTTACAACTGGCTTTGCTCTCTTCACCAAGGCTGCAAGATCACTGAGGCAATTTCAAGGCATAGTTGCCCACTTCAGTTGCACAAACCAGTTCTTTCCTGGGCTCTCAGAAGTAATGACAACAAAAATAAACAGCATTAAAGTGCCTCTTCGCAGCCATATGAAATAAACAGTTTAATATTCTGACTTTAGGGCCGCAAATTGGTGGCTATAAATATTGTACTGCATTCAAAGTTCTGTATATGCCATCTGGTGACCATGTGATTAGTGTATCTATGGGGCAAAAGGAGGAGGAGGGGTCTTGTCATGCCCTTATTTATTTTCTGTGCTCAACTATGCACTCACTTAAAACCCAGCCATATGCTAGAGCATCTGTTATAGGTGGGGATTTTTGTAAATTTTCTTTTTTAAAATTGAGTCGATTTTGCCCTTTAGGAGCCCACGCTCTGAGCAGTATTACAGAATGACATTTACTGCAGACCAAATTATTATTTTATTAGGAGTTACAGTGTTTAGTTTGAACAAACAGCAAAAATTCCAGTTTGGAAATAAATTAGTACCTTAAAATGTATAGTACTAAACCAGCCAAATCATTCCTTTTCTCTTGCATCCGCCAAAGAATATATGATTAATTTAAACTCTGTTTGTGTGCATATTCATACACAGAGATTTTCAAGTTGATTTTTATTATCTTCAGCATGTTAATATAAAAACATGCTTATTTGCCTTAACAGAAAGAGATGCCACACAGCAGTCATAAAAGTGAATAGCAAATTCTGTGCTTTATTGGCCCAGTGCTCATATACGCATAATCATCATTTAGTTTACAGAATACTGCTCAAGGCAGTCTTGTGAAAGTAGTATGCCAGTATGCCGTTGGGAATGAAACCAAGAACACAACAATTTTTGCGGCTTTCCATCATGCCTCAGAAAGAGAAGGTTAAGCTAAAATTGGCTCTGCAAGGATAATAGAAGTATACTAAAAATACCCTCATTTTTAGTCATACTTTTTCTTTAAAAAAAAAGAAAAAAAAAAAAAAAGAGTTATTTCTGCAGTCTATGCTTGCTTAAAATACCCAGTGAAGGGAGTTTCATTTATTGATATCGCAGGACCAGCTTCCAGTTTCACTGCTCCAACTTTTTTAGGGGAATTTCTATTCTTTTGCTAACTGAACTAAGTGCAAATTGTAATGTCAGGCTGACAAGAGAGATGTAAAATCTCATTTTTGAGAGCATATCAATCATTTTTATGCTCCATAAACCATTTTTAACATGGTAATATCCTACTCCTGCTACTCTTCTCCGCCCCAAACAGCTTATGTGGGAACACTTTATTTCTTTTTACAATACTCAGTAAGGTAATGCTGTCTTAGTGAACTTTTCCCCTCTTCCAGTACTCCAGGATTATCCAGACCGACACATCCATGTCACTGTCACTCTGTTATCCTACTTTGCAGCATTAATTTCATGCACCAGATCCCATGATGAACCTGCCCTGTGCCACTTCTCAATATTTATGCTAGGTCAAGGTGGTAGAGTTTAATCTTGCAAAGCGAGCTCAAAAAGGCCATACCAGCTGCCATGTCTTAGTAAATCAGATAACTGCAATAGATCTAAAGAGCGAATGAGACAGAAGTAAGTGAGATTATTGCATCTGTTTAAATCCTGTATCCCTTACAACCATTTTGAAAGCACATATTTTTAAGTGACTGAACAATAATAATGTTAAAACATAATAAAAAACAGCCTAGAATGTCATTTAATTTTTTAATTTTAATTGTGGTTTTGAAAAAGAGTCGTTGTCAGAGACCTAAGAGCAGCTGGTAAGAAGTTCAGATGCAGGTCAGCATACAGCCTAACTGAGCTAAGATTTCTGCTTCTTTAGCCTAAATTAAAAGAACATTAAAGATCAATGTACTGTGATTTGAAATGGCAGTTCTGAGCCTGGTACACAAACAATGTGTAGAAACGAGGACAGGGTGTTGTCTTGGAGTGCTGATGCATTCTGAAAGCACTGACAAAAGCTTGGGAAAATGAAAGCAAGAAAAGAAGTATCTTTTTTTTTTCTTTAACTTATGGAAATAGAACAGAGATATTGTATGGGGACTAGAGAATGCCCTTATTCTGAACTGTTCGCATGATTTATGGAAGTTTACTTATGTTCAAAGGGCATCCAGGCTGATAACTTCTAGACTTCATAAAAATCTAGATACGAACATTCATTCTCAGGAATGATGGACCTTGGATACGAATTATTCTTCTACTGACTGGTTCTTACACAGGGCATCATGGATTGTATCATTGCCTTGGTGGCTTGAAGAGTGTTCTACAGCAGATACAGCCTGGAGGACGTACTTAATGCCTTAGCACCTATCACCTGTCAACATCCATAAACAGATCAACTTTTACACCGTTTCCAATATTTTTAAGAAGGGGTAACGTGAAGAGAGAATGCACATTGTTATGAGCTGGTAGGACTACATTTGTTAAAAGCATTTTAATCCTGCTCCAGAACCGACCTAGAAGGTTAAAAATTAGATGGAATCCCTAATGCAAGATAGGAACAAATTAAAAATGGGAATAATGTATTATTATTTTCCACTGACTTTATTATCTGACAGAAAATTAGATCTCATTTTTTTAATTGAAAAGCATCTGTTTCCTTCTGAAATAGAAACAAATAAAAAAACATTTACACTTTATATGATATTGCTGTGTTTCTTTTTATTTATAATTTGACTAAAGTGTCTTTTTTCTCAGAGAATCAATCAGCAGGAACATACCAGAGAAATTATTACATTTTCCATACTGCACTGTGTTTTCTTATTTGAAGAGGGAGCTGGCGTTCCATGGTTCCTGTCTGAGTAACAAAGAACGAGAATCTCCAAAATTTCCTTTCTGAAGACAAACATATATTATTTCTGATTTGAAATTCTTCCTTAAAAGAAAAACAAACAAACAAAAAAACCCCATCAAAACCCAAAAAAACCCACCCAAACCAACGAACAAATCAAGCAACCAACCAACCAACAAACTAACCTCAGAGGAACAGACATTCTGTTGTAGGCAACTCTGGTAGGACTGTGAAGCATTCATGGTATGCCTAATAACTGAATGAGTACCTATGACAGGCTATAAAGCAGTAACGATGTGAACTAAACTTTTTCAGCTTGGAGAGAGAGTTTCAGAACCCTTTCTCTGTCTCTGTGACTCTCACATACCCAAGAAATGTCTGGTCTGTGACCATCCTGTCAGATGAATAGGAAGGGCTGAAGCAGTCAGGTCCCAGTAGGAGAAAAGGAAGACTTCTTGAAACAATTTTGATTTATTTTCATCAGGGTGTTTCTTTGGCACAGTGTTGACCCAATATCAATATTAGCTATAAAATCTACATTTAATACATTTACATCCATGAGTGTTGAGACAGCTGTCAGACAGCATAGGGAAAAGACAAACTCATGACTCTCAAAATTGAATGTAAAATGATATGTTGAATCAGCTAGGGTGAAAGCAAGACATGAAGCCAAAGAACTGAAGAGTCTAAACCACACTTCTAATGTTCAGAATAAGGGACAGAAGTGATAGCTATAGAGGTCAAAGCAGGGACAAAGACTGGCTTCTGAAATCCAAATATGGCTCCCCATTTTGTCTGACTGGGGGTCTGTCAGAGTTAGATGAAGAGTTTGGTGGCAAGAGCACAGTAAGGCAACCCGTGGTTCAGTTTACTTCATCCTTACAGAAACACACTCATGACAGTGAGAAAGTGACAGACATCAAAAGTGGAGAGCAGTAGCATACTGCAGCGGAGAGCAGAAAACACAGAACATCACATCAAAGCTTGTTTTCAACCCTATTCTCAGGCAAAAGAACTTCAGCTGGGAAAAGGTTCAGGTATGCAATTATTTTTTAATATGGCAGAACTGAATCTTCATAGCATTTTTTGCATGATGTCATTAATTCCATTACAAAACTGGAATTAAATGATCAACATTGGCTTTTGTCATCACCTTGCAGAAATGTGTATTACCTCCAACACTGCATCACACCAGGGAAGGGTGTCAGGAACACAGTTAAAAGAACAGACCCCACTACCCAACAGCAAGATCTCCCCTGACATGAAAATGAGCAAATTACTTCACTCAGCCACCTCCTGAATCCAGCCAACCTTGCTTTTCTCCTGAGGAATGACAGGCTTCTAGCATAGAGTAGTGTATGTTGCAGTCCTCAGAGGATCATTTAGGCATATAGACAGGAAAAAACCCCTAAGAAATATCAGGTATTTAAGTTACAACCTGGAAAACTCTTTACAGTGAAAATGTTGACCATCATTTGGAACAGCAACTGGACCAGCAGCAGGAATACATTTAGAAAAGGGGAATTTTCAGCTCGTCTGTATTCATCAGCTTAAGAAAAACTGGAATGAAGACAGCAGAAAAACCTGGGACAAATATAATAAAGTAGAAAATTTATTTTTCCACATTTTAGATAACATTTTTTCCATGTTTCATGCCATTCCCAAAAGGTGGATCTTTTTTTCCACATATCTTCCCTCTTCTTTGGCTGGGTTGGGGGTGACAGTGAAAAAACATAAAGCACATTATTCTTCTATGGCCCAAAGCCCTAGAACAAGTATTTTTTGCTTAATATTACCTGCATTGAAGAGTAATTTTTTTTTTTTTTTTTTAACATCATTTGTATTTCTTGAATTTCAGGCTCAGCCATGCCAGGACTGACAGACAGCACTGGAGTAAAAATGATGTGATTCTTTCAGTGCTGTAATTTCCCACGTATTCAGCTTTGTATTCAGACAGAGAAAAAAAAATATTCGCAAGCCAAGACACTTTTGTGAAGCTGCTGATTAGGCCATGGTTTAAGAATGGAGAGTAAGGGAAAATGTGCTCGTTCTCCTTCACGGCTGTGCACCGAAGCATCGACTGTGGAGGGCCTTGAGACTGGCTTCAGTGCAATCAAAGGGGCTACACCTGTCTCTGCCTCACTCTCCTGGAGCTAGGAAAGGAAGCTAGCTTTTAACACAGTAGTTCCCCAGAGCAAAAGAGAAAAAATAATCTGCAGTATTAGATCATGGCTCGCCTTGGCTACGTGCCAGAAAGAGAAAAGCTTTCATTGGTGCTGCAGTCCCAGAGACGCTAAGAGTGAACAAGCCTCAGAGAACAATTCAGACATGTCTTTATGGAACTAACAGAGAACACAGCTTTCATGAAACACAGGCCATTTTAACTTCAGACAGTGATAATACAAAGGGAAAGCCTTTTAATTGTGTTATTTTATCAACGAGAGGACAAACAAGGTTAAATGGTGATAGATGCTGAATCAACAAGCTATTTGCCTGCAGCATTATTTTTTGCAGGGAAGAAAAGAGGCTGTAATTATTCTTCAGCTTTATATAGGGAAACTTTTTTCCCTACTTTTCACTGTCAGGCTCTTCCAATTGATTTTATCATAATTCAAATACACGGCAAAATGCTTCTGAGCACAAAAGCAGAGGGCTAAGCCTTACTCTCTTTTATTACACCAGAGAGCCACTAAATAGCACAGGATTTTGATTTAGATTCCTGAATTAAAATTAAATCACACATCCTAAGGAAAAATGATCCATAATAATGAAAGTCACACACATGGGGATTGAAAGTGCTATTGAATAATGAAGAAAACTATAGTAGCAATGAATGTAAGGGACCACTATACTTTAATGAAGAGATATTTCTGAAAAAAAATGTCTCCCTTCAGTGTTTTCTATTAATAGTCTGAATATTATAAAACAAATTATGTGAAATATGAATATCACAAAGTTCAAATGTTACTTACTGCCTCTTGCTTTGAGTTGCAACATTTTATGTCTCTGGTGTGAGAAAGAGTAACAGGTAAGCACCGGTGATTTTTAGTG
The DNA here is from genome assembly GCF_021018805.1 of Prinia subflava. Classification (NCBI taxonomy): domain Eukaryota; kingdom Metazoa; phylum Chordata; class Aves; order Passeriformes; family Cisticolidae; genus Prinia; species Prinia subflava. Next base: position 70,484,760 of record NC_086249.1, on the reverse strand, counting down.
CAGCCTTCAGGTCAGTACAAATACACTGTTTTCAGTGCCCAAGGCTGCAAATGTATTTCCATTTTGCAAACTCTTACACAGTGACACTGGTCACTGATTGGTGAGATTATGTACAGTTCCAATATTTACATCTTTCTTTTGCCTTCAGGCCCCCTTTAGTGATTTTATAGATTAAAATACTTCTCCTAGCAGCAAGTTGCTAATCTCCCTGTTTTAACTATGCCGGATTTTCCATTTCAGGCTCTATAATTTCAGTTTGATCAAGTACTTTTTAAAGTGAACCTTGGTAGTAACTCATTTTTACCACAAAGATTTAGTCTTGCAATGTGGGAGGAAGATTTTTTGGAAAATTCATGAGACCCGGTAGCATCAAAAATTCTTATTTGACCGGCCACAAACTGAATAAATTAAGACTGTGCAGAGCAGATTCATGCCATATTTTCCAATGTCTGATTTGAGCACAATATTCATAACTCCCATTGTTTTGTGACCTTCCAGTATTGCTAACAAAATGATAAAAAGCACAACATTGATCCTATTGTTCTATTATTTCTTTTGAAAGAAGCCTGGTATATCCATGCAGCCTCAAAACCCACAAAAATAATTTCCTATCACTTTGTCAATTGAGAACAATTCACACTGTAAGGAAAATCAGTAGGAGTTCAAACAAATCATGAGTCAAGATTTTTTTTCTGAGAAGTACAATTACTACCATCATTATGAGATAAAATCACTAGAGATGGTTTTGTAGCTGATATCAGTCTTTTGTGAGAAAGATAAAGATTCTAGGCTGGGGAAGAGGGTGGGGATGGGGGCTTATAACCCTAAAGCATAGAGGAAGAAAGCTATATATTGATTAGGTCCATTCAGGCTTCACTGATGTTCCAAAATTCTTATTTCCTCATTTCATTTTGTCATTGTATACAACAGAGAACAAAATTCCCTTTAAAATTGTCAAGTTATATCTAAGAAAGAGATCCAAGTACACTCTACAGTATTAATATAACAGGACATGCAACTTGTTAACCTGGTGGTTTGGAAATTCGAATGAGATATGGGAATTCTTCTTCCAAATTTATCTTTATAAATGGAGAAAGATGATTTTTAAAAACTATCATTGATATTTTTGTTGTTATTTGTTGTTGCTTTGTTCCTTTTATTGTTAATAAATTCAATTAACTGAACAATTTTAAAAGCATAAATGAAACTTGTCACAGACATGAAAGGCTGCCTCTTCCCCATTAATCTAGTACCATGACAATTTTTACATGCTAGTCTCCTTGAAGATACTATAGATTCTTTGTTGTTCTGTAGGACAACGTTAAAATTATAAAAGGAAAACAAAATACATCTCTTCTAGAAAACGTGTAGCTTATAGTTTTTTCACAGCTGAAGCCTCCTCTTCCACAAGGGCAGAATTCCAGTTGAATGATGGAGACAAATTAATGTTGTTATCCTTGTTTTTGGTGAGTGCTCTAACTATTATGATCTCATTAAAGATCTGTGGTTATAATGGAGTTCAATATAAAATGTGTATATACATAAATATCAGTTGTGCTCAAGAAATATCTGTGTGATTGAGCTCTAGGGAACTTATCTGTTCCCTTCCTCGTTGATAACAATGAGACTTAGATAAGTTCTGTACACCTCAGATTCATACTCAGAGGTGGAGCAAGTTGAAGTAGCTGCTTTATGGAAAAATTTTGAGTCCCAGCTTCACCTGGCCTGAAGCAAATTTTTTTGTTTGTTTTGTTTTTTGGTTTGTTTTTTTCCGTTTTTGTTTGGTTGGTTGGTTGGTTGGTTGTTTTGTTTTATTTTTTGCTATCTGCAGTGCCATCTTGTTTTGTGAAGGAAATTGGAAAATTTAGGGTCCTAAACCAAAGAGGTGTTTTCCTATTATTTCTTGCTATTTCTTCAAACCTCAGGATATCCAACAGTTGTTAAAGAACTTTCCATTTTGGACTTCCCATTCCATAAATATCTACCATGGGGACTGTTCAAGTTCCTTGCCACTTTTTCACAATATCTAAAAGAGGATTTTGCCCAGGTATGTTGCTGCTCTGCCCCACAAAGATTACACAGGCTGAAATTGAAGAGAAAGGAAATATCATGACAGAAACAAGTGAGAAAAAGTGTGCAACTGGTTCTTATAAGCCCTGAATATTTACTTTTGGGTACTGAATAAGTTTACCCACATCAGTATCAGGGAGCACACCTCGTTACCTCTGCTATGTCACTCCCCAGAAATGTTAACTTTCCAGGCGTATGAGATCTTAGATGCAGATCTTACTTATTTCAGCAGAACAGATGGGTACGTTTGCTGTTCAATAAACATACTAAGAACTCCTTTCACACCTCTAACAGTCACAGCTTTGCACACCCATGTGCTGTACATCTGTGGATTATTGGCATTGAATTTGGCTGCACAGTAGGAGTATCTCAGGTTTAAAAATTTCCCTGTATCTATTCCTTCCTTGTGACTCTTTTAAATGTCTGTCTTCTCCTTTTGTGCATCTGTTCACAGCTTTGACCACAAAAAAGAGACTTGCAACATTTGCAAAAAATTTGAGTCTGGCAGCCTCTATGTGAGAGTGTGAGAGTGTATGAGTGGTTATAAATGGGACAGGGAAAAAAGTGCCTTTTTTCTCTTTTGTCCCCTTTTCTTTAATTTTATTTTGCAGATCAATTTTTCTTCTGCAAAGAGTAGGTACAAAGCTGTAAGCCTTTTTTTAATTGCAAGGTAGGGGAAATACAGAAATGGGAGAGGGGTGTATAAAACAAGTAAAGAGTAGGATTAAAATTTTCCAGGAGTGCTACTTGGCACAAATATACTGTTGTACAAATGTAGCTAGATTTCTTTCTGCTTTGGAGCTGTGTTATTCAACTGTGATCCCAGTATTTCAGGATAGTACTGCACTGAGAGGTGTCCACAAAACTCTTAAGGTTCCTCAGTCTGTGCCTGTGACATCATTTTGGCCTATCCTCCTTTTGATGTGGTTCAATTTCCCTCACTTCTAGGTGTTGACAAACTTTCTGCTTTCTTCTCATTCAGGAACAAGTCACAAAGGTTTATTCCCATACTGGGATATCAGTATATCAATAATTTATCCTTTATATTGCTTCATTTTCCCTTTTCCATCTGTGCAGCCAACTTCTTTTCCTGTTTGGTTTTTTTTAACCTGTTCTTCTCTTTCATTTGACAATGGGAGGCATTTTTACTATTTTCATCTCCTTCAGTTCTACTAAATATTGATTTTTTAAAAAAAATTAGTATTGGCAGACCAAGTGATTGCAACTTCTGTGTTGGTGATGCAGTATCCAATAACAGCAGTGTGCACTTTCCTGCCTAGTAAAACAAAATGTATGTCTCATTTTAAATCCTTCTGTACACTGACCCCTGAACATGCCCCATAAAGGCATGTTAATTACTTTGTAGGGTGGACTAATTTCTATGGGTTGCTGCTATAGACTGTTACATGTTACTATTGCAGAGACAAGTTGTAGTTAGTAACAGTGTTCTAATACTGAGTTTTGCTCTTTAAGAGATACAAGAGATACTGTACCACTTTTTTTTTTTTTTTTTTTTTTTTTTTTTTTTTTTTTTTTTTTTTTTTGAGTTTACTACCCTCAAGAGAGGACAACCAAGGACAGTACTAAAAATTCCACCTGACTTTTTTTTTAAACCTCATATTTTATCAATTCTTACCAATGTATGTTGCTATTTGATGTTTCACCAGACAAGTTTAAGACATCAGAATAACAACAATTTCAAGTTTGTTTCACCAAATATTTAGTAAACTGATACCTATTTGATACCTGTTTATTAAAAGGGACAGACATAAATACATTAAATGACTTAATTTTTTTTATGTCTGGCTTACAACTTCCTCTCAGACAGATACATTTCAATATAGACAAGATAAATAGAGAAAGATTGAGAGTGACAAAACAAGAACTGTAGTGAAACACTCAGGTGCTCTACACCATGCAAAATGTTTGAAGGAACTTTCACAATGTCACAGTAAGTACAGCCAGTTACAACATTGTCCCCACAAACCTCCAAACTTAATATCACTAAATTAGAGAGGAAGAACTTCTTTATTGTGTGGGTGAGTGACTGTGCACTGGAACAGATTGCCCAGAGGGGTTTTGGAGAGTATCCCTCACTGGAGGTATTCAAGAGCTATCTGGATACAGTCCTTGTCCTGTGCTGTGGGATGACCGTGCCGGAGCAGACAGGCTGAACGTTATGAGTTGCCGCGGTCCCTTCCAACCTCACCCATGCTGTGATTCTGGGATGGCTGTAAATAACAACAGCTAGACAATAACTTTATAATCAAGCAGAATATTTTTTACATTTTGAATCAAAATATGTTATCAAATGTCAAATAGATATTCTTTGTGTGTTAAATTCATGCACTGATATATTATTTAAATATTATTCCCTTTTCCTCTGGAGGGTCAGTACGTATCTTCAGCTAAACTTTTGGAATACATAAAATCTATACAAGGTAATATTGCTTGTAAACATTTATCTTCTTTTGAAGTTCCTCATGAGAATATAGATGAGCAATAATTGTGATTATTTTCTTTTTGCTTACCATCAACATAGAAACAGACAGAACATTATCAGAGAAGGTATTCACAGGGGTGAATAAGATGCCTTTATCAATTTTTCTCTGTGGTGGCTACTTCACACAATACAAGATCTGACTACTATATGAGTCTTATAAAAGAGGTAAGAAAAGGTAAGATAAAGCAAATAAAGGGGAAAAAACAATCTAGAACTTGCTTTTGGGGTCTTATTGTATTAACCAGATGGAAGTATCTTTAAAATAATTTCAGATATATTTTATGTATAACAGATGTATTTGACAAAGGAACTAGATTAAAGTTGGAGTCAGTAGTCAAGTTAATAAAATTTCCTATGGTGATCCATTCAATCATTAAGTGTACATTGATGAAAATGCTTAGCTGCAATGATATGTTGCTTATAGACCAAGTAAATTAAATTAACTTCAGAGTTTATCTTATTAGACTTTTTATTAAGTTACTTCTGGCCTTTGAATTAGGAGAATGAATTAACAGAAGGATGAGAAGTTGTCAAAACTTACTATCAAAATTTTAAATCTGTCAAAGATAATAATCTTGTTTTTAATTAAAAATAATAATTAGAAGTCATTGACCAAGGATTTACTGCATCAAGTAACTATTCAAAATGCTATTTATGTAATGCATGAGAATTTCATGATTATTTTAAACCTTGACATATATTACTTACTGTTTTAAAGAAGGGGACATGAGAGAGGGGTAAGATTCAAAAATATTATGTTTGAAGCACCAAGGAATTAATATATAAGAAACTTTTCCAGTGATGGGACTGAAGCACTTGGTCATTCCAACAAGATTAAAATGATTTTACAAATCTCATTCATGCTGTGAATAGCATTCACTCAGGCAATTCTATTAATTCAGTGATACTTCTTCAGTGTTAAGTACCAGCATAGATTGCAGTTTCGTGCCTTAAATGAAAAACTGAAGTGAGCTGCCATTCATTTATTCATTTGAAATACAATCCAGTGCACTATACATTCTGTAGCTAAACGGAATTTGGTTTTGATAGACTAGTTTTGATATGTCAGGCTTTCTGTCTTGTTTTCTTGGTGGGTTTTTTTGTTTGTTTACTTGTTTTTGTGGGGTTTTTTGGTTGGTTTTTTTTGTTTGTTTGTTTGTTTGTTTGTTTTTTGTTTTTTGTTTTATGGTTGGTTGGTTGGTTGGTTTGTTGTTGCTGTTGTTGTTTATAGGGGTGAGTGTGGTAGCTCTGTGGTTGAGACACTAAAAGGAAACGAAATTATTCAGGCAGTTCAACACACACTTTTCTGGTCATTGCTTCTTTTTAAGCTCTCTGTTCCTCTATTCACCTAAAACACAGACTCACACCCAAAGTTCAAATGTGCTAAGAGCTTTAATGTACTTCATTCAAGTAAAAGGAAATTATTATCTCTATTGCAAGGGCAAGCAATCTTGAACACCCACGGAAGCCCTGGGTCACAGAAAGATTTGAGTCTTTTAACCAGATAAAGCAGTTATGGACATTTGATAGACTTTGTTGATTGTCAATAGTAGAATGAACAGCAACTTTTTGTATTATTTATCTGTACAAATATGTGTGCATAGTTCTCTGATGCTTTTTTGGTTTTCATCACTCAATTTACCAGATGCAAAACATATGTGAACCAATATTTACATGCAGGGTTGCTTAAATATATTTACTACTGAGGTCATAAACATTGTTAAGACAAAATCCTGGCACTCCACAAGCTATAAGTTTGATTGTATTCTCTTTTATATACATTCTTCATGTATGACCACCTTCTTCTTCTTCCTACATGTGGGCAAAAAAAAAGGAACAAACATCCAAAACCTGCACCAGCAACTGCAGATGGAAATGGCAGACTCAGAAAATCTCATCGGAGATGTTGTCCAGAACTCTGCAAAGGACAATGGCAGGGGGAATTCAAATGGAAGTAAATTCAAATATATAAGTATATAATAAATGCTTCCAAGTCATCAGATTCAAGTCTCATAGGTAATAATGTAAGAAAGTGTACACACTCCATGTACCTTTCTGCAAGTTTTATGTCTACTTCAGGACTTGGTCAAGGAATTAGTTCTTTCTTTTCTGCATGCTGAAAATCCCTCATTCACTGAAGTCTTGTTAAAATCAATTATTATCAGTTAGTGGAGCAAAACCTCAAACAAAATATTAAGGATTTAATACATTAATATGAAAAAGTCTAACTATTTGATGGTGTACTAAAGGATATACCTAATCAGAATTCTGATTTTCATCCCAAGAATGTAATAAATAGACCTAAAATGCTGTTGGAAATCACAGTGGCAACTGAGTTCTTTTTGTTTTGATTAGGGTGTGGCTAACAGACCAGTACTAATTTTATTTGATAGGATGTCCCATTCCTACAATTAACTTGTAACTGACCAAACAAGTCATATGACTGTTTAGCCCATGACAGACTGAAATATATCTGATACATTTATTTGGCAGAATTTCTCCAATTATTATTTTTTTTATTAGTGATTTAGCTGTTCAAATTTACATGCTACCAAATGACCTATTTTCTAGTGAAGACTTACTTAAAAACAACTTCCTCTATTACAGTACTCAGGATCTATAGGGTTTCCAAAGTCTGCTTTTTCCACCTTTTCACTGAGAGGTAATGGACTCCCAGAAAGTATGCCTCAAAGTGCATCTAGTTTTACTTCTGAAACACTAGAATTCTGTTCTCTTTCTCCCATGTTTCTGTGCTTGTTTTACCTTAGATATCACCTGTGCAGACATAATTTAGGGAACTTTCTTGGGACCAGCTAGGAGAAAAGAGAAATACAAGTTTTCAGGATGTTAGTACATTTTTCTCCAGTCTCAGTTTCTTACTTTTGGCTCTAAAAAGGAAAGCAACTAGCTGTTTCAATTTAACATAAATTTCAGAAATAGTTCTTTTACCGTACTGTGGGTTACAAAGACATCTAAGACAATTAAGAGGAGCAGTTCTAGAATAACTTGTGTTTGTGTTCTGTGACCTCTGCAGGGTGTGTTTTTACTGTTGGTATAAGCCTGAGTGCTTCTAAACATGAGCTGATACAAATCTGGTTTTGGACTAGTTTGACATTTGAAAGTCCAAATAAATTTATCTCTGTGAGCAATAAACCACAAGTTCTTTCAGATTTTTCCTTTGAAATGATAGACAAAAAATTTATTTACTTTTCCTCTATGTATAACCTATATTTTAAGGTAAGATGAGCTTATATTTTCAAGAAATTTAGAAAACCCATGTAATTTTATTTGCTTTATACAAGCAAGTAGTACTATTAGGTTTTGTGTGATTTCTATTAGAAGAGTGCATCAAAACAAAGGCAAAAAAAAGAAGAAAAGGATAAAGTATCTCAAATTATATCCATCATAATAGAATTAGTGATGTCACAGTCCTCTTTGACATATGAAAGCCTAAAAAGAAATTATTTTAAAAAATTTTATATTACTTATGTGTCATATACGTATGTATTAGTTTATGGCTGCTCTTCCATGATGTGCATGTAGATTTTTTTACTGTCAGCAGCCGTGTAAAACTTCCTTTGTTCTCTAATTTTGATTGCTCGTATTTTGCTCGTGTTCACCTTACCAAATTTAAAATCTCTGTATCTAATTAAGTTTTAGCAATGACAGTTACATTTTTGTAATCTTACTTGCTCATCCCTTCACTTTAAAGTTTTTCTTAGGATTATTGTCCATCAGTACTAGTAATTTGAGTGAAATAGATGATTCTTGTAGCAGCCATTGATTTGCATATCTAAATTTGCATGTTTTCAGAATACTCTATAACAACATACAACCATACAGTGTTGTCATATAAATGTCAAATAATCTTCCAAGCCTTCCAGTTTATTAAAGGGAAAAAAAAACCAAACCAAAAAAACCTACCAAAACCCCTGTAACAGACCTAGCAATATATCTTTTCCTTTTTCAGTCATTTCTTTTTCCTTATTTTCTTAAATCGAACTAGTTAGATCCCAAGATAATAGGAGAAACAGAAAAAATATTTTAAACCTAAAAGTCAGTCAGAACAGAGAAAACCAGTATTCTCAGGTGGAAGCAACCCTGCACTGACGTACTGAACTTACACATTTGAAATTCTATGCCAAAAAAAAAAAATCCTCTTTTGCAAATTAAATTAAACTTATTTCCATCCAAAGCCCTTTTTTAAATTCTAATATATATTTCTCTTTTTATAAGCATTCATTATAAAAATATTCATTTTAAAAAAATACGGAGGACAAATGAGTTACTGTGAAAAGCTTCCTATACCTTAAACATTTTAAAAAATATTAAATACAACATGACTAAAAGTTTGTATTTTGTTTTGTTTTGTTAGTTTTGTTTACTGTAGCTTTGTTTTGGTTTTGTTTTTCTGTGGGTTGTTTTTGTTTGGTTCAAATCTCTTACATTTCTCAGGTTTGTTCTTTTACCAATGGACCAGACTGGCACTGTCAGCTTTAGCAGAGCCACCATTGCTCTAAATTATCGAATTATTAAAATCATGTGGATTGCTGTGTTATTGTATAGCTGTTTTGTAGCCAGAAATGATGATGTGGATGAGGCCCAGCCAGCTGAAGGGCTGTCCAGCTTTTCCCAGATCCTGTGGGAGCACAGGCTACACCTGGCAGGACGGCTGCAGAGGTAAGGGAGCCGTCAGGATACCCTGGCACAGAGAGCTGTGATCTGTCACCTGTGGCTCTCACAGTGTGGCAGCACTCACAGCTCTCTGCCACTTCTGCTGAACTGCTCCAGCTCTTTCTCTGATCACCTAAACATACTAGTACTCCCTCTGGTTTGCCAATTCCTTGAGGACCTGGTGTTCTTGGAAAAAAATAGAGGGCATGGTTTAGCTAAGGGTAGGAATGTCAGGCAGGAGATAAATGTTTAGCTTGTCAGACAGGGTGTGAAGCAAAAAGTAAGATGGACAGAAATGTAACAATCTATAACCAAAAGTTTTAGTTAAAAAAAATTATTTGATTCATTGATACACCTGTGATATCAATCATTTTCCCCAGTAAGTTACTCTTCTTTCTTGCTGACTCTGGCAAATGTTCTCTATTCTGAGGTGCAAAGACAAATACAGGGGAATCTTATTCAAATCACCATTTAGGTTACAAGAACCATCCTGATTAGAAAGGTCAGAAAGAGTCTATAAAATGGATTGTCATGAGATTAATTTAGGAATATGTGTAAAGGAATGAACTGATGAAGCAGTACTATCAGACTGGGACTGAGTTATGGAGCATCTGAGAGATGTGCCAGATTTCTCCCACAGAGAGTATAGTACAAGGCTGCCAAAAAGCGTATGGAAGCCAGTGGCTTCCTGCTGACTTCAAAGGCTTTGGATCAAATTCTGGACTCCATTCAAAGCTACTTTGTTTTTGCCTCACATTTGTCCCCTTGAAAATTAATTATTACATCAAATTTTCTCATTATCAAATATTTAATCAATTATTTTTCCTCATTATCTATTATTAATTCATTTTTGCCAGTGTTTAGAAAACTCTTGCTCATTCATTTTCACAGAGATGTATACATATCAATCATTGTCACTTGAAAATTCTGTATTCTATTTCCTTATTTTTAGGCATGCTGCTGACATATTTCCTTCATTCACAACTCTTCTATAGCCCAAGGTCAAATTCTGTTCTTGAACTAATTACAAACTAGTTCATATTTAGAACCAGTGCAAATAATATTGTCAGCAACACTTGATGACTTATTGTCATCATAAAAGGCATGATGACAAACAGCAGAAGTGCAGTTTTCTGCCTATAAATTCAAAGACAGTGTTTGTATCAAAATCTGTTCTGTCTTCTTCTTCTGGGTTTGTTTTAGTTATAATTCGAATAATATTTTGTTGATATTTATTGCAATTCAAACCAAACAGACTTTGTTTTCTATGGATGCACTGACATTAGCAGCTCAGCCTGTGCCAGGTGTGTATGGCAGAAGCAAGTCTTCCACACATCCACACAGAGCAAGGAGCACAGTGGAACAGGAGCCATTCCATGAAGTAAAATAGGTTGCTGAGGACCCAACACAGTACAGAGTGACCTTGAAATAGCTCTATTCTCTTCTGAAATTGTTATCTGTAAAGCACTTTTCAATTTAGTTTCATCTAAAAGGGTACATTTTCTGCTTTCTAAGATTTCCTTGCAGTAAGAAGCAAAGAACGAGGGAAAACAGTTTAGAAATACTTTTCCAAATTTATACCTCTTCCAAAGGAAGATTTAGGTGTGATCTGTTGGGTTTTGATTCACATTATGGTGTGATCTTAGAGTATATGACCTGGAGGCCTTTCAACAGCAAGTCTTCTGGAAAGTGTATTTTGGGACCTTGCCTAGCATGCTCAAATCAATCACTAAAGGAAATTTTGACCATCAGCCCAGAAGTACTCTGAAGTAAAAAAACCCAACACATGTAGGTAGTTATTTGTCAGGTCCTCAACACTACTTATTTCTCTCTACATATTGGCAAGTAATTCCCTGCGCTACCTGCTAATATGGGCATAGGCTACAGCACTGCAGTGGGCTATATCCCTTATCATTATATCTGTGATCTCTCTTTCCTCTCACCTTATTTTCAGTCTTGGTTTTTATTTACTTTATTGACTCTTACCCAAATATTTTCCTGTTATCCACATCTTACATCCTTCTGTCTAGAGAGACGGATTTGATTAGGGGACTGTGAAATGAATAAGAAAGTGGTTGGATGGCCACATCCAGAGGGCTCAGGTCAAGGGCCCAGAGTCTTGAAGTGGTGTCCCTTGGGAGCCTGTATTGGGACCAGTATTATTTGTTTCTTTCATTGATGATATAGATTAAGGGATTGAGTACACCCCTGGTAAATTTGCAGATGACACCAAAGCTGAGTGGTGCAGTAGACACACCTGAAGGACAGGATGCCATCCAGAGGGACCTGGACAAGCTCTAGGAGTGGGCCTTGTGAATCCCGTGAGATTTAACAACACCAAGTACAACGTGCTGTACGTGGGTTGGGGTTTGTTGTGAGCTCAGCCTTAGTCTAGGGCCATGAGCGAAGGGGGCTGTGACATTTCCCCCAGAGCATCTGAGCTTCCTTGGCACCCACCAGCTGATCAGGGCAGGAAATACCAAAATGGACTCCAAGTGCTCTCTCGCCGAGTCACCAGTTTATTCACAGAGACCAAAAGCCATCTCAGCTCGAAGTCTTGGCAGGGGTGGAGGCCTGAGGTCGGTCTTGGAGCCACCTATAAATGGGGGGTGTCAAGAGAGGGTACAAACACAGTTATCAGTGGGAACACAGACGGTGGGGAGCAACTTGAACCCCAAGTGGGAGTGACCATCACAGACTAGGATTGGCAGGGGGAAGGAAAGAGGAGCAATGGAGGAGTTTAAGGGGTGAGTGACCTCAGCACACAGGAATGTAGCTGGAATCAAACTAGCCATAGAGGAAGGAGAGGGGTAGTTACAGAACAAACCATTTGTGGGACTAAGATTATGAAAAAAGGCATCACCATAGGGCTTTCCCCTATAGCAACACTGGGAATGAGCACATCAAGAGCACCCTGCCAAGAAGGGCTTTGGGTGCTGGTGGATGAGAGGCTGGACATGACCCAGCCATGGACACTCACAGCCCAGAAAGCCAAATGTGTCCTGGGCTGCAGCCAGAACCCCATGTGCAGCAGGTGAGGGAGGGGATTCTGCCCCACTGCTCCACTCTGGTGAGACCCCACCTGGAGCCCTGCATCCAGCTCTGGGGTCACTGCACAGAAATGACATGTAACTGCTGGAGAAACTCCAGAGGAAGGCCACCAAGATGATCAGAGGACTGGAACACCTCTCCTACGAGGAGAGGTGGCAAAAATTATGTTTGATCAGCCTGGAGAGGAGAAGGCTCTGGAATGGTCTGAAGGGAGCCTTCCAGTACGTGAAGGGAGCCTATGAGAAAGATGAAGTGGGACTTCTTAGAAGAGCATGCAGTTCTTTGAGAAAAGGAATATCCCTGTATCTACAGGATTTTTATAAGACTGCACATGGATATATTTCTTGCAATAAGGGAGTGTGTGTGTACATATGGATATAATTTTATTTTTCCTGCATTTGTATGAAGTGAATGTGAGAGTATTCATCAATATCTAATAAGAGTACTAGGGGCAGATAAGTAATAGAAAAGAGCACTAAATCTGTCAGAACTTCTAGTTTCACCAATATATTAATCTTGGACTAAAACAAGGAAGATGCATCCTCTACCATAGGATCTAATTCTTCATTTCTCACCATCAGTTTTGGAGGATGCTTTTTATTGGGAAAGATCTCTGTCCCCGTCTCCAACACAAAATGCTGAGTGTAAAACAGTCACAGCACAGACTCTAAATAATTTTTGCTCTAACAACATTTTGTGTTCTAGCATCCAAGTCCCCAAAGAGGAAGACTAAATTAGATGCATCAAAATAATGAACATATTGTTCAAATTATAAGGTTATATGTATTCTGTACATGAACTGAAGATAACTTTTTTTATTCTGTTCTCTTTGAGTTAGAACATCTCCCAAACAAGATACTGAGATGTTACACAGGAGAAGTGTAGTTGAAACACACAGGGATAATTAGAAGCAAGTTATAAAGTGAATGTAATTTCAGGAAAGTTAAAAATATTTTCTGTGTTCACTAGTTATTACTGGACAACATAAGCCACACAAATTACGAATATTTCTAAGACATTTAAAGCCCCATGAAATTGTTCAATGATTGATGCATTGAGACTCAGCAAAATATGAGAAGGATTCTAAAGTGTGCTCAGAAACAGCCATTCCATGTAAATCCGTGAGTGGGATACATACTTCTTCAGACCTACTTCCAACAACACCTCCTTAAGTTATTGAGGAACTTGAATGTATGGATCACATTTAGGAAAATGAATATTCTGTGGTTTATTTTACTTCTTTTTCTTAATCATTATTACCATTAAATTAGTGGTACAAAGTCTCTTCTTTAGGAAAAAAAAAAGGATTTTTTATTCTTTATTGATACAAAATAAGACTTTGAAGTCTACAATTCCTGATATATGAAAATTTTAGTTGCTGCTTATTAGACTTTAAGGTTTATGTTATCCAAAGAATGAAGTATGTTAACTTCACTCTCTCTACATAGTAACACAAATATCAACAAGTTTAGCATTTACTCAGCAATCAGCCTGACTATACTTTGATTTACTCAAAGATTTTTCTACAAAATAAGTTTTGCAGTACTCAAATCTGAAAAAAAAAAGGGATCAAGGACACTGAAGGTCCAATCATAGCTCATCTCAAGATAATATATTTCCTTAATTTTGCTTCATTGATAAAGAAAGTTGCAAACTTAACTGAAAAAAAGCCCAACAACAAACTAAATGGATAGTCATTTTGAATGTGATTGTCAATATTCTCCTATTCATAAAGACCTTATAATCAATTATGTAAAATCTATTCTATTTTATGTAAACCCTGAAGCAAACAAATAAATTACAAATATATGTCAGGAAACATACCCACGGTAAGCACATCTCTCTTTTTTCAAAATATTTTGGGTATTAGCCTTCCCCTTCCAAATATTGGAAAGAGATTTTAATTTATTTTTATAATCACTTTTAATGAGGTTAGGTCAAATGTTATGTTTCAGCTGATTCAAAGTATCACATAGCTGTTTAAAATCTTATGAATAGGAGAAATAATAGGATATTGAAAATAAGCTCACTGGTAAAAAGGAAGCACATTCCAATTCATTTTTTATCATAATGTTCTATTGAAATTTTGAGGTTTATAGTAGCACTTGAGAATTGTGTTATCTCACAATAATAATTAAAAGTTATCAAGACTGTGATGTGAGAGCAGTGGGTCAGCTCCACATTCTCCTACAGTCTCACAAGACTGTTTATAATGATCCCTTATGACTTACATGGCCTGCCAAGTGAGTTCTCCTAACAGCCTGATATTGTATCAACAAGTAGAACAAATACTGTGAAAATGTCAACAGTGGTCCTGAAAAACGACAGGTACTGTGAGGCACATTTGTCCTCTACAGTGGAGAGCTGAAGTACTTAACAGTTCTCAGACTCACACAAAGTAAGTCTTACTCATTCTAAGAAGGCCACACAGATATCCAAGCTGGGAAGTACTGTGTTTTTCAGCCTTTCCAGATCAGGTCTGGTAGTGGGGTAATTGGCACGAAGTCCATGCAAGAGTGCTTCAAGAGGAGGCTGTGTTATTGCCTATCATCACTGGCTTCATGACAAAAAAGCTCTGTTTTCTGTTCATTCCTTTCCTACTTCAGTGTACGGTGAGCTAGCTGAGGTGGCTCTGTGTTAAGTGTGCTTTAGCCAGGCTGAAAGACATAATGCTATGAATTTTGCAAATATCCACCTTAGTCTGTCATCTAGATGAGAAAAAAACCCCAATCTTTCTAGCCAAAATTTGTTCCGAACAGAAATTTTGGTGCTCCCAAAATTGGTTTCTGTGTGGCCTATTTGATATCAAATGACTCTTAAACTCCATAGAATAAGATGTAGGGTCCATAAAATATAAACATCTATAATTTGACTATTACAGCAAGGCAAGGCACCAAGTGATTCTAAAGCAAGGTCAACATCTTTGTCCAATTTTGTGAACAAGAACCATTAAGACAAAACATTAATTTTAGGTTATATCTGTCACCATGTGCCTACTCTCCAGGTGGGTGTGAGTTTTTATCAATGCTGACCACTTTGGTGCTTTTCCTCAATCTCAAAAAGATTTTTTTTGGACTCTGCAAGCCTCTCTCTGAGGCTGGTTAATGGTCTCTCACTGGATCAGTTGTACAGCCAAGTCAAACATGAGAAAGCCTTTTCACAAAAAGATTCCGATGATATAAAACACAGCAAACAACTTGGTAACTTTGTTTAGTTTTCTTCATATTAATTCCTTAGTTTGTGATTCTTTTGTCACATACTAATTTTGCATGCAACACTTAATAATTGAAACTTTTCTAATAGTGTTTACTTTGTCTTAGCTATATTACTGTCAGCCACCTGCAACCAATATGTCTATTGTATTCTCCAATTATGCATGGGTAATTATGTGACACATTTCTTCAGTTTCTTTTCTCTGACTCGTAAATTGTATTTTTTAAAAGAATGATTTCTATTATTTCAGACTGCAATCAGGAATAACAAGTAACCAAAACCGAAAGAAAAATAAAGTTAAGTCAACATCTCGAAACCTCTATTTAAACACATGGGAACACGTTGTTTCTATGGGAGTGATGAGGAAATGTTCCTTTTCATTTGGACAATGTAAGTACCACTAGTGATTTTGGGATTTCACCATTTCACAGCACTTTAGGAACTTCTAAAAGTATAAAGCAAGAAGCCATTTGCCTTCCTCATGGTGGCCCAAAGTACATGCAGCAGTAACCACTAGCATGTTGACACTTGCCCTCCAAAAGCAAATAGATAAAGTTATCTCATAACATACCAGTGCAGGACTGATTACTTTATAAAGGCAAACCTCAAATTCTACTACCCAACAGATGATGAATGAATACATTTTCTATGTGCTCCCATCTCTCTTTCCATAGTGCATGAGTTCATACCTTGAACACAGCTTTCCCAGCAGCAGCGTTCCTGGGCCTCCACGCCCCCATAAGGACACACCATCCCCAGCCCCAGGGAGAGGCACCAGTGCTGCCTGATTCTGCAGCAGCCAACTCAGGCCCTGCTGGTCTCCATTCACAGCTGACTCGAGCACTCCCATGTGCCAGATGGCATTTGGGAAGAGAGGATTATAAGCCTACATTGTCTCTGTCAGCATTGTGCTGTCACTGATTTTCAGGCAAACAAGTGTTAATACTTGTGTTTTAAACACAACAACTTTTACCAATTAATTTCTCACATGTTTTATAAAAAATTGCTATTTTCACATGGAGTTCCATAAATTCTCTTTTTTTTTCTAACCACGGTACATTTAATGTGAACAGAAAGTATGGGGGGAAAAAAAGTAAAATTTACTGCTCTGAAGTGTCTTCAGGATTTATGATATGCAGATACAGGTCTAATTTTTCAGCAACTTTGGATCTTCCAGAAAAGCTGAGTTTCCATTTCTAAACAGTCTCTGTCTTCATTCAGCATAAAGCTCATGGCATCCATAGTATTTGCTGAACCACTACAGTTAGCAGCAATGCAAATAAAGGTATTTTCTTCTTAAGCTTTCCTGAATCCTTATATATTTTTTTCTCTATCCAACAGCCACTTATTTTCATGTTGCTGTGCAATGGGATATAGCTTTGAATTTGCTACTTACCCCTATAAAAGAGCAACTTATTTTATATCCAGTAATGAAAATATTTTGTTTTATCTGAACTTGGCAATGTTTCTTTGCTCAGGGGATATCTCTGCACGTATCATTTCCATTCTGCTTAGGATGCAATGATGTTTGTAGAATGAACATTTCTGTAGCTTTACATGCAATTTGTCAATAGGAAAATCAGAGACAGGAATTAACATGCAATAAAAATATCTTGTTCTGGTCTCTTTCAACAAGAAAATATTTTTGCACTAGTAATGCCCTCTAATGTTACTTGTAATGTTCCCTAAAATATTTTTATTTGTCTAAAGTTATTCTGAGGAAAAAACTTCCTGGGAGTTTCATCAAACCACACAATTTCCATTAAGTGGTTTCATGGTACCCTAAATAAAATGATTTATAAAATCTGAGATGTTTTGAAAACCAAATTTAGCTTACAATGTATTTACCATTGTATCTTGATGACTTTGTTGTAACTGTTAGTGGTTTCTTCCACACTTCATATAATACTAATCTACTGGATCATTTTGGTCTACTTTTCTGTAAAACCATCTTTAATACTTTAAGATAAGTGAATAATCCATGGTTATCAACTTGTAAAATATTAAACCCAATAATAATATCTTTAGGGATGTATTAATGTATTGGTCATGGCTTAATTATATGTAGTGTGCTTCATCAGACAGGTAAAGTATTTAGAAATTTTCTGCTCATATATGTGTATAAAATCTGAGAGGAGGTATCTACTTTCCCCCTTAGGTGACAGGTACAATGCCAGAGAGATCCTTTCATTGCCCTTTCATTCATCAAACCCTTCCACTGAGATTTGACACTTGTTCTTGAGAACTTCCTAATACCAACAGAAGCAAAGGAAAATAAGAAAGAAAAAAAAAAGCAGTCTGCCTAAGAAATCCAGCTAAAAAAACCCAACCCACACTATCTGCTCTGCTACTGCATTAAAGAACACACTACCAGTAATTATTAACCACTCTCCATTCCACATAGCTTTCCTTTTAAAAAGCAGTTGCTTGAGAAAATCTTTTCTCAAGAACTGGATTCTACTGTTTTACTATTCCACTGGATTCAGTTACTCTTTTTTTTTTCAGATCATTAACAATACTTTCTGCCTTCTGAGTCTGGGATATTGATACTTGCAGCTTTTTGAGACTTTATTAGTAAAATACAACCAATTTATTTCTCACACTACTCTTGTAATTACGCATTTTATCGCCATTAAAAAGAATTAACACAGCAATTTCATTCTGCTCTTTCCATCCTGAAAGGAACAGTACAGGTAGGTGATGGAACTTCCATTCTCACATTGCTGAACCCAGATAAGATAGGACTTGTGTGTACTGCCATTTGAACATTGGCAGCCACGCCTTCCCAGTCTGCACTAACAGAATGACTGCCACCAGGGCTGGAAGATGTTAAGTATTAATACTGACATGGCCTTCAATGTGCATAAGATAAAGCCAAAACTAATTAAGAAAAATCAATAGAATAAAAGCTTACAACCTGGAATAGAACCAAAATGAAAGCTGAGCTCAGCTTATTGTATGGATTTCTAATAGGCCATCTTCTAGATTTTCTCAAAACTCTCTTCAGCAAAGAGGACGTAAGTCAAAATATAGACGAAACACACACTTGGAGGTGATATTTCAAATCTTAGTACAAGTTTCATTTTATCGTCAGTAGAGGTTCCTGCTGAGGCATATTCCAACAAAAAGTTTAGGTGCTGTAAATCTTTTATTGGCCGCAGAAAGAACCTAGTAGATTAGGTAATGTTAACCCTTAACATAGTGAAGGCTTAACCTTTTTATCTATTTTGCTCGAACAAACATTTTTGCTTTATTAAGCATTTTTAATTTTGGGGGGTATTTTAATCACAGTGATTCCATATAAAAACATTCTTAGTCAAACATGTCCTAGCATTGTAGAGATCAAATCCATATTATCACTGTAGTGTCTCTCAAGCACAGGATTCCACTCTGCACTGTGGCTTCAGGAGAGCTAAATACAGTAGGCAAATCATTGGCTGTTCTTATGTTTTCTTTTCAGTCTCTATCACATATCTAGGGATCATGTTCACCTTCTAAACTGACTTTTCTGATAATACATTTATTGCAAATGAATTGTTTTTCAGTAATAATGGCATACCAAAAGCCTCAAAATACACAGCCACATTAAAAATGGAAAGAAAGAAAAGGAGAAAAAATATAGTTCTTTGCTGCAGCACCCATATCTTTTTGCAGTTCAAAACTATATTTCTTACCTATTTTTCTGATAAATATCAGCCAGAAACCATTTTAACAGATTTCAATCTTCAAATTTCTGCAACTGCAATAAACATAAAACCTGTACCTTTTCCTCTCATAGAATCCAGATGTCTATTTTCAGAAATTAATCACTAAATCCTCAAAAAACTGTTATGATAAAGCCAATTTGCTGTTTAAATTTGCTCCTAGATGGGCAGATACTATATACAAAAGTGATCTGTTTTGCTACTAGACATGATAAAAAGGAAGATGCTGTTTTCAAACATGACTGCTTCCCTCACAGTCCTGGATAATTGGATGTGTAAAGTGAACACTTGGCCAAACATAGCTGAATTACAAGGACAGGTGTGCTGTCAACAGAAGTCTGTGATGTCATCAATTAATATTCAATTCCTGTGTATTACAAAAAGGAGGAGACCCTCTCTTCTGTTCTCTCATATTAATGTGACAAATCCTTCCTATGAATGCTATCTAAGACAAAATTGACATATAATTTTAATGATTCATTCGTTGTATTCACAGTGGCTATGATAGGACATGGAACTTATATTTTTCTGATATTCTTGATAAGTACATGAGTCATTTGAGAGACAGGGGTAAGAAAGAGGGAAGAAAAAAGAAACAAAAATTTGCTCAGATACAAATCACCGTTTTCCATTCAAAAAGCCTTCACCCAGAAGAACTGGTTATCACTCCATTTTACTTCTTATTACTGACATTTACCTACCTTTACGATTCTTCCTAGAAAAGTAGATGTCAGAATCCTCCACTAAGGTATCCTCTGACAAGGAGAACACACAGCATCTAACGTCAGAGACAAGCCCTCAGAGTTGCTCAGTGAAATAGAGACAGAAAGCATTGACACATCCTAATGTAGTTTCATGAGTGATATGCAAAGAGTTTTGTACATAGAATATATCAGGTCATTTTTGTTCCTGCTACCATGCAGACTTAGACCCCATGGTCATGCTATCATGGAATCATTGAATGGTTTGGGTTGAAATTTGTACTATCTAGGCATACAAAACAATTTTTTATTCATTAGTATATGCAATAGCCAGGACAAATGGTATGCTAATTCAAATATTTTCTTCCCATACCTGATGCAGACTCATAACTTGGTAAGTCTTTGCATGCCAACCACTTTCCAGTCTGGTGGGGACCGATCAGTGCCCACTCATCCTTGGACTATCTGACCCTTGATATTTCTGATTTACCGTCTTTGATTACATTTTCCTTGGACGTTTATAACTTTGCAATGCAGAGCTTTTCTTTTCTATCTTTGGGTCAGCTTTCCCTCAACAGGTGTGCTTCGTTTTTGGGTACTTACCTGTTTTGCATTGCTTTGCCTGATGTATTTCTTCATAAAATAAAAATATCCTCAGTGAAACTGAGCCGGGTGCGAACAGCCATGTCATACTTTGTGCTTGACCTTGAGGATGCCATGAGACCTCTCTGTCCTTGACCCTCAGGGTTCTCCCTACCCCAAGCACCCTGTGAGAGATCTAGAATAGCTCATTGGATGCAATGGTCCCTCAATAAGTTAGTTAAAATACTTCCATTAAAGTATGATGATTTCCTCATTGCATGTGGGATGACTTCCTAAACCTTTAAATGTCAGACACACAAGGGTGTATGGTAAATGAGGACATTCCTCAGAAACATTTTTCTCCAGCAGATGAGAAGCATCGAAGGCCCTGAGATAAAGAAGCATTTAAATAGTGTAATCGAGAAATCAATATGAAATGAAAATAGTGATGCCTCATGGTTAAGAGGAAAGAAAAAAATAATACACAAACAAATGCTAGTTGTCCCAAATGGTAGGAGTACAAATGTATAAACATTCTACTTATCATAAAATTCATGCTATTTCTTTCTCTTACCTATAGGTTTATGACTCTGACTTAGAGTACAAGGAAGATGAAACTGTTACGAATGTGCACTGCACACAGTTCAGGCTCATCCTTATGTCCCTTTTGGACAAACACAAGAGGCTAAATAAAAGGTTTCATCTACACAGTAAGCAAAAAAATTTAGAAACACCTCCTATTCCATATTTTCAAGCTTATTATTTTTGAGAAGGGTTAGAACTTTGATTTAACAGCTTATGGGAGGTTTTATTGCTTTTTAAAAAGCATATTTTTATAAGTCAAAATATTAAAAAGAGAGAGGAAATAAAGTACTTGTTACTGCCAGTGTGAAAACCAAAATAAAATTAAATTAAATTGAATCAAATTAATAAAAAGCTTTCCTGAATTTTCAACTCATCTATTCACGGAAAAAGATCCATTATTCTCTTGGCTCTAATTAAAGCCATATTTATATTTATGTCAGCATGTTTCCTGCTGGCTTGAACTCAAGGTTGCTCTTTGGTTTTAGAAAATGTTAAATGGACAAGGTAAGTGAGATCATGGCCCTGATGAAGGCAGAGGAAGCTCTAATATTTACTTTGATCAAGTCAGGACTTCAATTTATGGGAGTGCTTTTTTTACCTCTTTTTTTCTACCCATAATTTTTCTATTAAATATTCCTATTCTCATCTGTCTTCAAAACTCATTAGTCCTTCAGAACATTCCCTCATTTTCACATCTGTAGCACACACATTTTTGCAACCCTGAAGTAAGACAAACAGAAAATTTGCAGACTACACCAACATTAAACAATACTGGAAGGAATAAGGATAGGAATTGGACAATGATAATGGAAAAAAAGAATTTAGAATATGCTGTGATAACTTAAGAATCAAATGAAATCCATGAAGTACCCAGCTATGAAACCAACAAAGTTTGAACTTAATGGAGAGGGAAAGCAGTAACTGCTTCACATTACATGAGCTGTATGCACTGCACTGGCTGAAAATTATTGCAGGAAGCTATAGAGTGAGGCCACCTTTCTGCTTGACTTTCCATTTCACTGCAAAATCCTAAATAAAATAGTTTTAGTGAAATGAAGAATGCATAATTATATCTTATTTTGACATCCATACTTTAGCAGAACTGCAATAATCAGGAAAAAAGCTAGAAAAATAAAACAAAAAACCAAAAATCTACAAATAAAACAAAAAGCTCAACAATCACTACAAAATGCAGTAAAATTCATAGAACAGTCTAGGTAGCTACATTTGTTTTCATGAATTAAACTTGACACCTAGCACAGAAAGGCCTTGGTCTTTATGTTTAAAAAAATTTTCCAATCCAAAATTGAATGGCTTAGTGCAGTACAGTGTGCCTGTTAAAGATGGTATCAGGTATTTCACACAAATTTTCAAATTATAAAAGGGTATTATTTTGGAGCTTAGTAATTTAAAAATGGTAGAATCATGTTGGGAATATATTTAACAAATAAAATTGTAAACAGGTGAGTTCCAGTTCCTAATGTCATTTTATCACACTCATGAGTACATACATAGCCAATGAAGCCTAAGGAGATTTAACTCATAAGACTTAAGGTGACTTGTTCAAGATCCATAGAAAAGCTTTAAGAATAGCTGTTTGCATAAATGGAAAACAAGATTTCAATTTCTCACCAAAAAATTTCAAAAGTCATAGTTAAATTGCAACTCCGATCACTGCATATTTAATAACCTATTAGAGATGTGAGGATAGTTTCAGTTTCAATTCTGCACTGGACTACTCCTAAAATTAAAAACTTAAAATCATAGGCTCCTAAAGTTCTGGACTAACAAGAATATTTCCAGAAGAAGGGCAGTACTCCATATTACAGGGATGAAGAATTTTATTTTAAAAATACAATACAATACAATAACAACACTTCCTAAACTCACATACTTTTAAGAAACCAGTTCACAGTATTTTCTTCCACAACATTTTCCTTCCTCTAGGTGAGAAACCCACTGGTTTTCACAATGCCATTCCAATATGTCTGCTATTTCAAATCTGCTATATCATGAAGCACTAATTTTTTTTTTTAAGGAAATATTTATTAGTTACATATAAGTATGTATCCCTGAAATTCAGTTTCTTTAGGAAAGAAAGTGAAGGTTGCCTTTTTTAAAAAATAATAATTATCTCTACTTCTCATCTTATTAAAAATTCTCTAACATAAGTAGATCTTCCAGTATTATGAATACTAAGTAATGATTCACTTTAGGAAACATTCATATTACAGTAAAATCAGGTTTGAAGAGCCTTACTTTCTGCATATCATATAGGTGCCAAAATAATTTTTTCCATTAGTAATTGCAGATGGTAATAATTTCAGTAGTATTCTGGAATATTTTTCTCTGATCTCTCCTAATGTTATAATTCCTAAAGTTCTTAAATAGGAAAGTACAGAACAGATGAAAGAACGAGCAAGGCTAACAAATACACAATATTTAAAAGATATGTAGCAACTTCCAAATCCTTTTATTTTTACAGTTGATGACATTGTCCTCTGTTTAAATTATATAATATATTCTCTATGGAAAAAGGATAAATACACAGAGAAGAACAGTAAAACTGTCTAATTAACAGTACTGGACTGGCAGGTGGCAAATGCATGTTAGAATTTCTAGCAGCACAAAAGCTTAAGTGCACATTATGATGATTTTTCTATCAAGATGGATGTGAGCCAGGACCAGAGATATAGCAATTAATGCTAAAATGAAAGAAAAATAGGTTTAAAAATAGTATGACCTGTAAATGCATATTCATATAAAAGTATTCAATAAACAATAGATAATCATCTCAGTTAATTTATTATCTGGTTGGCCTGTCAGTTGCTGATGTAATTCAAATGAACAGGTCATAACGAAAGCCCATTCTGAATTATCTAGATTAAATTTTTTGATAAATAATTCTTATGTACTCTGATAAAACACAAGTCAGTTCTTATCTATATGTCAATGGCTACTGAATTGAAGAGACAAGAAACACAAACAGGCTAATAATTATAACTGCAGGAAATAAGAGTCTTTTTTTTCCAGGTCTACATTCTCACCAGAGTCACTTTGATCTTATGGGAAAAAAAAAGGTCAGGATTTGCACATGCCAGGTTGTCCTACCATCACTTTCAGGAAACAAGTGTAGTCTCTTGGTGTATGAATGAACTTTATTATTTTGCCAAAAAAAATTGCAATCTTGATATATCATTTAATAAACAAAAATTTGTCAAAAATAATTTAATCCGGTTACTAGTGCCTAAGACTATTAAAAATGTTTCTGTAAGTACATTAGTAACAAAAGGATGGGTAAGGACAGTCTCCATCCTTTACGGGATGCAGAGGAGAGAGAAACATAGTGACTAAGAATGAGGAAAAGACTGAGGTACTGAATGCCATCTTTACCTCAGTTTTCCTGGTAAGAGCAGTTGATCTTCAGCTTCTCAGACCTCTGAGCTGGAAGACAGGGACAGAGAGAAGAATAAATCCCCTATAATCCAAGGGGAAATGGTTAGCATTGTGCTAAACCACTGAGTCCTACCATTTTTCTAGAATCAAAATAACACATGCTGGCTAATAAAAGCCAATGTCTTTTTTCTAGATAACATCAAAATGTTTGAAATTGAAATATCAATTCAAAGACTCATATAATTTTATTAATATTACCTTCTGTATTAAAAAACACATTTTATCTTAGAGAAAAAAGCCTCCTTTTATCAATTGTAGTCAACCTCAAATCAAAATTTTTACAGGAAAATTAATTTTATGTATTGTTATATATGACTACAGTGATATCAAATTTTTCTGAGGAAGTACTCAAATAAAAAGATACAAGAATACATACGCTTATTTATTGCAACAACAGGAGCAGTGGGTCACTATGCAAACCTCTACAGAAATAACTAACATCTGCTAAAAAGTAGAAGAGGAGAAAACATTGGCCATTGTTCATTATCTCAGGGTTCTGCTGTGTCGATTGGGCTCTGTGCTTGTGAGCAATTTTGCATGAAAATCACCCTTTCTTTGTACACTTTCCTTATTTATATTGTTGCTGTTACTGTGGGTTTTCTTATCTCATGACTGTTTCAAGAAAACTGTCCTTATCTCAACCTGCAATTTTCACTTTTTATGCCTTCAGTTCTAGACTCCATTCCCAGAGTGAGAAGTGGGTGGAGTAATCAGGGTCTCCTTTGGGACAGCCTCCAGGAGAAAGGGAGGGGGGCCAGGAGAGAGGGGATGAGGGTGCCAGACTGAAGGTACTGAATTGACATTCCTCAACCACTGCAAGGGCATTTTGATACCAGAACATGTATGGCCTTTAACTCCAACATATAATTCCATATAACTCCAACATATCCATGTCACACAAAATGTAAATTAAAAATAGATTTAATTGCAAAATACCTAGTAATCAAACTATCTTATTTCAAAAACATAGTGCCTAACTGACACAGGTGAAGTGAGAATTAATAAAGTTTTGAATAAAAGTAGTCAAATGTATGATGTCCTTCACCTCTAAAGGTATACGCAACTTGCTCTGACACCAGAGGTAGCTGTGATAAAGTTGATTGAACAAAGTTGTCATTTATTGATTATAGCAATATTGTCAACCTTCTCTGCAAAGAGAATGAAAATGCATTTCAGGTCTCGCAGTTCAGCTTCAAGCTCTTTTTTTAGTTTTTTCTGTCGTTTAAAGGGATTGTCTGTAGATTCATTTCAGATGATTCAAAGACAAGTTTCAGCTCCAGGCTGAAACATCATGGCTCATAACACAGTTAAAGGGAACAACACACATAAACACATTCACTTCAAATAGTAAAATGCCCATCTAATTAGATATTCAATAGAATTTTCATCTTTTATAGCATAACACAATTTTTCAAGTCACAGAATTAATACTTGATGGGTTTTTGCTTATTTAACATTACTTATTAGTTGTATAGACTTGTCAAATTCTGCTTAAAATCTGGCTAGCATGTATTAGGTTAGAATGTCTTGTTCTTCCCCATATGTAGAAAAAAACCTAAAAAGACTGTGTACTTAAATTTAAAAAAAAAAAAAAATCGGAACTGAGATGCAAAGTCTTTTTTTTTTTTCTGTAAACTTTATTTGTGAATGTTTATTTACTAGTCTCTATGGACAGAAGCTGCCATCCCATTACTGGAACAGTCATCATTATAGTTACGTAGCTATAGTTGTAGCATTTCTATAGTTACATATGCACTAAGAGTTGAACATGGAAAGATGGAATCTGATTTCTTTGTTATTTCTTGACAACTACTGGATAAATAAGATCTGAAGAATGAAATCTGTCTACTTATGAAATTTGATTTTTCAGTGTGAGATTTTTTTCCACACCCTTTACTCACTTGATTCTAATATAACTCCAACAAAGGATCAATTTAGATGATCACGGGAAACAGCCTAGGAATGATAATAAAATTTTAGATTAAAACCAAAGACAATTGATAACACTGAAATCATCCTTCCAAGGCCTTTTTTTTTTTTTTAATGTAACATGGCTTATGATCAAAGGTCCTAAAATATTCTTTAGCTTATGATCTAAGCTAAAATATTCTCCTTAATTCTCAGTTAAGCATTCTTTATTTTTTGCAAAATAGAAATATTTGCCCTTAAATTACATATTTGTAAGGACTACTATCCTTCAGCCTGGACAAAATGAATTTTCCAGATTATAACAAAATTTTAGTGATGGAAAGTATATTTGTCCCATCACTGGAAATACACAAAGTCATATGATCTGGGCATTGAATAACCTGATCTAGTAAAATGTGTTCTTGCCTGTGACAGGGGGTTAGGAGTAGATGGTCTTTAAAGGAAGGTTCCTTCCAGCCCAAACCATTCTATGATCCTATGAATTCAGTAAATCATCTTGGCACAGTCTTTATTTTGTTGGACTATATTTTTGATACTTTATATCATTTATTATAATCATAGAGCCATTCCAATAAAGTTCCATTTGGGAAAGCATTCAAAATAATTTTTGACCTTTTTTTTTTCAGAAAGTATAAGAGTACATTATTTATTGCTTCTTGGTTATTCTTCATTTTCTCATTTATAAATATTTCCTGCAAAGAGAACCACAAACCTGTGATAAGTTTTTTACATAGTTTTGGGATTGTGTCTCTTCCCCATTGATTTTAATATTTTCTGACAAAAAAGCCCTGGTGAGTAATAAGCAGAAAAACCATAGAATCATGAAATGTGGTTGATTGGGCGGAGCTTTAAAGATCATCTAGTACAACCACTCTGACAGTGGACAGGGACACCTTTCACTAGATTAAGTTTTCCAAGCCCCATCCAACCTGGCCTTGAACACTTCCAGGAATGGGCATCCAGAGCTTCTCTGGGCAGCCTGTTCTGGTGTTCAGCCTAACTGCATAGGAGAGATGTTCAAGCCCTCTGATCATTTCCATGGCCCCCCTCTGGACCCACTTTAAGAGGCCCATGTCCTTCTTGCACTGAGGACCCTAGAGCTGGGCACAGTTCTCTACATGGTCTCATAAAATCAGTGTAGAGGGGCAAAATCACCTCCCTCAAGCTGCTGGCCATGCTTTTTTTAGGCAAACTAAGATACAGTTTACTTTCTCAGATGCAAGTGCACAATTTTTTTTCCTTTAGGAAGGGAAATAAAATATTGAACATTGAATATAATTACCTAAAAAGTAAAGCATTTAGACACCACATTTAATTTTTGGAAAGGCTTACTTTATGAATACATCTGTCACATTTTTAACACAAGTGTAACGTATTCATGACAAATATTTTATGGTATGATCCATGTGATTCTTTGTCTCAATAAACAAGTTTTTAAGTAATTACTTGGATGATTTTCTTTTTTCCTTCAAATTGCTTACTCTTGAACAAGTTCAATGTCTGCTATGGGCATAAGCAGGAGATTTGATCAAATTTGAAAGGAAATCCACTTATATTGATACATTCAACAAAAAAGGTGTATTCATATAGTTTATGACAAAATATTTGTTTTAATAATAGCCTGTATATACTGTGAGCCTCTTCCATCCAATTGTTTCCTTCAGCCATATTTGTGATTACTTTTTTCATACCTGAGATTTTGAAAGCAATTAGCACACCCTTCTACACTGCCACAAATCATGATAGTTTAAATTTATTTTCCACAGCACAGCAGGCAGATAAATTTAAGTATTTCTATTTTAACAACTCAGCATTCATTTATTTACATAAGTACTGAGATTGTCATACTTATCTTACATGTCAAAAGCCCATCTTTTTAAAATATTTCAGTCTGTCATTTGCTCATATTTCAGCTCTTTAGGATATCTCTCTGAGGATAATGTGCTAAGTTTAGCAGGTCAAAGACTAGCTCTGTGTAAATACACTAAAGATATTTAGATTTTTTTTTCAGTCAAGATACTGAGGAAAATAAATTGAAAAGCAGCCAGTTACTTGATTTAGTTTTATAGTTTCTATCAGGAGCAGTCCAACAAACTCCTAATAACTTCCATTTTTCACAAAATGACACATCTTCACGTCTAAACAAAACTAATGGGCAGTGGAAACACTAATGCAAGGATCAAAATTTAAATGAATAATGTCATTAGATAAAAAATGTTGAAATGCTGAGTCCATAAATACCTATTATGAAATTAATGGTGGGTGCTATATTTACTTCATTTTAATAATAACTCTTTAAAGATTTTATTTCTCTTTCATACTATTTATGCAGGGGAATTAACATCTGATTCTAATCATAAATACATATTCTAACCCTACATAATTGTACTGCTTTGTTGCTTGACATGCTTCACCTACATTTTCCATATATTCCCCTAATTATAGTATCAATTTATTTAAGTGAATGTTCAGATTTTTTTGGTATATTGAAAATGATGCAAAGGGCTGCCCATATAGTGAAAAATATATTCAACCATTATCCACCCAGCCAAAAATTTCAGAGCTTCAGAAAGTAGGTCATACCATAATAGTGACATTGAACTTTTCAACTGGGAGTAATTAGGTTTTATTTTCAGTGCTCAGTGACCTACTCTGAAAAATAAGATAATACAAGAAGGGTTCAGCTTTTTGTGTGTGTGTGTGTTAGTTAGTGCCTTGCTTTGTTATTTCTTTCTACTGTATATACCTTAAGAATCCATAAATATTTCCTATCCAGAAAATAGTAGCTGACAGCTGTGTAGGGTACTTCTGCTGTTTAATGTGTCATAAAGAATCTGTTGCAAGCAATGATGTTATCATTAGGGAACAAGGATAGTGTCTATTATTTCAGAAGCAAATAATTCAGCTTTAAATCATTTCAACTGTGGTGTCACTTGCAGGGAAGAGAAAGCAGAAAAGTTGCTGTGTATGAAACAAGCTTTGCAGTAATACTTACAGCACAGAGGGCATTTGAAGCACACTTCCATGTGTATTCCCTCTAGGGCACTTTAGAAAGCTTTGCTTTTATTTAATGGTTGCTTCCTAATGCAAAGAGACATAATAAAATGCACTTGCATCTGTTAGCTCCGATAACAAGACACATTTTTCCTTTTTGGGGCTGGGGTGTTCTAAGAGCCTTTTGACACAATTCAGGCTCCTGTGTTGCAACACGAACTTAATACTTCCCAAGAGTCTTAAATTTTTTATTTGTTGCTAATGTCATTACAAGAAGAAATACCCCCCTAGCCCTTTGGTCATGAATTTGTCTTACCTATCAGAGTGTGTGATGGGCCGCTGCATCATGCCAATGTGTGGTGTGATGCAACAAGAGGTAAAACTTGGATAGAGTGCGTCAGATGATAAATAATATGAAAAGGCACGCACGAAACTTTCACAGACAAGGGAGTGTGGTTATTCAGAGGCAGACTGTTTCTCTGGCACTTACATAGCTGTGAACTGGGAGTGGGAAGTCTGCAGTGCCTCTATCCTGTTACGTGGAGCATGCAAAGGGCAAGTTTTTAACATAATAAACCTGTTCCAGGCAGTGTTCCCCATTTTACTAAATATGGCTGAATATCTCCAGTGGATACAGAGATTACCAAGTGTAGTAGTAGGTGTTCACCAAAGAGGAACAAAGTATCAGGCACCCAATAACTACATTTTTTTTTCTTTTAATAATTATGTTTTTTCAGAGGGAAAAGTCTCTCTTTTTTTTTTTTTTTCTTTTTCTTTTTTTTTTTTTTTTTATTTTTTATTTTAAAACATCTCCTTGAAATTCACAACACAGGACAACTTTTCAGTGGCAGAGTTAAGACTTGACCATTTTACCTCTGATTCTTTCTGGATTTTTTTTTTCCCAGAAGCTCAGATTTCTTCCTTTTTTATTTTTTAATTTTTATTATCGAAACATGAAAATAGTTCAAACTTTGACAATCACTTAAGAGCACCTTCATCTTCATATTCATTTAAGAAACTTGTTTAAAACATTTATTAATTGAAAATTTCTCTGCTGTTTGGTTACTGATGCAATTATAACAAAAAAAATATACAGAGTATCTCCATGCTCTGATAATATTTGTGACAAAATAGAGCAAGTATCTTCAATGTACAAACAGGCAGCAGCAGCTCGATACCACCTCAGTAATGACCTTCAATAAATCAGTGTCTGTATTCAAGAAAATAAGCTTTTGTATTTTTACAAGGCTTCAGAAGATTCAGTGGCAACTGACTGATTTTTATTATGTTGATACCTATTCCCTTACATTTTTAAATAGATTAATTGTGAGCATTGCTTCTGGGGAAGGGGGAAATATAATGAAAACATTCCTATTGCTTCTTGAACCCTAGGTCATAAAGTTTTCCTAAATATTTTCAGTTCTATTGAATTGGGTGGGAAAATAGCACAGATATTACTGGTCTTTTTGTCTAATTGCTGCACTGTCCTGCTCTATTAGGCAGAAGAGTGGTAAGTTTATTGCTTTAATTTCACTGATGTACTGAGAGAAACACATTTCAAATCAAAACCATTTAGCAGGTCATAAGAGTTTTGGGGCAGTAGGAGGGCCTCTCCCTTTACTAATTACACATGATTTTGAGTTTATACCCATTCAGCAGATTAAATAATGTTATTAGGTACTTCAACGACTAACAATCAATAAGAACATACATAAAATAACATTTGGAAAAGTCCTACATGTTCAAATACAATGTGTAGGAATATATATATATATATATATATATATATATATATTTTTTTTTTTTTTTAATTTTTTTTTTTTTTTTTTCCCCAACAAATCTGGTTAGTTTCTGTATTCCTGCCTGGCAATTGTTGTGGAACTGTGTGGGATACCTACCGTGAATAATATTCTACAAGAGTGGGTGGGGGTTTTTTCATTTCAAGGCAGGTACAAGAAAATCCTACCATTTCGATTTCAGTTCTAGCAATATATGCCATTAACTCTGAAGCAAGAATTGTGTACAAACTCCTGAAGAAACTGTTCTAGGGAAGAGAACAGAGAGGAAACCAACAGATGATATTTTACAATTTTACAATGGAGCTTTATTTTTATTTCTATGGGAATGAACACATGCAGAATCTAGCAAGTGTCAAAGTTTTTATTTTGAAGAACAGCCGTACATGGAGTATATAATATTTTATATTCAATTTGCAAGACCATAGTAATTATGGTGTGCCCACAAAAGTCTGAGAGAAAAAATCAGATGTGAAAGGAATGTTAGAATCAGTCTGAACTAAAGCATGCTTTGAATTAAGCCCCTTTTTTTCTTTTGATATTTAAAAATTATACAAAATTTCCCTTTAAATATTTCCGATTTAGGATTCAAGGACTTCAGATAGCTATTTTACACTCTGAAGAGCAATTCTGTCACTTTTAAGCATGGAAATACTTTTTACGCAGTTTAGTTGCAGTTCACGGTATTCAGTAGCAATTACACAGGTTATGAAATAAGAGTCCACAACACTTTCTGAATACACTTTACAGAGAAGTACAAATTTCAGTTTTAACGTACTTTAAAAGCATCTGTTAATCACAGAACAAGCTACAAAAAGACACCAAAGAGAGAATTAACACCACAGCTTGTACCTCATTGATACGAATCAATAGCCTTTGGATTTTGAGCTGGATAAAACAGAATTTCACACCACAAAAGACATTGCCAGTTTAAATGTCTATTAAAACATATCATTATACCACACAACACTTGTCACACTTAAACAATTTTCTGCAGCCATTCCCTGAATAATATTTACTTTCATGAACCCTCACCAGTGTCAGCAGGACTAAGGATCAGGTCAGATATTGTGCAGTGTAGGAAGGGAAGAAACAGTACACATATTTTGAAGATGATACACATGAAAGAATTTAAAAAAAAATTACAGTGAGTTAACAGTGTCCCTAGTAAAAATCTTGTTAATAATTTCTCTTTTTAAAAATGGAAGTTGGGCTTTCTTGGGAAAGTTTAAAGTGCACACTGCGTAACAAAGGCAACATTACACATCTTTTTTCACTATGTATTGTATTTTGAATGACTGGAGGAAAACACAATTATTATTGACTGATCTGATATAGTAACAGCAAAACACCTCAGTACCAAATATGACTACTAGAGATTTTAGAGGAGTTGCTTTGGAAACAAGGCTGTATAAGGGACATGATTCATGATACAAACTCTACTCCCAGTGTTTGCATCCTTGTTATTACTCCCTCTTGCAGTAAGAAATGAACAGCTGTCATCAGTATTTCTAACAAGTATTTGCAAATTAACATATTACAGTTGTGTCTCTGACTAAAGGTCGTGCATGTACTCACAGAAACGTATGACATTTTGAGGAAACACATTTTAAAAAGCATCATTCTTAACCAATCCATTCAAAGGACACCAGTGAAAGACACAGCAGTGATTTATCTCAGTGAGTAACTTTCTTTTAGCTGAGCTGAAGATGGAAAGGAGGAGCTTAAATATTCAGTGAAAACCAAGATAACTGCACTTTCCAACATTTTGCCTTCAGTTTTTCAGGCAAAAAAATACTTTTCTGTCTACTGTCCTGTGTCAAGCAGGAATTGAATTACATCAAATAATATTTACTTTGCTCTCTTTGCCTAGTCTCAGGCAAAATCCTTTCTAGTTCTTTGGAGCTCAAATCTGTTTCGTCCACTGGTATTTCCAAGTTTTGGGCTTTGTTTGGATAATTTTATTTACATTTTTTATTTCTTTTATAAATAAAATACTCTGTGAAAAATTTGTAAGTGGATAATGTTGATGTCCAGATTATCTACCCACAAAAGTGTGTTTGACACTCATACAGGGTTAAGGAAATGAACACTTAGTTTTTCGTTGGCATAAAGTGAACTTTATCTGCCTTTATTTTTTTAATCTATTTAAAATAAAAAATAAAAAATAAAACAGCAGTTAAAAGGCAGGTGGATGTTTCTTGCTGCCCAACAGAATGCTGAAATAGGTCAAGCAGCTACCAAGAGTAATAGATTAGATCAATAATAATAAATACTCTCTTTGAGAATGCTGGTGAACTTCAATCCCTCACATTAGCTGTGAAAAAACAAAATACGATGTTGAACACAATGTACAGGAACATTAAAATAGTAAAAAAGGGATAGAATTTGTCTGCTTGACTCTTTTGCACATTTGTGGAAACATGAAAAAGTTCAAGTGCACTATCACCTGTCAAAATACATTTGCATCAGTATTAATGGATGCAATGTTGTTGACACTGCAGCACTGCATGCATTATGCGTTGAATCACGATGCACAATAACCTAGAGCTTGAAATCATTGGTGGATTTTTTGTCATTGTTCATGTTTGAATATTTTAAATTAATCATTTAGGGGCTTTAAATTTCAAAGTAGACCTTTATACTGAAATAGCTAGATGGATTATTTCTAGATTTTTGTTACCAAAGAAAATGAGTATTTAAAATAATTACCAAAATTCTTCTAACTGAGATGCTACAATTTGTCTGATTCATTTCAACCTTCTCTGAATCTGAGATCCCTAGAAATGTTAAATGATTAATCACGAGTTATTTTAAATATCTGAAACTCTTTCAATCAAGACAATTTTCAGGTATTTTTTATTCTTAGAATCATTATCAGAGAAAGTAGTGGTTACAAATTATCACTGATGGCAGAGTTAACAATGTAATTTTCAGGTTCTGAATATCTGAATATTTGTTTCCCTAGGAAAAAAATGCAGCATCCTAATAGTACTTTAAATATACATAAAAACACATTTCTTCATATTTTTAATTCCTGTGAACTGCTGAAGCATATATCTTAATTTTGTAACCTAGTAACTTGTTTCTAGGGCAATGTTGCAGAGTTGTTAAGATATGCAAAAATTAAATGAAAGAGAAACCGTAAGTGTAATTGATAATAATCTAGTGCTATGATGATAGTTGTTATGGAAAACTGGAACAAAATAGTATTGCTCAGAGTCTACAATGACTTTTTTTCTTTAAAATATAGCTCTGCTATAAATAGGGCATCTGACAAATACTAGAGTAGGATAGATCATCAGAAGAGATCTTGTATGCTGGAAGACCACCCAATACCTCCTTACTACGAAATGAATACTGACAGGCAAGGGTTCATACAGAACTAGCATTCGCAGCAAGTTAGCCAAGAATATCAATGTTTTTCGAAATCCCACATTTCCTGTGTAATGGTGCATGGAATGGCAGACATCCCAAGAGAATAATTTATCCTAAGTGTTCCCTTTTTATTGGTAAAATAGAAAACTCTGAGTGACTGATATAAAATCTTCTATAATTTGTATTTTTATTTTTTTTCTCTCTCTGAAGGAACTTTAAATGCCAGCTTTGCTCCTGAGTCTTTCTCAAGTTGATGTATATCAAGAGCTACCGTTCTCTTCATGTTGGTGTCTGCACACTGGAGACTTCTTGCCTTTCTTCAGGGTGTTCAAAATAAGTTGAGTTCCAAGCTGGCAGCAAAATGCCAGATTAGCAAAAATGAGCATTCAGAACAATCCTTGAAGAAATAGAGATGTTTGATTACTTGGATTGATCTTTAGCATAACCTGAGTGTTACTGAAAATTGGAAGCCTGGGCTTCCTTGCAATGTAGAGAAAGGTTTTTCTTATGAAGAACCTATAGTGTTTAAGATGAAGGAGTGAAATACCTCTGCAAGAATCTAAATAAGTAGCTTTGAATAATTAAACTGAATTCTAAATTTTATGGGGCTAGGTCAGGTCATATCAATTCCTCCCATGGTGTTCACAGAAGAAATTATTTTAGGAAAAAACTATGATTAGTGATAAGGCAACAAGAACAAATCCATTATTTCTTGTGACCCAGCCTCTTCAATTTCTTCGGATTTTCTACATTTTTACACAGCTCTTAGGGAACTCAATAGTTACAACACCAAATTGACCTCAGAAATATTTAATGAGGTGATCAGCAGGCTGTAAGTGAGATAATCTAATACAGGGAAAATGAGAATCCAAATTTTATGTGTGCCCAGATTTTACATTCTACAAGCACATTTACTGTATTGATAAAAGTTTGTTACAAATTTCATATATAGACTTGAACTCTCAGGAATTCTGATTCTGGTTTTGATTGCTTCTTAGTCTGGACTGAGATTTGTTGCACTTCTCAGGCATCATTAATTAAAATATTTGTAATTTAGTGAGCTATGCTACATAATAAAATTAACATGTTAGGTTTTGGTTTTAAAAGCCTTCATACATTTAAAGCAAAACAACAACCAAACAAACCAATAAAAATAACACCCAAAATCCCAAACTGACAAAACAAAACACAAAATTAATTAAAGAAAAAAAATCAAATAATTAATGTTTAGAGGATCACAAGTTTTACCATCCTGGACCTCTAAGGACGTAACAGCAACACCTACTAAAATCTCAATCGTATCAGATTGCAGTTTCTGCTGACTAGATGGGAATTTTCTACTCTGTTGAACCAAAGCTTTACACTTTCATTAGCTCACATTCTCTACCATGACACCAGTGCCCTCTCATCAGATCGAAGGCTGAGCTGAGTGGTACGGACAGAGAGAGGCAGATAAAAGGAAACTGATGAAAGTGCTAAATGTTTGCCTTCTGGGTAAAAGCTGCACGTGGCTTTGCTGACCACTGATTTCCTTTATCTTGTTCCAAGAAATGGGAGTGTGTCTTGTGTTCAATGTATGTATAATAATAGCTTCAACTTAAATCAATTTTGATTTTTAATTTGCTTTCCGAAAGCACAATTTTGTTTTTCCTGAGATTGAGAGGAAAAAAATTTGCTTTCTTTCACAAAAATCAACCAGAATTCTGAATTTAAAATATTAAAGGTAGAAATAATGACCATGTAATTGAATTTTCAGTTTCTGTACCACAATCAGTCAAACGTCATTCAATGAATTTTTTAGGAATCATTTGATTTCTTAATAAGCAAGGCAGCTTGATCAGGTGATGCTGGATGATATTGATTTTAATAACAGTTGAATTTATAGCCTATCTGTATTTCTGAATTTGGTTCAGACTCCAAACTGACCTGAATGAATTCAAGCTGAACTGGAAAATTATATCTGCGGGCATCAATAATTTTAATAACTATTTCTTCATGAATCCTTGTGCAAGAATGAAAAAGCCAAAATACTATAATCTGCACTGGTCTGGTCTGAGAGATTCACATCAGAAATCCCTATTCATCTCCAGATACATAAGTATTAGAAATCCCCTCAGTAATTCATTTTTTGTTAAAACTAAAGCCTCAATTTGATCACTAAACCAGATAAGTATATAAAAAATGAACAAGTAATATAATCAAATCACACAAACCTCTGAGTAATTTTATTTTCTTTTTACTTTTTTTTTATTTTTACCAAAATTATTCTGATTCATTGAAATGTACTAAAAATCTGTTAGACTGTAAAATTATTCAAGACCATAAAAATTGCTCTTTCTACATAGCATACATAAACAACAAAAAAATACTGAACAGTATCTTAGTATTAGGAATATATGACAGGAAAATATAAATTCATTACATGATAAAATATATTATAAAATACAATGATTGTAATATTTGTGAACAAAAATATTTTAAAAAACCCATTTCTTTAACAATATATCAATATTCACTGTTCACCTAATCATAATTTTTGGGGTAACTTCCTGTTTTCAGAATAATATTTAAAATATAAATTATGAAAGCGGAATTGTTAGCACACAATGCACAATGCCAACAGATATGGGACATTTAAAGGGGTTTTTTTCTTATTTGTTTCTGTGTTACACATAACTTTTCAGAGCTGAATACGAGTCAAACAGGAAGATGTGAGGGCAAGAATTCAAGCTGACAAATTATTCTCAGCTTTGAAACTCTTGGAGATACACACATTCACAGCAGGAACATGTCAAGCTAGCAGAGTTTAGAGAACAGTTTCAGAGAGCCAGACTTGAGAGTTACTTCTCGTCTGAAGAGAGGTGGTCATGACACAGACCTGGCATGGAAAAAACTGTCTCATCCAAGTTTTCCTATTGCCAGCTACCATCTGTGTACAAATATGTGACTTCAGAAATTTTAATACAGTTTAATATCCATTTTAAAAAATTCTGTTCTTAATACAGAATGTTGTCAGATTAAATTGCAGTGAAAGACAAGTGATTTTTTATGGTTATGTGCATGGTATTTTATGCTGGTGTGTAATGTTGATATTTCAGAAACTTACCAAACCACTGCAGCAATTTTGATTAAGCTTTTCTACAGGTTTTCTGCATTCCCTTGTTCAGCTTGCACATGCAGAAACGAGACCTTGGTTCCTAATATAAAGGGTTTTGAATTCTGTGAAACATTATGTCTATATCGCAGAAAATAGGAGGACATTGCCATTTCAAGCATTATTCAAGATGTATTCTATTCTCTTACCCACTAATGAGAGGCAGAATATGAGAAAAATCCATAGCTCCAACAGACAACATACGTATTTTAGGTAACATTTTTGGAATGCAAAAAGAGTTAATGTAGCTTCTATCAGTTTCTGGAAGTCTGTTCTTGATTTTATCCAAAATTATCTCAAAATTATATCTGTAAAATTAATAACTTTAAATGTGTTAAATTCTAAAGGTGCCAAATAAGATTTAAACTTTATAATATAAAATACACATAGGTAATGAGTGCAAAAGAAACAAATCTCATTCTGTAATTAATATGTTGTATATATTATGCTGCTTGAGAGTGCTCTTAACATCCCCATTATATTCATTACATTTATTTTTTTTTTAAACAGAAAAGGATAAATGAAATGCTCTCAAAAATTAATACCCATTTTTTTCCACTACTCAAGTTCTTTTGAAAATGCCTCTGATAAACAAGATTTATGAGACTGGACATGCTTTATCCTAATTTTGTAATGTTTTGTTTTACTATAGTAATTTCATTCACTGGTGTCTCTGGTCTTTCTCACCCCTTGAACTTTTTACCATTTAATCAGGCAAATGCTGGCTTAGAGTATGTTCAAATTGCTTTGTTCTACATTTAAATCTGGAGTTTGAAAGGAACAAGGCTGATTATCCTTTCTCTCCATACATAGCCCTGAGACTGAGTTGTCTCTGCCTCTTAATCTTCAGTTCAAATGTCTGGAAATGGGAGGTTAGGCAGAAGAGGGAAGAAAGTGAAATGATGTAGACCTAACATTTGGCAAGCTGTTCACTTCTAACACGGCCACAAAAGCACAAAGGAAAACAAAGCCACCCACAATTTTCAAGGTTCTACCATGTGCAAAATGTAAGTATCTTTGTTTCTTCTTGAATTTTAACATCAGACTGATTTGCTCTTTCCCAAGGTTCACAATAAACCCGTGAGCCATCAAATTGCACATTTCACTGAAGTGCAGCCATCTTGAATATATTGTAGCCCAGGGATGTCAATAAAATGAATGTAAGGCATTTACATTCTGCATTTACTCTGTTTCATGTGAAAATGTTTTTAAAACAAATCTATTTCGGAAGAATGGTTCTTCGTTCACTCTGGGCATTAGGAAATTAACTCACATGTCGTTTTGCATTTTTTGCAAAGGGTAAAATCTAATTCCAGGGTGTGCGTGAGTGCTGTAAATGCTGCCATTTTCCAAACCTGATATTATTAATCGGGACTGTCAAGTTTAGGTCAAGCGTTTATACACATTGTGCCTCAGTACTTCCAGTGTTTCAAACATATCTGTCATGCACAGCAAATCCACAGTGCAGCACAATCTGTGGCACTGAGAGGCAAACATGAGATCTTTTAGCAGAAATGAACCAATGCTTTTACCTCATCTATCTGAGCTGCTACTTTTACCTCATTTATCTGACCTGTCACCATTTTTAATAACAATTTCATTTATTTGGCAGCCACATACACTTTCTAAATAAGCAATTTCCTTGAATTTGCTGATTCGCAACACTTTTTTGAATAGTCTTTTTTTAATTCTTATTATTTTGTTTTCCTTTTCCTTTTTTTTTAACACCTTTTACATTATGCAGAGACGGGGGAGAAGAACCATGCTGTTAAGTATAGATGTGTATTTTTTAAAGAAAATGTATCTTAGAAAGGTACACTATATTTAATGCTAAATTAAAAATATTACTGGAATGGTGTTATGTTAGCCCTTGGGCATATGTGATTTCAGCATTTAATTAACTCTGGAGTCCTCCTATAAATGGGACTTATGTGTCTGTGTAAAGTTCAAGGCAGCCAGGCTGAATCCATAGAAGAAAACTGCTTGGAGGAGCTGATGTCCTAGAGAAGCAAATCTGCCCTATCTGAGGCAGACAGACTTTATCACATGGCTACATGTACTAAATTAAGAAGTGGGGAAGTTCATCCAAAGTGCACAGATTAAAATTTTCAATAGGCCTAAAAATGACTCTAAGGCATGAATGAGCCTGTCACTTTTTCTCTGCCTCTTCAGCAAATGATGGATTCACTATTTGCCCATAACATAACCCGTGAGATATGCCTGGCTTCATTGGTTATTCTTCATTCTCAGTCAAGCTGAAATAGAGGCTGTGGTTAAACAAATCTGCTTTTATGGAGCAAGGCACTGTGAAACGGAGCTGATTATGGCCTGACACATTGAATTAGACTGTTGTGTAAAGCAATGCTGATGATTCCATTGTTTCAGGGTCCTATTGGCCTGCCTGAGCCTTTGCTTCTCTCTCAAGCCACACACATTTCTTTTTTCCCTTGGCTTTAAGAATCCTATTTTTAAATCTATTTACTGTTTGCAACTGATTCCACAGTTGAATATAATTTACAGGTCTATTTAATAAGAAGTTTAGTGACGAATGCATCAAGGGAAGAGGATAACATTTCTCTATCACTATTCCCAAAGACAGATTACATTATAAAAACATTACAATGACATATATTATCACTTCTAATTTAATTTATAAGAAAGTAAAAGTGTTGGCTAATTAAGGTCACTGACTAGCAACATATACTAGCCTGAGTCAATGATCAGAGCCCAAGATAGAC
This sequence comes from Prinia subflava, assembly GCF_021018805.1. Taxonomy (NCBI): domain Eukaryota; kingdom Metazoa; phylum Chordata; class Aves; order Passeriformes; family Cisticolidae; genus Prinia; species Prinia subflava. The sequence continues at coordinate 70,444,232 of NC_086249.1, read as the reverse complement.
TGAGTTCCAAGACCTCATACTACTGAGCATCTTTTCTTGCTCCAGAGAAACAAGAAACACTTAAGCTTTCTACTTAATTTTCAGTCTTTTAAGTCATTCGTATTGATTGAATTTGAAAATGAATTCCTTGATTTATTTCCTATGTTTGAATCTGTTGGCTATTCTTTTTATATTGTTCCAGTTGGGCCGTGAAAAAATAAATACAAGTAATTTTACAAATACAGAATTTTTATTAGTTTATGAAATATGTCCCACCATCTCTGTCTCCATACACCTTAGAAACAGCACTTGTTGGTTGTTTGCTTAGTTTTTATCACTCCCAGTACATTTAGTCAGAAACCCTCTTAATCCTTCTAGGAAAAGCTTTTTGGATAAGATGCCCAGGACTTCTCAGTCTCCGAAATGAGAGAACTACACGCCAACGCTGCAGGCCTTGAGTCTCTGCAAGATTCATCCAAGATACAAAATATATTTCCTTTGGCTGCCATGACTAATTGATACTGGTACTCAACTTAACTAGCTTAAACCTAGCTTGAATATATCTGTGATCTATTGCAGTCACCGTTGTTATAGTGCAGCTATAACCACAGCAAGGTTTAATTCCTTAAATTTCATTGTCATTCTTTGTTTCTATACATATTTACACATTCAGGTGTATTGACCTCCATACTCATCACACTGCATTATGGCAACGTTTTTACTGAGCTAACCATAGGCATTTAGACATTTCAACTCTCTCCATCATTCCATCATTTCATTGTCAATGCATATCCTGTATAAGAACCTATGCTTAAATAGGTTCAGATTTTGAGAACTGAATAATGATTTATGGTGTACACAGATTTGTAAGCTCTTCAGGTTTCAAAAGAGGTTTGAGCAGGCCAAAAGCTATTCTGTCTATATTCAAATGAGAAATTTATTTCTAGTCATTACCTCTTTATACAGGGTTCATTTCTAATAATACTTGCACAGGTTGTTCACCTCAACTTAAACATTGCTCAAAAGTATGAGTATCCTAAAATGGTCCAAAATAATGAAAATAATGAAAGGGGGAGGGGGAAAGTCTTATGCTTCTAGAAGAAACTGATAGGCTTTTAGTCCCATACAGAAGATAGAACTGGGGCCAGTGTAGATTTAATAGTTCCTACAGACAGGTCAAAACTTGCTGCACTATTCAAAGTGCATCCCAGTCGCCTGATGGACAGTGCTGACTCCACAGCAGTAGAGACAGGGGAGGTGAGAGGTGCTCAAAATCAGAGTGAATGTAGGTTCAATGCACACTGTGGAAGTCCCCTCAGTTTAATGGCATTGATTGAAGTAGATTCCTACACTCTGTCCCTTTGCTACCATTCTGTGGTGTCTGTGAAAAGAGACTCCATTTATTTATTTATTTATTTATTAATCTGGACTAAAGCAAGCTTTGTTTTCATAGGAAAATGAAAACACATCAAGCATGGATATATAAGCACTTCCACAAGAGGAAGAAAGATCAATACAATAAAGTTCAACTATCCAATAAATGTAAATGAAATTATGCAGAAATTGACAGAAACTTTGGGGGTTTTTTTCTCTTTAATTTATTTAACCTTTTTTCTTAGCCTTTTTTTCTTTTATCTTGACTGCATTATTTTGTTCCATATCATCAGCAAGCTTTTCTATTACCTCTTTACATTTTTTTCTGTTAATTATTTCGTGTGTCTGTGTTCTGTGAGGGCTACCTTACCAACTCAAACAGCTGCTTCTTGGCTCGGCAGGAATCTCCTGTTGCCAGGATGAAAATTCTGCGTTACTGAAAGCCAGAGTGAAGCCAATTTGTTCAAAGCTTCTCATCAAGAAAGGAAAACTAGTCTCGTCACTCTAATATAGTTTCAAGTGTAGTGGATTTTGCCAGTAAATAAGTAAATTGCTTCTCACTAGAGGCAAGAGACAAGTCAAAGAGAACTTCCACAGGGAAAATACTCATTTCATCTCTTGGCTTGCAGTGGAGGAATTTTTTTTCTTTTTTTGGTTTAAGAACTTATTCTTACAAAAATATGTATTGGTAGCAAAACAGACGTGTGTTCTCTCTTCATAAATAGTGTGGGCAACAGATGACTTATATAAGTTTTCACAAGTTAATAATTTTTAAATATTCCATAATGAGTCTAGAAATCCAGTTTTCATACATAAAATATAGAGTTTTTACTAAAGTCTGTGTGTAGGAGAAAGGCTTTAGCCATATATTTGGATTATGACACTTTGCTTTTTCTTCTGCAACAGACTGAACAATTTTACATTATGAACCCATGTGCTGGATAGAAACACTGAATTTAATTTGCTGAATATCAATTTTGTTCTGGAATTCTTTGACTTCCCTAGTAAAACTAGGCTTTGTGTATGCTGTCATACCAAGGTTTAAGTAAAGGACCAAATTAACTCTTACCATGTGGTCAAGTATTTATTATGACAAGAAAGTGCAAAAAAGTCATATTACTCTGAAAAATGTTATTCTGTAATATTTTAATTTACTTTATTCAATGAGTCCATTGTATTAAGCAACTATTTTGAGCCATAAAACAGATTGGCTGTGAGCTGCAGTTGCAGCTCCTATAACTTCAATGCATGTTCAAGTGGAAGCATAATTAATTGCATACTTTTTGGCAGCAGCATTATACATTGCAATATTGTGTAGCAGTTTCATTATGCTATAACAGTGCAGATGATCAAAGAGTCAAAATAATTATTTGATTTCAAAATAAACAGAAAAGGAAGGTCATATAGATACACGGAGTCACAATGTTGACAAATAATCTGACCTTTCGGCAGTCTGGAAGTACAGAGGACTTCTGGAATTCCTGTAAGATTTTGTATCTAATGTTAGTTAAGGGAAATCAGTAGAATGTTTTCCATTGACTTCTACTGAAGCAGGATAAGGCTCCAAATACCATGGTGGAATGAAGTTCACAGTGCAATTTTTATTTTATTTCAGCATCAATGCATTAAAAAGACTTCAGGGAGAAGGGACAGGGGGGAAGGGAAAAAAGTAAAGATCTTATCTCTGAACTGCTGGGTTCAAAATATGTTCTGATATGTTAAATTTATTTATATCCTGGTCCCATGTGCACATGTTTTCAATTTCAACAGTAATTATTTATATGAAGCTTTTAAATAATTAAGTATCAACTGAGACTTATCTATCCTTGATACTGAATTCATGCAGTCAAATTCAGAGAAACCTCTTTACCTTCAATCTACTTTATGGAAATCTATTGTGAAGACAGCTAAATGGAATTCCACCTTTGCTAGTTACACATTTCTTATACTCATTATCATTAATAGCTTAACAGCCTCCAAACTGTTACCTTAATCTTTTTTATGTCAATGAGATATTCTCCAAGTGTCAACATTTTACAACCATTATACACATTAGAAATCACTATGTTTTGAATCATGTTCAATTAATGGATGAAATAATTACAACATTACCTTTAATTGAAGGGAAAATGTTGACCAGGTTTCTTCTATTTTTCCTTTGCATGACATTTATATTGGAAGTGCTCTACACAAACACACAGATTTAATGTAATGAACCCTCATAAAAATATTTAATAATCATAATGAAACCTTCAGATGAGATTTCCATTATTCTCTGTTTTCAACAATATTCTTCCTACATAATATGTACTTATTAGAAAATGGGATATTTTGCTATGATGTGGACAGCACAGGATTTTAGGAAACAAAACTTCACGTGCATTTATTACTCATGTAATATTCCAAATTAGTTCCATATTAGTTCGAATCAATGCATCTCCATGCGCACAGCACTCACATACAGGAAGGTACTCTGTTCCTCTTAAGAGATACACTTCTCTGCACTGAGTTAACACAACTACACTTTCATATTTGAAGTGATATTGCACAGTGGAATTAATCCTTCCACACTGGTTTGACTGCAAATAGGGGATATTCTAAGATGCCCTCCAAAAGGAAGGAATGTCTGTGAAAAATGTGGTTTCTATGCATTGAATAATTTTATTAAAAAGTTAAGATAGAGGTACATTTTCAATAGGCATTTCAATATTCAAAGTAAGGGTAGTGACTTGACCAACACAGACACTGTTTCAAGTGTGAGAAATTATGAAAGGTGCCAGATGTCTGAAGGCATTTACAATGAAAGATTTCAAGTCAAGTTTAAAAAAAGAAAAGGACAAACTGAAATTCGTGGTTTAGGTCTAAGATTATTCACTTCTCTCAGACACTTAGCTATATAACATTATGAAATATTGGATTGCCTAAATTTCCTGGAAAACAACAGGAAAGAATCTTTGAAGCTATTTCTGCACAGCCCCCTTCTGACTGAGTTTAAACATGAGTTTAAAGGTGATGAGAAGGAGAGTCTGCATGGCTAAAGGCAAGATCAGAGTTCATCAGAGGTTCAAGTGCTGATGAACAAGCCCTTTAGCCTTCTAAGATTCACTTGTTAAAGATAGAAAAAGTCACCTGCCGTTTGAGCTTTACCTGTGATACCTGCTAGAATTTCCTTTCAAATTCTATTCACTTTAATATTTTCACACTGAAGCTAGGAAAACTGAGATTTACACATGTGAAAGCTGCTGAGATCTAGGTGCAACATTCAGAAATGTGTTTATCTGATAGTGAAGCTTGACAGGAAATGAGAAAAAGATGATACAAGCTAATAAGAAAAAGATGGTGCAAGCTAATGGGAAATTCAAGGAACTGCCCAATAAATAAAATTTTCTTTTTTCTTTTTTTGTGTATTTTTTTTCTGTAATATTAATTGACTAAGCTAGTGGATCTCATAAAGTTCAGGAGAGTTTGCTGATCACATGCATATAGTTAAATTTTAATTATTTTCTCTGAAATCTCTACTGGTTAACTGGCTACATCCTCATTTCACTTAAAGTGAACATAGTATGTGTTGTTGCTTTACAATTGGTGTCACATAGTATGATAAACAGGTATATTAAACAAGTCATTAGTATGGCTTTTTATTCCCTGTTACTATGTAGAAAGGATTTCAGTCTTTCTTCCATGTAAAGCTAATTCAAATAATAAGAATACTTGACATCTTTGAAAGTAAACTAATATTAATGAAGTGTAATTGTAATTAAAATTACAATAGCATGTTCAGAAATGTTATTTTCAGATTTATATTTTGAAGAGCTCTTATGCTAATAAAACTTTCAAACCTCATTACTTTCTTATGTCATCAATAGGATTATTAAAGAAAAAAGTGTAAGGACTGATCTCAAAAGGGAAATAAATATTTATAACTTTTGCTAAACTCAAGGGAGTAAAAACAAAAAAAGGAAAAAAAACAGTGGAAGATCTAAAAAAATTATGATTTTCTGTACATTAAACAAGAGCTTCTTCTTTGCCTCTCTGTCTCTGTCTACCCCCTTATTATTATATCTTTTTTTTTTTTTTTTTATACCAGTTCATCTCTAGGTCAAATCGAGTTCATCTATGTCCACTAGATTATTCCAGTTAAAAGGAAAGACAAAGATTAAAGAGTCTAGTAAAATACCTTCCAATCTGCCATGGATGCAGTATTTTAATATTAAAGTCAGGTGACACGCCTGCATCCAGGCTATGGTAGCTAACCTAGAGACCTCCGGGTGTTGAGCTGGAAGAGATGAAGTCTGATTTTGACTTCATCGTATAAACACAATGTCATCCACCCATCAAAATTCCACCCACAGTGAACCCCCAGCACGGTTAATGATTATAATCTTCACATTTAATCATGGGAACACAGTGACAGGCAAACAAAGGTTAGCTAAACTGACAGTGCAGGCTGTTTGAATGGAAAAGGGGGACTTCACAGGTTTTATTTTAAAATGTGTATTCTCTTTCAACAGTACTTTTCAGCTTTACACGAGAATGGCATACAAAGCCTGACTGCTTGCAGGCATGGGCAGTGTGCATAATTAACCTTTAAACTACAGAAAGAGTGGAAACTTTGATGCTTTCTTTAAAGGAGCTGCTATGCCAATACTACTTTCAAGGTTAAATTAAGCTAAGGGCACTTAAAGGGTAAAGGGAGAATTACTGCACCAACATGTCAAAGTGTCAGACAGAAAAAAATGTCATTTTAGAAATGACATAGTTATTTTTAAGTGATGCTCTTTTTTACTTACGTTAAAGGACAGTGACAAGTTACTTAGAATGATATTTTAAGGTACAATATTCTCTGTACAGTTTATTGTTCATAAAACTGTATGAATTCTTTCATGCCCTTTCATCTTCCCACTGTGATGTCCAGACTTATGAGCAAATACATGTACTTCAATCTTTCTTATATTAAAAGTATATATTCACTGGTCCTTAGGCAAGCATGCAGTAAAGTTGGTATGGAATACAAACTTCTTGTACATACAGTTTTTGTATGGAATAATGAATAAAAGTGTAGCAATTGATCTTTAAAGACAAAATTAACCTAATTTAATCCCTGGAGGAAAAAAACCTAAAAAAACCCAGTAATTTTTGCATTAGATTGAACTATTCACCATAAATGAAGCATTTAAACAAATAATCAGTTTCCCTTTAAGTCACTGAGCTGTTGAATTTCTCTTGTTCTTTGGTGGGTATTATTTCATATGTACTAATAATAGAAAAAAAACAGGGCAGGGAATTCACATTAAGATTCTAATACAGTTTGTATGCAACTCTCACGGCCTTTGCAAAATGTTCAGCTGAATTTTTCAAGTACAATATCAAAAGCTCTACAAGACACTCTAGACGTGGAAGATTGAGCTCACCTCCTCCAGGTGACCTCCAAGGTGGTTTTCACAGCCCAGGACTTATGATCTTTCAACTTACAGGGGCTCTCCAGCCTGCAAGACCTGTCTCAGGCTTTCTTTGCCACTGGTAGTGCCCTGTGTTGAAGGCCAACATCTCTTTATGCTTTCCAGTCAGACACACAGAGCAGGATGAATGCATCACTGGTCACACATCAGTGTCACTGATCCCTGTGAAATGTTGAAATGTTGAACCTCCTAAACCTGCCAGGAAAACAGGCAGGAGAGGAAAATATAGTTGGAATTTGAATAATTAGGGCCTAACTAAACAAGGTCTGATGGGAAAGCAGTGGCTTTCTGCAACACCAAGGGAGGAAAAGCAAGGAAAGTCATTAAGAGAAGGATGAGAATATACAGGTGTGAAGTGAACCTCAATGCATTCCAGCTGAATCTTAGAAGTTTTCTAGTCATAAGTATGGTAAGGAAAAGGAATATCCCTCTAGGAAAAAGATAAAATAGATAGATAGATTAGATAGATAGATTAGATAGATAGATAGTCTATTTTTCAAAAGTATAACTGTGAATTACAGCAATAGCTAGGAGTAAAGAGTATGACCAAGGTCTTTTAGATTCCTGTTTTCCTATGCAATGAAATAGCAGTTCAAGTCTGGTTGAAGACTCTCACCACTGGCTGTAACTAAGGTGAATGAATCCAATATGTAGTAAATTGGTTTCATTTATCTTTTGTCAATTTATACTGTTAAAATATAAGATTGAATTCTTTATTGAATGTCTGTTTCTGTCATGAGTTCACAGTTAAAAAAAAAAAATAAAGACCTGCAGAAAACACAAGCAGAATTTTTATGTCCTCTGTCACAGAAGATTTGCTCTGCTAGCATGAATTTGAATTTTCCTTATATACTGATGCTAGAATCCATGGTGACTAATTTAAAGCCCAATGCTATAGGTCTATGTTCTCATTTCTATATTTCATTTCAGATACTCTTCTGTTTATCTCTCAGCACCCTTTTTTTCTCCTCTGTGAGAAAGGCTTTTCGAGAATACAGCAAGTAACACCGTTCTCTAAAAATAATTTCTTCCAAGCTTCCATATTTTCTTTTTTATTTTGTAACCTTTTTTATGGTTGGAAAGAAACTATTTCCACAGTTTACACTCTCAAAATAGCAGGGAGCAACCTACCTACATCTCAGTTATAGGGAATGCATACACTCCCTGGGCTAGATATGACAGATATATATATGCAGTCATCCCTCGCATGCTCCTAACCATGTATTACGTACTGAATAGAGTACAAAATACCTGAAGATTACATTTATGTGTTGGAACTGTGGGGTGCTTTGGCACACAGTTGAAAGACAAAAAGGAAAATAGGAAGTAAATATTTAAGAATTTGTATTTAAACTTGGCTCTTTTCCATTCAAAGTAGTCCATTTTAAGTTCACTTGCACATTTAAAGTATTCTAGAATTTATAGGTATACAGATACAGTTCTCACAAGGACTATTTTTCATGGTTATCTGCTAAACCGCTGCTCTGAGAAGGAGCAATCAAGACCCATTTGCTTTACAAGATAAATGTTGGTCTCTTTTTCAATTGCAGAACCAGAACAGTGCTGGGGACCACCCCATTGCTTCAAATGGTAACCACTTTATTATTGTCATTAAACTTACTAGCACAGATCTGAGGGACTGACCCCTTGAATCTTGTCTATCATTATTGTGCCTCCAAGAGAGACAATTTATGAAGACTCACCACACTTTTTTTTTTTTTTTACTAAGCTGCATCCAGTTATGACATTCTTTAGAGTCTTTTTTCCTACTGTACAGCTGAACACAGATGCAACTGTGCTTGTTTCCATACATCTTAAAAACCACTATAACCTTACAGTGGTGACTTAAGTGAAGAGAAACACACTAAAAAAAAAGATCTCCGTTGTTTGTTTTTTTTTTTTTTAACACTAAGACAAATAGCTATTCAGGAGAGGAATCAACAAGAAAACAAACAGAGAAAGACTAAACCAGAAAGAAATGGGGGACACAGTGAAGGGAACTGTGTGAGGCAAAAGGTTTTGGTCATCACCAGTCTTCTCTTAGACATAGAAAGCATTTCAGATTCATGAATACTTTCTCCTTTTCACTCTAATAACTGAACTGTCTAAGCTAAACACACCATGAAATGTATTGATTGTGCTGTGAGGGATGTCTGACACCGGGAGAAACATTTGTTACAGCTGTGGTCTGATCAGCTACCACAGAGAAAGGGCAGTGAGGGAGAACAGCTACTTAAATTCATCCCACTGACAAAGAGGACACCACCAAACTGTATTCATTCTGACCTAATTAATACAGATTTGTCTGTAAACAACATTTTTATTCAGATTAACAAATTCTTTCAGGCCACAGAATAGGTTGTGGTTTAAATTCTTAACATAAGAACATAGATAAACCAAGAATTAATTAACCGTCTTGGACTGTAAATCAAGGAAAGAATGTTCATTAATCAGACAAGGTCAGCATATAATGTAGTAATGATTTGGGCTGGGTCGGTCAGAGTACTAAAAATAAAGAAGATTTTATCCATTTTATATATATAAGTGAAAAAATTCATGTGGTGGGTGTTGTATACAACACAATCAGAATGCAAAAAATTTTTTTTTCAATTTCCATTTCCCAGTGAATTTAAGCTAAGAAGGAGCCCTCAAGAACTCTCCTGTTCCTCTTTTCCTTTTCTAGAAGAAAATTATTTGAGGCATAAGTATCATAGGCACTTCAATTTTCCTTCTTCAGCATTTCCTTCTTTAGTTTTACTTGCACCCAGTTTAATATATATATATATATATATACACAAAAAATGTAAAGATTTACTTTACCTGTAAAAGTGTACAATATTTTCAGAAGAAAATAGATACTAACAAACAGCAAAGACAGCTGTGTGTAAAGGAGAATATTCATAACTTGAACATAGAATTTCCGCAAGTGATTCTAGACTTACAAAAAGTTCTGATGAGAAGTCAAAGAATCAAGATAGAAAGAAAGTCATAGAATGAACTGTGGGTAAGGAGCTTGCTTTCTATATAGTTGAGAAAGCACAGGTGAAGCTTTTCACACAGGTGAAAGAAGATGTAAGAGCAAAGTAGTCTTGCCTGGATGACAATTCTTTGTCATTAACCCTTTGCCTAAAGCTCTCTTCCTTCTATTAAAAAGTAGGAAAAAACAAAGAAAATGGAGGGGAAAAAAACAAAACAAAACAAAACAAAACAAAACAAAACAAAACAAAACAAAAAAAACAAAACAAAAAAAAAAAAAAAAAAAAAACACCACAAACTTTATAAAGTTATGACAGGCATCTCAAGACACTCCAGAATCTCTCAGAACCTGGGTGTCAAGAAGCCCTCCAGGAGAAAACTGTCAATTGAGAGATGATCTTCAGAAAGACATTTCAGAACAATGTGATTTTTAATTGTGGGGTTCATCTGCCTTTTGGAATGGTGACATCTAAGGTACACTTTGTGAGAGACCCTCATAGGCAATGTGAAGCTCTTCAAGTTCTCTTTACTTTTAAGTAATGGTAAAATCTTCCTGAAGTGGTTCCTCATGCACAGAATTATTAAGATGGTGATAACACTGTGACCTGAACCCAGAAAAATTCTGTTGTCTGGTCTTACATTTATCTTTATCAACACGAATGCTTTTTGTCTGCTGATACAACAACTGCAGCACATGGAAATAAAAAGGGGGAAAAAAAAAGCTAAATGCTTCTTCCAATTGGAGATATATAGTTTTAGGCCAAAACTGAGCCTACATCAAAACCTGAACTGGAAATCCTGCAAGAGAGAATTTTAGTAAATTTAGTGCTCTGAAGCCCTGCTGCACATTTGCCACCACACTTGTAAAGTGCAATGAAGCAACAGTCAGGACACAAAAATTAAAATTCATCAAAGAGAAGCAAAGGAACAATATTGTCATAGTATGCATTCAAATCCATAAATATGCCTGGATGTTGAGGGGAATGTTTGTCTTCAAAAAGTACTGTAATCCTTCTCTCAATCACTTTGAAAAAAATTTAAAGGATGTTCTTAAAGGTTGAATAGGATACTGAAGGGAAGCAAAGTGCACTTTCATTCATAGCTACAGTTTCATGGGCAAAATACAAATCAGTGGAACTACATTCTATGAAATTTTGACTGCAAGTTCAAAGAGATCAGTGGATGAGCCCTGAAAGTCAGCCTGCATGTAGTTTCTTCAGTGTAAACTTGTCAAGGAGTGCCTTTTTTTGTGCATTTTTTAGCTGTACATCCTACACAAATTACCTTATTTAGTTTCCTGTAGAACTTGTGTCTGTGTTTTCCTCCTTTAAACTGGGTTCTGACACTGCAGATCTCTATTTGAAAATTTTGTGGGTTTTTTTTTTTATAAAATGTACTAAAATGCATTTTATAAAATGATTTTTTTATTCATTTTGTGATTAATTTCAATTACTAAGTCAAGACTGTCATATTAAGGAAAAAAAAATGGATTTGGGATTAATTAAGAAACCCTCCACCACATGCACATGTCCCAGCAAGGCATAAAACATTGCAGATCACAAAGGGAGAATGAGAGAAAAATTGAATTAACTGTTAGTTTAAATTCATCCTTCTGAAAAGAACTGAGAAGGATCAACTCAAAAAGTTAAGATCTCACATAAAGTATGATTCAGAAATTCCCTCATTTTATGAATTATGGTTATTCTTTAAGAAGAAATTGTCTTAAATCTGGCATTTTTTAAAATCAAAAACCCTGTTACTGTATAAAACCCACCATTATCAGAGAAAAAATCAACCTTGGAGAGCTAATTTTGAAAGTAGTATGCTTTACTCCTTTCTGTGCAACATTACCACACAAATATTCACAAAAAATGGAAATAACAGGAGCACCCAGTAAACCTGGGATATCTCCCTGAAGATGCTGTGCTAACAGAAACAAAAACTGAGATTTGTTCAGAAATGGCTAAAGTATTAGAAAACTACTTAGTATTTCTGCTTACCTCTATATATGGCTGACTACTTCAAACATATATTTTAGGAAATTTGTGGATTTACACATTTATGGAAGGCTAAGAAAGATTAATGAGAGAAATTACTCTAAATTCTGAACCACTAAAAAGCTGGCCATAAAATTTTTAGAAAATTCAATCTCTTCATGTGACTGAATAGCCACTGGAAAAGGAAAGCCTTCTTTGTGTTTTGGGTTTTTTTAATGCCAAACACTATCTATTCTGCTTTCTCAAATGATTTAGTATTTCAATTCTTCATTAAAGCTTCATTAATTCAAGATGTTGGACCTGTTTCAATTCCTATTTACCAAAATTCCTCAGTTACAGTGAAAAGTCATATAATATGTCAAATATTCCTTTCTACAACTTTCTAAGATATTTAAGTAAATTAACATATAAATCAAAATAATAAAATGATTCAAATTTTAAAATATTTATTTCACATATAAAGATGGTTTATTATTGTCAGTAAACACTTTATTTTCAAAGCAAATATTTTTAAAATAATGTAAAGAGGGTTGTTTTGGGTTTTTTTCAGAAGTCAAAAAATATATACAGAAAAACAAATATATTTTTGTTTTGTTTTGTTTTTATTTGCCTTACTTATCCATTAAGGACAAAATTTTCAATATCAGAATAAAGCTCTTCCAGCTTGATCTTCACCTTCTTTACCAATTTTTTTTAGTCTTACATTTTTCCAAGGTGCTCTTCTGACAGCAGTTGTTCATCTTTTACAGCTTTTAAGGAATAAAGATATATTCAAGTGCAAGAAAACAACAGCTTATGCATTTGATATTGTTACTCTCTTTCACTTCCCCCAAGGTCAAGTGGTGAAACAAGACTGAGATGTTATCCAGCTTTTACTTAATTCCACAATTACATGTGTAATTATAATCCATTTGAAGCTAAAACTTTTAATAAATGGCTACAGGTGTTAAATTATGAGCCACTATGAAACATTGAATATCTGTGCTTGAATTTTCCAGACCAAGAAAATAAAGAGCTCATTATATTAGGAAATAAAAAATAGATGCTGATAGCATCATTGCTGGTTACAATTTGGATCTGTATGTAAGCAAATAACTTTTTTCAATTGCCACATTAACTGCCATGAATGATGGTGACAAAAGATGAAAAGGAGCTTTTATGCTTTGAGTTGTTCTGTAGCACAAAGGAGCTAAAGTATTTAATTTTTTTTTTAAGAGAATGTTATTCATTCTTTCTGAAAATTTACCATTTACTCTGGAAAAACTCATAGGAAAGATGTTTACAAAAGTAATGGGAAATAACAGGAAGATAATCAGAATGCTGACATTTTAACCAGATGCATAGCCAGTTTCTAGCTCTGAACAATATAATCTCAGAATGAAAACAGTAATAAGCCTTTTTTTTATCATTCTGGAAATTTTTTTGTGGAGCAGAGAACAAAATAATTTCAAAAATACAATCAGGCTGTATCTGAAAAGTAGGAGTAATACATAGAAGTACAGATCAGTAAGAGAACACTGATGAACACTGGCTTGTCATTTTAAAATATGAAACTTATGACATTTAGACAAATAAGAGCTTTCCTTAGTTTTTTGTCTTCAAAAATAATATAAACACCACCTTCCTAGCATGTTCATTGATAAAATGGGTGCTTAATTATATTAAATTTCTTTCAGAAAACACCGTGAGTTTATTTCCCCGGATCACAGATGTGTTGGGGCTGGAAGGGACCTCTGGAGATCATCCAACCCCTGCCAAGCAAAGCAGACACCAGGAACAGCTTACACAGGAACACATCCAGGTGGGTTTTGAATGTCTGCAGAGAGGGGCACTCCATGACCTCCTCAGGCAGCCTGTTCCAGTGCTCTGCCACACACAGTGTAAAGAAATCCTTCCTCATCTTGAGGTGAAACCTCTTGTGTTTTATTTTATGGCCATAAATATTAATTACTATTAAACATATTAGAGCTTGGTGATGTTAGATGATGAGACAAATGCACCATTACTGTTAATGTCCTTTGTACTTCATATTGTATCAGAAGCCACTCTAGACAAGTGGGCAAATAAAAATATTTTATCCAGGGATATTTGTATTTTTATAGGAGAAAACCACAGGAATCTTGAAGCTTGTTACTGTCACAATGGACTTTAACAAAAAAGTTCAAAATCTAAGTGAGGCAGAGATAAAGTGAAAAGGATAGGGTGGATCTAACAATATTACAACCATATATATGACAGAGGCTAAGACTCAGGATTAGGCAGACCATTTTCCAGCAGTCAGTGGTAATTGCAATAAACACAGACTTCTACAATTAGGGAGAGATGCTGGAAATAATTTTTCCACAATTAAAAGTATGCAGACTGGCAGAGGCAATTACAGTAATACAGTCAATATACAGTCAATATATTCCCTAATTAAAAAGGCAAAATGGAATATGGATGTATTGGGAAATTACAGGGAAATGCATTCTATTCAAATGCAGTTCAGTATTTGAGATGTAATTCTTTGGAAGACTCCCCAGTTGGCAGCAATAGCCTAGAAATTATGCCATATATTATATATAAACCACCCTCTGAGTGAATACTTGTACAACAGCACCAGTAATCTCAGTCCCAGTTCAGAAGAACATAAATAGTTTGGCCTAGCTCCAAAAATATGGAGCATGTTTCTGATTTTCCTCTCATTGAGCATCTGTACAATTCTCATCAGGAATTTCCACCCTGGGGCATTCTAAAAGCACAAGAGACAGATTCTCTGATTTGAATAATTGCCCTTTAATGAGAGAAATAGTATCTTGTGGTATCATTTGCCTGCTGCAGATTAGTAGAAGACAGTGGCAATAATTCTGTGCCATTACATTGTTTATTCAAAGTCAAAATAAAAATTATATCATGCACCAATCCCCAAGCTAGATTCTGCTTGAAGTCTCTGACCTGGGTTAGCATTTATTAAAATTCTTGGATTCCTGGGTTTCATTGATGCATAAGCATTGTAGAAAGAACGTTCTTGGTGTTATTGACATTAAGGTCCAGGGACAAACAGATAAGAGGTGCACAAAAGACACCGTTAAAAAAAAAAAAGCAAGATTGATTCCTCAACCACTATTTTAAAAATCTCTAGAAAGGATGTACAGATCATGCAACATCACAAATATTGATGACTATGTTTTAGCAATCTTAATCTTTAATGTATTTTTCAAGTTTGAAAACACCAGCTTTGGCATTTCTGTTGATGAAGCTGTGTCATTTAAACTCTCCAAGAATCAGTTTATCCAATGAAATACCCCTGAGAATATAATGTTCTTTCATCTCACATGCATTTTCAAGTAGTTTTAAAGTGATGGTTGCATGAGCTCATGAAGGAATAGAAAATTAGCGTGCCCCATTCAGCAGTAGGAGTCATGCAGCAGCTGTACCTCCCAAATACATAATGGATGAAAGGAGGCAGGGGTTCACACTAAGGCATGGAAAACATGGCAAGATCTAGCTATGCTTAAATCTCAGCTTTCCTCAGTTTGCCATGTTTCCTTATCCAGCTGTATCACCCAGGGAGTTGGGCAGCTCTAACACAGTAAAAACAATTAAAAAGAAGACCTTACACAGCATGGAGAGGATAAATAGAGTAGGATAAGCTGAAGGAGGATGTAGAATGCTATCTATATAGCTGGAAACTGAAGCTAGAAAATATTTTTCTTCATCAGTGTGACTGATGAAACATCAGTTTCACCGGAAACTTCTTTCTATGAGACTGAGTCAGAACTATGGATTAAGTTGCATAAGAATTCTGTTTTCCTGATAACACACGAAAATCTCTGTAAAGATTAACACAGCTCAAAGCAGCAGGTATAACACAGCAGAACATCTTGGCAAATTTTATTGTGAAGTGATAGCCTGAAGAGCACAATTCTTCAGCAAATTCTGAGTGACCTGTTAAATAGAGTATACACAATAAATGCACATTTGTGCCTTTTCAAAGTTTCATCCTGGTCCCCTTCACACTTCATGACCCCACAAGTCAGAATTTGGTTGTTTGGCTTAATCTCCCGCACTTTAGTTATAAAATCAGGCCTTCTCCCCAGTGAATTAGTCAGATATGTATGTCTTATGATTTAGGAAGGAAAAAAAACCCCAAAAACATGATGAGTGATAGTAACTCCTAAATTAATTCTTCAGAAAATCTCCTGATTTCAGTGTGTCTTTTCCAAGCAGGCTAACTATAAATAGGATTGGCAGTGTCAGAACTGTCTTTTGGAGTTTCTCAAGTACTTTATCTTCTCAGTGTCTGTGAATAAAAGCAAATTTTGTCTGAGAGATTCCTCTTATACATTTGAGAAAACTTTATTGGAAAGTTTACAAAGGAAGCAGTTTCTCTTTGTTTGAGAGTAGAATAGCTACAACCAAAGGGGAAATAGAGGAGTGAATTTAGTAAGTCCATAAACTAGAATTCATAATGAGCAAATAAAGGTACAATAGCTGGCAAATGTCTGGAAGTAATCTCCAAGGCAAAAAAGGTGGAGGGTGAGAGAAATTTTCAACTAATGTAAATCATTTTGCTTGAGAGGAACCATACCCATTATTGTGCAAGAATCTAGTCCAACTCTTTTTTTAATAATCTCTTTTTAAAATAATTAATTTTAAATAATGTAAGAAACTCTACAATGAAACAGGCCAAATATTTCTTTAGCCTAAAATTCTATCACTTGCAGTAGTGAATGGAGGATGCCCAGAAACACAAAAAACCCCTCCCACATTTAGACAGAAATTTGAGGTACTTTTTATTACTTTCCAGTACCAAGGGGTTCTGGTATTTCCTGATCTGGATTGCAAGACACACAAGTATGTTTTCTATTTATTCATTGTTGTTTTCCTGAAAGTATCCTAGTGCACACGCTGAATCATTGTTGAATACTGACGTGATATTTTCAGAGATTGCAGGTGGTAAAAATCATTTTTCTGAATAACAATCTCTGAATATGTGAATTTTTTGCTTCCTTAATGTACATTGTTTTATATTTCCTGTCATTTAATTTCACCTCTCACTTTAATCACGTAGTGACTCTGGCTAGACTCTTCTGAAACTCTCCAGAGTCAGGATAAGATTTGATTATCCCAAATAATATTGTAATATTTAAAATCCTTGTCAAATCAATTTTATTCCTTTTCATTTCATGAGAAATATGACAAATAACATGGTTCAGCTGCAAAAATAGGTAACATTCTTATTCTTACAACTTAAAAATTATCATGTACTCCTACCCTCTTTATCTACCTGTTAAATATTTGTTAATCCATTACAGCTACAGAGCAGCTCAGTTTCCTCTGGTGAGAAATAGTGTGTAAAGGAAAACAACTAAGGTACCTTGACTAGTAGACAGGATCCACCCAGAAAGGCACCGGTCTTCTTCATTACCTTAAGTAATTTGTTAGAATAAATATACATTCAGCCACATAGGAAGATTTTTATTAACCTGGGAGCTTTTCCAATTTTCCCACCTATAAAAATTAGCCCCGTTAAAGAATGCCACTATTCCATTCAAATATTAACCTCTTAAGCTACTATGGCAACACCTTCTACTGTGACAATATTTATCCAAAGCAGAAGTATGATACATTTCTCAATCTTAATTTTGCAATAGTTTTCTTAGAAACTATAGCAGGGTTTAAATATGTGGTTGCACAAAATCTATGAAATCTAATCACTTGGTAGAATGTATTAAAAAACATTAAATATATTATATGTTTTGAATCAATATAAATTGTTATAGTTAGTTTTTCACTTGCTAACTAATTTTCACATTTAAATTACAGAAAACCAAGAAAATGTCAGCTGAAAATGTCAGAAGTACAATAAAACCAAACAGATGTTCTAAGAAAATGATTGTCAGGTTGAAAGGAGAATCATGTAACTTCCTGATGAATACATTCCTTATCTGCAGCCATTCCTGCAAAGAGCTGAAAGCACTGTTTTAAGGCATTGCAAATGAGGGTGGCACAGAGAGAAGTTCTTTGCTAGATCCATATTGGGCATTCTTCCACAGCCAGCTGTGAAGCTTCAGCACTGCCACCAAGATGCATTACAGTACAATAATTTTTCAAGCCAAATCTGTTTTATAAACCTATTTTGCCTAAGGCACTTACATTTCCTAATTTATATATTCTATTTAAAATTACATAAGATGCTAAAAAAGCACTTTTCTCTTGTCCTTCCTGCTATAATGGTGTGAGAGGAGAGTCCCACTCACAAACCGCAGGACAAGGTGCACCACACTGAGGTGTTGGGAGGCTGGAATAAATGTCAGCAATTTCTCCACTACTTTTAATAACTCTCGTTGATTCAAGGGCACTTTTTTTGTTCCATTTTCTTTTGGTTTGACATTATACTGTATTTTAGAGGTCTTTTTCCTGCCTCCAAAGAGCTGAACAAAACCAGCCCTTGGTGTCTGGATGTTAATATTATTTTGTGTGATTGTTAATAAAGAAGAACAGTTTGTTTGTTTTCTGTAGAAAAGATTCTTTGGGGTGTTTTTTTGCTGTTGTTTTGGGTTTTGTTGTTTTTTGGTGTTTTTGGGGGGTTTTGGGGGGGTTTTTTTGTTTGTTTGTTTGTTTGGTTGGTTGGTTGGTTGGGTTTTGTTGTTGTGGTTGTTGTTGTTGTTTTATTCTAAACAAAACTTAAGCCGTATAAGGAGTCACTAATTAATAATACAAACAAAATTTTTGATTGTAACACATACATTTTCCAAGCCTCATGGAATTTTTTTCCCCACAGACCCTTCCCCATGTAGTTCCTAACACCAGCACCAGCCACACTGTGTGCCTTTGCACACCAGGGACAGAACTGTCAAGACAGCTTAGCTTCTTCATGGGCACCAAAGTAACTGTCCGTGCGTTCACAAACACTCATAGCTTAACACCTCCAGTATGCCTCTGAAGACCATGTTTTTCACAGGGACTCAGCACTCAAAAAGCTGAGATTCTGAAACCATTAAATTTGATGCTCCAATAATATCTGAGCTTTTCAGAAGTTCAGGATGAATAAATCATAAATCCTGAATATGTCACTAACTCCTTTGTTCCTTCACCGTACAAGTACTGCTGTTTGCTGTTCTTTCCATTTCTGCTGTCACTCTCCATGGGAAAAAAAAAAAAAATCCTTATCTGAAAAAGAGAAATAATAAAGGAATTAACCCAGTGAGACCTTCCCAACTGCAATAAACTGGGACTATTTCTCCCTTTCCCTGCTGGAAACATAAGGAAAAAAAAAAAAAAGAGACAAAATAAGCAAGCAACTTTCTGAATATGTCTTTTTTGTTTCATTTTGACACCAAGAATGTTTCAAAAGATCTTGTTACGATTTTACAGCTTAGAAAATGTGGAAATGCTGAGAGAGCTAAAGAGGAAACCAAAACCCACTATATTTAAAAATGGGTAAAAAAAGCAGCACTGAAAGCCCAAAGTATGCATTATCAACTGCATGGCTTTTCAGAATGTACTTTATGAAACCATTAATATTTGACTCTTTTGGTTAAAGGTCCATTACTAAAATAAATCAAAATCATGTGTTCTATAATTGTAGTACAAAACAGGCTCACTTTCATCTCTCTGGTTAAGTGTCAGAACGCAACCTGCTTCTTCCATGAAGCATATGTTATGGTTCTCATCAGCAACACCCCACATGAGCATCACACTGCAGTTGCCAAGGAATAATCAATTGAAATTACACATATACTCTGAGCACTGGAATAGTGCCTGGCACACACTGACTACCAACAGGGAAGACACCGCAGTAAGTTCTGCTTTGGTGCATTTATCGTAAAACATAGCCGTGGTTACTTCTGCTAATCTATTAAGAGACAGAAAGATTTTTTTTAAATTTGCAGGATTAGATCATTTACAGACTGGTCTTTTTACAACCTGGATAGTCAACATTCATAGTAATTGCAAGAATAAAGTAAAAATTTCTGAGATATTTTGTAATCCCAGGCATTCCCCATGTGTAATTAAATTGCTTGCACAGACAGTAGTAATTTTTGCCTGCTCAGAGGCTCATCACTTCACAGGATGCCAAGTAATACCCAGATTTATCCACAGTGATAATATTCATGGCATTGATTTAGATCTCAGGATTACCACTGCTTGTTCTATCTGTGAAAACAATTGATCACTTGCAATGACATCAGGGGATGGATGTCTCAAGGAAAAGATTATAACATGTGTCTAGCTGGACCATCTCCTTGGGGTTTTCCTTCTCTCACTCTTTTCTCTCCACATTCTCACATTTAGTGTCATATTTGATAAGCAATTCTGAATCTGTCCTCTCTTACATCATTCACCTGTACTCTGCATTTCTCTCTTGGCAATCCAGATTACACAGTGTGAGAATTGAATGCTTGCTTTAGCCATATCCTTCTAAAATTATTCAGTGACCACTGTCTCCTAATGTGGAAAGAAAGTGAATTATTTTTGTCTTTTACTCTCCTCCAAATCTTTTTTTATTTCAGAGCCTGTCTGTATTAACTTCCTTGGTCCTTTCTTTCCCATGTCTATCTGGTCCACTCAAACAACCCAGGAAGTGGGTAATCAGATTTATGTATTTTAAATAAATTTTAAATAAACTTAAAATGAATTAAGTTTAAAAGGCACTCACGCTGCTTTTAAAGGAAAGAAACCCTCCAGGTAATGCTTATCATACAGTTAAATACCCATTGTTTTCATATAGCCTAAAGTTCAATAAAGGAGATTTTAATAATTTTAAAGCAATGTGTGGTTCCAGATACTTCAGGTACACTGATCTGATTGCAGAAGCTTTTATCCCTGGCTCTGTTCAGCTTGCAAGCAGCCATTCACTGCTTGCAGAATTACGGCCCCACTTACGCTGAACTTCAATCTTCCTTTTCTCATAGCAAATGTTTTGAAAGTGAAACCCACTTGACTAAATTAAGAAGACATATTTAGGAAACCATCTTAATTATTAATCAGTCTGTAGTTTTATCCACTTGTGCTTGCTCTGTGTAATAAACATTTATTAAGCTTTTCTTTTTTATATCATGAATGCTGCTAATGAACTTTGAATTTCTCAGAGAAAATCACTTATAACACTTGGCTTCAAATAATATTAATTGCAGAAATCTAGATCTGGAGGTTCTGTGTTGTTGAACAAAGGGTTCATTGTTCCCCTTCCCACCAAAACATTCTGAATCCATATTTTAATTTCTTTTGGTTATCAGCCTATAAGTTTAATTTAAATACTAAGACATTTAAAAATCACATCTCAGAAATCCCTTGCTTATTTAAGCAATTATGTATGTGAGTCAAAATATATTAATAAATGGGTTATTTTGATGCTCATAATTTATTTTATTATATACATATCTAAAAAGCAATATATACCAATATATTGCAAAAGCAGCAAGTTCATACTGTGTTTATTTCCTGAACAGCTGAAGGGTTACTAGATATATAAAACAACAATGAATAATTTAGCATTTTTTCTGTTTGTAAATTATCAGGAAATGTATTTCAAATTATATAAAATATATAATTCATTCAAAGAAATCAGGAAAGGTTTGCCTGTGTAGGCATAGTCTCATTGTCTCTTACCTGCTTTCACTCAAATTCTAAATGTAAGTTAGTTAGTTAAGCTTATTTCAGTTAATATTAGTCTAAAATATTTAATTTTTAAAATTAAAACCAGCCATTTAATAGAAATACTGTAAATATAATATTACTTTTATCTGAACTTTTGAACACTTTCCATTGTGCAGTATTTCAAAGAATTAAAAATCAAAATACTCCAGTTCATAAAAAAAAAAACCCTGATATATATTCTGGACAAAATGTTGATGGCAATGTTTTAATTTCCTTTGTCCTTTCTGCATTTTTTTTCTATCCAGAATATATAGAATTAAAACCTTTTTCTTAACCACTGTGTCATGTGCTTTCAGTTCTCACTGCATCCCTGAGGAGCTCCTGAAGGTATCTGGGTCTCTTCTCTGGGCTGGGACAGTCTGGCAAATCAGTGGGGACTTCTCAGGCTGCAATGTAATGCTCACTTATATCAACAAGAGCTCTTATTAACTACGAGGGGCAACAGATCAACCCCTAACTTTCACATTGCAAATATTTATTAAAAAGATTCACAGGAGCACATCTTCATTATTTAAAATCACATGAAATCATGATTGGGAATAAAATAGTTGATGCAAAAATATTGAAGTAGAAACACAGACAATAAGTGAGAAGTTTTGTCAGAGCTCCATTGCATTCACATATTTCCTCTGGGGCAACAAATATTCTTCACTCTGTACTCTTAATATTTAACTATGCATTGTATATTAGAATTCACCCAAGTGAAGTATCTTTGTTAAAAAAAAAAATCATCCATAAAAAAATCACATCTCAAATAAGGGATTGTTTCCTTCCCTTTTAACACTATCAGGAAGAATATAAGTAATCATTTATAATTCAGACCCTGTGCAATCTTTAGAAACAAGTCAATTTGTAAGTTTTATTTTCCTGTGTGTCAGTCAGGTCACTTGCTACTTGTAACAAAGTTTCACTGTGTTATTCACAGGCGTTCTAAAAAAGGAGAAACATTACTTACTTTGCAAAAATCTACATGTACCAGGACAGCATGACCATGTTAAGGATTCAGATGTAGTGTGTTGGAAGACAAGAGATCTGTAAGCACAATGAAACTGCATCAGTCTAAAATCTCTCCCACAGCCAGACCCTTCCCATCTGCCCAGAAGTTTTGCTGATGCCCTGGTGTAGCCTGTTCTGGGCCCCAGATGCTGCTTGTGGCCATGGTTAGAGGAGACAACAGTCTGCTCATGCTGCTAATTTTACACCTGCACTGCAAACAGCATGGTCCTGCCAGTCAAATCTGGCACTCCACAAACCACATTCTCTCTGCAGTCCCACACGGCTGAACTTGGTGCCACTCAGAAAAGTCCACTGTATGAAGTTACATACAAAATGTATCTTAAAGCTCTTTTAAAGATAGAAGATGAACACCTGAAATGTTTGTGTTGTTGGGCATTTTGATGTTGTGCTGCAAGAAAAGGTTAAGATCTTTCTTTTCAGGGTTTGGGTGTACGTAGCCTGTGCACTGAGAACAAACAAGACAATGACAGCTTTGGGAAGCCCTGCTGAGCCCTGAAGGTCCACCTTAAAGCAATATTTCATGTTCACCTTGCAGCCTGAGGTCTGGACACCATCTTGGTGACAGGAGTTTAAGCTGACCCAAGATCATCACTCATCCACGGAAGACTTCTCAGATCTTTGCAAGTTTTGTCTCCTGGTAGGAGCTGCTGTACAAGGAAAATAGTCTCTACTCTCACACAAAACAGGGGTTACATCAACTGATAAGATCCATCTTTGTGTGGGGTGTTCTGTGTATCACTATCCACCCTACATGTTGGGCAATTCGGTTACCTAAAAAAAACAGCGGCACAAAACCTCTTTCAATCAGCCAGAAATAATTCAGTTAAAGAGCAAAGCCAGATGCACTTGTACAATAGTAGGTATTGATTACTCAATTAGACAAAGCCTCCAAAACTGAGTGTCCTGTGGTTCTGAGAACTGAGCTGACATGGCAGCTGGACAATAAATGCTGTGCAACCAATTAGTATCTTTTAAAAGAGCATTCCTAGTCCAGCAGCGGCCAGAGAATCCTAACTGACAAAGGGAACTTTGTCCTCTCCCCAGAGACTTGGACCCACAAAATTATATATTAAAAAAAAATAATAAATAAATTAAAAGAAACCCACCTTGAAAACTTTTGACTTACAATGCCTTCAGAGACATAACCACAGTGTGATTGTTTTTCTATCAGGCTGTAAAAGAACAAAGAATATGTAACCATCTTTACCTAGGTGAGTAACTGAAGCTTGTTTTTTGCTTGCGGCTGAGCATCATAATTACAAGCGATTGCTTCAGTTGAACACGTATAAAGGAAAAACATTTCTTGGCTTTCCCGCCAACACACTCAACCAAGCCAGGGTTAGTCTGTGAAAATTCATCAGACAGCATCATAATAACAATTGTAGGTAGGCAGAGAAAGAAAAATAAGCTTCTTTGGACAAAATAAATCCCTGAACATTTGTAAGTCCATTGCAAATTCCAGCTAAACTTAACAAAATATAACAGAAAATAAATTTGAATATTTAGGCAGCACAAGAATGTGTTAAAAATACCTTTTTAGCATACATATTATTACCTATAACTTGTAATTATTCTCTTCTTTATGAAAATGCAGGGAAATGTTATACTGCAGAAGTTTTATAGACCCTTTTAACTGAAGTTTCAACTATACAACAAAGCAAATAAAAATACTACATTTTAAACTGAAAATTGGAGCATTGCAAAGCAAAAATATTTTGCACTTTAATTTTCAATGCCTACTTCAAATAGTATATTTGGCATATTATATATTAAAAAAAATCATTTTTTCCAAAGTATGTATATATATATTTACTTTCTTTTAAGACATGTATTCTCTGTATACATTTGTACTGTCCCAAAGTTACTACAAATCATTTTAAGAAACAAAGAAAATGTTTTTTACGGGCTTAATAACTACAGCTGGAAATAAATATGAGGAAAATATAAAGAGCAGTCGAGAAGATTTTTAGCATAATTTGGAAATTGAAGAGTCTGAGATTTTCCTCTTGATTGATCTAAAAACACCTTTCCTCCCTCCATGACCTTACACTCCTTCTCATCCATTCTCTACCTTCAATTTATTTTACAGATTTAGAAAAAAAATTCAGTAAAGGTATTGATACTCCATTTAAGTTTAATTTATTTCTTGGAGTACGGACCAAAGTATATGTTAAAAAAATACGGAGAATATATAAATTACCCTGATTGTAGGAATATAAAAATCAGGAACATTTTTGTTTTGTTGGGGTTTTTTCCATGCTTTTAAAGCTTTTAACATATTTTTCAAGTCTGCATCACACAGAACTGATATGCTGCACCCATGTTGCTGAGCATTTATATACCATTTTGGGTATGTGAAACTTTCATTGAACTTGCAATTAATCATGCATATTCATGGCTGAGACGTAGGTTTCAAAGAAAATATGTGTGCCACAAAATAGATTATATTTTCTTTAAAATCCACGTAAGCACAAAAGCTCTTATAAAAGCACAAGACCAATATTTTACAATATTTTTAATGTATAATCATTTTCAAAGTTCTAAAAATTAATGTTTCTACTATCTTATTAAATGTCAGCATCAACATAACCTTTTGGTTACGTTTATGTGTTATTCTTACTTCAGCCCTTGGACTTTGTGGGCAGTTTTAGATACAACTGAATTAATAAATCTTTCAAACCCAAGACAAGGGACTCATATTTAAAACAGAGAGAACTGATAACACTGGAGAAGACTCTAAAGCCACTTCTTTTCCTGTTTCATCCTGTTTCAAGGCAGCAGTATTTTCAGTCCCATCATATTCTTACACCATTCCTGTTTTCATCCTAATCCATGCTGACTCTCTTCATTAGAAGTTTTACAAGCTACTTTTCTTACTGCAATACTACCTCTAAAACAGTTAACTTCTTCATCTTTATAGTACTTACTAGTCTTTAGTCCTTGAACTTATTTCTTAAATTTTGAGCATTTAAATTTTATTGCTACCTGGAATAGCCTGCTGCTCCTTTTATTTGATCACACAGAAGTCCAGAGAGTAGAAAGTCAGTAAGAGGAACTCTATACTTTGCAGCAGTTAAAATTTAAATTGCTCCCCAGAGACAATGACTTATAGAATAGTACTTCAGAACTGTACTTATCTTCTTTTTTTTTAATGTGATTAAAATTCTTCCTAGTAATTAATGACTTAAAAAAAACTTTAAAAAAAAAAAATAAAAGGAACCTGGCTTAGGTTGTGCAAAAGCTAAAAAAAACTTAAAAAAAAAAAAATAAAAGGAACCTGGCTTAGGTTGTGCAAAAGCTAACTTTCAGCCACTTGTTCCAGATGGATTCCACAAGTGTGTGTTGAGTGCCTGGGAGTCTGGAAATCAGTATGTCCTCTGGTGAATGAAAGGCATATTTTGGCTCTGATCAGGGTGTCAGCTGGGTGCCAGCTGCCAGAAAGGTGAGAACCATGTTTTGAATGCAAACCTTTGGGTTTTTAGAGGGAAAATAACGTTGTCCAGTGTATTTCAGTTCCTGTAAAAATTTACTTTCACCTCTACCTTCATCTGTCATGGTGCATTGATGATCTCCAGGGAGCTGTAGCTTTGAGCCCCCAGGTAAGGAAGGGCAGGGATGTGGGATATCTTACCTCTACAAGGAGCTGGTGGTAGCAGTGCATGCACTAAGGTCTTGTGTAGAGGTCTCATGCATCACAGCCAGTGCAGCTCTGCCCTTGCAGCTCTGCTCCAAACACAAAAATAATCATCTTTACCATTCTATTTTATTTCTTTCTAATAAGAAGTGCATATTTTGATACCGCTATTCTTTTCTTAGTAAAAAAACCCCAAACACAAATCCTACTGTATGCAGCAACTTCTTTTGTCTAAAGATGTTTGTACTGTGAGACAACAGGAACTGACAACCATCAATATCACTTGTTCTGAGCTGGGGTCAGATCGAGTGGAAATATAAGCTGTATAAATATGACAGCAAAAGTGCACAATGAAAACAAGTACATGCATCCATACACCGAACAAAGGAGACAAAACCCAATAACATTACATTTAATCTAAAGAGGAGAAGCTTGCTATATAAAGGAATGATCAAAGAATAAGGATTTGATCTCCTGAGGAAAAAAAATTAAGAAAAAATCAACAAAACCAACTGACATCTTGAGTCAACTATTTACATGATGAAGAATTTGTGCAGTGGGTCAAAAGATACAGTACTTTAAAATATATTTTCTCTGTTTGTCAAACACGTACACACTATGCAACAGCTCCCTAGTACATAAATTTCCTGATTTTTAATTTTGTCTAATATTTGTACTTTGATACCACAACCTAACTGTACAGAAGAGTGAGGAAGAAGGACACCCAAATTTTCATGTCTGAATAATTTTAGACCTTTTCTTTTTAGGAAACTTTTACTTCTACAGGGAAAAATTTTGAACTTTTATTAAAGGTTCACTTTAAAGTAATTAGGTGATTATTTGTTCAACTTACATAAAAATTATAAAATTAATTAAACAAATTAACCAACCTCATTATTCATAAATGACTAAATAGACACTGACAGAAAACCATACATAGTCACATATCATATTGGAAGTAAATAGAGCATGCTAGACACTTGACATGTCTATGTCAAAATGAAAGTAACACTTTTCACATTAAATTAAGACTAGAACTTATAATTACTTTCATAATTTCCAACAGTTTAGAAATAAACCAACAGTAATTTTTGAGGATTTCAACGACAACAACAAAATACAGACCATATGAAACCTGTAATTTCACCATGATTCCCAGAAACAGAAGAAAGTACACTCATCAAACAGCAAGGATGGAGGGCTCTGTGGAGGAGAGGTTAGTTAAGACATCAATAGAAAATGCTATTTTCAAAGAAAGTAGCAAAAAAGTGTCTTCAGGGAAAAGACAAAAATTGCACACTAGGTATACTATCCGGCAGAAACTGAAAGTTCTGAGTTGGATTTTGATACTTTAGGTGATGAATCAATCCTAATGTTCCTGCACATACCTTTACTGAACATATGCTCAATCTTTTTGATTTTCCATTTTCTAGCTATAGTATTTGCCCTTCTTCAGTTTAGTCTTCTTTGTTGCATATCACAGTACTAAAAACCAAAAAAACAGATCCCCTCAGACACATATAGGACATTTTTTACACATGCCTACTCAGATCTAGCCTTATGACCTTAGAACAGCAACATTGCTCAGCACCAAATGCAATAAAGCAATTCAGAATGTAAGCCAAATTTAGATTCCATCTTATTATGTATAGCAAGAAACTCTGTTTGAAATGGAAATGGAAAATATAGCCATACTTATTTGATAGAACTGTACTTAAATATCACTAGACTAAACAGTGAGATATTAGTGTCCGTCCTTTTGTCTGGAAGCTTCCTGAACATCTGACCAATCTAATTAAACCAAAAGGGTTAACCTGCTTCAAGCATTTGATCTAACAAACATTTGAAAAATCCAGATTTCAATGCATTAGTGTTAAATTTGGACAGTACATTTTTAACTAATGAGCAGCATACCCTCTGATTTGTAACAAACTGTAGTTTTTGTGAACAGGCCTATAATAATGGATCATGGCTGTAAACCATGGTTATAAGATCTAACTAATGAATATGATGCCCTGACATCATTTGAGTTTAGCTGACTTCAAGGTTCAGATTATCAAGATTGCATGCAAGCCAACATGCTGACCACAGCAAAAGTGTCCCTGAGCTGCAAAATGCACTAAGGAGAAATGACATCTAAATAGCCATGTTGTCTGAACCACCTCTGCCAAAAGGCCTGACTAATTAGAAACTGGGAATAGCTACTTGCTCAAGTATTTATTTACAGTACTTGAAAAATAAGTTCTTTATGAGAGAGGTCGGTGTCTGGTGTTTAATTATGCAAGTGATTGAAATCTGCATTTGTAGAGGTCCTGGTGCACTAGTAGTCTACAAACTCTATATTCCAGTATTATTTTATATTTTCATTCAGTATTTTCTTGAAGGACTATAGACTGCCAATTTCCATCATGATTAATAAATTAAGAGAGCTTTTTAAATAATACATTAGCTGTACAAGCAATATTTAGTGGTTAAAAGTGATCAACAGAAAAAAATACGAATCATATCTTCACATTCAAGCATGGTTCCTATGTTACGACTCAGAAAGAGACTCCCCTATCAATTCTGAATATGTTTCAAGAAATTTTAATCTGCATTATATTCTCATTTTTTTCACCCAAAAATGCAAAAGCCAAGTACCTTCCTAAGAAATGTGTCGGCTTCACTGAAATAGACCAGAAACAGCTGAAAAATATGGCTTAACTTATGATTTATTTAACTGCCTAAAATCTTCATGAAGATTTTGTTTACAGCTAGATATAAAGCTAAAAATTTACTGTCATAGTAAGTACCAGGTATAAGGATGCATTTTCTTACAGAATTAACCAAAGAAAATTAGGTTTAAGTTTTCAATTTTATCCAAACTACCTATGCAGAGAAGGTCCTAAGGTATGCAATTTTTCAATTTGCTGAGAGCTCAACAGCTGCAAATTCCCTATCATCTATCTAGCATACTTTTAAAAATCTTATTGTTTATTTAACCTCATGCTTTTTTTTTCCAAAGTAATGTAAGCATTACTTAATATTTAATACCCCTAATACTTGAACAACTTTCTTTTAGATAATTTAGACTCTTTTTTTCTAATAGACACAGAGTAACCATATTGCCTATTAGTAAAAATCATGGACAGTGAGACTGAGGCGTTTAGCAATTTTGTACACCTAATCTTTGCACTCACCTTTTTTAGAATAATAACACATTTTCAGGAGCTTTTGATCAGTTTTGTTATCAGAAATGCTTCGACAGTCCACCGTCAGTTGGAGAAAAGATTGTTGAAAAGGGACTCCCTGCTACATTTAGAAAAGACTTGATCAAAGTTATCAGTCAAATATCATCTCATATAGAAATCTTTAGGATTCCCACTGAATTTTTTTATTGTTGTCCTGTTTTTTCATGACTTCACACAGTTCTTCAAAGACAATGAACACACTCTGGATATTTGGTGTATCATCATTATAAAACCATCATTAATTATGAACAGAAAATGTCACCATTCTGAGATATGTGTAACTCATTCAATTAATCCCTGAAAGTCTTGACTGCCATTCTCTTACTCTTCATTTTCCCATTTTTAAATTCTGTTCCCCTGGCATTCTTTCTATCATCCTACAATCTTTTGTCTTTACCCATGAAGGAATATATTAGCATAAAATAATTTTTAAAAGATCCATCCAAAAATAAATAGGAATTACGTTATACCTTGAAGGTCCTTGTACATTTCTTGTATAAATGTATATGCATCGAGTCCTTTGCTGTTTTCTGTGCACATACAACAGCAGCAAATTCTAGTCACTACTCAGTCATGAGACTATTGATTTTTAGAGAAATTTTATGATATGAACATGTAAAATATTCATTAATAATCTACAGGCACCACATGATGTTCTAAAGTACAAAGTCCATTTAAAGTTCTCAAACTTTATTTTTCATTGCTTCTTCAATTTCAATTGCAATTGAATTTTATTGTACCATTTGAAATCTTTCTGTCCTTGAGACTTATAGGACAGGTTGACTGATAAGACAGATATAAAATAATTTATTTAATTCTCCTGCCATCCTCACATTTGGGTTCCCAAAATCCTCTCATTATTTTTTAATGACTTAAAAATAATTAATAGTGCCAGCTTTGGATCTGCCCAGAAATTTCACATAGAAAATCTGTGACAGATGCATTTTGATTCATGTTATTGAATTACTAGGCTACTTGTCACTCTTCTATCTCCATAATCTGTATTTGCAGCATTTCTTTAGCACACAGTTCCTGGAAAAGACCTCTCCTTAATCACTACTCGAGCCATTGTGGAACACATAGTAATTCTACTCTTCTCAGTCACACCTTGAATAGTTAAACACAACTGAAAAAGCTGCTATGTGCTCCAAAGCTGCATGCTCTACTTTTATAGAAACAGCTCAAAAATTGTTTTAAACATTTAATCTAATTGAATTAGATTGATTAATTAATTTAATCTTTTAAAATTGTCTTACCATTGTGGTTTTAAGAGATAATTTACACAGAAATATTTAAGGAACTGGGAGACTGGTTGACATGACTAGAAAACTGATACAGTCAGAGAAATGCTCAAAGGGGGTATGGAAATTATGTTTTGGTGATAATTTTGCTTCAGGATGATATTTTTCCCCTACTCTGATTCAAAATATTAACAGAAAAGATAACATTGTTGTAATAAAATACATATATCTTCAGAAAAAAACAGGGGTTTGGACAATTTACGAAAGTCACTAGTAAGAATGGACATTGTGAGCAGTCGAGTAGAAAGAATTACTAACCCAGGTTTTCCTGAGTGTTTATTGCTTCTTCAGTGGCTATTGATAGGTTTCCACCTCTTCCAAATATTTTTAATATTGTTTACTTCTCATTTACCTTATCTTAACAAACAAATGAATCATAACATCCATGTTAAAGGAGAACTTGGTTTTGTGTTGCAGATAACCTCTCAAAGGAAAGCCCTGAGTAGGCTGGATAAGATGTATCATAAACACAAGAAAAAATCAGATCTAGAACCCTGGCTCAGTCAAACAGCTGAAATTAGGAACAGAATTCAAATGCCTGATTCAATTCCATGCAGAGATTGTTGCATAGATACACTTCAAAATCTCAAAAGACCAAGATCTTTTGAATTAAAGATATTGCCTTATATGAGAACATAGAGTATATTTAAATTGCACATAAAAATGTCTAAGTAGCATACCAGTGAAAAACTGGCGAAGAAAACAGCTTTTTTAGAATTCAACAACATCACCAACACGTCTGTCTGATTATCTGACATACTAGCATCAAACTTTCTCATTAGGGCAGAGGTCTCACTTCAGACTCTTAGCAATTCTGGACAGTATAACCGTGGTAGTGAGAAACAACCACAGACTTGAAAGGCTCTCTTTTTATGTAAACCTAACACAAGATAAAGTATAAAGAGGGGATGAAAATCAAAAAATTAAATTTATAACTTTGAGAAGTCATAATTGCATGGGATTACTAGATGTATAATTTCAAGATTTAGAACACAAATAAATAAAAAGCCAGTATTAATGATGGCAGAAATCAACCATAACCATTTGGTATCATTAGTTGGAATTTTCTGTAGTTACATAGTAAAGGAAACCTTGAGATTAATATCACCTGCTTAAATTAATGTCACCTGGGTCCTTAAAACCAAAAAACCTGGCTTGACTACTTATTTCAGGATGAGTGTGAAAATACTGACATAGGATCATATTTCAATTTAAATTCAGAAAATTTTAGTTCTGACCAACTACTTATTACAGGATAAAGAAGAAAACTTAAGAATTAGGAAAAAAAGGGTAGGACAAGAAAGAGGATTACCAATAGTTTTAGATATGAAGATCATGAAGAATAATACAAATGCAAACTACTAATAAAGGATCACACCAGAAACTATTAGCTACTTCTTTTATTTCAATCAAATAGAACTTAGACTTAAATAACAAGACCCCTCAAGTTTTTGTCAGTGGGACTGTAAAACCTAGTGCCTTATAGTACCTAAATCTCTGTCTTAAGTACACTTCTTTGTATGTTAATAGGAAAAGAAAAAAAATCAGATAAGTACTTTTCAACCTTCCAATTCGAAAGACTGGGAGAAAAAAAAGAGAATGTCACAATTTTAAAAGACCATTCATCAGTACTTTATAGAAGTTGACTATTCAACATGTAAAGAATCTGTTATGTGTAGTAAACTGTCAGGCTAGAAAGTTCACTGAACACAGTTCATAGTTAATTAGTCTCATTAACGGGTTGGGTTTAAAGAAACTGTTTTGTTAAACTTTTTTTATTATAATTTTGGCCAAAGGCAATCAAAGGCAAGGCAAGGCAAGGACTTCAGGACATCTCATAAAAGACACCAAAGGACAATACAAATCTACATATGTTTCATCATAGTAATAGTGAGATGAAGACATTATATCACATATTCTAATTTAGTAAGTGGGAATAACAATTTGGAAAGTGGCATTACATTTCCCTTTCATACTTCATGTATGCATTCCCATGCATACTTCATACAGGTGACATCAAAACAAAATGCACCAAAGAGGGCAAAGTTAATAAGTATCTTGTCCTAATCAGTTGGCTCAATTTTCATGTCAATTTGTCATTCAGAATAGACTCACTCATCTGGTTTTGGGCTTTGGCAGACACTCAGGTATTTTTTCAAATTCTGTGTCTCTTGCCAGATTGTCTCTGAATGTTTCAGGCAATTGTCAGATTTAATTTTTGTTTAAAACGGCAGTGCAGATATTGCTCTTTGAAGTAGGCCCACATCTAAGAAAACCTCAATTTTACTGTATCTTACATTCCAAAATAAACTAAAGAAACTTGAAAATGAATTTGCATTTTTAAAATACACATCTATAAAATTCCACTTATTTATAAAGCATTACTCTACACTATACCAAGTAAAGAGAGGATCTTTTTATTTTTATCCTTTCAAACTGTTACAGAATGCAATGGCATTTTCCATTTCCTATTTTTAAAAAACAGTAATTGCAATATCAAGATAAGGAATTAGGAAATAGGTGTTCTTAATTTAAAAAATGACAAAACATACATGATAAGTTACGATGTGGGTATATCATTACAGCTACAGTATTTAATACAGAAAAGCAGATGCTACTATGAATATGTTCACCACTCAAGTTCTTTGGGTGATTTAGACTTTCTCCTTCATATACAGAGAAAAACTGGTACACTTTGTTCACTATCAGAATTAATGAACATCAAGGCTGCTTCAGACATAATTGCCAATTATTGTCAACCCCTTCTCTCTCTTTGTGGTTCCAGAAGAATTTTTTCTTATATTTTCCTCTGGTGCAAGATGTTCCTTAACAGTAAACTATTGGAGGCTGTGAGAATATTTTGTAAAAGTTACATCATTTTCTGTTGTCTTTCAAGCTTTCCCATGCATCATGAACAGTAGATCTGGCAGAAAGCTTGAAACCGATATAATGCCTTGGATAAATCTTTACAGATTGGTTTGTATAATGAACAGAAGATGGGTGAATGTAAAACTTTGATCTCTGCTAAAGGCCCTGACCAAGCCTGGTAGAGCTTTGTTGACGTAACAGTGCCCTTTGGAGTTCACCTGGAGAGAGACATTCACTGGGGAGGAGAGTTTATTGCTCATTGTTACACATAGACAAAGCTTTTTGAAATGTGTTTCTTTGCCTCCACAACTAAGAAAATATTTAGAATGTGAAAAAGCAGTTTCTATTTCAAATTTTGGACATAAAGTGAAAAATGGCAACTAAAAACATATGATAGGTGAGAGAAAATGTAATTAATCTCCTGCCTATGTACATATGTAATTTATATCTCAGACACAGACTACACTGATTTTGGGCAAGGCCCCTTATTTCTCAAAGCTGCGCTTGCATACACTCTGTTAGACACTCTGTACTAGATAACACTGCATCATCTGCCAGATTTTCAACTTGTACCTTTCTTCAATTCCACAGCCCAAGACATAAGCAAAACTCCATCTTCAGGAAATCTTGGGTATACTGTGCCCCACATATACATAAATTAAAACTCCCCAAAGAAATACTCCTGTGAGAGAACCAGTGCATTTTTCTGCCACGAAGAAAAGAAATCAAAACCCCCCAACCTCTGCAGAGCATCCTGCAAGCCATGTCTTTCTCTGCCAAACCACTCTGGTTCCTTTCACAGGGAGTCTCTGTGCATTCAAATGAAAGCAAAAATATTTTTCACTTTGTTTTGTTGCATTTATGCTTTTGATCTCCATACATTTGCTGTATCTTAATATATTACTCTGGTTACTGTACTCTCAATATGTCTTTCCTAATTCTAAATGACAATAAATCTACTTTTTACATATCTATATAAACTCTCATTCTAAAAATAGCCTGTATAATAAGTAAAGGTGTCAGAACCATCAACAGTCATTGAACATTTAGGGATAATTGAAAACATTCTTGTACTTGTTTTTATTATTGATATTCTGGGAACAAAAGTATGGGTTCTTCAGCACATTTTGAATTTTTTTTAAATATTTTTCAGTTTATTTGAGACCAATGCTAAACAATCAGATTCATAATATCTATACCTTTTCTTTTCCTGGGCTTGTTTTCCTTTTCTTCATCTAAGCCATCAGCATCTTACTAAAATAAAGACAGATGTAAAATAATTGAAAATTTTTTCTTTACTTAGATTCCATGTCTTTGGTACACATGAATAAATACCAGTATAAACACCCTACTGCTGGTTTTAAGTGGAATTTTACTTGAATTTAAATCGGAATGGAAGAACATAATGGTGTCTGAATGTGTCTTCATGTTACCATAGGCTTCTTTATGTACTTAGAGACCTTGTTTTGCTACTGGTGACTTTTGACACATTCCTAGCTAAACAAACTTTAAAAAAAATTAATGCACATTTCAAAACAGCAGGAGATAATTAGTAGCATTAATGAGGCTAGTCATTGGATTCCTCAACAATATCTTTCACAGCAGGAGAATCAGGCTATGTGTGTGTCAGGGACACTTACCCTTGACATTTTCTAATTACTTTTTGTAGGTTTTCTTAACTCACCTTAACTACCAGGAGACATTGACATTGAAGCTGACCATGGTAGTCACTGTATGCCATCATTTACAGGACACAGTGGTTGCAAGACTGTCAGACACAAAATGTCTTAGTACTGAGAGAGAATCAATTAAAAGAATTTATATTCTGGGATTGAGAATTTAGGAGTTATGTCATTATACAAAAGTCTGTTTCATTTAAACTCAGATTTATATCAATAGTCTAGAACAAATATACATCAAAACTCTTATTTTAAGCACAGTTCAACTGCGCCATGCAACCGCATCATGGTCTCTCTTCAAAAATGAACAATATTTGTATTGTAATCAAACTTAAGTACTTTTTGAAAATTTTTATAGGTCCTACAACATACTATAGAAATGAGCAAATTATTTTTAGTTATTCAACCTTGACCTAACTCAGCTTCTTTCAGATTTGATAGGAATTCTATCCTTTACTTCAAACACACATTAGTGAAGGTATCATTGAGTGGTCTTAAAAACTGAGTCAGTGTAACTGACGTACCTTCAATTTCAAAAAATTCAGTCTCTTCATGTAATTAAATAAGAAAAATTGAAAACAAAACTCAGCTACATTTTCATTTGCCTTCTCACTCCTTGGAGGAAAAGTTAATGACAGGTCAAATACCAAGGAGAGAATTTCTTCTGTTATTATGTACCTCCCTACTTGTTCTCTACTTTCTGTATGCAGTGTTATTAAAATTTCTCTGCATCTACCTCTTTGCTTTGCAGCTGTTGCATTTCAAATTTTCTTCTCATTTTCACATTATTAACTATTTTTGAGACACTGGCATAACATCCTTTTTCCATGGGGATTTGTCTCTGATACCTGATGAAGACACTGAGAGGTTTGAAGGCAGCTAAAACAGTCAGTAATAAAATAGTGAAAGTAATTATAAAGTATTTAAAAATAATGATAATTTTTTCTTGTGTGTAATTCATGTGTTATTTGAGATATTTCTAATTAAATTTTCTCCTTAATAAACTAGTGGATTGCTTTTAATTTTTACATTTTCTGTTCACACGTAAGCAAAAAAATACAGGTGCAGAAAATGCCAGGAGGTTCAGGAGAAGGTTAGATAATGGGATAGGGAGCACTTATGTTGTGTGCAATCTTTTACTATTAAGCTAAATTTATCAATAAGGGTCCTTTTGTGCCTCTCTGATACAGAAAATTGCTTACATTCTTCTTGTGATAGACTTGCTACAATCCAGAAATATGTTCCTTCCGGGGGCTTCCCTAGACAGTTACCCACCTCAAAAGATCCTGAAGGATACAGTATAGACACAACACACACATTGCTTAACTGAGAAAGTAGCATTGCTATTCTTCAGTACTCCCACCAACATTCCTAACAGCTCATGAATACCAAAATAACAAGGTAAAAAATTTCCCAGTGTCACATTCTGTGTGAACAGCATTTTTTTCTGTTTCAGGGCCACTAATATAAAAATATTCACAGATAAAAAGTTTTTAAAGCACAAAAACTTAAAGAACAGGCATATCTGGAACATTTTTGGTTGTGTCTCTTGTCTTTAGCAAGTAAAAATTCTTTGGCTGACCAGCTCACTTGAAAAGACTTTCCATGACTGTTTATTTTTCTATTTAATTTTAAAGTTTTGCAGTTATCTAATGATCTGGAACAGTTTTTTGCTTTTGCAAGGGAGATAAAACAGCAGAATATAATGAAGGGTATGGTAGTATCCAGTATTAGTGTCTTCTACAGACTTTGTACCTGGCTTTATTAGAGCATCTGATTTTGTAGCTAATTGAATAAGAGCAATTCTACTGAGAAAGAAAAAAAAAAGATGAAATAACTTCTACCCACTAAAGAATTGATGCAATAAAGGAGAAGGCCACTTTTCAAAGGCTTACCTTATACCCTATTTTTATTACAGGAACCACTCTTATCATGCACACTTGGAAACTGTTTTAATTAACTTCTGAATTTCATCTCACACATGGCTGTTACATGTACCCTGCCTGTTAAAAACAGTCTTGTGGAAAACATTTCTTCCCAATTCAGAAAGCATCTAAACAGCAGGCAATTTACTTTCCAAAGTCATATTAACCCTCCATGAGGCACACGTGCCATATTGAAAAATTTACATTCCATTGAATAGACGTTTGTTTCAATTCGCAGTTTTTCAGAATACAAACTGCTTCCTGAAAAAGTCAAAACCCAGATTGGTCTCTAAAGGTCAGGGGAAGTTTATATGAGTTTGTTCATTGTTGGTTTAGTTCTTTTCTACTAATGCAATCTTGTCCCTAGCACAGCAAGTGAAGGGATGTCAGACAAATGGATTTCAAGGATGATATTCAACATATACACTTTTAGTATTTGGTTTGCCTTCAACCCTTGCTTTTCACATCCTGGAAAGAAAGGTTTTGCTATTTGTCCATAAACAAGCATTACTCTTTCCTTTTCCTGGAATTATTTTAAAAATACGTATCTAAATATTTATTAGCATTTTTTCTCATGTCATTCATTCTAGAGATTTTTTTCTGGTTATGTTGAAAAAAACTGGAGTCTTATTTTGCAAATCCTAATAGCCTGGTAGCAATCAAAGGATGCTATGATTGTTAAGACCGTTGCATTTAACATCCTTAGGGCTTTTTTTCTGAAAATATGTGAAAGTCAAAAATCACATGCTAAATTCCAAAATGCAGTCCCACTGTCATGAAGGGAAACTCCAGCACAAGAGGCCCCCTGTTGATATCCTTTTTCATTCTAACAAGTGGTCTACAGTTAAATTTCACTTTTATCAAGAGAACTGCTTGACCACAGTCAGTATGAACAGAAGCAAATTGACCTTACCTCTACTAGAGTTAAAACACACACACATACACACACAAAATCAAAGCATCACAAAGACCACATTCAACCTTTGAAGACAACAAAGTTGAGGCTCAGAAATTCTCCCTGGAGACTTTCAAACACTCCTTTTTCTTTTCATTTACTGTACTGGGACTTAACAATTGACCTGTAATTTAAAAGCATAAATCCAAGTGCTTAAATTAGGTATATCTGGTCTTTCCCATATTTTTAAAAATCTTGAGTCTTATCTTCTGTATGCCTACAAACAATTTGAATTGTTCTAAATGTACCAAGGTAAATAGACTTATTAATATAAAAATACAACTGGGAAGAATATCTCCTCATGTAATGCACTGTGTCTATATCTATACAAAACCTAAAAGCTGAAAGTTCTTCAGGTTCAGTTTTAAATTTCCTGTGTGAAATTCAAAATGAAAAGCTTTTAAAAAAAGATTTATATATAGGGTTACGTGTATTTTGTGGTGGATACACACATATACACATATACTTATTCATTCTACACATTTTAAGTTTGCAAGTATGAATGATTTAAACTGGTGCTGCTCTTTCAAGAATACAATATTTTCTCAGCTGATATGATGCCAACAGTATGCACAGGTGAATGCAGTGTAATAGGTATACCTGTCTGTTAAAGCAAACACTTCATTTGCAAAATATACTTTGCAAAACTGAGACTTAAAAAATCATTCAAGAAACTAATACAATATCTTTATTTCCCTGAAGTGCTGCATAGCCCTTTATGAAAAGCAAATTTTAACAGCTTTGACAAGAGGATGGTGATATTAATCATAATTCAAATAGCAGTAGTAACTGATGCTGTGAGGAAAAGACAGCAGCTGGTGCAGACCAGAAAAGACCCTAATTTTGACATTTCATTCACCTCTGCCTGGGCAAAGGTGGCTCAGCAATATACCATTTGTCTTCATCTGTCTTCCCAGCACTG
This sequence comes from Prinia subflava, assembly GCF_021018805.1. Classification (NCBI taxonomy): domain Eukaryota; kingdom Metazoa; phylum Chordata; class Aves; order Passeriformes; family Cisticolidae; genus Prinia; species Prinia subflava. The sequence continues at coordinate 70,405,271 of NC_086249.1, read as the reverse complement.
CAAGTTGACAGGATAACAGCATGGTTGCTTGGTGGTCTGCAATGGCAAACTGCCCTTTATCTATCTAATCACAGTTCAGTGTAGCATAAGGAAAGTAATTTTACAGGTGTGTAGCAAAATCTGCATCCCCCTGGCCACCCAGTCGTGGGATTGCTTTACAAGGTGGATCTAATCATAGCGAGATATTTCCAGTCAGCTACTGATGGCTGCCAGCCTTTGAAGCTGCACTCAAGTCAGATGTAAATAACATAAAATGAAGGCACAGAACATTAAAGGCAGAAACTATGTAAAAGCAGTTGAGCTGATTAGTACTAAATTACTGATGTTCCATCTGCTGGGGTGGTAATACTTGTTTTCAAACTGCCTGACTGCAATGCTTCATTTCACAGAGAGCCCATGTTCAATGGGCCTATAGGGAACATTTAATAGGCACTGACAATGGAAGGAGATAGTGACAAATACATAATTACTCTTTGAGAGTGCAGTCTGTTAATTAAGAAAACCAGTAATTTGTCTGTGGTACAGAATATATATATATATATACACACACATATATATATATAAAACAATATATATTCCCATATATATGTAGACTCTACAGACCTGAGAGCAGAATTAAGGAAAAATTCTTGGATCTTCACCACTTTGAAAACCAAGAAAATCTGTAATAAATAGATATGTAGAGCATATTAACTTGAAGAAAAACAAAAAACAAAACTAAAATCAAACAGAAAATGTCTTAGGCAATATCTAACCTGTATATAAGTTTCAATATTTTAGAAATTCACTTTGACACTTTTTCTGCTTGTTCAAACACATCAATTTCTTCATATTTGCCAGGAAATATTGTTTTTAAGAAAAAATTGGCAACACTCTTACTACTGGCACACCCTTAAACAATGTCCCAGCCATAGTACTGAGCAGGACTTAAAATGGCATTGGATTCTAATGAAATAAACTCTAGGAAGTAAAATTAGGAGCAGTGTTAAGCCACATTATGACATTAAAAGCCAGTGGAATATTCCAATACCTTAACATCTGGCAATTAGAATTCCTCCTCCTTAGATCTATCTCCCACAAATATCATCACGTTAGGTCCCACACTGCTCTTCATGATTAAGAATTCATTTTTCCTCTTCACTAAATAACTCATTTTTTCCTTAGAGATGAGTTGATCCTGAGTAATTCAAAACCTCTCTCATCTTGACAAAGAATTCTTCTAGAGGTAAGTTTCCAGAAAAACCAGATATTCTAGAAAAGTTATGACTAAAAGTGTTCCAGGAGACTGCTGAAAAATTTGAAAGGTGTTTCTCTCTGGAAACCCTGTGAAAGGGGAAGTTCAGCATCTTTTTTTGGTCAATATGTTATGTTGTTACAAGTTACCATTCCTAATGTAAGCCATATTGTTTAGATTTTCCTCTGCACTGAGTTGGGAATAAAACACCATCATGGAATAATGATCCATAAAAGAAAATAAATATACATCAGGTAGTAATCTTATTCAGACACAAACAGTAAAAAAAGGTGAAGAACTAGCCTTCCTCATATACAGTGTGTGAATGAAAACTTTGTAGTTATAAAGATAATGGACACTGTCAAACTGAACAGCTATTTGGAACCCAGTCAAACAACCCGAAATATTTTGTTATTCAAACAGATTTGGTCTGTGAAAAAAAAATTAAACACTGATATAATTCTTTGATATATATTAATATAGCTAATAACATATAGAAATAGAATGGCTTCTGCAGTCAACTTAGAAACAATAAAATATTTTAGTTCGGAATGAAGATGACTCCATGCATCTCGTGTAAATAAATAAAACAATATTCTGTAACTTTCTGTTACAAAAGACAGGGAAGAAAATCTGAGATTTAAACTAGAGAGAGGAGAAACCAAGAAAAATCCCATACTCATGCACGGACAGCACAGAAAGTTGCTACACTGGAGGGAAAGAAAAAAACCCAAAAACACACACACACACACACACACACAAAAAAAAAAAAAAAAACAAACCAAAACCAAAACCAAACCACGAAAAAAACCCACAAAAAACAAACAAACAAACAAACAAAAACAAAAACAAAAACAAAAAAACAAACCCAACAACAACAACAAAAAAACCCCACCTCCCTGAAAGACAAAGTTTCTGTCTTGCTCATCTGCCATGCAGCAACTTTGAAAACAAGTATGGTGCCACCTGTATAGACAGGACTACATAAAAAAATCAGTCCCTGAAATGCACAGATATTAAGTGGAAAAAAAGATATTAGAAAGCTGAGCTGCAGAGTCCTGAATTTCAGAGACAGCTTCAGATTTGTGACTCAGCCTCAAACAGACCATAGAGATAAGGCATTTAAAAACAGATTGGATAAAACCCTGAAATGTGCTACACTAAAATTAAAATGAAACAGTTTTGGCTATTTATATACCTTGTTAAATAACATAACATCTGTATTAGGATTTTGCCTGGTCTTAGTTCTTAGACACCTGGCAGTTGGAAATATGCACTGCTGTAGTGCTTATTGTTAATTAAATATAACTGTCTTTGCAGAATGGACTTTAGACAATTTAAAGACAAATGATGGCCTCTCCAGCATCCAGCTTACTGATGACTAAGAAAAATGTCCAAAGCAACATTTTCTTCACATAAAAAGTTTGTGTTTCAGAGAATTGGTGTTGTGTCTTGTAGCTTCCTTGAGTGTCCAGTACATAAGCAAATCTAACAAGAAAGGAGCAAATATGACACTGCCAGAAGGCTTATTTACATTTTAGAGCTATTAAGAAAGCTGACAAGGAATGTGTGATTTCAAATTATCTAGTCTGTGGCCCTCATTTGCAGACTAATTCAGTTACAGTGACAATTTCACCAATGCCAGAATTGATTGAATAAAAATAACAGATATCATTAGATATTATTAGATATCATTAAAGGGTTTGAACATGTATTAGTTATTTTAAATATGCTAATATGTGGATTATTATTTTATTAGATAATTTTATTTAACATATTAAATATATCAAATAAAATGCAATATATGTAAAATATTGTATAGTAAAAGATAGTAAGCTTTGTAGTATATTCCCTACATGACTTTTATATGCAGAAACTGTATTTTCATAGATTTTGTTGCATCATTTTTTATTAGCATGCTATTACTGAAATCATGATATATATATAAAAATTATCTTAGTAATGGCAAAATAATATTTTTTCAAAACGATTGCAAAAATCAAAGATATGGAAAAATTTTTATTTATACATTTAACCACTAGACAATGATCTCAGTTCACAGATATTTGAAAAGTCTTTAAACATAGATTTCACTGTTATAATGGAAAGATCACAAAGAAATAACTTCCACCTCTTACCAGGGTACCAATGCTGCAATTGAGAGACTTGTTGTCGTTTCCTGTGACTTTCACTTTCTTGTCTGTGCATTTCTTAACATTTTGCAAACAGAAAAATATTCCTCTAAGCTTAAGCAAGATATGAGAATAATGAAAAGGAAAAACAACTTCTCTAAATTTCCCATTATTACTACAACATGCAAATATATTTAACACCCACACACTTGACTGATACTAGACATATTTTAAAAACTATACTGAGTAGATGACACATTTATCAGTCAAATATGTACAATAAAATAAGAATCATTACAGGGAATCATTATATTTCCACCAGAAAATAATTTGGTTCCTGAAGTTAATTTTCTCATATGAGGGCCAAAAGACAAAATTTTTATTTCTTCATTCTCTCTCTTTTCCTTTTAAAGCTTTAGAGAGCAAACTTCTTAAAATAATTTCTTAGACATTTCTATTGCTCCTTTCTAAAGTTTCCATCCTACTTTAATTTTCCCTGATCCAAGACTACTCTCCTTCATGCATTTTCAAATTCCTTTGTCAGAAGAAAAAGACGTAACAAACTGCACAAAAGCATGGGCAATTCACACAGAAAAAAACCTAAGTATTTTTTACAGAAAGATCTTCAACAATGACATGAAACTTAAAAAACCTGTAATGTGCTTTATTGCCATTGCTTTTCGAGTATGTTAACTTTATTCCCTTTAGACAAAAGTCAAAGAAGTGCTAGCATTTGAGCAATAACCCAGAAACTAGCCAAATTGAAATAAGTTTGTCTTGTTAGCATTGTCAAAAAGGAAAAAGAGAGAAAAAGGTGAAAAAATATTGCTGTTGATTTTTTTATCTCTGAATTGAATTGCATAATATTATTTTCCTTTGTTTGTAAAATACTCATTCCTTATTACCATATGGTCTTTTTGTTATAACAGAAAAATATTGCATTTAAATATTTTATTATATGCCAAACCTAAGATTTTTAGTTTATTATTAATCAACATTTCCCATTGAGTTGTTAACGCTGATGGAAGACTCTAATACATCTAAAGTAAATTTTGTTCCATAAGTATACTTTCATTCTAAAGATTCTGAACAGAATTTAAATGACTATTCAAATAAAGCTATTTACCAACAGACATCCAAAATTGGGTTTCATATCAATCAAACCTCATGATCTTGGAAGAATTACACTTAAAACTGAGGCCTAAGTAAAAGCATATCCCAAACAGAATACAACACAATATCATACCTTGCTATTAACACAGCAGTATATGTACTAACTGCATAAAATGAATGACTATCATTGGAGAAATTGAACAAACTAGTGACACATTTGGACACATTTTACTGATTAAACAGGTCAGTATTTTTATTTTACTATATGAAGGGAAAAATGTCTTTATATGGAATTCCACGACTTATGTTTTCATGTTTCATAAAAATCAATATGTTCCATTAAAATCAGTATGTTCCATAGAACAGCTCACAAAACAGCTGTATTTAAGTCTGTTTTAACATATTTTGCAACTGAAGTGCAAAAATATTATTTTTTAATTTTTGTGTGATGTTATATGCACTGTGTACCATAAAGCACAGTTCATAACTAAACCTCAATAATTTAAAATAATCCTTGGTGAAGCAGAAGGCAGAGACATTCGGTACCTTCTTCATCTCAGTTGTTACAGGTGTACATTGCTACAGCAATTTCAGGACCCTGAAACCAGTGGGTAAGGAAAGTCTGGGGTGAGGGAAGCTTAACCTCAAAGCAGATGAGGTATGACCTAAAAGACTGGACATACAGATGATGGGGATGGGCACAACCACAAGTGCAGAGGGAGCTGTCCTGATACCATTATAAGCCCTCCCTTGATCATCTTTGGAAGCTCATGGGATAAAGGGAGGGTCCTGATGACTGGGAGAAAGAAAATACTCTCTTTTCAGGAACAGCAAGAAAGAGTATCCAGGAAACTTCAGTCTGGTAAGTCTCACCCTATAAAACTAACAAAACAACCAATCTAGAAACAGTTTCCAAATACATGGAGGGCAAGAAGGTGATAGGGAATAGTCATTGTGCATCTCTGAGGCAGAAATTAAGTACACTTTACTGACCTTTTAGCCTTCCACAATGAGAAGACTGGCTCAGTAGATGAGGGGAGTGCAGTGAATATTGTTGACTTTAGCAAGATTTTGACACTGTCTCCCATAATTTCCTCATAGGCAAGTTGATGAACCATAGGGTAGATAAATGGAAAGTGATTATGAAATTTGCTGAATTGCTTGACTCAAAAAGTTATCACCAATGGTATAGAGTCAAGTTGGAGGCCAGCCAAAAATAATGTACCCCAGGGGGTGGTATTGGCACCAATGCCATTTAACATCTTCTTTGGCAATCTGCACAATGGGGCAGAATGCGCTTTCAGCAGGTTTGCAGAAAATGCAAAACTGGGACAAGTCTCTGATACACCAGATGGTTGGAGAAATGAGCTGACAGGAACATCGCAAAGTTCAACAAGGGTAAATGCCAAGTTCTGCACCTAGAGGGGAATAATGCCATCCACTAGTAAACATTTGGTTGAACTGGTTGGAATGCAGTTTGGCAAAGAAGGGCCTGATGGTCCTGGTGGTTACCCACCAAGTAGCACAGCAAAGAAAGCCAGCAGCATCCCAGGCTGAGTTAGGAAAGCTTCACTAGCAGGCCAAGGGAAATGATTCTTCCCCTCTACTCAGCCCTGATGAGACACATCTGATGTTCTGAGTCAAGGCTGGGGCTCACCAGCACAAGAAAGAAATACACTTTCTGGAGAAAGTCTGGTGCAAGACTGTGGAGAAGATGAAGTGTTGGAACATCTGTGGCATGAGCTGAGGATGAGAAAGTTGGGAGATTCCAGCTGGGGATGAAAATCTTATCCTTATGTATCATTACCTGATGGGAGAAGCAAGACTCTTCTTAATGGTATCTAGTGACAGAGCAAGACTCAGTGGACACAGAGTAAAACACAGGCAATCCCACTCAAACATACGAAAAAATTTCGGTTTATAATTCTTTTTTTCTTGTGATTGTGGTCACACACTGGAACATGCCTATGCAGGCTGTGGAGACTATGTCCTTAGATGTACTCAAAAACAAATAGGCACAAGCCTGATCAACTTGCTGTGAGCAGGAGGGTTGAACTAGATGAGGTGATTTCCAATTTCATTAATTCTGTGATTTAGTTACCTCTATCTTTCAGTGTTCTAATGGAACAGTTGTGGCCATGCTGTGATATCCATACGCTTGGTACTTATTTTATTGTATTTTTAGGTATCTTATACTTTGTTAATTTACTAATAAAATATGAGTCCCTTAAAATGGAACTTTCCTGCTTGCTTTTAGTTAATTAGTGAATTATGATATATTTATAGTCTTATTTAAATTAATATGTAGGATTTAAGGTACAAATTCTTATGCCAAATAATGCATATTTTATATGTGCAGATAACTGAGAAATTAAAAACCTGAGTTTCTTTTTTATAATGAGTTTATAGCTAAAATTCAATTACTTATGCATTTGGGATAGAAGAAATTGATTCTTTTTTACCTTCTTCATGTCTGAATTAATACGAAGGAAATGAACCAAATACCACTTTTAGGTACACAGGTATAGAAATTATATTTCTAGATTCTGTATTTAATAATTCATAAAATTAAATTTATAAATAATAAATTTCCATATGTGTATATGTAAAAATAGAACTTAGCTGGGAAGGTCAGGAAGAAGGTAAAATTTAAATGGCCTCTAATTATAAAAGTAATCTATATACAGTACTAGAAAAAAAGATTTCCAGAAGATAATAACTTTGGTCAACTCAGTAACTTGGGAAAAATTTCTCTGGAATCCATAATTGTTATGGGAGCAAATAGGTAATGAATAAGTTATTTTGATTATCTAAAAATAAGAAGATAAAAAGATTCTCTGTAGTGATGGTATTGTCTTTATTCTCATGGTTAGAAAAGGTTGTACAACTAATATCTGTGCTAATTCTAATATTTCCCAGTTTCATCTGAAACAGGAAATATCAAAATTATCACTAATTCAAAAACATCCTCTTTATTGCATATGTATTTCATTGCTGTGCTTACATTCATCCTTCTGTCCACTTCAATCTTTTGCCCTTATTGGCCTTCCCCACTGAAATCATGGAAATATTTCCACTGACAGTGACAATTCAGTGTTTCCTCCTCTACAGTCCTTTGACTGATATTTATGAAGAGAATCACACCTTAAATGGTGCTCAGGAAAACCCAGGCAGACTTACAGTGAAACCTAAATCACTGCTGATTTCTTTATTAGTCTCCATTTAATTACTGGCTAACTAGTGATAGATATTATGACTTGTATATCATTTCAAATATTTTCAAACTTCATCAGAGTGAATCTAAAGACAGATTTCCTCTGGGGTTTTTTTTTTGTTTTGTTTTCTTCTGTTCCTCTCTGATAGAGATGATTGTCTAGTTTTCATCTGCTTTGCTTGCTTCCATTTGATATAATTTAATGTTGCTATGGTTCAGCATTACATTGATTCAATTTCTGAAGATACTTTCAGTGCTGTCTGTGCACAGAAACCCTAGACTGGGTTAATGGATGAAACTAACCCAAAAATACTTCTTTTCCTGTTGGATTTCAGCCTTGCCCTCTACAAAGTATATTGACTACTGGACATCAGCCATCCACAATATGCTGTTTTACATGGTAGGAGCACTACAGAACCATGCATGATTCAGATTTAAGAAAAAAAAACCCCAGTAAGGATTTTTTTTTTTTTTTTGGAGATCTTTTAGATGGATGTACTTAAATATTTCTAAACTCTTTATTGATGAGTTTTGCACACCTTGTGCAGACACCACCACTACCACTTCAGGCAGAGAAATTAAGATTTCCTTCCAGATACTTTTCTAAAACCAGGTTTCCATTGAGCCAAACTTTGGTGACATGCATTGGACAGATTGCAGGGAAGGGTTTTCATGTCTCTCTAAGTAAATATGCAGTTTTAAACTCAAGGAAAGTAATTTCCACTGCTCTCAGGCTAAAGGAAATAGAAAGCCAAAACAAAGGGTGCATACAGCTTCACTCCAAAACAGCGTATTTGCAGAAAATGCAAGATTTCTGCAAAAGGAATCACATCACCATCTTTTGAGAAACTTCCCTTGATGTTCTGTGGGTATGCAATTCACCTGCTTGGGTTTGTTGAATAAATAGTGTACTCAAACACAGTGTTTGTGGTAAAACAGTACTTCCATCTTTTACTCAATAATTAAGCTAAAAAAATAAATAAAAGAGCTTTGGATTCACAATTATTTAGTATGAATATGTTATCATGAGTTAGTCATCAGAACTGGCACTGCTGCTCTTTGGGAAAATATTCTATTGATGGGTAATGAAACAGTGACACTGCCACAGCGGGGAAGGGAAAGTCGAAAGATTGTTCTCAGTCTGGTTTGCCTGATTAAGCAGTAGCCAGTGACATGGTTTAACTGTATTTACTTGACAACTTTTTTACTGCTGTGATTGATTGGTGGTGGCTAGAGTGTGAGCAAAGGACCAAAGACATCAGCATTTGTTATGATTTGGGGTAATGAAAGCCAAGAGAAAACCTGGGCAAAATAAAAACAAGAAGTCACTTGTAGGCAGTAATCTACATTCAGACTAGACAATAGGACAGACACTTCTCACGCCTTGGATACTTTCACCCCAGTGGGTATGCTATGAAAAAAGACACATGAAGGGCAAAAGTTCCATGTTAAAATGTAAGACCTTTTTTGTGCAGACAGAAATATGGTTATAAGAAAAAGCAAAAATCTAGGCAGAGTGCACTGAGGTAAACATGTCTTGTGATATCATGAAATTGAATCAGTTTCAGATGTGGTAGATTGTCCCAGTACAGAAAATGATGAGAGACTCTCTATCAGTCTGAAATACCTCCTGAATCTTGAAAGGCTTGGGTGAAGAGGCTCAGCCTCTCCTCTGTCAACTTGTCTGGGGACAAATTCTACCATTACATTCTTTCAACAAGATGAAATCTCTTAGACTAAGTCTCTGAGCCACAAGCATCCTCTAACCATTTCATCATCATCTATATCCTAACAGGTCTATCCAGCCTCTCCTTAAGTGGAGAGGGTTTTAACCTCAGCAGAACAACTCAGGGTTACTGACTCCCATTTTCCTTCTTAAAGGTTTTTAAATCACCTCTAATCTTCAGCACTTAAAGTTTGTCAGGGGCATTCTTCAATTCACAGTTTTCTCATGTTATTTTAAGGAGCCTTAGTTCTACATTTCTTTCCTTCATTGCCATTCTTCTAAATCTTTTCTGTTTAAGTCCTTTGGTCAGGCATAGTAAAATCTGGCCTATTAACTAAGATGTACATTTATGGAGCAAATATAAGCTGTGATATAAAAATACACAGTCCCTGTAGCCATATGAAGCAAATATTAGGTAAAAGCATTTCAAAAGAAACAGTTAGCAACATGTAGTTTATTGATACTTTGTAATTTTTCAGGTCCTAAAGGCAATGCAATAATCAAATCATCTAGTATGTGCAAGTTTAATTGATCCATATAAAATAAAAGAAAAAGAAGGAAAACCAGAAGAGGATTTAAAAAGCAGGAATAAAAATTCAGATAAAGGGTCATTTTCAAATGTGTATTATCACCAATGACAGAATAGACCTTCTTCATCCACAGAGTGGATGTCATAGCACAAACATTTTAAAAAAATCTCTTACATCAACAATCAGGAAAACTGTTACCACTGGCAGGGCAAAAATTTGTATAACTTCTCTGAGCTTGACCTCAGCAAAAGATTTCTCTAGAAAATTTCTTCTTCCCCTTACTTTTTTAGAATAAGTTTAACTAGTATAACTAATTGCAAATAGCAAAGCAAGTTAAATAGAAAGAGCACATTCTTCTAGCTAAGAGTTGCTTTCAACAGGTGACTAAGCTGAAATAAAATATTTGGTTTAAGTAAGAATTACATAGCATGCCCTCAATTTCACTGGTTCTAGTGTGTAAATTTACTTTTAAGAGCACAAGTATTATATTTAGAAAGGGTAAAGACAGGAGGAACTGCAATAGAAATATCCACACTAAATGCATACCATAAAAGAAAATAAGATACAGTTTTGTGTTTCCAAAAATTTATGACATTTAAGGCCAGAGAACTATTATATTGTGTCATTGTGTCACATGCTATCCTTTTTCATCTCACTAAATCTTTTTAGAAGAATAGCTTGTCTTTGACTGAAGCATAGGTTGTGTTTACCAAGAGCACCTTTGCAGGAAATCATTTCATCTTGATTTAAAGCCATTAAGAGGCAGAAAATCAACTACCTTGTTCAGTAGCCTTTCTGAGAGAGTAATATCTGTTGTTTAACAGTGTCTTACTTTGTGTAGCAGTCAAGCATGTGGCATCAAAGCCCTTCTAAATGAAAAAATTGCACTATCCATTTGCATTACTGTTTTTATCTTTAGAAAGTATTTATCTGTTGTACATAAGTAATCTTTTAATTTAATATTATATTGAACTTAGGTTTGTGGAATGTTAATATTAAATAACTAATTGTGGTTTTTTTCAGACTTTTAACATCCTTCTTAAAATATGAGCATAATTTTTTCAATAAAAAAAGTAATATCTCTCTCACAATTAAAAATTATTTGTCCATTTAACTACATCACCCCACTAGAGTAAACATGAGTTTATCCTGACACTTCTTCCCAGTTTCTTGCCTTTCAGAGAGCCGTCACATCCTCTGTCATTATGAATTTTTTTTAGTATGGAAATACATTCAGTTACATTGTTTGATTTTCTTCACTTCCACAGGACTTTACACTTCTTAACCTCAAACCCGAAAAATGAAGTGTAAAACAAAACCAGTAAAAGCTGTTACTGTGGTATAGTGTCCAAAAAAACCCTAGCAGGAATCTTCCCAGCTGTGCAGACTAAAAGAGGTGAGACATTTTATTTATTAATAAAATCTTATCGGTGCTTTTCTGACATACTTCTCTGGAACTAAATTCATTTTGAATTTCTGTAATAACGCCAGTAAATAAATATTTCAAATAAGGCATTTTCTTATGGTATGGAATTAGCAGAAAATGTTAGTAATTTTTTTACCTTTAGAAATCACTGTAATAAATGAAAAATATATATATGAATTGAATTTATTAATCTCACAATCAAGAAGTATTGGAAATTGACTGGGTTTTTTTCTGATTTTTTGTGTCTGAGTCACCCTCTAAATACCTGTTCAGGAACGTTAGAGCATACTCAAGTTATGTGAGACCAAAAACTCATGAAGGAAGACTGAGCAATTTAAAATAAATAACTTAAACTGATTATTTGGGGGGTTGGTTGTATTTTGTTGTTTTTTTGTTTAGTCCTGCTTTCTTTGTTGTAAACCCCCTGCCATTGGCAAGGACAATTTTCATCAAACTAGCTTGCTCAGATCCCTATCCAGTCTGGCCTTGAACACTCTTACAAAATCTTTTCTACCTATAGATTCATGGAAAGTGCTGTACAGCAATGAAAAATGAATCTTCAAGTCAGCCTGAAAATAAGTAAATGCAAATTAGTTTCTCCAAATTAGTTCATGTAATGACAATTGTATAAACAATGTCTAAGTGAAGGTGAGCCATAATCACATCTAGAGCATCCTCAATGTCATTCTTAATTCACTTTGTTCAACATGAGGAAAAAATAGCAAAATCTATGCAGTAGAAAGTCCTGCATTTCATCCAAAGGATTGTTCTGTGCAGTTTCTTATTGATTACCCTGGTGTATTTTAAGATCTCAAGAACAGAGTATTGGAAGTGGAATATACTTTTACAATTTTTTTTCTCACAAAAGAATTTATACAGATTACCTATTTGAATTAAGTTTCTGCCTGAGCGTTTCTTTCAATTAATTCCATCCCAGTGGATGGACTCTCTTTATTCAGCTGTCTAGGATATGTCTCACTTGCAGATAAATTCACACAGAAAACTTAAAGACGGCACATTAATAGCACATTAAAATGAATTCTGACCTGTTCAGAGGTAAGAAGTGTGCCCTGGAAAATGTCTCTATGGTCAATAGACCTTTGGCATCTCATCTTCTAAAGATAGCATCTTCCAGTCCTGGAAGAAAGCCAGGTAGCCTGCACATGTGGGGAGGCAAGGAGAACTCTGGCAGGGTGCCAGGCTGCCTGACTGCGTTCTCCTGCCTCCCACACTTCTCTGAACAGCCAACCCTCTGAAAGGATGTTCGCTGATCTCTAGAGGAAGGAAAATTTCCTGATCATAAATCAGTCTGCAAAGAACAAAAGGAAGGCAATATGCTGCTACAGTGCCTTACGATGTGGGATTGTTTCAAGCTTCTGTGAAATACAGTTGGTTCTAAGCATTTCAAGCTGCAGCTGCCCAATTACCAGATTTGTGGCTAGGTAGGTAAATGCAGAGTTTTGTTTTCTGTATTTGGTGCTGAAACAAACTACTGCTCAGCTTCTTGAAATGAGGTTTCTATGTGCTTGTCCAATTCCTTTTCAAGAGCAATTTTGGAATAGAGTTACTGGAAACCTGACTTGAAATCTGCACTTAGAAAGGTTTCACATATTGTCTTTCACGTAAATTGGCTAAGATTTCCATTCCACAGATACATTAATTCCTGCAGCTGTTATTACAAGAAGAAATTACTTAAAATCTTTTGATGATGGTGTCCCTTAAAGTACTCCTCATATTTCTATGAAAATCCACCCAGAAACAGACCTGAGAGATCTGAGAAGGCATCTTCAGCTCCAAAATTTTGAGAATAATTATATGTAAATTCTAGGTTAGTGCTTACCTGTGTCAGATGGCTGTGGTTTCCAGGGAGATACACCTTAGAACTGTCTTTCCCTTTTTGTTTCCTTTGCTGCTTGTAAAGGATACAAGAGGACCTACCTCATCTTTTGCCAATTGTCATTTGGGAAAATGTGCAAAAATATTCTTGAGCAAAATTCTTGTGCAAAAATGTTTTTGAGTAAAAAAATATCTAGGGACTATCTGCTACTTTTGCATAGCCAACACATACTGAGCAGCATGCCTGCCTGTTGTAGGCTTCTGATGTGTCTCATATATTGAAATTTGGTTTATATACTAATGATTTGAGCTAGATATTCACCTATTAGGAAAAAAAAGTCAAAAAAGAAAACTAAGGTCTTATTATGACTGATTTTATGTGCCTAAAACTCTGTAAAAAATGTGTTCAAGAGGTAGAACAAATGAAAGAGGAGATAAAGTACAACCTCATCTAATGATATCATATTTAAAAATACTTTGACCAAGAGCTAAAATTAATTTCTGGAGAATTGAGAAAAATATGATTAAATAAATACCTTCAGAAATTATTTTTCCATTATTGGGAAAAGACTGACCAAAAGAATATAACAAAGTGCCTTCTGCAAAAAGGAGAGGACTACAAAACAGCTTGTTTAATTAATGATTTTCGTGATACTGTCTCTGAACAAAAGTCAGAATTCTCAGTTCATATGAAGTTATATTATTTTTCAACATTTTAAAATGTTGATTTACTTGATCTACAGTCTCCTGGACTTTCAAATAATGTCATGGTTGGATCTCAGAACCAAAGTAATTTTTTTCATTCAAAGAGGCAGTAGAACATGAAAATGAAGCAAATTAAGACATGAAGCTATACAAATGTGGAAACCTGAATTTTATTGTATTTATTTAGTCTACGACTTGTTTATTCTCCTTTATTATAGCTACAGAGGGAGTGCATGGGATATTCATTAGTTAAATGATACATTCCAAAAGGTACAGAATCCTCTTTCAGACACTGCATGTTGTTGTTGGACCACCACCATCATTTGTTGGACTGAGAATTTACAGGTCTTCTGTTATGCTTACAGTTGGGTATATCTGTGTGGAAATGATATTTTGGCAATTGACTTCTAGTTTCTGAGAATATTAAACTATTGAAACTATTTAGACTGTCAAACAGCTTTGACATTTGACAGTCAACATTTTCTATTTTATGACATTTGACTGTCAACAAACTTTTCACTCTCCTATGAAAGTTCAGTTTCCTCAGAAATCTCCATAATACAAGTCTGGGGGTTTTGCTGTTGTTTTTGGGTTTTCGGTAGGTTGATTGATTTGTTTTGAATTGTTCTTAAGGAAACAGGGTAAAGAAGTTTTTAATTTCAATTCTTTCCTAATTTATTTCCTTTAACTATAAGGTACACGTAGGATTCAAGGCTGTCCAGGGTCTGTACTCTAAACCAGCAGACCTTTTACTCACTGATAGTCATTTCTACTCAAATAATACACAGGGAATGTGTGCAGCATGTGTGAAGACATACAGATAAACATGTAACTACACTGCTTCCCTGACTGAGATATCCTGTCACCCTTAACAGCTGCATGTTTCAGAGTTGGTAAGGATCAAAACTCTTCTAGGTCATAAGGAAGGACTGTGGAGTAGAAGAGAGTCTTCATTGTTATACAGATCTTTTCACAGCTTCTCTTGCAACTGTGGCACTACTTTCAAGCAGTGCTCACTGGACAACTGAAGAGGGGAAAATCCTGATTTCACGTCCAGTTTATACAGTAAATACAGTACTTTTAAAAAGACGTTGCTTCTTTGGTGTTGAGTCTACGTAGGGTATGTAACTGGTGTTTTGTTGTGACTCTTGTCAAATAACATATTTGTCTCACATTTACCCCAAAAACCATGTTCAGGTGAGGTTTAACACAATCTAGAGAAAAAAAAAATTGAGCTTGAATTTGATTGAATCAGGAACCTAGTTACCCTAGCACTGTGACATGGGTTTTCTGATAGCTCAGCCAGCTGAGATGTGGGTTTCAAAGGCACACATCATTCTCTAAAAGAGAAGAATGAATTTGTTGACAGTCTACTTTTACACTAGAATTAAAGCCTTGTGGTTGTGCATGCAGTAAGTTTCATGCAGGAACTAATTTAAATAATTAATCTCTTCCTCATCTTCACCCAGCTTTGAACTTTGGCTCCCTAGTTACCTAAAAAAGACTCTAGGATCCTAGAAGGGTCATACAGTATAAGGAGGAAAAAAAATAAAAGAGGAAGAACATAAAATGATCATACATTTACTAATGAAAATGATATGGTAGTGTTGGTATGTAAATATGATAGAGATAATCATCACAAAGTTAGCAGGCTAGAATCATAGGCAGAAAAAACAATTCTCAAAAGGAAGATCCCAAATTTCACCAATTTTCTTTTATCTGCAGGACGTAAAATATCTTCTCATCAGACCATAGCTGTATATAAACAAGAACTTCTGTACCTAGGCAAGTTCAGCATCCCTTGACTGATCATTTGTTTACAAATATTTTTCTCTTTACTTTTTTTTCAGTTTTAATAAAAATGGATCTGGTGAGAAAAAAAGTGATAAATATCCCAAGGCAGTGATGTGTCCAATGAATTGTCATCATGTTTCTGATGTGGCAGTGTGATTCTTGGTTGATTTGAAAGACAGGTGTGTCTTGGTTTGAAAGACAGATATCTGCTAGGAAGGGGCAGGACCTCCCTAGAGATGGAGAATTCAAATCCCCTCCCTCCAAATTATTCCAATTAAAAGGAAAATTAAAGGAGCTTTCAGGCAGAGGTATGGGGGTAGGAATAACAGTTCTTTACTAGTATATATGACAAAACGACAAACAAACAACAACTACAGCATCAATAATAAACAGAACCAAGAACCTTGAGGGCTTTCTTTTACAAAAGCCCAGAGCAGTTTGATCTGGGTGCCCCTGCAGGACTCCGAGAGGCCGAACTGGAAGGAAGGAAAAAGTCCCGGGCTGGTGGATGAGATGAGGAGCTCTGCGCTGGCAGCTGGAACAGCAGGGGTGTCCCGGCAGGGCTGGGCAGTGCAGGGCTACAGAGTAGCAGGAGAGCCTCAAAGGTCCGAAGAAGCAGCGGCGGTGGGGAGAGGCTGGAGAAAGCGAGTTCAGGATTCCCGGGTACACAGCAGATGACGATAGATTTCCCAGGATGAGGCAGAGGCAGAGGGCAGCCTGACCGTCCTCCTCGGCGCGGAGAGCAAGAGTGCCTCCCCCTCCCCCAGATCTGTCTTTTTGCCTTTCCCAAAGCTCATCATCTCTCCCCTCTGAGGGACACTCCCAGGGACTCAAAAAACAATAGGTGTAGCTTCGTGCTGCTATATCCCTCAAGCACTCTTTTTGTCCTGACTAAGTAGTCATTAAGGCTTCTTGGAAACTTATGGGAAAAAATTCTGCGAGAAGAGGGAAAAAAAAACCAAAACCAAATCTAACCCCCAACAAGGTGGCTTTCAGCTAATACGTGAACACTGCAGAATAATAAGTAAAATTCAGCAATTTAATCCAAGCCCTATCAAAGTAAGAAGAAAGACCCTTAATAATTTCACTAGTTCTTTGATTGGATCTGAACCAAAGCTATTGCAGGATCAAGGTGGGAACTGCAGCTCAATTTTATGTTTTAAATTAGGTGCTTGCTTTGCAGTTAGCTGCGAAAATTGACTACATTCCTGATTTTGAGAAGATACAACCACATTCATAGGAATACAGGGGTGGAAAGTCTTCAAGTGCACACAAGTGCTTACAACTTCTGTGCACAACACAGAATTAGAAATAATGAAAAAAATCTACTGCCTTTCAG
This sequence comes from Prinia subflava, assembly GCF_021018805.1. Classification (NCBI taxonomy): domain Eukaryota; kingdom Metazoa; phylum Chordata; class Aves; order Passeriformes; family Cisticolidae; genus Prinia; species Prinia subflava. The sequence goes on along the minus strand of NC_086249.1, from coordinate 70,388,222 downwards.
TATTTTTTCTTAAGATGTTTTTTCTTAAGATGAGCACGTTAGACCTAATAATAAAAAATTCTGTCACAAAACAAAACAACCAGAAAAAATACCTGATCTTTAAGGACTCTTCCAACCCAAGTCACTCCATAATTCTAAGATTCCCACAGGTAAATGATGTAAGGCACAGCTTCCCCCTTGGGTCCACTGCCATAGAGAAGATGCAAATCTATTTAGTTTCTATCCACAGATAGTCTTCCATCAAGAGCTGGCTGCAGAAAATCAGTGGCATCAATTGCATAGAAAACATGTAGCTTCAGATTATTATAAAACACTTCACCCTGGAAAAGAAATTTATTTGAGAAACTGTCAGTTCTGCCATTAGTGTAATTTATAACAGCTGACATAAAGATACTCTACATTGGACCTTGTTCAAACATTTTAAAATCACTTCTCCTGCTTTAAACAAATAAACCCTTGACATAATACAGTTAAAGGTCTCATGCTGCTCTTCATTACAGCAGATCTTCATAATCCACTGTAGATGAGTTTGCATTGCCTTTAGAAACAACTTTCTGTCAACGGGGGAATTTTAAAAATAGCAATGAAGTATAAAAGCTTCATGCATTAAAAACAAAGAAAATAAGGTTTCCATCTCTTCAGGTACAGATGGGATACTGGAATTGATGAACAACACTGTTGAGAATGCAAATAATTTTGAACTAGCTAACATTCAATTCTGCTGAAATATAACTCACAATTTAACATGTAAAGACTGGAACAGGTTTTATTTTTGTCTTCCCATTTTACCTATCAAGACAGCACTCTAAAGATCAGTTATCAGAGTGCAAGGGAAGAAAGCCTTTCCTGTGAGTAAGTTTTAACCTGAGAAAAGAAGCTGTCTTCAAGGGCTGCAACCAGATCTGCTTAGAGCAGGTGGAGGTTATTTCTGCTGACAATACTGCTATTCCTCTTCTGGCAATGTAAGTGCCAGGAAAAAAAAGGCAAACCAACAAACAGCAAAATACAACAAAAAGCTTAATAAAATGCAGCAAAGATACTGTTTTCTGAAGTTTGAGGGTAACACATGTGCACCCACCAACATAAAAACAAAATGGTAAAGGAGTTGTCAGCACAGTCTTGAAAACAAATATTTCCCCTTCACTATTCCAACACAAGATTTTTTTCAGAGATATATATCAACTTTTTTCACTCTATATTTGTTCAGTTTGTACCTTTTATCATTTTTCTAGGAGAATTCTTAATTTACTCACTACATTAATTTGTTATGTATAACTTTTATAGAACTAAGTTCTTTATCAGCTTTAATTTCTCTAAAGAAGTAAAATTTCCTAGGTCTCCTGTTATTCGTGTTATAAATGTAGAATGGTTAATTCATGTTCTTATGATAAATTACAAATTTATAAAATTGTATAAACTGATATCAGGTAAAAGTTTATGTTTTAAGAGATTTTGCAGCAGACGGGGAAACTGACAGCCCCGAGACAGGCAGCGCCTCCATTCAGAAGAAAACAAAGGAGTTTCTGGGAAAGCCGCAGCTGCCCAAGCACCAGGGAGGGGACCCCGAGATAAGCTGGCACCAGCAACTCACACCTTGGGTGCCAGCTTCACGGACCATCAAGCGACATCTTCGATATCCCGACCACTCATCAGCTATAAGGACCTATAGAAATTGGACATTAACATTTGAACTAAGAAAAGAACTCTTTTCTGCTTGGTCGGGGAAACTCCCGAATTTGTATAGTTGGTGGGGAAACAATGGGAAATATGGGGAAATATTGCCGAGGGCAGAATAAAGTGTATAAAACCCAAGCCCCAAACGGGGCTAATTCGTGAACTGTTGGGGGAAATAGCAGGCTGCCAGACCCTGTATCTCACGGTTCACCCTTGGCATTTCCCAGGAAAACTCTGTCAAGTTTCTCCGCTGTTTCTCAGCTGAAATTTCCTTGAGTTGGGATTGCTTTCTCCTTCATCATAGCATGGAGTCACTCTGTGACCATATAATATAGCAAGGACTTTTCTCCTCATTTGTCATTTCCAGTGGGTCTCAGCCTACAGAGGAAAATTGCATTACTTCATAAATGATCTTGTACTTCACACCAATAAATTTTTCCCTATTTATATTACTAGTGGACTGCACACTTCAGACTGAGTCAAAAAGGTCAGCCATTTCTTCCATCTGCAAATTATCCCAAATACATAAAGCAAAAACCTATGTTATGGTCAGAATCCAGGTTCTGCTGTAAAGGGCACTGCGTCATTGCACAGGTCCTCCTCCTTCCTGGAGGAATAATGTTCAAGAAACTGTTGCTATGAATATGTATGACAGTACATGGCAAGATTGCATGCAACTAATTATTGCCAATGCTTCTCTGAACACTCACTTTTAGATTTTTTTATTTGTGTGAGTGATTAACCAAAATTTCATAATATTTTCAGCTCCTAAGAATTTTCTCTCTAAAATAAAAAAATAAATAGTACAAAAAGTTTGAATTCTTCTAAGTTACTTTGAGCTATCCCTACTTCAATATCTGCTTAGTAAATTCTGCTTCTGGTTCCAAATGTACATGAAGTCAGGACTGGAAAAGATCATCTAAAAAGCACTACAGTCTGAGTTCACAAATTTAAGGGAATAATGGTTCTTTAAAGAAAATTTTATCTCAGAAGAAAACTGTTCTTTTCTATCAATATATAATTGACAGGAGAATGTGATATTACCTGGTACATTACTAACTAAGAAAAAAAGGAAGAAAATAAAGTCCATGTTTTTGTGAAAGAATACTCTTTATGTGACAGATGTAAAGATACCAAAGCAATAGCAATTCAAATTCCTTGATGTTTTATCAAAGCCAAATCACAGCCGCACTGTGTTTTTGTTTCACTTAAAATCTCTTCATTGCAGAAAAATTTCTAAATGAAAGGACACCAGGCTGATGGAAGAGACAACAAAGAAATACAGTAATTGAACTCTAGCATTTATGTAATATGCAATGTTTTGAGGAAGGAAGGTGGGCTAACAGGCTAGAATCTTCCAGTTATTCCAAACTCTTCAATAAAAGTACAAAGCATTCCTTTTGTGTTCCTTTCTGGCACTCAAAATGAGAAGAAAATCATACCAATGTGAAATATTAACATTAAACTCCATTTCAGGTATGCCGAAGTAAAGACAGAAATGTAGTGAGGGAAACACACATAATCTCTTAATTGTGGAGAGTCAACATGATTCAATATATTACTACTCTTTGCTGAAAAAGTCCTTCGAAACACATGGATCTGGTATTGGATGGAAACATCAGCCCAGCAGTAAATGCCAGACACAAAGACATTAACTTCTGCTCATTTAGATTCACTGAATTTGACATGTCAGAGCAGGTAACCCACTCTCAAAACCACATTGTTAGATCCTTTTCACTTCCTTGGTTTTCCCTTTTACCTTGAAACTGGGCAGAAATGTGCTAGGTGTTTTTTGACTTGCCTCTGGTCCTCTCCAAAAGGATGCATTTCTAGAACTCTTACTAGAAATCTGCAGCACATTTATTAAGCAGGAAATAGAAATCCACTGAAGTGTTTTCTGAGAGAGCAAGAGCAATGAGCCATTGCAATATCTAATTCACATAATACTGAGAGTAACTGCACAGGAAGAGTGAACAGTTGATGGTAAAGGTACATGAGCTCATCCTTGTCAAGGAACCCGTTAAGGGGGCTAAACTTGAGACACAGTTGGGTTACTGAAATTTCTTGTATAACATCAGCGTTAATAAATTAATAATAAATGTATTACACAATCACAAGCAAATTGAATTCTGTCAATTTTCTGTACTCTTTTTATTTGTGCTACATATACTGTCTTCTAGTAATAGAAAAGGATTTATTTATTTTCAAAGCATTCTTGACTCAGGAATGTCCAAAATAATTTTATATATCAGGTTTAGATCCCGAAACTTGAAACAGTGGTACACTTTATAAAAAGCAGTGCAGTAAAGTTTACTTAAATAAAATTAACTTAAAGGAAATCCATTCCAGAGATGTTCACATATATTTAAAAATATAATACAACAAATTCCTATTTTTTGAAACAGATATAGTCAGCAAAAACTTGGTATAAAAACCAGACTTAGGTAAGACCTGTTCCACCATCTGATGAGGAAACCAATATTTCTCCTTTACAGCAACAACTCCTCTAGATCCATACAAACATATGTTCCACCTGGTAAGGTAGAGTTAATTTTGAAGTCCAAAAAGATTTAGATCCATTTATACAATGTACCTGCACATATAGAGTGAGTCAATGTAAATGTATTGATTTCTTCCTGTAATCAAACATATCCTTTAAAACAAGTGTCCTGAATATAAAGTCAGCCTTTTCAATCATTATGCACCTCTCAGCATTTCTTTGAAAACCTGACCACTCAAACATTTCCCACGGACAAGGTCTTTTCATTGTTGTAGATGGATTTTCAATTTTCGTCCTCAAATCATTCTTTATATCTGATACATAAGATCACAAGAAAGAGGGAGACATAGGGTAAATGTTTGAAAGACACTGATAATAACAGCAACAATAGAAAACCAGGTACACTGAGTAGATTACATACACCAATATTTAGGACTGGGAGTTCACTTAGCAGTGAATACCGTGCTTTTACAGCATTGAGAACAGAAAACTCAGGTTTAGCAAATTCCAATTTAACTGCTCCCCTACCCATGCAGTTACTTCTTGACCTAAGAAGACCTGGATGTAGCACATTATTCAGTTGATTTTAACTCTGTTCATTATGCAGCAATCACACCACACTCTCCTCAGGGCCTGCTATATGCCTGGATGGCTACTAAGGGTAGAAGACAGATGACTTTTGAAAAAAATAAGTTCTAACAGACTGGTTACGAGCAGAGATGACAAAGAAGTAAAGGCTATGTTGTTGTTTTTTTCTTTCTGATTTAAGGTTGAGGTAATGCTATGACTGGACTTAATGAGTTTGGACAAGTGTATGGATTTAGGTTAAATGTATCAGGAAAGAAGCCTGACTTTCTAAGCCTAGGACAAAGAATGTTTAAATGCTTTATAGTTTAGTTAAGCTGTTTTTATCTCTTCTCAGCTCAGTATGCTAACCTCTCAGTGTCTCCAACTATTAACTTGTTGAATTACGAGAGATACCAGCACAATATACTCTACAATACACATAAATCATCTGAAGGAGCACTTGAAGAAAACCTGATCAAAAAAAAAGATCATTTCTTCCAATCATGACAGGGAGTTGAATGTTACATGGCAAACACCTATCTGTATAAGCATAGCTCCAGTTATTAAAATTTTTAAATGAAAAATGTTCTGGTTGGTATATTACCTGATAAGATTAATAAACTGATGAAACTGACATTCATATAGCAATAGAGACAGTATCTGATTTGAAATGATAAGAATTATATAAGGAGAGCACATTCAAAATTATATAAGGCATCTAGAAAAAAAAATGTGCTTTCTTTAAACACCATGTTGAACATGTTCTACATCTTAAAGTAATATTCTTACCTGAATGTATATGGAAGCTATTCTGACCTTGGGTTATCCATCCTAGTGCGAAGAATGCATGTAAGTGCTTGACACTCTTCCTCCTTTTTTTATGTTATCTTTAATCCTCTGCATCAAAATATGCACATAGTAACTTCAAAAGAATTTCATTGTAAAGTCTTGCAACAATTAACAGCAAATCCTTGCTTTAACAAGTCATCACCAGTGAGATATTGCCTGCTCTGAGAAGTAACACTGTGACCTGAAAGCTTCAGTCCTGAAAGCATCTTGGCTGTAACACCTCAACCTACACAAACTATTTTTTATACACCTGGTTTGTTGATGCATTCCACCATCCCACTCATTTTTTATGTGACTGCTGCTTTGAAGATGTTAAGGAAATAGACTTGATTTTGACAGTTATTTCCTGGGATTTGGAGAGTGTGATTGTTAATCTCTTGCAAAAGACATTCTCATTATTTGAATAAATCATAATCTGAGGTTACTTTTCTCTTATCACTTTCCTTTTGACTTATGAATTTTCTTTTTCATTTCCTCTGAGCTCTTTTACTAATTGACAGGTGGTCCTGATGCGGTTCACTACAGCAACCTCTCTCAAGTTACTGGATGACTCTCCAGATGTTTAATTTCATCACTTTGATATGCTTCGGTGACTTTCTAGGCTACTTCTACCTAACACTGGTACACTAATCTCTCTCTACTTTCTCCCATTAGAATAAATGGCTTGGTGGTGGTTGTTGTTGTTGCTGTTGTTTCACAATTAAATTAATTCCCCTGGCATCAGCCTCATGATTTTAAAGAATCCATCAAAAAGTCTGTCATGGAAAGCCCCCAAATCTCATACCATTTCCATCTGAAACATAAATATCTTTGTGACATCGTGTAAAATTATGATGTTTGATAGTACAAAAGCCAGAAATACATTGTGATTCCAACCGTGATTCAAGTTCTCTTTTTTACAGACATGCAGAAAAAAAAGCCTGGTATTTATGAATGCTATAATTGCTTCAAAATTTTAGGTAGAAAATGCATTTCATTTATTATCCCTGGGCACTGTAAATCTTTCTTTCATTTGATATGTATAACACCTATAATGACAAAATGTTCAGATCTGTACCATTTTGTCAAGGGAACATTTTACAGGCTCTGGATAAAGAACATAATAATTGCTCTGCAACACCTGAAGACTCCTGTAAATTGTCTTATGCTGCCAGCTTTCCTGTATTTCATTTTTCATGCCATAGGTCTGTGAATGAACCACAGCTTTTAAGATGACACTTACTTATTTAATATATTGTTGTGCATTTGACAGTCCTGAGTTAAATTGATTTACTTCTAGTTGGCTACCCTACCCAGGCAAATATCTGAATTCACTAAAAATTTAAACCTACAAATGTTCATGATGTAATCTGTTTTATTTACCACTTTTCATTCATAAAAATTTTTAATGCTTGTTCTTCAACTGTTAAACATGTTAAACCTTAAAATCATGGGCAGAATTTTTTTTTTAAATTCCAGAGTTCTTTAGAACTTGGATGGATATCCAAAAATTTTCAAGGAACTCCTTTCTTAAAGCATTTCCAAAACTAAAGAGCCTACCTGTGACAAATTTTCTCATAAGACTTATAAACAGGTTTACCTTTGAATTGTTCAGATAAGGTTTGTGCTGACTTTTGAACTGAACATTCTGGGAGTCACCACTTAGAGCTCTTTTCCATCTCAAGGAATAACTACTTAGGGAGAAGCATCCATTTTAAATTAAAACCTACCTTAGTTATCGAGTGAAAAGAGGTCTCAACAACAGGGAAGTATTTTCCTTTTTGCTAGGTATACATCAGTTACTCTAGAAGATAATGCCGGACTGTGTACTTAATTAAGAAATAGAGCAGTGTTTTTCCAGGTGCATACTATGCCAAGATCACAGCAGTCCATGGTTCCCTCTTCTAGGGCCCATACTGTGGTCTAGAGCCCAACATGTAACTGTGCTTTCTATCATTGTCATATGTCAAATGTCATGATTCATGGGCTCCTGGTGCGGTTTGTATTGGAAAGGGCCTTAAAAAACCTCTATTTCCAACCCTCCTTCCATGGGTAGGGACACCTCCCACTAGACCAGGTTGCTCAGAGCTCCATCTAATCTGGCCTTGAACATTTCCAGGGATGGGATGTCTTCTCAGTGTTTCACCAGTCTCTGTGTAAAGAATTTCCTCCTAAAATGTAATCCAAATCTACTCCTAATTAATTTAAAACCATTACCCCTTGTCCTATCACTACATGCCCTTATGTCACTCTCCATCTTTTTTACAAGCCCCCTTAGGTACTGAGAGGCTCCTCTAAGGTTTCCCCAGAGACTTCTCCATATTGAACAACCCCAGCACTCTGGGTCTGTCTTTGTAAGACAGCTACTTAAGCCCTCAGATCACCTTTTGTCCCTCTTCTGGACCTGCTTCACCAGCCCCATGTCTTCCTTGTACTCAGGATCCCAGAGCTGGACACAGTACTCCAGCGGGGTCCCACGAGAGCAGAGTAGAGGGGGACAGTCAACACCCTTGTCCTGCTGACCAGGGCATGTGCTCAGCTATCTACTGCAGTATGTGTTTCAGTACACTGGCTCAGGTTAACGGCAAGTATGGGCAAACAAAAACCCTCATGCTCAATAAAAAATGCTAAATGTTGAATAAAATTATTCCAATCCAGTCATGAAGTGAATATTTGACATTACAGAAAATCTAAGTTCTTATTTTTTAAAATATGAACTACTATTTTTTTTTCCTTTGATATCAGGAGGCATATAATTTGGGGGGGGGGGGGGGCGGGGGATGAAGGGGAAGAAGGTACTATTTATAGTGTTTTCCTGACTTGGAAGTGTGAAGTTTCACAAAATAAATGAAGCTCAGCAAAAATAGATACATGCCAAAAAATGTAGGATCAAGAGTAGATATTTAGGAACACCTGTAGTAAAAAAATTATGTATTATTTACAAGGTCCAAAATGGCCAAGACGTGTTTCTGACGAAAATGAGAAGCTGGTTTTGAGAGTGAAATTAAAGCCAATACTTAATGGTGAAATTATTTAAGAGTACGATAGTTTTTAGATGAAAAAAGGCAAAAAAATTAAAGCTTCATTTTTTTTCTATTTAATCAGTCAAAAATAGTCCTTCGTCATAACAGTAGTGAGAGAAAATGAAGTGTGAAGTCACACTACAGTGTGAACTTTATCACGTACTATTCTGTGAAAAGTAACATTTGGTTTCTTAAAGAAAAAATAAATTTAAACAAAACAAGAAAAATAGGAGTCATCACATTCTGATTTTATTCCTGAACTGCAAATTTGCAAATGTCCTTACTGAATTTGGGTGTTATAATGAAATCTTAGCATATCACTTGAATATACCTCCATGATACGATAGCTGGAAGAGATATTCAAAAATCCTGATAATCTTTTAAATCAGGGAAGAAAATTTTGTATTTCCAGTATAAAGGTAAAGTACCTTTTATGATACTCAGTGCTTATATGCAAACATTAACAACATTACTGTAGAGGTTCCATGTTTAAAATGACATCTATGCAAACCATACTGGCCTAAAAAAACCCAGGTGTAACATTTAAAGGAAGGTTTATAAAGCTTACAGTATTTATATAACTGTTTTATCTGTAATAACTTATACATGCATCATGGGTACTTGAGTCTTAAGCAAGAGACTGCCAGCACATTAAGTGTTTCACTTATTGTACTTTTGTGTGATGATTTATTTAACATTTGGGAAGTTTTGACTTTTTTAATTTCTCACATCTGAGTGAGAACCCACCAACAGCTAGTTTCATTCTAAGTTGCATTTTTAATAGAAGCTTAAAAGCCATAGAATTTACAGTTCTGTAGTCTGCCTCATGGCAGTTTCTTTAAATAGCAGCTGTTTTTCCTATAAAGATCAAGCCCTGGAAACAAAAGATACAAATGCAAGAAAATAAAAACAAATGGATTTACAGATGGCTTTTAAGTTAAAAGCAAGGAAAAGCATAGTACATTCTTTCTAAGTCAAGTGATAGACATGCTAAGAAACGTTTTACAGGTTAATATGCATCAGAAAAAATAATTTCATTCACAAGGGTGAAAATTCAGAAATTTTTTACCTTTTTGTCTTATTTTTTGTCGCCACTGCATAGAATGTTTATAATGGAGCAGTACATCTGTGCTCCAGTTATTTTCATTGAGAATTCAATTCATGTGGCCAAGAAATTATCCCAAGATAGACTTTCAGAGGAAAACTGAGCAAAGAAACAGGCAAACAAGTTGGAATAAGGATAACAGACAACAGTTTGTAGCAGAACAATGCTGCAATGAAGAACATGGCCATGTTTAACCTGACTAAAAAAAATATGTCATTTAATAACATGTTAATATATAAACTGAGGGAATGGCATGAAGCTGTGTCAGAGGAGGTTTAGGCTGGATATCAGGAAAAGGTTCTTCATCCAGAGAGAGGCTGAGCTCTGGCACAGGCTCCACAGGGAAGTGGTCACAACATCCAGCCTGCCAGAGTTCAAGAAGCATTTGAACAATGCTCTCAGGCACATGGTGTGATTCCTGGAGCTGTCCTGTGGAGGGGCAGGAGTTGGACTCTATGATCCTTGTGGGTCTCTTCTAACTCAGGATATTCTATGGTTCTATGTTATATTGGACTTCATTTAACACTGAAAAATAATTTCTTTTATATGCAAGACCTATTTAATAAATTCATTAATTTGCCCTCTATGTCCAAATACACTTTTCTTCCAACTGGTAACACTTAAGCAGAACAAGGTGTCAAAAAGGGCTAAAACTAGTTAACTGAGGATTCCTTCGTTAGAGCAAATCTGTAATCTGGCATCTCACGCATTATCTATGCCCATTAATTTTGGCATAGGACATGAGAGAACTCCTCATTTTGCAAGAGAACAGACTGCACTATAATAACTAACAGCATGAATGCTACAACCCTATGTGTGTCTGAAGCTGCTTTTAAATTTCTGTAAATTAAACAGCCCTGATTCTCTTAGACTGAGAAAGGGTAAATGTCAAAGACAACCAGGGGGCCAGCTTACACTGGAACAGCCCATCATTCTTTTCTGTTCTGTGCCTGCCTAAGTGCAGGATACCTGGACTGTTGTATTTTTGATTGATAATATCATACACTAACACAGATTCACCTCATTATACTTGCAATCCATCTTGTTCATGAAGTTATTTAATAAACTGTAGCCTCTTGGTAAGATAGCCATAATCAATGTGCATAAACTAATTTTTTTATTAGTTATAATTATATGAGGCCATTTTTATTGGTGAAGTTAGATTGATAGATAGCTCTGTAATTGTTTTCAAAGACACAGACAGCTATAATATAATTAAGTGACAAAGGATTGATCCTTGCTACATCGAATCAGTTGAAACTGATGGCACGCAGAAAGTCACAGAAAAGCTCAATAAACTTTAGGATTTAGGCCTAAACGAAAATCAGCTCACAGGGTCTCCCCGTTTTTCTCTGAATTCTTGTTTTGCTCTGTATTTAATTAAAAAAATCTTTAAAAATTTAGAGTTACAACTGTTTGGTTTTTTTTTTTCTAATGGACTAATACAGCACAGACATTTTTAAAAGCCATTGACACAGTCTTGTCAATAGTTTGGACTTTTTGTTGGTGCTACAAAGCAGAAAGGCTAAAATGTTATCTAAAATTGTGAAAAATCTAACCCTTTATTTCAATGTGACAGATGTACTTGCCTTGAGCACTAACAAGGCATAGCTAATTACTGATACAGTTGCAGAAAAGACACTCTGGCAGTCACGATCTATGAGCAGATTTGTCTTCCAAGTGACAAGTCAACCAGAGGTTACAGAGGATCTTGGGCACTGGGTAGGTTATAAAAAAATTTTGCACATTCATTTTTATTGCTGTAGGGGAAATATTTCACCTTCAACTCAGATGATGTCAGAGGTCCTTCCATTCTCATGATCCTTCCATTAAAGGCCCCAATATTTATTTCTATATACTGGCAAGAGGTCTATAACCAAAAAGGTTTTTGAGCTATCATTTTTCCTGTGTTACTTCATGATGTTTTTATGATACAATATCTATTCTAGTGACATCAACTACTGAATAATTAAATCATGCATCATAAAAAAATCCATATTTTTTAAGAATTAGAATCTGAAAAAATCTGTAAAAAATGCTATGCGTGTATCTATTTTAAAGTGACTATTTTCAAAGTATCTTAAACTTTATATTTTCTTATAATTTCAAATACAATGAAGATTTCTGAGAACTTGCATTTCAATGGAAGTAAATGACTGATCGTAATGCAAAAAAATCTTATAATCCAACAACAAATTTAATTTTTAGCAATATGATTACTGAAATAAAGTGAAAACACATCTTAAAAGATTCATTATTTTTATTGGAAGATAAATATAAGATAAATATAAGATAAATATTGAGGATATTATCTATCCCCATTTTCCAAGAGTTTCTAAAAACATTTTTACATCTGAAAAGAGTCCAAATAAGACAAAATAAATATACTGTTCTTTATCAAGTTGAAATAGTTATTTGTGTTTATGATATATGTGAACAGGTATTTCTAATGGTCAAACAATTTTCTCACTGCTACACTGGTGTAATTTCAGGACTGAAATATACTGTTAATTTGAAGAATTTTTTTAATCAGCATTTACTCTCCTGAAGTACACACACTACTGGTATTTACTTCATAGATATCCAAAATCTCCAATAAAAGCTATCACAATGCCTTTGGATGTAATAAGATTGAATCATTTGGGTCAGGTCCCAAATGGGATTAGGCTTCCTGGCAAAAAGCATTGCAGCAATTCAGTGTTAGGCAGTGAGTCCAGGTGTGTAATTCAGGGATTTCTTACATTCCCACATACCATGTGCAATGAAAGAGAAAAACTGGCACTTCATAATGGGACAAGAAGTGTGACAAAAACTACTTAAATCAGGCATGTGAGCAGCAAACCTCCAACATAATGAAACTTCATTTCTCTTCTGCTTTAAGTGCTTGTATCTCACTAAGTCTCTGAGCTTAAAACAATTTCCTCCACATTTTTTGCATGAACCACACTGACCATTTGCAAATGACTTTTCCTACACTCAGTGAATGCAGCAGGAAACTTCATTTCAAGAATATAATTGCTTTCATGAATTTCAAATTCACTTCATACTTTTGATGTAGAGGTATGAACCACAAGGAAATAACTTGTTTGTTTATTCCCCTTTCATGAATCTTGTGTTACAGATTGCACAGAAATGCAGCTGAAGAAATGGAGCGTCCTTCTTCCTCAGTTTTGCAGCTTGCTGTAGGTCTTTAACATAGAAAAAGGGAATCTTCACTTTCAACCGAGAACACCAAACCCAGTTCTCCCCCCCTAGTAATTGTAAACATTACCATTGTGATAAAGTTAATCTTTTGTTCAGTATTCCTCTAATGAATATTTCAGTTTTACTTTCTTTTAAAGCATTATGTTACATTAAAGAACATTTTATTTGAAAAGTATCATCTTTCATTTTCATATCATATACTTTTCAAGTGATATTTTACCATGAGTTGAGTTGCCAAAAATTATAAAATTAGATTTTTTCTTCTTTTTCAGATTTGCATTTTGCAAAGGTCCATCACAGCTCCAGTTTATAGATCCAGCTGCATTAGTGCCCTGTAAGAAACATTCATACCACATTATATCCACTAAGTGAATACCCAGAGAGGGAGTTTTGGGTGGTGTACCTCTGAACGTAGACAAATTCAACTAACAAGAGGTTTTCTCTACCTCTCTTTATTCTCTGGGGAAATGGAGAAGATACCTCTAGACTGCTATCTCCAAATGTTTGTTTTTCATGCTCTGATATGGAAAAACTAGTAAAAAAGTTCCTCTGTTTGAGAGAGATTTGCAGAGAAGTCCTGTGGCAGTTTATAGAAAATATGTACAGGGAGAAGTTGAAGGGTATTCTTTGTAGGTAAAAGGAAAGGATGGGCATGAAAATGGCTTCAACGAAGAACCCCATTAAAGTGTTTATGACTGTTTTATCACCCCTGCTAGCCTGACCATCTCCACTGGGGCACAAGTGATCCCCAACACGTGGGGAATGTACACTACTGGCATAATGCAAATGTCACCTTTCCAAACAGGGAAAGTTCCAATTAATTTTTATTAATTTTACTGACTTATTTTTCCACCCCCAAAACATCTTTTTAAAAATATGCATGCCTCTGCATTGCTAATATAAGAAAAAAAAACAACCAAACAAAGAAAACCCCTTGGCCAGAGTGAAAAACTAAGAGCTCTCTCTTTGCTCTCTACAGAGGCAAAGTGCGTGCACCATAATGTAAATAATGTATATTAATATGCATTTTCATTTTATGCAAGGCTTTAACCATAACGATTTTGCTGATAATATTGATGCAATAACATCCTGCTGTTAAACATTCATTCCTGACTGCACTTCAATTCTCTGTCCTCTCAGCTGTGCCAACACAGTGCTGGGGCCATGATGTAAATAGGACTGGTAAACTAAACCAGACTGATAATAATTCTTCATTTAATAGAAGCTATGATATGCTGCAGGTAAATCCAGAAGTGTAATGTTAGTGTACTATATTATGTTCTGAATGAGAATTAAATAAAGGGCTAGCTGAAATATTGCTGTCAACACAGCATCTGCTCATTTGATCTTTTAGTCATAATAATAGTGCTAATTTACAGCATATCGAAGCAGACATGGAAACTAACACACACAGTGCATCTTCTGAATATTCCCTATGAACTGTTCATGAGCAATCTGCAGGCCAAGAATTTATTCACTGAGGAAATAAATGAATATTTTCTAGGTAATGAATAAATCCACAAATTTTGCCATATGTTTGTGGACAACTGGTGAACAGAAAAAAAAAAGTTGGTGAAATTTAACCCAATAAATAATTCATTACAAATTGCTTGCCTAGTCTAAATTTAAACCCACAGATTTCACTACCTCCAAGCTCTTTTTTATGAGTAGCACTAGCACCCAGTGCCTTCATTCATTATATACTTTGCCATCACCATTGGTTATCATCAAAGGCCTTACATTGAGGCAGTACAGGAAGAGAGCAATCCCTTCTTGTTAAAATGTTAAATCAAGTTACATTTCACCTCACTATTTCAGCACTGAAACCATCACCTGCATATGAATGACCAAGAGACTAAGACAGATCACAGGCACAGAGTAATGCAGTGGGTTGGCTGCCACCTAATTTGCCTTGACCTCTGCTTTGTAGCCTACCACTACTGAATTTTAGAGGAAAAATTACTAGACAGACAACCTGGCAGAGTGAAAGTCAACATCATCATCTCTTTCCCCGCAGGTCAATAGTTCAACATCATCATTCCGGAAGAACTAATCTCATTTCTGAAACCTATTTCTAAGAGTACAGTGGTTATCTGAAAGAGAATCTGGAGACCTTTTTAATGCTATCAAATGGAGGAAGTTAAAACAAAGCAAAACAGAATAATATAGAAATGAACTTCCAATGCCCTTTTATGTGGAGAGAAGAGGTATTTAAGATCAACTTTTTTACTTAGAGCACAGGGATTTTTTGCATAATCCTTCCCAAGAAGGTCTGCATGAGTGACTTATTTCACTTTATTGACCTATGAGTGGTTTACATATAATGAACAAAGAATAAAAACAGAAGCTCAGGAAGAACAACTTGCAATGAACACCATCCTGGCAAAGAACATAATGTCTGTCACTATAAATTATCCAGAAGACTAAGGTCTTAATTTACTTTCATAGGAAAGAACAGCAAGTACAATCTAGTGATGCACTGTCTTACACAAAATTTTAATATTAACAACTTATAAAATAAACTTTCTTTCCAGCACAATTTGCCTTTCATCCCTTTTCCTCATATACTCCTTGCCCAAATAATATTGCAGCTGCAAATGGTTGATGCAGATGCTCGTGTGTGAGTTTTAATTGGTTTGATATGGTTCAAGTCCTGCTGTAGTCTCAGGAGGGAAAAGAGAGAGAAACATAAATACGTACTGAGCAGTGAGGTCTTTTTGACTCCGCTTAGGATGACAGAAAGATTGGTACACTCGGAGCTTTGCTGTAAAGATCTGACATTCAGATAAGCCAGAGAGCTCTAAAAAGGATCATTTAAAGGAGGTTATCATCTATAAACCCATTTCATATTACTTCATTCATCAAATAAGTGAGAACCTGCAGATACTCTACAAAGTCAAAGGTGATTTTAATATGTAAATACATAAAGGATCATTATTTATTTTTTTTTCAACTGCACTATGACTGTTAGAAATCTGCAAGCTTCCAGCCCTATCTTTGGTAACAAGCATACTCATCTAACGTCTATTGACATTGCAGATAGCAGTGGGGAGAAATATCAATTTTCCAAAATCAATTCTAATATCCCTAAATTCTAATATCCCTAAATTATCACTCTAATGTGAATCTACCTTTTTGAATTCTTTCCACTGAGACTTTGCTTCTCAGACTGTTTTTCAATTCAAAAGTCAAGAAATTTTGAAGAAATGCTCCAAATATGTCTGAATTAAATATTTACTGTAAGGGTTTATTCAAACAGATCTTGATACATTTAATCTAATCTCTTTAAAAACACTGGTTTCAAAAATTAAATGGAAGCCTGGATTACCACCAGAGAAGTAACAGCACAAGGTACCCTGAAAATGTTGCCCATAGATAACCACTAGAAATATGATTTGATATATATATCCTCAAAAAACCCAAGTGAAGTGTTTCACTGCTTTTCAAAAGGCCTCCATCCACCTTCAACAATACATTTAGCTGAGCTAATTATCAAATTGAAAAAAAAAATCGCATGTATATAAATTTCACCTATTTGTATATTTTGGTTAGATGAGGTCAGTGATGTCAGTAGCCAAATTTCACATTTCACACCCACAGCAAAAGACTTTGGAGCAGCTGTTTCCTTGCCACTCACTTGGCAGCTATTGAAGCTTTTAAGAAATATCTCAAAGCATGAATTTGTTCTCCAGGCCAGCTACTGACATTTTTGTATTACACTAGAGTAATTTCCAAATTAGTATGCCTCTAATCACTGCTGTAGTTAGAAAACTTTCAGAGCATATCTGAATGAGTAAGCAGCACAAAAGGATGTCACTCTCCTCTCCCAAATTATGATTTTCAAGCTAATCTTAATTCCCATATCTTGACTTCTGCTTCTTGAGGGTTTGGGGTAAAATGCTCTCTTTCTTCTTATAAATAAAGTTAGCACTGATAACCAAAGTATGTTTTCTTCTGTTTACAGTGTCTCCAGGTAAGGTGCAATAATATTGCCTTTTGTCTGTTTTCTTTCTAGTAAAAAATAAGGTCGTTAAAGGAATAAAAATAGTACAAACATAATTAAAGAAAAAAAAAAATTGGCAAGCAGGAAAAGTAAAACTTCTAGGTCAGAAAGCTAAATACTACAAAATAATAAAGGAGGAGATGTAAAATTGCAAGTAACAAGTCAATTTAAATAATTTAAAGTCAATAAAATTGTCAATAAAGACAATAGGCAGATTCAATTCCTTCTATCTTCCATATTTTTATACTGATCTCAAAAATATAAGTCCTAACAGAAAGTATCACTATATTTAAATTATATTTTACTCTTTTTACTGTTTACAATAAAAAAACATAAACTTTAAGACCATGTTTCCTAAATAATACATGTAGAAACCCACATGTACTTAGCTTTTCAGAAATACTTATTCAGAATCTCTGAGGAATAACTATAAGGTAAGGCCAAACAGACATATTAGTCAACCAAAGTTTAGAACAGCATTTTGAGTTCTTGTACATATCATTTACCTTTCTCATGGCTCAAGGAAAAGGAAATAATATTAATTAATTATTTTAAATTGCTTTTCATTATTATGATGTATACCTACCAGGTTTTTCCAATTTAATTATGCTATTTTAATGGTATTTTATACATAGCAATTTGATTATCCAAACATTTTGAATATGAAGAATGTTTTTGTGGAATAACTAAGACACTATGAAGAAGTCAACATATAAGAAATAAAAGGACAGACAAAGCCTATTTCTGATAATCAGATAGTAAGAGATGATTGCTGGCAAAGTGGCAAAATAATGTCCTGGTATACATGCATGTAGTATTACAAAACCAAAACCCAGAGCCCATGAAATTCAGCTCCTAACACTTGCAGGTAGGCCACATTTTAAATTTTTCTATATTAAGGTACTTTCTCTTTCTTATTTATTAGAAAGTCACTTACACATTTGGAAATTGATAGATCATTTTTTGGTAGGTTTTAGTGCATGAACACAGACGTGCTTTCCAGCTTACCCAGTGTAGCAGTTAATGGTAAGCCTCAGAAATCAGGAAAAATAGATCAAATAATAAGAGTAAGTAGGTTCTGTGCCTTTTGTGTTTTCTTTTATTTCCCCAAAGTGGTCAATATAATATTTTATGGAAGTAAATTTCAGCTCTGATCAACAGTAATGGAGGTCAGTTATATAAACCCAATGAGGTTAACTAGCTCATAAAAAATAAGTGCTGAAGTGTTCATTTTGTGTCGGTTATACTGCTAGATGACTTGCTTTTCCTGTTCTAACCATTTTATTATAAGTTTCCACAGCAAAGAAAATGCTAAGTGATTTCTGGAGAAGACATGAAAAATAAAAGTCACTGTAGCTTTTATATGGTAGATAATCTTTGTGTATAACAGAATGACTCAAATAGAGTTCTATTAGGTTTTTTTCTACAGTGAAAAAGTAAGAAATAGATCAGATGGAATGCTTCTATATTTAATAAACATGTTTTAAAATTACAGGTAAAATACATCTTTCCTTCCTGATAGTATATTTGATTTTGGGATTACAATAGCTTTTGAAAATATGGTGGGGTTTTTTTGTTTGTTTATTCTGAAGTCAAGGAATAAAATAATAGCCTGGCAGTTAACTGATTATTAACTTCCATTTTCCACTGACCAATGACAGGATGTTAGAAATCGACCTTTTATTATTTTTTTTCATAAAATACGCAGTATTTCTTCATAACCTTACACTAGACTTACTTACTTCAGTTATTTCATTTCACTCAGAGTTATGCTGAGAATTGTTTTGTGGGAATGAAAAGTTTGTATGTGGGCTAAACTTGTGGCAGCAGAACCTTTCCCTTGTGAGAGGCATTTAAATCTTCTTTATAACCCTTATTAAATTGGCATATCTCTTCAGCTTCCAAAACACACAGCATTTACAAGCCAAAAGTTACACACTTCAGTTAGTATATCTTTAGATGGTTTCTTCTGGAAAAAGGAGGGGAAATGAAACAGTATTTAAATTAATTTTACATTTCCCACTTTCAAAAGGAACTATTTTGTCAATGAACTTAATTTTCATTACATATGGGATCAGGTATAGAGTGACTAGAGCATTTTGGAAATACATAATTCCAGATTTGTGTGTAGAGTCCTATCAGTTAGCAGAATTGTTCATTGGATAAATATTTAAGGGTTTTACTCTTAAGGCATGGAAGTCTTTAAAATAGTAAAATCTTGCACAGTTTTGAAATTAGCAGACTATTTAGCAAAGCATTCTGCCCTTTTGAATTCAGCCTTCGATGTTTTTCATAAACAGTTTAAGTAATTAGATTTCAAGGTTTTGAAGTTAAATAAATTTCAAGAGGAAATGGTAACACTGACTATATTCTGCACAGTTTACTGAATATAAAGAAGCATTTTATGGTTCCAGTCATCCATCTTTGTCATTGACCTTTCACCAGGCAGCTGAGCTATCTCAGCCTTTTTTGTCTTTCAACTCCTCAGCTTTTTTAGTTTGTAAAACATTCTAGAGGAGCATGTAATCTTTATAAAGAGTGCAAATAGATCCTCATATAGTGGATCCCCACTGAATAGCTGTGATCTCTGGCTGATGTCATTTTACAGGTAGCAAACAAGAGCCATAACATCACAGGCTGGAGTTCTTCCATGCAGATTACAAGCCTTCCAAGAAGTTCCTTGTAGCTTTGCATAAAATCAGTGGAAAATTTGTAAAGGCAGATAATGGTTCCTTCACAGAATAGTAGGAATACCACAACAGACCAAGTATTAAACAGGAATACTAACCATATATTTATGAAATGGGAGATATCCTCAGATAAAGTCATTATGATAAATAATTGCTGTTAATCTGAATCTATTTCTCTACAGAGAATGCATTGATTTTTAAGCACTGAAATCAATGGGAATTTCTGCTTAAAAACTGATGGTGCAGCCATGTTATCAATGGTTTATATTTATTCACTCTATAGTCTGAGGTTTTCACTTGATTGTATTTTGGATTAGGTGTTGAGCTTCTAGAATTGTAGCCCAAACTTTATCTTATGTGGGATAACACCTTATAAGTTTCATTTCAGGCAAGTTCTACTCAAAGTAACAGCTACATAATCTCACTTAATACAGTTCTTCTAATGACAATTAATTACTCCATGATCACATATCCAATTATTGCCCTGAAGACCAGAATTTCTCAACTGGAATTTTTTAATTGAATATGGTAGCTTTGGAGTTCTTTATTTAGCATTAGATGACCGCTGTTTCATATGCAGAATCTTTAGAAGTAGTATACTTTAATGCTTTGGGAGCAGGTTGCTCACCACCTGAGAATAAAAATACTTGCCTGTGTCCTCTGAAGACAGGAGGATCTGAAGGACTGATACATTGCTCTACATAATTCAACCTTCTTACTACACAAACCAAATCAGTAAGGTTCTGTTTCACCATAGTTCAGCACACAGAAGGTGACAGGCAAGGTTGAGTAAATGGAGAAGAGCAGAATAGTGTTGCAAAGAAAATCAATAGGCTGAAATGCCTGAAACACCTGAAACACTTGAAATATTGTTTTGAATTTAAGCTAAATGCCTATCAACTGCTCTTTGCATGCTAGCTTAAACCTTTCCGTGAAGCTAATGAAAAGGACATAAATGGGGACTGTATGAACCGCAGATCTGATTCAGGGTAGCTCTTCTGCTGAAGTTCAGCGAAAGGTTTTGCAGTGTTTGTTTTTGTTGTGTTGTTTTGCTGGGGTTGTTATTATTAGTAGTAGAAATTTGTAGCACTGTCTGGTGCAATATATCTTCTTCTGATAAGACAAGTTTTCTATGGAATAAATGACAAGTTTTGCCAGATGTCTTTTTGTGTGAAAGTTACACAGGTTAAAGTTAACCTATAACTCCTCAGCCTAGTAATAAATAAACTTGGTCATCACAACAAAATAAAGAGTAGTGTATCAAAAGTATAAAATGTGTAATGAATGTAGGCTTTAAATTTAAACTCCCTAAAAGCAATGGTACAATATACAAGATAAACACATTTGGCTTATATCAAAATATAAATCAGCAGATAAACTGAGTTAATAAGAAAATAAATCTGCTTGGCAATTATTGAAGGAAGGAATAATTTAGTTCATTTTAAATTTTTGCTGTTCTTGTATTAAGAAAATTGAGTCTAAAGCTACTCCAAATAAAAAATTCCTTTCTGTTCTTCTGCACCTTTAATTCTATAGACAAATATCATGTTTATTGGAAGTAATAATTACACAATAAGGTTTTATTAACTGGTCAATAAGAACAAGGGGATTTTAAAATAGATAAAATTGAAGAGTAGGTATACACTACATTTTCTCCCTTCTCTAGGAATTGCTTGTCCTAGTTTTGAGCTTACTGTAAGTCTCATATTCACAAAAAACCCCCTCTTCGTTGCTCTGCTAAGTCTGATTTGTAAAAGGCGGGGTGAAAAGTTCAGACAGGCATCTAAGCACACCCTGAACAAAATAGCTCTGATTCCTGTACTGTACATGAACAAACAAGAGATGCATCCCATCAGACTCTCGACAGATCTGTCATTGTTTACCATTAGCTCTGTCATCTCTGCATGCCTTGTCATTCTGTGCAGCAAGGCAAGGGCTGGCCCGCAGCCCAACTGCTGATGTGCAGAACTGACTATCTCCCAGCCTCGGTAGATGCTGCAGACAGCATAATTCCTGATGAAAGTGTGCTCCCTAGTGTTACAGTGCTACAAAGGCCAGGGAGCTCCAGTGAGGAAGGCAGAGAGGGGAGTAAAGATCTTCAAGTATGATCTTAGCAGATCTTGTTTCTGGAAGACTTAGTCTGCTCAGGGTATCTATGTTATTATACATTTAATTTTGAAAATAAAAACAGGTTTTGGAAATTGTCTCTTTCTTTAAAAAAACATAAAAACTATTTCATTGCTTATGACTCAGCAACAACTTTTTAGTCTGATTTAATAAAGACTATGTGCTTAAAACAAATCCAGTGACCCACTAGTGGCTGATTTTTTTATACTTCTCAATGTGAACAGTGGCTTCCAATTTCCAGACAAATTCTGATTATCAGCTTTCTTAAAACAAGACCCAAAAAACTCAGGTGTGCTGGTGGCTCAGCTGCTCCTATAATCAATTGCACCTGTTGTATATTACAGGATGACCGTTTAAACATTATGTTTTTTACTCAAACTCCTGCAGGATAGAGTTATCCATATTCAGCCCTTGTGCACTGAGCCTAGGGTGATGACAAGTTAGGCCATCCAACTTTCAGCCCTTAAACTTAAGCAAGATTAAAGACCAAGCTTTAATTTACCATCAGAGCTAATGCTGTGTATAGTGGAGAGACAGACAAATCTCTCAGGTAGTTGTCCATTTTTTAGCTGCATAAGAGACTCATTTTAGCCTGGAATACATTAACCTATCACCAGATTGAAATAGATGTTGAGTTTTCACATGACCAAAGTCAAACAAGGTGAAATCTGGTCTAAGTGCTAAGTCATAAAATTTTTATGTGGTAAAATGTGAATACATGTAAAATTTTATATTTGCTCATTTTTCACAGATGTGCATTGCAGCACAAGGCACCTCCACGCTGGGGAATAAAACAACACAGTATTTAGTGATGTGAATGCACATAATGACAGAACTGTTGACTGCAGTGAGGTTAACCCAGAGGCACAGCACACAGCTCTGAATCCAGGTCAACGAAAGCCACAGCTAGTCCCACAGTCCTCCAGCACCTCTAACAGAAACTACTTATTCTAGTGACATCACCATCTTCTGTACAGTGACAGTGTCACAGATACAAAATGATAGTCTGATGTCACAAGTAGCAGGAGAGTTCATTACAAAGAGGAAGTTTAAAGAGTTTTCTAAGAATACTGTTTTTGAAGAGCAAAACACATTGAACAAATTCGTTATTTAAGAGTTTAGAAAGAGAAAATGATACCATCGTGAACTTCTTCTATCATATAATTAATATCTGGTAGAGCTTTAGGCATCTGCTTTGCAGGCATGATCACTTCCTTAATCATCCAGAGGAAATTATTTGCCTCTACCAGAATAGTAGCAAGAGGGAAACCTATATTTTTCAAATGCAGTTAAATGACTAATACTGATATTCCTACTCATGGATAACAAATAGCTTACTGTGTAAATTGCCCAGATGAGTATAACAACAATACCAAAAAAGTGAGATAATTATATTTTCTGATGATTATGCATGTGATGGAGTGTATAGTAGCTTATATCTTAGGCTCCTCTCCAATTGCATATTTACCTAGTCAGTAAATGTATGGGATATTTAACACTATGTTCTTTTTTTTTTTTTTTTGCTTCTTTTCTGACATTGCAATCAGTTGTTTCAAGTAACTGCCATCAACAAAAATTCACATTTTATTTTATACAGGAAATATGAACTATGAAGAAAATATTGACATAGACTGACCTCTTCATTTAATGTTATATATCAATATTTATTACAATATTTAGCCACATAAAAGGAATTAAAGTCCTAAAATTTCATAAATGTTTAAAGGGTTGAATCTGTGTAATATAGTGATCCTGGTTAGTATCTGGTAGTCTCTGTGACTGTCTTTGGGCTCCAATATTACTTTTTCACGTGGGGGATCTTTTGCCCCTGTTGTGTTTTGTTTCCACACATATTTAAACAGTCCAGAATATAAAATCAGAAGCATTCCCATCTGACATGGTGTCTCTTATTGAGCAAGAGATTAAAAAATCCTAGATTACTTTCACATCTTGAACACTCCACACGGATGAGAAAGAATGTAGGACATGAATAGTGTTGATGTCTTATTATTTTGTCAGTTTCTTCATTTCTCATGCTAGTTAGTATAAGCTAGTCTTTGGTACTAAGCTTTAGCAAAGACAAATTACCTTTTTTTTGCTTTCCTTACTGCCTTCATGTAGTAAACAGGAAACTACACAGCAGAAAGTACTCTTCTAAGGGACACATTTTCTTATTTAGGATAGGAACACAAGTAAACTCATCTTCCCAGTACTCCAATCAGGAGTTTTTCAATCCTAACTGAGTTATTCATTTTACTAAAAACAAATTATTTAATTTTCATCTGACTGACTGCCCTACTCAAAACTTTCTACAATGTTAGGTATTCTGTTTATATCTACTATAAGTATGATAATTTTTAATTAATTAATTTTAATCTTTTAATTTGGGATTTATGGAGAGGAAACAGAGTGTGATATGTGACTAATCTGGCCACAAGAAACAAATTATAACTAGTGGCATGAGTTCATAACACCACCAATTATTTACAGTCTACTATTATATATGTACCTGCATTTAGTTTGGTTTTTGCCTCTCCTCCACATTCTATGAGGCAAGAGTTACATGTTTAGTGAGTTGCTGTAGTCTACAGCTGTTGCATTTTGACTCACTTGCACTTATCCTTCTATTTTTCTGCCAACTGCAAAGTTCATCTAGTGTGTTATCATTGCCCAAAAAGTATGAAGTCCTGCTTGATTTTAAAATTTATGGCCTATAAAATGCTTTTAGTGACCCTTGGATTTTACCTCTTGGTTACAAAATACTGAAATCCTTTCTTCTAGCAATTGACTTCATGAAAAAGCTTACAAATCACTTTATTTCCTACCCATACATCTCTTCACAAGTTCTGTAATGGTTCGGTCCAAATGAAGCTCAGATCAAGGTTTGGTTCTGCAGTAGGCCTATACTTCTCTTTCCACTTAAGACTTGAAATAGTACGAACAAGCATGTAAAATTAATATTTCTTATGCCAAACATTTAAAGGGTAAATACCCAAAACAATCATATAAAATAAAATAAAATAAAATAAAATAAAATAAAATAAAATAAAATAAAATAAAATAAAATAAAATAAAATAAAATAAAATTACATGTGGGAATTTATTTGATTTATGTGGTGTATAGGATATATTCAGGGGAAAAGAATTACCATAAATTCATTATTTCAGTGGGCAATATATTGTAGAAAGTACATATTGTAGAAAGTCAGCTGACACAATGAATAGATTGCTTTAACTGAAGCTATACTTTCTTTTGATGATAAATGGTGTGATGATAGTATTATAGACAGACAAAATTTAATTTTACTATAATAATGGTGAGGAGTATTGTTTTTGGTGCAGGTTTCTTATATAATCTTCAAACAATTTATACCAAGTATTAACAAACAGAATCTAATTTACTCACTATTTCACAGCAAGATTCACATACCTTTGGGTAACCTTTTCTTTTCCACCAGTTCCCCTTTTTTTCCCTACCCTTCAGCTAATAGGTAGGTAACCTTAAGTGCACAGCCATTTTTAATGCAAAAATCAAGCATTTACACCAAAATGTAAATACAAAATTCATCTCAAAGACAGAATGGAAAGAATGTGTGAAACTTCCTGCAAAGTGGGAAGTTTACTTATCTGAAGTAAAAAATTATTTTTGTCTGTAGTCATCATGATCTATGGCACTGTATAGTAGAGACAGAGGAACAAAGAGACGGTCCTAACTTTCCACTTTTTATCCCTTGCACTTTACAGAGTTGAGCATGATTTTCAGAATGGAGTTATATCTATAAGACTCTTGCCAGAGGTTCCATAAGAAACCTTATATTCATCTTTGCTGTTAGGAAACGTCCTAGTCTCAAAGCATTCTTGACTGAATTTTAGAAAAATATCTAGATACAGTACTTTTCCACTGACAAAGAAACATAAATTAATATTTCTTACTGAATAGAAAACTAGGATTATCAGGTTTTGGAAATTCCAAAGTATTTTTTATGGGTGTAGGTTTGGGCCTTCCCAGTTCTGAAGATTTCTTCTCCTCAGTTTTGAAATAAATGCAAATACCCAAGAGAAGTTTGTAACCAGGTGGAGCTCGACCTCTTTTCCCAGGCACCTAGGACAGGATGAGAGCACCAAGGTAGGTTCAGGTTGGAAACAAAAAGGAATTTTGTCAGAGAAAAGGTGATTAAACCTTGGAATGGGCTGCCCATGAGGGTGGCGGAATCACTGTCCCTGGAGGTGTTTAAGGACAGACTGGACATGGCACTTATTGCTGTGGTCTAGCTGACATGGGGGTTCAGTCATAGGTTGGACTTGATGATCTCAGAAGTCTTTTCCAGCCTAATTGTTTGATCTCTGATTCTGCAATACTCTTCAAAAGGATGTTTCTTGGTCTATGGGCAGACAACAGTAAAGGTGCTGTCCTAGTTCAGAGCTCAACATTACTTATCCTGCATCACTTTCACTTACACCCAACAGAGAAAAAAGTTGATTTTAAGGAGAAGTGGTTGTATCACTCTGTTCCTACACACATATTCTGATGTATGGAGACTACAAATAGCTCTGAGGTTTGCCTCTGTTTCTAAACTTTCAAATTCTGACCTCTTCTCTGAGAGTTTACAAGACTTTCTAGGACAGAAAACATACACCTAAACTGTTCTGGAGAGAGAGGGACATCTGCCCTTCCCATACCTTGTTTCCACTTGTTGGTGAGATAGCACAAATATGGTCTGTAACCACATATAAATTTGCCAAATTGTGAATGTATTTATCTCTGTACACTTCCTGCTGTTAGGCAAGAGCAGGTTTGATTTCCTGCAGTGAAGGAGGATTCACAGCTATTCTCATCATGTTGTGACTCCTTATTCTTTCTAAAGTTGTTTTGCTGCACATCACTCTAATGCCTGGCCCTTACCAGATGAAATGTCACTTAATGAATTTGATTAAACAGTGCTGTCATCACAATCAGCATCAGCAGTTCTGTTTGACCTCTAGTTTTATAATGGTTCAATCTGCCATAGGAATTTAAGATCAGATAAAACTTTAATATTTTTGACATTTGGAATTATATGCATATGTTCAGGACACAGACAATGAGAAGAAAAATACTGAAATTTACTTAAAGGTTTTGCAAAGAAAACATCTCTCTTTTCTCAAATTGTAGCCATTAAAACCACAAAAAACCCTAAATTAACCAACCAGACAAAGCTTTCTACAGCTACTTACTGTTAAGCAATTTTTTTTGTGAAGAAATACTTTTTAGGGAAAAATGTAGGAGAAAAACAACTGAAAAATAAAGGAAGGGATAAAATGACTAGTGCAGTTAAAGGGAGGTGAAGAATAAGATGGAAAAGGAAAAATTAACCTTAACTGTCATAAAAAAATTTCTGACCATGAAATTTTAAAAGATTGTAAAAATATACCAGTAAAATAATGAAAACATTTCATTATTTAGAATAAATGGGACAAAGAGCTAACTATGGCTATAAAAATTCAGGCAGGACTTAACAAGCTATAAATCCATCTTTACATCTTAGTATCTGGAGGTCTTTTGCAACTATAAGTGAAAATGTCTATTCAGCATAAAATTTTTCTCTGAATATCAAGTGATCATTCACATTATTTTCAGAATCAATAACATTTAAGATTTACCCTGTGAATAACAAAAAAGGGCCATCAAATCAAACCTAAATTAGAAGGACCCTGAACTGACAGAACATACTATTAAATGGAAGATTAAGCTACTGTTTATCAAAATCAGGCCTCTGTGGCTGAAGACTGTGGCAGAACTGTTTTCAGAGAATATTGTTCCCCTGGAGACAACACTTCAGGTGCATCCCTGAGCATGAGAGGCCCCAGAAGTAACCTTTCAATACACCCCAAACTTTTTTTTCCATGGGGCTACATTGAAGGCTGAGTTTCAGCTGCCCCAAAAAGGAGGAGCAAAATGAGGGCCAGATAACAGTGTGCTGGACTTAGATGAAAGGAGACAACCAGCCTGCATCTAACTCAAGCCCCTCTGAAGATTGGATAGGGCATATATGAATCCATGGTTCTGAGTACACCAACCATCCCATCTCCCACAGGGATGAAATCTCAAAATGTCAGGATTCAGAATGTGCAACCATGGGGTTTAAAGTTGTTCCGTCCAGAGGAAAAGAATGTCTTTATTGCTCAGAAACGGAATATGCATGAGCACATATAGGAGTTGATATAGAGAATAGAACAAGTTTTGCCAAAAAGATTCAAAACTCTTCAAGTGAAACCCAGCTGCTTTGATATTTTGATACAAAAATTAAGGCTTGGTTTCCACCATCTGAGGTTTTGCAGTATCAGTTCACTCAGCTCAGGTTTTGTTGTAAACTCCTGGTTTTACCTATAACCGACTATTAAACATTTTCTTTTGGTAAGGAACATTTTTTACTTATTTTCTGCCCAAGTAGGAATGACATTGGAAAATCTGAGCAAAGTCCAGACATATATTTGAATTAGATTGAAGGGGTGGGAGAATGAGGGCAGTTGACCTTTTTATTAACAAACTTATTTTTAATTTACAGTCTTTAAACTGGAAAATGCTTTTCTATTTTTGCTGAATAATATTTGCTTGTATAATGAAGAATTTAAAGGATTAAAAAAAAATTGAACTAAAGCACATGACAAACAAACAAACCAGGAAAACCCATCAAAAAAACCCTGACACACACAAAAGCTTGACTGAACTCATTCTTGCATTACAATACACACACACACACACACACCCCAATTGTATATATTAAGGAATGATTCTACACATCTTCCACTGTGTCAGATAGCTCTGAAGCCAATCAACAGGCAGAGACAGGAGTGAGTGGCTCCAAACCTGAATCATTGCTGAGGAAGCAGAAGCATTTCAGCACACCTTTGCCAAAGCACAGTGGTGCCATATGTTACAGAAACTTGTCCCTCTACTGAGCTGTGCAAAATAATGTTCTACAAGGCAGAGAAACTAGAATTTAAAGTGGAACATTTTATTGAGAAACTTGAGGGAAGCATTTTAGGTGGCAGAAAGTAGAAAGAAGAGCAATTCATTCTGAAGGTATTACAGAAAAGTTGGACTGAGTACATTTTCAGTGTAACAGACCTCTCTGATTTTCACTTTTTCTCTTAAACTGAGTTTTGCCAGTTTATATGAAATTTCCCTTCAATCAAGTATTTCAATGCAATACTTTAAAATGCATGGTTCTGGACAAAATGTATCCTGGAGACAATGACTAAAAGAACTGAGAATTCTGTAAGTGAGCAGAAAACTCACTTTTGAAAAGCAGTAGCTCCATAAAGGGTCTTTAGAGAGATACAAATTTCATGTGGCTATTTAAATAATACCAGATAGTGATACAGGACCTCCATTTGCATCTGCAGCTGATCTAGACTGGATCATTTATTTAAAGCACTATTCATTCTTGTGGTTCAGGGGAAGAAACTAACTCATCTACTCATTCAGAGCATAAAGGTCATTATAAAAATGAAGTGCATGCAGCATAGTAAGAGGACAATTATAAAGTGAATGAGAAAGATAAAGATTAACATTTTGAAATATAGAATCATAAGTCAAAGATAGAAATACATGCAATGGGGACTTCCATTAACTATTTAATTGCTTTGTAGTATTAGTCCTTCAGCACATACACACACACATACACTTGCCTTCATCCATGCACACAGAGTTTCTAGTTAGTGTGAAAGGCCAGTTAAATTTGTTCATTGCTTAGCAGGTCAGGGCCTGCAAAGGTAACTTCAATTGTTATGTTCAGAGATTAGAGACTTTGTTATTTTTAAACTCATTCTCCAGCATCAGAACCTGCAAAGACTAGCAGATTACAGTCTTGTAAAGTAAATTGAACCTTCTTGATTTTTAGAAAGAAAAAAATAATAATGAATATGAAGAGCATTGAATACATGTCTCAGTGCATGCCTGCTGACAGAAATGAGATTTATTTACCTTGGTTTACCCTTCAAAATCAAATTTTTTTAAAGAAATCTCAAGGTAGAAAGATATAAAAAATCATTCTGCACAGAGAAAAAATATTTTTCTCACCAAATTAAAATATAATAACTTTATTTTGTTCCTAAACAATCTTTCTGATCACTAAATCTATCCAAGAAAAGAAGTAGAAAAAGCCTCCTTCTATAAATCCATTGTATCCGTATAGAACTGTGACAGCAGAGAATGGAGCCATTAACTGAGTTTTCATTTTGCTAACAGTTTTTCACTACATTGCTGGAAGTCACTCCTCATTTTAACACCATCATTTGCAATTTAAAACTGTGCAATTTATCAAGAAATTGTACTAATAAGATTAAATCTTTTCAGCTGGCTTTGAATAGAAGACATTACATAAAATGAATTTGATCCAAAATCAGTATTTAGACCACTGTTTGTAAATTGCTTAATTTTCCTGTCTGTATCTGGACCGCCCTTGAGTTTTCCTTAGGCAATAGCAGTCATTTTCTGCAAGTAGCAAGATGCATCTGAAAGGCTCAGTAATATATTTGGCATTTGGTTTCTAGCTTTAAGTCAGAGAGTGAAAACAAGGAAGAAACTGATTTGTCTTCAGTCAAACAGGAGGAGTTTCATATCCTAACTCTGCAATTCCCTCATGAAATAATTTTGAAGTATTTCATACATTCTTTTTTCACCCTTATGATTTCTAAATTGTTGTGGGAAATTTTTGTTTTCTCCTTGAACCTCCAGTAGAAGTAGTTCTACTACTGTTTTTTCTCCCAAAAGTCAGCTTAATGTTGTATTGTTGATTTTGGGGATCAAACCAAAGGCAGATGCTTTAGTGGCACATTCTACATAATTTCTGACCAGAAACAAAAAAGGCATAAGTTCAGTTTACCAGTCCAGCTGTCTTCCCAGGAAATTGGGAAACATACTTGAGGTGCAGGGCGACTTTTCTCATCTTGGAGTCCAAACCAAACGTGAGCATATTGCCAACTTAGCTGTTCAGAGACAGCTGGCAATAACCTTGCTAATAGTATGTGTTGAAAGTAAAGACAAATAAAATGTAAAAAATATGCACCTAAATTTCAATATATAGGAAAATTTTTAAATCCAGACAATGTATATAAGTCTTAAGGGAAGGGTTAACCTTTGTAGTGTGTCTTTGAAAATCAACTATCAGCCAAGATAAGGAGTATATGTTGTCCGGAAACTTAAAAGCTGGCCAGCCCTGTATTTGACTTTCCACCAGCATTCGTGAGTTACTGAAAGAACTTGCAAAAGTCATCTTGCCAATCTTTTTCTATTCCCAAAAGACCAAAGCAAAGCTAATACACTTACCTTTATCCAGGACTTCATAAGTCTTAGTTGTACTTAAACCTCTGTGTGATATTAGCAGATACCACTGTTTTCAGCTGTTTTGGACCAGATTTTCTCATCATTCTACTCACATGAACCCACTCATTGGTTTGTTTTTGATATTCAAGTGTGTGTAAACAGGAATTGAATTTGCAACACATTTATTTTAAACAGTTTTGGTGGGGTTGGTTTTTTTGTTTGTTTGTTTGTTTTTTGTTTTTTGTTTTTTTGTTTTTTTTTTTTTTTTTTTTTTTTTTTTTTGGGTTTTTGTTTGTTTGTTTGCTTTTTGGTTGGGTTTTTTTTTTTTTTTTTTTTTTTTTTTTTTGGAAGGGGAAAGGGGAAAGGGGAAAAGAAAAATTTACCTTAAGATATATTAGACTATATTCCCTTGGAAAATAATATTAAACAAATATTAAGCAATACAAATAAGTAATGGACAGAGGGAATATTTAGAAAGAAATCCTTAGGTATAGAGGAAATTGTATCTGCAACAAGCCCAGGAGAACAGCATGTGGATCTCCCTACTTTTCCCAGCAAATTTTACATTATTCATCTCTAACAGACCCATTTCCATAATGTATACAAGGGAATTTTCTGTGCCTAAGACAGTAATTACAACCTGTGAAAGGTTAGTTTATCCTTCAAAAAGACTATTTTCATGACACTATTAGTCAAGAAATTACCATATGGCTGCAATTGTGACCTTTTTTTTTCTTTTAATCAATAATCCAGCCAACTTGAATTTTTTTTTTTTTTTTTTTTTGACTTAACTTTGGTGAATGTGGGATTTGGTGGGTTGAGAAATCAGGGACTTTCCAAACAATCTCTGCACAGATGGTCAGATGCAACATAAGGTGAGAATCAGAAAAGCTGCCACTTAGATACCTCCTCAAAGTTAAGGATAAGCACCTGGTAAGCATGTACAAGATACTAAACAGGTTTGGAGAGTTTAGGGAGAGTTTAGAGAGAAGAGATACTGGGTTCTCTATGCCCTTTTTTTTTAATAGCAGTAACATATGGATGCCAGGAGGCTGTCACATGGAAGAGTGTGAACTGAAGGTAAATTAAAACCATAAGTAGAATAAAGTTTAGAAAAATTAAAAACTGCCAACACAGTCCAATGTCTAAAGTTGATAATGCATTTGTATTTCCTCCAGTCTTCTGAATTCTTTATCACTACATTTCCCTGTAAATTACTAGGGTTGCATTTGGCATGTGGGAACTTCTCTATAATGTATCCCAGTGAATTACAAAGGGATCTTCAAGCAGAAAAATATATTGCCTCTTTTTAGAATTTAATATGTTGACTGCCCTCTAAAAATGCAGTCTCTATCAGCACAAATTTAATGCATTAAGTCATCTGTTTGACATATAATTGACTTAATTTAATAATGCATGACAATATTTGATTTGGGATTGTGGTTCATCCAAAGACATTGAAAAGGTGAACAGTTATACAGCAAATAAGAGCACTTTTGTTTTTTTTTTAAAAAAAAAAGCTTATCACTAGTTTTTGTGTTTAAAGACACCACTGCCCTACAACAAAAGGCTCTTTTTTGTTTTTATTTCCCTTACTGTAACCCATTATTACTAACAGCAAAAAAATTGTAGGAAAAAAGAGCTAAAACACATTTTTTCTCTGCCCCCCTCTCCCAAATCTGACTTATATATCTTCCTTATTTAGTTGTATTTTGAGCACTAATCTCCTCACATTTTCCCCTGAAAAGTCTTCTTGATTGTTTTGGAAAATTACCAGCACTTAGTGGGGAGAAAACAGTTTCAATAAACAGAGAAAAATGTCCACCTGATGCAAACAATGTCAAAAGGAAAAAAAGACCAGTTATTATTAACAATTTCTGTATGAAATTGCTTAAAATTTCTGGAACCTGTTTGCCTAAATATTTCAAAAAACTTGCTCCTTTAAAAGAAGATTGTTTTATATTAATAATTTTTTTCTTTGAAAATGGACCTGACTATTCTCTAATGCATCTATGATATGAGTCAAAACATTCTTCCCACATGGAAAAATATGGAATCCTATTCTGCAGGTGAAGGAATGAGAGAATAAAGGTCTTAGTCTAATTCTACTGAAATTTATGAGTCTGTCATTCATTTTGGATGTTTTTTAAAATCCAGAGCTTCAGTAAAGACAAAAATACATAAAGCAGGACTAATCAGATATGTAACCACTGAATTGAAAACTATGAATTCCAAAATCTCTTTTTAACAACACCATTCTGAAAGCAAGAATCATGTTTTATGCCTTGTGGTGGGTTGACCCTGGATGTATGCCAGATGCCCAACTAGATTGTTCTACCTCTCCCTTTGACAAGTGAAATTTTTCAGACAAGACGAAAACATTCTTTCTGTAAGATTTCAGTAGATCAATACAAATATTAATTATTTCCTACATTTGAGAAAACAAGTGCAGAAAGAAGGAAAAAATAGTTAACATGAAGAAAATATGAGAAAAACCAGGATTTTGTCAAGACCTGTAGAATAAGTTATCACTCATAGATTTATGCTATGGATTGGCAAATATGTATCAGTTGCTGCTGTGAATTCTGGCTTGTTTTTGCTGTCAACAAAGACCATGTTCTGATTGATTAAGAGTTCTTTGGCTTTCTTTTCGAGTTTTGTCTCATCTAGATGTATCTTCACGTGT
This sequence comes from Prinia subflava, assembly GCF_021018805.1. Lineage (NCBI taxonomy): Eukaryota > Metazoa > Chordata > Aves > Passeriformes > Cisticolidae > Prinia > Prinia subflava. Next base: position 70,354,508 of record NC_086249.1, on the reverse strand, counting down.
TGGCCAGCACAATGTCTCCTAAGGCAGGATGAAAAAAGGCAGACAGAAAAACATGTATGGGCAGAGTATGCAGGTAGAAGGGAAATCAAAAGAGTAGGGAAGAGCAAGAGCCCATTTTTCGAACTAATTCAATATTTGTTAATTTAGTGTTCTCTCAGGCATAAAGATGCTAGTTTAGGTGTTGCAATTATTGAATTTCCCTAACAAGATCAGAATGTCAGGTGAAAGATTGATTGCAAACTGGTGAATTGCCTTTCTGCTAAGAAGATATCTTTTCATACACTGGCTGTATTGCCTCCAAATTTGAGGCAATTTTAAAGTCCCCTGGTAAGAAGATAAGCTCAACATGTGAAAACTGTGAGTGGCTATAGATTCCTTAGCATCAATGCAAATGTGAGCAGATGCCTCACTACCTTCAGAGTGTGCTGAAGGAAAAGGAGACACTAATACTACATAATCCCTGTCTTCATTCTGTTTGTTGAATAGTCTGTTGTTGAAATAGCAGTTCTGGTCCATTGACTTCTGATTGGATTCCTCATTTATTTACAACTCACCATTTAATTTCATATGATTATATTGGCATTCTTTTGGTTTTAGATTATTTTTGTCCATTTTTCATCCATTTTATAGATTTTCATTGCTACTCGCTGTTGTTATACTTCATGAACTATGAAACACTTTTTAATATCTCTTAAAAAATTTCAAAAGTTTATTTCCAAAAACTGTAGCAGGTGGCTTTGAGGTAACCTTGAAACACAGTCTTCTCTTCTGGAGTCATTTTCCATTTATATTGATTTAGCTAAATGAGGAATTAGCCCCAGAAAATCCAAGTGTTGGTGAAAAAAAAGCTGCATTAGAACTGGAATTCACCTCTGTAAATAACATTTTATCCTGTTCAAGATGGCACAAGTTCTGCATTGATGAGCTCTAGAGAACAGATCCTTTAGAACATGTTATTTCAAGAGTTAATATGCCTCTAAGCCTTTTTATTCATTTGGCTTTCTTTTTTCATTTATTCTTTTCTTTCTCATCTTACTTTAAAAAAGTTATTCAAAATACCTTTTAATTTAACTCTCTCAACTTTACAGTAAATGGTTTTTCAATGCATGACTAGATGCCCACTCTTTTTTTATGGTTGAGGGGAGAGGGTGAAAATTCTGTTGACCTTTTAGGTCAGCAATGAAGTTGCCTTCGCCTGCTGCAGGAATATTTTCTTCTCTTGGATGCAGTGAGTTTTAAAAATACAACATTATGTGAACATGTTCTACACATTAAGGAATGTGCTTCCTACCCCATGAGAGATTAATGGCTATTACTCTTTGCTGTTCCTAAATGTCAGTAAAAACAGCAAGTGATCAGAGATTTCTTAATTTCTATTCAAATCTTGCTAATACTCCATAGAAATCATACTAATACTCCACTTAAATCCACTGAAGTGGATGTTAACTATTTAAATATTGAAATATGACAAAAAAAAACCCCAGGTGCCTGAGAATAACCATTAGATTTCTAATTCTGCATTTTGTCACAACTATCTCTCTGTACCTGCATTGACTATAAAGAGAACAAAAATCTCATAGGGGAATTTATGCATCAATCTTCAGTATCATTCATGTCAAAAATTAGATCAAAGCCTATTACACTGAATTTTGAATAATACAATCATACAGACAGTCAGATCCTTTTTAACTGATTGTTTAATTTAATTTAATACAAGTCTTGTGGTGCTTTGAGATATAAAATGATACAAATCCTATCAATGGAAAAATAAATAGATGACAAGTGAAACTGAAAAATAAATAAACATTTTAGGATTTTAGGAAATAAAAATACAAATTCATGAAATGAATCAAGTATGTGCTGAGCCTGACTTAGAGTCTTGAAGCACAAATCCAAGTATCACAAAACCTCAATGTGAAATCTGGATACAGATTTATCTGCTTAAACTGCAGAAATCTTGTCATTTTGTAAGAACAAAGAACATTTCAGAAAGGAAGCCTAAACCTAGTGTTAACAGGTAATAGATGACGTATCTGCTTGTACCTAAGCTATTCTTATACATCTATATATCTATCTCTCTCTATATATATAGATATAGATATAAATATCTTATGAAATATTTAAACATAATCTTCAAAAGATGCATGTAGGTTAACTCCTTTAAATATAGACCTTCCACATGAGAAATTTTGTCATTCAGACTGATTTGTCCAAAGTTAGCTGCAAGAAATTTCTTATAGGTATGTGTTCTGTAATGATGCTTCAACCCCAAATTTACTATAGTACTTTATGATTGGTGTCCCAGATTAGACCAAAAACCTATTTAGCCCAATGATTTGTCTCTGATACTGATCAGTGGTAACTTCAAAGGAAAAGGTTATTTAAACTAGAGAAAATACACTTTCCATCTGTGCATTCCTGATTTATGGGGATCAATGTTACAAGGATATCCTGAACTTGAGGCTGCAATTATAGGAAGTCCATTATAGGACTTTCTTCCAGGTCCTCTCTTATTGCCCTGCTTTTGGCTTATGTCTTTCACATAATATCATGAAAAAGAAGCTGCATCATTCCATTGGTGATTTTATAGATGTCAATCATATCTCCTTCATTTAGCCTGTCCTTGGCAGCTGTCCCACTATTCTGACTGACCTCACAGCCCTTTTGAGTGGCACTCCACCCTTTTACCAGCAAAAGAGGGGTGCAGCCTTTACACTGTGACAGTTCCAGAGGTTTATACAATGGGAGAGTCACGTCTTTCATCTTGTTCTTTATTGTCTTTCTGATAATTTCAACATTCTATTTGTTCTTTAAATTGCTATTCAGCACCAGGCTGACATTTAGAAAACTGTACACAATTTCCTTGTGGAATACTGAAAGCTAATTTAGAGCCAATCACTTTGTGTGTATAATTAGAATGCATTTGGTATTTTTCCCCCTTGCAAATTATTTTGTATTTATCAACAATGAATTTCATTTACCACTTTATTGTCATGAGAGTCATCTGTGGTATTTTGCAGTCAATTTTAGTTTTAACTATGTGAATAATTTTTTATTACTAACAAAGCTTGACATCTCATTATTCATTCTATTTCCCAATAATTTATGAATATGTTTAACGGCAGAAAACCCTGGTAAATAAAATATTAATTTTATTTGCCATAAAGCTTCCAGTAATGAGTGGCAATAGCCAACTCAAACCAATCCTTTTTCTCTATAATAAGGATTTTTTTCCACAGTGTGCACCATATTACATGTATCAGCACTGAATTTCTCTTTGTTTTACAGTGTCCTGTCACACAGTACTGTGCTGTCCTTTGCCATCCTTCAATCAACTTTCATCCTTGCTGCTGTTAATAACTCAGTATTCATCAGAGCTGTGTCCTTTGCTATTGACCCTCTCTCCAGGTCAGTTACATGCTTGCCAAACAGCACAGGCTGCAGCCTGGATCACTGTGGCACTACAAGGTTTGACCTCAGTGCAAAAGCACTGCTTACCCCCATTTTGTTTCCAATGTTTATCCAGTTATTTACCCAAAGGAGGACCTTCCTCTTTATCTCATGGCAGATGATTTTCTGTCTTATCCTTCTGGTGAAGGATATTGTTGAAAGCCTTTGGAAACTAAATAACATACATCTCCCTGTTCCACAGTTGCTGCCTCCAGGACACTGAAATTTTAGCTGCTGCTTTTAATAACCGTTCCAGCTTTGATGCAGCTTTCCTTCTTAAAATTAAACATTACTGTGACAGATTCTAAAGGGACATTTTAATCTTTCAAGAATATTAAAATTTATGTAAGTTTCCATTACAAACAGGCTTTTCTCAATGTGGCTGAATATGCAGCTCAGCCTTAAATTAAGAGATGTTTCTTTTTTTGTGAACTTTTTAATTAGGAATGCTAATAAGTAGGTATGTAGGTTATTGTCATGGGTTGACATTAGACAAAATGCCAATGCACCCATGAGGGTATATTTTACCTAATGAACTGCTGTGAGATGTGGTCAAGAACAGAGCAGAGCAGGCCTAATACTTGAAGCAGACAGACAATTTATTACACTACATAACAATGGACAATAGAAGAGGAAAGAAAAACCCAACCACCCAAAAGCAGAAGAGAAAACCTCCCAAAACACTGCTTCTCCTCCCCCCAATTCCATTCCATACATGCTCACTCAGTTGACTCCAGCACATTACCTTCATCTACTTGCTTAATCCCTCAACAACCCTGGGTTCCTAATCCAAATCATCATCCTTTAAAATTCAGACAATCCACATCCCATCCAGGACGAGAGGAGTCTCTCTCGCACCACAGACCCCCCCCCACAGGAAACACAGGTCCACCATCCCGTGTTCCCACGTCACCCATGGCACTGCCTGGAAGAGTCTGCCAGGGTGACACCCTCCTTTCCATGTCCAGCACTCTCACTGCCGTCCATGGACCTGCACTGCAACAGGGCTCTTTTTAAGGATGTTTTGGCCAAGTACCAAAAACCAGCCATCTTCTCATTTTGGGACTCAGGTCCCCCCCATTTACCCCTGGGGCCGGGGGCTCCACGAAGCAGGCCAGAACGTCTCTGGGTTTGAGCCAAAAACATCCACCCAAACACAGTCTTATTTATAGTCAGGAGGGTCCAGGGTCCGTCTATGGCTATCATTATGCAAGAAAAGTCCAGCCTCATAAGCCACTCCTCTTCATTCCGGCAATCGAAGGGGCTTCTTTCCATCTCACATTACCCTCTCGGTCCCAGGCTGTCCTCTCTCTTCTAAAACCACCAACTATGAGAATTCAGCGTCCAGGGGTAACTCTCTTCTGCCTTAGAAAGAGTTAAAAGCTTTTATCTCCCACCACCAAGGTCAGGCACAGGCGATCGCAGGCACTGCAGCTCTCACAAGCAGCTCCAGCTCGGCACCTTCTCTCTGTGGGGGGAGGAGAGAGACGGGACCGGGGGGGGGGGGGGGGGAACGGGATGGGACAGGGAGGGGGACGCGGAAGGCACCTCCAAAGTTCTCCCTCCACCCCTCCATTCTAGATGGAAGCTGGACCAGCTCCACTCCAGCTCCCTCTGTTCCCCACCCCGAGGCCCACCTTGCTCAGCCAGGCCCACCTTGCTCCCCTCCCCCACCCAGCCTAGCCAGGCCCGGACAGGGGAGAGGAGAAGACGCTCCCTCTCCGAAAGCAGAGCAGGAAAGAGAGGGTCCTGCTGGGAAATCCGGCTTTTAACCCCTCGTGTCCTCAGAGGCGTGTCCACCTCTTAGTGGCCAACAAAGGTGCCAATACTCAGATCTAAAGACTGACTGGTTTGACCACTACTTCCAAAAAAAACTCACTTCCCTTCAAACCACAACAGTTATCTAATTGCTTATTTCCTACATTGTTCCTTACCAGGATATTATGCAGTTTACATGGAGGTAACTGGATTCTCTCTTTATAGTTGTACTTTTACTTTGAGATTTTGGATTTTACATTAATGCTCCACTACCAACCTTCTTGTTTGAGTAGTTGATAGTATAGTGCTTTTAATACTCTGTCTAGTCAAATCTTCAGGTATGGGAATTGTCCAGTGTTTGAACTCAGTTAAAGTATTTACCTTACTTCACCTCTTTAATGTGCAATGTCATGGCTCCATTTCTCTCATTTTCTCTCATTCAGTACCATTTGTGTCCTGCTCTTTCAGTATTTTGCTGACTCTGATCCTGTGTCTGAAATGTGTGCTATGTCATATCTGTCATATTCATAAATGTTTCTACTTCATTAACTTGTATCCAGCTTTGCATAGAGGTAGGAAAACAGTTCATTTCTGTCTCTATGCCTTCCTTGTAATTCTCTGCTGAAATGGAACTCCAAGTGTTTTCTGTCTCTTGAGGAGACAGAGTGGCTCTGGTGGGCACCTGGTATCCTGCCAGGGTCAACCCACCAAAACGAAATCCATACTTGATACAATGAAAAAAGTACATATGAAGGATAAATACATTAAATCCCCAACATATTCTATTCTATTTTTATGGGAAATTTCCTTCTGTTTCCACTTTCCCGTTCCTACTACATTACACAAAGACAGCAAAGATTTCTCTCTTCTTAAAAATAAATTTACAAGATTTATAAAAACTCAAACTCAAAAATAAGAATATTATTTTTAACTATTTTTTGGAAAAGAATAAAGGTATATTTAATTTACTTTTTTTTCATACTATTTGCTGCCATTATTTTTTTTCTTTTTTCTGTTGTCTGCCTACCTGCCTATCAGTATAAAATCACCTATATTTCAGGTCTACAGCTGAAATCAACTTGTTGGTGAGACCTCTGACACTGCTGTCAACCATTTGTCGTCTGATCTGAGGATGCTGGCCATCACAAGTTGCCTCTAGCCTAGGGCACATTCTTACTTAGCAGGGCTGTTGTGGTAGTGACACTGTGGTAGGATTTCATTAGATGCAATTGCCATCGATTGATACATTCAGTTAAAATTTCTAAGGCTTTTTTTTTTTTTTTTTTCTTTTAAAAGGCCTTCTTCATCATATAATTCTGTATGGTAAATACCATTTTTTCTCTGCAGAGCTATGTAATGAAAAGAAGCCAAAAATACTATCTTTGCCTAGTGAATGTTTGGAGATTTATTTGGGGGGATTTTTTTATATATGAATAACAGGTATATGTTATACCTATGAACTCACATAAAATTTTGTACACTTTTTTTCCCCAGAACCTCTCAGAATCTTTCAAATTGCTCTGTGGTGTGCAGCCTTGGATGTATGAAAAACATAAGATAATTTTGTTCTTAAGAACCTGATTAAAGCATAGTCAGGTGTTAACACAAGTCTTATAATTACAGTTAAATAACTTACAACTGACAAAGGTGTTACCTTATCTCATATTACTATAGAAGGCAAAGGCTCAAGAAACAGGTGTTATCACTTGAAAAAAAAATTATCCAATGAGAAACAAGATGCTTAAAAAATAGAAATGTAGTAGCATTAAAATAAGGATATTTGAACACAATACCTGAAAAATATTAGTAGAAATTCTGGGAGTAAACAAAAAATTGATGTATTTTTCAATAACATAATATTAGGTCTGGAGATCTAGGATTCATTTCTTCCTGTCTTGCATGATAAGTAATTCATCTCATCTTCTAAGAGAAGAATCCAGTCAGCTTGCTAGAGGATGTTTTGTGATCATGTTCTTTCAGTCTCAAATGTAAATATTACATCACTATGTATTAAGAAACATAAATAATGACATGGTCTTCTACTTTGGATGTACAGCTGCACTCTTACTCTGAAACCAGCAAAGCGCATATCTAAACTTAGCTCTTGCCCATCCCAAGGGAGAGCTTTAACCACAGGAATATCATAAATTTACTATCAGCTCTTTAGCACCACTTGCAAACAGAACTTTTCTTACTGTAATATTTTTCAGGACTTTTGAAATCAATGAGACAATTACTCTACATCTTGATGTTTATGACAGTCACTTTCAGGATGATTCCAATACCCTGCTTTGATTTCAAATAATTTACACAGATAGAAGTCTAAGCAAAATTCCTACCCAAAAACCATACCACCTCCTTTGCTTTTTTGTGCTAATGGATAGTTTTTCATTCATCCTGGTGCAGAATAAGTGCTCCAGGTAGAAAGATTTTCAGATATCTGATCATGTTCTCTGTATCACTGGCAAGTTTTCATGGCTGGGCTTCTAAATAGAGAGTCACTACAGCCATTTGTGCAAGTCTTAACTTTATTTCTTCATCTTTACTTCTAAGGGCTTATAACAAAAAATGGTTCTCCAGAGTGATGCAGCGAATTGAAACATTCTTTCTTCATTTCAAATGAATCCTCTTGATGAAAATGGCCCAAAGAAGAAAAAGTTCAGATTTCCTGAATGGTGAATGTTCAATGATAAAATATTCATCCAGTTTCAGTGAGGAAAACCTAAGTTTGCATAATTGCTTTGCTCTGCTGACCTTTTCTATGGGCCCTGCAACACAAAGCTATGTAAGCACTTTATCAGGGATTCCCTGGGCAGGGCTAGACTGGACTGAATTGGGCTGTCGTATAATAATGTTTCAAGTCCTCATAGAGCAGAATCACTGCAGCCCTCGGCTGCATTATTACTTCCTTGTCTGTTTGATGGTCCTGGTGAAAGAATGACCTGAGTTTTCTTTGCTCTGCCTCTAGGCAACCCATCTCTGACTTGGCTTTCATATTTATCAAGTGGTGTCTGCAGTCTTGGGGGAGAAGAAGAATATGTCGTGGAGGTAACTGTCTATCTCATCCAAAGAAGACAAAATAAAATTCATCGTACTTTTTGGGCATCAATCTCCAGAGCATGCAATTGCCCACAGTAATTTATTAAGTGACTCCCTTTTGTTAGCATGAATTGCTGGTACATACATCAGTAGATCAGTCAGTAAAAAATCAGAAGTGAATTACCTAATCAATATTAGTTGAGAGATGTGTATTTGAAATTTCAACTCAAGCTTAGACTTTTAAAAAAAATCTTTGAATTAAGGGCTGCAAAAGATCCTTCTTGCAAGCAGAGATGATAAAGACATAAACCTGAAAATTTAGGTACAGCAAAACCAAAATATTTCCTAAAATAGCCATGAAAAAGAGAAAACTAGGATATTTTCTTTACGAGGTCACTTTCTTCTCTGCAGCTATTTATAAAAATAATTATATTCTCAGCATAATATCAAAGGGTTTCAGAATTAACACTCTGAATTTTGCAGACTATGAAGACACACTGCCAAAAAGGTCTGGACAGAGGAACCTTCAGTCCTGGCAAAAAAGTACTTGTGAGATTCATGGATTACAAGGAGAGCATGTAAATGCATAATCATACTTACTGTTTTTCTATTATACCCAGCCAAGACACTAAGAATGTAATCTCATTAGGTTTAAATTGACTACACATTGCTTTGGTAATATTTGTAAAACTCTATGGTTTGGTAATTAAGGAAATGGAAGAAGTGGGTTAATAAACTCCCTAGTTTCAATTGAATATAATTTTAATTATAAGACAATAGTCATACTTTTAGGAAAATAAATATTTGAATGCCCTCACAAGGTAATACAGTACTGAGTATTTCACATTGATTTCACATCGAATACAACTACACCTGTGTGGTTCTGTAATTCACTTGTCCTGCTTAGTGAAATGGTTACCATATAACCTTTGCAGGAGCCAGGAGGAAATTAATGATGAACACCATAGTAAAGGCTTAACAGAATAAAAGAAAGTAAATGGAGATTAAACAAAATCAAAGGAAATGTATTTACATTCTTAGCATTTAGAAGTAATGACGAAACCATGGAAAAATTCCTTAGCAGATGGCAAGTCATCTTAATCAAGTAAATTAACTGATCAGGCATTAAAAAAAATAAAGCAGAGGGTTATTTGACACACACTATAATTATATTGGACATATTGCTTTCAATAAACGTTAAAGGACAAATTAACATTACAGTTGTGCCAACTATGCTTCTAAATCTGCTTTTCAAGCTTATAGTTAAAACCCTAAATTACTACTGCAGCAAATTAACATTTTTAATAGGATTCAAACATTAGAATCATCAACATTTACTTTTATTTTCCCCAGAAAAAGAGTTTAAAAAATTACAAATCTAAACAATACAGCATTTCCACAAATACTAAAAGGCTAAATGGCATAAAATTGTATCTTGTAACATGCATATTCTAAAACTACAGCTTTTTAAAAGTAGTATGATACTGTGATCTATTACAGTATTATATAATATTCTATTAAAATTATAAAATTGTACACAGTAAATACCCAATTTATTCTTTAGTCTTTGCATTTCAAACTATTTCCTACCTTAGCATTTAAGTTATTTTTTTATGAAGATCAGGTCTGAAAACTGAAAAAGGGGAATCTCTCTGTTGAATTCCACGAGCAGTGAACCAGATTAGGTTTGTTTATTATTTCCAAATGACTATGTATTTTTCCATCTGTCTGAGCACCTTCACATCCCTTCCTGTAATTGTTTCTGTTTTATTCTGATCCTTACCTATGTCTCTGAAACTTGAATTTGTCCTGGGGTTGTTTTTTATTTCTCTAGACAATGAGGAGCCTAAGGAACTAAAAGTTTTAGCAATATTTAAAGCACATAACTGAATGTTTTGAACACTCAATTTGTACTAACAAAATCAAAGATTTTTCAGAAGACACATTTTCCAACACTATAATGTTTGACAGTTTTCCCTGTCATCCCTGGAATTTTAACTGCTTAAACTAGGATTTAAGGACATTACAACTCTGTTAATTGAACTAAAAAAAGTTTTAGTTTACGTAATGCTGGAACCAAGTACACGGAGTTTTAACTTTTTTTTCCTGTTTTTCCTTAAAAAAGTTAATTTGAAAGTGTATGAGATATGAATACTTAACTATCTATTTGTGTTTTCTTGATCTAGCCCATTAACTCAAAGTTCCAGTTTATTTCCTGTGAAGAATTCAAACATGGAATCACACTATAATGACTTTCATTTTCCAGTAACTATCCAGTTAATATCTTTACAGTATTTCCTAAAATAAGCTGGTATTTTTTCTGGAAGCTTTGGTGGCTTGACATACATCTCATGGAAAAGATTAGACTGTTTACATGTTATAAGACACTTCTGCTTACTAAAATGGGTGTGGTGATACATTACAGAAGTTTTCGGAAGTTCAAATGCAACAAGTGCAGATTTCACTTAATAAATAATCATATTATTATTTTTAATCTAGTGACCAGGATTAATTCACCTCCCTCACCATCCTTATACACTAAATTAAAAAGAAAAAATAATCATATCATCTAAGTCATGTGAGCCAGCCAATGACAAAGGAAGGCCTCTTTTGATTTCTGTCCTTACAGGAATACTCCAATACTGTGCTTTAACCAGATAATAAGGTTTTGTAATATTCGAATGTTTGTGATGCTTGCTTTCAAAAGCCTTCTAAAAGAATTTTTTAATGGTTGGAAAAATCTCCTTCAGGTTTCTTTGTGTGCTAAATTTAGATATATACACTCAATCTGAGAAAATAAATATCAATTTATAGATATACTTGAATAATTGCAGAATGAGGACTGTATTTTCTTCTTTCTTAATAAACTTGATCTAATAAAACTAATCCAAAATTCACCATTTTACCAATGTAATCAAACTATCAACCATTTTTCATTGTGAGGACCACTATCCTGTCTTGTCTAAAATAAGCTGGGATAAATTTTTAGTCTCTCTACAGCATTTTTAGAAATACTCTTGTCATCTTCACTTGAATTATCTGTTTAACTTCAGCCTTAGAGGAGATACTTCCATTTCCATAGTTCAAAATGTTGTAGTACCATATGTGAAGTCTTATACTTCTGCTGTACTTAAATAGCCATTATCTTCTTTCAGCAATTACATCCACATATAAAGCAAGTACTACACATCTTTAATGATGTGTAACCCATCTTATTTTAGCATACTGTTGTAAGAATGGTTTATGGCACCGTTAATGATATGTTCTAACAGATTACCATACTTAATTTACAATAATAAATTCATATAGTGAATATTAATGTGACCTCTTTAAATACTCTACAGTAGACCTTTGTTTTTAATATAGTCATTCAACAATTTAAGTCTCGTTATAATGCTCCACATTGGATTATCCAGGGCTGATGATGTCTATGTAATTTCTTGTGAAAGTATCTCTTAGAAAAGAAGGATTATAAATAAACTGCTTAAATATTTTATAATTTTAAAAATCATATTTTTGGAAAGAAAACCTAGCCCCACTAAACTGAATTGTTTTCAACAAACTTCAGCAAGGAATAGATCATACTTAAATAGATATTCATTCTGGTTCAATAAATTGGTGTATCATCAGTTCCTTCCTTCTGTGTGTTCCTATCAATACAGTAAAACAATCAATAAACATATATATTATTAAGGACTAATAGAAAATATAGAATTAGTAATAAATATTTTATAGCCACATATGCATGTCAATCATCTAAATTATGCAAAAATATATGTGGTATGTTTCTATATTTAGAATGTCTTTGGTTTTCATATACCTTGAATAGCAGAGACACTGTAGGTGCACAAGTTTTCATTTCCTACTATTTATATATTGTCATGGCAGGAGAAGGATGAGGCTTGCTACTGTTTTAAAATCATAATAAATAAATAAAAAGTTTCCTGTAATATTTGGGGAAGCTTTCAATTCTGCCTTAATAAGTCTATTCTTTAAAGCTGTTTAGTAGGAAGACTAGTTTTCTGTTGCATTTAATATACCCTGAACTCTCTTTTTGGCCCCACCAGACCAGAAAACACAGCAGGTCTAAGAGAACAGAAATGTCATGGGCGCAGAATCAACTTTTTTTTCCACCAGCTTCTCTAATTTGATCCTCTCTCTGCTACCAAGCCCCGAATTTTCATGAAATTTTAGGTTTTAATTTGGTTTGGCCAGGTTATTATTTTCTTGTATTTTACCCTTCTGTCACTCCGTGCTTGGGATGGATTCAGCTTTCGTGTGAGACTGACAGGTAGGTAAGCAGAAAAACTCAGCCTTTGAATAAAACTGTGTTCTTAGGAAATCAAATTAAAATGCTTTTTTGATGTCAAGTAAGAGAAAACTCTCTTCACGTTTCCCAGACAACAAAACTCCAGTTTAAACTCATAATAGTTTTCATGATTAAATAACTTGCTTAATTACTACTATACCATTTCCTCTCAAATATTAGAGCAGTTTATTAACACAGAAACAAACAAAAAAGGGATAAATGTCCTCATGTTGTGAGGTGTGACCTTAGGGAAGGTTAATTATTTCTCCTAAATTTTATTCCAGATTTCTGTGGTCCTCTCTTTAACTTGGAAAGAAATGGCTTTATTCTGCAGATATACCTTCATGGAAATAAATTTCACTTTTTTTTTTTCTTCTGAGTTTGCAAAATGATGAATTGCTGAGCAGATAATGTAAAAATGTGTATTTCATTTGTATCCATGATTTTGATTTTTGATTGTGTGTTCTCCCCTTCCATTTTACCCACAATTAACATTTCATATCTGGAATCTGAAAATAAGACCTCTATATCTACAGACCTGGCCTGAAGTGATCTGTATACAAGAGATACACCCATGCCAGGATGTGGGTTCTCCAATCATCAAGATTGAGGACCTGTTTTAAACATGTCAGGGACAAGTTACAAGATATTTTTCCATGAAACCAAGCTAAGTGATATTTAAAAAGTGAGTTTCAGTCTTGTAATATGGAGCTGGGGAAGGTTCAAAGCAAACAATTGGTTTTATCATATGTGGAAATCCTTTAAGGCCTTCAGATGAGATGTAGCCATAAACTGGTCTAAGATACCTTCCCAAAACTAAATCTTAAGTATTGCGTGGAATACTCAAATAAACACCCAAATTTAAACATAAGCCACTTTATAAGCTCACTCTGTCCAAATAAATTAAACAGAAGATTAATTGTTGCTTATTTAGATTTATATTACCTTTTTTATATTTTCTGCCTATTATTTATTTATTTATTCACTCATAAATCAAAGAATTAGTGTGGCTTGTTTTGTTTTAGAACTCCAGCAACAAATAATTTTTAAAAAGTGCCTGCTTTTTTTCACATTTATCATTTAAGGTTATCTCTAGGAGAGAACAGTGTCTATTTTAAGCCTTTATTTTGTTTTTCTTTTCTGTGTCTTCCATTTTCAGTCCCTACGTTCAGAATAAACAATGTGATTTAAAAATAAGAACCAGTAAGCAAGAAGTAAAATTATGAGGAATGTGATTTATACACCATGGTTCAGACTTCTCGTCATCAACTGATGAATTACACAAATTTATGATGTGATGTAAGGAAATATATGCCAAAAGATCTTTGCTCATAAAAGGCTTTTGACCAGAACTGGTCAATAAACTAAATAACTAAAATATTGGATAAGTTTAGAAAACTTTTGCTTTTTTAAAATTATTAATACAATACTTTTTTTGTGGGTTTTTTTGTATTGTGTTTCTTTTTTTACTTTTTCCTTTCTTCAGAGTTCCATGAGGCGAATTTGAGAAATAAGGTTTTCTTTTGCCTTTCTAAACAACAAAAAAAGATGAGAAGACCCTTCATTATTAGCATGCTTTGTACACAACAAAAACGTGTGGATCTATCAGATTTCTTTACAACTCAGCCTTATTGAAGTCTTCTAGAAATAAAAGAACCAGTCCTGCATTTGTGGTGCTTATAGAGCACAGTGTGATAACTCAGCAATGTGTTTCACACTGTTATACTCTATCCAAGCATAATCAGTGTAATCATCATAATAAACCATTTATAACCATTAACTACCTTAACTCATTAAAGTGCTATGAAACCTTAACACATAACATGATCTGGTATTCTGTCTTCTGTCTTATTTTCCTTAACTATCTTGCTGTCACAGGATGAAATTAAAATTAGGGATGTTAATGCAACTGAGTAAAGAAGGCAAATGAGTGCTTAGAACTGTTTAGCCAGGGTGTTTCCAAATAATTCCAGCCTGGGCTTCTGAAATAGTTTACAGAACTTCATATTTACATTTTTGTTTTTAAATAATTTGTACACTTCTTTCCTGAAGAAGACATTTTGTATTACATTTAGGCAAGAATATGAAAATAATAATTTTGATTCCAAATGTTTTCATCAAGCTTCCAAAGAAAATTTAACTTGAATTTTTAATACATACATTAAAAGATTTCATTCCTGAAATGTCTGTGAGACATGAAAGCACTTCAGAAGTCATTCATCAAGACTTACTCATTTTCTTATATTTTCTACTGATGTGTTAATGTTTGGTAAAAAATACAAAGAAAGATGCAGAGAAATCACATTTCCTGATAAATGTACTTTGATAGATTCATAAATAAGTTGAATTTCTTTAATCTTGGAATCAATTGTCCTACCAGATTTGAATACAACAGGACTATGTGCCCCTGACATTAAGAAAGCTTCTCTTTTCAGAAAACTTTAACTTTAAAAAACTGTGGTCAATAATTTTCTATACCAAAATCATTAAAGGACAAAAGACATCTTGTGTTCACAAGCATTAGCAGCAAATATCAAACCTAAAACAGGAAAGTGATTTCAGAAATTTTCTCCAAGACACTATTTAGTTCAATTTTATTGAACAGGCTTTCTATCACCCTAGCATGATTTTATTTCCTGCATATATTAGCAGACTGACAAAGGCAGATATGTGATAAAGCTAGAACAAATTTTCTCTAGGAAAAGATCTGTGAAGAAAATTTCTGTAACATTTCATATGCTGATTTTCTTGTTTTTAAGTTAGGGTCTTTCAGAAAGGGGAGCTGGAAGGCTTTACATTCACTATCTGGCATGTTTTTGACAGAAGAAGAGTAATAAGATATAATGTAATATGTACAATGACTTAGTATGCTGCTTTTGGCTGAGATAGAGTTAATTTTCTTCACAGTAGCTGTAGTGGGGCTGTGTTTTGGATTTGTGATGGAAACAATGACGATAATACAAGGATGGTTTAGCTGAGCAGCTTGTGAACACAGTCAAGGCCTTTTCTGCTCCTCCCACTGCTATGCTACTGAGCAGGAGGTGCCCAAGGAGTCGGGAGAGGGGACAGCCAGGACATCTGATCCCAGCTGGCCACATGCCATCCCTTACCATCATTATGCTCATTATATAAAAGTGGGGGAAGAAGAGGAAAAGGGGGGACTTTAGGAGTGACAGCATTTGTCTTTTCAAGTCACTGTGATGGAGACCAGCTTGCTGGAGGTGGCTGAACACCTGCCTGCCCATGGGAAGTGGTGAATAAATTCTTTGCTTTGCTTTTCTTGTGTGTGTAACTTCTATTTTAATTTATTAAACTGTTATATCAACCCTTGAGTTTTCTCACTTTTACTCTAGTTTCGCTACAGGGGGAGTGAGCAAGCAGCTGTGTGGGGCTTAGCTTGCTGGCTAGGGTTAAATTATGATTCTTAACAAAATGATTCTTCACTCAGATCCACTGTGGTTCAGATAGGAAGCACTAAAAAACATATATAATGCCATTATATGAACCCAATCTTACATCTAAGTAATTGCCAAACTCCTGAAGTCTCCTGTTTAAAATCTGTCATGTCTTAACATTTAAAATACCATGTCTATTTGGCCCACTACCTACTTTCCAGGCTTGGGGTAGCCAAATCTCTTTATAATCTTATTCATGTAAAACATAACAGTCATTTCTAATTTCACATATAGTGCCAGAATGGCTGCAACATTTTTTTCCCTATGGTACACTTGAAAATTCATGACCTTTTATATAAAATCAAATGAGTTATTTCTACAACATGGGACAGATAGAAGGCTTTTCAAAAAAGGCCCTCAAATTAATAAACTTTGAGCTCTGCATTTTTGAGTTGCCTACAAATATTTTAATAAGCAAAGACAAAGTTCAAGTCTTTGCCCACAAAGTGTTAGCGGTGCCCTATAGAAAACTGGAATTATGAGGTAGCTCGACATGGGGTTACTCCATTCTTATTTAAGAAAAAACAAACAACCTCTGCAGAGTTTTTTTTTTCCTTTAGGAAAAACTCAATGTCTGTTAGGTATATGAATATTGTAATGAATACTGCAGTTAAGATTTTAAATAATGTGAAGGGCATAAGTATTCAGATAAACTGATGCAGAGCTGTGTTTTTGTCAGATATATTTTGCAAGAAAAAGCATACTTTCCTTCATGCTAGACTGCTTTATAGTCTGCTAGACATCACTTCTAGCTGTGTCTGCTCCAGAAATGGAACTGTCTCCAGCGAGTCATAGATAATATAATCCAATCTAGGAACAGACATTATTTTTTAAACTGCAAGTCTTCATACAGGAATCATAAATTAAGTAAGGTAAATGAATAAGTTAAATATTTGAAATAGCATAAAATTTGGCTTTGTTCTTAAAAAAAACCAAAATAACAAACACACCCCCCCAAAAAAACCAAACAAAAAACCCACACTTTTTTTTTTTCCCTAAAAGGAGAAACAAATGGAAAGAACAAGTGGCTACATTAAGTACTAAGAGATGTCGTGCTGGAACTGACAAAGAAAAACTACCTGAATTTTCAACCCCAAACAGCTTGTGTATTTAACTTTTAACAGTGAAATTCAGGACCAACTATTTCATGCTGAGCAGAGTCACAAATTAATTGGTTTTAAGTTCTGTTCTGGGGAGAATGGTCTGTACCACTTTTGAATTTTCAGCTCTGTGCAAGCTCCAGGCTAATCTCAATAACACAGCTAGCAAGTAAAATATTTTAATTAAAAATAATAATTGTAACAAATCATAAGTGGCCGGAAATAACAGCCAGTATCACTAAAGCTGTGATACACTGCCATTATGTAACATTGAAATGGACCATTTAGGATATAGCTATTGGTCTTACTAAGTAATTTTTAAAAATCAACAATTAAAATGCTTATATTACATTTATCTGATTATAACTGGCAAATATTTCTGCTTTTGCACTTTGAAATTATAGTATTGTTTACTCTGATTACTCCAAATTTTTAATCTTCCTCTGGCACACATAAAATCCTCACTAACTCAGCAGAGCTTTCTCTGAATTTATTCTCAGTCCTGTTTTCTCTCACAACTCTTTTTCACACTGTCCTGCTTCATATGTTTTGAATTTCTCATTCTGAAGTTTTTAAAACCATAAAGTTAATGGACTCAAGGACAGCAGGACCAGGGCAGAGATCATTGCCCTGTACTCAGCAGGCCTCGCCTCAAATGTTGCGTTCAGTTTTGGGCCCTTTGTTACTGGAAAGACACTGAGGTGCTGGAATGAGTCCAGAGAAGGGCAACTGAGCTGGGGGAGTGTCTGGAGCACAAGTCCTATGAGGAACTGTGGTTTTTTAGTCTGGAGCAAGGAAGGGTCAGGTAGTACCTTGTCACTCTCTACAACTACCTGAAAGGAGGTTGTAGCCAGTGGGAATTGGTTTCTTCTCCAAGGCAACCAGCAACAGGACAAGAGGAAATGGCCTCAAGCTCAGGCTGGACATCAGGAAGAATTTCTTCACACTGAAAGGGTGGTTAAGCATTGGAACAGGCTGCCCAGGGAGGTTGTGGAGTCACCACCCCTGGAAGTGTTCAAGAAATGACTGGACATGTCCTATAGTGTTATGGTTCAGTTGGGATGGCGGTATTCAGTCAAAGGTTGGACACAATGATCTTAGACATCTTTTCTAACCTTCATGATTCTATGATTCTTAGATGTTTCGGAAAACAATTACTGTAAAGGACAGAAATAACTATTTTAAGAACTCCCTCAGTGCACCCTCATGTTCATCCCACATCAGTAACTGTCAAGTTCTGAAAAGTTCCCCAGTGAAATCTCAACATACTCTCTGTATAATATTCACATCTATAGACATTCTGGAGAAGGCTGAGGAACATTTTTTTATATTCCCTATGTAATTTAACAGAGAGTAACCAGATTTTTTACTGAAATATATTTGAAAATTATGTTAATATTGCTACTAAAATGAATAAAAATAAGGAAAACCTTCCGGAAATGGTATCATTTTTTAATAGGTAATACTTTCTATTAACTTGTATTGTTTTATTTTCCAGTAATTCTTGTTTGAATTTTGAGTTTTGAGTTTTGGATTTGGGGGTTTCTTATTTGTTTCTTTGGAATTTTTGGGGTTTTGTTTTGTTCAGTTCAATTTGGTTTTTTCTGTGCACTGGGAAAGTTTTGTGATGGTTTTTGTTTCTGTTTCTTTCCTGTCAGTATGCCATCCAAGATACAAGGGAAAAATTCTACTGGGAAAATTTATGATACAGGAAGTAATTTTGTAGTTTTCTTCTCCATTGTTCACATGCATATATTTTGCTTTCATCCCTTTCAGGTATTTGAGCAGTTCATATAATGTTTAGGCATAATCAATGAAATCATAAAAGAAGCTGCTACAACTACCCAATATTAGTGACTAGTAACTCAAAAGACCTATAATAAACAAAACTGTACCCAAACTACTTTGAGGACTTTGAGTCTTCAACAGAAATAAAGCAAATGTATCCTGAAGAACCTGGTTTTCTTTCCATGCCTAATGATTACACATATATCACCCAAGTGATAAAACCCAAGCATTTTACATGCTGGGTTGACAGAAAAATCAGGCAATTCATCTCATTACAAACAGTAGCCGAGAAAAGTGGGTTTCAGACTTTATTATTGTCCATATTCTGCAACTGGATTTACTTATACAGTACTAGGCTACCTCTAATGTGGAGTTTGGCTTTGAAATGGGAAAGGAAAAAGCCATATACATGTGTCATCAGGGCTGTGTTGAATAAAAATGCTAGGAAAATTAACAGACTATAACTTAATTTAAAAATCCATGAGATGAACAAGTTATAAAAGTTGATTCTACTTTTGTGAAGTCCTCTGTGAGAGCCAGAACTTACATTGTCTTTTTATCTCTATCTTTTGACTAAATGGGCAGGTTGTTGTGATTAAGAAGAGCTTTCCACAACCAGTTTGAAATCAGGCATCATCCAAAATTTCTTAAACACATTAATGATAAATTTAAAATGCCTGAACCTAGACAGGAAGTTCA
The DNA here is from genome assembly GCF_021018805.1 of Prinia subflava. NCBI lineage: Eukaryota > Metazoa > Chordata > Aves > Passeriformes > Cisticolidae > Prinia > Prinia subflava. The sequence continues at coordinate 70,334,910 of NC_086249.1, read as the reverse complement.
CTGATTTTGAAATAATATTTTTAAAACAATAGTCCAGTGTGGGATAAGATAAAAAATATTATAAAACAGCTAAAAGCCTATATGAAAAGTTTTCTCAGGATGAGCAATGTAGTTCCAAGGTGAGAAATGGATATTTTAATTTCCAGTGTTTCGTTCTCAAACGAGTGCTATGAAAAAACATAAAAAGTGATAATGTATCTGAGAACCCAGATTCAAAATCAGGAACTGAATGTTTGAATATCTTGCAGTACCAAAATTTAAAAATGTGATATTACATTGAGATTTAGTTATTTAAAATCTAAAACTAAGCCTTAGCTCTAGTTAACTGAGGAGTGCTACAACAGAGTGAGGACATATACAGTTTATCTGCCGTAATCCAAGCATCTGAAGATCAGAAGAGTCTATTTTCTTAAGCATCTTCCACACCAATTACCTAATAGCAAGACAAAGTTCTCCAGAGATATGAAGAATTAGACTAGGGAAGGAACAAAGCACTTTTTTCTAACATATATTCCTCTTCTACAAATCATAGCCTGAAACCACTTAGCTCAAAAATCAGCATAATACAGCTCTCAGGAGACTTGCCTGATAAAATATTTGAGTTACTCCCCTCCCCCTCATTAAGGTCTCTAGCCTCTATATTGTACATTCATGCATGCATGAATTTAATATCTCATAATTCAGAATATGTACACAGGAGACAGAGTATTGATATGATAGGGAGCTTCACATCTCTATGCACCTTGACCTGCTGAACTAAAGCTGACAGTCAGTCAGCTGCAAACATTCAGTTGCAGTTCTCTGTAAAATACAGAAGCAATGAATATTAGATCCATCAACAGACTATACTAAGTCAGCTGTCATTTGGCCCATTTCTCACTACAGATTCTAGACATTATTCACCCTGGAGGCTTTCAGGATCTGTCTGATGTTTTTCTTTGTATCCCAGTACAGTGGAGTTTTCAGAAAGGATTATTTTAACTTGATAATCTGAATAATGATCTAATAGGGGGACAGCTGTGGCATCTCAGTCCCAGGGGCTATTGTCAATTAGTATGAATCTTAAACATATTCCCTTCATACTTTACTTGGCCTGTTCTTAAATAAAGGACAATACTCTCCAGGGGGGAAAAAAATGAGTGTTTGGCAAGGACCAGTGAAATGAACCTAAACAGAAAACCATGAGGAAACTTCAAGATTAATTAGTGAAAGACTGAGGAAAAGGAATCTTTGTGATGGGGAGACAATTGATTAAAAAAAAAAAAAAAAAAAAAAAAAAAAAAAAAAAAAAAAAAAAAATTGATCATATAAGGCACCAGAAGGGACATTGCAGCAAAAATGCAAGCTGTCAGATTTAAATCATTCATTACTGTTATAACCACAACTGTATTTCTCTATAAGCTACTCTGGGACTTTGGTGGTAGTTTTTTTTGTTTTTTGTTTTGGTTGTGGTTTTTTGGGGTGTTTTTTGGGTTTTTTTAAGGAAAATTTATGTTTCCAGAAAGTAGAGTCTTAGAAACGCTGTGTGGGGACATCAGCCTTGAGATGAGCAACTTCCTGTACCATATTGTGGGGCTAGAGTCTGCCTGTGTCACCCAGGAGATAAGGATGTGAGAGGACTAGGCAACACCATGGCAGGGGCAGTGCTACTCCCTGGACACCACAGAGTGTCTCTGTCTTTCACTCATAATCTATCTTTCAGTCTCTGTATGAACAAATCACAGCCACATCCTAAAACTTTATGGCTTTTTTTAGGTCCTGGCTATTTATTGAGGAAACTAGATGGTTTGAAATTAGTGAAATAAGGACTTTACATACAAGGAAATAAGGAACAGGCTGTTTCAGAGAAGTGGTGTTTGTGTCTCTCTCTCTCTGGTGGACCTCTGTGCACATAGGTCACAGTCCAAGAATCACTCATTGTGGAAGGGACCTCAGGCATTCTCTAGTCCTCATGGCAGTGTTGGCCCAAACAGGTTTCTCAGGGATTTATCATAAACCTCCAAGGATGGAGACTGCCTGTCTGGGAAAGTTCTCACAGCTGGTGTTTTCTAGAGGAAAAAGGTCATCTTATAACTAATTCAAAACCTCTGTTTTCAATTTAGGCCACTTTCACCATGCAACATTATGAAAAGCCTGGTTACATCTCCTTGATGATTTCACAGTAGGACCTAGGGTAGCTGTGACACGTCCTCAAAGCTACCTCCAACTCTGCCTGAAAGACAGCTGCTCCCTCAGTCTCTCTGCATGAACAGCCATTCCAGATGCAAACCACCCTCATGGCTGCTGCTGAACTCGCTGAAATTTGTCGGTCATTTCTGTGTTGAAGGTCCATAGCTAGGTACAGATGTTTTCTAATGAATGTTGGCTAAAACGAGATAATATATTTTTTTTAGTTTTCCTCACTTCTGCTGGAGTAGCCCCAGATGTTCTTCTCTTTCTCCACCTGGTTTAGGTTCAACTTGCTTTTCATCAGAACACCCAGCTCCTTTCTCCAGAGCTTTTCCTCAGCCAGGAAGTGCCCAGTGCACATCCGTAGAAGACTATTCCTTCCAAGCAGCAGGACTTTGCATTTGTCCTTGTTGAATTTGATAATGTTCTTGTTTGTCCACTTTTCCCCTTTTGTGTAGGTCCTCCTGTGAGACAGCTCTGCTCTGAAGCACACTGACTGGTGCCCCCACTCTCACATCATCTGCAAACTTGATGAGAGTGTTGTCTGTTGCTGTTGGTAGGGATGTTAAGCAGGAGAAGTCACAGGACAGACCTGTGCAGTACTTCACCTTTCACTGGCCTCCATCCAGAGCACCACCCATTAATCATGGCCCTCTCAGCTTAATCTTCCAAACAACTCTTTTCCAGATTCATTATCCACTCATCCATACTGTAATATCTTGGCTTGGGTTCAAGAATATTATGGAAGACAGTGTCAAAAACATTGCTAAAGTAGAGATAAATGACATCTACTACTCTCCCCTTGTCCACAAATCCATTCATTTTATTATAAAAGGCAAATGGTTGGGCAGGCATGATTTATCCCTTGAAAATCCTTATTGACTACTTCCAATAACCTTTATCTCCTTGAAATGTTCAGAAACATGTTCCAAGATTTACAGGGTTTTCATGAAGGTTGCTTCACATTCTTCCAGGGATGGAAGTAAAGCTATGTGTAGTTGCCTAGATGACCTTTTTGGTCTTTCTCACTTTTTTATGTTGCTGTGGCTTGCAGTAGGGTGATTTGTCTTATGCCATTTTTCTGAGTATTTTTGGTTTTCTCTGCTGGTTTTCTTTTAAATTAAATTGATCTATTCATGAATTAGAAAATCCAATAGAAGATCCACGTACTATTGTTAATACAGAATAATTCCTTGTTTATTACTTCTTCCATTCAGAAGAAAGTGACTACCAGGTGACAAATCTGTAAATAAAATTTTTCTTTTCATTGCCAGAAATCCTTCCTCTAAATTAAATGGTTAACTGCAACTGGTGATGGCAAAGTTCATGTTTTTTCAAGCTATCTCTGCGGAAACAAATGCCTGCTAAAAACTTTTTTGATTCTTTAAAGTATGCATAATTAAAAATTCTGGTTGAATATGTCATGAACACTAATAAAACTGGAACAATGAAAATCTTAAAGGTTCACATTTTTGTTCAGTGAAAAGAATGATCTCACTAAAAAAGACTCTCTTAATTTCTTATAAACCTAGAATAATATATTCATGGAAATTGTCACTTTACTGAATGTTCTGAAAATTTTACTGTTGGACCACCAAGAAAGTATAGAGTGGGAGTCCAAGTACTTTTGAACTGACACAAAATGTAATGAGTCAACCCCTTAAAGTATCATAAAGCTGGTCTTTTTTCTTTTTTTTTTCCTAATTAACACAGTTATGGGAAATCTGCCAAAGAACTAAATATAGGGATTGGAATAAAAAATTTAATTTACTATTCCTAAAGTCTGATCCTCTTTCATGTAGTTTTTTCTTTTTCCAGACATATATATCTCTTTTCTTGCCTTTCAAGTTATATTTGCTATTGTCTTTTTCATCACAGCCATGTGGGTTTTCTCCTCTCATTCTTAGATTGAATTCTTCTCCTTCTTTATGTTTCAGTCTCTCATATCTCAGACATGTTTTTATTTTCTTTTTTCTCCTTTCTTTCACTTTTAATTTTCTTCTGTGCCTCTTTTAGTTCATTTTGCCAATGGTACCCCAAACTCTATCCTCTTTTGTGGCTATGTTTGCCTTTCTCCTTTTATATTCATGTATACATGTCAAATATCCAGGAAATGTAATCCAGGAAAAATACACTAATACAACATAAGGAAGGATTGTCTGGAAAATTTGGATGAAGCTGCTTCCTTATTCATAAAAGTTTAGATAAACAGAAGGCTGATTTTAATGAGGAAATTCTAGAGTGATTCCATTTGTGTCCAATAGTTCAATGAAAAATATTTGTAATACCAGGTGGTCAATCTGAAGCTTTGTAAATCTTCACAAACAATGCTGGGTAATTCTTCTGAATACAATGTTTAAAACTGGAACATCTGTATGTGTTAGGTAATAGTGAAGTTTAATTTCAAGTTTAGCTAAAATTAGATAAATATTCTTTTAAAAACTATACTTCATAAGTCAGCCATCAGGATATTTTTAATTTATATAATATATAAACCTGGAATAAATTATACCAAGAGTTATGCCAGTTACAAGAACAATCAGCAGGTAATGTGGATAAGTGGTAATGCTAAAGTCTTTGTCAGTCATATTCCAAATAGATTTTAATGTCTCATCTTGTATCCCTTCACTCAGCAGAAGAGATATAAATGGTACAAGTGCACACAATTACACTACTTGTCCTTCTGCCAAACCATCTGAAACATGACTGAAGATTACAGACCTCACTACAGAAATGGCTGGGGGTTTTGATTTGTTAATATTAATTTCTCCAATGTAAGCATTTCAACTATCACAAAGCATTTAAAAAAGGTAGAGGGGAGAAAACTGAAAGTTCAGAGATTTATCAGAGATGAAGCACAAGGAGTGTGTCTGCTCCAAATAATGAAGAAAAGTGTTTGAAAAGGATTTGATGGAGACCAAATGCCCAAATGGAGATCAGTGACAAGCAGTGTCTGTCAGGGGTCTACACTGGGATCAATATCATTTAAAGTCTTTTTCAAACGCATGCAAGAGTGAGTGCATCCTCAGCAATTCTGCAAATAACAGAAAGTTGAATGGTGCAGCTGACATGCCTGAAAGGACAAGATGCTGGGATGCCATCCAGAGGGATCTGGTCAAGCTCAAAGAGTGAGTCCCTGGGAACCTCATGAGGCTCAACCAGACCAAGTGCAAAGTCTTGCATCTCGACTGGGGCAATCCCAGACAAGACTATGGAATGGAAGATGAATTTCTGTTTCACTGAATTGTGAGCAGCCTTGCAAAGAAGGATCTGAGAGTACAAATGGGTGAAAAGATTGACATAAGCTAGCTGAAGTTCAGAGTTTTAAATGTGGAAAGAGGTATTACCATTGAAAACTGATTCAAAAGGAATAGTTGAATATCTCAGCCTTTTCCATGTTGGTTGCCATAAGCCCCAGCCTGGGGGTGAAAGTTTTCTTCAATCTTCTTTTTCTGGCCCTTATTATTATTATTATTATTATTATTATTATTATTATTATTATTATTATTATTAATATCACTCACACCCCCTCACCAAATTCAGCTCCAGCTGTGACCTGTGTTCCTGATCCCATGCCTATACAGAATCACAGAATATTCCAAGTTGCACAGAACTCACAAGGGGATCATTGAGTCTGACTCCTGGACCTGCACAAGACAGCCACAAGAGTCCCACCATGTGCTTGAAAGCATTGTTCAAAAGCTTCTTGAACTCTGTCAGGCTGGTGCTGTGACCATTTCCCTGGGGAGCCTGTTCCTGTACCCAGCCACCCACTGGGTGAAGAATCTTTTCCTGATATCCAACCTAAACCTCCCCTGACACAACTTCAGGCCATTCTTTCTGTTCCTGTCAGCAGTAATTAGAGAAAACAGATCAGTGAAAAGGAAATTGTAGCTGCAATGAGGTATCAGTCTCCTCTCCTCCAGGCTGAACAGACCGAGTGACCTCAGGCACTCCTCATAGGGCTTCTCTTCTAGACCCTTCACCATCTTGGTTGTCCTCCTTTGGACACACGCTAATGGCTTTATATCTTTATTGTGACATCTAAAACTACACACAAAACATGAGGTGAGGCCACCCCGGCTCAGAGCACAGTGGGACAATCCCCTCCCCTGCCCAGCTGGTGATGCTGGCCCTGCTGCACCCCAGGACACAGCTGCCCCTCCTGGCTGCCTGGGCACTGCTGACCCATGTTCAACTTTCTCTCTACTAGAATCCCAAGGTCCCTTTCCACAGCACTGCTGCACTGCTGTCCAGCATCTAATTCCCCAGTCTGTACATACATTCATTTCCAGGTGCAGAATCCAGCACTTGCCCTTGTTAAGCTTCTATAATTAGCGAATTCCCAGGCCTGTAATTTATCATGGTCTCTCTACAAGGCCTTTTTGTCTTTGAAGGAGTCAACAGATTCTCCTAATTTTGTATCCTTAGCAAACTTGTTTAATGTCTCTTCAAGTCTTGCTTTAAGGTCCTTTCTGAAGTTGTTGAAGAGCACAGGGCCTAAGACAGGGCTCTACGGAACCCCACTAGTGACAGGTTGCCAGCATACATAGAGTGTTCCTGTATTTTTCTAAGGATGAACAGAAATTTCTTACTGGAACATGCTGGTCTGAAGTGTGATAAAAAAAACAAATCTACAATGCTTAACTTTTTGTTCATACACAAAAACTATTTCAAACTACCGTTTTCTCACTCTCACTTAACTTTACCTGAGCATTAATCTTGAACTGGGCATGCTTCCCAAAATAAACTATGAAATATATTTATCTTTTTCAACCTTACATCTTTTCTTTCCTTCTAAACTCTATTCTTCTGTAATTAAAACACATTTAGTCAAATAGAGAGCACTGCCTGTCAAGTGGCACACATAGAAAGAAGGGTTTAGTACATATATCCTTGGGCTCCTTTCCTCAAAAAGGTTATCTAACATTTTTTCTTTATAAAGTTTAGTTGGAAAAAGTTCCAGAAGTTACTTTCCAGAATAAAGTACAATACATTCTTTTTTTAAATATTGATTTTACCCTTCTGTTTGAAGAGGCCAACTTGTCATTTGAGATGAGTTCAGGAGAGTTCAATTAAACCTTGGGGCCATCAGGTCTTCGATCCAGTTTTGCATTTTGAAATATAGTGATGCAATGTCAAAAATGAAGCACCAAAAAATCTCACCTAATATAAAACAAAAAAAGAAAAAGAAAAAAAAAAAGAAAAAGAAAAAGAAAAAGAAAAAGAAAAAGAAAAAGAAAAAGAAAAAGAAAAAGAAAAAGAAAAAGAAAAAGAAAAAGAAAAAGAAAAAGAAAAAGAAAAAGAAAAAGAAAAAGAAAAAGAAAAAGAAAAAGAAAAAGAAAAAGAAAAAGAAAAAGAAAAAGAAAAAGAAAAAAAGAATTAAAAAAAAAAAAAGAAAGAACATTCATGCCATTGCTCAGACTTAGGAACCATAATTTAAAGGCAACCAGTTAATAGCAAAATCTTTAGATAAGTAGTTGGATAAACAGTATCTATTGCGCAGCTTGTATTGGTTGTAATCTCTCACAAGCCACGTTTTGAAAGCTGTTTAACTTAGAAGTTTTAGTAGTGACTAGTGTCAGTGTATTGAGATACTGCACATTCAGAAATCAGTGTCAGATTCACAAGATCCCATAAAATTTGGCTGAAACCAGAAAGGAGAACACGTATCATGTATCAAATTTAGCTTCAGATTTTTCAATATGATTTTACTGTCCATGTTATTTAATGTATTTTGTAGTCTAAAGGACACAGGCTAGATGTGTGAGAAAACACACCAGTATAGAAGCGAACAAGCTATTCTAAGCTGTGTATATTACACTTCTTCATTAAAAGTCAAAACTATTATTCTTCCACCTTTCTTGCTGAAATTATTCTGGTCATACCCAAAAATTAACAGACATGTTCCCGGAAAAAAATCAGATTGTAGATGATTCATTAACTAGAAAGAAGTTGCAGTTGGTGATAAATGTGAACTTCAGTAACAGTCTGGCTAGCTTTACTGAATATACTTTACATTTGGAAGTATTGTTCAGATCTGACTGATGGTCTGTGAAATGCCAGTACTTTGAATTAATACCTTCAAGAAAGAAGATTCTAAAGTATATTCTTCAAGGTATTACAATTTAATTAAATTTTCATATAGTTTTATTTTTCTATTAATTTAATTACTTAGATATATAGATTTAAAAAAATGCGAGTCTGGTAAATAAGAAATGCAAAACCCATTTTCTGCTAGCTATTTGATATAGCTCTGATTTTAAAATCCTACTGTATCTAAGAGTCAACTTAATAGAAGTGTTCCTCTTCTTACCAAACAAGAAAAATGCACCATATAATGCACAAATAATTCCTGGCTAGCTTCCTGCAATAAGATTCTCTATACCCTGATTCTTTTTTTTGTCATACAGGAGAATTTCACTGTTCACTTTGTCTATGAATAAAATCCTAAATCTTAAACACCACAACTCATAACAACAGCTCAGAATCCCACTGAGAACCCACGCAGAGAGCTCCAATAAGAAAAAGTAATCAGACCTATTAATTTTTGCTATGTTTTTATAACCCCCAGCTAACATAAACCCTGAATGTTTTTTCCATCATTAATTTTCCCAGCATTATTTTTCTCCTCAGCTAATAAATTGGTATTTTAAATCAATGGTAACTTTATTTCACTGATAAGCTAATAATTCAAAATGTATTTATTCACATTATAACCAAAACGGAAATTCTGCTTTTCAGAAGCATTCTATTAAGCTGCTTTTAAAAATATAAGGAATACTTACCACCTGAAGATAAATTTCTCTTAAATATATGCTGGATTAAAAACCAATAACAGGGTCCATTCTTTTCCTTCATAGATATTGGAAAGGTTTTATGAGTGTTAGGTAGAAAATGGAACTGTCAAAATGGAATATAGATAAATTTATAATGAATTAGGGCAAAGATTTTCAGTAATGAAAAATGAAAATTCAAAATTTTTAGACTCCACTGCACTGAAACTCAGCAGACCTATTCAAATGTTCTTGGTTTCCTCTCTTGGCTTGTGAGTCATGCTACCACAATCTTTAGGAACTTTGAAATAAAATTTCCTCATTTAATTGAATTGACGCATAATACTCGGGTGAACTCTTTGTTATGTTACAATCAAAGAATCTCTAATACTTATCTTTTACTAGTAACTAATCTTTAAAAAAAAATCTTATCTATTTAAAAAGAAATAAGAATTACCTATGGTTTGTAATTTTAACAGCTAAATAGTGTTCAAGAGTCTCAAACACGTGCTTGCAGAGAGGTAGGAAGTTTCTTTGGTGGTGGTCTATACCTAATACTTCAGCTATTAACAACTAAACTATGACTATGTTTCAAAAGCTTTCATCAGTTAAACCCTTTGCTCTTTCTGAAGATATTTGGGTGGAAATGTTAGAAAAATTGTTACTTTTTCCTGACCCTCAGCCAAAAGAGTCTTACACACACCCCACTTTAGGCTGGTTTCAGTTTGCTGTGAAACAAAAGTAACACTCAAGAGGAAAAGGAGAGGGTAAAATAGTGCACACATTGCTGATTTGGTGTTTGAGAAAGCCATCAAATAATAACATTTTCTCCATTTCTTTCCCTAACTCTTCTACATATGGTGACAGCAATTTATGTTATAGTTTTCACCCTACAACAAATCTAAGATTTCTTGACATGCTTACTTTTCAGTGTGTAACCAATCACCAGGATGTAATCAAAAGTCTAAAAAGCTGATTTAAAGGTATTTAAAAAAATTTTAAAAAGACTTCCAGATTTTAAAGTATCAATCTTATCAAAATTTCTGTAGTCTGTTGATAAAATAATAGTTTTAGACTAGATATAAAACTGCTTTGTCACATGTCAAAATTCTATTCTGTCATTAGTTACTCAGAGCTCAAATATACCCATTAAATAAACCAGGAAAGGTCATTATGTGAATCAGTGAATTAACGGGTGCTTCTGTAGAATCATAAAATCCATAAGGTTGGAAAAGACCTCTAAGATCATAAAGTCCAACTTCTGACATAATACCACTATTCCTACTAAACCATATCAAAATGTGCCCTGTCTAGTTATTTTTTGAACACTTCCAGGGATGGTGATTCCACTACATCTCTTGTATTATCATGACTCACAAATGTAACAGGGAAAAAATATATATAATTGTTTGACCTTGAATTGTAGCTCACAATTTGTTTTATGTGACTCATCTAATAAAGTATTCTCAGTATATAGGGTTTGGCACTGGCTCTTTGAAACATTCCAAATTTGTAGAATTATGCTCTACATTTGAAAAAGTTCCACTGGGTTTTTTTCGCCTGCACTTGAATAATACATTTTGAGTTAAGTGAGGTCAAAATTATGCAACAGAAAATTCCTCCTCAGTAAGATAAATCAACAAGATGAATTAGACAAATCTGCAAGACTGAAATTTAGCAAGAATTCTTTTGGAAATCTATGCATAAAATCATAATGCTTTAACCAGTTGCTGAATGATCAGCACATTGAATGAAGAGATTCAATTGCTCAAATGAAGAGATATGCAGGTATTTTTCATTTGTGGTGTCATTAAAATAATACTTTTGCCTTTCCTCTTTGTCACACATATAGCCATTGTCTACAGAAAAGGAGAAAATAATGTCACAAGACAGTTTATAAGGGTCTACTGTAGATTTCAGTATTTTAGAGGTTGAAAAGAATATATTACAGTAACTGAGGAAAAAAATCCTGTTTCCTGACCTCATAGTTTTCTCTTGACAAAAAAGAGAATCGTTTTTGGAACAGCTGAAATCTTCCAGATCATCAAAATGGCTTCTCTTCTTGATCTCATAAAATGTAAGTCTGGTAATTCATGGCATGTGCTGTATCACCTTCCTGTTCTGCTCCCCTCTCTACTTACAGTGTAACTGAATAGCAAGATAACTAGAGATAATTTTTTTATGAGTGAAGGAAGCATGTTGGTCTTATTCTGGAGTCACTTCTTCAAGAATAATCCAGGAATAATATTTCATATAAGAATGATAATTTAGGTAAATTCTGGATGTGTATGGAAAGGAATAACTAAGTTATATAAATGTGTATAACACAGATTGTCAAATGCAAAGATTTTCCTCAGAGATGTTGATAATCCTTTTGCAAAATACATGAAGTAGATTTTTTTCCATAATTACACTTATAATATTTCTGATCATTTTTTCTTAATAAACCTAAATCTATGCTTTTTAACAGCCTTATCATATGTATAAATATATCCATATTTCTTGTGGGCTGTAATCTCTAGGTCTTTGATTGGTTTTCTGTCTCTTTTTCCACCTTCATTATTTTCTGGAGTGGTGGTTCAGTTTTCATGGATATTTTAAAAACAGGTCTTGTGGATGCAGCTAGCTTTGAAATAGAAGAGTAAAGTTCAGCTACAAATGCAGAAAAGAAGGAAACTTGAAATAGTGTTCTAACACTGTGCCTTAATCAGGCTGCATTAATTATATCTGGTGGGGGAAAATATCACTTAAAAATTATATGCTGTGCATGGTGTTACAGCAAACATATATTGCTGAGTTTATGCATCAATTGGATTTTTCTAGCTCACTGAAAATAAATATAAATTATCTTGTTTTCACAACATTAATGAAGATTTGATATCTTTGGTGATATAGGAGCTAGCTTCTTCTCTTTCCCCTTTGCCTCATAAATCTTGCTGAGAAAGGTGTAGTTACTTCAATACATTGTTGATTTTTATACCATCTTCTGGGGTCAGGATAATGAGTTACAAAAATTATATTGATCTCATACTAGCTAGGTAAATCTTCCATGACCTTGTATTTTCTTTTCTTCCTCTCATCCCCTGTCCCCTTTAGTTTCCTTTATTAATTTTTCTAACACATCCTAGAGTAAGCTGCTCTCTGTATACAAATGATTCAGGAAGGCTGAAGATAAAAAAAGCATGTTACCTATGTGCTGCATTGCAATAAAGTTCTCTTCACAGGTCCTCTAAGTATAGGTAAGTTCAATTACACAGTTGTTAATTTATGGTCTTACCCCTAAAGTACTGATGTTCTTTCACTGCCATTCTTCCTTCTTTCTTGAATGAACTATGGGAAATAGTAGGACAAAAAGACCATTTTAGTATAAGCTTGCATAATAATCTCACTTTGATCTTCCACAGGAGTTCTGCAATCTTAAATAATTATCATAGAAAAAATGCTGCTTTTCCTCAAGATACTACTGAAGAAAAGAGCATGTGTTATTGCCCACAGTCAAAAAACAAATGCAGGCATTTTACTTTTTGTCACAATAAAGGTTTCAGAACTTCACAGTGATAGGAAGGGTGATGTTAACAATGCAAAAGTAAAAACAAAGACCAAAGTACCTCCTGCAAATAGCTAACAAACCTATTAAATTCCCAGACATTTTCTTGAAAACTGGATTACTCTAAGCTTTATATATATTCTGAATGAAATAGAAACCTTTTTTGGTGAAGATAATGTGTGAGACAATCACAGGTTTATAATAGTGTGGTCATAGAAAACAAATACTATTTTCTAGACTTCCATGATGAAATGTAAGCAAATTCCTCACCAGCTTTTTTTTTTTCTTCTTTTTTTTTTTCTTTCTTTTCTTTTCTTTCTTTTCTTTTCTTTTCTTTTCTTTTCTTTTCTTTTCTTTTCTTTTCTTTTCTTTTCTTTTCTTTTCTTTTCTTTTCTTTTCTTTTCTTTTCTTTTCTTTTCTTTTCTTTTCTTTTCTTTTCTTTTCTTTTCTTTTCTTTTCTTTTCTTTTCTTTTCTTTTCTTTTCTTTTCTTTTCTTTTCTTTTCTTTTCTTTTCTTTTCTTTTCTTTTCTTCTCTTTTCTTCTCTTTTCTTCTCTTTTCTTCTCTTTTCTTCTCTTTTCTTTTTTCTTCTCTTCTCTTTTTTTTCTTTTTTCTTTTCTTTTCTTTTCTTTTCTTTTCTTTTCTTTTCTTTTCTTTTCTTTTCTTTTCTTTTCTTTTTTCTTTTCTTTTCTTTTCTTTTCTTTTCTTTTCTTTTCTTTTCTTTTCTTTTCTTTTCTTTTCTTTTCTTTTCTTTTCTTTTCTTTTCTTTTCTTTTCTTTTCTTTTCTTTTCTTTTCTTTTCTTTTCTTTTCTTTTCTTTTCTTTTCTTTTCTTTTCTTTTCTTTTCTTTTCTTTTCTTTTCTTTTCTTTTCTTAATTCTATAACCTGCTTAGCAGTTCTGGCACTTTTATTCTTTCTAAGATTTTCTCTTATTTTGGTAGTATTTGTCAACTGACTGCTACAGAGAAGAGGTAGGGAAATTAACAGTGAGTGTGGTATTTTGGAGATATTTTTGTTCCCTTCTTGTTTGTATCACTTTTTACTCTTCTGGGCAAGACTTGAAAATAATGGACATTCTCTAGAAATTCCTGTGTTTTTTCTTCTGACAATATATATTTAAGTCTTGGGCAATGGCATGGGACGAAAAGATTCACCTAATAAAACAAACTCAAGAAATATCTGTTGTCTTGTAACCCAAGCAAATGTTTCCAAATGAGGAAAAGGGGGTTCAGTTTTATGGAAAAGCACCAGAACTTTCTGTGTTTCTCTCACTGTGGGTGGCCCAGTGCCAGCACAGGGGCACTGGTTGTGCTTTGGAAATGTTTCTCCAAACCTGTAGCTGTTTCTACTGACAGCAAGCCAAATTGATCGATGTGTACTGAAGAAGGAGCACAGAGATGCTCAGGGCTTTTTGGGGTGTCTTAGCTAGGTGTCAGATGCTTCTCTGACACCTGTGCACTGCTTTTGTTCTGTTTTTGTATCATTTGTTTTCTTCTCTCTTATTAAACCCTTTGCTTTACAAAACACACCTGAAGAGCTGTCTGGCAAATATTATTAAGCCATTTCTGAGAAGTTGCAGGCCAACCCTCAGGACTTGGTTCATCTTCATGGACTCATTACACACTGGCCTCATGTAAGATTGTATCAAATATCCTTAAAGAAATCCTTGTTTGCAGATACAAAGCCACAAGCACTTTTAAGCAGCTTTATTGGGAAAAAAGTTACCTAATTTTAATATATTAATAATTAGAAATGAACAGCATTATTGCCACAAAAAGGAAGCTGTGTATTCACAAATCATACAAATTCAGAAATCATATTCATTAATAAAGACATTGTTAAAACACAAGAATAGCCAGGTATTTTTTAAATTATTGAATGTTAGCAAAAAGACTTTCAAGGTAATACTACAGAACCTAGAGAAAAGGTAGACCTTGTTGCCAAATGGTCATATGTATTAAATAAAAATAGAAACACAATCAATATCAGTCACTGAGAAAATAAAATTACTTAAAACAACCACATTAATTTCTCAAATCTAGTGGTTATTTTCCCTCCACAATGTTCCCACAGCTCTTGTCAGGTAGATTCAGTCACTGACCAAAACCAACACAATTAAAAGAAAAAAAAATTCAGATGTATGATGCCTGTTTCAGAAATGGGATCCTTTTTCTCTGTATTTTGATGATGTGAGTCAGTAATCAATGTTTTATCTTTTTTTTTTAAAAAAAAATTAATAATTATACGAAGCTTAGAGTTGAGCAGAATAAGCCAAATATATTCTATCAACCTTCATCTGCAATTTTTTTGTACTGTAAAGAGAAGTAATTTCCAGTTCATTCCTTTAGAAAAAGAGTATCTCTTAAGGGTACAATATTTTGATTACTACATAAAAATACAAAAAGATTTGTTTTACATACTTTCCATATCCTGAGGTAAATTTAAACCTAGTAAAGTGGCTGAGCCAGAAGAAAAATCTTTATCAATCTTCTGAAACTGATGCAATGAAAAAGATATTGAATATTCCTTCTAGGTGTAAAATTTTCATCAACTTCCTTTTATCTCACCAAAATATTTAAACTGTTAATATTATCGCTCTGCATAAAAATCAGTGTTGTAACAGACTTACAACAAACACCATACAAGAAGCTTATGAGCTGCAAACACAGAGACACATAAAATATTACAACTTGAATTCTCTTTCAGAATTTAATTTGTAGATGCTCGAATTTTCTGGTTTCTAGACCTGCCATTAGATAAGGGAATATTTGTCAATCCATGTGATTGGAACTGTGGTAGTGCACTGTGCTTGTGACACAAGAATAGCAGGCTATCATACTGATGCTCCACTCCATACTACTAATTAGGAAAGTGAGAAGAGACAGCTTTAGGTGTTATGCTTCACAGCAGAAGAATTGTTCGAAGAATTCAAATAAAAGGTGGTCTCTTGACTTATGTTCTCATTATACTGTATCCAGAGATCACTCCTTGAGACTTCATTCTGATATTTTGATTTAGATGGGTAGTCACTCTGAAAAAAACCCACTAGGATTGTGGAAACTTAATAGTCTGCATCCCAATGTGATAGTCTTAAGGGTAAAATGGTGATTTCATGATGTTACTATGAAAGGCATAATTTCCAGTATGAGCCCTAATTAAACAAATATCAAATGGAATCTTGCTTGAAACAGCAGTCAGTAAATATGCAGAAAGTATTTAGGCAGGAAAATAATTAAAAGATAAAAAATATTGTAATGTATTTCAAAAATGTTACTGAACAAATGTCATTTATGAATAATTTCCATAGTGCTGAATGTATATCATATCTTTTTACCCAACATAAAGGAAGAAATCTCTGGTAATACAAGTGACACTATGCAAGCTGTTGATTTAAAAGGTCTGCAAGGGATACTGAGCTACCTCTCCCTCTTCTGTAATAGCAATTTTGAAAGTAGCCAAAGCAGTGTTCCTTTTAAAACTTGCTGTTACTGTGCTACTGTTATTAGTTGGGCTGGGAGGCATTTAAACAGGAAAAGAGTGAGCTGGAAAACACTCACAAATTCTCAGTCCTGAGCCAGGCTTTGACTAATAGAGCTAACTAAAAAGTAAACAAAGCAACAAATAACACTACCACCACAATCCCCCCCCCCATACACACAAACCCCTCAAATGAACAACTCCCCTTAATAAATATTTAAATTCTTCAGTCAAAATTATGTGGACTTTAGGCATTTCAGGATCAAGTGGCTGTCCTGAAGACCTTGATTGGTGGTTCCTTAGACTGGATTTATCTTATCTTCAGCTAGTTCAGCTTGATGAGCTTTAAGAGTCAGCTGGCCCCATGTGGACACAAAGCTGTAGAGGGAAAAAAATAAAAACATCACCATCTCCCTATCTATTACTGGAAATAGCTGTTTTTCAGAACCGCTACCTTAGTTTTGGTGAATACCTTTCTTAACAGGTGAAATATTCTTTCATTATATCCCCAGATCCCAGCACTTCTGTAATACTATGGTAAATAAGGCTCATTTAGCTTCGGAAGACTAAACTCCATACCATGCTAGGCACTGACCCACACAAGTATATGTTATAAGATACCTCCTACTAAAATCCTCATACATCGATGGACTTAATAGGAATTTCATTTGCTCATGCATTTGAAACTCTGTGCTCAAATTGAAACTCCAGCTGTTTTGATTGTACTGTGCATGATTCCTCATCTGCTTTTCACTTATTTGCTTATGTTTTTATAGAACCACAAAAAGTTCTGTGTTTGAAGCAACCTTTAAAGATCTACTTCAAGTCTCTTACTGTGGACAGTGACACAGTTCACTAGGTCAGCCTGCTAAAAAGCCCCATTCAACCCTGAACACTTATTGTGGTGTGACAGCCACAGCTTCTCACTCTCGCCATAAAATATTTCCTGCTTATGTTCAATTTAATTATCCCTCTTCCAGTTTGAAACCATTACTCCTTGTCTTGTCACTTCATATTGGTCTTCATAACAAAGCTTATCTCCACCTTTTTTTAAGACTTTTTTTGTACATTGGAAGGCCTCAATAAGGTTCCCTCTCCAGGCTGAACATCCCAAGCAATCTCAGCCTTTCTTCACAGGAGAAGTGTTCCCTCTTTCTGACCGTTTTTGTGAGCTTCCTCTGGACCTGCTCCAAGGTGCTTATGTCTTGCTTGTACTGTTGAGTTCAGAGTGGGGTGCAGTACTCTAAGTGGAGTCTCATGAGAGTGCGGTGAAGCAGAGAGGAAAAACCACCTCCCTTAATCTACTGCTGGCCACAATTATTTTGATGCAGCCCAGGTTGTGACTGCCTTCCTAAGATGAAAATTCACATTTCCAGCTCATATAGAGGACTTTCTACTTGGCCTTGTTGTATTCACGAGGCTCATTTTGACCAACTTCTACAGGGTGGCAAGATCCCTCTGGACGGCAACCCTTCCCTGAAGACTAGCATTCCTTCCATGTTTCTTCAACAACAGACAGGCACTTGTATCTCTGTTTCTGGTGTAAAAGTGCAAAGGTGGAGGACATTCACAATGCTTCCATAAGCACACATTAGGGTGAGTGCTTATTAAGATGGTTTTTGTTTCTTTTTTTAAATTTGGAGGATATCTACTGCTTGGCTGAAGGTGTGAAAAACATCTTCTATCCAAAAGAAAAGTTATTTATTTCCTTCAAAAAGAAAATAGGATTCTTTTATGTGAGTAGAACATCAAGTATTTCAAAGAGATATAATTTCCCAGTACTATGGGTGAAGTCTGCATGACTGGGAAATAAGCATCAGGTCAGTCTGCTTTTTAATATGACCTAGGATTAAAAGAGTATTTGTGATTGAAATTGTCATTTATTAGTACAGTATTATTTTTCAGGGTAAGTCGATTCAGATCCCAGTATAAATTTCAGGATTGCTAGGAAAGATATAATTTTCATGAAGTGTCAAGGCAAAAAAATCATGCTTTATATCCCCTATGTATTAGCTAATCCACTGTTTTGAGAAGCTCCTTCTGAAGACTTATCTCATAGAAATTTTAATCTCTATCAGCAGTTCTCCTAATACATACTCCCAGTTGTGAGTGTATCCCCGTTTCTTGTTTAGTAATTTATTCTATCCTGGGATTTTTGTGAGGCACTAAGAAAAAAAAATAAAGAACTAGAATAAAATATATAGGAAAGCCAAACATCTCAAAGAAATGGGCTGGCAAGTAGCTTTCAGTAGCACCGGTGACCAGCTGGATGTACAGTGCTCTTCAAGCACTTTGAAGTTCTGAGACTTCAGAGTTAAGGACAATCATAGGACCATTTATATGACCAAAATAAAATTAATTAGCAAAGTTAACTCTGAAAACAAATTAAAAAAATATATTTTAAAAGACACAGGAGGGAAATATATACATAGGGAACAACATAAGAAGCATAAGAATTGCCATTTGACCTCTTTCTTTCTGGCAAAATGATTATAATATCATTATGTTTCAGGAACCTAAAAAATGTTTGTAAAAAGTATTCTTATGACAGGCACTTCTTTAGGGGGAAAAAATCTTACCTCAACCTGTTGCAAGCGGATATCAGGAAAAGATTAAATTAACACCTGTTCCAAGAAGAGTTATATATAAAAAGAGAAAGATGGCTCTCATATTCTTAAATTCTGAAAAGACAAGTCATTTCTTGGAGTGTATAATATTTTTTCTTGAGGACTAATGAAAGTTTTATAGTTCTGTAGTCCAAGAGTCAGGACAAAACAATTTTATTTTAATCTACTTCACAAAAACAAACAAACAAACAAAAACCCCAGAAAACAACCCTACAAAACACCATAGATCTCAGCTTCTTAAATATGGTACTATAAAAATTTAAAAGAGACATGTTAATTTAAAGGTTGGAAGAACCACAGAACAACAATATACACATGGCAGGTGTACTAGATGTTTGTCTTCTTGAGGGGTGTTTATTTTGTTTTAAGATTAGGATTTTTCATCAAGGTTTATTTCTAGCTGGAGATGACTGAAAGACATCTGTTTTTTGTCTAAAGGACGCATAAGGACACTTTATCAGAATTAACTAATAGAATGATGTGGCTTGAAGATGTATTGAATAAGAAGCACTTATTAAATTTCAATTAATATTGGAACAGCTGAGCTCACAACCCATTGCACAGCACCTGTATTACAACCTAGGACATTCCCAGATTCTTTCTAAGATCTCATTCAATGTTTTCACTAATGCACCTACTTGAATTCAAGAATTTTATGTGGGTAGATCTTAAAAAAGTTTCTGAGCTGTTCTGATTCAGGACTGACTGATGTTACTTAAAATATTCTGACATAATGAAAATGAAATTTCTTTCCACAAGACGCATTCAGTGGGAAAAAAGATTGTATCAGATATAAGCAAACCTACAATTTAATAATTTTATCTACTTTTTCTCCTTACAACACAAATGCAAAGTTAGATATGTTTCTAAAGACATTGTCACATACAGTACTGTCTGCAATCATGACAAGTTATTAAAATTTTAAAAATCCCCACTTTTGAACAGAATTTATCATTATTGTTTTTGGTGTATTGCTCTTAGACAGGACACTCAGAGAGCACATTTACAAACTTTTAGTCAGTCTTTAGTTGTAAAAATAAATGTTGAATGGCTCTCTTTGATCTGTATATATGGAACTATAGATGTGAAATATACATCACTCTACCTATAGCACACAAGGTCCCAGGCTCTTGTGTTTGTCCTGCATACAGCAATCCATTAAACCTCACGTCATGCAATCAGTAAGCATAAACTCCTTGGTGTCGTATATGTGCCAACAAAAATCTCACTGCAGTAGCTGAAATGCTTTAATGGATGATTGATACGAAGGGCATAAACATCCTTCATGCTCATGCTGACAAAGTTTTTCAGCAGTACAGTGTTCTCTCTCATAAAATGAAGAACAAAACTGAATATCCAGCCCAGAAAGAACAGAACAAGGTACTACATTTCCAGACATGTAACGTTGTTTAACATCTTTGTCAGTGATATGGACAGTGGGATTCTGTGCTCCCTCATCAGATTTGTCCACAACACCAAACTGTGTGATGTGGTTAACATACTGGAGGCAAAGGATTCCATCCAGAGGGACCTTGCCAGGTAAGTCCATGTGAATCTCACGAAGTTCAACAGAACAAAGCATAAGGTCCTGCACCTGGATCAGGGAAATCCTTAACACAAATATCTGCTGGGTGGAAAGTGGATTAGAGGCAGCCCTGAGGAGAGGGACTTGGGGGTGTTGATGAGAAATTTATAACCCAACAATGTGAGCTTGCAGTGCAGAGTGCCAGCCATATCCTGGGATGCATTCAAAGCAGCATGGCCAGCAGGACGAGGAGGGTAATCCTGTCCCTCTGCTCTGCTCTCCTGAGACCCTACCTGGAGTGCTGCATCCAGCCCTGGGGCCCCCAGCATACACAGGACATGGAATGTTGGAGCGAGTCCAGAGGAGGCCACGAAGAGGATCAGAGGGCTGGCACAGTTCTACTGTGAGGAACAGGCTGAGAGAGCTGGGGCTGCTCATCCTGGAGAAGAGAAGGCTCTGGAGTACCTTAGAGCAGCCTTCCAGTACCCAAAGGGGGTTACAAGAGGGTGGGAGAGGGATGTTTTGCAAGAAGCCTGTAGTGATAAGAGAAGGGGAATGGCCTCAAACTGAACGTGGGTAGGTTAGGGTTAGATGTTAGGCTTAGATATGAAGAAGAAATTCTTAACTGTGAAGGCAAGGAGGAACTGGAACAGGTTGCTCAGAGAAGTTGTGGGTGCTCCACACCCCTAATTTTTCAAGGCTAAGTTGGATAGAGGGCTGAGAAACCTGGTCTAATGGAAGGTGCCCCTGCCCAAAGCAGAGAGGTTAGAACTAGATGATCTTTAAGGTCTCTTCCAACCCAAAACCTTCTGTGATTCTATTCTTTAATTAATCAGACAAAACTTAGGAAAAAATAAATTAAACTACTAAGAGGTGACAAGAAAAATATTAAGAATACAAATGAATATGTCCAGAAGCGAGCATCTGATAAGAAAATATAGGCTTAGAAAAATTACTAAAACTGGAGGTCAATGAGGGCAAATACAACAGGAGGCTTATGAAGTTGAAATGTAGAGAAAAAGAAGCTGTGCTGGAACAAAATTTGCCTTTGTTTTCAAGTGGTCAAATTCTGATCAGTAAGGAAGTTATGTTTGGTGTGAAGTTTCTGAACACAAGTTGTGGAATTCTCTTTATTGCACTGCAAGAATAAGTCCTTTACATGTTTTACCTTTCAGTCCTATTACTGTTATTCAGATTATCTCTGGTAGTTTCAACATTAATTTTCATCTGAAAAGAAAAAAAGCAGCCCCATGAATTTTGTAATTACTTCAAATTTAATCAATTTTTATTTCACTTCTGAATGCTTGGCAGCTTTCCTGAGACTATATTTGTTCACCTGTAACCTTCTCTGCTTCTGAAATATTTTACTTGTATATTTTTGTTGATCTCCTCAGTGTCAACTCCTAGTTTAGATTTGTTATTTCATACTGAGTTATTTGATTTCTTGTCTGTTAAGATTTGTTTTATTCCAATGGGGTTGTGACCGGTATAAATGAATTTTTAACTTCCTCTGGAATGAATTTTCCTTCAATCCATAGATTATAGTTTAGAACTGAAAAATAAAAGGACATATTTACAAAGCATCTGCTACTTGCATAGTATAGTACTTTTGTTCAAAACAAAGATTGTTTGAACTTTCATGAGTGATCATACCCCATAAGTTTTCCCATCAGCTGTCATTTAAAATCTCGAGCTTGTTTTCCAAGGCTGTATTGTATAAAAACTGAAAAGACAAGTTAGTTTATATCTTTTAATAGAAAATTAAAGCTCTGGTTGCCACACATAGTTGCTTACAATCACATGTGCTCGTATATGAGAAACATGAGCAAAATAAAAAATAGAACCCCAAAATACAGTTTAAAATGTTGCTAAAGAAACTAATTTATTGAAAAATACATTAAAAAGGTAGTGTTATTTTTTTTCTTATGCCCCATTCCCAAAATTATGCCTAAAGAGGACATATTTTCACAAAAAGTGTGTAAATATAATACAGACCTTAAATCTGTGGAACCTTTATTCTATATTGTCTTTTTGAGGTCAGTTCAATTTTTAAACAGGTAAGTATTTCTTAAAGATATTTTCAAGCTGATAAGGAATAAAAAATGCTCACCAGAATAAATAATTAGCTGCATTAAGCTCTTTTATTTACCAATTCTTTTGGATTAATATTATGTTTGTATGTTCACTTGTTTGCTTTTAATGAAGGAAATAAGGGTAGTCATTGCAGGGTATTTTAGCATCCTCAGTGTTTAGCAAAGTCCCAGAAATGTTGACCTGTGTGATCAAGTGAAGGTAGTGCTGTGAGTTTCCTTCTGCACTCTGAACCAACACTGCTGTGCAAAGAGAGTTTCCTCCCTTCCCTGCAGCAACGCCTGAAATGTTTTGTACCAAGCTGTGCAGTAGAATGAGTGGAGTGAGAGGTAACTGTGAATACCAAGCTGTGGTCCAAAATGTCCAGGATTGTAGTGTTTTGCTTTCTCATGGATTTCCAGTCATATACAAAGGCTGTGTTTTAATTCTCTTTACACAAACAGCTGTTACCTTCTAGAAAGTAGTGTAAAAGCAGGAAGGAAGAAAGACTTCAAAATATCATGCCAGTAAGGAAATTACAGGACCTGGATGAGAAGGTAAGGGGTCAAGTGCACACAACGGGACTTCTAAATATAACCATGAATGGGTGGAAATGCTTGGAAATTCAGCAAGAGTAATGGCATCTTCTAGGGAAAGAGCTCCAGTGGTCCTTCTGCCCAAGTCATCAGCTTTTACTGAGAGCCCACGATTAGCCAGAGAAGTAGCCTATTAAAAAAAATTGCTGTCCTGCTTCTATCTTGATTTTAATTGCAGTGTCTCACTCAGTAGTATTTTATCAAAATAAACTCAGCTTCTCAAAAGTCTGAGTGGCCCTATGTATCAGAAGAAGGGACTGTCACATAGAAGAATAAGAACATTGATTTCCCATGATTGTTTAAATTTCTCATGGATATACATATTGCCTCTTTCTTTGTATTATATATAAGTAGTACCATTATGTCAGCCTTAGAGAGCTGTTGAGTATGAGAAAATTAAGAAATAGTTTAGGTGTAAAAAATTCCTCAGCAATCCTCATATACATCCTGACCAATGATTTATACATTTGCCCAAGGTTTGCTCAAATGCTTCATTCAATTAAAAAAAAAAATATTTAGAATTGAAAAATCTCCATCTTGTATAAAAATAAGTTATTTATATTCATTCTTGTCTGCTCACTTCAGGATAGGAGTGTGAAAGCAACATATTTCTATTAAAATATTTATAAAATGAACTAGTAGCTTTCATAGAGGAATTTCCCTGTTTATTCTGTTTGGAAATGGTAACAAGTAGGCTTGAAGGAACACTTAACCTTTAAAATAAGGAAATTAAAATTCTTTACCACGCACTGCTAAATGCTAAAGCTGAAGTTTCCTTTGCTAATTCACATAATAATAATGCCATGCAGAATATTTGTCATAAAATTCAAAGTTATTTTTTTACAAAACACTTTCAACCACCCTGAAGAGACACCTTAAATGATGTCTATTCACTCTAATAATGAAAAAGGAACAAACATTCTATTGTGAAAAGATGAACCACATTTCAGGCACAATTCCCTTTGCAAAGGAGAACTATTTAAGTAATTTGTCATGCATTTTTGCATGCTTGTTTGTCTCGTCAGAGTACACGTGAACAGATTCCTTAATGAGGCACATTTGTTTTATTTAGATAATGTTTGTACAGCCCTTTGAGCACATAAAGTGCTATGTAAGTGCTCAGTATTATTCAGCCCAATCCTCAGTCATGACCTCTATTATTATTTGATTCTGATATAGCCTATTATCAGGAAAGGTAAGAAAAAATAATTTAAAAATTATGTCTCATATAAGACTGTGACTTAGGTCCATTGAATTATAACCATAGAATAAGGAAGCAGAATGTCAGACTAAACTCCTCTTTGTAGAAAAAGAATGGCAAAATGAAAGAAAGAAAGACTTGATCTGAGGAGCTTTACAGTTATGGTTAAAAATCCAGAGTATACATACAGGTCACAAGGTCAGATTCAGTCCAGGTCACTAATGGCTGAAAATCATTACCACCTGAAAGTTATTTAGCTGCCCATATGAAAATATGTTAGTGTTCTGAGGTCATAGAGAAGAGAAATCTGTATATTTAACATTGTCATCTTATTAGGTAGTGTGTGCCTTTTAGAAATGGCCTTGAGACTGATTTTTAGCTCAGGGCACTCCTGTTCCAAACCAACATAAATTAAGTTCTGCATTAGAACCTTCAAGATAAAATCAGTGCAGAGTCCTGGAAGTTAAAAATAGACAATGAGAAATGCATTATTATATGTGAGGGGAAAATAAAATCAAAATTCTATATGTCACACAACACATCATTTCACCATGGTGAAAATTCTTGGGTTTTTTTATATAGAGAGATTTAGGAAGTTCTTGTGCTAGATGTTTTTAAAGAAGTGAGTTTGAGAAAATATTTCCAAGCATAGAACAGACATTAAAACAAACTGAAAGACCAAGAATGAACAAATCAGCAATATTATGGCTAGTCAAGATTTTTAAATGAGCTTTATTAAACCATGGAAATTTCAATTATGGATGTATTTTACTAGATAAATTCTATGTAATTAACTAATTAATACTACTAAAATTTGTCTAATTGTTAGAGAAAGGAAATATTCAGAGATTTGTGTGAGGACTTGCACTCCTCAATGCATTTCCATCTAATACAATGGACAGAGATTACAGTGAAATGACAAGGTTTGTTGATAATACAGATATAGAAAAATTAAATCTGATTCAAAAAAGCTGCATGACAATTTTACAAAACTCAGACTAGTTGATGGAATGAATCTGGTGAGGCAGTGTAACAGGTTGGTCAGAGAAGCTGTGTCTCCCTCATCAGCTGGAGATGTTCAAGGCTGGATAGGGTTTGAGCAGCCTGATCCAGTAGAAGGTGTCCCTGCCCATGGAAAAGGGATGGAACTGAGTGATCTTTGAAGTCCCTTCCAACCCCTAATATGCTATGATTCTGTAAAATTCAATGTGAAATAATACATAGAGTAAAACAAATGTAACTTTATCCAGACAAAAATAAATTTGAACCATGACTCAATACATTTATGGTGAATAAGTCCTTCAAAGTTTCAGTGATCATCATTGATTGAAAAAACCACCCAGAATTATTAGAAGAGGTGATGGGAAAAAAAACCAACCAAACAAACAACAAACAAACAAACAAACAAAACCACCAGAAAACATAATTTGGTATTTTGAACTTCATCATTTTATTTTCTGAAGATGATAATTGGCAAGGTGTAATAGGGAAAAACATAAAGAAAAACCACAAAGGTAGTAAACAAAGGCCTTAAATTTCTGCACAAGGATAAAGGCAACCAGCATAAGCTTAAAAATGTGAAAATTTTGTGGGTGACAAAACAACTTTATTTAATAGTTAATAGGATGGAGAAAAAAGTGAAACACTCATTTAGAGAATTCACCATTTCCCACAATGAGTAAATGAAGGATCTTAAAATGAAATAGTCAGGTATTAGTTTAAAGCAAAAAAAACCCAAAAAACCCATGAAATTGTTGTACCTACTGTTTAGAATGTTGTGCATGTTAACAGCTGAGATGGGTTAAAAAATCAGCTTGATGAATTCATGAGCAAAGAGTATATCAAAATCTATTAAACAAAAAAATACAGTTTCTAGTCAGGGATTCTGTACCACAGTCTAAAGGAAACTTAGACATTACCCAAGAAATAGTGTTAATGTAGAGCTGTCCTCCCATAAGGAATTCATAGGCCTGATTTCAGGTGGAAGAATATAATTTATAATGTTTTTCAATAATGATGTAGTATTTTAAATGGTAACAGAATGGGAGTTTGCTTTATTCTAGAATAAGGAATAAGTTGGGGTGAGGGGGGGGTAAAGGAGCTTCTTATCTTAACAGAAGCATTTTTTGACAGTGATTTATGTAAAAACCTCATAGATTTACTTTAAAATAAATTCTTGAGACCTACTGATGAATGATAAGCCTAAAAGGATTGATAATTTGCTACAAGATGCTAAAATCTAAATGCAAATCAAATGTAACTGAGGTAAGAACAAGTTGCAGATAGGAGTCTTAACTAAGGCATTCCACAACACAGACAGAAGAAAGAAAAGATTCTATTTCCAGAAGTGCACACTACAAACCATCACTTGACTTCTCAACATCCATATTTATTCCATGGCTCAGTCATGTCAGCAGATTTCTTAGTGAGCTAAAAATTAATTAATTTTTAAATAGTCCCATTTTTATTATTGAAATGGGATGCTTGAGCTTATTTATTCCCACTTTTCATTATGCAAGAAACTAAACTTGCTTGTCTTTCTTCCTTGAGTGATTTGTTTATGTCAGTCCTCAAATTGCACTAGTGTCTGTGCCTCAGTGGTTTTAAAAACTGTCACTTTCATCTGTTGCAATTTCACATGGACAATCCTCTATGGGAGATTATTTTATACTCCATTACTTTCGACTAGTACAAGGACTGAAGCATAGCTATTAAGAATGCTTGTTCAAAGTCACAAATTTTCCTATTATTTAAAAGAACCAAATTCATTTTGGTTCTTTCCCTAGCTCTGCTAGTTTATATGACTTCAGACTCTCATTATCCACAATGATATTGTAGTTAAAATGATAAGATTTTTTTCTTGATTCAGTTTGAACTATTCTGCAGTTACCTCAGATAACAGAATGACCTAAAGTATTCATGCTGATTTTAAAAGTAATTTTAAAGAAAGTTTGTCTTATTAAAATTATTTAAAGCTACCAGAATTTGAGCTCCTAACTTCATAATTTAACAAATCCTAAAATTACCTGCTTTTGTTGACATGCTGCACAATGAAGCCACATTTTTCACAGAGATGCTCTTTTGAATTCAAACTAAAAAACATAGGTACTAGGGAGAAAAAGGGGCATTTTACAAGGTTTGCTTCCTGACCATTTTTATGAAATCATTTATACTTTTAAGGCTGAAAAATTGTGGTAAACTAGGATCCAAAAAGTCTTGAAGATCGGGGCTAGGGTATCTAAATGCTACTTCACCATAACACTTGGTCTTTGAGCTCATTTGTATTAACAAGAGACAGAAAAGCAGCCAGATAAGATCAGTATTATTTTCGCTTTTTAGACGAGACTTTTGTGCTGGGTTCATTCATCTTTTGTCCTTTTCAAGGTGCCAAAAAATGGCTCAGTTTATTTTAGCTAAAACAGAAAAAGCTTTGGGGACATTCTCGGAATAAGTATCTGTGTGTATTGGATTTGCATGGCTAGGTTTTGTTACAGGAGACACTACAGGATGGTCTGTGAGAAGTTTCTAGAAACTGCCCTCATGTCTGACAGAGTCAATGCCAGCCATCTGCAGGACAGACCTGCCACTGGCCAAGGCATCAGAGAAGGTAGTAACTTCTCTGTGATAACATATTTGATAAGGAAAAAAGTATTATTACACAGATGCAATTGCACTAAGAGAATAGAGGAGGGAGAATATGTGAGAGGAACAACTCTGCAGAAACCAAATTCAGTTGACAAGGAGGTGGCAGAGGTGTTCCAGGTGCCAGAAATGAGATTCCCTTGCAGCCCATGGTGAAGATCCTAGTGTAGCAGCTGTGCCCTGGCATGAGGAATCACAAAGATGCAGAGACCCACCTGCAGCCCATAGACTGGACCCACACAAGAACAGGTGGATGCCTGAGAGGAGGCTGTGACCCCAGGGAACACCGACGCTGGAGAAGAGTCCTGGCAGAGCCTGTAACCTGAGGAGAGAGGAACCCACACTGGAGCAGGTGTGCTGGTAGGACTTGTGATCCTGTGGGGAGCCCACACTACCTGTCCTTTCTGCACCTTTTGGAAAGGGAAACACATTGGAGCAGTTCACAAAGAGCTGCTGTCTGTGGGAAGGACTGACATAGGAGAAGTTCATGGAGGACTGTCTGCTCTGGGAGGAATTCAACACTAGAGCCAGGGAAGGACTCCTTTCCCTCAGCAGTGGCAGAAACAACCTGTGAGTTTTCAAGATTTGTTTTGTTACTCATTATCCTGCTCTGATTTTGATTGGTAATAAATTCAATTAATTTCCCTATGTCAAGTCTGTTCTACCTGTGACAGGAAGCAATGAGTGAACTCTCTGTTCTTAAGTTATGAACCTTTTGCTATATTTTCTCCCCTTTGTCCATTTGTGGAGACCAGTGATAAGACCAGCTTTGGTGGGTGTTGGGGATCAAACCAGGGCCAACCCACACACTGTGTAAACCAGCTTTCCCCATCACCCACTAGCCTTTAGAAAAATGTTGCATCTGGAGAACACAAGTGTGAGTTTTCAACCTGCTGAAATACATGTATATTTCTACATCACTCAAATACTATCCTTACAGTGCTGAGAAAGAAAGCAGAGATGACATAACTGTTCTAAACCAAATATTTTTGTGTGATTTTCTTCTGAAGGCTGCTGGAATAGAATCAAAACTAGATTAAAACTAATCATTCGATACTTATCACCCACTATTCCCTGAAGTTGTATGAATGGCTGTCTCTGTGCTTTCATCCCGAAGACCACCACATCAGTCATGTATGAAAACTTGCTGGCCAGCAGTGCAAATCATCATGATATAATCAATGCAATTTTCTGTTTTCAATTAAAAAATACCTTCAAATCAACAAAATAATCCCATTTCTTTTTCATTAATCCTGACCATGTTTTCCCATTGTATTCACAAAGCACGTTTCACAGTTTCTGTTCAACAGATGCAGCTAGAACTATGTCAGCATTGTATGACACACCCAGTAAATTAAGTGTCAAGAACAAGTATGGCTGTGTTTAGTCAGTGCTTAGGTAGAACACTGTGACACACAGCTTGCCTTCATGCCATCGAAGCAGGACCACTGGGGGAGCTGAAAGTCTTTCTACCCCTCCCTGCAGGTATCCAAACCTTGTGATGCTGTCCTAATGGAATACTATGCCTCTGGGTAAGCTTGGGGATTTGAGGGTTCTCCAGAAGTTTATGTTCTTTCCCTGGGGTCCTAGAAAAGATAACTGAGGATAATCAAAAGTTACAGTACTGATATCGTCAATAGGCTCTAAATAATCTTGGAAGTACAGTATGCACTCTACAGCAAGTCCCTTTTGTTTACTAATATCAAATAAGGTCTTGATTAGAAATGGTAAATTGATATTGATTGCATTTTCTGAAAAAAAAAAATTGTACATTAAAACAGTGAAAATTTGGTATTCCAGAAATCACAATTTTAGTTGTGAAAAGTGAACACAACTAATGCAGCATTTCCAGAGAAGATGAAATGTGAGGATTGTTAAAGTGGAAGATTGAGTTTTCCTTTTTATATTATTGTTTCACAATAAATGTGCTTTTTTACCTGCTGCATAAAGCTTTTAGATATGTGACACTGAAACACTTAGGAGCTAACAGCAATCTACTTGCAAATCACAACACACACAGACGACTTGACTTATGTATCAACCTGGCAGCTGTCTTTCCATTTGCTATTTAATGAACTCAGCAACTTCATTTATATTTTTTCATCCTAATTTTATTATGTGGAGCTTTCAGAGGCCATGCAAAATACTGCCTGCAAGAAAAAGTGGATGGGGCATTTTAAAGCCACATATGGTTATTTTCAAAAGAACAGCTCTTAGACACTACTCAGAACATCTGTGTTTATGAATCAAGTCATTCCAAAGCACTATGTGGAAAGGAAAAAGAAAAAGTTTCTTTCTTTCTTTCATTCAACACTGTTCACTGTGCTTCTTAACAAGAAAAATTTAAAGCATAAAATTATGTTGCACTCCACTGGAATGTTATATTACTCTTTTTATTTCCTTAATATATTCTTGCATAATTTTAGATATAGTCAGTACCACAATTTATTTGCTCAGGATTTGGTGTAGAATTTATTTTAAACGTATTAGTATGTACATATAAAGAATTTTCTTGTTAGTATAAGTCACAAAAAGAGAAAACCAGGCCTAGTCTCAGCTTCAAGCCATGCACTCTTTGTGCTCTACTTTTGCAACACTAAGAACTAATACTAAATATTAGTATTAGTAGTTACTAGTACTAAATAGCTTGGGTGATACTTGGTGCAAGGATTCTAGACTGGAAAAGAAGGCCTTTTATCAACATGCCCTAATTTTTCCCACACTGAATATTTTAGGTACAGCATTTTTCCCCTGCCAAATTTCAGCTGATCACTTAAGGAGGTTCCCATTCAGCCTAGGTCTTTTCCTTTCCCTTCTTAGACAATTCTGTACTACATCCAAAGTCAGCATGAACCTAACATCAACTTTGTAATTTTGCTTCTTTTAATGTATCATTCATTGACACTATGTTCTCATCATTGATTTGGGTGCTGGGGTGGGACGACTCAATAAAAAACTTAACTTACTTTTTTACCCCTTCCTAGTCTAATTTTCTCTCTTGTTTGACATGGGCTACACATAGTCTATCCTAACCTATTCATATTGGGAAAACACAGGCAGCACAGGAGGGTAGGTATGTATTGCTTTTTATCTGCTGCTCCATGCCTCTGTCTCTTCCATCACTTTGGGCTTCTTCATTTTCCACTGCTCTGATGTGTTGTCAACAAGTTATGGCTTCAGGTGTCCCTGTCTCTGTGTGGATCATCCATAGCTGCAGCCCTTCAGGGTATGTGTCACAGCTGGGGTCACCTATGGCCACACAGTTCCTCAGCAGTCTCTGAGCCCTAAAGTATGTTCTCCAAAGGCTGAAGTCCCTTGGGAGTGCTCCTTCCCTGACAAGGTCACCCACAGCCAGAGTCCCCAGCCCATGAGGTGTCCCTAAGCCCATGCAGGTAATCTCTTTTGCAGGACAGTCTCTCCAGCCTTGCCCTTAGCTTCTCCTCCTTAGCATCTTTTCTACCATGTCTTCCTAAAACTGTGTCCTTCTGCATGACTCCACAGCATCCAGAGCCTCACCAGTCCCTCAGGCCTGCTGTTCTTCCTTAAAAATGCACCA
Organism: Prinia subflava; assembly: GCF_021018805.1. Classification (NCBI taxonomy): domain Eukaryota; kingdom Metazoa; phylum Chordata; class Aves; order Passeriformes; family Cisticolidae; genus Prinia; species Prinia subflava. The sequence continues at coordinate 70,303,727 of NC_086249.1, read as the reverse complement.
CAGTGCTCCCAGTCAGGCTGAGTCTTGACAGGTGAAGGGCTGCTCAGCCCAGCATCAGACTGTGTTGAAATAAGCACAGGGCACTTCATGGCCTCCCCACAAAGGTCACCTGCAGCTCCTTGTTCAAAAGCCTTACCATTTATAATCCATAGAGTCACAGTGGCTCTGGATGTGACTCTGGGTACTAGCCACATTATAGTTACATGCAGTAGCACACATCAAGGCTGTCCAAAATTCCCTAAATCTTTATACTAGCTTATTTTTAATCCTCTAAAATGGAGATACTGGTGTTTTCAAATCTTCCAGATGTCTTTTGGAGCTCACTATTCAGCTAGCTGTCATATACTCAGATGGCAATCATATATTAAACTAGGAAACAGCTCTGCAGGTAGTTTTAACTGTCAATCAATCAGAGCTAATCACATTAATGAAATTCATAAAGTAAAAGCAGAATGAAGAACAAACACCTTCTGAAAAAATAAATACTACTTCAAAAACTATTATAAAAGCACAGGCTGAGAAAAACAAAGGGAAATTTACCTTGGAAAAGTCAGGCTAATGCATCTGAGAAAAGCAAATCTGAAATGCTGGCATTTAACATGACATACATTTGAGAAGCCCTAACATTTTCAAGAGGCCATGGACTGATGATGGAGCTGAACATCAGGGGAGAACACCCAGAATCACAGACATGAGAGTCACTCTGATTAAAAGTGGGCATTAGGCTGCAAAAAGACACAGCTCAGTTTGGACCCTGCAAACCACCCTGAAGACTGTTGAATAGAAGCCTTTGTTTCAGTGCTACAAAGGTTGATGTAAAAGGAAAGGAAGACAAAAGTAAAAAATTATCTGTGAAGAAGGATTATGGATATATGTGCTTATATATATGGTTATTCAAAAGAGAATTTAGGCCATGGAAGAAGGTCTGCAAGAAAAATAATTGAAACCTTTTTCTTGGTTTTGCCTTTAAAATAGCATGGAGAAATATTTAATTTACAATACAAACCCCTTCTGACTGGGAATTGGCAGATAACTGGTTGTTCAAATTTCAAGATAAGTACTGGTATTTTCATATTTCTCATCTCTGTCAATATCTGATCTTCAAAAAAACCAACTTCAAGAAAATAATCAAATTAATCTCTTCATATGGTTTCACCACCTTATTATATGAACACACTGCACCATACTGCTTATGCAAAACCACAGAAAAGTAATCAATATTAGGGAGCACTTAAGTATAAGGATTTGCTTAGTTAAAAATCCAAGTGAAATTTTAGGCAGGTGGAGCAGTTATACTCTCTAGGCCAAACCCCAAGAACTCTGTGGCACTATTTTAGCTGAAGACTGGGTGGTTTGCCTCAGTGTGCTTTGCCTTAAGCACAAAGGCTAGTGCTGACAGCAAGGGAATGTTGAAACAGAAGGAGCATGAAAAATATCAGTCCTTCCTAGTTCAGCGATTATTAGCAGTAAATTTTTAACTGAAATGGACTTCTGCCAACATGTCTCAGCCAAAGCCAGTACTTGCAAGTGTAATTTTAGTGCTGCATTATACTCAGGAATATGAAACAGTTCAGTGCAGGTGTACTGGTTGCTCCTTTCAGTGGTAACATTTCTCAGTAGCTGCCATATTATGACATTTGCAGTAGCAAAGTGCTTTTGTGTTCCAAGGAGGGAACTATTCTGGTGTCCTCAGAATCAGGATCAGCTTTTTATTAAGTACAAACTACTGCACATCACATACAAGGTGAAAATGGTCATCAACTCAAATCTAATCTGACAATAGAGTATTTTACAAAACCACTATATGACTGCAGTCAAAGAATATATAAGAAAAAGGTGGGAGGATGACACCTGGATAATTCCGTATTTCTTGCCTTTTCTGTGTGAGACTGCCTCTACCTTTTGGAGGCTTGACTGGATTGCAGCATTTACTGCTGCTAAAAATCCAGTGAGGAAAAACATGAATAGAGCTGTTTTCACCTGGTCAGTACTTGTTAATTTATAAGCGATGTTACAAAGTTCTTAGCTCCAGGAAAAGTGTAAATTTTGACACTTTGCTTGAACCTCTGAATAAGTCATTAGTTTTGTAGTATCTAATTTCACCCTACTTGCGAAACACAGTTTTTTTAAATGCTAGTCCCAGTTTCTTCCTTCTTTCTCTGACGCTTTGATATACAAACTTATATAGAGATTTTGGAACCAGTTGTATTGCTAGTAAGTGGAAGGCTTTATCATCAAGCATTACTATTCACCTGATAGTAATTCTCAGCTGAAAACCTTTGTGTGTTCTCTAGAAAAGTACAATAAAGTAATTAAAGATATATAAATATATATGTCAATATAAAAATTAAATAAATAAATATATAAATAGAATGTATAAAATATATAACAAATACATAAAGTAATAACAATATAGTATATAAATGGAAAGATATTTACATAATTATATATACATACATATTTTGTGAAAAAAGTGAGGGAGGGAATGAAGTTCAAAGGAGCAGACACATTTTAAATCTTATCATTAGCCTGTGTTATGTCTGTTCTACACAGGTCTGAAGGGTCCAGGTGGCACGTACAAATCAATGCATTAAGTGTTGTGCACTTTGTTCATCAGAAGGAAGCGTGGTGTAGGGTGAATCTCACATATCATAAGAGTTTGGTAGACTGTTAACCTACACAATCTGAAAGCTTTCTCTATTTTGTGGGTGAAGAGCAGTACTCGCTCCTGTGCAAACAGGACTTTAGCCCACACAGATTTGAAAGATGGGATAACATGAAGAGAAAGGGAGAAAATAAGGAAAATAAAATTTACAATAGAAAATTTTATTTCCAGCCTGACCTGTTTGAAGACAAACTAAATTGGAATCCGAGTACTAATGATGCCCAAATGTCTATCCCCTCAAATGCTGAATGGGAAGATCTTAACTTCCCTCAGTCTGCTGACCACACTCTTCCTCTTTCAAACCACTATGATTTTGGCATGCCCAGGAGGTTGCTTGCCAGCTGTACAGATTCATTGGATTTTTATTCTTTTATCACTTCCTCTGCAGAATTTTGCATCTCCTATTATCTCCTGAATGTCTCACATTTTCTGTTGGCTCCAATTACAAATTTTATCATAGTCCCAATGGACTGAATTTTGTAGTTTGGCATTGCAATTTTTTATCCTAATTTAGTACCATTTGAAAAAGTGCTGAAGGTACAGTCCATTTCATAGTCCAGATGAGAATTGAATAACAGCAGTCCAGCATTGACCCTTGGGCTGTTTATTTGTTATTGGCTGCCAACCAAATATTAAGCTAACAACTGCTACTCTTTTAGCCTCCTCATCCAACCAACAGTTAACCCATCCAATGATCTGTTCATCCAATCCATACTTTCCTTATTTTCAATATAGAATTGTTTTATTGTTTTCCCATTATGCCTTCTTCAAGCCAGCTTACATTAAATATGAAAATATTGACAGTTAGTAGCTAAAATAGACAACTCAGTAATAAATCTTTAGAAAAATCCTAAAGTTGTATCAAAAGTTCTGTCTTTATGATATTCATCAGACCTGCTCTATCTTAATAAACTATACAGCAGTTGGACAGTATATTTTCTTTCTTTTAGGGGACTGCATTTGGTTTAATAGTCAGTCTTTCCTCTGAAGTCTTTCAAAAGATATGGACTAGCTTAACATTTCGTCCCCCAGATTTATTTTCTTTCTTGTTAAGTAGGAAGTAGTCTAGCCAATCTTTAATTAGAAGAAAGATTCTTTCCCTTCCATAGACAAGAAAATATGTCTTTGTTGTATTATTTGTTCATGTTTAGAAGTGAATAGAGTAATAAACAACTCTTTGCTCCAATGAAGTGTTAAAACTCTGACTTCCATCCTCCTCTCTCAGTGATTCTTAGGCATTCTTCAGTGGAAAAGTTCAATGAACCTCATGTTCAAGATATTTTTCCTTTATACTAAAAGCATGCATAATTCAAACAGCTGTAGTCTTACTGTATGCAGTGTATAATTGAATTTTGATTGAGACCAAACAAACAGAAATCAAATTACTTTGAATAAAAAGTCCATTAGGAGTGATTGAGCCCCAACATCTTCCTTTTAGGCATGTTGTAAAACTGCTTTATACATCCTCATTATAACTGAAAGATAGAATAATCAGAGCCATGTTCTCGCTGTTGGTCAAAACAAAGATGACTAATTAGATGAAACATAGAGACAGATTTTAGAGTGGCAAACCTTTGTTGAAATATAGTGTGAAAACTTTAAAATATTTTTTCTGAGTCTGAGTCAGATATGACCTTGTTTATGCTTAGATCTACTATAGAAGTTAAGCACAAAAATGTGGTTTTCAGAGAAAGACCCTCACCTCAACCAGTCTTTGGGATAAAAAAATAACAGTAAATAAATATCCTCCTTTAAAATAAAAAGTTGTCGTTTGAAACCGTAGTCACTGGAAGAAAGATAGCAGATCTCTTAAGTCCTAAGAATATCAGACATGGCTTTCTCAGAAGCAGATCCTATGATGAGTAAAAGCATCCCTTTTGCAAAATCAAACAGCAGCTTCTTTCATTACTCCAAGAACTGTGAAAGTCAACATTTTGCAGTAATGTAATTGAATAGTTCAGATCACTGAACAGGATTACGAAAGATAAATAGAAAAGGTGTAGATTAAGTATTTGGGCATCACATAAAGATAAAATGAGTAGGCTTTAAACTGAAACAATTAAAATATTGTTGCTCTCAACCTGCATGACAGAGAAGAAAAAGAATATATGGAAGGTATGATAGATTAAATACAGACATTATAGATAATACAGTTAGAGATGTAAAATTACCATGTCCTTTTCTGTGTTAAGCAGGAAAAAGTGGGAAATATGGACTCCAGACAAAGGGTAAACAAACATGTTATATTTCTACCCTATTTTAAAGTTTATTTAAATAGCTTAAATACAAGCGATAAGTTTCACAAGTATAATAAGACTTTTGGATATGTCTAGAGAAATACCAATACATGTAATTTCCAGCATTACCAGAGTTACTCATGTAGGCTTTTTTGAAAGATGAGAGTAGCATTGTGTTAGGCATTGTACAGAATCACCACATTGCAAACTTTGGATCAGCTCATCAGTGGTGACTTAGACAACTAAAACAGCAGCCACATGGTGCTATTTGGTTTTTTTATTACTTTTCTCCCTCATTTTGGTGAATACACAGGAAAATATGATTGATAAAAGTTCCTAGGATTAAGGGAAAAGGACAACGATGTTAAAAACTCTATTGAAAGACTAAACTGCTAGAATAACATTTTGCAAAAAAATGATTCTGCCTTGGGGAAAAAAAAAAAAAGCAAGAGCAAGTTTTGACCAGGATACAGTGAAAAATTTCACATGGAAGGTAGTATTGTCCAGGTAAAATTGGGAAAGAGAGTACATTCTCTTAAAGTACCTTAAAAGGGTAAATTGAAAAGGAATTAATAATGACTGGCAAAAAGAAAGATCATTTTATAAAATGTGAGATAAAGACCTTCGTTCTCATATTTCTGATATTGATTAAAAAAATATAACTCAGTTATTAAATAGGGCAAGTTAAAGAGATTCAAATGAAATCTAGACAATCAAGTCAAAATACATTGTTAACTTAAGTCACAGTGAAATCAGCTGGCAATTCATTTAAAATGAATACTATTATTTCTATCCAGCACTCAAGCCAGGCCCCAGGAATTTCACATCGTAAAATATTTAGTCTTTGACTTTCCTTCAAATTTGGAGCTAATGTTTACTGTGGAACCAAACCATCACTTTCCATTTGTAAGGGATACAAATTTAGTTTGTATCTGCAGCAGTATCCTTAAAGGAAAGCAATATTTTTCGTATAGCAAAGATTAGGTACTGAGGCTTTAAAAGCATTAAATATTATATGCCTGTGATAAAGTTATGGAAGTTTACTGTTAAAATAACTCAAGTGTACAGCTGTTTGCCAATTAAGGATCCCAAAAAGAGGAAAAATTATATTAATGGAGTTGCAGTGTTTTATAGTAGAGACATTAAGGGAGGACTGACCTCGATAAACATTTGATATTAATTACAATTAAAAGTAGGATACAAAGAATCAGTCATTAGCAAAATGCTTTTGCTCTGTCTTTAGGTCAAGAAAGCAAAGCAGAATTACCACTTAATTAAAAATTATGATGATGATGAAATATATATTCCATAGCAGTCATTGCATACATATATCAATCTAATGTAGGAGACCATGAAGAGCTCTTCCTATTGCCACTTCAGAACTGTTTTAGATTTACACTAGATTCAGAAAATACTGAGCAAATTTCTGAAGACATATTTGTAGTTCATATGTGATGAAGAGTGATTATTCAAATGCCATATATTTTTTGTTTTGTTTCCCTTCAGTTAGAAAAACTGAACTCAATATAAGCAAACTGAATTAATTTACTTCATGGAAAATTGTGACTATTAGCTGTAGGAAAATCCAGAAATGGAAGTGCATTCGGCAAATATACATTGTGTCCTTGCATCAAGGAATATTAAAATCTATATTGAGTTTTCACTTTGTACTCAAATAAAACAGACGTCCCATCCTGCCCAACAGGTTACTGTTCTTCTTACCTACAATATTAACACGATGGAAAAAATAATGTTATTTAAAATTAAATTGTTCATGGTAAACTGTTTCAAAGAAAGCCATTGTTGAGCTTACATTAAAATAGTGGGGCAACTTTTTACCAGGTAAAAAACTCCTCTCTCTGGGAGAATTTCACTTCAAAAATTCTTTTAGAACCAGTTCTTGCATTTTAGTATAATTATTTAGTAGGTTTGTTGTTCGTGATGACTGGATAATTTAAGAGATTAGCAGGTCATTTGTAACCATGGAAATCATGTTGCCTGCATATCTAATAGACTAATTTCCACATGAAGCAAGGCAGTAGTTCTGTTTATTTACTAGCTTGTTAAATGCTATTTTGAACTACCTTGTTTTCCTCAGGGGAATTGTCACTCAATTTCTGAAAAGGAAAACAACAAAGTAATGCCATGTCCTTACTGAACCTCAGTGAATATGCACTTTCTTATATTTTCAGTAAACGCATATTTGACCTTATTTGTAGAGTCACACCTTTGTTTGATTGTCTCTTACATTTAAGGTGGAGATGGAAAATTTTTAAGGATTAGATATGCTAAAAACATGCATTAGATTTCAAAATTTTCAGCTACTGGCCTCATTACATAGGGATATGAATTAGTGATTGAGTCAGGGCAGCTTAACTGTAATTAAAATTTACTAGCCAAATGATTGCATATGTATGTTTCTTATTTTGTCCCATCTATGGGACAACTTATTTAAGTCATATTAATTTCAATATAGTAGAATATGTCAAACTAAGAGTTCTTAAGAAAAGATAGGAGAAACTTGAGGAAATAAAGCAGTTTCTGGATTCTTCTGATTCACCATTGATAAAAAGTAGTGTCAAGTTCCTACCTCAGAGGAATTAAATGACAATAATGCAGACTTTTTGGAATAGGAAATATATGGTCCAAATCCCAGGCTTCAGAAATTTTAAGTTATTAGTGGTAAGGGTTTGTGCTGGTTTGGGGTGTTTTCTGGTTGTTTTTGGGGTTGATTTTGATTATTTTGTGGGTGGTTTTATGCAACCTTTTGTTAAAGAGATCTGGTATGTCAAAGCACTTGCTTTTCTGTCAGTTGATGTAACTAAGACCCAAAGGTCCATTTTTCACACGCAAGTTGTACATCCTATCTGTAAAGTACCATTCAAGCAGACGTGTCTTAAAAGGTCACAAAATCCATGAGTCACAAGGTGACTCACCTGTCCTCTGAAGTGTTTTCCCTGCCTTCGCAACTGTGATGCTGTCTTCATAATTTGATCCCAGTCATTCATATGAACAAATGAACAAAGTCCAAATAGATTAAACTTGCACTGTATTTTATTACTCCCATCACTGATTTAGCTAAAATACTTTAATATTTCTGTAGTACTTGCTTGAAGTTTGTGTCATGGCCAGTTGACAACTTAACTGTCTTCACCTTCACTAATCTCAAAGCTGTCTTCAAGCTATTATCAATCACTTGTTAAAATGAAAATACTACCTTGGCATCTAAATTATTTTAATAGGCAAATTGCACAGCAACGTGACATTGAAATATTAGATGTAAAATATTTTCAAAAATATGCTTCCTAAACTTTTTCAACTGAATGAGCACTTGGGAAATAAAAGAGGAATTTGACAAAATAGTAACTACATGTTAGGCTTTAACCACAGAGCAATAGTATCAGAATTGTCATTTCTATCCAATCAGATAATCATATTTAATAGATAAATCAAAATAAATGTCATGTGGAAATAAACCAGTTACTTTTAACCAATAAACTGAGAACACATTCCTTATTCCATCAAAATCTCTGTATAAGAAATAACAGGTATCCCAGTTTAAATGCTAAACATCAAATTCTTCCCAAGAACAGTAGTTTATTACTCAATACTCTCAAAAGCTTCAGAAATTGACATGTTTTAATTTTTGCTGTGCTGTAGCAGTCTTGCATTTTTTATATCATAAATCATAAGAGGGTTTGAGTTGGAATAGGATCTTGAAGACCATCTAGGTCCAACCCCCCTGACATGGACAGGGACACCTTCCACTAGACCAGGTTTCTCAGTCCCATCCAGCCAGGCCTTGAACAATTCCGGGGGTGGGACAGCCACAATGTCTCTGGCCCACCATTCTAATGGCTCACCACTCTCACAGTAAAGAATTTTTTCCTCATATCTAATCTAAACCTACTCTCATTCAAATTGAACTAATTACCCCTTTGAGCCTATTTGCCCTTACATGCTCTTGTAGATAGTCCTGCCCCACCTTTCCTGTAGGCTCCCTTCAGGTGTTGGAAGGATACAATTCAGTCATCTCAAAGCTTTCCCTTCTCCAGGATGAACAATCTCAATTTTCTCAGCCTTTCCTCATAGGATCATCTTGATGTCCCTTCTCTGGACGTGCTCCAACAGGTCCATGTCCTTCCTGTGCTGTGGTACCCCAGAGATGGATGCAGCACTGCAGGTGATATCCTACCACAGCAGAGTAGAGGGGCACTGTCACCTCCCCTGACCTGCTGGTCACACTGCTTTTGGTGCAGCCCAGGATACATTTGGCTTTCTAGGCCACAAGGTCACATTGACAGATCACGTCATGCCAGGTCAGATCACGCCTCTCATCCACCAATGACCCCAGGTCCTTCTGGGCCAGGCTGCTCTTAATCTGTTCATCCCCAGCCTGTGCTGATACCAGGGGCTGCCCTAACCCAGGTGTAGCACCTTGCTCTTGGTTTTGTTAATCCACATGCATTCCCATGATCTCACTTCTCGGGCCTGTCCATGTCCCTCTGGATAGCATCACATCCTTCAGGTGTGAGAACTGCACCACTCAGCTTGGTGACATCTCCAAATTTGCTGAGGGTGCACTGGATTTCCTCATTTATGTAATTAATGAAGATATTAAATAATACTGGTCCCAGATTTTGTCTTCCTTCAGTTTTTAAAGATGGTTACTATGTTTCCCTTCTACCAGTCAGCCAGGTCTTCCTTTTGAGTGTCATGACTTTTCAGATTTCATGGATATATACATATATCTACTATAGAGCCAGATGGTATCAGAAGTGACCTCACATATTGAAACAAATGTGACTGGCAAAAGAGAAACAACCTTGAGCATCCTGTCTTGGGAAAATTTTGTTGAGGTGCAATTGAATAGCAGGTCTACAAGGTTAATAAAGTTCATTTTTATAAACTGTATTAAGTAATGGCCACAAATTTTAGTTAAACATTAAATAACTTGTGCTAAGTTTTGTAGCAAATTTCAAGCAATATATGAACTGGAAAATATACCTAAGGGAGTTCTATGACAATTAGACTGACCCATTTCAATCATCTACTGTACGTGAATGAGAGATGGTACATGCTCTGTTTTTTCTCTTTCAGGTATAAAGAGAACTTAGATAACAAGCTTATCTAAAGATGTCTGAAAATATCTGAAAAAATGCTCTAAGGTGAATTGACACAATGTGTTAATCACCTTTTTGCTACCTCTAATATTAAGAAACATAATTGTGACTTACCTAGCTACATACATGATGTAATTTCTGGGCCTTATAGAGAAAAATGATTTTTTTTCATACTGCCACAGGGAATTCAGGGAGAAAGAGGAGGGCTGGGCAAAGTCAGAGAGATTTCAGACCATGCAGGGAGGCTGCTTAGGCTTGGGTACTGTGTCTTCCACCCATAACCAAACTGGACAAAGCCCTGAGTACTTAGATGTCATCTCAGATCTGACTTCAGTGCTGACTGAGAGGTTGAACTGGAATCACAAAGTCCTTTACAGCCTGAGTAATCCTGTGATAGGATTATTCATAGGATATTCCTATTATTTATAGGATATTCTTCTATAAAATCCCTTTATAGGATCCTATAAAAGAAAATAAGTGAGGTCAGAGACCAAGAGGTGAAGCTTCTGGAAAATACATGAGACTGCAGCCTCAAGTAATTGGATGCTTCTTTAAATAGTGAGATTGTACTTACTGTATTCTTATTATTCCTTGATTTACATATCTATCTTTCCTCTCACTGTATTAGTCTGAGAAACATGTGATCTTTCCTCCCCTTGCTCTCTTGTTAATATGCTATAGTAGGTCCTACTGATCGTCTTGTGTCCCAAAAATTTCCTGGGGGCCTTCCCAGCAGCCACCGTTCTCCAGATGAGAAGAAAAAAAGTATGAAAGGATCGAGATCTGGCTGATGGAGATAGAACTGGAAGCAATGCCTACCTCAAAATATTTTCCACTGACATTTTCATCTTAATATCTATCTCAAATACTCACTGTGTGCTGTGTATATAAGGGAACAAAGATAAGTAGTGAACATTTTCATGATTTCTGTGTCATAATATGATTTTCTTATATTACTCATTTATATGTAAATAATGAATTAAGAATTAAACTTATTTTATTAAGAATTAAACTTATTTTATAAGTATGAAGCAAATATAATTTATGTGTTTCCTCCCTGTCTACACTTGCATAAAATGATGACTCTGAGACTTGAATGCCTATTCAGTCCTGTTTTAAAGAATGTTTAAAGTTTTGAACTTTAACCATAGTGGAATTGTTACCAAATTTCTCCTTTTGGTATGTCTCTGCTGGACCAGCTCCCACTTTTAATCACATGTATAATTTCTCTTCCCTTTGTACTTACATAATATTGTAGAAGATACTACAGCAAATATGTCAAATAACATTATCATCTCGTGGAAGACCTAGCCCCATGTATTGCTTTTTCCTTATCTCAATTAGAAAATTAGTTAAGAAATAAGTAACTGGAAATGGGTTGAATTTCTTATTGAAAATTACACTCTATTTTCATGCCAGATTTACTGTAACATAAAAAAATTACTTAGCACTGTTGGAAAATTTTCTTCGCAATGTTTCCTATGCACAGAGTGATTTCAAACCGTATTTATGAAGATTCACATTATCTGCATCTAAGTTCTCTGTAAGACTCGTTTCTCTGCTGGTGTCAGAAGCACACTGACTATTCATACCTGCTGAACAGGAGAAATGTCAGTTTCAAGTAATTTAGATGTATTAGGTTTAACAGATCAGGCAACTGGTGAACAAGAGGAAATGGCCTTAAGCTGTTCCAGGAGAGCTTCAGGTTGGACATTGCGAAGAATTTTTTCACTGAAGGGTGGTTGAGTTAGAATGAGCTCCCCAGGGAGTGGTGGAGTCACCATCTCTGGAAATGTTCAAGAAACAACTGAATTTAGCACTTAGGGGTACGGTTTAGTCAACAAAGTGATGTTTATTATAAGACCAGATTCAATATGGGTTTTTTTCCCAACTTATGGGTTCGGACATTATGGCTTCGGACGGCACAGAATAACAACATGACTCTCAGTATGATGGTGAAAATGACAGCAATCTTTATTCTTCTAAGTTCTCCTTTTCTAGAGGAGTTTGGTACAATGAACAAGATTGGTTATTCAGCACCTACACCTCTTTGTCAACAACCCTCCCAGGGAACATATTGGAAAAACAATACTTGCCAATGATTTTTCACTCCCAAGGATTGTTTTGGTTTCCTCCTTATTTTTTCCCAGGCCACTTTCTCAGGCCTGTGTGAAGGTAGTATGTGACTGATTTCACACAGACACTGTGGCTGCCTGATGTCTACATTCAGACCATTGTTAGTACCACACCCAAACTTAATGAGCCCATGTTAATATTATTCTAGAATAATAAAATCAGTTGCATGTTTGGTCTCATGTTTGACTCACTTGACACCACTGTCTTGCTTTGTAAGGCCTTTATGGTCTTTTCACTCTCTTTGATCACAGTTTAATACCTAATATAATAAGGTCATACAGAGCCACTGCAATATAATTTTTTAACTCCTTATCAAGAAATATTTCATTTTAAATGTCCTTGAAAAGGATTAGCTGCACACTTCCAGTAAAATGATTGTTTTGAAGAGGAATTTTAAATATTTAATAAAAAACAAATCCAAATCTTAATATTTTTAGATACTTGATTTTTTTTTATTTGTAATGAAATCTGCCTTTCTAATGATTCATGACATGCTCTGTGATCTGGATTTTCTTGAATGGTTCTGATGGAGGAGAAAGTGAGTGTTATTTCATATGGAATCAAAAACAGAAAGAAAACAAGGCAAACACCAAAAAAATTAGCAAAGTAAAATAGCAAAGAAACAATAATCATCCAAAAGGAAAAAAAAAAAAAACCCTGACACTGTTAGCTGAAGAAAATATGGAATTAAATACTATATTCAAGAAAGTGAGAACTTACTATGTATCTTCACCATAGGTACAAGATGGATATTTCTGAGGTTTTATAATGATAATGAAAGTGTGTGTTCTGTTACATATTACAAAATAAATCAAATGAAGTCACAATTTCCTGATGTCAGAGAAATAATAAAAGAGAATTAGTGCGCTAAAATAGATTTGAAATTCCAAGTGTCTTTCACTGAAAAAGAGAATATGTTTTCCAACAGAATCCTGATAGACTGATCTAATGACTACAATGAAAAAAAGGAGGTTTTCATTTGATTGATTGATTGAATATTTTGTGAACAGTAATAATAATAATAATAGCAAATTCCTGTCTTAAGCAGTTCTTCTCCCCCATATATTGTCTGTTGTCTTTTATTCTAGAAAGAACATCTTGAGGAAGACTATACTTAGTAGTTCAGATTAGTTCATATGTCACAAGAATTACTTCTTTAGTATGTGTTCTGCAATAGAGATAAGTACTCTTTTGGGATTTGGGGACTTCTGGAATTATCTCATACACAGAAAGAATTGGGTTGAATTAGAATTTACTACAGATTATTCAAGAAATAGAAACCTCCCATATGCTGGGAGTTTTTTGCTTTCAAATTTGTTATTATAGGCATAAAGTATGATATACAAAGAGAAATCAGGGAGCTGCAAAGATTGAAACACAAAGATAATTAGAGCTTTCAATAACTACTATGCATACTGGGTAAAATTCAAGTCAAGATGTGGGTGTTACATTTTTATACAGTATAATTTACCTTTTCTTGGAGGATCAGACACACCATAAGGAAAAAAGGCGACTCCTGCTCTAGTCTTGACTATCACACTAGCTTTAGTTCAAAACATGTCTTTCAAGCTTCATCTGTACAGTAAGATCTCAGAAAGCTTCCCACATCTTTTCACCTTCCTTTTTCTTTCTCTTTCTCAATACATTCAGATTTCTCCTGAAAGAAAACCGTGTGTAGAAAAGGAACTGTGAAACCCTTCAGAAGTTGGTACCAGACAGCTGGGGCAGATGAGGGGTAGTATTCTAAAGAACACAGTAAAATTCATTGAACACTTTTTAGATTAACTTTCAAGTTGTTATTTGGTGGACACAATCCTCAAAACATATTTTAGTTCTGCATCTTGTAGGAAGAAAAATATTGACAACTTTCAAAAGGGGAGGTATGTGTATGTGAACAAGATAATTACTACAAAATTGAAATGGTAGAATATATGAGTCTTAAAATGGACTTTATTTATGGGGAAATAGGGCTCACAAATACAAGTTGCATCCATGAAAGATGCAACAGAGCATAAACCTGCAAATTCAGATTTAAACCCATAATGTCAGGTCAAGAATCATGTCAAGAATCTGTATACTTAAGGTGTAAAGGCTCAAACTAAAATCTTTTCAAATATATCAAAAGCAGAGGGCTTGTCAGAGACTTAAAGGTATCAGGAGACAATGAAAGAGTGTGAGGAACACTCATACATTAAGTTCGCATGAGAAAACTGTGGAATAAAGAAGAGAATTTCTAAAATTTTGTTGAATCCAAAGGTAATCCAGAAGATTACTATATCAGGTCTTAATTTTACAGCATGAATTTGAGGAAGTACTTCCAACTGAATCTTTCTTAAGTGAGATTTTAAAAAAAAAAAAAAAAAAAAAAAAAAGGATAAATAAACAATTACAGTGAATAAAATAAAACTAAATAATTTTCAACAAGCTTTTAAAGAACTCTGATATGAAGCTATGAGGATTTTACTACCATGTGTAACCCATTTCTTTAATCAATAGGCAGAGGATTAGAAGGAAAAATATACGTAAAAATATTTAAAACAGTGAAAACTAAGGATTTGACAGATATGTATCAATCTAACTGGTAAAACTTATGTAAAGAAAGGAACTAGTAAAACAGGATAGATCAATAACATTGATAAGGATTTAATATCAGCTTTGCAAAGGAAAAATATGTCTTACAAATTTGTCTGCTTTTTCAAAGTATCACTGAATAGGTGGAAAAGTATGATCTAATTATATTTCTGTTTTCAAAAGGCTTTCAACAAGCTCTCACATGAATTTCTTAAATTTGGACATTGGCTGCTCAATATATGCCCAAATGTTTGGAAACATGATAAATAGCAAAGCAGTGATGTTTTCAAATAATTCAAAATTACTCTACATAGTCAAAATCAAAAGTGTCTGTAAGGAGCTCAAGAGGATTTCTCCACAGTCAGTGACTCAAGGATGAAATAACATATGAAATGTAAAATTAGTAAGCATAGAATAAGGCACACAAAAGGAAAACAAAAACTCCTACAAAACTTAGTGATTGTCTCTGATTTAGGTATACAGAAAGAGACCTCCAGTCAATGTGGACAGGTTTCTGGGAAAGTATAATATCCATGATGGCTTGAATAAATAACTACATCTGGAATGTTACATTAAAAATATTATCTGTGATTTAAAACCAGACCATGGTAGAACTTGAAAAAATGTTACAATGAAGAACAATTAGACATATGTTATCTCATCCACATAAAATGCAAGTGAGTATGGAAAGCTATGACAGAGAAAAAATGGCATCAAGATCAGTATAATTTTGAAAAAGAAATTATAAACGTGGTTATGAATCATCTTATCTTTATTTGAACATTATAATTATAGATTGTCATCAAAAGTTCACCAGATATACAGTAAACAAACTCTGTTTTTCTCTCACAGCACTGTGTTGAATGCAGCGTTGAGTTCTTTGTTACAGTCATTTTAGAGGTCAAATGTGCAAATGTGTTCATTTTTAATACATCTCTCAAGCATTTAGGCTGGTAGTGAATATTAAATACTATAATTCAGATGTAATTTTTACCAGAAGATTTTAAATGGCTAATTACCAGAAATCAAGTGTTGACTAAAAGGTGGATCATCCAGTGCTTCCTGCATTTCCTAAGCATTGGTCTTGCTTCCAAGGACAGGATGCTAAAATATGTTTAACTTTGGTTTGCTTCTACAAAGCAGTTCCTGCATTCTTTGTCTATTATAATATTTATAAACAAAGCATGAAATAAAAGAGTTAAACATAGTAAAGTATTTTAAAATATTTGACCATGTCCTTTTAACCACCAGAAAATTCTCTTTTAACTGTTCTGCATATGCAAACCTAATTCCTAATTCCCTAATTCCTTGAACTGTTAAAGAATTTTGCACCTTGGACTTGTGTTATAATTTGTCCCTTTCATGAGATTGTGAGAGAGCTAACTATTCTAGGGTGAAATTTGCCACTCTGAAGATAGTCAAATAGTCGGCAAATAGTCGTTATTTACAGCAAAGGAAATTTAAGGAAATTATCCTAGATTTAGGCATCTAGCTTTTGAATATTTATACTATCTAAAATTAAGCCCATTCAAGAAAACTTGTGTCTTGAAAATAAGATTGTATAAATTTAGTATAAAATGAAGAAATTAGTATTTTAGTATAAAACTAAGAAAGGAAGAGATCTATTGCTCTTGCTACAATCACCAGGTTGCCTGAATGATAAAAAATATTGTAAATATTCAAATGCAAATCATCTAAACTATTTGTGTTTACCACACTGTAGTCAAATGAACTATTACTTAAGCTCGCTTCTAATTCTTTCCCTGTTACATGTTGGAGGACTAAAAAACACAGCTCACATTGAGTCAAATCAGGATGTATCATGAACATGTAATGTTATGAAATGTGTTCTTCACAACCTATCATAAAATTCATTTTTGGGAAAGAAAATTCTAAAAGCCACTAGGACACTGCTGCAGGGTTGACAGCACTTCATCTTTGCATATGTCTTTATCTTGCAGAGAAGTAAATTCTGAGTAATCTATTTCATGGCATATTTTTATGCCATGAAGGATCCTGTAGATCAGTGAAGTTCTTCATTGTTAAATGCCAGTGTTTTGAAGTGAATATAATCTAACTTGTCAACCCTGAGAGGGAGAGAAAATTGCTACTACTTTCAGAGGAGTCACAGAGGTACATTAGATAGAAAACACTTCTGAAGGACAGCTAGACCAACATGACCAGCTAGAGTAGGGCTATCAGTAAAACGTAGCAAACCATAGCTGTAAAATGGTCTAGGTACTCTGTTTTCTAACCACATACAGACCTAGAATCATAATCTCTGTGGCTACATCTGTACTAGAAAGTTCAGTATGACCACCAAATGGCTGCACACATAGCATGTAGCACTGGTCTGTAAAAATCCACTGCACTTCATAGCTATCCCATTGCCTGACAGTTTTTGGCTCACACCCTTGTTAACAAAAACTACGGTGTAAGACAATATCAAATCACTAATGATTTGATCTAAAGACCACAGAGGGCTTGAATTGTTCCCAATAGGTAACAAAGATGAGACAGTTCAATTTGGGAGGAAGAGAGAACTTGGCCGTATAGATTCAAATTGTATTGTTAAACTTGCTCTTGGTTAGAGAGCCTTTGGGTTTTTCCAGTTAACCAGAATATGCTTCATCAGCTGGTTATTCAAGTAACAAGAGAATTTCTTTTCCCCTGTGTCAAAACTAATATTCTTCTGTTACATCAAAATACTGTGATTAAATGGTGCTTGTTGACTCAGTGCATTTGCTAGGCAATTTGAATGAGATTAGTACCATTTTCCACTGCACAAGTGAGGTTTTTTGTGTATCTGTATATGTGTGTGTTGTAGATCTTCACTGTCATTTCTTACAAGGTAGTATTTTCAGTTTGTGGGAAAATGGTTGTACCACTTAATGCTGTTTGGAGAGAGGATAAATTTACTCTAAAGGCTGCCAAGATTCCCTATTTCCTCTTGTATGGGGACAGCTTTATCCTGACACAATCCTTTAAATAACAGTACTCTTAGTAGTAGAATTGTTTGCAATAAATATAGGAGAAACAAGCCCTTTCCACTCATGTAATAAATATTTCCCTATTTTCTTAGTGCCAAGAAAAACTTTCCTTCTAATCCTGTTTCTTTTCATATCACGCATTGCATCAACAACACTGAAACAAATTGTCTGAAATTACTAGCAGAGACTGTTAACATTTAAAATCAGAACATAAAACAAATGGTTTAACTTATTTTACATCTAGGCCAGAGAAACTATCCCTAAGAATTTATTGCCTACCCTTATCTCAGAGAATCAAAGATGAATACGGCCTCACTGAAGAAAGCTAATGAAACATGTAAGCCTCAAATCCTGTCTGCCTTTCTGAGCACTCTTGGTTTTCCTACTGGAATACTAAGGACACATACTGTCCTGTCTAACTCACTAGAAGAAATCCTTGCTTAGAAGCATTATTCAAGGTTCACTCTACAAAAAATATTACTCTGGACAACTACCTACCTCCTGTAACAAAGGGGTTAAAACTTTAAATTAATACCTTAACTTCCTTTTCTGAACACTAACACCTTCCTTCCTCAAAATTAGTGGGCAGAGTAAATACTCATGAACACCAGATGTCAACACTGACTTGGGAAGTCAGAAAGATAAAATTCCATGTGCACACAAGAACATATTCTCAGCATTAGCAGAATGAAATAGAGATATCAGATAAGTGAAAACAGATGTTGTTAAAATGTCAAGTGCAGCAGATGTATGTACACAAGACAAGCTTTGAAGAGATTAAACTTTGATCCTGGTTAGGCTGGAGGAATTTATGTTAATCAGGTAGAAACAGTAATCTACTTTGGAGCAGTTATTTCCACCTTTACTTTAATATGTTATTATGCATTGTTCTTAATGGAAGTACCTCTGAAATACTAACCAGTTGAGCATGAGCAGTGGCAATATATTGGCTGTGTATGCTTTATGTTTTACTCCCATAAATCTGCTCTCATGGACAGCCAGAGTTGTCAATAAATCCTTTTCTAGCCACATACTCACATTTTCATTCAATGGAAAGAGGAAGCAGTGGAGGAGAGGGAAGGATGCTGTGAAGGATGCACATGGTGAGTATTCAGGTCTCTTCCTGGTATGTTGTCAGCATACATTCAGGCACAGTCTAGCAGTTCCACAGTTTTGATATGGCTCATATTTTTTACATCTTCCATTTAAAAGGTAAATATTCTTCCTTTTCAGTTTTAGAGCCTTCCAAATATGAATTTAAAGGGAATATCTGACTTGGTTGTGATTTCAGAGTTACATCTGCATGTTTCCACATATCTGTGGTGGGATTTGCTTCATCAAGGTTTTTGATCTGTGTCTGTTTTGAAGTATCAGGACTGGGTTGTGTCAACAATCACAACCATGAACATGTGCTACAAAACATGTATATATCTGTCAAAGAAAGGAACAAGGAACTACCTAACAGAAGCACTGTACTTCAGAGGTGTTCTGTGATGTTGTCTCCACAGGGGAACAAAAAGGTCTCAGGTTTCATTTCAATCCTAAATGCCTGCAATTTACTGCTTCATGTAACACTTTTCTCTACACCCATGCCCCAGGCCTGTGTATTTTGTTAGTAGAACTGTTTCGGTGTGGAGTCAGGGTTCATCAGGGACTCTTACCATTTCACTGATGACTGGGAGCTGGTAGGCTTAGCTGTGCATATTTCTGGTGTAAAAACTGCCACACGCTTATCTCTTTGGGGCATAGCTCTTTCATTTGTCTCAGAGTCATGAAAGAGATTGGGTTTTTTTTCCAAGCCTCTTTGGAGATGAAATCTCACTTCCATTGTGTCTTGGCTCTCTTCTTTTTACTTTCTCATAAAAAGGACATCTTGTTGGTTGCCATATTCTTTTCACATACACCATCTGGATAAAGCAACCTAATCAATCAGAGGTTCACAATAACTGTTCTGTCCCTCTACAACCAAGTGTTGCACACAGATGACATACAGAGTAGTAACCACTTATATGTATTTTACAACTATTGGATAATGATTTCTTGTTACTATTAAGAAGCACTTATTTCTACCTTTTAGTATCTGAACAAATTCAGTCTTCAGTTTAGATCACTAAAGACAAGAGTCTTACTCAGACCTTAAGATGATTTAAATTTACAGCAAATAGATGCAGCACACCTTATTGTGACCTTTACTAGTCTTCTGCTCCTGATAATAACAAAGAGAAAACAAGGTGCAATTATTACACTTCTACTCATCCTCTTTTTGTACTGCTCAAATAAAAGGGCTTGGTTTTTTAGGTAAGAATTTATACTGAATGAAGTTGATGGAGGGACTTTTTCAGATATCAGTGTGGCACTTCAATACCTCAGCTCTTTGTGACTTATAGCTGCAAAAAGCTCTAACCTTTAAAGGAATTTTCGATAAGTGCTTTTTCTTTTGCAGAGATAACACCTCACAGACTTGTGCTCTGAGATCAACTTTAAGATACCCTATTTCTTTTAGGGGCTTTAAAGTCATAATAGAATAGTTTCATTTTATTACTCAGATCAGAACCTTCTCATCCATCCCAACTCATTTGAGTCACACTTTGGTTATACTTTCAAGTTTTTCTAGCATTTTTATATGGACTTGAACATTTTGCCTGCTGTTTGTATCAAAAAGGAAACCTGCACTTAACTGGGAATTGACAACTAGGCACATTTCGAGCAGGTCAAACTTGCCTTGTAAGTTTTATGTTAATGTCTATTTTAACAAAATTATTCTTGCTTTTTAGTGTGAAAGAATTGCCTTTGAATAAGAAACTAAATAATCTTACTTAATATCTTTTGAATATGGGAGTCTCTTTTCCATGTTCATTCAAATAAGATCTCAGAATATCCAACTGTCTTAAATGTTCTCCTTAAATGTTCACTCTATCTGTGTTTGAAATTTGTGCAGCCAGTACCAATTTATCTGATAAAGCAAACTCCAAGTATCTTTTAGTAGAATATATGAACATGGATTTTAGACTAAGGATGTTAGCAAAAGTTGAAAAGCATAGTAATAAGTACGGAAAAAAAAAGAAAATTATTATTCCCTTTCTTGTGGATCATCCCACCTTTACAATAGTCTTGTAGGATTTGAACAAATGGTCCATAAGTCAGATCTTTTGGACTTTCTCTGGTTTTACTACATATTACAACTTGAGCAGCATGACAGTCTCCCAGGACATATGTCTGCTGGGAGAAGTAAATTTTCTAGTTCTTCACAGAGTGGAGGCTCAAGGACATGACTGGCATGAAAGGTCAGTACCCATTCTTGGGTTTTTTGCAATTAGGCAGTAGAACAGCGTTTCTTAAAAAAAAAGAAAAAGAAAAAAAAAAATCAGTGACAGGAAATGCATCATTGTGTGCTTCTTGCTTTAATATGTATCCACAGAAAACAAGGAAATCAGATTTTTTAAAACTCCATTAAGGAGCTATAACTGTGGGAACACCCTGTCTAAGCTAAGTTATTCTGTTTTCAGCATTGCTGAGAAATCTAAAGATCTGTTGTGATTATATGCACGTACTGCTCTGGGTCAGAAGAAATTCAAATAGTGTAAAAAAAAAAATCAACATTCATAAGTGTGGTACTCTGCTTGTACAGTAATAGTTTGCTTTTCACGTGTTGCACTCTCCTCTTCAAATGACTGTTAACTGGTACAGGCTTTGCCTGAAATATCCAATCTTATTCCATTGAGAGTAAGAGCAGCCTTGAGTACACTATCCAGTATGCTAAGGGAATTCAGCACCCTCAGTGATGATGAGTTCTGATGCAAACATACCAAAGGGGAGTATGAGTGTAAACTCTTTAAAGAGCATAACTATGTTAAATTTAAAGTCCATTAAAGATGGCATAAGGGTTGTATTGAACACAAGAAATAAAATCTGTAAAATGAGAAGTTTCAAAAAAGTGAAATGCCTAGGGTATTTCAATGTATTGTAGCACTTCTCTGGGTCTCAAGCAGTATTTAAAACAGAGAAATTTATTTCCTTCTCTGGTTTCTGGGTCATAACTACACTTTTATGGCTGAAAACTTTTGGAAACATTCATGAAGATGTTTACTATAATATTTTTCAAGTAAAACAGGTAATTTTGGCAAAGCTCATATAATAGAGACAGCTCTGCACAGCAGGGAGTATCAGGCAGCTCTAAAAATAGAGACAGCTACTAGTTCTGCCTAGAATAACATGCCTGAAAGAAGAATACACATTTACACAGCTGGCTTTACATGACCCTTGTTTACGCAATAAAACAAAAGGAAATTACCTCTTCTGAGGTTTTATTTTTTTTTTATTAGGCACTGATTAAATAATAATTAGTTCAAAGTATCATGAGTCATTTCTACGTATGCTTACTTATGCTTTTTGAAAGAGCAATTGTCTCCCTGAGGTAATATAGAACATCAGTGATCTGTGTTCTGCTCTAACAATTTTTCAGTTCAGTAGATCCAGTTTCAACTGTTGCATAAACTTTTTTTGTCTTAAATCAATGTCAGAGTAATGGTTCCTTCTTATGTGGAAGTGATCAAAGCTGAATTTGGTCAGAAGTTGTCAGCTGAACACTTAAATTCTATTTAGATCAGTGAGAAACTTGTCATTTCTTTCACAGCGTTTTTTTAGGATTCCAGTCTTTCAGCTCTTTATTTGTTCTTGAAAGCTCTCTCTCTGACTCTCATATTTTTTCCCCAAAAAAGTCACGAATTGATACATCTGCGGGTGTCCCATAATTCAATTTTTTTTCTTCCTTCACAAATACCATGCAGGAAGTCTTACAGACAGTGCATTTCATTTAATTCTTCCCTAGGAAGTTCATAATGGAATTTAATTGTGTTTCCCTTATCTGAAACCTTCCTGCTCCCTCGAGTAGTTTTCTCCTTCCTTCAATATATTGGAATGCTCCCTAGTATTGTTAAGATGTTAATCTCATTTATGTCCTCTCTTCTATTTATTCCATACCTGCAAAGATGACAAGCAATCTTTTACCAACAACACTACATAAAGACCTTTTTTTAAAAAACATAGAATAAAACCAGCAGTCAATCAAATATTGTTTTCCTAAGAAATCTATTTTTCCACAGTCCTTTATAATACTGTGAAGGAGAAAAATGAGAAAAATCTGCAAAGGTTTCAATTTAAAAAATAATAAAAACCCATGTAGTCTGCAACCTTTAACTACTTTACAATTATTTTTAGTTAGGCAATTTTCCTTAGTTCCTAGCTTGCTCAGTGTAAAAAAACCCTTATTACCCTTATTACTATAAGGAAGCTGCAGAACAGGGGAAAAGATTGGAATATATATTTTGCTATAAAAGCTGAAAGTAAGTAAGCTTCCTTTCAGTTTATCTGTGACTACATCTATGGTGGTCTTACACAGCTGTTCTGATCCTGTTTATTTTTACAGATTCATCTCAGGTTCTACCACATCTCCAAAAATAAATTAGAAAGAAAACAAAGACTTGTATGTGTGAGGCTTTTTCAGCCAATGTGTCAGACTGGCAAAGTGCCCTCTTTGAAGATAGAATAGAGTTGACGAATAATTGTTGCCCTTACCTGTGTTGCTACTGACACTAAAGTCTAAACCCTCCTTGGAGACCTGAAAACAATTTTGGTGTGACACTCTGAGAAGTTACCACTAGTATTTTACAAATACTGTGAGGTCACAGATTTTGACCTATACAGAGCCAAGCAAACCTCTGGAGTGCGTTGTGTTTTATGGGAAAAATGTTTCCACTGATTTTTAGATTAGCATTTTAC
Organism: Prinia subflava; assembly: GCF_021018805.1. Classification (NCBI taxonomy): domain Eukaryota; kingdom Metazoa; phylum Chordata; class Aves; order Passeriformes; family Cisticolidae; genus Prinia; species Prinia subflava. The sequence continues at coordinate 70,280,227 of NC_086249.1, read as the reverse complement.
TGCAACATAGAACAGATCAGTGGCCATGAAAGACAAAATTCACATTACAGTAGCAAGAAAAGTAACACAGCCCAAGATGTGTTTAAAATCTAAGTGGTTTGGAGGTTTTTTTCATGTTCTTTTACAAGTGATTTTCCAGAATCACAGCAAGAATATAAAGAATAAGGACTAATACCATGTAATTACATCAAATAAAAAAATATATGCTTCTTCTGTGTGGCATTCAGTATTCCTTAAAGGTCTGAAAGGGTTCAAATTAGTCCTTTAGCATAAATCCTAGTTTAACATTTAATAACATTCTGATATTTGGAATCTTTCCTTGTCTTTCTGAATTTCTGTAAACACAATATTTACAACTATTTTGCAAGAGCAAGCACAAAAGTTATGTTCCTGATTAAATTTTAAAACATTGTCCAAATATCATAAAAGTTTATTAAGTTAAATAGCCAATGGAAGAATTTTCTAAGGCAATTACCTGATAAAAAGGGCTTGTTCTCAAATACATTAATTCTGAGATTGCCATTTATCCACAAAATAAGTCACAGTATTTAGAGAAATATGTTAATATCTGGGGAAGTAAATTAATATTTTCATAAATTACTCTTAGTAATTTGACAGAAATTAAGATGAAAAAGGCATGAGTGTTTGTCCCTCACACCCGTAGAGCATCTTGTGTTATCATCTCTTCTTTTTGGCAGGGAGTGAGGACAGTGTCTCAGCAGAAGCATCCATCTCTTGACCTCCTTTCTTTTCCTTGTTGGAGAAGGTTTAAGAGTTGTCAATCTAGGCGCTAATGTGATATAACTTCAAAAAGTCAAAAGCATTTAATATTTGAAAATTATCTTTATTATGGTTTATTTATTTTAACGTGATACCATGTCAAAAAAGGAACTCCTATATTTATCATATTCAGCATGCATCAAGAATTGCAACATAATGGATGTGTTGAGACAATCTGGCAAGATAACTCTGAAGAGTATTTGACAATACAAAATTGCTGCCACTAGCACTATCTTTTAAAAAGAAAGACTTGAAAAGCAAGGACATGCAAAAAAGGTAAAAATTGAAAATACATTTTGAGATACATTGGAAAACCTTTCTTTACAACAAAATTTTTCAGTAAAGTTACTCCTTTTGCTGCCTTTTATTTGTTTTATCTCTCATTTGGGCATTGAAAAAGTGAAGAGGAAAAGTAGTACACAACTAAGCAAAGCTTCATGGTTTTATTGATAATTTTTACCTAATCTTTTATCTAATTCAAATTTTACATACTACCAAATGTTTCTCGTTTCACAGAAATCTTGGGGTTTTTTTTAACATAAGCTTTTTTACATGGGAAAAAGTCTACCTTCCAACTAAAATAATGAAGATGAGACTTGTGAATGAAAAAAATACCTGTTTTTTTCCAATGTTTATGAATGCATTACAGCATGCTATTCTTGCAGATACAAGAAATTCCAAGGAATTGAGTATTATCAAGATTAACTACTAAAACACTAAACCTAAGTTTTTATGGAATATTTTTATACCACAGTACCATGGTAGTAGTTTCACAGACAAACAAGCAAAGAGGAAGGAAGGTCAAAGAAAATTCTGCAATGTATTTGTCAAAACCTGGGAAAGGACTAACGAACTTGGGAATCCTGGCCCATAGCCCAATACTTAAGACCACAAAATAAATACTGCACTCTAATATATCCAATCTAGCCAAAGTGTTTTAGTCTACATGACAGGGCTACCCAGAGCTGACAGGATATTAATTCTAAAATTGATCCCCATTGGTTTTTTAGGCAACTTTACAGTAATCCTCCTTCAAGCCATGTGATGCACAATTTTCATCTTACATTTACTTTTCATTGTGTGCACATTATTTCCTATTAAACCAGTTACGGTTTACAGCTGTCTGATGTGAGTTTGGGGTGGTTTCCATTGTTCAGCACTGCTGAAATGGTGAGGACCCTTCTCTAAATAATCATCCTTAATCTCTTTAAATGAGAGGAGAGAGAGAGGAGGTGGTAATGGCAAGTGTGGGCCAGGCTGTGGGCACAGTGGGTGGGCAGACGCTGTCAGTGTTGGGCTCTTAGTATCTCCCCACAGGGCAGCAAAGAGAGCCCAGTCCCACAGCCCTGTTGGCTTCACTTCTTACTGACCCCTTGCCAAAAGCCCACCCCCCTCTGGAAAAGGAGTAATAAACAATTGTGATGCTAAAATTAATTTGCCTCATCCATAACCCCCCATAATAAAATTAGAGGTGCACCTAGTGTTCTGCACATTGTAAGGTTATTACTCATATGTTTAGGGCTTTTTTAGTTGAAGTGAGAGGAAGAATCAAATCCAAATTAATTAAGCTTTATGTAAGACTAGCATTGGTAGATACAGTTAATTTCCATCTTCTACCAAAGAGATTAGAGTTCATATCTCAAAGGTAATTGAAAGCCCATATTTGAAAGGAAATAATTCCCTTTGGTTCAGAAGCAGGATTTACTTAACCTACAATGAATGAAGGAGTGGTGAAGTGAGTTTAGCTAATATAACAGCTTTATGCTCTTCAGATATTTTTCCACTGAAATTTCCCTCCTGCTTCCTGTGTTTGACATTTTAAGGAGTACATTTAGTTGAGTTTTTCAGTGAGTCTCTATGGTAACAGTAAAAATGCCCAATCAAAATACTTTACCTCCACTGCCTTCTTGCCTGTTCACCCAGCAGAAGCTGCAAAGCAGAGAAGTGAGAATCACTGGTCCTTTCAAGTGTAATGGGAGTGTATCATAAAGTAGGAAGAAATGATCTGTAGATTTCAAGACTACTAATGATCACACTAACTAGAGAAAGAAGTAATCATTTGTCAAGGAGCAGCTTCAGTATCAAATAACTTTCATTTCAAAATTTAATCTTTTCTGTTGGATAAAACTGAATAATTGATATTTTTTGGTTTTTATTAAATGAAAGAATTGTTCTTTCAGTTTTTCGGCCAATATTGGGCTCTACTGGAGTACAGCAGCAGGTGCAATATATTCATAAATTCCTTTTACGATAAGTAACCACAAAATGCCACTTTTCTGGCAATGTATATATAATTTCTGGAAAAGTAATAATCACCAACTCCATTTTTCCGCTTGTAAAATAAAGACATTTGTTAATGGATTGCCCAAATTTAAAAAAAAATTACGGAGGAAGACAGAAAAGATATGGGGAATTAAACCTTGTCAGGAAACCATGTTAGCCTACTGCAACCTATTGAAGGGATATTAGTGAACAGATATTGTTGTAGCAAGAATGGCTTTTCCATCTATTACTGCTTCTTTTGAGAGATACCAGAGGCACAGCCGAGATCCCCTAAAATGTAACGGGCTCGGTGTATTTCCATTTCCCCTGGAAACTGTGTACTTGTATAAGATACATTTCAGAAAGCTATTCAGTGTGCCGTGGGACACCCCCTGCCCATTGTCAGAGCAGTGGCGCCAGGCTAGGGGCTGCCAGCCTTTGCCCGCCAGGAAAGCCCCCAGGGGCTGCATCCCTGCCAGCCCAGCACGGCAGGCTGGGAGCTGGACCGCATCACAGGGCTGCTGCAGGGCCCTGTTTGTGCCACCCGGTCACGGCAGCCTGTTCTGCACAGAGAGCCAGGCAGCACAGAAGCAGACCTATTTCACTGTTCTAATCAGCCTGGCATGGCTATTCATAGCTTAACCTTTTGGAGATCATCTATCATTAATAAAAAAGTGATACGTTCATGAAAATGTGCTCGTAATTAACAGTGTTTTCAACAACGCAGAAACAAACTGCAATGTTTTAGTGTGATTAAGAAAACTTTCCTCTGGCATTTGGTACTCAGCAAACAGCTTCGCATTGGTTTCTAATGAACCCCGGGCATTATGTTAAAAGCAGCTGAGGATCTCCTTGGAAGTGGATAGCTACAGTTTCTTAGGGGGTAAATAAATGAATTAACCATGAACAGATGGATTGTGTCCAAAACAGATTTAAGTCACTCATTTTGACTTTCTATTGTTTGCCCTTTTTCAGGAACAACTGAGTGGGACAAAGGCAGGGAAGCCAACAAAAACTGCACAAAAGACAAAATATCAACTGCAGTGTTTGTGCTAGGTTTCTATTACCAAAGAATTAGTGTTTGTCCAAATTTTAACCAGGGAGGTAGCTTGATCAAGTTTTGTTTAAAGGTAATAGTAAATCTAGCAAGAGAGAAATCACTCAGGGTATATTGCAAGTCCCAAGTAACTCCAATTCACAAATGCAACATCAAAAATGGATAGAACATATGCAAAAGTAAAACATATTCAACTATTTATGTGTGAAAAACTAGAATTCTGCATGCATTTAAAACAAATCTTGAGATTTGCACAACATCATGACACTTAGAAAAACTCTGAGAGGGCTAAAACCAAAATTCAGCTGGAAATTAAAAGATAAATTAGTGTTGTATATTTATTTGCATATGTTATTAAGCAAACTTCCCTGTCAAACCATCCAGGAACCCCTCTGGTGTGGGATTGCATTTTATGGAAATGGTTTGCTCTTGTTCACCCCTGGAAAATGTACGGTTTATCCCCAGTCTGTACCCTCCCTGCAGTATCCTGTATCTGTAACCTCATTGGCTGGAGAATGTTACCGCGCCCCTTTGAACCTCTGTGATAAGAATGCTAAGGCAGAAGGCTCTGCCCTCTTGCCCCTCTACCCCTGGAGGCCTCCTGATGCTCCCTTTCCCTCTCCTCCCTTCCCCCCCACTTCCCTTCCCCTCTCCCTCAGTGAATAAACCCTCACCTCATCAGCACCCCACCGGCGTCTGAAGTCTCTTTGCCTGCCAGCGCGGGAACATCCACGACCATAAGGACCTGGGGGTCTCCCGGGGGACCCTCCTCGGGACCCCCCCATAAATTTAAACTACAACACTCTGGCAGTCACACTTAGCCACCTGAGCTTGGACTGAGGTCCCTTCACTACACACCCCACACTTGCACAATCACACCAGGTTTCCTCTCCAGCTCAACCCCAGGTTTCCCACAGCAGAGTCTTAGATGTCCAGATGCTTAAAATATTTTAATCTTGCAGCAACAACAAAATGGCAGCTTGAGCTGGGTGCCCCTGAGGAGGGACCCCAAGCAAAGGAACCCATGGGCTTTTACACTCACACAGCCTCAGCAAGCAGAACTCTGGGGTCATCACTCCTGCCCTGTGCATTGTCCTGGCTGGGCCACAAGTCCCCCTGGCCTTTGTTAGGCAAAGGGTCGGCTCTTCACTGCCTCGTGCCCAGGGCTTTCTCCACCCAGAGCTCAATCTGCAGCTGGCACTGCATCTTGCAAACTGAGGTACCTGCCCTGAAGGTATTCCTTAACAAGGAAGCAGTGCAGCTTCACTGAAAAGAAGCTGTAGATGAACAGCTACACTTGGTTTTCAGGATTTTTATTAAAGAGAACACATATGAAGTCAAGCACATAAATGAAACATTTCCAAATACAATAATTATTGATAAATTATATCAGAACTGATTTCTGAATTCCAGTGAACTTGATCTATGGTCAGATCAGTTGTTATTCATGAACTGTTACTACTGTACTGAATTTTTGACACAAAAGTCTGTTGCAAATACAAGATCCAAAAAGTGGCTAGTACATATAGATCGAGACATAATGTAGTATGAGGAGGTAATGAAGGAGGTAATCAAAGGCATGGTTATAATACAGAACTACAAAGAACTGATGATTCTCATTTGCTTTCAGATATAAATTAACATGCAAATGATTATTAGGGCTTTCCAATGAAACCATGAATGTTTTTTTTTTGCTGTCTGACTTTAATTACCTCATGAAAGAAAGTGTAATTCACAATCAAAATCAGTACAGTACATTGTTATATAAATGTTTCTCCACATAGAGCTATTCAGATACAGGGAAGAGTGATGTAAAGGCCTTTGCCCTTCCATTCTAGTCTGCCTTATTGTCATGTTTTCACCCCACCCAGCAGCTCAGCCCCATGCAGCCCCTGCTCACTCTTCTTCAGTGGAATGAGGAGAGGATCAGAAGAGTGAAAGGGGAAAAAGTCAGAGCATTGAGATATGGATGGTCTAATAGACAAAGCAAAAAGTGCAGTAACAAGTAAAGCAAAACAAGCGATTCATCCATTTCTCATGGACTGGCAGGTGTTCAGCAATGCCCAGGAAATGTGGGTTTCACCATGTGCAACCTGGGAAGACAAACAGCATCACTTCAAATGACCTTCCTCTTCTTTCTACTTGCTTTGTTTATGAGAACATCATACAGTCTTTGGTCAGTTGGGATCAGCTGTCCCATGTGGCAGTGTGTTAATTTAATCAGTTATGCTTTGTATAATTTTGTACTCATTGGATTCTCTGTACCCCACCCCCCGATTGTTCCTTTGTTTAACTCACATGACTCCTGCACCTGTTATGCGGCACACGGTTAGCTGTCTGTTATTTCTCCCGCCTTTGTAAAACCCCTCCTACTCTCTCCTGATTAGCCCAAAATATGTTCTCCTACCCCCAGATCCCCTGGCAACCTGCCCTGGTTGGCTGGCAGCGGCTGACCACCCCCTTTGCCCCCCCTCCAACTCGCCTCGGACAAAAACCCCCTGCACCCTCCTCCCCCCAGACAGTCCTGGGCTGGAGAGGTGTTCGCAATAAACCCTCTGTTCGTCTGGAATTGTTTCCTCCTTTCGTTCCACTGCCTGTCGAATCTCCATCGCTCACACGAGCCCCTGATAGGACAAGAACCCACAGGAGTCAGTACTGCCTGCGCTGCTCGCAGTCTGACCCTCGCAAACTCTGTCGCGGCATCTGGGCTGGTCGTAATAGAGCCGTTGGCTCTGAGTGAGCACCCCGACAGTCCCAGCTCTGTCCCCTCCCAATTTCTTGTGCACCCCCAGCCTGCTCCCTGGCAGGGTGGGCTAGAGGCAGAAAAGTCGTCGACTCTATGAGTGCTGCTCAGCAACAGCTAGAACTTCCTCGTGTTATCAACACCATTTCCCTCACAAATCGAAAACATGGCCCCATACTAGCTACTATAAAGAAAATTAACTCTATCCCAGATGAAACCAGTGAAGTCTCCATCCCTTATGCCATATCATTCAAGTCATACTCAAATTTCACACTATCCAACTAGAAAACCATTCCTCTTTTTCCACACGCCTTGCCACCCATGATCACACTACATTGGGGCATATTCATGTATGATTCTCCTGAAATATTGACATAACTTCTGGAAAAGCCAGGAACAGATTTTTGAGACACATCTGTATGACCATTCCAGTTACTCAGGTATGTTCAAGGTACTGGAGAGTCATTCCAATAAGGCAAAAGACATCTGCTTCACAGAAGACAGGGAAGGTATCATTCTTTGTTTTCTCCACAGATTGGCTCTTGGAGGAGAAGAGGGGAAAAGTATAATTGTTTGGGTTTTTTTTTTCCCACAGCACTTGGATAATAATTATCAAATACGATAAAGATCTTAAGATTCTCAAAAATGCTTTAAGATGTTCTTTCTACCTAAACAAAGGAAATATACATAGAGGCTACATATGGCTATATATGGCTAATCATTTTGACATGAAGAAAAATAATAGTAACCCCAAGACCTCTATTCCAATACTGCTACAATTATTCTGTCCCATGACAGGAAAACAGCAAAAATACTCCTCACAAAGAACACTTGTGAAGGCATATGCTTTGTATAATATTGATGACAACCAATCCAAGAATCCATTTCATACCATTTAAAATTAAAAATTCTCTTAGTCATATGCCACTGGCTAAGCTGTGTATCTGTCATAGATACATAACATCTTAAGAACCTACCTGAGAAATAATATATATTTGTTCTCATAAATGAAGGTTAAAGGTAACCATTTCCTCTATAATCAGATAAAAAATTCAGTCTGAGTCACTTTAACTCAAGATGCTTTGCAATACAAGACAATGGATCACTCTGTATTTCCTGTTGGTAGAGTATTGCTCCTGTAGTCTTAATAAAGAAAAAATTGAACACAGACTTGCTCTGACAGTTTTTGACAAAAACAGAGACATAGGAAAGTGCATGAAGTTTGGGCCTTTTGTTATTGTTGTTTTTAAACTGCCAGTGTTCACAGCCTTCCCAAGTCAATCTGTCTCTTAAATTCTCAGCTTGTGCCACAGATGAGGTCAAGCACCAAGTGGAGGCATTCATAATCTTCTAAATTAAATGACCGTCTCTGCAAGAGATCCCACTCCTTTAGCAGCATGCAGTTAAGGGATTACTGGAGCATTACTGAAGTAGACAAGGAAAGTCTAGGTATCAACTCAATAGCAGAATCCTATGGAAATGGCAATTTCAGCAGTAAGCCATATGGGTCACAAATGAGGTAAGTAAACTCAGAAAATCCTTTCAAGGCAAGTATTTCCCTCAGCACTCTCCTAAAGATTCTGAAACTGAGATTAGTGAAATGGTGTATTTTACTGAATCCCTAGAGTGTCATAATTTAATAGTATTTCACAGCAACAGTACATCATCACATTACATTACACTCTCCCTGTCACCATACAAACTACAATACCATGAAGTGATAACACAGTGTAATGAGACATACAATACAGTGTAATGTGACATACAAGAAAGTCAATGCAGCATATCTCAAAAATTACTCCCATTTAAGGGGAAACTTAATGCATTTTTCATATAAATGTACAGGTCGTTCATTTTCTCCATTTTTTGGATGTATTTAATCACTGTGCATCTTGATACTTCCATGGAGAAATTTAATGTTGTAGTCAGAAGCAATCATATTTTACTAAGAAAGCTGAAATCATAAAACAGAAGCCATTTTCTATGCAACTTTCTGAAAGGACTTTAAAAGTCTTAGAAAGAAAAATGCTTTTACCAGAAAAGAGCTCAAGCAATCTTATAGGATCCTCATGTCTCTGAGAGGTGGTATTCATGGCAATTAACATTGTCTATAGAATTGAAAATCAGGTTAGTTGATGCTGGCTTCCTCCAACACACATGTGCACACTAATATCCTTATACCTTGGTTATTCCATGAGTACGTTCACAGATAGAGAGCTAATCTTTCCTAACTGCTGTTGAGATGTAAGTTAGGGAATTTCTGCCCTTGCAACAGGAAGAAATGGTCAAAAACTAGTAATAAAACCTCTCAAGAAAAAGCTAATATGAGCAAACTTAGTTGCAGATAGATTTAAGTAAACATTATCAGTCTCTCCGAAGAAAAAACATATAAGTATAACCTGATTAGAGGAACATTATATTAACATTACTTTTATATGGAAGAACAATTATCACTTAAAAGGAGGTCTAGATCAGAACCCCCACAAAACACACTTATCAGATATCCCCACATTGGTAAAGTAGAAGATTTTCTTTGTATCAAAATTAATGATTTGTACTGTCAATTCTTTAAATCTGTAGTAAGATTGCTCAGCTAGCCTAAAAAAGCCGATTTTTCTCTCACATCCCTCTGCATTTATTTGGATCTGTGTCAATCTGCAGCATATTCTCTTCCAGCTTACAAAGCTAGGTGTTTTTCACCTTCTGTCTGCTGAGAAAGGAAGATATAAATAGCAAATAGTAGAGAAAACTATGTAGTGATGAACCCCAGAGCCACCTCCCACTTTCACACATGTGAAGAGATTTCCTTCAGCGTGTTTCAGTGAGGGTCAGTGGTGGGACAGCAGGAAATGGAACTTAGCCTAGGAAACTGTTCTGTGTCTGCCATAAAATCATTTAATATTGGTATTAAATACAATACAGATTAAGTTAGAATATTTTTCAGGGAAAAAAACCCCCATGCATCCAGTCTTCAACCTTTATAAAACACATATTTAGCATCCTTGAACACACAAAGTAATCTTTTCATAACATTTTCACATTTTAACTCATTCTTTTAACAGGTCCTAAGTATATATTTTACTAATTTGCAATCATGACACGATTTTCTAATTCTTACTGTTCTACAGAACTTGTATAAGTAGCACTAAATTTGAACCACATTTTCTGAATCTTGCTGAGATGTATTAACTTAGGATTATTACTGTCAAGAGTGAAATATTCTCCTAAACATGCTGCTTCACATCACAAATTTTCACAATTGAACTGGCATTCCATTATATCAAACTAGCAAAGTTATCTGCCATTTAAAATAATCAGTAATAATGGCTGTTTTTATGGAATGTAAAGATGCCTGCTCTCAGTCAGAACATCCTCAAAACACTTGTCCCACCCCACTTGTCCCACACAGAAAATTCAGTGTTTACGAATAACATTCTCTTCTTTAATAATAACTTTTCAAAAGCGTGAAAGATGATGCTTCTTCAAAAAATCCATGTGCAGAAAAAGTTTTGATCAATTTATTTATAGTTATAGTAGCCTGCATGGTTTGCTTGATTTTCTTTTTCCTTTATAGAATTCAGGCCAGTAGCTTACTTGAATATAATTATTGCATATTCAGGAATTCACATTAAAATGTATTGAGATGGACAATTACAGAAAACAAAATTCATCCAGAGGCTTGTGCTGCTCTAGGACTCACTCACATGATGCAGATTTCACAGCTAATGGTGTGTTAATGTGAAAAAAATGTCCTCTATGAAAGACATCACGATTTCAACATCATATTTGAAAATAAAAATAATTAAAAATACACAAATATTTAAACTAAAATTTCCCCAGCTTTATACTGCCAATTATTCAAATAAAATTGTAGAGGTATGTAGGATGGAAGTTATCCTATGCTGAAAACATTAGTGTAGTTTCCATTTTGGTTGATCACAAGTAATCAGCATCTTGGAGTTTAGATGTCTTCCTTAGCACACTGCACTCCTTTCTCAGCACCTTTCTTTCTATTGTAGATGTCTGGGCTGCAGAGGGGAAACCGAAGAGTAGAACCTTAGGTTGTTGTTCCTTATAACTTCTATCCATGGGCAGTGAAGCAGTGTACAGATTGTTTCTGTCAAAATATATCCTCTGAATGCCTAGAAAGTAAAAATTAGCAATCTTCTTAAAGCAAGATATCTTAACTATTTTCAACATTATGAAAGGGACTAAAGCAGAGAAATGCTGCAGTGTTTTACAGCACATTATTTTCCTGAAATAATTATGTTTTTAACAAATGTGCAAGTATATTGTTAATTGATTAGCGGAGCTAAGGAGGGAATGACATTTATGAATTAATAATTTCAAAATTTTGCTACTATGGTCTAGAAGACGCCCTCTTCAGAACTTGAAATCCATTGCCTAAGTCTTCATAGTTATCCTAGATTAAAAGGCTGCATATTTTTCCTTATTCTGGCAAGACCTCTAGCACGATATTGAAACAGAAAAAGGGATTTTTTAGCTTTAGCTCTCCTTTATATCTCACACAGGATTAATCCTCAGAGATGAGCATGGCCAAAGGCACAAGATAGAAAGTATAGTTATTACTTTGGCAGGTTGGTAAAGTCTTTTATTTGGAATCTAACACTGTCTTTGTTGTTACAAGGAAAACTGTTGAGCATTCTTGTAGTATTTGTTCCATTCCAGTTTCCTGGCATATAGCCCTTTTGTAAGCACTTCAGAGGCTAGTGTCTGTGCTTAAAAAGGCCATTTTATGTTTGCAGTGTGATCTTTCTGCCTAGAGTCATGCTAAGAAGAGGAATGAGATGTGCTGCAAAATTCCAACAGTGGTGCCTGTTTTCATTCTTCTCTGTACCCATGCAGTTGTGAGGGCTTTGCTCTACATATTCATCTCCTCTGCAGAAATTCCCAGTATGTTTCTCCAAGACAACCTAGGAGACTGACAGCTATATGGTAGAGCCAAGATACTGAAGCAGAAAATAGAGATGGAGGACAAGACTGCTCAAAAATATAATTAAATGATTAATAATACATCTTCTTCTTCTGTAGTGGCAAAATTCCCACTGATGCTTTTACATCTGCATTTTTTCCAGCTTGTTCAATTTTGTCCAACCTTTTGCATATTAACTTCATATTTTTGTTCAGACTTATAGTTTTTGTTGTCCACCATACCAGCTGCATAAGAAGTTATGAATTGTTTTTATTTGTAAGAAGTTATGTAATGACCTCTACTGTGGATGTTCAAGTCCTGGAATATAATATTAAAATAGCATGAACAATTGAAAAGCAATCAGGTGAATTATTCCTTGGGTTATACAAAGTTTTTCTTATCCATTCAGTGCAACATCTCAGTCCCTACTTTTAAATTAATACAGTTTCATTAACTTCTCTTTACTGTACTCCCTTTCATGCATGTCCTAAAAACCTCCTGACAATGTGTAAACAGAAATCTTAATTTATAAAAGAAATCTTAATTTATAAGCCATTATTTATTTCCAGAACTTATATAAAACAAAGATATTCTTTTGTAAGCTGCAGAGTCTTTTATCAGGGTGAATGACAGCAGATTTGGAAAGAGTGCAACATATCTTTTTTTGCCTGTCCATAGCTGAAGTAATGCCATAGAGCACTAAACCAACATCTCTTAAGACACCAAATAAATTTTCTTTCAGGATTAATGGTCCAATGCTGGTGTGAAGGAGATTAAAACTAGAAGCAAAGAGACAAGAGAGTCCAGGGCCACCCCATGGTTCATTTCTATGGAATTGGCTCGTGAGCAGAGCCAAGAAGTCAAGCATTTGGGTAAACAGTTTGATGTGAAATTGCTTACTGAATGCTATCATACATTATGGTCAAATACATCTGCTGCACAGTTGGGCAGTAGATGGAGTGGTTTAGCACTGCATACAAAGCACTGGGATTCTGAGTGCTGGTACCAACGGGAAGGCTGGCAGCCATAAGGTTACCAGTCACTGTGCCACTTCTTCATTTACATCACATTGGTATTCAGACAGTGGCAAGCAACCCCAAAAGTGAATTTATTGCTATGATAAAGTCAATATTTTACAATAACTGTAGGAATTCTGAAGCATTAATTTAAAAGACTACTTAGAGCAAACCATCTACTGTTTTTTACACATCTATATTGCTGCTCATTGCCACAGATACTGAAGATCAGAGTAGTCCTGTAAAGCTCTTAATTTTAAACACTTAGTCTTTTACATAGTAAACTGCCAATATTTGGTTTAACTAGTAAAACTAAGCTTTTAGAAACCTTGACTTTTCTAGAACATTTATTTATTGTACATGGTTCATTTGTCTCTCTCTTTTTAATTTTCTTGAAATAACATTTAATTAGGTTTTTTGCCCTGAAATGTGCCACCAGGCTGTCAAATCAAACCACCCTATTTTCTTTGGAAATATCAGTCTTGCAAAGAACTATTCTTCTGAAAAATAAAAACAAAAGGAAAAGTGAGGACTGCTCTGATTTTTTACACTTTCCTTGTAGCACAAAAAATACCAACAGAACTTAAATTTCAGTATCCTTTCTATGCTTTTTATGTATGAAACCAGAGAAACATTCAACTAAACACAAACACATATATTACATAAATACTCCCTTTATCATCACTGTTTCTGTTTGGAAGGACAGAAATCCCTAGACAAATCCTTGGCAAATATGAGACTGATACTCAGCATTCATTTAATTCAAATATTACCTGATCACATGACTATGGAAATTTACCTACATCGAGTTGTCCTTATTTATGTAACTTGTCTTTCATGCTATGGGTGGACTGCATCTCCTACTCATCCTTCCCATACTTATCAATCAAATTTGGGGGGGAGGGGGGGGGGGTTTGTCATAAATTGTTGGGTTTTCTCTATTTGGGAAATAAAAAAAAAGAAGTCTTCAACAAATACACAAATTTATCAAGCAAAATTTGAATTCTATCCCACAGACATGTATTTCCCACCTGACACTGTGGATGGGACACTCTTTTTGTCTTCATTTCAAGACATATTTCAGTAGATATTTTTGCAGCTGCAATACAGAAGAGGTAAAAGGCAGCAATAAGCTTTGTTTTCATTAAAGTTGTGCAGTTTGTGAGAGGGGGCATTGATTTTGAACAGAGAAGGAAGCATTTCTCAGCAACTAATAATGGTAGCTCACACGTCTGATTATGTCAGTACTGGCTCCTAGAAAAGACCAACTGATATAATTGATCTTGTAACATTTAAAAGCTCTTCACTTCAAGTATATTTTATTGCTGCCTGGCTACAATTATGTTGACAAGAAGTGAGGCCAACTCTGGGGTTCAGAACTCAGAGGAAAATCAGTTCAGCATGTAACCACTTCACTTCTAATGGCAGAAGTTGCATGGGAAATTAATTTTCAGGATCACATTAAGTCAGACTGCAGAACTATTGTGGGATTCACTTGGATAAAATTGCGCTAGCTGCTGGAAAGATGAGTGTCAGTAATGATATTTATTAAACAAAATGAGTAGCGTCTGGAAGCCATGGAAACCAGAAAAATAAAATTGGGTATATGCACTAAGTGCAAGAGGTCACCAAGAGCTTTTAAGACAATCAAAAGACTTCAACTACGATTTTAGATTAGATAAATTCCTAAGCATTTTTATCCACCTTCTATCTCACAGGAGATAACAAAGTAAAATTAACAGAAAATACCAGAATGCATAATCAAGGAAATGAACGTCCAGCCCTGCTACAGAAGAATATTTTTATCCTTTGAATATCAGCCCCAGTTAAGCTTCCATTATCATTCAAAGACCAATTCTTTACCTAGATAGACTGCAAAACAGAAAAAAGAAAAGGGGGAGGGGGAAGGGCGGTGGTGCCACGAAAATATCCTAGCAAGAATTAAAGTTTGTGAAAAATGCATAGAAAGCTGCACAGATACAGTCCATAAAGGTGTTAACTATATAAGTAAACCAGAATATATTTTATAGAAATTAAATTAGAAAAGATAATGAATTAATGAAACGTGTAAAGACACATGGCTCTGAATGACAGGGGAGTTTATTTTGTTTTTCTCTAGAAGACTACTGTACTCCAAATCTTCAAAAATATCACATCCATGTTTACCTTTATAACTATTATTAGTCAGTTGACTAGTGAAACTTTTTACACTGTGTAAAGTTAAGATTTTAAAGGAGAAAGGTAGAAGAAGGAAGAAATACTAAAAAAAACCCAACAGCTTTGTTTTCTTAATGGCTGACAGAGACTGCTGCTCTTGAAATACAGAAAAAATATTTTTATTTGGAATTTTGCTTAAGTAATTCTTTAATAAAAGAAAAAAATGTTAGATCACTATAGTTACCACAAAAATTCTACGATACTCTTCCTATCTCTTGTACAGTGCAAAAGAAATAAATGAAAAATGCATTCACACAACTTTTTTTTTTAAGCAATGGTCCAGTTGTTCAGAATATATTAACTTGGATATGAGATCTCAGTTCTTTCACAGAGAATTTGTACTGCTTTATGGGCAATACAGCACTTACTACACTCGAATTACTGTTTCATTAATTATATTATCTGTAGGAATAATGGTATCAGGTACTTTGCCTTAAAAATATGTGTTTAAATGCCACTACACAATCAAAAAAATGGATTTTCAAGATTTTAAAAAGCAATTAGTTTCTTCAGATTTACTCTGTAGCAAAAGAGCAAAAAAGATAATGTTACTTCCAGCAGGAGCACTGAAATTTAAAACACCATCTTTTCGTGTTTCATTTGAAACTGTATTACATTATAAGGTACAAATACAGTGAGAGTTAATCAAGCATATCTAGTATCTAAAGCAGCTGACAGCTTTCTAAGATAATACAAGTGGTTCATTTTACCCATTAGTGGGAACATCATAAGGGTGAAAATGTCCTTTAATACTCAACTTCCATAAATAGGCCATCTGTTTTCCATTAGCTCAATATGAAGATGCACAGAAATAAATCCAGACCCCTATGTTTGATAACATTAACATCCTTTACCATACCTAGAATTATTTATTTAGTTCACCTTAAAAACCCAAAGCCATAGATGCCATTTATTTGGCATATTTCATTTTCTGGAACACTCGCATTGCGAAACATATCCCTATATTACTGCACTGTAAACACTTCTGTCCTAAACAGATGCAAAATTTTTTTGTATATGTGAGCATGCTGGTAGGGAAGAGAGCAGCACCTTCAACTGATAAATCCGATACTTGGTGGGGAAAAAAAAATGGAGAAACAAAAGGGACATTCTGAATGGCATGACTACATTTCTTTAAATTGCTCACCTTCAGCAATTTCTCCCAGCTCCTAAAATCCTTTTTCTTATTTGAATGGGCAGGAGTTGATAAGATGTTTCTCCTCTCTTCCTTTTTTTCATAAAATGGCAACATCAAAGTAGTATCATTTAAAGAAGGCACCAGTACCATCCCAGGTCCTGCAATCAGAATTGGATGGATCTATTTCCACAGTGCAGAGATGACTATGCATCCATGGTGCTAGAGATTCACAGCACTACATCTTCTTGGTTCTCACAGTGAATGTTCCAAGGAATATTCCAAAGTAATCTGTTCATATCGTCAAGTGTATTCTTGCACCCTGAAAACACAGGTGGATTTAAGAACAATAGAGGTAAAAGCAACTTAACAATAAAAAGAAAAAAATCTATCATGTACTTTGTTTAAGTCTCTACCTAAAATAATTTTTAAAAGCCTTCTGTTTTTTGGGTGTTTTTTTTTTCAATTGGTACAGGATCTGACCTGGTGTTTTCCTTGTAGTGGTGGGGGTTTTTTTTGCCTGCATATATTATATAATTACTTTGTGATTAGAAAAAAATAAAAATTTAAGTAAAAAAGAATACTTTCTATGATCAGTGAGGAAATAATTACATAAAGGATATATGTTGCCAACTGTTTCCACTATCCTAATCAGGGAAGGGGGTTATGATTATTTTTCATTTATTTCCCTAACGTTATGTCTTTAAGGAATTTGAGAGGTCCACTTAAAAATTGTTTTCTGTAAAGACTAGATCACTGCAAGATATGTAGAGAAACCAATATCTTATATCCATATCTGTGTATATATGTTTGTATACATATATATATATGTACGTGTATATATATATATATAAATAAAGCCAAAAAATTGTGAGTGTAAAGAGCAGGACTGAACACAGAAAAGATGAGATGTGGATGTCAAGAACTGATGAAGTAAAAGTCAATGTCTCCTCATTATAAGAGAGGAGGTATTCATAAACAAAATGCTTTTTCTCTAGGGGAATTCTCACAGAGTAATGCAAAAAGTAATTTTGTCATTTGCTGTAGCCAAAAGCCACCAATATGCCTCTAATATCCTTTTCCACTAGTCAAGCTGCAAAGGCTTAGTCTGATTCATTCTGTGGTAACTTTCCAGACTGGCATTTGCCTCTGTGATAATGATGCCTTATTATTGTCACTCCCTACTCTCAACTTTACAGCTTGTTCAGAACACTGCAACATGATTATTATAAGTGGTTTAGGCAAATCTGATGCTAATGCCGGCATCCTTTTCTTTTACTACTATTTGTTTGAAGATTAGCCTAAATGTGTTAGTGAATAATCAAAGTCCATGCTGAAGCACTCTGTGCAAAATCTGATGTGAGCAATAAGAGTAGTTTGCCTTTCTTTCCACCTGTAAAATAAACATTTTTTTTTTCTTTTTCTTCTGATTTTCCTCCCCTCCACACACTGGCTTCCCTCCCGGGCCCTTTTGGATGAGGCAGCTTTTTGATACAGCATACAGGTTTAAATACTGTCTGACAGGAAGCAACTGAAGTAATTATCATACATGCCTTTCAATTTATTTTTCAATATGGAACTGATAAACTTCATGGGGCAGCTCTTCAGCTGATGTAAGTCATTATAGCATCTTTAGCTGCAATGAACCTTTTTAATTTTACCGTAGAGGAGATGGCTCTTTTGCTGTTTACCATATTTAGAACTGTTATTCAGCAACTCAAGTACTGCTTTTGAAGCTCTGATTGAAATTACTGCTCATTACAGCCTCTGCTATTTTTTTAAATACAATCATCCACATAAAATGCACAAACATTTCATCTCTTCTAATATTATTTCATTTTAAGGTTTTTCTCCTGCAGGATTGCATATGACTTGATTAATCTCATTCCACATTTTAGTTATTTTCTTGGCCAATTCTGTTTGAAATTCTCCATATCACAGTGGAGTATTCTCCATATTTTTGAGGACCCTCTGCCTCTTTTTCATTCCTGTCATTTTTAACCTTAGCAAGATCAATTCAGAAATATTGAATTATCCCATCTACTTTTAAGATAAAATTGATATTTTCTCTAGATTGCTGTCATTTAGAGAGAGTACCATCTCTACTAACTTTGCCAACTGTACTTTAGATGTCCATTCTAATTAAGTCATCCAACTCCCCCTGTCACCAGTGGAAGGAGGTAAGTTGAAAGTTGACATAAATCACATTTCAGAGCCATCCACCTCCTTCCCCTTATTACACAGAACAAAGGTATTGAGGCAAAGACACCATTTTAAAAACCATCAAGGGAATGTTAGGGAAAGGAGTGAAAGTCTCCACTGTTCAGTAGCACTCCAGCAGTGCACCGGTCAGTGTATTTAATTAGGAGGGTTTTGTTCTCACGTGTCCAAACCCACTCAGCTTAAGTACTCCATCTTGGACTGAAGACATTGCTACAAATTTTTGGAGGTGTTGCACACTGCCTCAGTTAACAACCCTAATCTCTCTGTCACTGAGTCATTATCATTTTTGTAAGCCCAGCCCTAGGGAGTACAGAAGTCTGACATAAATAAAAGAACTTGTTCTGAGCAGATTTTGACCCTTATCACTATGCTCTGTTAGCTCCATCTGCCCCCAGGAGCAACTAATGGTAAGTCTGTGTCATTTGTCACAGCTCCTGTACCCACTGTGACAGAAGAAGAACCCAATATGACATTTTATGAACTAAGCATACTTCTAAACTGAGGCCACATGGTTAATTCCCTCTAAAAGTACAGGCAAGAGAGTCAATCCACTTCAGTAATCAGGTTGTAGCAAACCACATTGAAGCACTGGTGCTACCTCAGCACCATGTCCAGAGGGCAACTCCCAAAAATCTCATCCTCATGACTGCTAGAGCTGACTCACTTAAATTTTGGGAGCTGAGTGTCTGCTGATATATAAGCTTTTGTCTTCACGAGAGTTGGTACTTTAATCATTGTAATACTCATGGAACAAGAAGCATAATTTATACAACATTTGGCCAAATTACATTATTTTTGTTTCATACTACGTAGTAGTACATCATACACAGAAGATAAATTCCTGTGATTTTACAATTTTCGTTTTTATTAAGACTGATGACTGTATGCAACTAGACCCACAGACAAAATGCAAGTCTCCATAACAAACAACTTTCAGTACAAATGTATTCTTAAGAAAATTAATTCAGTGGGTGTTCTCAAAGTCAACCTCTGGATTAGTAGAATGATTTTTCCAACATTACTTTTTGGATGCTTTCAGATTGCCTTTATCCACTGCAAAATATTTGTACCAAAAGAGTGCAGATTTTGATAGACAGTAGAAACCTGTGATACAATAGATTATGATTCTAACAAATTTGTCTTTTTCAAGGCAAACAAAATCACCAATTTCATTTTGACAACCGAAAAATGTCTACACAAAAAGAACTCCAGAATATACTAGCTCAAGACCTCACCCCATTTAATAACAACTCAACACCCATTACCTTAGAATGAGTTCATAACTGTCAATTTAATTAATTTTCTTTCTCTTTTCTAGAGTAATATATTTATGAAGTTGGAGGAAGAAAATACAGCTAAACTTATTCATGTAGAAGGTACAGGGAAAGCAGAAAGCCTTGGCAGGAAAGGTAAAACCTCAGGACACATCTTGGCCTAGTTGTTTTATCTGTTACTTGACCCTGGACATAAATAATCTTAAATTTAGATATATTTAATTGCAATAATTTGATGTAATCCATTCTGTACTTCTCATTTTCAATAAAGGAAAGTATGGAAAATACAAAATGGGAAAATGTTAAATGAAATAACTAAATTCTGCAAATGTAATTTGTCCTAATGATACTAGATGCCTCACCCTTGCGTAGCAATTTCTTCTTAGTTAACCATCACACATTTAATCTCCTGTGTTCACAGACACAGTTTTAGGACAAAAAAAAAGAGCAAAGTCCAATTGAGTTGCCATGCAATTAATTAACAAAACACTTGCACATATCAAACAGAATAGAAGCCCCTAGTCCTGAGAAGACATTTATCATATTTACCATGAGTGCTGCTTATCTTGTCATGGTATAACAGGAATTATTCCTACCCCCACCGGGGTGGGCTGAATTTGCCATGACAAGATACAATGTTTGTATCAATCACATAACACACTCCATAACCTGCATTTTAGCATCAAGGCTTCAGTGTTTTAGGGTGTACAATAGTTGAGTGCTGCTCTTTTTAAACATGCAGCACAAGCATTTCTGGCCTAAAGAGTTTTTCATCCAGATGGAAGACATAAACTCAGAATGGCTACACACAGAAAAAAAAATTTGGTTTTCCCATAAACTCAGGCATTAGACAGCAAATTATGAGATTACAGCTCTTTAAACTCCCAGTGAAGACTCTTTTTTTTAACAAGGCACCTTTAAGATGCTTCCTAGTCTTGCTTACATCAAAGACACCCAGATAGATGACTTATTTAATCTCCTTACAAGGCAGGACCTCAAGTACTTTCTAATTTGTCCTCTTTCACTTTTGTTCCAAGAAATAGCAACCCAAGGATGTGATACTTTCTCAAAAAAAGAGAAAGGAGGCAATTTGTACCTACAATCCATTTCCTAGCTGCCCTTGCTCTCATTCTTAAATTACTTAGCCATGCATTTGAAAACCAGTTCAGCAGTATCTGGGAAGATACTGAAATAGTAATAAGACTCAGAGACCCTCAAATTGGTCTTCAGCCAACAGACTTTGTTATGAACACAATTTCACAGATCTCATGAAATACAATACTTTCAATTATTTTGTGTGTTCTCTGTATGAAGAGACAAATTCAGAATTAATATGAAATAGTGCCACCTGCTGTGGTACCAGTAAAGTTCCCTCCAGTATGCAAGCCAGGGAAAACTCCGGAAGCTGAAATGCAAACAGGATGAATTGCTCAATAGTGAACAATAATTAAATCACAAAGGAAATTATCGCTTGCAGATGTCATTATTGTGGAAGATTTTTTTAATTGAGTTAAAGGGGTTTTTTTAAATTACATTTTCATTGAGATATTAGACATGGCCCTGTTCTTCATCATATTGAAGTACAATTCTCTTTGTTATTCTACTTTGCTTCAGCAGACAGTGAAACTAAAGTCTTTCTGATGTGTCATCTATGTAATGTGGCATACAATATGCATGTCCCTATGTTTTGATTCCTTTTTAACTTTCTGCTGTCACAAAGCCAATGTGTGTATTTAGAGATTTTTCTTCTACACTACTAGTTCTGTCTTCTTGACAGAAAATTGATTTTTCTCATCCTGATCCATGAGCCAAATTAAAACTGCTGCCCTATTACTCAAGATCTTACAATACAATCAACTACAGCTTTAAAGCATGTCATTAGAGACAGAGACATTAGAATAATTGTAAGCAGTAGTTTCTTCGTTATAGAATTAAACAACCCCTAGTTTTCTGCTGATAACAAGATACAGACTGCAGAATTATTCACTGCATTTACTGAACACTTACAAAGAATAAACCCCTCTTTTTTGCTCTTTTGAAATAATATTCAGAAATATATCCTACTATAATTGGTATTCTATCATGCTCATCTTGAAGCAAGATGGAAACTCACATTTATTTCTGCATTCACTTATTTTGAAGATACTTTTAAATGCAATAATTTAAAATTATTGCTTATATGGTGAGTTTGCAGAGATAAATGCTGTTCTGACCACATCACCTCATCATCATGACCTATGATCTGATACTTTACAGAGGGCATAAGGTGACTTACACGGAGTGTGCTGATGCTCTTCGATTACGCTGTAGAAGTGTCCACGCACCACAAATCTACGTATCTACAAACTAGATCTATTCTTCTATTGAGCTGTCTCACAAAAATTACCCCAAGACAGAACTCCATTACTGTTGAGCTCTCTTCTTCTGCAAGTAGACACAAAAGTCAGATTTGTAAGACACACATATGGTACTGCATGAGGATGAGCAACCTGGTCTACCTATGTTATGGTGTTCAAGGATGCTGAGAGCTACAGCCCACTTAGACTCTCACAATAAATCTATTTCTGTATAAAGATGAACTTGTAAGGATTGCTCATTTTGATACTGTTTGCCTGGAAATAAATGAACCACTCGATATTGTTACTTCTTTTACTTCTTTTTTAAATGTAAATTTTATAGAGAGAGACAGAAAAATTATCAAGGCCTCACTTTCTGAGACAAAGGAACATTTTGTTTCTCCTGTAACTCACAGCTGACTTAAAATTTATTTCAGCATCCACTACAGATAAAAAAAAAATGAAGTACCAGATTTAATGTTAGTACTGTAACTTCTTCCAAAGGCGACAAGTGAGAAGGAAGAAGTCTTTATTTTTACCGTTGTCTTTAGACTTTTCTAATTTATACGAGGGGCAAAGACTCAACCAGAGCAAAATTTCAAAAGATGTTTTAAAACCCCGCTTCCTAACCTAAATTATCCTTCTTCATCCAAAGAATTACTACTTATTCTGCAAAACAACGTATATTCCTCCTAAACATATGAAATAGGGGTACTTTTCACAAAAGTTAATGACATGTCTTTTGTAATACATCTTTTCCCAAACTTGTTGGCAATAAATTCTTATATTTTTGAAATTTTCTGTAATGTTTTAAAAAGTGTATTATTACAAACTAAGTTGATATGACTAACACACTTTATATTTTAGTTTGTTTTGTGATAGAATTGTTAAAACTTCATAAATTAAAAATTAATTTGTTCTCACATGACATAAACCAAACCTACAAAATTTGGGTTGCCTTAGTATTAGTATGTTTAGCTTCAGAGTAATGGGATTTTAAAAATATATTATTTAAAATTATTCTGTGTAGTTTTCTACCTAGCCTTTTCTACCTCTGTTTAGTTTTCTACCTAGCCTCCTTAGAAAATAATAACTTTTTTTTTTACATAATTTCTCTCCTTTTCCATCTTTTAGGCATCAAATTTTGGTTTATTTATTATTTCATTATTTTGTTGTATGAAATTAGATACAATTTCATAAGGGAAAACAAACATGAAAAGGGAAAGAAAAAAGGAAAAGAAAAGAATAAATCAATAAATTGGTCCTTTGCTTGCTGCTAGTAAATAGCAAAGAGTGAAATTCTATAAACAGCCACAGTTCTCATGGATGTGCCAATCTGAAATCCTACTGATCTCAGAGTATATGGCTGAAGAATCATTAATATTTAATGTGGTTTAGATCTATTTACAGGCCCACATTCAAATAAATCTTCACCACATTTCATTTTGTATCTAAAATAGTTTTTGAATTATAGAAACAATTCAGCCTCATACATTAATGTCACACATATATACATATATATACACACATATAATGTTACATATTGCCACAAGAGGGTTATTATGTTAGAAGATAGCACTATTTACAGGTATTCTGTCAGATAGCAAAGCAAGATAAAATACTAATCTTGATCTTTTTTGTTGTCAATTATTTGAATATGTTTACTCCTGAAACCACTGACTATAATATCTAGTTCTGCCAATGGACAAGGAAGTCCATTTTCTTCCTGTAAAGACTAAAGATTAACATTCCTTTAGAGAACCAGTACAAGCCTTATGAAATTCCCATATTTTTCTTGACTCCAGGCATTTATGGGCGCTTAATTTGAGTTATTGTTCAATTGTTTCAATGCTCTAAGACATTCTAATCTGAATGTTTTGGCTTTTATTTTTCCTTTTCTGACTATGAAGATGACCCCTGTGTATAAGTGTTAATGAAGGAACTCTGAAGCTCTGATGTTTTAAAAAGATAATATACATTAATATTTTAGAGCTACTGTGTCTGTAGAAACACCAACCCAGTTAATTTAATTTAAAATTGAAAGTTTATTTTTGATTTAAAGTTCAGGTAATTTGAAAGGATGTTGTGTAAAAGACATTTTCAAGTTTCAAAGGCAGAGTACCTACTAACTGTTGTTTCTAGGGAGCTAGAAAGGTACTTCTTTCTACCATTTCCAGATGAAAGCATTCAGTGTAATCACACACAGAGACACAGAATTTCCTCCTGACTTCACAGCCTGCTCTGATCCACACATTCATCAGCACAGGATTTACCTCATCTGCCCTTCGATAGGCTGATGCCTTCATGTGACTACATACTAAAGTCTCTCTTAAATGTCAATAGATATAATCAAAGGTTCTTCAGGACATGAGTAACCAACTAAAGTAACTGACTGAAATAGGTCAGATAAACCACAGCCTAAAAATGTCTGTTTCTTCTCTCTGGTGGGTGACTACTTCAGTTGTAGATACCTTTTGGTTAGGTATCTATGTTTGATCAGGCTAATCCCTCCTGTAACAGCAATTAGTGTTTGACCTTTAGATATGGTGCCTTCTGTTGCACTGTGCAATTGCAAAGGATACTGCAGCAACTTCTTTTTAATAAGGCAATAAGGTTATTCTTGGTTACTGTGGGTGCCAAGTGTCTTTTCTGAGAAAGAGAATTGGCTAGGATTCAATGGAGAACAGAAGCAGAGTGATGGGAAAAGTTTAGAGAGACTGGAGAGGTATGCACCTTATCTGGGCATAAAGTCAAACAGCAGTAAAGACTATTTTAATCACTTTTCTTAGCTGATGGATATCCAGATGAGACCATGAAGGCCAAAAGAGCATGCCCTTTCTGAACAGATCTGTAAAGCCATTACCATCTTCTCAGGCATATATCCCTTACAGGACCTTTTCAAGCACAACATGTGTCAGATGTCGCTCAAGCTGGATCCTTCTAGATGTAAAAGAGAAGGTATTTTTGGCAGTGTTAGCAGTAAAGTCTCTTTAAACCGAAATAGTCCAAAACTAATGTCCTTGAGGGCATGCTGCAAGACATATCTTTTTCAGAGAGTTGCTGAAGCGGCAAACTTGACCAAGGAGTGATGTATAGGGAAAATGAGGAAACTTTCATCTTCATTATTTATCTGCTAAATGGTGATTGAATATTATGAGATGTAGTAGATTTGTTTCAACACACTGATTGGCTCTCTTTAAAAAAACAGAAAACTTATCAAGAACATCTAACGTGTAAAATGAAAGTCTTTTGTCACTTTACAATTTAGTCAGAGGTAAATGAGAATCCTTCTGAAGGACTATGTCTGAAGTTTTGGTACTGCAAAACAAGTTATATACCTCTAACACGACATGAATGTGTTACTAAAATATTATACAGCCTAACCTGGCGAACAGTTCTTTTTACTTTCCATCTAATTTTCTTTATTCTATCTGTCTTTTAATCCTACAAATACCTACCTGTATAATCTCTTAAAGACTCTTTCTAACCTCTAAAGCTATGTTTATTTTACTAAATTGAGAAACAGTCCCAAGTTCCCCTGAGCAAGGGAACAATTTAGCCCTGCTTAAGCTCCATAATGAAGCACTGTCTTCTCCATGCACAGACTTGCACATGTACATGTGGAGCGGGTGCCACAGGAAGAAAACAATCACTGAGCACTCTTCCTAAGTGCTGTGGACATGAGGGCACCCAGCAGATTAGAGTAGACACAGCCTACAAATGTTTGTGTGATCAGACTTGAGCACATACATTTTCAGTGTGGACTGAACTGGAGATTTAGTTTCTGAACACTAGGCTGTCATAATCTGTAGAGCTATTAAAATATTTTTCCCATTTTTACCCTAAGGCAAATTTTTCATGGGGATCACAATTTTCTTTCTATTGGTAGAGTTAAGGCCTAACACATTATGAGCTACTGTAAATGAATAACAGCACAGCTTTCAACCATAGATACCAAAAAGTATTTATTTAAAAAGTTCACTTTTCCTAAAAAGACCCTCCCCCCAGAGGCTTGGAATAAGGCATTGAAAAAGTACTTTTATTAAGAAGAAAATTAAAGAAATTATACAGAGGGGTTATTGTGATAATGTTACATTTTTAAGATGTTGTTGCCTTAAAAAAAAGTGTATCTACATGTAGGTCTTAATGATTTTTCTGTATTAGATTCAGTTAATATTTTTGGAAAATTAATTTTTCTTAAAAAGAATAATTTTTAGAGTCAAAATACTGGTTTGAGTATTATGTGCTAATTATTTTCTTTCTTTCTTTCTTTCTTTCTTTCTTTCTTTCTTTCTTTCTTTCTTTCTTTCTTTCTTTCTTTCTTTCTTTCTTTCTTTCTTTCTTTCTTTCTTTCTTTCTTTCTTTCTTTCTTTCTTTCTTTCTTTCTTTCTTTCTTTCTTTCTTTCTTTCTTTCTTTCTTTCTTTCTTTCTTTCTTTCTTTCTTTCTTTCTTTCTTTCTTTCTTTCTTCTCAAGTAACACCTGTAAAAGAAAATAACTCATTCAGGTGGGATTTCCTGTCACTGTGATCCTGTGCTGTCCCTTTCTGGCAGTGACACACCAGGCTGACTGAACCATCTATAGTTACTCCTGTAGGTCCACAGATCCCTGCACCTGCTGCCTTAAACACCATGTGCAAGGGCCTGGAGGAAGGTGTCAAAAGAGGAAAAACAGATAAAGCAGATACAAATATAAAAAATCTGAACAACACTAAACTTATATTAGTAGTTAGGAGAAAATTGTTAACTCCAAATGGCATAATTTCATCCCCAATAAAATCAATGGGAATGGAGTGTTTGTCTGTGTGTGTGATTGTTTTGTTGCTACAGTGTTTTTTTGACTAAGATTTTATCTGGAGCTTCATTTGGATCCATATAAAGACACCCTTGTAAAGCGTAGAGTGATTTATTCAAAAATACCAAGAATATTCAAGTTAACTGCTTCAAAATAACACATTTATGGAAGAAAAAAGAAAGAGAAAAATGTCTTTCTTTAAAATTGGAAAACTAGTGAGCTATTTTTTGCTGGAATTTTCCAGAATTGTTCATCTTAGAGTAGACATCTGTCATGGGACATATCAGTCTGAACAGTTTAAATATGGCAATAACAGGCAATTCAAAACAAGGTCTTAAAGGCAAAAAATTTAGTCAACTTTAGCTAAAAGCATGTATTGGAAGTAAAATCCTACAAATCAGTAAAAAATCCATGTAGTGTAAGTGAACAGACCTGTATGGTTTCCTCAAGGCCCATCCAGGTGGACATAGTTATGAGTACACACTTAGGAAACTGCCTTTGAAAAAAATCTTTAAGAAAAGCCTGAAAAAGAAAACAAAAAAGCAACCCTCAAACAGTTAAAGTCGTCATCTTTTAGAGCACAGCATATCTGCTTCTTCTGACTTTATTTTCAGAGTTCAAATGACATCATTGACTAATTATCTGCCAAGTGCAGCACTATTGTTTGAATTGTATACATCTCAGTTGAAAAACACTTTTATTTCCCTAATGACTTCTCTAAACATTTTTCTCTGCCATTTTGTAATACACTACATAACATCTCCCAGGTACAATGAAAAGAAAAGAATTTTCCATTTATCTTAGGAGTCAAAGGCATTTCAAACTTTAAGACAGGAATTCTGTGGGCTGATTTTCAATGGAGAAAATTAATCTCTGAGGGTTTAGTAATTGAAAAACTAGCAATGCTTTTGAATCATGAATGCACATCATTTTCAAGGCACTCTGAATCCTTTTCATTGACGTGTTTCCAAAATTTCCTTATTGGAACACAGAGATACCTTCTGGACATCTAGGTTAGTCTCTGTGAACGCTTCAGTCGGCAAGGAGTAGCATTCACTTCGTTAATTTTATGGCTATTTTTAAAAGCATAATGAAAATAAACAGTTAAATAATAATAAACTGAAAAGATTTGCAACATTCCTCATTTTTGCTGTGTCCCCTCTTGTCACATTAATCTCAAATATAGCTGTGTTTTGGATACTTCTAGATCTTTTCTGAAATGATTAACCAACACACATCACCTTCTACCCACATTAACCTCATACTTGTTAGAAAAATACGAAGCTGCTGAACACCTGATGCCTGTTTTGATATCCAGGTCTTGTAAAGTGAAAATGTCTGTGCCACAGATAATCTGTCTATTTGTGATACACAGCTCTTTAGCAGAAGCTGGTTGCTTATATTATGCAGGGTAATATTTTCACAAAATACTGAAGAAATCTTCAAGACAGATTAAACATCCACAACAGTTCTGTCATCTTAGTCAGAATAACAGTATTCAAATAACGACTAACTTTTCCATCTGTGAGATCTGCAGGCAAAAATCAGGTGTTTTTCTTTTTCCTTTTTTTTTCCCCACTGGAATATGAAGAAAGGCTGTGAAAAGTAAATTTTGTTGTTTTGGCTTGAATTGGTTTTACCAGGTAGACAATTATGAAATGAAACCCTAAATGTCTCTCACAAATCCTCAGCACTTTTGCTCAGCTGGTATTAAGGCTCTTGAACTGAAAGAAATAGGATGACTGCTTCTCCCAATTTAAAAAGGGAAAACATCAACAGAAAAAGCTATTTACTGAGGCTATAGTGAACTAGCTACTATACTGTGTAGGAAATGAATTTTAATTTTCACAAAATTGCTTAGTAAGTTAGTTTGCTCAGCCAAGTAATTCTTCTGGTTAATAGGTTTTCAGGAGATTTTGCCACTACAGATATGTTGGAATTCATATTCTGCAGTAATAATACAAGTGGTTTTTAATTCAAGACCTGGTTAAAGCAATTTTGGTACTGATGTAACTATTGCATCATTTTTTCAGTGATAATGGTGTTAGGTGTATCCCTTAAGATTTAAAATAGATCCGAAATAGTTGAGATACAATTCCACAAGAAAAGCCGTTAGGCATTTTTCATCTTAATCCATCAATATTTAAATATTTCATGGCACCCTTTACACTAGGAAGTAGTGTATTATATTTTCAAGGTGCTATTAAATCATCTGTGAAACCTCTTCATGGAAAGCTTTGCAGAATCTCAACTACTGAAAATTTGGAAATAATTGTTGTGCCAAACCTTAATCTTTGTATGAAGGGAAAAGTATTGATATTGACTATTTTTAGACAGCAGCATATCTGAAAAACTTTCATATTGTCATCTGGATTTTCAATGTTAATTTCCTACACTTTTCTTAAAAATTTTATAAGCAGAGGGGGAAATTTTCTCTCTCCCAGGGATACAATTCTATGATCACAGTCTGTGCTTTTACTTCCATCCTCAAATACCCTTTTGGGGTTATATTCAGACTTCATCTCATCCTAAAGTAGACATCTAATGTGGGTCAGGGGAATGCTAATTGTGCCTAAAGTGATTAACTCAGATGTGGATTTCTGTGTTAATGGTGTCTAAAGTTAGGTGAGACAAATATACCTCTGAAACAGGTTTATGAGATTCTCATATCCTATCAAGAAGAAGCAGTTTTTCCTGTTATGTTGCTGCATAAAGAATTACGGAATTAATTCTTCTGCCATAGTGATACAACAGAGTAAAAAAAAACCATCTATAGATATACACACACATATATGTAATAATGGGCATGAAACCACATGTTGGTTTTCCACAGTTAAATAAAGCATCCAAGATATTTTCATTTTATGTGTTTAATTAGGGCCTTCCTTTATTTTTTTTAATTAAGCTGCTTTTGCTGACAGTTATGTCCATTGTAGTTTTAAATGTACAGTTCATTTACGGAAGTGATGATACCTGCATTTCATGAGTACTCAAGCTAAAGAGAAATCTTTTCCAGAAAAATAGCCTTTAAAGCCAGAAAAAACTGACAAATCTTTTGTTGCATTTCCTAGAACTTTTAATCTGTCTTCATTTTTTCAAACTCCTTATAAACAATCCATAATTACAAAATTACTTTAATGTCAGGTATTTTCTGTTCATCTATTACTTAATAAATTTACTAATTTGGGCTTATTTGGGATATTAATGTCTATTTTCTTTTCACATATAAGAAACTAGTGGCCTTTTTTCTTTTCAGTTCATTTAATATTATTTGCTTCAAAAGAATAAGCCTAGATTTCTCAACATTATGTTTTGAGTACTATCACCTTTTATAACATTTTTTCCTAATATGCTGTCATTTTCATTTGTAAAAAGTCTCAAGCACTGGTTTCTCCTTTCCGTAGCGCTGTAAAATCTCAGTCAATCTGTTTGCCTGCATTATTGTTTACCAAGGGAACAGAAAATCAGTCACTTACTAACTCCTGAAATCAATCAGGTTATGTAATACAATTTTATTTTAACTAAGAGATGTAGAGCGTTTCAAGACACAGATGCCCTAACAAAAATATCTCTAAACTTTTGCAAGGTTTTTTAATTTCCCCAGTGATCATTACAATAACCTTGCTTGGCTTTAGGGAGTGCCCTTCAAATCAGGTTTCAATTTTTCTGCCAGTGCAATGGCAATAACAATGCCTCCTTTCCTCTTATAAAATGTTAAAAGTCAATCAAGAAACAATAATCAACAGTAATAAATTACTAGCAAAAGTAATAGCTGTCCTCCATATATATTAAGGTAAAAACTCAAAATGAGATATTTTATTTTCAGTGCTAAAATTATTTTCCAGAAGTCTTAATTTGGAAATTTCAAAATGTTTAGTTGCAGTTTGGCAAGACATTTTCTCCTCTAGAACTGCTACACCCCTGGCAGAAATTGTTATTCACCTGTCTTGCCTATTGCCCTCCATGGAACTGGGTTTGGAACTGGATAATCTTTAATGTCCCTTCCAACCCAGGACACCATTCTCTGATTCTATGGTTCCATGATTCCATGATTCTATGAGTCTATGAGTCTATGAGTCTACGATTCTATGAGTCTCTGACTGTATTTCGTTCTATCCTTCTCAGGAAAATTTTCTTGGCCAGAATTACATTTCCATGGACAATTTGCTCGTAACTCATCCCAACAAATCAACCTAAAGTTGCTCAGAGGTATCTACAGTGAAATGTCTCCAGTTCACTAGCAGAGGCAACCACAAACAACCTCTTCATCTCCCACAAAAAAGCGTGAGGTCTACCAGTTGATATTGCTCTCCCCAAGATGCAGCCTGAAATTAAGAATTCTATTCTTCCCCTAGTTTAGACTGGAAAAAAATGTTAAGGAAATTATCTTTTTTTCACCTTGTCTTCATTTGCTTTGGCACATTTGAGTCTAAGTCAATAAAAGGGCTATCAAAAGTCTGTAACAAAAACTGTTGTCAGAATTCCCTGACTCAATTCCCAGTTTTCACAGTCCTAGGTCTGAGCAGTTTTAAAATATTTAGTACTTTGGGAGAATTAAGTAGAAGGATATATTGTTGGTGATCCCTAATATCTTCATTCTAATTGAAGCTGATAGTTGCTGTTGTGTTTTGCCTTGGCAGAAGTTTGGTCTTTTCAGAGATTTCCTAAAGAAAGTCTCCTCTTTTTCTTAAGTGGTCCTCAGAGAGGCCTTTTTGTGTATCTAAAGGGAAACAGCTAACCTGACAGTCATATATCCTAATTTTGGGCATCTAACTTAGGTGTCTAAGGACATCAGCTCATCTGTTTCATTTAAAATCATTGAAAAGCTATCAGTATAAATCAGCCATTATATCAGCTGGTGGGGGGAGGAAATTCTTAAGTGACGCATCTAAAACCATCTGAAACATTTATCTTAAGGAGGGGTGTAACCAGCCCAGACTAAGGCCAGCTGGATTGTACCTAAAATTAGGAGCTTAACTGCTTCAGCTCAGGCATTCTGAGTCATACTCTGAATCACCCTGCACATCACAGTCTATAGAGACAAAAAAACCCCTTAAAATTAAATGTTCAGCTTTTAAATACTTGAAGTCATCACAAATATATCAACATCTGAGTAATGTTGTGTAGGTGGCATTTATTCACTTTCCCATAGAGGCCATGGGTTTGATGGTATCACCACGGAAGTGAGAGCAGAGGAAATGAGACGCTTCATCACATTTATTTGAGTCTCCAGTAGATTTGCACCTTCCAGACAAAGGACATCAGAGAGGAGGGTTGAGCCTGACAGTGGTACCTGTGACACCAGAGCTGCAGTACAATCCACAGAAGCAGGTATGAATAGCTGTATGGACTCACTGACACTGCTCACTCAGGCCCTGTAGGCACTGACATTCATGTTTCTGTAAGCTCTGTAGGGGTTGACCTTTTGTTGGGGTTTTTTTGGTTTTTTGGGGGGTTTGGGTTTGTTTGGGTTTTTTTTTAATATGGAAAATATATATATATATAATATATATATTCAGTATTGTTGGATTCATTTTGTCATTTCATAAAGCATATTATGAAAGCTATATATAAAAGCCATTATTCACATATGCAAAAAAGAAAGAATCAAAAATTCTATCAACAGCTGAAATACTTACTGAGGTTTCCCAAATTGGGATAACTGGGGGAAAAAAAAGAATCAAATTCGAGTAAATGACTACGGAAACAAAGAGTGTTTAGATAGGCCAAAGTTCATAAGTATGGAAGCTGTTTGAAATACAGTCAGACATTAATTTAAAAAAAGAAAAACCCTGTAACAGCAAGTCAATTAAAATAAAAGATCAATGCAATTTGAAGGCTAAATATGTATGTGGGTGATTGCATGGCTGTATTAAATGTAATTGTTATTAAGTTAGATATTTTATAATAAATGCCACATGTAGTTAATTGCAAGCAGAAATCATAGAATGTGGAATGGTAATATTAAATTGACAGTTCCATTAACCTCAGCAGGTCTCTCACTTACATGGGTGCACAGTCTGCTCAAGGGCAAGGGTGTATACACAGCCTTTTCTTATCTCACATAGTATCAATTGAAGGAAAACTGGAAACTATTAACAGTTTAACTGGGAGTACAACCATCTTCTTGTACACAGAAGTAGAGAACTATTTAAAGAAAGTAATGATTCTGCACTCATTAGGCATAAAACCAGATTTCAGATAAGGATTTTTGATCATTCTGAAACAATTACATATCTCTATCTAGGACAGCACTGAAGTTACACATTTACTAAGAAATAAAGGTTAGAAAGACCAGGGTTAATTTCAGTGGTGTATCATTCCATTTCAGTTTAAAGGTGTTTAGAAAATACTTCATTTTATGAACAACTAAGATCAAAAGTATCAAAACCTTTTAAAGCACTGGGTCCTTTTTCATCCCTCAGGAGACTAACTTTCACTTCTGATTTATGGTACACATTAAATTAGCTTGGTAGTACTCTCCATTAATCCCCTTGTCTATATATATGTCCGGATCCCAAAACCACTAAGTAATTTTGTGTGACTGGCAAGCTTTGCTCAGGAGAAACTCTGGTCAGGGAAAGTGCATTGCAGGTCACTACTGACCTAAACTAGCAGAGAAAAGCTCAATGTTTGCCTATACCTAGTAAGAGTCTAAGTGGAAAAAGGAGTGACTGACCACAAATCCCTGAATTCATCACAGAACTTTTGACAATAGCTCACTGTATTTTCCCTATTTTTAAAGTCTCTTGACATTCCAGTTAATTTCAGTAACTCATGCTGACACAATAAGTGCAAATTGCTTCAAGGCATATTCATAACAGCAATATACTTCTGCTTTCTTTTAGGTTTTGTTACTTTTGATACTGGCATAAAGTATCCAAGTATCTGCTATGCATAAAACAAGTGCAGCTGATGTCACCTAAGGTCATAGGGAAATTACTTTGTTACTTTTATTCATGATTGTACCTATTGTATCTTTATTTCATCTGTAATCTTTCAAGGTCTATTTCATTTCTGAGCACAGGGAAAGTATACTTTTGTGGGTTTGTCAATTTTCTCTTGCAAGCTTATGGCAGAAATCATTTGGTGGAGTTTTCCATCTACTTTGCTTGATAACTGAGACATTTTGGAGCACTTTCTCTAGACAAAAATTTTCAAGTTCAACAGCATTTAAATATTAATTATTCACTAGTTCCTATAGTTCAACCAGGTTTGTGAACAACATTTATTCTTAGCTGAACAATCCCAGTGAAATTCAAGACCTTACAGATACTAAAGAATTTGGCTTGGTTCTTGTACTGTGTCTTCTTTTTCAGAAAAGATTTGTCTATTTCAGGTATTTGCCAGTGGAAAAGATGCTAATCTTCATTTGAGTGGCAAAGCTTCTCTGTCCTTCAAGTGGCTCTGCTAATCTTATTATGCAGGTGACGGAGCCATTGCCAGACAAGTGAGGTTTCAGAAAATCCATATTTCAGCACAGCAGCCTGAGCCGTGTGTTCAGAGCAGATTCTGAGCATGGCACCATCCTCGTCACACAGTGCCATGGACAGACAAGCAGCCCTGCACAGTTTGAATGTCTTGCTCCTAATTGTTTGGCTTTAATCAGCCCTTGCCCTTGAGTATGCTCTGTCAATATAAAATATTGGGTTCTCTCCATAAAGAGTACTATTGAACACATTAAGCTTGCCTTGCAGTCAATTTACGAGAGAGAAAATGTCTCTCTTCCTCTGTTGGAAAGGGCAGAGAGAGGCAGATAATTTATACAGAATCATTGCCTGGTTTTGGATACAGAGAATATGGTTGTAGGAGAATCCCTGTCAAGTTCATCTCCTTAGAACTAGAATGTCAGAAAGACCTGGTTTGGTCAACAGTCTGGGATTTGTCATAAAACAGGTGCTATAGCAGGAGGTGTAATAATGAAGTTAACACTTTTTTTAAAGTTTTTACATTTGCTAAACTGTCAGAAGGCTTCTAAAGGACTTCTCTATTTCAGCAATAGTGAGAAGATTTCTAGAGAATTGACTTATTTTTGGTAGCAGAAGCCTGCTATTCTTTCCACCAGGGAGGGACTGGTTATCTTAAATCTCATTATTTTTCAGTTTCTACCTATTGGCAGCTTTTCTTCTTTGGTGCAATGCAACAATAAGATGCATACAAGATATCAGATAAGGTTGTATTTCTGTGTTCCATAAAAATAAATAGATAAGTTAAGAAGTATACTTCAGTACTGACTGAACAGATGGGAATTCAGTGTAATGCCTGTTGTTCCAATACCATGACACATGTCTGTATTATTTTTAAATATATTTACAGCTGGCCTACTCTTGCTTACAGACAGAGCTTGGTCTGTCAACACCAGTAATAATGAACACAGCCACAAGTTTACTTGGGGGCACAGCTGTTGAAATGCCTGTGTTGCCACTGGCATGCACTATGTGTAGTGAAAAAGCTACACGAGAACACAGAAGAAGGTCTGAAGGAATCCAGACTCACGCAATGTGGTGACACAAAGAGAGGAACACCAAGTTCAGATGGATGGAGAAATAGCATACCTTAGACACTGTTGAGAAACTAAACACAAAAATAAATATTTTATGTAATTCCAGTAATGACAGTCCCTAGGAAAACATAATGGAGATCTGCCAAAATTATCATTTTATCCTCCCTATCCTTAAAATTTCTGGATGACATACTATCAACTACGTTTGACAACTCTCAGAGAGAAACTGAACTATTACATCACCGACCATTCACCT
Source organism: Prinia subflava (assembly GCF_021018805.1). Classification (NCBI taxonomy): domain Eukaryota; kingdom Metazoa; phylum Chordata; class Aves; order Passeriformes; family Cisticolidae; genus Prinia; species Prinia subflava. The sequence continues at coordinate 70,244,700 of NC_086249.1, read as the reverse complement.
AAGAAATGGACAGTCATAACTCTATCTTTGCCTTTTTTTGAGCAAAGACAAGAACAAGAAGCAGCTTTACTCATACAAAAAGAACATATACATTTGTCAAATGCCTAAATTTATAGACAAATTTCTCAGGTAAGGTATGTACCCCTTTCTAACAACTTTACTCTAAGAATTTCACAGATATTACAGGTTCCTTTGAAATACTGTGTCTGGTAATTAACTTCACTGTTTCTAAAAATTTTGATTTCATAGGCAGGATGTGTATGAAGAGCAAAAGTTAAATTCAAAGCTATGTACTTCTAAAAACACAACTCTCTTTGTTTTCTGGTTTCTTTCTATTTCTTCAGATCTTGAAGTGTGTCACTAAATTTCCCACACATTTCATGCATTTTGACTTTGGTATGCTTTTCCTGGAAAGACTAGATGTTGAAATTTGCAAACTTCAAAAATAATTTCCAAACCTTAGAAATAAGTAGAAAAATAGCAAATAAAAATAAGATTCTGAAGTTTTATATAAAGATAAATTAAACAAATTGCACCAGACTACCATAATTGAAAGTCAGTCTTTGTGGTACACCAGGTCTCTCATATCCTTTGGTAATTGACAGGAGTTTCCTATATGAATGACAATAATATGTGAAGGCACCCAACAAGACATAAGAAATTATATTCAAAAAGTCATATTTCTTAATCTGATACTCAATGTCAAGCAATTGTGAAAATATAACAAACCCAGTACAACGTATTGCTGTGACATGAAACATTGTAACGATGGAGGAAGAACAGACAAATTACTTTTAATATTGTTGTAAGGTATGACAGCAATTATTAGGACTGGTTAGGGCCAATGCCCAGATGCTTCCTTCATAACATATCTAGCTTGGTTTTAAATTTCAGGGACATTTTGATATGCAGCTTTCTTATATAATGGAACAAAAATAACCAAGATTGCACTTGTATTAAAGCTATCACTAGCTGTAGCATTTTTGATAGAAACTTGACCAATTGAAGCCTTACATTTGAGTATGGCAATGCAATACAGTGTATTAATACATATATCAATAATATGTCAGGATTGCTGCTGTTCAAAAGAGAAAATCTAATACATTGCAAGGAAATTCTGTCTTTGCTAACTGATTAACCTTTAGGTTCCACATCCTCTCTTCTCATTGATTGAGTGATATTTTGTGAAGTATCTACAGCTTCATGCTATACAAAATGGAGAGTTGTTAAGGTACAGCTCTTTCTTTTTTGATTAATTTAAAAAAAACCTGCTTGCCAGCATATATTACCAATCACATTAAAAAGAATTATATTTATGAATGCAAATTAGACAGCAAATGAAGACATAGAAGAATGGTAATTATCATAATGCCTCAAAATACTTATACATTAAGCAAAACAGGACACAGGTAAAATTATTTAAGAGACAGTAATATGGGGATATCTTAACAATCCAAAAATCACATGGACACACAGGACTTGAAAATATGTCCTTTTTGATGTACCTTCTCAATATAATCAGCTGCAATTCTTTTCTCAAGTCCGTTTAATCAGAAATGATTTTTCATTGCCTAAAGTCTAAAAGAAATCATCATACCAACTGCTGAGTTTTCTAAAATGCAACTGGACATCCTGAGGGGGGAAAAACAATGCGCTCTAGTGGAGCAAGTTCTAAAATATTGTATGGCAGATGGAGTTTTCTCTGGAACAACTGGATTACAGATTACATTTTATTTTAAATGTGTGCTCTGTCTTTTTAATTATTGTATTTTTATACTTCTAGTACTTCCTTCTGAAAAGAACATGGAAAAAAAATTAATTTAATGTTAGAATGCAAAACATATCAACATTTACTAGAAAGAGAGAATACAGCAATTTTTAGAGTTAATACTGCTTGGTGACTTCTACTTTAAAACCCAATTTTCCATTCCATTTCATAAATCTTTGCCAAAATATAACCTTGAGTTAAAAGCATCATTATTATTAGAATTCCTGCCATTATTATTGTCAATATTATGAGAAAGGGGATTTCAAGACAAGAATTCTGCTATTTTTCAGAATAAGATTGGGCAAGGATTGTGAAGATTTTTTATTACCTGCACTCTGTAGAGGGAAGAAGACCATCTTATTTCATTTCTACAAAAGTATCTCTAAGATTGATTTAATAGAAGTTGCTTTCTCTGTGCTGAATATAGCATGTATCAAGAGGTGGCATGAAAAATTTTGGTTTGCACATTTGCAAAATTTTAGAACAATCTTCTCTATGACCTTTCCTGGAATTTCAGTGCTGAAATATGGAAACTTAATAGTCATTAACTACACTGTTTTGCATGCAATTATGTAAAATAGTTTAGAGTGTAAAAAGGGTGAATGATCTTCTAATATTTTTATCTCATTTGTAGGTTTTGCCTCCCTATCTCATGGGCAGGCTATTAACTGTCTTCAGTGACTTGCAACATGCATTCATTGGAATGCACTTTGTTTATTCATACTGCATAGCACTCATCTTCACACCACTGTAAATGAGATGTCAATAGAGTTGTGGGACCACCACTTTAAGTAGCTTGTTCCCAGGGAAAACATAGGAAGTTATCCAAAGGATTACTAGGATTTCAACAGCTGAAGCACAGCCTGGCACCTGCTCAGTGGTGCTCCTGCAGGAGGGCAGCAGGGGAACTAAAGGCAGTGAGCTGGTGGGGTCCATGCTGAGGTCAACCAGTACAGGGTTGCAGTTTTTTTACTGAGATTGGCAAAACTGATGAGCCTTCTCTTATGGAACTGCCACTGCCATTTATGAACTGTAAGATTTCTACTGAGTTTGGAAGGCCTCAGGACTGACGCTTGCAGGTATTATATGCCTGAAACTTTCTTCAGCTGCCTACTCTATGATTTGATTAGACAGCAATTTCTTTAATTGACCAGGTATCCACAGCTAATTTGTTTTACGTTTGTCTAACTCTGTGCAGTTTAGACCTCATAATTTTATACATATAGCAATACTGGGGAATTATTTTATGTAGGATGAGGAATTTACAATTCTCTCACAATTTAATGTAGAGAAAGGCAAGCCTGGCACAACAACAGAAGTCTTGGGAAGGGGAAACAAGAAATATAGTACAGGGAGGAACAGGCAGGGGCTGATCAAAGATAAGTAACATGCTTGCCATGGGAAACCTCACATGTATAAACCACTCACCAAGAATCAGCTAAAGAAATGCAGACCTGGTAGTAAATGAAACTAGTTTTAGAGGTAACAAAGAAATCAAAGCACTCTATTTATTGTGCATGAAACACCATATAGACCAAATTCAGATGTAGTTTTCAAATTTAAGTCTCCAAAACAATTAATTAATAATAAAAATGTATAAAAGTATGTTATTAAATTTTAAAACAACAACAAAAAATCCACTCTTAAATGGAGCCAAAGCTGATGACTAAGAAAATTGTCAAGATGAGCATCATGTTTCACCCATCAAAGAAATAAGATGTTCACAAATTGCTCTAACACCTCCCACTGGCACGACCAGAATGAAACCACCTATCTTAAGACCTATAGGAGCATGAGAAATATGAGCATTACACCAGGAAAAGCTGAAGAATTAAAGTGTGTGCACAACAGATTTAACTCTATTACTTTTTCTCTTTCTGTAACAAAAGATTTTAGTTATGTTATAAGGTTACCTTTATATAAATGTCATGGTTTAGGAAAGATATTTTCCAATTTAGAGCTCCTACTAAAACTATGTTCCTCTCACTCACTGTCTCCCTCTTCTTCCCCTGCGTGGCCTGGACAGGAGAATTAGAGGCATAAAAAGTAAAGATAACAGGTTGAGATAAAAAAAAATACTGGAAACAACAGTGAGATAAGAAAATGAACATTAGAGGCAACTATGATAATGACAGAAGGTACAAGAAAGAGGCAAATGATTCACACGGAAGCAGTATCTGGGTCGGTCCCTCCACCATACTGGGCCAACACAGAAGGGACATCACCTCCCTGGAAAAAACTCCCTGTGTCCCCCACCTCCAGAAATGAAATGAGATGGTATAGAATAACCTCCAGGTCCCAGTCATGTCCCCTCCTGGCTACTGCAAAATTAACCCTATCCTGGCCATACAATAAAATATGCTGTTTCTTCATGTTAGGCCAATATTTCGAGCATAGCTCTGCAGATCCATTGATTGTGGTGACGCATACATAATAAGCAACCTGATTCCCCCTATTCAGGAGGCCAACAGGTACTTTTTAAAATCTGAATTATCTCTGCCTATGGCTAACTAAAAGATGTGTGGTTCTTTCCTCCTGAAGTGTGATGGGTAGATTCTTGCCTTTTGTGTTTGTGGAAAGGAAAATGTTATATGCTAGTCTGTCTCACTGTATTTCTAATAAACTACCCACTTTTTAAAGAAACATAATTTATGATGACAAGGAAATTAACTTCTTTTTCTTGTTTGCTTTTTCTTAGTTTGAGCACGGATCAAAAGTCAAATGGAGTCATTCAGGATAATGATCCTTCTCAGGGGCAAAATTCACTGCAGTTACTTAAAGACCAGGTAATTATGCTTGAAAAAGCACAGCATGAATTTCAGCCCCCAGTTCAACAGCAAGTCCCAGAGCAACACTACAGCCCCTGTGTTATCACAACTTAAATCTATGAGCCAAGGAGCTATTACAGTCTCTTCCATGGCATTTTAGAAGGTCTCTTTTTTCTTTCCTTGTCTGAAAACTTACAAAATCGGGGTTCAACTTCTGCCTTTATCCTTAATAGCCACACTACTGTGAAGAAGCATGGTAAAATATGTACTATAGCTTGTGTTCAAATGCAATTTTTTTTAAATAAATACAGCGTCTCATACAAGTGGGGACAATATTCAAATTAAAAAAAAAATCTGAAATGTTCTAAGATTTGTTAACAAAACTGGAAAGAAAGAGAGTTGGTTTTGAGCTGAACAGTTTTCTTTTTCTAAAATGCTATGCCACAAAGGGGCAACATTTCCACTAATGCTCTCTAACTTGGTTTCTATGACCACTTCTCTTAAATGACTGTATTGGAGCTCCAAATTCATAACCCTAGGTAGATGGTAGTCTGAAACAGTCAGCCTTCTCTTAAACTTTGGTCCACAGCAAATTAGTCATAAATTGCAACTATTCTGAATATAGATGAAAGTGACTACCTTTGAGATTTTTGCAAAGATAAATAAATGTGTGGAAGTTTAAAAACACATTAAAGAGTATTAAGTTTGCTGTAAACAGTGAAAAAAATATATGCTTTTATTACATTTTTATGTCAATAATTTTGTACAGTTTTTAAAAGTCTGTCCTGCAATTCATCTAGAATAACTGCTTCTAAGTAAGTTATCAAAGAATAATAATTTGTTTCTCCACAGTGCCATATGTTACTCCTCTAACTAGGCACAATGAAGCAGGCTGAGAATAGACAGTTATAAATATCCTGCAGAGTATCTCATTCCACCGTTGTCTCTCTAAATGAAGGACAGAGCTCTTATAATTGGGGAATGTAACCTCTAGAAAAGAGGCAGAACACGTTCCCTCAGGTAACTCCGACCCTGTTATTCAATCACTGAAATGAGGCAATATAACTTTCAAAGCACCTTTGTACCTGGCAACAACAGCATCACTTTCTATCAGGAAACAGCAAGCTTTAAAATGTGCCGGTTAGCATGTGGAAAAATTAGCATGAAATGAAGTTTGTGGAAAAGACGCAACTAACTTGAAAGGTACAGTAATTTTTAATATAAACTTGGGATGTCAGCTCTATAACAGCAGACCTCCCAAGATGACACTGTTTCCCTATAAAGATCACAGCAGAAAACTATAGCCTAATCCTGTTTTGCACAGAAAACATGTCACCTCTGAATTGGAAAAGTAGCCATATCGTATCACTGAAATAAGGGTAAAACAAGGACAGAAATGTATTGTTTTGACTAAAACAAACAAGAGACTATCTCAAACAATGAGATAGCCATCTATATCCATGCCTTGATGTGACCAGTGAAGGTCAGCTTTGTGTGTCCTTCTTGAGGTTTATCTCAGATTGTAGTCTGAGGTTAACACTAGCTTGTCTCTGTTCAGATTTTACATGGAGATTACAATCTTATTTAGCTTTCCTGAGCTAAAAACACCCTTATTTTTGCTGTAAACACTGTCTTAAGCAGTGTTTTTCATTTATCTGAGCTGCCCTTGCATCCTCAACAGCCATAGAGAAAACTGGCTTCCTGAATGTTCGATCTTTATCTGGTGACCAACAATCACATTACATCACTCACATTTTTATATCTGAAATCAGAATGCGGTAGGACCCCACAAGCCAGGAATTATACTCAGTGCCAGATGGCTGAAGAGTGTGAATGTACAGAGAATGTCAAGGTTATTTCCCTGATCATACATTCTTTTTTGGAGTGAATCCAGAGGAAGCCAACAAAGATGATCAGGGGGCTGAAGCACCCCCTCATATGAAGACACAGTGAGAGAGTTGGAGTTCTTCAGACTTAAGAAGAGAAGGCTTTGGGGATGCCTTAGAGCAGCCTTCCTGCACTTGAAGGTGGTTACAAGAAAGTTGGAGAGGGATTTTTTCCATGGCATATAGTGATAGGAAAGGGGGAATGGCTTTAAAGTGAATGAGGGTAGATTTAGATTAGGTAGAAGAAAGAAGTCTATTACAATGAGGATGGTAAAATCCTGGAAGAGGTTGTCCAGAGAGGTGATGGATGCCTCATCCCTGGATATATTCAAGGTCAGATTGTCTGGGGTTCTGAGAAACCTGATAGGCTTGAAGATGTCTCTGCTCATTGCAGGGGGGTTGGGCCAGATGGTGCCTTCCAACCCCAACACTAGCCAGTGTTGGGACACCAGTACAACTATTCTGAGGTGCACACTTTTAGGAAGACAAAAATAAAAATAATTTGGGTGTGGAGTTCATTTTATCTAAGTTCAGTCACTTATAGCTTAGGCATTTGGCTTAAAGCTGGTTGCCTAGACTTCCTCTATAATCAAGTGAAAAAGAGAATTAATTCAGAGCAATATTTATACAGATATTTAAGAGAAACAGGCACAGAATTACAGAATTTTGCAGGATTGACCCTTTCTCCACCTCTGCTCTCCATCTAGAAAAACTTAATTTTATATTAGTTATAATCTGGTTTCAGGCAAATCTGCATTAGACCTAATTCACAAAAAAAAAAAAAAAAAAAAAAAAAAGGGTGTATGTTTTTTCCTGTTCTGGGATGCCCTGTCTCACTGTCTCAACGTAAAAGGCACTATGAAAATATTAGCTTCATGTTTGCTACTATTTCTATGATAGTGCTTTTTTGTTTGGTGGACTTTTTTCCTTTTTGACAAAGCAAAGCAAAAGCACTAGTTAGCTGGATACAGGGTCCCTTGAAAAGTAACATGCAGTATATGCAACATTAGAGTGTAACAATTTTGTTTTTTAAAACTTCAGACTCAATAGGGTCTAATACTCTTAACAGTCCAAGAACTGCATGTCTATTTAACATGATTGTCAAATTAAAAAAAAAAATAATCTGACAGCTAAATTAAGAACAAATAAATTACAATTTAATTTGTAACCCTTTTTCCATTTGGAAGATGCTCATGAGAGTCTGCCCCTGAAGCCTGTCAGACAAGCTTACCTCAGAAAGTGCTTGAAACATCCTCCACACACGAAATGTAGAAAAAATAAAACAAAACAGAATTCGATCAGAATGCAGAAGAGCTCCTAGGAAAGAGTTTTTAGAGGTCTCTACTGATTACTGTGAATTAAACACAGGTTTTGTCATATAGGCAGAATTTCAAAACAAGTGGCAGCCATGTGGTACGTGGATGGAGCTGAGCTAAGATGAAGATGAGTCCAAATTTAGGTAATTTAAATCTTGTGAAGCTTCAGGAATAGCAACTACCTAATGGACTGAAGTTATTTAATAGTTTTACATAGCTCAAACTCAAACATATGGGCTCCCCAACATAAAGCACTGGCTGAAGTGTGAATGATTTCTCAAATCTGACTGAATTAATTCACATTTCCTGGGCAAAATTATTTTTCCTGAATGCAAGTTGTTTTCAGACAGCACATATCATACTATAGGCTTTTAAGAAAGGGACTCCAGTGATCCCCTTTCTCTGACAGTGGACCCCTGCTATTCCTGAGGGCACTTAGAAGGAAAATGGGATGCGTAGATGTGACAGGCAAAGCAAAAACTGGGATGCCTGTGCTGCATCTGCAGCAAGTGAATTGAGTCTTAATGTCAGATTTACAGAGAATGGAAATCTAAGAAAAAGGCTTGAGTTATTCCAGGGCTGGACTGAGCAGTTTCCCACCAAGAAAGGAACACAGCAAAAATGTCTGCTTCTGAATTTCACTAGAGTAGTTACCCTAATGTCTTGAGTGGTAACAGGAAACTGACTTTCTCTTTTGTCACAGAACCTGATCACCCATGCTTGTACAATATCTTGAAAGCAACAAGCTTCTTCAGATGTCCTTCTGTTTCAAACAGAGCTTTGCTCTAAGCTTGTCCTCCTTTCCAACTGTTGCGTCTCAGCTACCTATCTTGGAGCCTGCTCAAGGAAATAAGATATCCTTCAACTTTCACAACACAGTAATTATTGAGATTTGTTTGTACAGGATTACCTTGTACACAGAAACATCCTGAATTTTTTTTTTTTTTTTTTTTTTTTTTTTTTTTTTTTTTTTTTTTTTTTTTTTTTTTGTTAATTAAGCCATTGCCACTACCCCTGGCTTTTCTTCAGCATCTGGAACATTTAAATTAAATCTAGGATATTTTCTGTAAATGATATGTTATTATAATTACTAGATAAACTTTGATGGCTCATTCTATGAGTGAAGGTGTTTTTAGATGATCACCATGATTTATTCTTTCTTTTAAATTTATAAGGGATAAAAATCTATAGCAACAAAATGCAATATATATTGGCAGAAATCTACCCACACTTTTAAAATGGCTAGGGCTTGTGCTAGAGACCATATCATATCTGATCTGATTATATATAACTTAATTTAAACTGCGTACTGCAGGTGAAACTACTTCCAACACCACCTCTCCAGTATGCCCTTAAACAGGTGAAGGTCTCTAAGAAGTGACTTTCCTTAGTGTACTCTGTCTCCTTCCCCAAAGCAGAGCTTCAGTTTTTCAAAGACATGCTCTAAGAAAGAACTTTCAGATCTCAGGAACATATAATATTTTTCTGTGGGCATGCCTAATTTCCTCTCACAATTCCCAACAATCTGGACAGACTACAGCTTTACTGTGAAAGAAAAGGAGCTGTGCCTCCCACCCAGGCAAACTTTGATGGAGACATTGCCTGGTAGAGTTACAGTACATGCAAACAGCAACTGGGCAACAGGGTGAATGAATAAAACCAATATCCTTTTGTATGAGTAAGAAGCTCCTGTGCACAACAGGCAGCAGTTCTGTAATTTGTAGGACATTTCTGGGAGCACAGTTAACGTGTGGCAAACAAACACCCCAGCTGTCACTCCTGATTTAGTTGCAGGACTCCACAGAGTGGATATGTTGCCCAAGACCAGCTTTGATGATGGTTCATGTCTCAGTGCAAACTAAACAGATTAGTACAATAAAACTCGTCCCAGACAAGTGCTCAGGTTGCTGACAACTCCTACCTAGGTATGACATTAGTGACAAGTTTTAATGACGGATTTGGCAGTGCTAGGTTAATAGTTGGACTTCATGGTCTTAAAGGTCTTTTCCAACATAAATTATTCTGTGATTGAATGTATATAGCCATTGAGAGTTCCTTTTTGTCAGTAATAAGATTTTGAGTCTAACAGCTGAAAAACTGAGAAGCCAGGGTTGTGCTGTGGTAGTTTTCCTTGCATGAAGGCATGAAGTTTCCTTCAAATTTTGTTGAAAAGCATTTGCTTACAGGAATCTGGCAGAGGATATACCCCAAACTCTCTGTCCCAGCTCTACCTGTAATTCTCAGTGCTGTTCTTCCTCTTTCAGACTTGACCAAAACTAGACCATCGCCATTCCCTCTTTAGGCAGCATACACTGCTGGGCAGCTGAGAAACCTCTATGCTGCTTGCTCAAATAAAGAAAGGAGTTGGGGTATCAAAAATGTTAACACTTTAAAGGAATAACCCTGCAGGTTAAAGGAAAAACCCTTACATCTTTATGTAAATGAAGAAAATTAATGGGTGTTTTGGTTTTGCTTTTTTGATGCTTTTCCCCCCCATCTATAATATCTGCAAATTCCTTACATTTTGACCTTCAGAAAGAGTAATATTTAGTGTTATAGATCAGCATTTGACAAAATTAACATTTTTTTGTAAATAACATCTACAGCCTCAAATAAAGCAATGCAAAATTAAATTATAAGTGTCCTCTCCACTCAAAATATGGAATTTCAGTCCTTTAGTATAAAACTATATATTATCCTGTTATCATGAGGGAAGTCTAGGCTATCAACTACTAGTTGATATTAACTGATAACTATCACAAGGCTATTGTTACAAAATATATACAAAGTTAGCAAATGAAACTAAACTTGAATCTCATGAAGACTGACTTTTAAATCTTAATTATCTCTTTTTAATGCAGGATTTGTTTTTCAACCTACTTTTTTCTTAATTAAGCCAAGACAACCTGCACTTCTTTTCTGGGCTACTGCACTGCAATTCTTTAGTAGCTCTTGGTTGTATTATAAATGCCATAGACAGGTTTCGCAGTGCAAGTCTATGACTGGTTTGACTTGAAATAAATATAATTTTAGAAGATCTTAACATATTCCTTTTGCTCTTTTGTATCACAGTATTTTAATTTATTCTATGGGATTTTTAATTAGTGTAAAGTGATTTTTCCATGATCACAAACTATGAAATAATTCAGGGAAAAGAAAAATCTACCAGGTGGCAACTCTGAGAGTACTTTCATGAATACAAATCATATTCTTCCTGTGTTAGCAATCTGTAACCTAGATGATAAATTCAATGTCTTTCACAGATAACAAAAAGTCTTCCAGCTCAGCAACTCTACATGAGTCTATGAGGTCTATGATGTCTGAAAATACTTGTTTCGGATACAGCAAAAAAAAGGACTTCTGGTCTAACCTTGAAGAAATACCATAGGCCACAAGCTCTGATTTTTGTAATACTTCTGATACATTAGATAAAACCAGGTTATTTACAAGAATACAGGTGCCATTTTCATACATATTTTTGGTCTCTAGAAAAATAAACTGTAACTTAGGGGACCAGAATTAATTAGAAACTTCAAAAACTGTAACTGGTCTTGAACATGTAGCTAGGAAGAAAGGAGAGCAAGAAAAACAGAAAAAATCTATCTACCAATTGCCATGAGATTTGTTTGTAGCAATGCGTGTACCACAGCTGGGTACCAGTCCATGAAGGACGTGTATCCAAGGGAAACTGGATGATTGGCTTTGACTAAATAGAAGAGTGAGGCAGAAAATTATCTAATGTTTTAAGGTGAAAAAGAGAGGATGAAGAGAAAAGAGGGAGAGTAAAGGTCCACCCTTCTGAACCAAACTCTCTTGAGGTTTCTAGCATAAGAATTTTGTCAACGTAAGTTAGCCAGCTGCTTTGTACAGCAGCACAATATTTCAGAAATGATCATGCTGCTTACTATTCTGTCCTACACTCTCAAGAAGTCAAGCATCCTATTCTGTCTCCATTTTAGCTAATGATAATCCATGAGAAACTGATTTCTCTGCCCAGTTCCCTTGTTTCATCATTCACTTCTGTGAATCCTCCCCATGTCCCTTATTTCTCATTCTCACTATTCCAAGTGCCAGGCTGCTGTTACTTGCTGCTTCTCTCGCTTTTACAGTGCAATTCAAGTCATCCAATGCTGTTATGCTATAAGTCATTTGTGACTTCTGTAGTCAGCCACAGGCAGAAAGTTGTCACAAGACCAAATTTTTATTAGGAGGCAAACGGGGCTCTTTAAGACAATAGCTGAAAACAGAAAGAAGGAAACACTCATGATGGTAGGCCTCAAAGCACCAGGCATGTAGTGAGGCAGAAAATTCAGAAAACAGAAAAATGTGGCACTAGCAATGAAATTAAACAAAGCTTATGGGAGAGAACAAAACTGATTGGAGGAACAGATTTGAAAACAATAAACATGAGAACTGAAATTAGGCATGGAAAATAGGGTTATAACCACTCCTTGCAAAGAATTGGCTTACATGAAAGAGAAAAACAATATCCTGGTCTATTTCTCCTTCTAAGCCACTTCACCTTCCAATAACAGTTTGAACTTTGAACTGAAGAAAGAACACTGATACTTATGCTACTTGACCCAAGTAAACACCACTCAGTAACAGCTACAATAATTAAACCAACTATACAAAACCATACAATTTGACAGAGAAGCAGATTCTAGTATCTTCTACCTACAGTTATAAATTTACAATGTCTGAGAAGCCCAAGCCTTCCCTTAAAGTTATTTTTCCAACCATAATTCTGCTTTTTTTTTCCAGTTATCTCCTGTATCAAAAATGACCATCCTTTAGATTAGCTCAGAGGGAAAGTCTTAACCAAATGTTGAGGGGCAAAGAAAGACCACTTAAACCACTGAATTTCTCTTTGATAAATATCAAAAGGCCCATTGCATACGTTGAAGAAACCTCAGCTTCTCAAAATATTATGTATGCAAATACTTTTGAATTCAGTCTTTTGCACAACCAAAATCTAAGGTTACAACTAGATAGTCATCTTGTCTCCTTTTAAAAAACTGTCCCTGTATTATATCTTTTCCCCATTTCCTTAAATTGTTTTTGTGGTGACACTGTCAGTTACTCATTAAACCATTTGCTAGGATATCCCACGTTTCCATATTCTTTTCTCTGCTTGTAAACGTGTAATGAATTAGCTGTTCTCTAAGTACAGAGATGTCATTCTCTTGAAACTCATCTTTCTTTTTTGTGTCTTACATATGTGCCCACATATTTTTTTGTAAAGAGAACAAAACAAAACAGAAAACTTTGACATGAATTGATATAATTCTTCCAATTTTTAGGGAATCCTTTGGGTCTTAATCTTGTTCCATTTTAGATGAAAATTTTCTGGTTCATTTATATGAATGAATTTTATCTTCTTTAATAAAATAATGTTAAAATCATATATGTCTCAAGTATTCACATGTGGTTGTTTCCACTGAGTTAGATGGTATTGTCTAGTCTTTACCTAACCTTTTTCCCTTATAAGAGAAAGCACATTTAAGAGAAACAAGTGCAAGAAACAGGATGCATGCCAAGCATATTTTGCATTATTTACACCAAAGCTCTGGTATTTAAAAGTAAGACCTAAAAAGAGGATAAAAAAGGCTGTCCTCCATGAACACTAACCCAGAAACAGTGAGCAGTTTCCAGAAGTCATCTTTACTTCCACTGTAGCCAACTGGAGCCACAGGCAGACAGAGGAGATGTTGACTCTGGTGGAAACTTTCCCTCTCCTCACAGTGCAAAAGTCCCATAACCATGATGAATGGCACCAAATCATGTCTTGATTGTTTTAAATTATGCTCCCTCAGTGAGGGAAGAACAATGACAGCAAAAATATGACTACTTTTGATCTGGTACCATGAAAATAATCTTCAAGGTCCACCTGCTGGTAGAAAACTCACTTAAGGTCCAGTCCTTACTCAGCACAGAAGGTAAAACTTCTAGGTTCAATTGGTCTAATTTGTAATAGATTTTGCAGATAAATGCTCTATTTTTGTAGGAATGGAGAAAATGACTGTGTTGCTGATATTGTCAATACGAGATGTAAATAGTGATTCTGTGGACTGTACTCAAAAGACTGACCATTTTCTTTTCCAGTTCTAAATAAAATGTATGCTCCCATAGCATACAGAATTTATCTTAAATTACAGAATGAATATTGTACTCCCTACTGTCAACAGCAATATTAATTTCATTGCTACTTTTTCTTAGAACAATAAAAAACATTAACTGATCCAGTTTCCATATCCTTGTGTGTATTGATAACTTTGTCCTCTGAGAATGAAGACATCCATCCAGATCCTTCCAGAACCACAATTCCTAAGTTTCCTGAGGTAGATTAATTTAATTTAGCACACTGTGAGATCTGTGTTTTTCAGAAACAATCTTAAAAGCAACCACATATTTTGTGGTTGGGTTTTTAAAAATATATTGCATCCCCTGTAACCACAAAAATCTCCCACATGATTGTTATTTTGTCCTCTGATCATCTGGGTAAGGACACAGCAGTCTCCTCTCTCCATGTCAGCACAGTGACCAGCAGCAACCTCAAGGAGCTGCAGAAATGTAAGTCTGTTCCAGAACAACAGGGGAGAATTAAAAAGAACATTATGTGTCCTCTCTGAGTGCTGTGAAATATGAACGTGCTAGTACAAGCTCTCTTTAGTATTCTATTTTTTCAAAGCCCCTTACAGTTCAGTAATGAGACACAAATCTTAATCTCATCTTCAAAAATCCCAAAAGACATTTTTGTTTTCCCGTAAGACTACCAGAGCTTATGTTGCTGGGTTGTTGTTGTTCTTCTTTTGTAGTGGTTTTTTGTAGTGTAAGATGACTGTACACAGTCTCTCTTCCCCTCCCAAGACCATATTAGTATTTATTTGTATCAGCAAACAGTATCAGTTCTCTGCACTACAGAGTGAGCAAGCTAATACCTCAGTAAATTGTTGCTGCCTCCTGTTACATCTGTTCTGATCTGTTCACTAATTGCCTGTCACAACCACTGAGCCATGGTGCCAGCCATACTGCCACTTCCTCTTTGGTCAGCTTGTCAGCTCCTATTAATCTGAACCCTGTTGCTTTTTCCACAGCCAATGTTTTTGCACTCTGGATATAATGAAAATCTATTACTTCACTGTTATACGAAAGTGACAAAATTATAATTCGAAAGAGAAAAATGCTAATGACTTTTCACGGCAAAGTTGACAGTTTTGTACAGTAGCAACAAATTATTTTCTTTGATCCTTCTTCAATTTTAGGACCATATACAGAGGTTTACATATCTTTCAACCTGATGCAATATTATTGATATTATTATTCATTATTAAACCTTATTATTTCATTATATGGAAAGAAACTTCTAGAATCAAAATTTTTGAATGTGAGAAACTAAATCTGACCATAAGTAGTGATATCTAGAATATGACAATTTTAAAAGAAAGTAACCTGATTTTTATGCTGAATTTTTTAGCTTTTTTTGCCTTGGGAGGGAATACAGTTGGTTTGAAGCTGATCTATATTTGCTAAACCAGATAGTTTTTGCAAAACTTTTATATTCTAGGCATTTTAATTCAGTAGCCTAGAGTACAGAAGTAAAAAATCACACCCTAACAAATAGAGAATGAGAGCCATAGAATCAGGGAATCACTTACGTTGGGAATGATCTTTAAGATCATTGAGTCAAAGCACCCGAATTAACTGCTAAACTATGTCTCATGCTTCATCTAAATGTCTTTTAAATAACTCCAGGTATGTTACCTCAGCTGCTTCCCTGGGCAAATTCTTTCAACGTTGGCAACTCTTTTCTGAAGAAGGATCACTGCCCTGGTGCTGCTGGCCATACACTAGTACATCTTTCATACCTTTTTTACAGGCCAGGATGTCCTTGGCCTTCTTGGCCACCTGGGCACATGCTGGATCATGTTCAGTCACTGCCCCAGATCCTTCTCCTCCAGTTTTCCAGCCACTCTTCCCTCAGCCTGAAGCACTGCATGGAGTTGTTGTGACCCAAATGCAGGACCTGGCATTTTGCCTTGTTGAACTGTTCTGATTACCAACAAGGAAGGTAAGGCATGCACATGGGCAATTACTTCTGATTAGCTCAAGTGTAGCAGAGCAATGGTGTACTCCCCTGAAACTGTTTGCCACGCATTAAGCTTTTAACAAAATGTAGATATGTCTCTTAAGGAAATGAGAGCTCAAGGTGACACATAAATTACAGGACTGAGAAATAGAGCCATGTTCTCACAAGCAATTAAAAGTGACTATGGCAGATCTTACTTTTTTAGGATGAAATACTCTTTTAGTTTTTAAATTATGCACACGGGGAAAATAATAGAAATATAATTTCAGAATAATCAAAATCATTTTGCTGCATAAATTTCTGAGTGTGACTTCATCTGGGAATCAAAAGCTTCAGGGCTAAGCATATGCTCTCAGATTATACAGATCTGAAGGACACTTTCCCCAGGTGGGATATTTTGGCTGTCTATGCTATCAGCTCCTCGGAACAATGCGTACTTGCTGAGGTCTTGATGAATTAGCATGCTTTCAAACAGTTCCTGGGTGCAGTTCAGGGGTTAGAATGGGTAAAAGGCCTTTAACAAACCTGCTGACAGAGCAGAAGCTGCATGTTATATTTACAGGCAGGTTTATGTCTGTTTTGCCCTCCGTGTTGGAGAACATCATGGAGCACCTTTATTTTATTAGCAGGCATTTATTCTCAGAGGCTTAACAGAAGAATGACAAGGCAAAGCCACCACTCTGTTCACCCTATTTCCCTGAGATGTCCATGAGCAGGAAGACCTGGCACTGGAGTTTTGGGATTCTTGGCTATGTAGCAAAGTCCCCAGAGCCCACGAGAAGCCCTGGACCCACAGTAATCTGCCTGACAGCTAGATATTCTGGACACTTTCCAGCCTGTCATTGAAATTTAAGACCTGGAGAGTTACTCTGGATCAAGGAGTTTAGTCTTTTAGGAACAAAATGACTTTATGATCCCTCTTTATTTGCTCAACAATAAAACCTCAAATATGTGAAAATTCTGCAGTTAGGAACCAAATACAAATAAGGAATTTTGCAGGTTGGAAACAGCTGCATGCCATAATTGCCAGTGGTCTTTTCATTCCTGACAAGGTTGGCATGGATTTTGATATTCTGCAACACACATACACACATGCACACACACAGAAAAAAAACTAATCCCAACCCCACAGCATTCATACAAATCAAGTACGAATAAATACATCAGAAATGTTTATGCCTGCCTAATTTCATATTTACCTAACTTCTGTTTGAACTTCTGATGCAAAGGTCATACACATATAAAGAAAAAAAGCAAGCTAAAATAAAAAACTAGCATTTTTCAGAGACCTAGGAAGAACTAAGCTTTATTACATAAGTAATGCATTCTCAATAAAAGAAGCCCATGTGAATGAAAACATGATAAAAGAACAACAAGCTGCATGACATGACACAATTTCTGGAGGACTTAAGAGATCAGTAACTAAGTCTGTGTAAAATTATTCACATCTCTTCAGAAAGTATGACCTGAAGAATGAGTTGATGTGCATCACATTTTCTTTTAAGTAACTGGGATGTATGTAAAATCTGTGGACAAGATCATTGATTTTGTTTTTCTCCTTTAAAATATGAGTTATTAGGATGAAATTTTTCTGAAATATAACATCAATGAAGTTATCCTTAAGATAAACTCATGCCTGTGCACTTATTTAAATTGACACCTATATTCTTTTAGATCTTTCCTTCATTCTGCTTTGCAAGTTGAAAAATAATTGCCTTATACTTGATTATTTCAGTTTCTATGCTCTTGTGCATTTTGGAAAGTAGAATCCCCAAATATTGTCTTTCTTTCCTATTTTGCTGGTTAAGCACTTAGATTGCCACAGGGCTGAACTGAAATTGTTCAGGACATGATGAGACTCTGGATTTCCCTGGGCTTTATCAGCCAGTCAGAATTCAGGCAAGACAGCCAATACATTAGAATGAAATGTCAATTACAACGCTCTTCAGTGTTACAAGTTTCTGAGGATGACTGGGAAATAAATGCATGATGGTTGGAGAAATTACTTTCTTTGTAGTTCAGCTGTAATACTGGCAGCCAGCAAAGGGAGAAATCTTATTTTCTGTTCAATTTATTTAAGGGTCTGCAAATTAGTGCAAAGCTCAGACAGCAAGGCACGCTTCCTTAACCAGGCCAAGGTACCCAGCCAATTCCTACAGTAACAGCCCCTACTAGTGTTTTCAATACAAGGTCTTTCTGTGTTAGAATTAATTCTTCTAGTAAAAAGAGCATAATGCCTCTAACATTAATTTCTCTTGCACAAATTGCTTCCACAATATTTATTCTCCCATCAAATTAACATTATCTTGGCCAGAAATTAGAATTTCTCTCTATTTTAATGAGATCTCCACAAAGACAAGGTCTTAATCTGGAATGACCTTACTACAACATCTCTTAATTGTTGATGGCAGCAAATGAAATGCAAGTGGACACAGAACAAATTGCTTCATTAACAGTATAGTCTATACCTGAGGAACTGTAACCCACATTTCCAATTCATGGACCAGTTCATCTCATTATTTATCTCCCACAATGAGATTACACTGCTCATGTGAGCTAACAGTATACTTACTTGTCACATTATGAGAATATGCTGTTTAGCAGTAGGTGTTATTAATCGTGTAAAATATTGTCTTCCTTTCCAAATACAGAAAGATCATCATATTTAAAAAGTATGGTTTATCTGAGAATGCATTAGAAGGCCACATCAACAACTGTATTTCCACTGAGAAATCCTTGCATTTGTCAAGTATCCTATTCAGAAGTCCACTTTCTCACATTGGCAATGGGGCATCACAGTTCTCATTGAAAAATAGAAGTGTCAGTGATAATAAAGTTATTGGCTATAAACTCATCCAAACACTAGAAATGAAGTAACATTTGGGTTCAGAGTCTGCTGCTTAAATAATTGTTGTTGAAGTGTGAAAATTGCAATACTAAAGCCCTTCCTGGGATATTCAGCTATTTTGACAATTAAATGCATTTATGTGTGTGTTGCACTGTGCAGCTTCATAAATTTAACACTCTTTTAGAAGTAATTAAATAACTGACCACCAAAACCACAAAGGCAAACACATAGAAAGTGGGAAATGACAGAATCAAGTACTGTTTGCAGCTTCAGTTCAGCACCTTTGCACTTACATAAGTTCTTAAATAAAACTATGTAGACAATGGTGATAAATCCAGAAAGGCTAGTAAGCTTTCATATCAATGAGAAATCATATTTGCTTTTATTACTGCTTTGATTTTCATTCATCCAGACTGTGCAATGAACAAACGAGATATAAAAATATAATGAGAACAATTAATAGATTATCAGCATGACACAAAAAAGGTTGAAACAAATGGGTATATTTAATCTCAATGGTATGGGTAAAATATCTTTTAAAATAAAAGGTAAAGGATGCTTTAAAAAAATCTACCTCCAAATAAACAAGTAAATCCATTTTTTCATGGTGGCTTTGGAGATGAATAGATGTTATTTCAGGTCTTTTAAACTGGCAATCTGAACCAAGAGCTTGTGATGCAAAGCATAGCTGATGAAAATAGATTATTGTCTGTGTGGAAGAACTATCAGAGAATGGGAGGGGGAGGAAAGGACAGGCCAAGTATCTATGAAGATACTACTCTGCTTAACCATGCCCATCTGAATGTGATGAACCCAGAATTACTAACAAATCGCCAGGAAGATCTGAAACCCCTATCTCCCTACCAAGCCCTGCCCAAGTACTGCTGCACCAGTACCAAAGTCATGGTTCCAGCTGTTGTACTTCATCCATGGATCAAGGTCTGCGAGACTTGTGAACTTTCTCTGCACCTGAGATCACAGAAAATTCAACAGCAGCCTTCTTGATGGCATGCTTCATTGTGTGTGAACCCGTGGCTTTTCAGGGTCTAATAATTTTTTCCAAGTTAACTGTGTTTTCATAAGCATAGAAGAAAAGCACCCTGACAAAGTAGTTCTCCTGCTCCTAAGCCCAAAGGCACTAGAACATTTCAAAGAAGCAAATTGAAATACTATTTTTAAAAGAAAAATGTTTTTCTTCTCCTAAAGTAATTTGTATTTTAAATGACAGAGATGTTTTACTGAAACATTAAAATAAAATAACTACTTAAAATATGGAAAAACTTATTCCAAAATTATTAGTGTTTGGAGAAGTTATAGTAGGCTTATAATAAAAAAATATTATACACCAAATTTTACTCATAACAATAGGTGATATTTCTTCTCTCCAAGACAGAAAGCATCTTAGGATCTGAATAACCACTATGGTACCATTCTTTTTTTAAGACATTAGGATTTGGCATGTCTAATAATTCAATGTGCTCTCAGATTGATGGTTTAGACCGACCACCACTCACTGTCCTCATTGCACTCAACATATCCTCTGAGGCAATGCCAGATATGTTTGAGGGATAGTCTGCTCTACTCTGCAGGACTGCAGCTTGTTGTGATAAGGTAATTAAAGGTTTGCATTGCCCCACATCCCCTAGGGTTATATCCCAGGCACCTTTCTAGGCTCAAACAGACCTGTACCATTATTACGTTTTGAGACACTGAGGCATGTGCTCCTACCTACTCTACATAAAAACCTGATAAGCAGACTGTGATGTCTCCATCTTTATGTATTTCAAAACAAAATTATTTAGTCCTTAAAGGCCTGTTGAGCCATTGGGCCCCAGAGGAGACCTGGACCAGCTGATAGGTAACACTAATATGTGCAGTACTTTGAAGAGAACGTTGCACTGGGAGGTGGGTGATCCTGCACCACCCACCTTGGGACCCAACAAAATCAATCTCTGAGCAGGGACTTTAGGCACATTGGCACAGCCAGAATCAAACCTGCATAATTTAGAGAATGCATGAATGACAAGAATACTCATTTTTTATTTGGTCAGGCCCATGTGCATTGATTCAGAAAGCAAACATTTTAAAGTGTCTCTCATTCTTTGAAACAATTCTCTTAGTGAGATCAAAGGCAGCATGAGTAATAAAGTTTAGCAGGAAAAATGTAGATGACTAATTACACAAAAAATCTATACACCTCCATGCAATCTCATTTGAAAACACTATGGACAATTTCTTGCAATGGACATCCCTCTCCATCTCCCTGCTGGGGATAATAAACCTTGGAGATTAAATGAAGGAAAGAGGGAAATTAGCCATTTAGTTCTATTAACTATTCTAACTTGACAAGTATAGAATTATATGATAATTACTTTTGAAAGGTAGAATATACCATAAGGATAGGGCAGAAATAGTCAGGCAATATCAAACTACAGCTCATTTCAAACTGGACTGTAATCTCTTAGCACTGCCAATTTTAACAATCTTGCCAAGTTACTGAGGAAGCTGAATCAACAAAAATGAGTTTTTGATTGATTAGGATTAAGTCACAGTATTCCATTTTTCAAACACAGAGATATTGAGGTTATTTAAAGGTTATTAAATATATTCTTCTGTGTATATTTAAGCATCACCCTAATCTCATCAACACTATTCAAGAACAGATGTTTCTCAAATAGCTCAAGAAGATTTTGAAGTACACTCTTTATTTAATGATCAGTTAACACTGTGAAGGTCAAAACCCAAAAAGGCTAAATCCAAAATGCCACTATTTGCTGTTGATGGTGTGTCTCATTTCTACCACTGCTAGTAAACCAATACACTATAAGCTTTAGATTTGTAATACAAATTCAAGCAACCAAAAATTTAAATCTTTAGAAGCATCGTGCAAAATGCCCCAAGCAACTTGAACAAAAGAGTTTACATGCTGCAGGATGTCAGAATTTGGCCCTGTTTAAATGTGTATCAGGTTAGCAAAGGTAGTTTTAGATAATAATCCTATCTCTCTGGAAGTTATAAAATTCCTATTAAATATTGAATGTGATCCTCAGGAACAATAAGAAATTAATAAAAATAAAAGTCAGAAGTGAGTATGCAGAGGAAAAAATGTCTCATAAATGAAAAATGACCTAGAACTTATAGGCCTTGAGTCATTTCTTTAACAGCTGCAAAAATGTCAACAGCAGTAAAACATAAAAAGCCAGCAGTGATTTCATTAATAGTACTGTGCTACACTGCAGAGGGAATTGTGCTAACATACACTCGAAGGACAGACATTGCCTTTAAAATTCAAATACGTGAACTGGAACTTTTCCACGGCTTCAGCTCACCTGCTGCTACCTGCACAAATGAAGCTGGCCAGCAGGAGATCATTAATCTGTGGTCCCTATGAATCTCTCATTTTCTCAGTGAGTGGAGCACAGCACGCTGGAGCACGTTCTACTCACAATAAGAGCATCGCAGAGTCCAGAGACT
This sequence comes from Prinia subflava, assembly GCF_021018805.1. Classification (NCBI taxonomy): domain Eukaryota; kingdom Metazoa; phylum Chordata; class Aves; order Passeriformes; family Cisticolidae; genus Prinia; species Prinia subflava. The sequence continues at coordinate 70,222,551 of NC_086249.1, read as the reverse complement.
CTGGAGGAATGATTGCTGATGATGCTAATGCTGCACTTAGAGTATCAGTAGAAAAACGTCCCCCACACCACTGCAGGTTGAGAGCTGCCATATGTGTGTCCTTGAGCTTTATGCTTTCCAAATATTAGTGACTCCATTTTATAATTTAGCTTGTCTTTCAAGCAGCCTCTAAAAAATGGAAAGCAAATATTCTGTCTATGAAAGGAAAAAAAAAAGTCACTGTGGTTATGATACTAAATGAGGTCTCAACAAATTTTGGTTAAATATTTAGAAGACTGGACTGACCCTAGGCAAACCAAGAGAAGATATGCAAGAAAATCACTTTAGTGAGGAATGAGGACACTGTCTTGTCTATTTAATACCAAGCTGTCTGAACAAAGAAGTTGTCTCTTGCTACCCGCAGGTACAGTACTCGTATACCAGGGCATCACTGAGGACTTCTTGGTGCTACTTTAATACAGCTTTATATCATAGCAAAGGTCAAGGAATATTTTAGGATGCAATAAATTTAATGTCATAACATCTAGAGTGCCTGAAAGCAGTAGAAAGCTCACTGTTGTCAGTTCACATAGTGAGGAAGAAGTAGATGAGACAGAGGGCTGACTGCAGTGCTCTGGCCACACCCTTCCCCTGCCTTTCCCCTGCTCTCTCATGTGACACTACAAATCCAATATGCTGATAGAGGCTAGAGTAATCAAAAAAGTTGAATGCCTGAAGAACCAGAATCCTAGCACAGCTTGGAAGGATTTCTAATAGCTAAGATCTCATTAAAAGATAGTGTTTGCATGTAAAGCCAGACAATAGTGAGATAGGCCTTGTAGGCTGTGATTGACAGTGCACCTGCACTCTTCATCCACTAGAGACCTACAGGTTTATGGATCAGCAGCCAAGGACATGACACTGCTTAATTTTGAACTGCAGAAATGCAGCACAACATTACACTTTCCTTCTCCTGTTTTTCTTACCACACAGGTGACCTTATTCCATCAGGATATTGACAATGAATGCAGCAAGGTCAGGTATTGTTACTGAAGTTAATTTTTGGCAAAAATCTCTGTGTCTTTCTAGGCAGGAAGAACTGTTGAATGTCAAGCTAGGTCTGTAGTAAATATTGAGGAAGTCAAGACTCTTGTAGTGGCAGTCTGACAGGCAGAATGTACATTTCGTAACATTTTCATGGGATTAGAATAGCTGAGATGTAATAATTGCCTTGCTATTTTATTTCCCAGTCTCTTTGTTAAAACAGAAACAAAATTTTGTAATCTATTTCAAATAAACAAATATTCTCAGGTGTCTAGCATTCTCTACATCTTAATTTTTACCAAAAAAGAAAGCAATGAGAAGACCTTTATACAGTAAAGATCTTAATGCTTTTTCACTCAAGATATCTTTGAAAGCCCTTGAAAACACCATAGAATGGGGAGAAATGACTCTCTGATAAAATTCTTCAACAATCTTCACAGATGCCAGGAGCAGTTCTCTTTCTCACTGATAGAAAAGCTATGTAAACCTCCATCTTTTCTTCTGGTTTCTCAAGCAAGTCCAGTTTTTCATTGGCCAAAGCTTCTAAACCTGCGGTTCTTTAAAAAAACCTCCCTACTGTTAACTGGAAAATTGATTTATTCCTGAAGGAGACTACTTGTAGCTTTTCTGAGCTAGGCCTAAAGTGACAGCAGGGTCCCTACAGGCCTGCCCCTAGCTATGGTGGCACAGCCCTAGTGTGACCCTCTACATTCTCCTTCCTTTGTATACCTTATATAAAAAATAGAAATCTGTTCACCCTTTATCATCAAGGGCTTTGTAAATCTAGTTCTAGCCTTCATTTGCTTTTAAATTTCATTGGAATTCCACATGTTCCATGTCTCTCAGACAGCTTTTACTGAGCAATTTTTGAGCAATTACTCAAACTAATTACTGTGTGCATTTCCCAAAGGAAATGTGGAAAGGCCATCAGGCTCTTCTTAACCCATCTCTACTTTCCAGCTGGGAAGCATAAAAATCCTAATCTATTTCTTATTCCATTACACAATTCTATTCTATTTCTATTTCTATAGGTTTCTGTTAAACTGAGCCCTACTCACAGAACATTATGGAGAAATTTTCCTGATTTTTACCCACTCTTCTTCTATAAAATTTCATGATGGATTGACCCTGGCTACATGGCAGGAGCCACCAAACTGTTCAGTCATTTCGCCTCCTCAGCTGGGCAGGGAAGAGAAAATATAATGAAAAGCTTGTGGATTTGAAAAAAAAAGGTCAAGAAGAGATAATTCACTGCAGAATCACAGAATCACCGAACGGGTCAGGTTGGAAGCAGCCACAGTGGGTCATCTGGTCCAACCTCCCTGCTCAGGCAGAGTTATCCCAGAGCACACGGCACAGGAATGTGTCCAGGCAGTTCTTGAATATCTCCAGTGAGGGAGACTCCACAGCCTCTAAGGGCAATCTGCTCAAGTGCATGGTCACTTGCACAGTAAAGAAGTTCTTCCTCGTATTCAGGTGGAACCTCCTGTGCATAGGTCTCTGCCTGTTGCCTCTTGCCCTATTGCTCAGCACCTGGCTCCATCCTCTTGACATCCTCCTGTCACATACTTATAAAACCTGCTGAGCTCCCCTCTGAAATGTTTCTTCTCAAGGCTGAACAGGCCCAGGTTCCTCCGCCTTTACCCACAAGAAAGATGCTCCAGTCCCCATCATCATACTCATCTTTGTTGCCCTCTGCTGGACCCACTCAGGAGCTCCTTTCTCTCTTGTACTGAGGAGCCCAGAAGTGTGGAAACAGCACTGCACATGTGGCCCCACCAGGGCTGAACAGAGGGGCAGGATCACCACCCTTGACACACACGATATCCCATATGAGTTTTCTTCTATTTTTCTAGCTCTTGGTTCATAAACCTGCCTGTAGGGAAGTTATGCTAGACAGTGTCAGAAATCTTGTTAAAGGCAAGACAAACAGGATTCACTACTGAGCCAGTCATCTCACCATGGGAGGTTATCAGTTTGGATAGACATGGTGTTTGTCACTAGTTCCTTTCTCCATTCAGAACCTGGCCTGCATATACCCAAGTCTTTCTGTTTTTAGCTAATGATGTGCCTGCAGAAAACCTTCTTGCTGGCCTACATATTCTTTGCCAGATTTGGCTCCAAACAGACTTTACTGTGAGCATGAAATGTCTTCTCAATGAAATTGACAATGTGTCAATTTTAATGAAACTCCCCTTTTAGCAATAAATGTTCCACTGGAAAAAACTGACTGCAAATATATTAGTAATTATCCACTGCTTGCATACTCTGGCCCTGAGACCATTCACCATGGTTTGGCTTCATCCATACCATCAAGCTCTCTCAGTCTTCGAAAGAGGTTTGAAATATGTCTGTTCCAAGTGAGACAAGAGGACAAATTCAAAAATGTTACCAAGAGTTCTTTTTGACAGCAAGACAAAGCAAAAGCATGCCAGAGATTATTCTGCTAATGCAACAATATGTGTGAAAGGCTTCCAGTGCCTGGACAAGTTTCCTGGTTCCATTTAATCTATGGCTTAAGCATAGCGTCTGTGACTCAAGATTACAGAATATGGACCAAAATGTTTTACAATACAGTGACAATACAGTCACGGAAGTGACTTTTTATTAGATTCACAACATATGCAGACTAAAAATTTTACTAAAAATAAGGTGGGGTATATATATATACCGCTGGCTACAGTTCCCAATTGGGACACATTCTTTATTATGCAAGGTTTAATTCAGGTCCTTTTGAATCTATCCCAACATGTTTATCAACATTGTTGTCCTGTCCTGAGGCTGAGGCAAGGTTTCTTACCCCAGAATATACATTGTGATACTAATCACACAGTCTATTTTCTGTTGTTTTTAGCTTTCCAGGTCTCTTCTGCTCTGGGATTAGCACCAAGATGTGTAAGATGACCAGAGAAGGGGGTGAATAAGACACCTTCTTGCCCTTTTTACTATCAGGTTAAGTGTTGAAATTAGACAGGTGCTTGGCTTCCACCTTGTGCTTGGACCTACCTATATTGGCAATGAACTCTTGCTAAAACCTCACAAAGCCCTGACTCAATATTTTAACAGGTTCCTATGACCACCATGGCATTCAACACTATGGTACAAGTACAAAAATAAAAACCTCATGTCCTCTTGGGTTAAGAATCCTTCAGATGAAAAGTGGAATGCTCAAGCTAACTGTTACAGCATGTCCTATATGACCACTCTGTAAACTGAATGTTGCAGAGAGCAAATGCCAGCACCGAACTGGGCCTGGCATGCCTTCAGGTACAGACATTACACTGGCCCATGGGTCACCCACAGATCTGCTTTAATTTGAGCTGCATCTCTGCTGCTTATCCTCAGCTTTGTGAACAAAAACATGAATGAGACTAATTTTCCCTGCATCCCTTGTGAAGGGCTCACAGCACAGCCTGCATGCATCCAGGCTGCATTAGCCAATAACAGCATGTGGTTTAGGAGTATGAAATACAGACGTGGCTCTGTTCCCATGGAAGGCAGACTGCTGATGAGGGTTTGCCTCCTGCACTTATGTGTATTCTGATAGGTAATTACATTTTCTTAAAGAAACCTGCTTATTTATGTAAACAATAAATTATTCCCCGTGATTTTATTTTCAAATTGACTTCAGAGTATTTTACATGTATTATGTTACACAGTTGACATCTTAATATTGTAAATTTTTACAATATACTGCTCCTGAAGCTGTAGGACTGTATTGAAAATACGATGAGCTGTGTTAGCTGAGCATTAAGTTTACTTAGAATTAGTAAAAATAAGCATTACAAAGTTTGATTCTATACTTTCTCCTGCTCATAACCTACAGAACTTTTATAGGTTACATCACATACTTATTATTTCCAAAGTCTTTCAAGATAGAATATAAAAGGTCATTCCTGGGTATAAAATTATGACTGAGGACAGAAGAGAGAGGAGTTATATTTTTTTTCCTACTGATGAACAGATCAGGCTTAGTAAAAAAAAGATCAAGAATGATATCTTTGCCACTACTGCATGTACGCAAGATGATTCAAACTATCCTGTAGTCAAGTGCTGCATTATAAGATAAATGTTTCCTAGGTGAAATTCTGTGGTTCAGCAGTGACAGCACTCCTTACTCACTTGCAGCTGTGTAATACAACCCTACTCTCTTCATTAAAGTTGTAGAAATAAAATTGGAAGATCATTTGTCCTTCAGTTATTTCATAGATATACATAGAACATACATTTATGTGGATCTAAGTTCTGCAGGATTTTTATTTATGAGGGCATGTGCAGAGGAGAGAAAGTGCTTGCTTTTCAAAGTCATTGAGGGCTAACAAAGTAAATCCTGCTTTCAGCAAAAGCCAAGAACTGTTATTTTCATAATGTCCTGAGAAAATTGATAGAGCAGGTGAAGATAACACCCTCTCTCCATGGAGTAACAGTTTGAGGAAGGGATCTGTTTTAAAGCATTCAATAGCCATTAAGCTACTTTAAATTTAGCCAGTTGTTTGTGTAAAGATCTGAAAAATATAATAATTCCTTCAAATTTTCCTGAGAGTGAATATTTTCTCTTTTCTCTCAGTGGAACAAACGGGCTACAGCTTAGTCATGGAAGCTCTTCCTGACTCCTTCCTGTGAGTGTAAGCCTCAATCATATCTCAGAGTGAAACCCATTTAGCTACACTGACCAGATACTACTTCCACAAGGAAAAGGGATACCAAGGGGACATTGATACATTCCAACAGTGCACATGAGTGCAGATGCAGGCAGAGCTGATGCCCTAGAATGTGCTTCTTTAGGGAAGTTCAGCATGGTAAGAAAACCTCTTTGTATTCCACCTGAAAATTACTTGCTATTATTTATGACTGCATCACAATGAATTACAGCAAATTATAAATATACCCCCTGATTATATCAATTAACTGCATGAAAATGCACTGTGATTGGGTAGCTGGAACTGTGGTGTGAAGACAAAGTCACTAAGTCCCACGTTCTTTGTAACAAACATACTGGTTTTTTTAATATGCTCTTCTTAAAGGATCAGAATATCACACAATGGCCTTAAAATTAAAATCTGGGAAAAACTTGTTTAGAGCAAAACAACAGTATGTTGTTTTGGGGGTAGAATTCAAGAATATTATAAGTATTTCAAGTTATAAAATTGCCTACAAAACCATGGTCTCCTCAGCTTCTTTGCACTTGAAATTTGGCTCCAATTTAAGAAAGCTATTTCATCAGCAGTGGCATCCTCTGACTACAACAGAAAATATGAGACATGCTAGAAGCAATGTGTCTGTCCCTCAAATTAGTCTGCTGTCTGTGGGGGTCCCTGCTAGACATAACAGATATAGCAGTTACATGCAGATTGTATGCAATGTTTGGTATTTATAACCTTTTCAGGTTTAACTGTAAGCTGAGGCCAGCTGGAAAGGAAAGCTACACAAAAGTCTTTAGAAAAAAAATTGCAGACCCTTATACAATATCAATTATCATTTTGAAGGGAGTTCTGCACTTCGAGTAATGAAATTATATAAAATAATTAGCAAAGTGAAGGTGTTTTCCTTAGTGCTTTTTTCTATTACCCTACTCAGAACCCATTTTTCCTTTTGGGAGGGGATGTGTGTGTGTATAAAACACCCTGTCTTCAAGTAATCTTCGGAAGTTTACTTCTTTCTCCTTAAAACCATTTCACAGACTTTTAAGAAGCAGCACATAACAGATTTTCATCCCATCCTAACTAGTTGCACTCGCATTTCACATGGTTGTACAAGAACTCCAGCCCCAGAAAGGTTCTGCCACAATAATGGAAAAAAAGCTGTGTTGTGTGGCCAGCTCCCCATCCAAGTTTGAAAACATATGCACTGTCACATGTTATATTAAAGGGGAATGAAGGCTATAAGGACACTGATGTGCCTTCCTGTCCCAGCCCATCTGCTGAGATTCCTCTGCAAGATGAAAGGATTTAGTTAGGGTTATGTCTATTGACTATGACAGGATCACAGGCGTGCCTGTGGGAGACCAGGAGAAGATCCCATTAACACACAAGCCTGAGTGGCTGAGTGGCTCTAACTTTTCACGTGAAGAGTCAATATTCACAGAATATATTCTGCCATTGGTACTGCTGTGTTTTCATGCAATCTGACATTTATGGAAGGCAAAGACATATCTGTACCGACTGATGGAAACAGTGCACACAGTACATATTTTCATATTTCATATCACTGTTTTTGTCAACCAAAGAATAAAAAAAAAAATTCAATTTCTTTCTATCTGGCATCTTAAAATGTTGCCAAGGATAAAGACTATTTGTCACTGGGAATCTTAATTTACTAGTGCCAACTCTGCAATATATTTCTCTCAATGGACTGATTGAAATTACATCAGGGCACTCACAGGCAGAAGGGCTTCATTTATACTTAGAATTACTGTACTGTTTTTCTTTAAATGGTAAAATAGGAGGAATTCCTTAATGGAGCTCCAAATTCACACATGTTCTTTTAGGAAACAATTGTGAACATTCAGACAGCATGAGTTACTGGAGGTATCCTATCAGAACAAGACATTGGACAGGGTCAGTTGCAGCATCTGAGTGCTTCCAATGCAGTCTTGGTAACTTTATCCTCTCAGCTCCAAATAATGCAACAACTTCCAGCTTCTCTCTGAGAGTTCATTAACCACAGGCCTTGGGAATCACCTTGATGAAACTTCATGATTCCATTTCACAAAAAAATCCCCATGGCTGGAAACTGGTAAAATAACTAATGACACATTCAGCCTGGCAGAGTCAGAAAACCAATATCTAATAGCTATAGATTTATTCTGTAGTTTGTTTTTCAGTCATCCCATGCCCTCAGATCACCCTCTTGGAATGTTTACAAATGCTATGTTTTTCATACAGATTCATCTTTAAACCTGGACAAATATTCAGCTTGGGTAAACCAGTATAATTAAGAGAAAGAAAAGAGACTTGATTTTTATTTGACTTAAACCATCTGAGAATGCAGCTCTTAATTGGCCTCTGAAACTCTTAAGAAAGGCAATACAGCCTTTCCACAAGATGGTTTATCTATCTGTTCCCAGATGAATGCCTTCTTCTCTGGGCTGTTACCAGAATACCCTACCATCCTAAAAAAAATCATCCTAAACTGACTTTCCAGCATACGGTCTACTTACTCATTTCCTTGTAATTCACATGCAACTACTCAAGACCCTCTAGCAAACTGTACTGTTTGTATATGTGTTCCAACATTCTATCAGCCTGAACTATATATCCAGTTCCTCCCCCAGTGTATAGTAGCATTGGAAAGATTAAATATTGATTTTCCCATATTACTTTAAATTATTTAGGGAAAAATGCTTTCTTTTGAAATTATGGGTTTCAATATAGCACAGTAGGTTTTACTCAGATTTATTATGTACCATGTTTTACAGTATGAAAATCCTGTGGACACTGAACTGTGGACCTTCAGTACAGCCTTTGCATTACTCTGTTGATCATGTAGTAGGAACAGTCAGAAATAATCTACTAATGAAATGGCATTAGTTTTAACCATGGAATTAGGAGGTTGGATTTTTTTCATTGGATTCTAGTGAAAGTTAATAAATATTACAATTAAAGACTTGGAACCTGAATGCCTTTACTTATTAACTGAGTTTGTATGACATAGTTTATTCAGTGTAATCTCACAATAGTCCTCATTTCCTAGTGTGCTTCAGTTTTATTCAAAGAATATATCTTGAAATAAAAGGCTATTCTAATCTGAAGGCCATGTCCTCAATTTGATAGTCAGATTTTGGCTGATCCTGATTACTAGGTGTCCAATAATTTATAAATTTTAAATTTATAATATTTAAGTTTATATTGCAGTCAGTCCTGCTTTGTTATGAGACCATCAAGGGAGGAAAACCATATAGGAGGAAACAATTTTCAGTCACTTTTGGCCTGGGGTTAGATTGGAAAAGGTGACTGTAAAGACCTTCTGATCCTATTACCAAGCTCTCAGCAACACAGTCTTTAGTCCCACACAAAATTATCACCTACACTGCACTGAGGATTTGCATTCCCTAGTTTGTTGTTTTGTTGTTTTTTATTAATATGTGGTAACTAGAGTACTTATTCATCACAAGTACAACCTAAAACAAAATACTGTTGCTACTGCTCTATGAAATAAATCATAATAAATATGCAGATATTCACAAATTAAATCACAAGGTAGAGCCTCCAACTAAAAAAAAGCACCCTTAAACCCCATCTAAATTTGTACCATAAAATACAAATTTTCTTTTAGGAAGGCATAATGACTGTGAAAGGTCCAAAAAGGTAAGTAATTTGCATAAGCAAGGCATATATTCTGTAAATTCATGCAGGTCATGCCCTCCAAGATACATGTATCACAATTATTTAATGATTCTTTTTCATATCCTTTCTTCCAATATTTTATAGGACTTTTAAATCGCACTACAAAGAATTAAGGGCAGGGTAATGGTGTGTGCTTAAAGTGCCACCAAGAAGAGAGAGGTTGTTAATTTGTAAGATATGGCTGCTCCCAAGACCTCCAGCCTTGAGAAAAAAAAGTAGCTATAAGGGAAACCCTGATGGGGAAACTTTTCAGTTATTTGGTTCATTGGGTGCCCAGAGGCAAAAACACATGCATTTAATACAAAATATTTTGGTCACAGCTTCCTCAGTCCTTGCTGATACAGCTACTCTGCTTGCATAGGAGAAGTAAATATTCACTGCTCTAGAAAGTTTGAGGAAGGTCTTCATTGAAAGTGATTGAATGGTTCCCTCATGATTACCCTCCATCCAGTGATACTACCAAATACTTAAACAATTCCAGACTCTCTTTGAAATCTTTCCTAAGTACATTTAAACTGTTTTTAAATGTGTTGAAACAGGATTCTGTGTAAAAATGAGCATCTAATTAAATATTTATTTTAATTTTTAGAAGACAGTACAGATTTATCTCTCATCTTCATGCTATAAAATATGATATGCAATAGCATCATTCAAACAATAATTTTTATATAAAAATGTATTTTGATGCATTTTGTTTCTGGAATTTAATTTTTTTTACATAGCCATGTTCGGAAAGGCTTCACTCTCTGTTTTCCCTGGAAGGAGTTATTTAGGTTTTAAATGATTTTTCCAGTACATGATTTGCAACAATCATGTATTTATTCACTTGCTCACAGATTCTTCCACTGTACTTTATGTGCCCAGCTTAAATAAATAAATGAAATAATCAATTTTTCATGGTCACTGCAGCAAAATATTCACCATTACATAGGAGGTGCCACTCTATTCCCATCAACTGCAAGGAAAATCCTGGTGATTGTGTTTGCCAGTTCTTCATTCTTGATCCTGCAGGTTAGATGGTTAAAACTGAGAAACGTCTGACACTGAGAGCCAACTGTAGTAGTGCTCACAGAGAAGTGAGCAGCTGCAGGAAAACAAGAGATTTGTTACCAATTACTGAAATATCTCTGCGGTCATTGCTGGTTCTGGCCAATGAAAAAACCACTTTGGAAGTCAGAAATGGGAATACTTACAAAGCAGTTATACTCTTGGGCTTCCAGTACCTTGAGCACTGCTTTAGGAAAAAAATCTCCATGATCAAGGCAGAAAAGGAAAAACAAGTTGCCATTAAGTGCTGGCAGCAGGAATAAATGGGCAAGAGGGTTGGTTTGGGGTTCTTTTCCCTCATAATTGAAGAAAAACTTAGCTACTTTTTCAAACATTATTTTTCTTTTAGAATTCTGACATAACCTAGTGTGTTTTTTTTTTTCTTTCCAGTCAACAGCACAGTTTTCTGTGGGAGTAATTCAGAGTAGAAACAGTAAATAAAATCTGCTTCTAATTTCGTATGTGCAGAATAGGCCAACAAATATTTGCTACCACATTTTTTGGTTTATACTATAAATTCTTTTTTGTGAGAATGTTTTAAAGAAAATTTTTACAAGTCAACTTCAAATCTCATGGCCAGAACACTGCAATGTTCACAACAGAGATTATTTATGTGTTAAGCATAAGCAATGGATTCCCAACTGTGTCTTAAATGTTTTAACATATCAGTACAAATAATAATGAAGACCAAAAGCAAGCAACTTGTTGACAGACAGGAAATCCCCATAAGCTGAGGAAACCTTTCATTCAAAGTGATTCTTTCCAAAAGAAATCTGATTTAAAATCATGGAGATTTTTTTTCCAAAGTTGTCACTTTCTTCTGCTGTTTTGTGTGAAATCTTTAAACTTTAATAAAAAGTTAAGGAAATAAAAACTTCTATCCAGAAATAAAAATATCAACTGACACCAACTTTTTTGGTCTTTACAAAAGTCAGTGAGCCGAGAAAAAGTAAATGTTACCACAGACTACAGGTGAAAAAGACTTTTGTTGTTATAATTAACTCAGGAAAATGTAGGCTACCTATTTTTCCTGTGCTCTATCCAAAACCAGTCTGGATTAGCCAGATAAGATTAGCAAATTCTGCATCAATGTTGACAGCAATGTCTCCATTCTCTGCTATTCATACTGGTTTGATAGATTTCATAGGACCTAATAAAGACACATGTCTTCAGGATTCAATTTGCAAATTAAGTTAGATTCAGCAATGACATTTTTGTCTTGTTTTTTCTTTTCCCTGTCTTCTCATATGCTGCTCCATTTTAATCTTCAAAAATTCAAAGTTAGGGTCTATTTCACACACATGAGTCCATGAATTCTAAAATTAATCCTTTTTAGGTTCTGAAATGTCTTTTCGTAGTAACAATCAGGTAAGAAGAAAAGCCCTTATAAAACCTCTGCTATCCACAGGAGATACCTCCTGTGTCCAAAATGACAGATTCATCAATGTCAGCATTTCAGACATTATTATTCACAGGTGAATCTTGTACTTCCTGCCAAGAGTAGGCTTCTCACAAAGTAAAAACAAGGTTCTACAAGAACATACTCTATCAAGAATTCACATACCCCCAAAAAATCAGAAAAGCATAGGAGTTTAGGAGGGGCAGAAGGAAGTAATATTTTTTGTTTGTTTGTTTGTTTGTTTGATAAGAAAATATGCCTTCAGGCAGCTGAGAAACTCATAGCTGCACTGAGTTTCCAGATCTGCATGGGCACTGGAAGAGCATATGTGCACTCACATGTAGTATGTCTAGAGCTTGCCTCTGCAGAGCAAGAAGTTTAATCCCAGCCAAGCAAGGCTGCCAGGGGTATGCAGAGTACAGTAAATGACATGAATTTCAGTGAAAGCAAGCCCACAGGAACACCCAAAAAATGAGTGCCAAGAGAATGTTAAAATAGAAATTTATATATAGTTAAAACTCTAGGGAAGTATGATTGGAAGCAAGAGGTAATATCTTTTATTAAATCAGTTGATATGATTGAAAAAACAGGCAAACTTTCAGTCTCAGAGTCCCTTCACCAAGTCCTTACTGGTCCTCCTATAATTCAAAAATTTTTATCATCAGCTAGCATGAAAACAGTTGAAAAGAACTTTTTTGAATGTCAGCGAGGCATTCTTTTTCCTTTTCTCCACATTTGGACTTGTGTTTTTAACCATGAATGAAGGGAAGTGATAAAGTGGACTAGGACAGTGGTTCTAATAAAAATATACTATAAATGAATTTAAAGATTAGAAAGCAAAGTATTCCAAAGTATTTTGGCTTTGAACCATATCACAGTTACATCGGACACATACTGACCCAAAGCACAATGACCTGAGAAATTTTCACACATGTGTATGAGAAATGCATAGATAAATTGGAGACTAAAACTATAGAGCCTCATCATTTTAAATTACCTCATCATTTTAATAGTTTTTTTCCTGGGATTTATTTTAAGTCTTGGCAGCTTGTGCTGACAAAAATCTTAGAGGATCTATGCATAAATATATTTACACATCTATCCCTTCTCCAATCATTATTCAGTTCTGCCTGGGAAGTGGTTGGCTTTACTCCCATTTTAGTATTTTAAAACGAAAAAGTGTCAGCTGTAACACAATCCAGAAATTACCTCTCTCTCAGAAGATAATTTCAACAATAACTGAAACATGAAAAAGTCAATGGCATTTAAAAAAACAGCTAAGATTTACCTTTTTTTCTCCTGCATCCAGGAATTTTAAGAAAAGTATTTAGTAAATCAGTGAATGTTCTTTATAACAAAAAAATAAAATGTCCACCTAAAGTTTACAAAGTTTTCAGGAGTTGCCTGTTGACTGAAGAGTGAAAATTTAATTTTAACTTTTTTTTTTCTGTTTGTTCTCAAAATAAGACAAGTCACAGAACTGCAAAGAAGGAAAATTATTCTGAGACAGCTGATGATGGAATACCTGAATAAGTATATCAACTGTAGATAGTAAACATGAATTCAGACAGACTTGGACAGGTAGCATACCTGAGATTACAGGTGTTTTTAGGAGTATAAATATCAGTAAGCAAAATTCAGATTTATTTAATACTGTTCAGTTTAGCAAAACATTGGACATGGCTTCTATGTGAAGGGGTGAAGATGCTGGCAATGGGGCAGGAGGAGGGGATGCCATGATTCAGAGTAGAACCACGTTGAGGATGCCCGAGTTTGGTCCAAGGAGTTGGGTACATCATGTAGACCTGGAACCTCATGGGACTGCATGACACCACTTGGGGACACATAGAAATAATAGCTAAGCTCCAAGAAGCAGTGGTGTGCTTCTTGTCAATATGTTCTGCCCATAGCTGATTAGCCATTTGCTTGCCACAAAGCTACTGTGCCACTCCCCCAGTCCACAAACAGGTTGAGGAGGTCTGCCTATTGCTCTGTATGAGAATGGGCTAGAGACACAAATTAGCAACAGATACTTTAAACCAGATTATTATGAAAAATTACCTGAGGCCTGTTCCTCCGAATATGGCTTGTAGGTATGTGTGAGTGGACAATTTGGGCAAGTACATGAAAAACACAGAATCAGAGACGGTTTTTTGCGAAAGCAGTCAAACTCTTCAATCTGAATGAAGGTAGGCAGTCTTACAGAAGTACTTAGTCCTGAGAACGATTTCCTACAAGAAGTTTTAAGACAAGTAAGGAACTTGCTTGGAGCAGGAAGTAAAAGAAAAAAGCTGATAGAAAACAAAATATTTCAGTAGGTTATGTCAACACTTTTTTCTTGTTTTGATGGAATACTTATGACTATCAGAGATGAAAGTAAGCACTGCTGTGCAAGGTTTACAGGGGTTTTGAAATATTTCTTCTATTTGTCCCACTGCTGAAGGCCAGACCATTTTGATAAAGAGAACTCAACATAAACAAAGCAATTCTTCTCTTCTAACTTCTCAAAAAAAAAAAAAAAGAAAAAGCCCTCTTTCCATTTTAAATAGAATATGAGGGACATCTTATGAGAACTATACATCTGAAAAAATTTAAGGAGTCTGGAACTATATTCATCTATTATGCTAGAAATCATTGTAACCATCTGAGAAGCAACTTCGCCTTACATTTATGTCATAATGGAGAAAAAAATAGCTTATAACATGGTCTGAAAATCATTCAAAGAGATATTTAGAATTATCATCCAGCTTCATCTGCTCTTTCAAAGATCTTTCTCTTTAGCCTATTGATAATAAATGTCAGAAAGAAAAAGCATCTTGTCTGCAGCCGACTTAACATTCTTTCATCCCTTGAAAATGATAGACATTTAGAGCATCCTACAGCAGGAGATGACAGTATCAACGACTGAAACTTAAATCCATCTAACTTGAAAAAAACTTATTGTAACACCCGAACAATCATTTTTTTGCAAAGAGCAAAGACATCCTTGATAACTTCTCATACTGGTAATAATCACGTGTTACTCCTACCCACAGCTGCACAGCTTCTTTGGTGATACAGGTAATACTGTTTAACAGCTGCTGGAAATAATTTTTCAGTTGTAAGCAGTGTGCCTATCACCTGGCACTCATCACAGTATCACTCCCTTAGACACAAAGATCCATCACAAACTCTCACAGGATTCAAACTCTAAAAGATATTTTTAGAAAAGAATTGAAAGAAACAAAAGGTGTTGCTTTTCTATTGTTTCATTCTATCTTGGACTCCAGTACTAACATAGAAAAAACACCAATAGACTTAGCTGGAACAGGGAAGGAGAGACTAACAGACAATTTGGTATTCTTCCCTGTCCTAAGAAGAAAAACATAAAGCCTTAATATGGAAAGCAAGTTTGGAAATGTCCTCAGGAAAGCTGAGATATTTTCAGACTAATGATTCCATTCTCATAGTAGCTAAAAGAAGACAATAACTTTTTAAATTTATTGTCCAGTGGCAGGTTAGTGAAAACCTTCAATGACACTCCTTGTGTCTGACCACTACCTGAAGGGTTGAGACTATTTACTGGTTATTTACCTCTGCAGTGGTCCTCCAGCCAGTTATCATTGCCTCTGATAGAAGGCTGCTCAGGAGAGAGTGGTGTCATACTCTTTGATAAAAGTTATAGCATGTTCTTCTGTCATTGTGTATTTCATTGCTGCTTTATTTCCTGTCTTCAAGGCCCAGCAGCAACTATGATGCACACTATGATCCCGGTGGCATTAAATCTCTTTCCCCTACAGTGCATGTCTTCAGCCCTTGACCAAACAGAGTGCAACATCCCAGGTATTTGCCACGGCTGCCATAGGCCCAGGTGGCTCAGGCCCTGAAGGACTTCCCTTTTGGATTTCAGACCAGCATAAGCATTAAGTGATTCAACCATATTTGACTGTATCTTAGCTGAAACAAAGTGACCATTAATCTCATCAGGAAAAACAAAACATAATGCAGACAAGGCGTCCTTGTTAAGGGCAAATTTGGGAGAAAACCCCTGAATAAGGTCCCTCTGGGAAGCAAACCCAAATGGCACTTCCCATAACTGGTCCAGGAAAGAACTTCCTCAGAGAAAAGTGGAAAAAACTATTTAACAAACAAAGTGTCCTTAAGCATAAAGAATGAATAATATGAAACAATAAAATCTCTCGCTGCTCTGAAGAGACTGGAGATGGCAAAATTGAGAAAGTCCTTGCTGTGGGTGTTGCTCGGCTCGCTCAGTCTCTTATCAGTCCCTCTGGGGCTGGAAATGCTGTCCTGGGCCCTGGTGGGCCACAGGGGTGAGATATGGGTGTCTTCTGGGTTTTTCAGTCCAGGACAGGTTTAAACAGTCCCAAGAAAAAGAGGGGGGAAAAAAAAAAAAACCAGTCCAGGAAGCTTCTCTGCCTCAGCTAGCCAAAAACTGACTAAAAGCAAAGGAGTGCTCTGTCCCGCTGCCTGTCTGTGCTTCAGATGAACCACATTCCAGGAGAAGGAATGTGGAGGAGTAAGTAGTTTTTCCAAAACAAACTTCGCGCTTCTCCTTCTTCCTGCTTCACCCTCAGAACCAGTCTTAAAGGTACAGAACACAACATACAGCACAAACAGAACAGACAACTGGGGATACAAGCATCATGTCACCCTGGGACACAAGGCTGATAAAGCGACAAACAATCTGCGAGTGTATCTGTCCCTCCTGAGACTGAGATTGATGTCCTCCTGTACAATTAGATAGCCAGTCATTGTGGGCAACATTTCCCTCTTTCTCCCTGTCTCCCTGTTTCCTAAGAATATTTTTTCACACTTCTAAGTTCATGAGCCTGTCCTCTGCCTTTTTAACTTGCTACATATTTTATGTCCACAATGTTCCAAACCTCTGACAGTGAGACTGGAGTCCTTGCTTCACAAAAGCAAAATTTTCAAGTGACTGGGTTTGTAGTGACTATGTATGCAGAGCAATCTGAACTTCTTGCCCACTTCGCAGCTTGTTTGATGTTTCTGCTTCTCAGAATTAGTCACTTATACCCACAGAGCAAACTGCATAATAGCAAGTAGCTGAGTGCATAGCAATGACGACATAGCCATCATCCCATCCTTCTCACAGAAAACCACAAAATGGAGGCACTGTGTGCTGCTCAGTCTGGCTAAATATTCAGCCTTCTCTCTGCCTGTAGGGAAAGTTGCTGCAACAATATGCATCAGAGACTAAAATGTATAATAAGTTGCAAAGTAGGAATGACACCAAGCTAGCTAACTACTGCTCAGTCTCAAAAGACTTAATGTTCACGATGATTTTACTCTGTCAGCAAATGAGGTGCTTGAAGCACTCTACCTGAAAGGAGAGGAGAAAGGATTCTCCTTTCAGCTCCTTAATCCTATGTATTATTTCCGGATTTCCTGATTAGGAAATAATTGAGGTTTTGAGGTTTTTTTCCTCCATGACTTTGACTAAAGCTAAGAACTCTCCTTTGTCCCAATGGAGTCACTTCATGAGTTTCCTTCCCCCAGGAACACCTTAGCTGGCAAATCCATGCATTTTCATGATATTGTACTAGTCAAAGGTATCATATGATGCAGGCTTTGTTTCCTAGTTTCAGAAATTGTGTCTACCTTTCCCACAGTTTACATAGAAAGAAATAAAGGACACTCAGCCTCACACAAGACACTTTGTAATTTTTCTAAAGGAATGATTTGTCCCTTTCTGAACAATTGCCTATTACAAGCAGATTTCTGCCCTCCATCTCCACTCAGTGACCTAATCTGTGCTTACTACTATGATTCTGCAATTTCAACAAGCACTCAGGAATTACACTGAAAAATGCCATCCTCATCTTTCTGAAATACTGATGTCAGCTTACCTCTGGCACTGTGTCTTCCCCCAGGATGTATCAGATCAGCCACAAAATTTTGATTCAGACATTCTTTGTTTCCCTTTGAAAACACTAGAAATTGCATTTGACACATCTGTAAGGAAATGAGCTGTTCCTACAGAGGATGCTAGGAACAGAAATTCCGTCTAAAGAAGCTTCCCTTCTATTCCATCTCTGTCTTGTTCTGACAACCAGTTGAAGGAAGTGAGATCCTCAAAGTCCATTTTATTGAGGTTCTTAGCACGGAAATTAACAAAAATAGTCCCAGACCATGACTAGAGTTTCTCCATGGTGTAACACAATTATCTGATTACAGCAAATACTACCTAGATTTTTTTTCTTTAGTCTGGGCAACTTCCTCAGTATATCAGCTCTTTTTCTCTCAGTCTTGAAAGTTATGAAGAAAAATGGATGGTTATAGAAGGGCAGACTAAAAATGGACTTCTAAATAAGATTTGCAGTGGTGAGCACTTCTAGTCTGTCTTTGCTTTGTTTGCTTTTTTTTTGTTTGTTTGTTTGTTTGGGTTTTTTTTTTGTTGATGTGTTTTAGCTACTTAGTATTTTTACAATAATATCCCTAGACGTTTATCTTCAGAACCTCCTGCTCAGTGAAACACACTGAATTGCATTTTCTCCTGCATTACTCACAAGCTACTAGCAATCCTTGCAGTATAAATAGTCTTCCTCATCGTATAGACTGTAGCATAAAAACCAGCTACATTTACTCAACGAAAAATTGTAGAATCATGGAATTTTTTGGGAATTTGGCATCTCTTTTAAGGGTCATGTACTCCAACCACCTGCCATGAGCAGGGACACTAGCCACTGAATCAAAGGGGTCAAAGCCCCATCCAACCTGGACTTGAACACTTCACCTCTATCACAAAAATTTTCTTGTAAGATGTCTTTCTATATTGAAATGTCACAATAAAGTCTCCCTGGAGCCTCTTCTTCTCCAGGCTGAACAACCCCAACTCTCGGCTGTCTTTTGATCATTTCTGTGGTCCTCCACTGGACCCCCGCTAAACCCATGTATTTCCTGAAATGCTGATCCCAGACTTGGATGCGTTATTTCTTGTGAGAGTGGAGTAAACACACCTAAACATACTGTGAAAACACACTCTAATTGCCAGATATGATCATGCCTATTATGCCCTTACCAAGATATGTTTAGCATTTCCATGTGAATGCTAACATGCTGGGACCCAAACAAGGAATGCATTTCCTTTTCTAGGTGTGTGCTTATCTTATACCTGCAGAAAGTGTTTCCAGGTATGATCTAATCTGATTTTTCCTCTCTTCTGAAGCTAGACAAATTATTCACAGCATAAAATACACTTTACTGACTCTTCTCTTTGCACAGGATTAGATTTTAACAGATATGTCCAGATCTCAAAATTTTGATGAATAGTTTATATATTTACCTGTGTAGTTGGCCATAAACTCTCTAACGAATTTGTAATTTCCGATATGTTCTCTTCATAAATATAGGTTTGTGAGTTTTGATTCAGCCTGCAAATAGCTGCACAGTGGTGAATAAGAAAGTAGGAGTACATATCTTTCATAACCTAACTAGAAGTGGATATTTCATTCTCATGGTGTAATAAAACGAGTGTTTATTGCTGCCACCAATGCTTCTTTCAAAGAAAGGGGAATATTTCTGAATTCAAAAAATAGTGTTTCTTTCTTTATGAGTGACCAAGGTGCAGTGTACTCTCTGTAAAACTTAAGAACAGAAAGTGAATACCCTGAAGACATATACTGAACATATACATGAAAGGGGGTAAGAGAATGTGGTTCCTCTTTCATCTGCCTTTCACTTTGAATTTCCAGTTAGGAAACACAAAACTCTTAAGCAAATATGGAACCAGAAATTCAGTATAATTTTTTTTTTCCAGAGTAAGGCAAAAATTTTGTATATAACTGAATGCTTAAGTGTAATTAATTAACTCAATCCAGAACTACAGCTGATATAACTAAGCATCAATTGTCCTGGGGACTTAGAAAGTTGTTTTGCTTATTACACAGGTTATTCATTGGCCTTTATACTCTGGAAATCCACACAGATTTCTCTTTAATATTTACATACTTCGTCAATATAAGGAGACTGAGCAGAGAAAATATATAATTTATTTTGCATACATAAAATGGATGTGTTTTCTTAGAAGGTAAAGGTAATCCTTATTAGCAGTAGCTGACCTTATACATTATGCAATTATGCATTTTCCCTTTCTAATACTGCAGAAATTATAGAAGTCAAGAATTTCTATATTTTCTGTGTTTATTTTCTACTAAACTTTTTGTTAGTGGTCAAAGGATGCATTGAAATAATGAAATAAATTGCAATGAAATAAAAATTGCATTGTGTAAAAAGAATAAAAATGGTTTCACAGCAAATGTTTTCAGTTGATAGGCAACTCTTTACCTTTGAGGCCTTTAAATCATGTCAATTTCTATCAGAGCCAGATTTAGTGCCATAAAAAATTACATAGCCACAAAGTGAAAATTTCCATAGAGCAAAGCTTCTCCATACTTAGAGTAACATTTTGTTTCTTCATCCGTGTAAACACATACATGGTGGAACTGAAAATACCTTCAGATCCTTCAAGATTAATTTCAGAAAAGATAGAACTTCCTCCCTCTAAATACTGAGAGCTGTTTAACATTTTGCTGACATTGAAAATTCATGCCTCCCTCATAATCTTTCAACAGTTAAATATTTCAGCTTAATCGAAGAAGCAAGGCTGAGAACAAGTTTGTGCAAATCTATTATTAACCACTATGACTGCTTAATTTTGTGTTTAGATGCTTTATTAATCATTAAAATATATTGTAATTGACAGACATTATCATAGTAGGGTTCCATTCAAAACAATATTTATTACAGATTGGAAATACTCCCCCACTGCGAATATGATGTCGTACTTGGGGATAATGTAGCGCAATTATCCCATAAATAAATTGTGCTATCATTTTTACTATATGATGTCTTGATCCAAAGATTTTTCTAAATAGTTATGAAATAACAAAGAGTTTGCAGCTCAACAATATTATTAATTTATTCATTTTTTTCCACAGACACATTCATTAGTAAGTAAGCCACCAGTAATGCTCTTTCGGTGGGAAAAGGCCTGATCCAGTCCTGTCAATTTCTAAGGCCATTATCTCAGACCTCTCAAGTGAAAATTAGCTTTAAAAAATAAACAAAACAAGAAAAAATTGGGTTTTTTCTTATTGAAAAGTCAAACAAATAAATTTATTACAAGGTAGATTCTCTTACCATCCCACATTTTTTAAACTAGTCACAATCAGTTTCACTTTTAGGTAGTGAGAAAAACAATGGGTATGAAATGATTGAGGTAGTATGATATTTCCTCCTTATTCCCCTCAAGGGTCTCAGCTAGCTCAGCCCTTCTCAGGCCTAGGAGGATTATATCAAGAGAGACAGGAGAAGGATTCAAAAGAAGCTCTCTCACCTTTTTAGCTGCAAGTCTTTATTCCAGGATGGTGTCCCATGAGAGAGAGAGAGAGGTCCTGGGGGACAGGGGTCTTTTCTCAGGGTTTCTGAGGGAGGGGCGAGTTGGGAGACAGCCAATGGGGTCAGAAGGGGAAGGAAGGGTCAAACTACATGACAGGAGTTCCAGGGGTCCCTGAGGGAGAAGAAACCATTTCCCCAGGGGGATGTAACAGTAGTAGTCATAAGTAGCATCACAAATATTGAATAATAGATCAATAATCTGAACATTTTATGGATTTATTCTTACATGCTGAAAGGATCTAAAAAGAATCCAAGTAAATTCTTTTGCGTTTTAGTTTTCTAAACACAGATTTACTTAAGTAAAACATACAACATTTTAATTGCATTAAGCTGCTGAAATTAAAGACAAGTAGGGAGAAAATTCTGCTTACAAAACTAACAAGAGCCAAAGAGGATATTTTGTTCAGTTCTGAGGAGAAAGAGCAGGCAGATGTTAATAGAAAGAGCTTTGCAGTTTTAGTATTTAATCACATCTGGAAATTCCTAGCACAAATCTGTCTATAAAGAAAAATACGTAACTTTAACAGATACTAGCCCAAATTATAAAATAGATATATGAAACTAGTCAGTCTGCCATAGAAATAAATACATTGAAAAAGTAATGAGATTTTACTTTGGAAAATTCTGCATAGCACTACCCTCAGCTTCAAACTTTGAGTAAGTTCAGTGCTGGACTGAGACGATTGGGACCCAACTGACTACTAAATGTCTTTGTCAGAAAATATAGCTTCTAAAGATTCATGTTAAAACCAAGAGGATAACTTTTCACCTGTGTAACTTATTGTAAATAATATTTCGTTTATCATTATCACAGATCTCTGTAGACTGTAGACTGACAAAAATTTCAGACTGTAGAAATAAAAGTTAACATTAAACCCAGGAATTCATTCCTATTTTAAAAAATATTATTTATTTCAGACTTGTTCTTTGGTGATTCCAAAGTCTATTTCTATAGAAGTTAGCAACTTTATCATGAATTAATACTGCCAGACAATTTAAAATAACTTTTCCATATAATTTACATTACCTATGTACTTTAGGCTTAGATTAAATGTTCTTTTTTTAGGATTAGCTTTTGCTCTTCCTTGGCCATGATCATGAATGACTTTTTTATATATGGTGATAGGTCTGATGGACACTACTTTGAGTGCAGTTTTCATAGTGGAGGAAGGATTGCAATATTTATTATTTTTTTTAATATCTGTCAGCAGTTGCCAAAGCCTGGGAGACCTAATTGAAAAAATGTGCTTGACAAATTATAAACAACTGCTCAGAACATAGGGTTTGACCTCCAAGTCTGTGCTGGCATCAACACAAATAGGTCTTGATGCGGCTTTTTCTGAGAGGAGCAGAAGTGGTGACAGCAGGATCATTAGCATGAACAGACTGTAACAGGTTACTTCTTTTGCTTTGTGAAGCCAGTGGTTCTTCCATTCCAATATTCAAGGAGTAGGCAATTTTTAAATTATGATCTCCCTAGGATCTTCTATAGCTGTAATCAAATCAAAGGACCTGTAGGTCATCATATGTAGAGAAATGTTTAAGCCTGGTATTTAACTGGAGCTGAAAACCAGAAATCTTTTGTGCCTGTATATGAAAAATGTTCTGAAGGTATGGGCATACTTTTGCCACATTTTGACCTGTGGCTTCTATGACATCCAGTGATTTAAGATGTGTTTATGATGAGTGAAAAGTCATCAATCCATCCATCTAGATACACAGTATAATTATGGTACAAGAAGGGCTACTTGCCCTGCAAGTTTCTTGGTTTATTTATGAAATATATAAGTTCAAAAATAAAGAAAAGGGGAGGATTAATTTGCTACATATTTTTCTTTATTTGCATTGTGCTGATCTGTTGGTCTAGGAAAATGAGTTGAAACTGTGTGGAGTAATATAATTACTTATGAATGTTGATGATATAGATTCATATAAATCAGACATGTTATTTAATTTTAGTAAAGCATTTATTCTAACTAGACTGTCTCTTTATGGAAAACCAAATGCATATTTAGAGAGTTAAATATGGAAAAACAAGCTACTAAATTTTTAACAATATTAATCATTCCTGCTTATTATTCTAATATAGAAAATCAGCTGAAACAGCACCAGCAGCCTCTTCTTCCAAACCACATAAATATTTCCTTCTGGGATTTGCACGCAGCAAAACAGCAGCATGTGAATCAAGGGAAGAGTAAATGAAGAGTGAAAGTGATATATACCTGCTCTCTCCATCTCACTTAACTGGAGTCTGAATTAGGAAAATATAATAAAGATCAGGACATTGCATTTAGTCCTGTTGATTGGTCCTGGTGAAAGCTACTGCGACACTTCAGACAGAGTAGTTGCCATGGAGCAAACTGGTTTGTTGATGTTGCTATGATGGAAACTAGATGTTTCGATGGTATTAAGTTCTTAATCAGGAACTTGAATAGGTATACTGGTCACAAGTACGAGAATTTCCATGAGGAGAAAGTCATAGCTCATAATTAACTGCTTTTCATGCTTCCTTCAATTAATATAAATGTTTTTTTCCAGCATGATAGCTACTAATGAGCATTTCCTGTTGGAAGCTTAGTGAACTGGATTCTTGTAACAGGTTTTAAATTACTTTTTCTTTGATTCAGTAGCTTTAAACATTTCTTTCCCACTATGAACTTTATTCATTGCAGGACAGAACTGGGGGGTCAGTGGAAAAAAAAAAACCAACCCTTCTAAAAGTTATAAAGCTCCCAGATTTTTTTTTTCTTTACCTTTAAATTCACACACACAGAGAGAAATTATTTTCATTTTTGTGATCTCATTCCATTTTTGCTTCTACTTTCACATTCTCCAGAGTACAATGCCTTCATAAAATAAACAATCCTTGACAGGCTGCAGACAATAGTTAATTCCTTATCCAGCATATGATAGACATGACTCTGGAAAGGTATTCCAGAAGTTATTGATGACATTTATTGAGATGCACGTTTTATGAAATGAAAGACAACTTTACTTCTAAATCTACCATGAGTTATTTTTCAGTTTTCTAAATTTGTATACACATTATACACATTTGCATATACACAATGTGTATACATTATAAATATATTATGGTGGATACCAACCATTTTATTTGCCTCAGTATTTTAAACTCTGGAAAGATCTTTTATTTACCTAAGAATCTTGTGTCTGAGAGGTTACATTTGCATTCTAGATTGCTTCTACATAGAATAAATGGGGAAAATATGTTTTTTTTTTCTCATTCAACTATGAGATCAATCCTGCCACATCTCAGATTCCAGAGTTTACATGTAAACTCAGTCTTTAAATCCACTCAGCAATGTCAAACAATGATCTGCTTCATATATTGTATCATTTATATACTGTTCTGAGTAAAAGAACCATAGGAAAGGTAAGGATGCATAAGAATATAGCATATATTGTTCTACTAAATGATTGCATGTAGTCAACTAAATCTAGCTTCACTGTGTCATTTGAACTGACTCAACAACTGGATACAATGAACAGAGAGGAAAGGATTGAGTATGGATTCTTAACAATTGAACTGTGAATTAGCAGCATTTGCCTCTATAGCTGTTTTGTGTATGTGTAATTGAGGATAACAGTGGTGCCTTCCTTTGCTTAGAAGGAGAGGATGAAATGAAGCAAGAGTCTCAAACAGGAACAAAGAACTGAAGATTCCATTACTGATTAGTGGTCTCAGTGTTTTGCTTCTCTGAAGATAAAAAGGGGACTCTTGTACTGGGCAGACAGATAAGTCCTTTGCATAACTAATGGAAAATGAGCAGAACTCCAGAAACTGTTCTATTAAGAAAGCTATGAGATTATATTTACAAGAGAAGTAGCTTAAAGGCAAATATTCTTCCTTACTTTGCACTTCACTTTTTATATTTATAAGGCACTTTGGAAAGTGTGTTATGCACTGCACTGTACTATTGTCAGAGGTTGATTTGTGGTGCTGTATTGAGCCTGTTTTGCCTTTAGGGTACAAGTCCTCTGAAGCACTGCTCTGAATGTTTGGCACAGTTCAGCTATTGTAAAATCATCATGTACAGGTAAAGTTAAAGTTATAAAGTTATAATAAAATAATGTTCTGGTTTACTTCTAACTCTGTGCTCTAGGCTGACTCAATAAAAAGTGTGTTTTATTCCACGTTCAAGTGAAAAATACAGTAATATACACACTGAACAGGTAGGAATACCAGATTACTTAGTCTGAATTCAGACTTTTCATTCTTATTGAAATACAATCTTAAGAGAGGGTTCATTAAAAGTGTGGTGTTAGTATTTCCTCTATATCATCTGGATATATTCAATTTACAGTGAAGGAGTTCCAGAACTATAAATCAGAGAGGTTTTTCTTGCCTAGATGAGTGGAAGCCATAGGCTGTGATTTTTCATTACTTTCTGATGGTCCATTAAGCAACTATTCCACCTATAACCAAGATATGTTGCAGTTCAAACCAAAATTATAGGTACAATGCACAAATCAAGCTAAGGTGCTTTGATCTATATTGCATCAGGGATCAAACTAGAGAAATATTATTGGCCTTTTGTCCCAGACAGACATGAGGGGCAATGAGATATGGAGAGATGGCCTAACACCGTCACAGCTCTGTGACTTAAGCTCATCTAGCAATTTAGTTGTCCCTTTCTTCAGAGGCTATCATTTCCTTTTTACCCCCCTCTCTGGGAATGACTGCTGTTAACATTCCTCTCCCTCCAGCTCTACTTTACAGCTAGTCCCTTGCCCTCTACTTGCCCTCTGCTTTTGCCTTCCTTACCATGCCAACCCTCAAGGCCTAGACTAATATTGACCAGATCTTATCAGAGATACTTAATTCATATGTCTGGGCTCCATCCTGGACCCTGGGCTCCAGCCATCAGAAAGAAATTCTCCTTGCTAAGTCACCCTGTAGAAGAACTGAAAATGCCCTTTTCTTTCTATCATCTATGGCACTGAGGATGACAAACATAAGCACCACAGCTAAAGTAATCTTATGTAGGTATGAGCTCAACACCAAAAGGGGTTTTTCATCACTTTCATAAGCATCTTTAAGTAAGAACATTTCCGTCTGTATCACAGAACAAGAAGATGAGTATTTGAAGTAAAGATGAGTATTTGAAGAAGAAGTATTTGAAGATAAAACTTGCATACAAAACGAAAAACATGACCTTACTGTTCAGCTCTTGATTTGTTTTTCTTTTTTCTTCCCCTCCCCCCAGCTCTCTCAGCCTGGAAGTGAAAAGCAAAGCTTTTCACAGACCTAAAAATAGCATCAACTACTTTAACAAAACCAAGTAAAGTCTGGCTTTTATTCAAGCCATGGGTAGAAGATACTGATGGAGAAGAGGGGGAAGATAGTTTGGGGGAATAAAAACAACTACCAAATGCACTCTGGTTGGGTTCCAATGCCTCTTCCCAGGTGGTTTTGCCCTCTCTCCATTCCTGATCACAGCTCACAGAAAAAAAGCCTTGAGGCAGCCATAACTTCTTATATGAACAAGATGTCTTCCCATCCTCGACTTTGCAGGTGGCCATTTTCTGGCCTTTGTACATTGTCCCTCCCTTTCTCTACTCCACCCCATGCTGCCACAGAATACTGAATATTTTGTACATGTATATCACTATTGCAGTAACACACTACTATTTGGGAGACTCTCAAAATATTTTCACTTTCACGAGTTTAATTTATTCTTTGTTGTTCTTGTATCCTGTGCAAGCCCTGTAGCTACCATCACGAGCATCACAGAAATATGTACTGTCACTCCAGTCACGGGGTAAGTAATGTGACTATCATTTGCCACATATAGTGTAGTTTGGGCTCCCTTCTCCAGTTCTCCCAGCTACATCACATTAAGAAAATATATATGTTTTATGACATTCACAAAGAATACAGACTCATAACATATACATTGACTTCTTTTGCTGTTACACGAAGATTTGCATATCTGTCATTTTATTCTCAATCTGTTATGCATGTTGTAAAATTTAAAATAACTTTGTAATCTCAAACTTCACAACCACAGCTTAAACAAACCTTGTTGTCACTGGTAGACCAGAAATACTTTATGCGACATCAAGTCAGACAGTAGTTTTCACATCACAATTCATAATGAATGATATCTAGAGAGAGACTGCAGGATAGCCTTTCATAAGGGTATATCAATAACATGTTCAAAGTGCTTTGTTTCATTGAGTATGAATTATTTAAGCAGGAAAAGACAAGTCTCAGATATGAATTCAACTCTAATTCTCAAACTCTATTAGTTTTGAAACCTAGCTATCCGTGTTGTAGTTCATAAAGCATTGCACTATGTCTACTTAGGAGGACTAGGAAAACCTATATAACCTGCCTATGTCCCTAAAATGCAAAAAAGCAATGATTCATATGAGCAGACTTGTATGTCTGAAATTAAAGTCTAAAGAAAAATCTAAAATGGTGTGCCCAAGCATTGCTGTATTGCCATAGTTTTCATGGAGATTTCATATGTCAGCCAAATTCTATTGCAATGCTCTGCATCCTAAAGTCAGATCACCACTTTGCCATGAAGGAAAAAAAAACAAACCCCACAAAATTTCGTTGCAGGGTCTGACATAAGGTGCTGTCAAACCCAGGGCTTACAACTGTGACAATGGCAGCTGTTCCCTTTGGCAAACAAAACATCTGGAAAAACTACACAGATTTTTTATCTGTCTCACACACATCTGAATGGGCATATGCCCAAAATATCAGCCATGTGGATGAAGGAAGGTTCTAGAGCTGGTAAGCAATTCAAGTCTGTATTGTACGCTCAGTCTGCTCTCGTTAAATGCAGAATGCTGACAAGCTGAGAAGAAAAAACCATAACTTTCTATGAGAAAAATTATCTGCTTGGAATTTATTGCAAATGCATGTCAGTTTCAGAAGCTCAGCCTGCCTAGTCCAAGGGCATCCTGACCTAAGCAGCTTAGATGGACCTTTGAAGGAGTTTCACTCATACAAACAATCTGGTATCTCCTGAAGAAACATCAACCCACATTAGTCTGCAAGAGCTAAAAGTTATTTTTTCTCAAGCATGTACGTCAAAGACAGGAACACTGGAGAAAGGCTGCAGTTCCAGACATTGCAGGAATGCCAGATCAAGATGCACTTTAAATTACAGTTGAGCTTTGAGTTTTACCTACAAAAAAATTCTTTTAAAATTGGAGAGCAGCAGAATAAAGTAGGGGTTAACCACCATGATGTATTCCAATAAGGACATGGGGCATTTCTCCTTCAAAAGAATATTTTGAATTTGTACACAAAATACCAGACTCTTACCTCCCCAAAATACCCACCACAACCTGTCTAAAGAAAATTAATTTTGGTGTTTACAGGTAAAACACTGAAATTTCAGGGCACAGATGTTCTGAGGTAATAATATAACCTTGGGAAAACAGCACCAGAAACCCTGTCCATAACGTATATTTAATCAACTGGTTAACTGGCTAGATTTTTCATGAGAGAACAGCCTGTAGAAATTTCTGTTTGATTTTGCCATATGTGGAGAAAAAACTTTCAAATGTGCAACTTTGACTGTCATTTTGGTCTACATATTCTGGCTCTTTCTGGTGTGCATGCATATCATATGATCATAATTATGAACATAATTATGCACATAATTATAAAATAATTATGCTGGAGGATGTAAAACAAAATTATTATAACCAAAACATTGATTATTAATAAGACAACTATTATTGCAATTATACATAAATATATTAATATTTTACATATCAAATTATATATATATAATAGATATGTAAGATATTTTCTGAGTCTTAATGTCTAAATTTTTCCATTTTTCATATTTTAAATAAATTCAATTAAGTAGATTCATTAAATGAATGATTATTAACAATACCATATTAATCTTAATAACTGATAATTAAAATATGAAAAATAAATATGTATTTTAAAAAAAGAAGGAATAGGGTTTTTTACATAAGAAAGAATAAGGATTTTTGACCTTGCAACTCTTTATTGAATGCCCTGTCTCCGCCTGCTGTTCTATAAACAGGCTGTGGTCTGTAAACAGCTTTAAATAGTTGGAGCCAAATAATGCAGCAGTGCAAAGATCAAAGCAGTCCAACTCTCAATTATGGCATCTATGAAATATTTTTCCACATTAAAAACACTAAGCCTGGTGTAAAAAATAAAAAAGCCCATAAAGGAGAGTAAACTGTCCTCTATAAATCATCATTCAGAACAATAATTTCAAAAAGACTGACTAATAGTCTCAATGTCACCAGTGTTTGTTTTGATCCTAAGCCAAATGATCTTTAAAAAATAATAATTTAAAAAACACACTATCTTTAAAAAATTAAACAGAAAATTAGAAGCACCTGTGAAATGGTTACTAAGGTTTAAAACAAATCTACAAAAACAAATGTCAAGAAACAAATATGTTATCACAAATAACCTCTAGATTTGTAACAATTTTTTTTAAGAAAGAAAAAAAAACAGAGCAAAAGGGTACAGAGCTATTACAATTTAATTTTATTTTTACATAAAGTATAGATAAACTATCCAGTCTGTCAGACCAATCACAATCTCACCTAGATAAATCCAGGACAGTCATATATAAATCTTGGAAAAGGGTTGAGTTCAGAAGTCCAGGGCTCCGTCATCAATTTATACTACCTGTAAGTTTATTAGTTTAATTGAAGTAGAAAGAGTTGTCAAACTCTACATACACTGACAGCTATATTCTGATAATTTATTTCCTGGCAGTTATCTATATTCTGCCTTGCAGAAGTCAATGTAATTTGGGAAAAAAAAAAATCACTTTGATTAAGGTGAATTAAATTTATCAGAAATAAGTTCCCAAAAGTTCCATCCAAAAAACTGTGCCACAAAATGTAAAGCAAGTCATCTTTTAATCAGTCTTTGAAGTATAACAGGGATACTTGCATATTTAGGCCTGGCTTGTCATTCATAATAAAAAGCCCCCCACAGAATCAGAAAAAAAAAGCTGGAACTGTGTTTTATAGCCTAAATTATTCTCTACTGTAAAAGCCATCAAGTTTTTCTACAGCCCTTTCCAGTGTTGTAACATGCTCATCACAAATTAAAACCACAATAACAGCAACAGTTATCAGGGGAAGAAATGAGAAATTAAAATTAATACTTGCCATAATTCAAGCCAGTGCCAGATCCTTCATTTACATATTGTTTCTTTTTCCATGATCATGAAAGTTCAAAACCAGCCAGGAGATAACAGATTCAGAGCAGCCCCAGGTCTCTGTAAGACTGGAGAACTGAATAATCTCCAGTAATCAAGATCAATGAGGGAACATGGTTAAAGGAGAGAAGAGAGGCTTCAAACTAATATTCAGACCTAACTTTCACAAAATTTCTATTGACCATAAATTACAAATAATCTGCCCTTTAACATGTGCAATATTTATCTGAAGAATAAAAAGTGTTGTCATCCTTAGTGAGCTATCCCATACTGTACCCTGTCCCATTTATTTCCACAATGCTGACTGTGTTTACTGCATTGGAAATATTTCCACATTAAAGGCCATACCACAGGAAACATCAGCAAGGACTTGGGCACCATATAAACTATGAGTTCTGTCATTTATTTTGCTAATCATTTACTCTGATGGTAGTCAAACTAAAATAAGTGGGAGGGAACAACTGGTTACTTTTTGAAATAAGAAAATTAAATAAACAAGTCTCAGTAATTATTATTGCACCCCATTTTTAATTATTATTATTTTTATTGTTATTATTTTAAAAAACTGTATAAGGTTTGAGGTTTAAGGTATCCTGTAGATACCTCAAATTTTTACTTCATACATGTTTCTTTCACACTCTTGTAAGAGAACTTTAAGTTTCAAAATTAAACGCAGTATGTCCCAGAAGTTGCAAATCTGAAATTTAATTTCTTCTTTGGATTTCAGTGTTATAAATACAATATATAAGATGGTCATTTGTCCTAATTCAGTCTTTCAAAAATTAGATATTAATATCTAATCTGGACTTTTCTATAATGGAAGCAGCAGATAAGAGAAAGGAGTAATTCATCCAAAAATAGACAATATGAAATAATTCAAATGTCAAGCTTACATTTAGACATCTGATTCTTACATGACTGAAAATGATCACAATACATCTAACACAAGGTGAAATTACATGCCTGATGAGAGGATAAAATAGATTTCATTTGGGAATAATCAAATTTCGGGAATCATGGGTACAAAAGATCTGACTTTGTTAGAAACTGACTCCGTCTCTATACAGGCCTAATTTTTAAAAACTTTATTTTGAAGGATATTTCAAAGTGCCTGAAGTTCCCAGATGTAATCCAGGGCTGAAGGTTTTACCTCCTATTTGATAGTTAACAATTTCACTTGTTTACAATTTCATCAGGAACATTGCCAAAGCAGCCAACTTTCATTCTTGGTCTATAGAGGATTATTAGGAGCAGTGGTTTCCAAACATTCCTAAGTATGAATTCTGCATCCCCTGAAAAGTTGGGTCTTTAAACCTGATCTTCTGCTTTATTAGCTCAAGAGACTTTCTAAGATTAGATTATGTAGAAGACTACCTATATAACATATGTAATTGTCTTTAAATGCAATTTTCCATCTGGAAACAGGAAGGTAATTTACTTCCCAGGCATCATCAAAATTTCTGTGGTCCAGCAGCAAAAGTTTCACAAAATTGTAATATATAATATGGTAAACACATTAGAAGTCCAAGAGCTATGTGGGTCATACAAATCTACTCATCTCAAGGGGTGAGTTGGCCCACTTATAGGCCAAATCACCCTTTAAACTTATTTCTCTCCACTATAGTGGGAAAGTAGGACAACCACATTCCTAAAGAAAGACCAAGGTTAAGTGCCTAAAGACAGTCACATAAGATGAGTTTTGAAATAAATGTTTTGATTATGACATTAATCCTTAATAATTTAAGAACAGCTATTGCTATCTGTAGAGAATGTTATAGTGTTTTCACCTGAGAAATAAGGGAAATATTAGCAAGATCAAAATATATCTATTATCTATATCTATTTAAAAAGAGACATCAGATGTGAGTGAAGAACAGTTCTGTGTGCAGGCTGGATTTTTTAACAGCTAAAACAAGTTTGTATGGAGCTGAAAAAATTTTTAGCACCATTAGCTTGTACAAAATAATAACTTACACTCCAAGAAATGCCTTGATAAAGAATTGTCACCAAGAGCTAACAATCACGGACTAATGAAAGCATATATTCAGTATGCTCACTAAAATACTTCAAAATTGCATTTAAATCTCCAAATAGTCTGTCCAGAATACTATTTTTCATTCTGAAAATTATATTAAATTTGCATCAGCTGTAAATCAGCAATTCCCTTTCTTACATTAAAAATATTTTAAAATATTATATCTTTTTAGAAGACTTCCTACAACAACAAAAAACTCACTGAGTTTAAATGTATTCTTGCAAATTGATTTGCACTTTGCTATATTAAGAGATAATCAGAACAAATAGAAAAAAAAGGCAGTTTATGCCCACTTTCATCTTGGCAATTTGGCTAAAAGCATAGAATTTATAATTGTGTTTTTGTAACACTTTCCTTAAATTGATTTGCTAAATTTTAAACTTTTATTCAAGTAAAATACTACTTACATTTAGTAAGAAATATTGTACAGTATTTCATGGATATGTGAGATAACAGCAATTCCAGATGTATGTCACTAATAGAAACCATTATTTTGACAGATTGCAACACAGCTAACCATGAATGTGTTAGTCCACTCTACAGAATTTAGTAGACCAAAAATAAAGTACTGCTTAGTTTGGACAAAGATGGGGGAATATATTGCTTCTTACTTTACATGTACTTTACCATATTTAGGCAGAATGCAGACTCTCAAGGAGGAGGTTATGGTAAAGAATTTTAGCTACAAGCGAATTTCCATAGGGCTAGTAATCACAAAGGAGAAAGTCTTTTTCATCTCTGGTATTTAATAAATTTTCCTACATAAGTTTGGCATGGAGAAAGAGAGATCACAAGAAATAAAACTATTTTATGTCAGAACTATTCTAAAACTACTAGGCAGAGGCACTTCATTTATCAAGGCAAATAAGTTAAAATACCACCTCTGCCATTAAACCAGTCTCTGAGATTGAAATAAAAGAAAGAATGCAGAGCTTTTGGCTAATACCTTTTCATGTTCTGTTCACCATTTGCACAACATGCTTAGCATCACACAGCCCTTACATTTAATTGAGTTCCTTTAATGATTGTAATCAAATAATCAAAAAAATAACAAGCGACAACCACCCATAAGAGTAAATAAGGAACAAAGCAACTAATTAATTAATAATATAAAAATAAATATTAATGAAGAGGAATAACGATACACTATGGACTATCACAAATTCAGATGTGACCAGAATAATTTTGTAATAATCTTCAAATGTTATGCAACGTTAGAGTGTTGATTCATATGGAAGTAAGGTACAGCTTTATCATCCTGAGGGAGAAAACACAGTTCAAAGTATGAAAACATTTATCCAAGCTTTCCCATATATGTTTGGGTAGCCAAATTCTTCTGCTGGTGCATGAATACAGGTGTACCTCATTTATTTAAGAGAAATATCTATCCTTTTGTACAGAGATATTATTATACATGGGCTGGCACCCTCCTGGTTCTTGCCTGGCATAAGAATTTTTTAACTTATTCAGAGATGTATAAAAGTGTTTTAATGTTCTTTAACAGTGCAAATTAAAACCTCCAAACTTACGACTTCATCACATGAGATGAATCATTTGCCTTAATTAATGGGTCTATGGGTTAAATGTCTAAATTCCAGATAATTACATACACCTTTTTTTTTTAGTTATCATTACTGGAGGGAAAAATACATCTCTGAGAACATTTATTTCTATCTGAAAACAGGTATCTAAGATAAGCAAAGCCAGGAGACTTCCATTGGTGATACAAAGAGCTGAAGTGACTGCCTTAGACATAATGACTAACTTTCAGATAGCTGAAACTGAAGAGGGTAAGCACCATCTCCCAAAAAAAAAGAGAAAGCCCACTGACAGAAGCCTAAATAAACAGTTGCATTTTTCCAGGTCAGAATGCTCTAAGTTGCAAATACATAATATCTAACTAACAAAAATATTCTGAGGTACCACAGGCAGCCCTTTGGACACCACCTCTTGTAGTCAGAAGGAAAGTGTAGGCCAGGGAAGGTCTCAAGAGGTGCATTCTAGACAGGAAAATGTATGGAGACATGATGACCCTCCAAAGGCCTGCAGACACCCATCACAGCACTGTTTATGGAAATATATTTCTCTTCATGGAGGGCTTCATAACAAGCCTGAAAAAAG
Organism: Prinia subflava; assembly: GCF_021018805.1. NCBI lineage: Eukaryota > Metazoa > Chordata > Aves > Passeriformes > Cisticolidae > Prinia > Prinia subflava. Next base: position 70,187,955 of record NC_086249.1, on the reverse strand, counting down.
AGATTGCTACTTTAGGCAGACTGGATCCTACCACAACAGTGTTGAACAGTAGCAGTTGGACTTCACTTTCTTGTATTCATCCTTGATTGCACTACTGCAACATAAATATTGTTTCTGTAGCTGAATTATCAACCCCTTAAAATCCCTGTTTCAGTAATGGGATTGGTGACAGCACCTCAACCATTATAGCATAACAGAGCCATGATAATTATCATTATAGGAACAGACCCTACAGCAAGGCAGAGTGGTACACTCTTTAATTCACTTGCCTGATGCAGCCAGCAGTCAGATACAGCTCCAAGTCTAAAGGTCAGAAGTCGTATCAATCTGCTTCATAAATGATGATTTTAGCAAGATGCAATGTCATGAGGGGATGGCAGCAAAAAGCTTCTGTGTTCATCCAATGACCCTGAAGCAACAAATTGAAAATGTTAATATTCATTTAGATTAACTTTCTATAACTTTTATTTTTAACATAATGGTGATAAAAAACCCTGAGAAAAATTCATGTAATTAACACCTGATTAACGGGTTTGCTGTGGATTTGTTGCTGTTACTGCATTTAGAGAGTTTTCTTGAAACTCAGTATATATGTATACTGAAGGTTTCCATTATTTACAAAATCAGTTGTGTTTCATTATCCTAACTTTAGACTGGAGTGACAATATGCAAAAACATTTTTTACTCTGAGCTTAAACTCACAGTTCCCATCTTTCTTCAGTAATGTAGATTGTCTCAATGCTGGTGCATTCAAGCTGTGAGACAATTCATATAACATGGACATCAATTAATGTTTAGTTTACTGTGTATCTTCAGCAATGTTTACATGACAATATATCCTCTGCCTTTTCTTTTTCCATAGGGTGGCAATGAGCGAAGAGACAGACATGATACAACTTTGTACTCTTTGAATAAAGATAAGCACTGAAAACATAAACATTTAAAAACTATTGGACACTAAACACCACACTTATCTGTACATTAATATATATGTTTTCTTTTCTTCTATGTCTGTGCCTTGTCTAGAAGCCTTGAGTAACTGAAGTTAACTTTTCTTAAACTGCCATCAACTGACTAGAGTTCACAAACCTGAATAACTTGAATGATTGAAGGCAAGATACAGCTGAAAGCTGTCATCATTCATGTAGTAATTTATTTATTTATGAGGACTATTGTCTTGGGAGGACTGGAAAAATCTTTCATTAATTAGTCTTGCTTTTCCTCATCCAATATGTTTACATCTTAACATACATACAAGTCAATTTATAAAACTAATTGTAGATGCTATGCCAGTATTTTCTGTCATCATCTCCTGTGTTAACAAATTTTAAAGTTCAGATGCCTATAAATCCACAAACACTATGCTGGTAAGTTTCCTTGTTGTTTCAAGCTTATTTTTTGACAATGTTACATTCAAAAGCTTCCTCAGAAAATAACCTCAAGCACATGGTGTCCACAGAAACGGGGCTCATTCGGCACAAAGAAAATAGTTACTTGAAATGTTTTTTTCTTTTAATGTAATGTATTACTAGCAAAACAACTACTGCTTTCCTACATGAAGCAATACAATATCCCAGTCCTGCCTCCACCTATACCCTGCCATGAACAAATGAGTTCATCACGCACATTTCAAGAGATAGAAACCCTTCAGGAGATATTCTAGAAGCAAAATACTTTCTTTGTTCCTCTAGGATAAAACATGGGTGAACTCACAGAAAGGCCACAAGCTGAGAGGTTGATTATTGCCGCCTGACTTTCAATAGAAGCTGGATTAGAGGCAGTGTAGGTGGTTTTGGCCACTACTTGAATGGCCTTTACAGTTAATCACTGCTGGCTCATTAGCCAGCCCAGCCCAGCTGCTTGGAACAGCTCTTGGACAGGTAGCAAGCAATCAAGACACAGTGAAACATGAAGTAATGATCATTACAGAAAATGAATGGGGAAAAGAGAGAATATCCCTCATAAGTAAATCTGAGAACATCATTCCATGATTGATGTTGGGCAGTTTACTCATTTTGTTTCCTTTCAGACACATCAGCACTGGCAATTGGGAACCAAACAATAACAAATCAATCCTATTGTTCCCCAGTGTAATTAGGCACTAATATTTGGAAGACTGCTATCGTGTTTTCTAGAAATGACACTATTCACTACTATATTTTCCAAACTTATTGAAAAACACAAGGAACCTAGAATGCAGACTGCATTCATCAAATCATGTCTGAAACACTGAGTACACTGGAGATTAGAAAACAAAATTTTTTTCTAAAAACTTTTTAGCGTGGGCAAAATATTTTTACTTCTTTTTCCCCGAGGTTAAAATGCTTTGAACTAAAAATTAACAATGAAAAATCAATCATTATGCACCCATCCCACAGGCTTAAAACTTCCACCAACCACCATGATGCTGAAAAGAAGCAACATTGTCATTAAGTATTTATGTGCTTAAGTGTCAGGAATGAAGTCTTGAAAATTATATTACAGACAAGCTCAAACAGTAAGAGCATTCAGATTAAAGTCTCTCAGAAAATGGAGACTCAAATCACTGTAATAATATCTATTTCTGACATAAGGAAAACAAAATAGATTAAATACTTCAGAAGTATATAATGAGCAGAAAATATATGGTGTGCTGGGTAAGAAAGAAAAGCATCTACTGTTTGGAAGAACTTGTCACTGTAGCTTCTTCCAACATTAGAACAAAAATTCTGAAATTGGGTACCAAATATCAGCATGGTAGTGCTGGTTAATACATAGAGAGAGAGAAAACTGACCTCTGCACATAAAATAACATCTCAGAAGAGAAAATTATGACTTATTACACAAGTTTAATTGGTTTTTTTCCTCAGTTTTGATTAAGTTAGATGGGTTATTGAGATTCCTTCAGTAGCTTTAATAGTTCTACAATGAAATTATGTGAAAATCACAACATCACTTTCTCCATCATAAGCAAAAAGCAAAAGATATGAAAAAATAATGACAGTACATGCAGGCAAACTGTGTTTACACAAGTGAATTGTAAATTAGTGTTCAACTATATTTTTTAAATAGTTCATAACATAGGCAGGAAACAATAAATTAACCACTTCCAAGCAAGAATTTTTATTAGCTACGTTTTTACAGCAAAAAAACAGAATAATAATGATCCCTTAGTTATCCAGTAATCTAATACAACTAACTTATCATTAACATTTCTGGGTTTAACAATTTTTTCACACCAAACTTCATTACAATGACCCTTTGCTTATATTAAAATACTCAAAATCCATGAAATTCAGAGATAGGTTGTTGACCACAGTTTTAACTAGGTTCTACAAAGCTGAGGAAAAGAAAAAAATATTAAGCTTTGCAAGTAAATTCCTGGAGTTCTTGGTGCTTTATGCATCTGTAGCTCTATATCCACAGAAGGAAAAATTACAAAGTCTGCATGTTTATACCACCTGTGTAATACCCAACCTAACTACATCAATATCTATAAAAAGTCACTTACCTTGCACTAATCAGAGCTTAAGATTAATAGTTCGTGCACCCATTCTACTGCTAATGCAGATATACCTCATGGAAGAGCTTACAGGTTTGAGGTTAGCAGCATCAGCCTTTCTGTGCACACCTGTGCCACATCTTCATATTTGAAGGGAAAGGTTTACAGGTTTTCTCAGTAGCCACACCCTAGCTGCCCACTGACCCCAGAAAAATTGCTGTGCAAGGCTAGAAGAAGGAGGTAGATACTGGCTTATCTATACAGTGCAAATAAAGCCAGCATATTTGAGAGAAGTCCTGTTACTCTAAGTAGCTTTTTCTCTTTTGACAGCTACACATTTATGCACATGCCAATTAATAGACTGTTTCAATCCTATGATGTAATATCAGAATACCAGAAAAGAAAGCAAAGCACCATGGTGAGTGATGCCCTGGACCTGGATGTTTCACTGAGAATTAAGTCACCATGAATATATGTTTGCACATTTACTTCTTGTCTGCAGTTACAGCAGCTGCTGTTCCACTAAATATTCTTTTTCAGATGAAAAACATAGCCAAAGCACTGAAAAAACCCTTTTGCTCTTCTTTTTCTCGGTTGTTAGGCAGCTGGCACGCTAAGTGGCCCAGACTTAGGCAACGTTCCCCATTGTTATTTTGAATTCTTCTGGGTCCATTCACTGAAGACGGCAAAATGAAAGAAATTCAGTTTTGGAAAGCTCTGTGGACCTTCTCCTAAGCGTGACAGAGGAGCAGTCTTCAGCTGGGTTTACCTCCATTGGTGGTGAGAAGGAATGTCCTCAGATGAGCACATCCTGAGTTCTTCAAACAGCAATCTTCTACAAAAGCTGTGGAAATCTGCAGGCTCTCCTCCTCTCTGGAGTACTTTCTCTGACAACAGCTGACACAGTTTGCAGCTGGAGCTTTGCAGACCCATTATTTTCCCTTACCTTTTGCCAAAGGCTGACCCCAGCTGGGCTGCCGGCATTTGGAGCCAGTCTGCAGGTTTAGTCTCACTGCACCCATCATGCAGGTAAACCCAAAAGCTGAAGCATATCAAAGCAAAACTACTCCCCAGATATTCTCTTTCCTTAATTAACTTTTCTTCTTTTTTCTCAAAACTCTCATTGCACTTCCATTGCTTTGAAAGAGTAATATAGAGAGTTCTCTTTTGAGAAATTTCAGCCCTATAAAATTTGCTCAATTACCATGAAATGCCATGTTGGAGAGAGGAAAATTTCTCTGTATTCAAAGGCATTTAGTATGAAGCCTACCGAGGTTCTATTTTTCATTTAGAAATGCTATCACCTCTCCATCAGTTATATTGATAATTCTACCTTTGTAAAAAACAAAGTGGATAGGCAGAGGAAAAAAAACTACAAAGAAAACCCCAACTTGTTGCTCACATTTAGGAATAAAATCTTCAGCTGTAATACCTAGAAAATCCTCTTGTTATTGTTACTGAGATTCAAAAATAAATATGGGTTGTGGAAGAGATGCATTTTCTTCAAAATGAGAGTTTCTGTCTCCATTAGTTTTCTCTGACCCCCAAAGACAGTATGGAGATGTATAATGAAATACTTAAAAAGCTTTAAAAATATTTTCCACTAGTTTTCCTACCAGGCACTGATGCATTTGAGCACACATTACAGCAGACCAGTAGTGCACAACTATTTCAGTCAGAGGGAAACTTACTGCATAAGAAAAACAGAATTTGGCTTGTATGAAGTAGATGCATGCAAAACATTTTTTTGATGGCTTTGTGACCAAAAAAAGTAAGAAGAAGAAAGAAAACTCTGAAAATCTTTCCAATGATTAAAATAAATTACAAAAATAAATTGTTTAAAATCTTCATGTTGTTGATTTTAAAAATAGTTTCTGTTTTAGCTCAAGGCAAATTCTACAGATTGATTACAAAAGCAATGAAAATAAAGTGCTGACACAATGTCAACTTTAGAGTAATAATTGCACTGGTATAATAATCTGCTTAATTGTTGTTTATTGTAATTAAATTCTCATGTACACCAGACTTGCAATTTTCTTTTCCATGTCAGCAAGTTTTCCTTTTATAGAACAGTTTGCCCAAAGCTACCAGTGACGTTACTAGACAGACATTAATCAAGGGACCCTACAAAGCTACACCTGGCATCCTTGAGGCAAAATATTTGCCAAAACACAAAACCCACATAAATCAATGCATGGTGGTTATGGTGGCATTGTTATACTTGAAAGCAAAAATTTTATCATTAATTTTTAAGTATCCATTATATGAAGTATACTCATGAGCCAATATTATTCACTTAATGACCAAAATAGACATTGTGAAGACTGACAGCTAATTATAATTAAAAAGACCAATAATTTTCCCATATCCATTTTCCAGATGTTAATGTAAACTAGACTGACAATGTAGATAGACATAACAAAGGAGTCTAAGAGAATTCATTTGCACCTGCTCTATACCAAAACATCACAGAGGTCAGCAGAAAATTCAGACTTAACATTAAGATTTTGATAAGTTGAAATGACATCTGGTCTCAGAGGAACACTGAGGGCAAACTCAATGAAAATTTATACCACCAAAGAAGCCTGGATCTAAAAAAAAAAATAAAAAATAACTCAAGAGATAATTAATATTACTTTCACATAGAGCATCAGTAATGTTGAAGCTTAATGTGAAATAAACACTTGAGTCAAGTTAATCTGATGCTAAAATGATTGGGCAATTTATTACAGCTTAAGAAGGACATTGCCACCAGAACAGGAAATAAAGGTTTTAAAACTTGGGTAATTATTTTCAATCAGAGCTGCTTTCAAGGTCAAATGTTTAATACTAGCCATTATTTTCTCTCTGCTAGCTTTGGCAGGCATTTCACATGTCTCATCCATAAATAATTAAAGAAGTAACTGCTGTATCAGCTTAGCCTTTGGATTAAAATTTGAGTGTGTAAGGTAAAGATTTTATTTGATTTTTTCCCTCAAAGACAGCAACACGTAGTTTATCTGGCCTAAAAAATACTGTCTACTGCTTTCTAATTCAACAATATAAACATTTCCTAATAAGCTTTCTCTGTGATTTATTTTTCCTTTTGGACCATACTCAGCTACTTCAGCAAATTGAGACAAATAAACCCAAAAGTTCTCTATAAAGGCAATCTGCTAACACACACACCAAAGAAATTAAATGGAATTTAAGCTGCTGGCAGGCAAAGATGAGGTAATATTTGATGTGGTTTTATTTTACTAGTATTGCAACTATTTGTGAAGAGAGTGAAGGTACTAGGTTTGTTTTCAATTTACTACAAAGTATAGATCTAGTAGTGCTTTCATATTAGTTAGATATTTATATCAGATTGAACCACACAGACTGGAAAGTTGGTATTAAAGAAAATCAAAAATAAATAAAGGAAATTAGTTATAACACGATGTGTTGATAAATTCTGAAATGCACATTACTTTCTAAGCATCAGCATCTTTCACTAGAGTTGATGTCCTCAGTATTAATCATATTTAGTTTTTCAGACCAAAATTAGGAAAAGGTTCTACACAGCTAAGTACATTCAGTCCAGTTCAGTAATTGAAGCACAGGCTTAGAACTTTCTTGAAAACAAAATAAGAGAAAAAAGAGTTATTAGATGTTTGTTCTAACACTAAGCAAACTTTTAAATATTTCACTGTCTATTCTTCCTTTTTTTGTGAGTCTACTTGATTAAAATAATTGTTCCTTTTGGGGGTACAAGTAATTTGGGGAGATAGCCAAGAAATCAGTATTTTACAAGTGATTAAATATAAGTTGAGGTAATTTTTTACATGTCACAATTTCAACAATAAAAAGTTATAAATTGAAAGGAAGTCTTGGAAATAGTAAGAGAAGTTACCCATAAATTAGAAGAAATCAAGCACAATATTTAGGTATATTAATACAAAATAAGATTTTAAAAAGAGGGATAAAGGGAGTGAGGGAAGTAGGATTCTCTTTGGCATTGGTGAAAATATATGGCATTTAAAAATGAAAGGAGAAAAAAGTCTGTGAAACCAAATAGCTATATCCCTGTTCAAAGTGTTTTTGAAAATTTAGCACAGTTGTATTTTCACTGAGGCCCCAAGTAAGCAAAATAATAAACAATATCCTAATTTAAGTCTATGTACTTTTATTTAAATGTAAGAATATTATAGCTAAATCCTTCTCTCAGGAACACTCAGACTTAAAATTCTACTCATTCTATTTGCTTTTGATTATTTTAAAATTACTTAGTTTTTTTGTAAAATGTCATTACACACATAAGTGGATTCCATGACAGTCTCCTTGTATTCATTCTAATCCTACATTATTTCCCAGTGCTTCTTAAACTCTGCATTTCTTGTGGAGCTGCAATTAATAAATTTATGCAATATTTGGCTACACAAAGGGAGTACATTGCTGCCTACAACAAAAAACAAGAGTGGGGAAGGTGTATCTAATAAAAAATTCCAACCTGCACAAATTTCTGGCTTAATTGTCTTCTGAAACAAAGCGAAAAAAAGGTTCTTAAAATCTTTCTCTTGTTTTTTGTTGGGTTTTTTTTCCCCTCTTGTGGTCACAAATGAGCAATTTTCACACTTAACAGACATTTTTAATGGACATAATAGCTTCTCTACTGCCTACCATAGTAGTCAGTTATTATTAACTATTAAACCAATTACTGGGGATTGATTTTTGAAAATTAACCTGTACATATACCCAAAAACTAAATGCCTACTGGTTCACATTACAGCAGCCATTGGGGAATATATGTTGGCCTACTGCTGCCTAGATTTATAAAAGAACTTCACATTAACATGGTGTTTGTTGAGTTGTTCTGCAGGAAGCATTGCTATTCCAGTCTTCAGGACAGGGTCAAATACAGAACCTTATTTTCACATCTTTCTTCTCTGGGACATGATAGTTTAGAAAGCTGCTTGCTTTGCCCCAGGAAAAAAAGAAATCATGATCAAAGTTTTCCATATGTCACTCCCTACAACGTTTTCTTAATTTAAAATGAAGTCCTCAAATTAAACTGAAAGGTGTATTTTGAAAACAATGTCAACAAACTGTAGGCTCTCTGGAGGAACTGCTCCCACATGAAAGACCTACAGTTTCCTCCAAATAGTTTAGAATTGCTGTCACCTGAATGCAGGTAACACTTTGAGCTTTCAAAACAGACACAGTGCAGAGGAAAATATGATAAAACACTTAATAGAGTAATAGTTTATCTTGCTATTGGGAAATTGATATTGACAGCCATAGATGACATCTTCAATATCTTTTTTCTTTTTTTTTAAAGCATCAGCCAGTCATGGATTAGAACGCACAAATTAGCCAACACAAACAGACCTTATCAATACAGAAGATCCTAAATTTTGTTTATGAAGTGTCATGTCACAGTATACTGAAAAGGCAAAGAAAAAAATTATAATCAGCTTTACAGTATACCTCTTCATTCTTTAGGCAAATTCAGTGTCTTGAATAATAGGATCTCTGGAGGCTCTATTATGATAAATTTACAATGATCCATCACTGCTTCAGCTTGTAGATAAAGCAGAGCAAAGCCTTTCCATTTTTCCAGCTCTTCTTGTAAATCACAAGCTGCACAGCTGTAAACAGCTGGATGCCAGGTAACACAAAATTCCGTGTCCACATGAGAAACCCACATCTTTATGTACTCAGATGGGTAGTTCATTTGGCCATAAATCTACTTAATAATTTCACTTGATGGTAGAGTAAGGATGGAGAGGAAGAGTGAGCTCAGCATTTTAAACTCTGAGTTAATATTAACTTCTAGAAAAAACTTACCTACAAAGAGACAAACCCCAGCTACAAGCCAGTCATTAGTCCCACCCTTCAGTGGCCTCTCTATAGCTCCTCAGAAGGGAAATAATTTTGTCTATTCCTTCCAATTTCAAGCTTCTTTATTTTGTCTAATCCCAGATGTCATATCTTTCCAGTGCCATGGAAGAACAGAATATTTTTACATCATATTTTAGCAGATGGAATTCATCCCAGCCAAATTTATCACTGCCAGATGGCTGACCCTTATTTACTGATGAAAAGTTAGACACAGAGATAACTTTAATCAGTTAAAACATCCAGATTTTCTGCATGTGAAATGGCTGGGTAGCTCTTCTCTCATCATTTTCACCAGAACCAACAGATCATCAGTTTCCACCGCATCATCCTCAAGCCATAAACCAACAGACATCCATGTGAGATTCTAACATCCTCTGGACTAAATCAAGATTACCCAGTAAAGGGCTTAGGCTTTGATACTTCAATTCATAAGCAATATACTAAATTATCTTTCAATGGCAATAATCCTGCCTTAGAAACTAACAATTTTTCAGTGTTTGCAAGATAAAAATCCCATGTACAACAGGATAATTATGCAACAAAGAATGAAAGTGTTAGTAGGTGTTACAGACACAAATAATATATTACATACATTATTTATGGCTACTTTTTTAGCTGGAGAATAAGTTCTGAACCCAGAAAGCTTATGTGGAATGAAAATTTCAGTATCTGGGCAAAGATGAAGATCATCAACATCTTACCAGTGGGTTAAAAAAAAAAATTGCTAAGCTTTTCTAATGAATTTATAGGCTTTGGCTTCATCCCAGAGTGGTTCTATACTATGTTCTCCATTTTAACAGCTTGCTAGTTGGGTTCTGCATTTGAAAATGGTGTTAAATGGTGCACAGAAAGAGATTTAGAGAAGCAGAAAGAAAAGATGCAATGAAGGATAAACCCCAGGAAAGCAAGTAACCCTAAGCTTATGATTCATGGACCTGCGTTAGATAGCAAAAGTGAACTCCAACAAGAAATGTGATTCTGCAAACAGTTTGTAAACATTTTGTTGTGTAAAACAACATTGCATTACTCTTCCCTGAAGTAGATCTGATTGAAAAATAATGAACGAATGACAAAATAAGTGGTAACATCAATGTAAACTTTATTGGTTTCTCCAGGTTTTGCCTGTAAACCAGTTCTTTTAAAATTCTCTCCCTCTCTGTGGACTACCACCAACATACTACCTGTAATCACCCATCTCCTGTCCCATTTCACAGAAAGACAGTTCTTAGAATCTCATAGGGTAGCCAAGGTAATTTTTTAAAAGCTCAGCTTCTCTCCCCAACTACTGAGAGCAAATGCGCCTAGTATAACCTGTTTGATGTAATTTTTCATTAATGCATTTTAAATGGCAACATAAATTTTTCTTCCAGAATAAAACAGTATTTCAGTGTTTCAATTTTCAGTTTGTCAAAATGCGTCTGTATATTAAAAAATAATTAAAATTTATAAGAGGCCTAAATTGTCATGTTTCCACAGTATATCAGCTACTATCTAGATGCCTGTGAGATAAGCAGCTTCTCTGAGGTCATGATAATGAATATTTGTTCACTTCTGCTTCTCATACATCTTTTTCTGGAATGTCTGGAACCGGACACTGACTGAGACAATCTGCTGGCGTAGTGGGAATCACAGTCTACAACTTCAGTATTAGAGGTGGCTTAAAGACAGTGTGCTTTCCTAAATGTCATGCAGATAGTGCAAAGGAAAACAACACTGAGCAATTAATAAAAATGTTGCACCTTTTTCAGAAGTGTGTGATAACTCCAGCCAGAAAAAAATATAAATTAGGAACAACCATCAGAACTATTAAAACCATTTCTACCTTCAAATTAAAACATCAGAAACCACATGTAGTGCTGTATGTGAAATGTTTATATGAAAAATAGATATATATTTTATCATTATCAAAATAGATATACATTTCATCTTCACTGGAAAAATATGAACCAAATATTATACAAAAGTGAAAATAAGTGGCATAAAGGAAAAATAATAAGGCCTTATTTGTTTCTTGGATCTCTAACACCGAGCCACTGGTTTAAAAGTAAAATATCTCACTTTATGTTTCCTTTAGCTGTATTTGAGCCATTCTTTCTTCTGCCAGATACGGGGAATCTACAATAAGGGCGGCAATAACTCCATATAAAGACATGTTTTAGACAATATATGAAGAAAGAAACTGAAAGGGCCATTAATTATGGAAAATGTACTTTCTCTTTTTTGTATCTTTCCTGCAAAGATGAGATTTCAAGAACATACAAAGGAGCAGTCTATTCTATCAACCAGTTTCTGCCGCTATTTCCCATGTTCCTTCTTTTAGTTTGTCTGCTTCTAATTCCTTTGAGTACCATGCAAATAACATTTTACGTCAGACTGTAAGTACACATACTTCCAATTTAGGATGTGTCTATGCAAAATGTTAAGGTAATATCTCTATATCTATTTTTAAAAACGTATGTGCAGTTAAAGATAGACCACAGTAGAATTACAGATTTCCCTCTTACTGCACACATTTCCAGAGCCAATGAATGAAATGAACATGTAAGTATTTCTGTATAGAAAAATATCCCTCAAAGCAGCCCAAGAAGGAAGTTAGAACTATTTAATTGCAGTCTTGATTCAAGTTTTCATGCCATTTGCTTCTCTTGTTTACCTTCAAACAGAAAGCAAGCTTTAAGTGCTCATACCACAAAGAGATTTCCATGATGTAATGTGGAGAATAAACTCATTCCTTTGGAAATTTCCAGGAAAGGGGTGCATCAAATAGGCCAGGAGACTGGAGCAAGGTAGCTAGTTATCCTTGCTTCCTCCAGATCTGTGGTCACAGATAGTAGCTGGGGTGTTAGGTCTAGACTGCAGTAAACAAAAGAAATAATCCCTTTTTGAAAGCAGCCAAAGTCTCCAACAATTAATATTATCAAACAACCTAATAAAATGTCTCTCGCTGTATAACAGCTATGGCATAATAAACCTTCCTCTGTTAAATGGTTCAAATTTAAATCCAAAAACTAATGTCTATATCGCAGAATCCCAAAATCATTTATGTTGGAAATGAACTCTGAGATCATCAAGTCTAACTTTTGATCAACATCTTGTCAACCAGCCACATCTCCAGGGATGTGGCTCCACCATTTCCCTGGGCAGTTCATTCCAATATTTAACAACCTTTTCTTGAAGAAATTTCTCTCGATGTCAAATCTGAACCTCTTCATGTACAGATTAGGGCTGTATGTTCACATACTGTTACTGGTTGCCTGGGAGAAGAGGTCGACCCTCATCTGGCTCCTTTCAGGTGGTTGTAAAGAATGATGAGGTCTCCCCTGAGCCTCCTTTTCCCCAGACTAAACATCCCCAGCTCCCTCAGCTGTTCCTAAGAGGACTTGTGCTCCAGATTCTTCATTAGCTCTGTTGTCGTCCCGAATTAAGTGGTCCAGGATTGAGCATAGTGCTTGAGGTGTGGCCTCCCCAGTGCCAGGTACAGAGGGACAATCACTGTCCTGGTCCTCTGGCCACACTATTTCTGATACAGGCCAGGATGCCACTGGCCTTCTTGGCCACCTGGGCACACTGATAGCTCATGTTCAGTGGCTGTCAACCAGCACCCACAGATCCTTTTCCATTGGGCACCTTTCCATTGAGTCACTCTTTCTCCAGCCTGTAGCACTGCATGGGGATTTTGTGACCAATGTCTAATACTTTAACTGGACTGTTCAAGAAGACTTTAAGAGTCTTCAAAATCCAGCTATAAATTGATCACTAATAAGAAGATTACTTTCCACAAATACTCAGCTTAATTTCCTGAAGCATATCTCTTTTAACAAAGAACAGAGCCTTTCCCAGTACAGTGACATAAAGCACATGTCATCAGACACATTGCTTTAAATTTCTGAATATATGTGTTAAAGATTGATTCTCTTGTTCTCTTTCCCTTTACTTTAGAAATTAGAATTAATTCAGCTGAATTATGAAGAGTACTGAAATATTAAAGTGCAGGAAGAATGGTGTCAAAGAAGGTTTTAATTGTTGCATCACCAGTGGGTATTTCTTATCTCAGACTATTGTATCTGCCCCTTGTATCTATATCAGCTTGGCTGGAAGCTTTTCAAGTGATATAATAAAGAAATGCAGAACTGAAGCATTCAGCAGTGTGAAAGGCAATACTTTAATTATCAAAGGAAGATATATTTTTAAAACTAAAATGGATGTCTAGGAAAGGATTATACTATAAAATAAACCATATAAATTTTCTTTCTAGTCAGAGCTACATAGAGCTAAGACATTCAATATTATTCAAAATGAAATGACATGTAATATTCTCTTTTATTTGCTCTCTGTGAAGAATCAAATTGTAAAATTTAAGTAATAACCATGAATATTTTTTTAATGGTATCTGTAACAGTACCAAGAAATTCTACACCCAAATGTAGCTTAAATAAATTTAGACTCTCAGTAAGGAAATGACTGCTACATACAACAAATAACAGCAGCTAGTTCAAACATGAGCCTTCAAATAACTTATTTCTTGAAAAAGCAGTTTAAACTGAAATTCCAGTTTCACTGCTTATTTTATCTGATAGCTTTTTGCTACAACACTTCAATGCCCAGTGGAATACATTTGCACAGTAAAAGATTAACAATTAATCCATGTTTAACACTCACACCTTTCAAGATGCAGATTTCTCAAAATAAATGTTACAATAGAATCCATTTACAAACTTTAGTTACAGGTTATTCTGGGTGGAGGAAAAGTACACACAAAACCGGAATCCTAAACTGCAGTCTGTAAGGCCAGTAAGACTTATTTTAAACTGATTATCAAATCAGAGTCTGAAAGTTGTAAATTGGCTCCACCTTTTATTTTTACACACAGTAGCAAAGTGTAGGCCAATGCTATATAGGGAATTAATACAAGAGCATGGACTTGCAGAATTTCTTCATTTAAGAAGATCTACACATTTTTCTTTAGTACTTAGCAACCATTTTTCCACAGGCTCATTTTCTCATTCTTATCAAGGAACTTCATTTTGCACAATATATTCTTCTGGCAAAATAAAAAATACCTTCTTTACTGTATAGAAGGAGCTCTACGGTTCTTCTTTCTCCCTTTAAATTATTCTTTGGTTACATCTTCATTAGGAAAAGCATTGCAGTATGAATTGATCTGTAGAACAAAATACTAGTTCTGAGAATAAGTAGTCACATCTTGTGTGTTTGGGGGGCCTCCAGAGCTGTTGACTGACAACCAGTAGTGTTAGGAGTGCTTTAAGGCAAGATTCTGGAGACTATCTTTTGATTTAATTTCAAGGTTAAACACAGATTAAGGGAATGATTGGGAAATCTACTCCTGAAGCGGACTAGTCTGATCCAAATCAAAATTTTCAGATGTACCCTGTAAACATTTATTTCAATGTACTTTCTGATAAAGTTTACTCTCTTAAAAATTCTAGATTAACTCCCTATTTCATGATATTAATCTCACTATAGTATACAATGGTCTTCTCCATAATTCCTCCAATCCTTCATGGTATGTTCTTCATAGTCCATTCCATTTCAGATTATGACCTCTCTGCTTTCTTAAGAGAAAGTGCTTTTCTCAATAAGTGTTAAAAATTCACTATTTCTGCAAACTGCACTGCCCTGAGTGGCTGTTTTCCAAAGCTGAGATCAAGAGCAGTGTGTAGCGGTCTACTGACTGCTATAGTAACTGTCCATTTTCCTATATGAAATTCTTCAGGGAAAAAATTATAGATGTACACTATTTCTAACAGATTTTGGAGTTGTTCCATTTTATGAAAATGCTTTGCGTGCTATAAGATGCTACAGACCTATTAAAAATGCCTGCAGAAGAGATAATTCACTATTGAAGTGAAAATAAACAATTTTGATATCATTTCTACAGATACCTATTATATTTCTAATTAATTTTATAAGCTAAATCCTTATTATGAAATTCCACTATGGCCTTTGTTCTAGGCAATAAAGCATAATGCACAGCATGTGTAAGTTTTGTGTTTATTGGCTTGAGAGAAACAAAACTGTTTAAAGAAATCTTTATAGTGGCTTCTACACCTTTCCTCCCAAAGGGAGGAAAGTCCCAAAGGACAGCTAAATTATGGTGTGCAGAAAAAAAATACATGACATGCATAAATTTTCTAGTCCCCCACCATCCTCTGTTTCACAACCTTTGCAGGGCGGATCAGATTTGCCCAGTCATTGCCAGTCACAGGTTTTTGCCAGTGGCTAAGCTGTCTCTGCTTTGCATCCTTGTCCAGTAAGGTGTTGTGCTTTTGAAGCATACTCAAAATTTTTAACGTTAAATCTTCAATGCACTTGGAGCCTGTTGGATGTGTTAGAGACCCTACAGAATCTTTAAAGCACAGCATTGCAAAACCGTAAATTCTAAAGTCCTTCCCCCTTAACAGGGGCAACATTATTCTATTGATATTGATACAATGTACATGTCAGTGCTGAACATCTGCTCAGATTCATTAGCCTAATATCTTTGTGATAGTATTAGAAAAAAAAATTGAAAGAGGAATTATAGTTAAAATCTACAGCCATATCTCCCAGCATTAGAAGAACATAATGTGAATTATTTTGTCACATAACTTCTTCCAACAATAAAGAAGATAAAGAAGTAAGAGTAAGGATATTTTCTGTCAAGAGTATAAGTACTTCCAAAACTAACATGTGGTGGAGAAAAACATATAAACCTTGATAAAAAAATAACACCTTGTAAAAAAATAAACACTTCAGCACACTTTAGATCATGTGTGTGATAAAGCTGATTTCCTAGAGAGACAAAGTGTGAAATTTTTGCTATGGTTCTTATTCTAAATAATTTCAGTAGGTCACCATTCAGCATGTACCCTGGAGCAGATCTCTTATTGACTTGCTTACCATGTTTTACAACACAGAAAATATTTCCTCTTGTCCAGCATTTTCCCCTGATGAAGCAAAAGATTAAGAGAAAAAGATTAGATGCCTTTCCTTGGATCAGTGTTGCAGTTGTTCAACTTCTTTGCAGCTTGTGAACATTTTACTGTCTTTCGAACATTTTTCCCTTCATTGTTCCACCTTTGATCGGCTTTGTGTCTCCCAGTGTCCCTCTCCTTCTATACATCTTTAAAGAATGACACAGCTTTGAAAACACCTGAGGGCATTCTGTATTGCATGTCTCATATTTGCTTCTGCTTAAGTGCAAAAGATTAAATAGCCACCCAAGTGACAACTCCCTTTCTGTAAAAATAACATATTTGAAAGCGTTCCCCTGCAAATATGGTATTCTTCCATTTTCCTGACTTCTTCCTGGATATTTTTATTTCTCACTTAAGGCATGTGTACTTGTAAGAACTCGTTTTCATTATAGGGTACTAAGGTACCAGCAATTAAAGAGAAAAAGAGAAAACCACTCTCACTTACAAAGGACACAAGAACTTTATTGACTCAAAGAGAGTACATATTATTCCTCATTAAGAATACCAAATGCACAGAACAGGCACGTATTTCTCTAGACCGTGCTCCTGGAGACTGAAGATATGAGGCCCAGCTCCTGCCTGTAAATCTCACAGCTGTGTGAGCACAAGCTCGTAGCTTCACTAATATTCTCTTTCCCTGGAAGCAAAGGCAGAGCTAACACCCTGGTGCACAGCCACACATTGAATGGTCCTAACTTCTCACCTGAAACAGACACCCAAAGATATAAGTGCAGAAAAATAAGGTTGTGCAGACTCCAGGTTTAACCAGGGGTGTACTATGCATAGACTTGACAATCCTGTGTGGGTGCAGACAATTTTACTCTTGATTCCTTTCAATACATAGCTCCCACCATGTTTTATACTGTGTGTCCTGCAGTCTCAGGCAACCAGAACCTCCACTGCTCCAGTCTGTACTCTTCCATGGATGTCTGATCTAAATTCCAAAATGTCTGGGTCAAACCCAGACCTCTGACAAAACTAACTTTGTCGCCTTGACAGTGTTTATGTAAGGTTCATACTCCTATTTCCATACCTTTCAGGCATTTCTGTTACCCAGATTTTCTACAAGTCTCAAACATATCCAGATGAAAGGTGCTGTGCCATGCAGTACTTAGCACAGTGAGGGTACTATAGAAATATCAATTTAAAATATGCTCTTATTTCATTTGGCCATGCTGTTGTCCATCTGAATTGGATTTACTTAGGGGAGCTAATTATTCTTATGTGTGGGATCATACACATACACATATATTAAAGGCAAGTAGTTAAAACAGTCTTCTCTCTCTTTGTCTTTTCTACCAACCTGCTGCCTGCATGCTCCTGTTCAATAAATGGAATAAATGAGTGTTTCTCTGCATGTCAACTTTCTGCTATTGTATCTGAATCATAATGCAGCTGTGACCTTGTGCCTTGTCTCTACTGTACCAGTAGAGATATGTTGTGGGTATGTCCAGTGCAAAGAAGTCTAGGACCTTTCTGGAGATAGTTCCTTGTTGTCATGCTGCTGGAAATACTGTCTGCAAGAAGAGCTGAGGTCCCCTCAGACTGTCAGTGACCTCCCAGCTATGGCCAAAATCCAGTTACAGGCACTCTGACATTTCATTCCGATTCAAAACAAAAATAAAAAGTTACAAAATTCTCATGAGAAAGTGTTCAGGACTAAATCCAGTCTCACCAGTTGGGATGAACGTGCAGCAGCTGGGAGGAATCTGCAAATCCCAGCCACACACTGGCTACCCACTGTGCTAGTCAAGCAGGGCAGAAGCAGGATTGCTGCTGTCCAGACAAGCTGCAATATCCCAGCAGTGTTTTCAGTGATCATTCTGCACTTTTAAAGCACCAAAGGGTCTTGAATCAGCCTCAAACCTCCTCCTTGGTTAGTCTGTGTGTAGGTTCAACAACTAAGTCTGCATGCTATGAATAGGCTGTTGAAAAAATGAGCGGAGAAGAAACCTGCAGCAACCATTTCCCAGCATAAACACTCTATTTTTAAAAGTATTTTCAAACTTTTCAAATCTTGTCTCTTTGTATTTCAAGTCACTGACTGCACTCTAAAATAGATAGCTTCCCTGTGTTTGCCTATTGGCACAGAGTCAGTTTAAACAACCCTGATGCACACCATAGCCCCAGTAAATTTGGGTTCTGCAGGGAGATTCACATCCATAAGATTGTGTCAGAGTCTAATAATTTCTGTTTGAAGGATTTATTTCAGTAGTCCCTTAGGTCCTTATCAGAGCTAGGAATCAAGAGAGCTTGGAAAATCTGTTGTTTGATATTTCTTTTTTATCATATATAAATCTCCTTCTCTCTACATATATATATATATTTATGTATATGGCTGAATGTGAATGCAATTGGTGAGGTAGGAGACCATTCTACTCTCTTAGTTTCACATTGTGAAAAGGCATCACCTACTGCCAGTCACTGAAGATATGAAAAAAGCAACATTTACAAATGGGACTGTTGGTCAGACATGCAAAGCTTTTTCTGCTACTTGGCTGAACAGGAATAGCCGATCTTTAGCTAAGTTCCTTTATCTTCATTTGCACAAATAGCAGCCATTAAGCAAAGACCGAATTCAATCAGCTTGTCTCCAATGGGAGATAAAGTTGAAACCATCTGCTAGTTCTTAAAAGCAATGAGGCAAATTTTATTACAGAGTGATTTGGTTACTGATGCCCTTGTTTCAGCTGACACATTGAAGTCTTTCTCTTCTAAGTCTTGCCTAAGGTCCAAAATGAGATTGGAATGCCCCAATGCACTGTTTGTAAACATCAGAAAAAACTGCCATGGAACTACTGGAAGTAGCTGTTCAAAAGTGGCACACCAGTCTTTTGGGTCGAGATTAACATGAATGATGGGGTTTCCAGAAGAGTCTTACAATGTATTCATTTTCTTTAGATTTTTTTGCCCCCATTCTTATCCCATTTTGTTTCTATGTCCATTTTTCTTGAAATAAACAGTATGGAAAATTAAAAATTAACATGAAAATTGCACATGATCTTCTGGACTCAATTCTATTACAAAAAACACATCATAGCAAATATTCTGTATAGTAGTATTTAGATTGTTACTCTGTATAACAGTACATTATATCTTCATTGCATTCACCATGGCAAACTATATTTAAATAAAGCCACATGTTAATGCTAACTCAAACTTCTCAGATATTGATACTGGTACTGGCAACAGTATGAACATCCTTGCTAACTCTGCATTTTCAAATAATCCAAAGAGGTCTGGACTACTTATTCCAACTGTAAATACACTGCCAGAGACATGCACTCTGAAATCTCATAGAACTTCAAATTCTTTTCCAAATCACACCCCAAATGGTTGGGTGAAGTTGGTCCTTTAATTAGAGTAGCTATACAACACCTATGAGTGCATATACCATGATAAATATGTGCTATTCTAAGGTATACAACTCTTCCAATACTCTTAGGAAGATCAGGTAATTATCAGATTGAAATCATTCAAAAAATCACATTTTCATTCACATCCTCATTCTATAGCAGGCTAGAGAGGCTGCAGCTGAAGTGGTACAGCTACTTGGATGTCAAGAGGTCTACAATTCTTTCTGCTCATTAACGGAAAATAAAATATTCAGATTATTCTTCACAGCCCTACTGCCCAAGACCGCAAGTTATTAAGCAGTTTGCCAGTTGCTGGCTGCACAGACGGGGAAAGACAGGAAGGTTACAATTAGATGAGCTACTAAAGATAACACTTTGGGCAGAGACTCCCTGAGCAAGAATTTAACACACCTGAGAGTTTTAGAAACCTGAACATACTGCAAGGACTTGGGAACTGCAGTCTTATTCTGTTAAAAAGCTCTGACATAAACTGAACACTGAACTGCTGGTGCCTAAGTGGCTTGTGCTTATAACTAGATACTTCTTCTCTCTTCTAGGATTTTTCAGCAGTATATAAGGTTAAGCCTAAGATCAAACATTTCATTTGTTTCACCTACTTTATTATCCCTGTCAAACTCCTGGGAAAATAAAAAATGCTTTTGTAATAAACTCACTGAACACAACATCTGTTCTCTCTCTTTTCTGACTGGATCTAACATGGTTGTGTTAGATCACGATCAACTCTTGCTTTTCACAGTGACACTACTGTGGCAGGAGGCATTACTGGTTATTTGGAAATTCTGTTCTAGCAAATAACTAAATTTAAAAGTCCTGTCTGCTACCTCTATTGTAGTGTTATGACATTCAGATTTATGGGAACTCTCTGGGCTTTTCTAACTGTAATTAGCTGGAAGTCTTAGGCAGGGATCTACTCTTGCTTTCTTTTCAATGCATGCTTGATATAGGTAATGACTGTTTTTGGTCAACTGTTCTTGAGAACAGATTTCTAAATCTGAACTTCATTTAAATTTTACACCATACTATTTTCTTTGTATCCATCTTCATCACTTCAGATGTTAAAAAATAATAAAAATCTACTGAGAAAGAAAAAAACTCCAAAACAAACAAACCAAAAAAAAAATAGCAGCTTAACATAAACTCAAGCAGTTTAAGAAGTGCTTTGATAGCAATTGAAATCTACAAACGTTTCTTTTGGGCCAGGGAAGAATAAGGGAAATGCAGCTGTATTTATTCAACCGAGTCAACTCTTATTGGGATTATAAGTGATGTAGAAATGTCTATAGAAATTTTAAAAAATTAAAATGCAATTTTATTCACAGGAAAAGAATCTCTTGGGAAAAGGCTTAAGAAATTTAGGGGTGGAGCTTATAAAATTTTAAAAGCATAGATCCAAAATAAACATCTCCTGTAATAAAAAGTAACAGGGCATCTGTTCTATAGATGGAAATATGGATCCATTATACTGTTGGCAAAATACTGAATGTCTATAAAATATGGGAGGTAGAATATACTTGTAATTTAAATACGGATTAACAAGGGCTCCAAGTTTTGTATTTTTATTGAGCAATTTGATATTTCCAATAATCAAAGTAGACTGCTTACAGCAGTCTCAATTTAGACAGAAAAAAAATTACTATTTCTTCCAAGAAATAGTAATTTTTCCAAGAAGACGCAAATGGTTTGCTTTCTTCCCCCCTTTTTTTTCTTTCCTTTTATTATTTTATCAGGATGAATGGACAAAAAGAGATACACATTTAATGCACAGAGGAAAAAAGCTAAGATTAGTTTTAGTCACTCAAAACAATGAAGTCAGAGGAACTTAATTTTATGCAGAGCCAAGAATTCAACACATGTGGCCACTAGGAATACATAAAGAGGTGAGTGTATATTTTGAGATTCTGGGTTAGCACATTTTAGAAGGCAAATTAATCATTCTATTCCAAGGTATTAATTAGGTTCTTAACAATCTTAGCAATCTCTGACTACATGGTGCATGTAAGGCACAAAGATACTAATAATGTCTATGGAGCCAGAATTCCCTTCAGGTTTCAGGTTTAAATAAACCATTCTACGCAATCATCTGTAGGAGAAGAAGGTTTGAGTTGTTACAGAACATCACATTAATATATCTGGCTGATGTTGCAGCAATATCAAATATCTTTCAAGAACTGTTTGTCTGGAATAGTTTTTCCTTCCTCACTAATGGAAAAAAAGATCACAGCTGAGCCAAAATACTTCATTGACTTCTGCAATATTTCACTCTCACTGACAAATATTTGTCTTACATTGTAAGGTGTTGTAAAGATATAAAGATAATCTCTAAAGATGTGGACAGTAGCAAGGGACTATGTTTCCCATTCTGAGTTTGTGGTGTAGTTCCTGTATATGACTGGATTCTAACTTCATATTTGTCCACACCTAGGGATCTCCAAATATCATAAATTAATTTTAACTTTTTCCTATATGTACTTTTAATGATTTCAGACATTTCTTAACAGGCACATTAAAGTACAAGAATTTTGAGTTTTGAAAGGGAATTATGACACCACAATTAAAGAGAAAATACTTCTAAGTTGGGTTAAAGGATATTGTGTGCATATTATGTACGCCTAGCTATTTTACCAAAACATTACATGTCCACTTTCTTTCCCAGCTTCTGAAGTTAATGTACTTATGTCATTTTTTAAAACCCATTACGTTCCTCAGTGCCCACAGAATGAAGACTTTAGCTCCATTTAATACATCTAAACCCATTGCCCTACTAAATTCCAGAGTCACTCATATTTTTTTTTTATAACTACATCAGGCAGGGTTATTAGTGAAAGAAACAGAAATGGGATAAGCATGGTTTCCACCTGAAGACCACACATGAATCCTCTGCCTGTTCCTGTGATATTTCTTACCTGGCAAATGTTTAATTAAACCCAACCAAAGCAGCCAATCACATAGGCTATTTGGCTTGCTCAGAAGACTTTAACAAGTCAAAATTTGGAAGTTCAGGAATTTTATATAAAAATAATCAATTAAATTCAAATATCTCTGAGTAAAAAGACTGGGTTATGGCAGTGGCCTAAATTAATGCAAATAAAAACCAACTTGTCATAGACTCATAAGACAAAACAACATCTCAAAAAAATCAACTAATCCTTTCTGATACAAAAATGTAAAATTAGTTATGTATGTCTCATTAAAGTAATATCTTTGCATAAGCCATCCCAAAGAAAATTCTAAAATTGCTACAGTAATTTTATATATTTCTTAACTATAAAAATAAAAAAAAACCAGGAGATGATACTCTTACTATTACCATTTAGAATGAAAACTGGTCTAAATTTCTGAGAAAAAAATAATATAATTCTCTTACAGGAAAGGAAATCTTTCTCTTTGCTGTCAAAACACTGCCACAAAGCCACTTTGCAGAAACTTTTGGATTATCTTAAGGAAATATCCTTTGGATGCAGATGAAGGCTCAAAGACAATATTGGGTGAAGTGAGCAAAATATTTTGAAGCAGTAGATCTTCTGACTTTGATGGAATGATGCACCACTCAAACACTATTTTAACTACCTCTGCAAGAAGATGATAGATGTTTCTTGATTGAAAAAGTAGGATTTCTCATCTGAAAGATCCGATTTTTAAGATGTGATATGGTAGGAGCTACATGAGATAGAGTAATTCTTAAAATTAATCCTTAGCATCTACATCAGAAAACCATTATTTAATCCTCTGTTCATTAAAATGTGCTAATGATATATACAAAGAAATGTTAAAATAGGTTTTTCCACATAGATAAAATTCACAAATTGATTTTCCTGAAATGGCAATATTTTTTCTCTAATACATATTACTTCAACAACATATTCAATCAGAATAACTTGAGGTGAGATTCATAACACCTAAATCCAACCCAGTCACCTGGACTCTTTCTAAAGAGATACCTCACTTGGTAACCAAGGAAATCCATCTCATTCTGAATGAGTCATCTAAGATCCCTTCTCAGAGTAGATCATTTGATCTACTTCCCTCCAAGCAAGATATAGAGAGCCCACCATGATTTATTTAACACAGATCCAGGTGCCTAAAGTAGGCAGTAATAGCAGAAGCCATCTAAGTGTCTGAATAGGTAACTTGGAAACTGTCTCTGCAGCTGACCAACATCATCTTAGTAGAACAATTGAGTGTAGTTCCAGAACTCATTTTTTGAGTCAGACAGGCCACAAAACTCATTGCAGGGGCATAATCATCAGGAGTTGATGGATATATCCTGCAACACATCATAAAGCAAACAAGTCCATCAGCACTGACTCAATTCAGTCTGTGCCTAACCTCATAATCCCCCTACACTCAAACCTCTCAGCTTTTAGGTGGGTTCATGTACTGCAAAGAAGAATGAGAAATACCCTGGTGTAGATTTTGTAGATTATTTTTGGTAGGGTTTTACTGTCTGTGAAGTGATATATTACTGTCACACTAAAATCAAATTGCTGTTGACATGTTCCACAGTTTATCATTTCTGTAGTGAATAGCTTATTGGATTTTAAGCTGAAAAAAAGCTTAAAGCATTGAAGCTCCTCCTGCTGAAATGCAGACATTTTTATTACACAACAGTATGTGAAGCATAATAGAAAAAAGGAAAATCTTTCCTTGATGTCAAACGAAGTCATTTGGCTATCAGAAAAGCTAAATATCAGAAAGCTACCTATTGTGTTGTTACCGTGATGCTATCTGCAGATTTTAATATGGAACTGCAATGATAACATAGAAATAATTTCTAGTGTCTCTAACATTTCCTTCATTGCACAAAGAAGTGTAATTAAATTATTCTTAAGTAGCTTGATTTATGAGATTTATGTATGAGTATTCTCCACAGAAAACTTCACTAAATTAATTATGACAGAAAATAAATTTACCAAGAATCATGATATCATTCTCATCTTTTATTGTTTATCAGTATATTAAATAGATGGGATAAAAAAACACATTTTATAAGGTCAATCCCTCTAAAAACCTACTATTAAATACAAGATGGGAAAAACTGTACAAGACAGACATCATCCAGGTTAACTAACTAATTCTATCAATAGAAAAATGTAAATTCTTGTTAAGTATAAAGTATATCGCAGCCAGTTGTTTGAAAATCCTTTTTATTTGTGTTAACCATTATTTCAATTTCATGCATCATGTCCTGATTCTCACAGGAGTTTAATTTTTCAAGCACTGCCCTGAATGCAGCACTGTGACTGAAGTCTGGTATGCATGTTTTCCCAGCATCACAGCCTCATGAGAATCACTTCTGTCAGAAACTAATTCAAAAATCTGATGCACTAAATGCTTGAGGATTCCTCATTTACCTGTTGCTGAACTTTTGAGAAGAAACAAGTTACAATGTATATCAGGATATGAAAAGATGCTGGAATGAAAATCACTTGAATGACTGTCTTCACTGAAAAACAAAACAATAAGTATTTAGGAAGTTTCTTGTCCCCAAACAGCACCAGTGAAATTAATCAATCCTCCCAAGAAAAGATCTGCCCTCACAGGAATCTTTGTATTACTGCATGGGCTCTGTGAGCCTTTTCAAGTGTGCACTGAACAGATGGAGGTTGTTACAAGCTTTTCAAACCAGTGTTTACTGCAAACCTTCAGGCAATCTGTCATGGTTTTTTTGTATTCCCAGGGACTTTTTAAGTTCTTTGAAAGGGACTAAAATCATAAATGTTCCTTACTAATTCACTTCTGCTTAATTCACAAGCGAACTTTTATATGCAGTATCAAAAACATGTATAAAAGGTGAAGGCAATTATATGAACCTCTCAAGAATATCAAATGACTTTTGAAGATGGAGCTGTATTCATTGCTGTGTTCAGAGAAAGCAGACACTGTTGAAATGACTGGATCCTTTCCTAGACAACAAGGCATATTTTTACTTTCAACAAATCTTGTCAATAACTGGAAGAAGTTGTAGAATAATATGCAAAACTACAAGCTTCATTTTCTGCTGTTCAGTCAACAAGAGTGTTCTCTGAACCGGATGAGACCTAGAGTAGTTTCAAATTGTCCAAGCTAAGGAGCAAAAACCGTTGTGCCCTTATTACCAAGATTCTCATTTTATCTTTACCTAAGCATTCCTGCAGGGCTGGAATGCAGCTCCTTATTTATATATCAATGCAGTTTTTTCCCTAACATTTTTCATAGTGACAAATAAGGAAGAAATTAAATATCTCCCTCAGAGGCACTTCCAGAAATGTTTATTTTTCAAACTTAATTATTTCCAAGAAGCAATACCTGCTGCCTTATTTTTATAATAGTACATCTACTTTTTTTCTAAAAACTTCAGAAAATGCACTGTTTGAAATTTTTAACTTTTTTGAAAGTCAGATCATGAGACAAAAAGTAAAAAAGTATGGTGTGGTCACTAACAAATTTTTCTTCCAAATTTCATGAAAAGGAGCAAAATATAGGTTAAATTTCTGTTCAGATGACAGTTGCAGGGTTCCCAGATTCTTTTTCTCCCAATGATTTCACTAATGAGTCACTACATCTGTCAGCAGACAGTGCCAGTTGTGAATTGCTTACAGGCAGCAACCACAATTTGAGAGGATTCTTTCACAGGGTTTCCTACTCCTAATAACGTGATCCTTGACATCTCAAATTGTCTCATGTACTTGAAATGACAAAATGCCATCAGATTAATATTTTTTATTTGTTTAACAAGCAACAACAACCATCTACTGCCTAAAGGTACCCTGACAGATCATTTAAAAAATCACAGTTGGTACATGATAATTGATGAAAGCAAAAAATGCCCACAGCACAGCTAAAGCCAGTTCCTTCAAATCAAAGAATAGTTTGACCAATGAAAGTAAAAGCTGCCAATCTCAAAAAACAGAATAATGTCTTATTTTCATCTGCATCACATACAGTAAGAAAAATGCTTATATGCTTAAGGTGTTTGCTATCGGTTACACGGTGTTTCACAGATTGGAGATCCTGGGATTTCTTTATTTATTCATATTTGCATGATCATTTAGAAAAAACCCAAACCTCTTGCTCTTTTTCTTCACACTCCATCTTATGCCCAAAGACAAACCAATCTGGTTTGTGAAGCTGCAAAACACAAATAGAGCCAACTCACACACTGAGCAGGTGATGAAAGTCAAACTTCCTCATCAATTATTTCTGGTGCTTGTGGGGATGCAGAGGGCTTTGTTGCTAGTGACAGAATGTTGCCTAGGCAAATCTGTCCCACTGGCCCAAGGGTAAACTCCCTGTAAGAGCCAAGCAACCAAAACCATAAAGGAACAGTCTTTTGGAACTGGTGCATTGAAAGACTGTCCAGACCACACATACTAAGTTAATCACTACCTAAAATCTTTGAAATTTCCCTGGTAATTTTTTACAAATGATGCAACTCAGCCCTAGAAATCTCACTGATTCACTCTGGGCAACATGTAACGGAGCTTTCGTCCTGAGACCAAACATCCGCAGGATGAGGAGCAGTGATAACCCTCCAGCAAGGCCAACAGAACTCACTGCAGAGATTTTATTTTCAGTCAGAAAAAAATTAAAATCACTAAAAACACATTAAGCTATATAATAGATAGAATGGATAGAATTCCTGTTTTAATATATAGCTTTTACAGGTGAAGGAGCAATAATCCATCTAGCACATACAGGCCAGGAAAAACTTGGCAAACTGGGAATATTTTAGTTGGCATTGCACTGTAAAAGAGGTTTTAAACTTCAGTGAAACCACATTGTTACCCAAAGCATGTGAACACATTCAGGAACCATTTTAAAAGTCAGCCATCTGTGGATTTTGAAGCTATGGGAACGCTATAGGCAGCTGAGCATTTCTATTGCTTGATAATGAGCTGCATGATAAATCTCAAATGGACCCTTGTTTTCCAAATGCTGAAAGGAGTATGGTTAGGCCTATCAAATGCCTCATGTCCCATAAGGTTCTTGCAGCCATTTGCTTATCAAAGGGTCTTTCCTGAACCCTGGCAGCTGAGGTTCACACCATGACTGGGTACCTGGCCAAATAAAACTTTCTCACCAGAGTGTCTACCTGAAATGGTGTCTGCCTGAAATGGTCCCACTACAGTTATGTCTGCAGGCTGGTAATGCTGCAGAGGGGCTGCAGGAGGTCACTTGTGCCAGCAGAAGCAGCAAAGCATTCCTGTGCATGCAGGCACTCAGGGCGGCAGATTAACAAATGCAGTGCATGCAGAGGGGTTTTAGCCTGGACATCTTGGAGAATAAATAAGCATTACATACATTCATACACATTATTGCATGCATATTCATAGTTTATGGAGCAACAGATACATTAGGGATTGTGACAGTTTTTTCATCTAACTTATTTGTTTATTATAAAACTTTTTCTGTGGTGTTTAGCACACAATGCTCTAGTCAGGAAGAATCTGCCTATCCACTCCTCAGACCATCAATAAGGAGGAGTGTTTTGAAAAACATTTAAGAGGTAGGCATTGTCAAAAATAAAGGGATACAATAAGAACATGATCTGATATATATTTTAACACATTAACAAAAAAAATCTGATACTGGCCATCTATTAATGACCCAGCAAAGAAAAAAAAAATCACTTTTCAGTGTATTTTATGATGACAGTCTTACATTCCTTAATTATTCCACAGCTTAAGATTTATTTTCAGGTACCAAGACTCATGGAAAGAAAGTGCCCTCCTAAATGTCCATAGAGAGGTTATGTAAAACTTTTATTAGTAGCTGTTTAGTAATATCAGTACCCTAGTCCTTCAAAAAAAGTCCCCACCAAAAACTAGTAGAAACATCTGCATTGGTCCAGCTTTGAAAAACAACAACAAAAAAAGAGGCCTATTTCTGCCTAGAGAAAAGAAACATAAGAATATAACATCAGCTCTGATATCTTAGCCACCCATGTACATGATTTTTACAAAGTTCATTTCCAGGAAAGCATAAATCTCTTCTGTTACCACTATTTGTAAAAATTCCTCAAAAAAGCCCCCACAGTTCTCAAGGGGGAAAAAAAGAGATAATGAGGCTTTTAGGATTTTAACACTAGTGGAGTCATACTGAGTCTTTTTTGTGCACAACATATGTTCACATCCTCCATCAGAGGATGTGAACCCTCTCTAGGGAGACTTCTTAAGTGTTTAGTCTTTTTATACATTCCTCTTGTCTGTTCTCATTCAGATTCTCCATAGCTGGAATCTCTTGAGTAAATTTTTATTTATCAGAATATATATTTTTATTCTCTTTGATGAGGCTTTATACATTTATTCTATTGCTTTGTAGTAAAATATATCCACGATCTTTTTTCTTTTTGAGGTGATTTCAAGCACTACAGTTAAGGTCAGAATGTAAATAAAGAAATTGATTAAATGTCAGTTTACCTAGATTAGCTACATCTTAAAGGATTTTTAAGAGATTGACAAAATGTTTTTATGCATTCTAAAAATAAATAAAAGTAATACCTCTGATAGAGTGGGAAGAAAAACTACAGTATATAAGGCTTATACTGAAATCCTGATTTGATTTATAATCATAAAGAAAATAAAATGGATGTTTAGAAAAGCTGAGGAGTTGGCTACTAAAAAAATACAGTCACAAAATTAGAAAATTTAAACTATTCAGTTTGGGCTTTGACATGAGATAATTCTTCTTGTAAGAAAGCCATCTTTCCTTTACAGCATTATTCTTACAAAACAAAATGGGGCTCTATAGCACAGCAAAATCAAATACTAGAGAATATAATTTGTGATGCAGTGTAATAAGTGAGGTTCTTTTGTGTGCAAAACTCAAGGAGTCCAATTAGGATCACATCTCTGTTTTAACAGTAAATTTTATACAGGATAGAAGAAAGGTAATTCACCTTGTGCATTCGTTTCTACATTGGAAGAATAGATCCATTAGAAACCCATTCTAAGTTCCATCTTGAGGGAAGAGGGAGGTGACTCCCTGACAGTTAACAAATCTAAGGTGTTTTCAAAACGACACAGGTCACGAGAAACATGCAAAGGACATCTCACTTGTTTTCAGAACTAGATTCTGTGTTGATGTCATTTCACTCAAAGCTACAAAAAATATACAGAAATTAGAAAAAATATCTTCCACAGTTCGTACCAGACATCGTTTAGAAGGAATGAGAGAGTTAACCGCAGCTGGACCACTAGGCAACAAAACTCTATTTATTCACAAATGCTGGTACAACTGGAAGAAGAGCTGGAAGGCAGCATGACAGATTGTCTACTCCATGCCCATCAACATACTCTGGAAAACAAAGAAAATTAATTGTTGTATGCATATTATTAATGCTGTTTGTCTAAGATTTTTTAGGAAGGCCTGGGAGACAGAGCTCAGCTGATCACACATGCAGGAAGACAAACTGAGCCCACTTTTAATTAGTGGAAATACTGGAACAATAACAGTAGATTCTCTATTTCCCTGGCAAGGACACTTGAATTTATGCAGTAACTTTCAGAAAAGGCTCTATGAGGCATAGGGCATTCCAAAATCATAAAAATCAAACAAATATCTTTATTTTACAAAAGTAAGTACAAATACTTAATGGTAACATGACAGGATGAGTCAATCAGTTTTGCACTGCTAATTCAAGGAACCAAAACTCTTCCAGGGTAAAACCACTGAAAGTAAAACTACTGAGTTCCAACTATCCTTAGTTATTGATAACAGATGAAGTTTATTAGTATCCAAATAATTACACGTTTTTCTAGCTCCTCTATGTGTTTAGAATAGATATTGGCTCTACCTCATATATTAGATAACAAAGAAGGTCCTATGAATATTATTAACTGTGTCCTTATAAACCATTTATTTTTTTTCTTCTTTACAGGATGGGGAAAAAAAACAACCTGGCAACACTCACAACAACTTGTCATATTTTTAACACAAAAACATCTAATATTAATCTAAATCAGAAAAGACAAGCCAATCAGACTTTAGTACTAACAAATACATGACAGAAAAAAATGTGCACCATGACCTTACAAGACAGAAAGTGCCAAAAAATGGATAGTTTAGCAAGAAGTTTAGAATTTAATCCCTGAATGTGCTACTTATCTGCCCATGTAGTTCCTAAGAAGATATTCCCACTGGGACTTGTTAAACAGGTTAAAATTATTTGTGTAAATTATGGTAGCAAAGTCAGGCTCTTAGGGAGCAATACAATATGGATTGCTGTTAATTCAGCTTTTGAGATGATGAAAGGGAAAAAAAATACTCCCTTCCAAATAAAGACATAAATAAAGAATATCTTCCTGAATCAGGGACTTTCAGCTGCTGCATGTAAAGAAGCAGCCAGGAGCTACCTTAACCCAACACACACATGAACAGATAGTGATTCCCACGGCAGTATTCCATTTGGGGATTACACCAAAGGTGTACCTCGAAGTACAGTTTTCCAGGAGCAAACTTTGCCCATCCACTCGTTGGCTCACTCATCCTGTGGGCAGCTCTCACCACCCTGCCACATTTGCCTGCTCCCTGTGGGAGCTGCTTCACTTGACAGTGGAGCTAAGCACAGGGGACTCACCTCTTCTCTCAGCCCACCTGCTGCCCCCCACTTCTGCCCTCGCACATGTGCTGGCCCTGCCATGAGCCAGCTGAGGATCCCAAACAACACAGAAGGATATGTTCTGAGCTGTTTGTTTGTTGTTTTTCTTGCTGGTTTAACTCCTAGAACAAGTGACTTGGATTTCACAAGTGCTAAGGCAGAGAAAAAGCAACAAATTCATTAGTTTGGCAGTAGGTTTAGTCAGGCTGAACAGGCAACCTGATCCTTCATCATGGGATTCAATTCATTGCAAGGGTTTGCTGTAAACCAGATTAGTGAAAAATATTCAGGATTAAAAACAGAAGAGGGTATGAGCTCTAGATAGTGTGATTCATACTTTTCCAAGAAAAAACTGTAAAAACAGTTACACAGGCACAACAAAGGAAACAGTGATTTATGAGGGGCAGAAGAGATGAAAGCAGCTGAAAATAGAAAGACTATGACCTTCTGAAATCAGACTTGTCATCAGAAAAAATTGTAATATGAATCCTCAATTAAACATTTTTTTCAAGTGTTATCTTTCAATTATTTACTACAAAAATATCATATATACCATTTTCAACCTTTTCACCAGGAGATTTGCTCCATGTTTGTGCATGCCCTACACATCTCAAGTGAAACACTGAGGATTTCCAGTGAAAACCTGTATGCACATAACCAACCTGACTGCCTTTTATCTCCTAGTCTGTTGAAAATGCTTTTCTATATTTTTCTCTCCCTCCCCTTGTGCCCAAAGTGCTGAGAGGAAATAGCTTGCTGTCAGTGCCAGTGCTTTGTGGAATGGAATGGTTCTGAGCTGATCAGTTAATAGCTGAGAGTGAACAATGGCAAAAAAATCTCTACAGTCACAGCACATACCTGTCTGCTCTCATCACCCTGGATGGAACTCAGAATTGCAGCTTCTATTTCACCCTAAAGTTTAAACTAATATCAGAAAACAGAGGATTTTAGGATTAATAGCAAACCCACACAGCATCATAAATAACACCATGAATATATGGTTTCTGAATGTGCATGGTCTGTATGTGATTTCTGCATTGCACTGAGACCTGGTAACAAGCTGTATTTCCACTGCCCACTGACTCTACTCCAAATCCCTGCATTTCCTTGGACAAGAACCAGGCCCTGAACTTCTCCAGCACACACACACTCCTGCAAAACCAGCATAGCACATCACCTCCTATCCTAGAGATAAACATCATGGAAATGTGTCTGAATGCACCAGTTGATTTAACATTCTTAGGCTGATGCAGGCTGCTTCTGAATTTTCCTTGGTTCTCTGTTGTTGTCCTAGAATTTCTCAGTCCCATCAGTACTTGACTCCCACTTCACAAGCTGTGAAATCATTTTCAAGCAATGAATAAGGCATAGAGTCTCTCTAGAATTATACAGTATTATTATCAAGTAGTTGAAAATTAATGTACCCTTAGCTGTGAGAAAGACAAGAAGTCATAACATCTTGCCTACTGTTTAAGCCTGGAAATAATAAAGAGTATCTGGCAAGTCACATTTATAACCTATGAACTTGTTAGGTATTCTTTAGGGATTTGCCCTCGGCTCCAGTTTAAGCAAACCTTTTCTGTGTCATTTTGTGTATGTGAGGTTTTTTTGTAAACTAAAAATATAAATTAATAATTTTAAAAAGACTAGTGTTTTGAGGGGATTTTTTTAGGGCAGTGCTATGAGTCTAACACTTAAATATCATTTTTTAAACCATGCAGGTTATGTAAACACACAATGGTTCGTTCATATGTCACATACAAGTCCTCTATAAAATGTCAGATACTCAATACCCCAAAGCTTTGAAATCAATAACAGCAATTATACACACATTGAAAAGAACTGCTGCCCTTTGGTAACTTATACCTTCCTGTAAGCAGGTACTTCACACTCTCCAGCAAAGCCAAATGCTGCACTACTGACACTGGTTAGAGTCTGTCTATGAACACATAACTAAATGTCATGTCATTAGCAGCACTGTGTTTCAGGAGGACTTTATTTTTATGTGCATTTAACTACTTTCTTTGAGTCCACTAATTTACAGCTATGTTTGCTCTAGATGGAAACATTTAATCTAATCTATGCCTCATTTTCTATACTGTTCATGACAAGGCTTTCAAGATATTTAAGAGAAAGGAGGAGGGGATAAGTGATCTGTGAGATTTTGTGAATGATTAAAGGCTCTGCAACTCCAGAAGGAGCAGGGGATGTTTGGCATGCTACTTGCACTTTTTATTACCAAGCAAACAGGAGAAATAAACTCCTTTCTATCACACCGCTCTGCATCCAGCAGTGTTCATAGGGAAACCTTGTGAACAGTGGAAGCAGTGACAGACTCAGCATCTGGTGCCCTGTTTTTGCAAGTCTCAGCTGTTTTGCTCCGTTTTCCACCAGTGAGACCAGGGCATAGAGACTGAAAAACAGACTCCCTGAAACTCTCCCACTTGTTGAACCAAGATGTTGGTCTAAATCCAGGTGAGACTGCACATTTCTTCATTTGTACCTGCCTCTGTTGAAGTGTCACTATGCTAAATATTGTAAATCCCATTTTGAGGCATGCACATCTTCTTAGGTGTTACAGAGGTTCACAGACACCTACATCAGGTTTGCAGCCTGGGACCTGCAGTCTCTAGGGCGCCTTTCTCATCAAAGAATGATGCAACCTTTCAAAAATTAATCTTTTCAAAGCACAGATTTAAGTGGCTTAACCGCTAACATAAATTGTTACATCAGTCACACAAAGGCAACTCTGTAATTTAAACTAACAGGATTCTGCATGGAAGAGTACATCAATAGTGAAGAACTGAGGACTAAATCAGTTACTAACTTTTACTCTGGACAGCTTCAGTTTCCACATCTGTGAGAGGACAGATGTTAGAAAGGGCACAGAGGAATGGCTGAGGAGAAGGACCAGATGTTTTGTGCAGAAGGGTTAAATAGGTTAGAGTTGGAAGAGGGCTGTCTGAGGACAGAGGAGGAAGGATTTAATAAATCCTGAAGAGGGCAGATAAGGTAGGTAAAGAGCTGTTCTTCCCCAAATCTTGATACATAGGGAACTTTAAATGGCCATGTAGACAGGCAGGGCTCCTTACCCAAACAGTCAATAGCTCAAGTCTGAAATCTGATGCTTTCAAAGAGAAAAAGTGAGATCAGAGGTACTTAGAATCTCTGAAAAAACTCGTCAAAATGCAGTCAGATATTCAAAATACTATTTTTACTTTAAAATCCAGTGGAAGTATATAGGTATCTTGCTTACCAAAAGAAATGTTGTGTTTTGATAACTAAGACATAAGGCATGTATCAGGAAGTAAGCACCATCCAAACTAAAGATCATCTAAGGCTGGTAGGAAGTTCACAGCTTCTTTTTTTCTGGTGAAAAGAGAGTAAAAAAAACGAGCTAAGAAAGGGCAAAAGAAAAACAGCCCCACTAACTGCTGATAGCTGCTCATTTTTAAGCAGTCAGTGACATTTCTGCTCTTTCATTTTCTGATGGTTTTTACTTTGATCTTAACAAACATAATCATCAACCTGACAGGTAATGTGTTAAGCTGGGCATTTAGTTTTTCTCTCCCCCATTAGCCAAATCCTGCAGAGGCCAATTATATTGTCTATACCAGCATCAAACACAACAGGACCTATCCTTTGGTGTGCTAGTGATTATAAACACCAAACTACACTCGGAATAAGGATTGTGCTGTGAAGTGGTGTTTCCACTTTACTTGAACTGCTTTTGAGTAGAAACATATTTTAACTTGCAATGTAGATACTTTCTCAGGAGTATTATTTCTGACTCCAGGAAGACACCTGTGTTGTGCTTCCTTCTCTAATTACAAAGGTCAAATAATTCACCATCTATGAGTTTTTCAGTTCTTGTCATTTTTTGACATCATGATTAAGTATGATCTATGTTTCATTTATTAAATCCATTATATAAATAATAAATATAGCACTTTGTCAATATTTGATAAAGCTGCTGAGAATTTCTATTTGGAAAAATTAAAACCAGAGAACTCTGCTCTCAGGCAAATTATATTGACTTTCTATTGACATCTGAAAACTTTATAATCATCTGTTTCACAACTGCATTTCAGGCAGTTTCAATGTTAAAAAGAACTCCATTTTTGAGCAAAGACAGAGGCGTTGCAAGAACAAAGAGCAGGAAATTGAATGCTTCAGTGAAGAACAATTAAGGTTAAAAAGACATTCGTGATAGTATATCGGGGTAGTGATAGATGAGCAGCTTTATATTTTTTACACATGGCATTTCTTTTCAAAATAAAAGAGTTATAGAAATTAAAGCAATGTTTTAAAATGAAGCCACTTGACTTTTATAATACTGGTTATTGTTAGCTTCCTATATAAAATACACATGACATTTTAAAAATGAGACTGAAGGTTAAAGCCCTTCACTTAGAAAAGGAGAGTTTTTCTAAAAACATTTTAAGTACCAGTTGAAGAAAATTGTTTTGGAAAACCTCTGTTTGTCTGAACTTCTCTATTTGGCTCAGTACTCAAAATCCATGTATACCAAAGTTAGTTTGATGCAGCTATGTACACTTGTGTAACTGGGCAACAGCTTTGAAAACCTTCTCTAGGAAGGGTAATTGAAGAAGTCTGGGCAGTTAGGACTTCACACAAAAGCCCATGTGTTTCTGTGGTATCCTCAACTGAATAGTGACTTTAGGACATCTGTCTAAGGTTAAAGACACAACCAGGATCTGGGTAAAATCTGGAATTTCAGGCAATTCCATGGCCAGGAAGGAAGGACAAGCTATGTAGTCTTAAACTCCTGACTGAATATGAAAATCATAAAATAACAGAATAATAGAACACCAGGTTGGAAGGGAACTCAATGAGCATCTGGTCCAACTTTTCTTGTCAAAAACACAGTCTAGACAAGGTGGCCAAGCAGCCTGTCTGGGTCAAACTTAAATGTGCCCACTTTTGGGGAATCCATCCATTTCCTGAGGAGATTTTTCCAGTGACTGATATGTTCTCATTGTGAAAAATCTTCATGTGTCTATTTGGAATCTCCCCAGAATTAACTTGTACTTGTTACCCCTCATCATTTTCATGTCAGTCCTCATAAAAAGGAAGTTTTCGTCCTCTTTGTAAAGCAAAAGATGTCCTCCAGCCTATAAAATGAACATCATAAAAATTTATTTAATACTTGGGAGTACATACAAGGGACTGAGAGACCCAGGAACCTGGCAGTGTTTGAAGGCTTCAACACTGTTGGCTGAAGAAAGTGCAAGTGTCAAGATCAGTGGGAAAATTGTAGCAAGGAGGGTTAATTTGCTAAAATTTTAAGTGCAGCCTAGAAAAGGAACCTTTATGTGAGTGCTCTTTCTTTCCCTTGTCCAAAAGCAAAAAAGCAATAGTTAATGTCACCCTGTGCTAAAAACATATAAGAAATGGTAGAAGAGTTTGAATTACTTTAACCAACCTGGTAGATTTTCATATGGAAGGATGCAATGAGATCTGCTTTCTGCTTTTGTCTTTATTCATGTCCTTTAACAACAAAAGATAATTAAATACTGAACACAAGGTGCAAGAGAATGAAACATCTACCAAGTGAGATGAAAGATTTATTACAAGTACTTACAGAGAGAGAGAACTTTGATTACAGGCATCCTTGAGAACCCTTGCAAGAGTGAAAGGGCAGGATGTTAAGCTATAAATCCCAAATTACTATTATATTCTAGTAAAAAAACCTTGATAACATAGTTTGACTAAACTAAGGCTTTGTGGCCTTTGTAAGGACAAACATCCCAACCAAGGATTGTCTGTAAGCACATTTTCAATTTCTTTATGAAGGTTGTCATGATGAGAGAAAAGGCATTTTCTCCTTTTATAAAAAGAAAGTGCCCCCGAGCACAGTCAATCAGGAGCCCATTTCAGCCTGTGCAGGTTGCTCTGGAAGATGGAAGTGTGCACTTACACCAGGTGTTCATCCTTTGTGATCCCAGGGCAAGGATTTGTTTGCACTTTATGTCCCACAGAGGTGTGTCCCTTCACTGTACGTAGCCCGTCATTGGAATTGTCCCCACACGGGCAGTGGGTTCTCAAACTGCCGGTCAGGCGCGCGCGACTGTCCCCAGCAGCGTCACACCCATTGCTTAGGACAGACAGTGCTGCCAGCTCCTTCAGAGCGCAGGCTCAGCCATGTCCTGAGAGGAGAACTGTGGCAGACAGTTCTCAGGGACTTCCATCTGGGTCTCATTGCTGCACTGCATTGCACTCCATTGCATGATTGCTGGGTCCCCAATCACTTTCAGTTCCAGTTCCTTTTTTTTTTTTTTTTTTAATTTCTTCACTGAGGCATTGCCTTTCATCCTTCCTCCTTTCTCTCAGCTGTTTTCCCTTTGATATGCCTTTGACATGCACCTTTCTTCACCATAGGAGAGTTTCTCAGAAAGAGCTGGGTCTGATTATATAGCACTTAGCTCTCCCCTTGCTCCCACCAGCTCTTAAAAAGATAGATTGGCTAATTGGAGCCAGCTGCTTGGCAGGTTTTCCACCTATGTGGTAGTTCAGTCTGTCACAATGAGATGACAGTGGGAATAGACCATAAAAATCCTAGGAAGTGAGACAAGCAGCTCACATTTGATATACTGAGGAGAAAGCATGTGGAGGGAATCAAAGACAGGGGCTGCATGGTCAACAGACCCGGAGAGAGATCTTTAATGCAGTGCTGTGGCAAGACAGCTTGTGTCGAGGAAAGGGGTGGGTACAGAAGGAGATAGGAGGTGATCAGAGCCTTGTGATGTGGTTTAGTGCTGGAAACGAATAAGAAAATCCAAAGCTGAGAAACATATTTAGGAAGGATCAGCAAAATGTAGAGAGTGTTGATGTAAAGACCGAAACAAAAGGGGATTAAGTGTTATGCATTTGCCATATATGACTAAAATTTTAACAGAAACAACGAAAATACTGGAAATCCACAGACTGGTGTGAACATAAAGGGTCAAAGTTTCCTCCACCATTCTCTCACCTTTTCAAGTCCTTCACCTCAGTTTAACCTCCGTTTCTAAATTCTACATTCTGTGGTCAAGAATCAGTATCAAAATGAGAAATATGCTCATTATTTATTCTAGATATAAAAATCTACTTAACGTTGTGGCTTCTATTGTGTTTCTTTAGAGTCTCAATCATAAATACTAGATTTTAAAATGTACACAGCCCACCTTTAATT
Organism: Prinia subflava; assembly: GCF_021018805.1. Lineage (NCBI taxonomy): Eukaryota > Metazoa > Chordata > Aves > Passeriformes > Cisticolidae > Prinia > Prinia subflava. The sequence goes on along the minus strand of NC_086249.1, from coordinate 70,149,485 downwards.
TTTTTTCTTGTATGAGGTATGCTTTAACATATAAGATTAGCATCACAATGTACTATCAAAAAGTTTAAATTTCATAATTGCAGTCTGCTTCTTGTCAATTCATCATTATAATAATACAGCTTGAAGATTAAATACAAGGTGAAACAAGGAAAAAAGTAGAAGTTAGAAAAGGAAGGAGAAGAAGGAGGCAAAGAGGGGAAAGAAAAAGGGATACCACTTCCCAATCAGCTACAGGTAGCAGATTTTACGTGCTCAGATGTTCTTACATTTTATGTAATAGTATAGCCCACACAGAAATTTCAGGTAAATTATGCAGTGTGCTACCTAATTTTTTTTTTCAGAGTAGGATATAGTTTAATCTGATTACCGACTACTGAATTCATGTATCAGCTTTTATTCATTCTGTTTATTGTACACTTGCCAATTACATCTGATAAGGACAGACAGGTGAAGTTCAAAGGAATAATTCAGAGTGTTAAAATGGGAATCACCCAAATTAGCTAAACTGTATGGCCAAATCATGATTCAAAGAAGAGCTTTGTTTTAAAAGCCAGCACATTTACAATTGAGCAAATGAAGTTTTTCTAAACATGGGTGGAAATCAGTAGGGAGTTTATTTAAATCCTGGTTTCAGTTAAGTCAAAATAATTTTTTCCTTTTTTTCCCCAGTAAGTTCAGGTTGCAGACACAGTCTGGTTTTTGTTCTTCCCTGAATATATCTGAAATGCTTAATGCCTCATGTAACTTTGCATCTTCTCTGAAAGAACACACACAAAGTGCATGTAAATACAGTAAAGCTGTTTACTGAAGCCGCCTGCCCTGGTATCGCTGAGATGTTACATCTAAAGTGAGCTGGATTTGGGTGAGGTCAATGGCATCCCTCAGCTGGATCCCCTCAAGATCAGGTGGCTTTTGTTGCAGCACTGATATCTCTTGACAGTGAGACAGAAACCCAGAATGCTCTTGATTCTTATTGAAGTTTCTATGGCATTTCTCCTAAGACTAGTATTGCTAGCTTCAGCATCAATTCTTATGACCTGACTAATTTCCCATTGAAGCAAAATGGGCTTTTAGAGTCTCCTTTTACTCACTTCATGTTGCATATTGCTGGGCAGGTAGCTTCATACCACTAAGCAGCTGCTGAGATTCATCTTATGGAGCTGCATGTCAATGCCAATGGAAGTCTATTTACATATTCCTTACTTCTAACAGAGTTTCCCTCTTCAGAGGCTTAATAAAGGTCTGTAATTTTTTAACGGTTTGGGAAGAGACAGGTGTAGAAAGAGCACGGGATCCTACTGAAAGTCAACACGGCTGAAGTTTCCATTTTTGACTTAATTTAGATGCTTTCAAAATGTACTGGAAAACTAATAATATGAAATGAAAACTGTATCTATATTAAGCAACTAGTATTGAGCAGAAGCAGAACGCTGCAGCATAGAAGAAAATAGTGTTGAGGACTCTGTATCTTCACTGGGAAAGAGCTCAGGAGTGTAAATTTACAGCAGATGTACCCCAGTTCCTTGGGATCAGCAGCTCAGCACATTCATAACATGAAGCCCTGGGAGACTAGGGTGAGGCCAGACGCTCTCTCCTCATGAAGGCTTGGAGACCATGTGGTACACAAGGTCATGGCAACTTCCAGGGTAGCCTCTCCAGAAAAGATGTTGCTAACAGTCACCCAAACCTAACTGCAAACCCAACCAAAACGTTTTAAATGAGGACAACACGGGTTCACTTTAGCAGGGCATGTTGGGCCCAGACCTGGGTGCTGGTATAGCTGCAGTCTGCCAGCCAGGACTCTACATTCAAAGCACTGCTGCAACTTGAACTCTTTTTTAGGAGGCAAAAAAAAAGATGGTACTGCAGATCCCTGCATCTATTTTTGTCTCTTTGTGATGATGCATTGGCAAGTATTTTTTGTAATTTGTAATTTTGTAATGTGCTTAATTTCAATAGGCCTTAAGTTAATGCAACTAACTACCCTGTTCTTGAATAAACTGTTCTGTTTCAAGCAGGATTAAAACAGCAATTTTAAAAGTAACTTTCCTATTGTCTTTCTTTAGTGTTACAAACTATTATGAGGATTACCTAACATTAAACAAGAATTATGAAGTCTAATTACAGAAACTATTTGATCTCAACACTTTACAGATATATCAAAGATTCAAGCTGAAAAATGTACTGATTTCTGGTAGCTATTACTTCAATCAAAATTTAACATGCAAATATTTTTCATTTCTTTTCATTATTTCTACCAGAGTTTAATGTCTAAAGGAAACAGAACTATAAATAGCGGGTAAGAATGTCTTTCTTTGTAAGAGTATTTCCCTTAAAAATTTTGATTTCTTATTGCTTTCTGTAAAGGCATGGAATAGAAATCCTGAACTCTATTACATTGTGCAAGTCCTTGGAGTAATTCTGGCTTGACACTAATATAATCATGACACCTCAGCTGTAAATGAAATCAAAATAATTAAGTATTAGTATAAAAAGAAGAGGGCAGCACTCTCTCTGTAAACAATGATGCCTTTATACAAACATTTGCATCCATGTACTTAAGTTTTTTACTTTCTTTGAGAATTGTAGGTTTACATTCCACTACAGAAGGGCATCAAGGAGGGTAAAACTTGACATTGACTTTTCAGTCAGGAAAATGTTTGAGTGAAAGAAAGAAGTCTCTGTGAAGAAGAAAAAGGACTCCAAAAATCACAAAAATAAGCTTTTATTCCTCAGGTCAGAAAAGAAGTTACCAAATCTTGGAGAAAAGGAGAAAAGCACTCTTCTTTACATCAGCCAGAGAGAAATGCCTTAGCAGCAAAAGGCAGAGCACACAGGACAGTTCTAATCCCAGCTGGAAATTGTGTTCCTCACTGATTTTATCCAGGGACTTTGGGTACTGATCAGCTTGGAAAGTCTGGCACTGTTCAGAGGTCAAAATCTTTCACTTCCACATCAGGGTAAACATTTGACAGAGTAACAACAGGGCTAAATAGGGCTTTTAGCACCCCATAAAACTGAGCAGCACCTGAACTGTTTCTTCTAAGCACCATTGAGTTAAAAACAGTGAAAGCTTGCTGGTAGCTTGCTGCAAATACCTATTATGACAGAATAAATTACATATAAAAATGCATTATTTATAAACACTACTGCAGCCATTTCTAAAGAAGTTCAAATTAGTGGTTTTTTATAGCTGGTTTAGTAAAACATTATTGCCTTTTTACTAGTACAATACTTAATCCTGATATCAGATCATATAATTGTGCCTCCGGCTTCTGTCGCAACCAGGTGACTTCAGTGTACCACACAGAGACCAAAGCAGATCACTAAATAGCCAGTATTAAAATAAAAGGTGGTAATATTATGGATAATCGTAATAAATCAGTGGTAATATGGCTGATCACAATTTTTTATATTATTATTTTTATTGCAGGTATTCTTTTAAAGCAGCCCATTAACTTTAACAATCCTTTACAATAAAATGTGAATACATTAATGAAAATTAAAAGCTTTTTGATCAATTTTACCATAATTTCATTCTAATCAATTACTACATAGCTTCTGCTATTTCAGAGAGAAAAATTAAAGTGTGCTCTGTACAAGACTTCTTTCTAATAAACTTTAGCTGTTTATGTATACCTTCATGGGATAACGTGTACAGGATCATGTTTCATTTTTATAGGACCCTGCAATTTAGCTCTTACTAAATTCTACAGGCTCTTTCCACTTAGCGCAGAAAAATAGCAGTTCTTGAGATTTCCAGTCTGTTAGTTGACCAATTAAGACCATCCAGGGCAAGTCCTGATCACCAATGCTTCTTGATCATGGAATTTGGTGGAGCCAAATGCTCTGTGCCACTGAATCTGGGCTTTCTCCCACTGACAGACCTATTAGCAGGGATGTAGTGGGAGAGGGTGGGATGGATCTCATGGTTCAGTGTGTATTTCACTCCATTGTAGTGAGGGGAAGGCAGAAGCCATGGCCATGTTGCTTTCTCCACAGCATGTGCAGAGTCACTTTCCTTGAGCAGCAGTGACAAGACCATAAACTGAAGAAAGCAGAGATGCCACAGTTAGGTTTACCTTCAATCATGGCCCAGAGTGATGTCTGTTCTGGCTCAAGAGCTCCGATAGTGTGTCTTCCCAAGAAAAGTGCAGATAAGACTGCCCTGATTTTCTGACGTTTCCATAAAATAATGGGCTCCCTTTCACCCAACAGCCTGGAAGGATCTATCCACCCAGGGATAAGGAAAGGTATATAAATTACGTTTACACATGAAAAGCTTCCTGAAAGATCAGCAAAACCTAAATAAGGCCATGCTCAAAAAAGAGAACGACATAATCTGCCAGAAAACCTGTATAGAGTGGTTTTCTCCAGTAGTGTGTGTTGTCCTGTAGTACTTCTATTGTCATGTTACCCCACACCTCTGGGAAACCCGTGGGCATCTTTCCTCCTTTGAACAAGTATCTGATGGAACCTGCTGCCCTGTTCTTTCTGCCTCTGCTTAATCAGTGATCATGCCTTTCCCCATATTTCTAGGACAGAAGCTCACATTCCATCTCTCAAGATGAGTCATTGCTATCCCTAAAGCTGTTTTGCAAACATTGCTACTTGCACGGTGACAGAGCTGCCAGGCTAAGCCCTATTCAGCAAACCTGGGATCTGGCCTCCTAAGAAATATTGCAACCATTTTGCATCTCTCTTGCAAACATAAACCTCTGAGCAACATTATCATATTTCATTATCCAAAATGCCAAAATATACTCTATGGGCTAAAATAACTTTCCAGTTTGCAGAGCCCACAGAAGGATTACAGCTTTAAACTATTTCTGGAAATAAACAGATGTGAAAATGATAAATAAAATGTTAAACAGTGTGACAGAATCAGAAGCAGACAAGACTAGACACAGACCATCATGGCATTGAAAATTAATGGGCCGGCCCTTCCAACAGCTCTGCCTTGCAGGTGGTGTGTACCTTGTCTGACAATGTTGACACACATTATCTCAAAACTGACAGGAAATAATAATGCAGTCAAGCTTTAAAAGAAATGGGGAGAAAAGTCTATAATGATAGTATTTTTCTTTGATTGCCTAGCAGTTAAAATAACCATTTTCTCTGGTTGGTACCCTATTACCAACAGAGCAGTAAAGCTTCAGTGTAACTCCATGTCATAAAATCTAATTGACTGTTGTCCAAATGTTGGATGTAAAGCAACATGCCACAGACTTATCTCTTGTCCATTTACTGCAGTGCTTGGGAAGTGCTGTAGTGATTTACTGAACAAGGTGCTCTGCTTACTGCCTATGATTTACTCTGCAGCCATGCAGAAAATGACAACACTGACAGATCTCAGGGAAAGTTTGTCAGCCATTTACCCCCATGAGTTAGCAAAATGTTCCGGTTGGTGATAAGCAATTCTCACCATAACACTACTTTGTATTTATTCTGGATTTTATTGTCTTATCCCTCAGTGCTTCTAAAAATGCTCTTCTTAAGGTTTTGAATGAAATTTTTATTGGCTCACATAGTGTGTAATTCACAGCCTCCATAAAAGTGCTGAATGCTAACCAGAAGTATTAGATAAGAATTTTAGAAAGCCGTATTTAAAATAACCTACCAAGGCATTCAGATACACAGCAAAAAATAAATACTGAGAAAAGCAAAAAAAGAAAAAAAGGCAGAAAATATATAGTGTACTATAAAGTGTCAGCTTTTAGTGGTGCTGCTCTAAAATGGCTTGATTGCCATTTGCATAGAATTACAGAATTATCTACGACTGGAGAACAAAGTAAAATATTATTATTTGGATTTGAGCTAAGCTGCTTTCTCAGACAGGGACAAGGTTTTTAGGACATTATCACTCAGGTGCAAGGATTAACTGAGCTCTTTACATTAACCTTTCTGGAGGCAGTAGCACCCACTTTCAGGACAGAGGTGAGCAAAGCATTTAAAGGTTGCCAAAGCTCAAGAGCCTAAAAGGACAGCATACCATGTAAGACCCAAGGTCTGTCTACAGACCAGTAATGTGAATCAGCAAATGAGGTGCACATGATAGGGCAATAAACAATACGAGCTTGACACAGGCTTCCAGCTTCTCACAAGCAGTATTTTCAGAGATTACATTGCCCAGGATTCTCACAGAAATGTATCTACTGTTCTTCCATAAAAAACAGACTTCAGAAGACCCAAGCAGGTACTTTGTTAGTAAGAGTAAGCAATTTTGTTTTGAGAGTTCTCAAAAATGCCAGACCCCTTAGGCTATGCAAGCCCAGGAGAGACGGCCATTACACAAGAGAGACTCCAGCCTCCACATTAAGGTCAGACTCACATGGGAGAACATAACATGCTATCAGCACTCTCTAAAATGTATGCAGATACCACAAATTAAATATATATTTAAATGTATTAATAGATATGAGCATATTCAGCTTTTTAATACCTTAGCATATCATGTTACGTTATGTGTTCCAGGGGAAATAGGGAAAAACAGAATTAACTGTGTTGATGTGAGAGAAACACATTGCAAAAAGGTCTTTTATTAATAAGAAGCTAGTGGTAGTGTCAATGAACTTTGATGGTCTGAGAGAAAACATTTAAATAGTTAGTCATATTGTTGGAAGAAATGTACAAGATTGCAAATCACACATGCCCCTGCTCAGTGTCAAGCAGTGCCTGAGGCAGGAGTCTGTTCAGCTGCCAGCCAAAGCCTTTCCCTGGGGCAATATTTCCCTGGGATTCTTCTCCAGCCCAGGCCTATGGGAGAGCATCCTTACCAGGATTTTGCAGATGCTCTGCATGGTGTGGCCACAACCTCCTGGAGGCAGGGGATTTATTATATGGCACTTTCAAAGTGGGCCCAAGATATCTCAGAAACACCAAAAATTTCATGAGAGTGACAGTTCAGCTGATGTGCCTGAGATTTTCAGTGATATATCCAGCAACGTATACAGAGTAGAGGCAGCTGGATTTCCAGGTGTGAGTTACTCAGAAAAATGACTTCATCCTCAAATTCTAACCAGGCAAAATTCCAAGAACAGACAATTTTTTACCTGGGGAAATCCAGATGTAAAGTTAGGAGAACAGATTCAGAAAAGCCTCTCAATTGCTTAGAGGATCCTGCTTGGGCACCATTTTTGTTACGAAGTGTTACAAGCCTGTGACATTTTTGTTCTGAAAGTGAATTTAAATTATCTTAAGAATAGTTTCAAGTGGATTTCAACAGCATAAATATTAGCTTAAGACAATGTATTCAAAGAGAGAAGAGCAGGAGTGACTCTTGGATTTATTAGAAACTTGTAGAGCTGTGGAAATTCAAAATAAAAATCCTCAGAGATATTAACATAAGAACTGAGGCAGCTGCAATGCTGAAGGGGACCCACCTTCAGCACTACATGACAAAAAAAGAGAAAAATGAGTGAGTTCTCTGATAATTCACAGCCAGGGATAATTCTGTGCAGAAGTGAAGATATTCTGGTGGTCTTAAAAACAGTTGTTAATAACTTAATTTCTCTGCCTTGTTTTGTGCTGTCGATGAGGAAGAAATGAATTCAGGTTATGTCTAGGGCCAAAGGATCTAGTGGCTGAAGAACTCTGTGGTTCAGTCAAATTGCCTTGACTGGCCATTCAGAAATGGAGAAATCAATCCATGCGAGTGGAACTCGAAAACCAGAGGGGAAAGCTATATCCCTTAACTTCTAGAAATGAACCTCCCCCAAATGTGTGTCACAGGAACCATGTCACCCAACTATAATTATGAGATATAAAAAGATAGAAGAAGAAAGAAATCTCAGCTAATGTTAGTTCCATAAAGGTTTAGATTCCCTTAGCAGCAACAGGGATAGGTGTCTGAAGAAGATGGAATAACTTAGAGTCAGTAAGGTAAATCTCAAATAAACAGACAAAATTCTGGAGGTCAGATCTGAACAAGACACAAACACTTTATTGATTTTAATAGCTTTAGTCCTAATTTGTACCATTGCTTTCTAAAAGGAAGGCAAATATGAACAGAAAAATAAATACTTAAAGGTTATCTGAGCATACAGTTTCACATCTTTATTTCAACATTTTCTAATATGAAATAAAATATTGGAAATTATTCTATGAAGGTGGCATTTTCAGAGAAAAAAATGGCAGAAATACACAACTAACGAACAATTATGATTGAAAGTAAAGCATAAAGGAATTCAAGTATGAAAATTTTAACTTAATAAGGAATTATTATTTTACTTTCTGTTCACTCTTCTTACAGAATGCCTTTCCAGAAATAATATTATTTTGAAGGACTGAAGGTAAAGGAAGCCAAAAAGACCATGTTCTTTACTGGGATTATTCCCTTTCCTTACATGTTTATGGAAGAAACATAAAAGCACAATAAATATTAATCTTTACATGTCATACAAGCAACAATGCAATAAGGAATGTTGAAGTTACTGTGAGTATTTTTGGCAGAACTGAACTCATCAGATGTAGAGATCTGTGTTTGCAAGTGCCTGGCACTTAGAAACACAAGCTGAACAAATACTACTAGAAAAATAACAAATATTATTCAAAAATTAAAAAAGAAAATAAAAAACAACCTTATTTTATTAAGCAAGAGAAAACACCAAATGATCTTCTACACAGTACTCAAGCAGTAAAAGGGGTTGTGGTCTATCCAATCATGTATTTAAAGATACTCTCTCCATAGAAACTGTAAACAATTTGCAGCTAGGTCTGGATGCAGCTGCTGCTGCCTTTCTTGTCTCCTTGGTAGCTACTACAGATGAAAGAAAAACAAAAACAGCACAACGTTATTTGTCCTATCATGTTCTGGGATAACTAAGGATGAACAAAGTGGATTTCAAGTGCTGACAAATTCAACCTCCTCCAGAAATTATTCCTCTGCCTATTTTACTGCTACTTATTAGTGGGTCAGATTGTCTAAACTGCTTTCTGTTTATCTACCCCTTACTGTGCTTTTATCCCAGGTGAGCACACCTCATTTTCTTTTATTGTGTCATTTAAAGGGTCACTTTTCCCTTCGTGTGCTCTGTATAGGTATAGGTACTTACCTGCACATGGTAACACTCCTAAATGATCAGAGACTCACAAATAAAACATAGTTCATAAACAGCTTCTGAAAAGTCAAGAACTGACTTACAAAATTACCTGACTCCAGCAATTAGAACCCACATGACTGAGAATCTGGAATTATACTTTCAAAATTTCCTACTCATGATGTATCCACCATACCCATTAATGCATCCTGCATGTGCAAAGTCTTCCCATGCATGAGGAAAGTAAGCCAGAAGTCACACAAAGAGCAACTTTAAGTGTGGGTCTTGTGGACCAGCTCTGCTGTAGTACCACAAGACCCGTGGTTTGCACCAAGATCCACATATATTTATATTCATAACAATTAGATAAAATGAGAGATTTAGAACTGCATGGCCAGAAAAATCCACTTTTACATAGTTTGATTGTTGGATTTAATGTTAGCATTTTATTTCCCTTAAATTACATTAAAGTTATACAGCAAAATTGCCTTCAGATAATTCAGATCAATTATATTTCCATTTGTGTGGTTTTGTAAAAAAATTATTCCCTGCATAAGATGAAAATTTCTTTTAAACAGAAGTTCTGTGTTTCCAAAGCAGTACAAGTAGATTCACAAGTTCTTGCAGTCAATGTAAAATATCCTGTTAATGTTGCAGGAGATGGCAGTCCTGGTAACAAAAAAAAAAAAAAAAAAAAAAAAAAAAAAAAAAAAAAAAAAAAAAAAAAAAAAAATTTAACCAAAGGTGTTTTTTACATCTCTTTCCATCTCTGAGTTTCAAGTTTGCAGTACAGCATCAGTATCAGTCAAGCTCCAATGAGTGCCACTATATTTGCTGCAGCTTGTCCCTGGCCCTGCAGTTCTCTGTGTTGGAAGAATGGCTATTGCTTCCAGTCCACATGCCCTCCTGCCAGAGGAAATGGAGGAGAGAGAATTGCATGTACATAGGTAAGATTTGCCTCCAAATAGAACTGGGGTATTGCCAGGTTGCTCACCAGGACTTTGGTGTAAGAAGTTCTTCAGTGACTTGTCATAGAAGCATAGAATGGCCTGGGTTGAAATGAACTTTAAAGATCATCTGGTTTCAACACCCCTGCCATAGGCAGGGACACCATCCACTAGACCAAATTGCTCAGAGCCCCATCCAACCTGGCCTTGAAAATTCCACAGATGGGGCATCCACACCGTATGTGGCCAACCACTTCCAGTGCCTCACCATCCTCACAGTAAAGAATTTCTTCCTAACATCTGATTTAAACCTACTCTTTATAAGTTGGAAGCCATCCTCCTGTCACTACATGCCCTTGTAAATAGTGCCTCTTCATCTCTCTTGTAGGTTCCCTTCAAATGCTGGAGGATCGTTATCTGGTCACTCCAAAGGCTACTCCAGGCTGAACAATCCCAATTCTCCCAGCCTTTCCTCACAGCAGTGCTGCTCCATCCCTCTGATCACCTTGGTGCCTCTCCTCTGGACTTCCTCTGACAGATCCATGTTCTTCCTGTGCTGGGGACCCCAGAGCTGGATGCAGCCCTGCAGGTTTCTTGAGAGCGGTGTAGAGGGGCAGGATCCCTTCCCTCGCCCTGCTGGTCACCCCTCTTTGGTTTCAGCCCAGGGACGTGATTGCCTTTCTGGGCTGTGAGCGTGCATTGCTGGGTCCTGTCCAGCCTCCCATCCCCAGTCAATGTCTGCACATCCACGAGAACTACATGTGGCAAAAAACTAGTCTGCAAGAACAAGAGCATCTGAGCTGACACAACACTGACCTTGCCCAAAACTATGCTTACCAGAACACTGTGTTTTAGCAATGTAGGCCAGCCTGACAGGTTTTTTCAGTGCTTCTTCACCACCTGTTTGAACAATTCTTCAACAAATCAGTCAAAGGAGGTTAAAGAAAGAGACTGACCTCCAGCAAATCAATTAGATCATAAATGAAAACCCTTTTGTAGTCTTCTTAAAAATAATAATAAAAAACCTGACTAAGTAAAATACAGTTTACCTTTAATAAAACTACCACAAAGTAATTGTATTGTATAAGAAAGGATATATCAATGCCCATATTCTTAGATTTTCTATAATAGCCAAAGTCACAATGATCCATGTGCCTTGAAACAGGTTAGTTATTTCTTATTTTAGAAGAATAAAGAAGAATAATTTAAATTTAATTATCCTTTTAAACTGCTATAAAACATGGATTTAGCCTTCCAAGAAATCACTTTTTTTAATTTAATCTTTGAATAGAGTGATAATGCTGCTATAAGATGGCTAATTATTTAAGAACATGGTACCTATTATGGCTTAGTGTGGACAGTAATCACCCCACCAATGTGTAGAGCTTTTGGAATTTGACCCATGCGAGGGACACGTGTCCATGCATTAAATCCTAACCTCCGTTACTGCCAGTGTCATAGCTGCTGGGTCAGTCTGTGCCTACTTCCAGAGCCTGAATCCCCAGAATCTAATTGCTAAAAAACCTTCAGGATGAACTGCTAACAACTAGAGTGGGTGAAAAATTAATATCAGATCTGCTAAGAGCATTTGTGCCAAATCTAAACTAAACTTATATAATATCCCTGGGGTTCAAAGCCTTTGGCTTTGAGTTATTCTGGTATGTTTCAGCTTTTTGAGCTTTGGAGATGAAAGTGTCAAAATATCACAAGTCAGCTTCCTCATATGAGATTTTCCATGGAATTTTGCAGACATAAGAGGTTCAGGAAATTTAGGAAAGTTTCAATTAAGAGTATAGCTTGCCTTTGCTCACCCTACTGTATTTGTTAGATGTGAACAACACATACAGGCATACACACATGTGAAGGGGCTTCTTAGGTATTTAGTGCCATCAGAAATGTTCCCTGTCTCAGATCAATGAAAATCAGAGTTTTATATTACCTGGGAGGAAACATATCAACAGCAATATTTGAAGTGGGGTTGGTCTATATCTGAGGAAAACAGTTAAATATAAACTGGTTTAAAATATGGTGGGATTTATTCCTTAGGTTTCTTTAAGATTCAGGTTGAGAATGTAAACTGGCATAGTACTAAAGATTTTGTCTAACCAGAATGAAAGTACAATGGATTTTGAATACCAAGAAGCCTTTTCTAAGGCAAAACACATAGAAAATATGCAAAAACATTGCCTCGATGATAATAAGAAATAACAAAGAAATAATTGAATAAATAATAGAGTCCCATTAAAAACAACTTATATTGAAACAGCTTTTATAATGACCAAGAGTTCATTTGGAAGTAATGAATAATTGCTTGGCTTCAGCACAGTCAATGACAAAATCTGTATCTATGTCAGCAGAGTCATAACTTAAATGTATATGTAGTGAGTATAATTAGGGTCTGTACTCCTCCTGCCTTTCTTAGCTGAAAATTGGTAACCTGTTGGTATCCTGTTGGTTTCATTTTCCCCTCATCAAGGCAAAAACAAATTCCTGACTTTTAACCCAACTATCACCAATAATTCTAACATACTGGGTGAGAACTGAATTGATTCTGAGAGGGTTGATTTGAAATACAGAAGAGCTGCATTTGATGACCAGAGAACTCCCTATTGCTACTAGTAAATGAAAAATGGATTAATGTTCCAAAGATAATAAATACCACATTTTCTAGATTTCTGTACTATCCTATATTTCCAGCCCAATTAGTAGAATAAGACTACTGAAATTATTTCATTTCCAAACAGGTTGCTTAAGCTTTCAGATTCTATGGATGCATGTAGATGCACTGCTATCGATGGACATAATTTCTAGTTTGCTGTTTCAGATTAGTCCCAACCTTTCCATATAAATTTCCTTGTACCTTGTTTCTCCACCTGTACAACAGAAAGAGCATTTCCTTACTCAATAAAGCTACTAGAAATATAAATTAGTGTATCTGAGATGCATGATGCTGTGATGATTACAACTGTATATGAAAGCAGAGAATTTTTTTTTTTTTTTTAATCTAAATTGCTGGCAAAAAGACTAAAAGAGAACAAAGGCACTAAAGTTTAGATCCAAGTTCTCTGGTCTGTTTGTCACCTTTGGCTATGATCTTAGAGTCCATGAATGTAGGGAGGAGATACTTATATATTGCAAGGGATGAGCTATCCTGATTATCACTCAAAGTAGTACCCATGTCTGAAATGCTGTTCTCAGTGTCAATACAGGAAGGGATTTATGGGATTATGTATTTCTTTTCAGAGAAATTTCTTTCTCCGAAAATAACTTCTAAAAATCCAAGTATTATGCATGAGAATTTTCTCCATAAGACAGTACAAATACACTCCTAAACACTTCTAAATCTTTAGATACTGAGAGAGCTAGGGAGTGACTTTATAAGGCTATGTGTAAGTAGGATAAATGGGAAAGACTTTAAACTGAAAGAGGGTAGGTTTGGATCAGATATTAGGAAGAAACACATTACTGTGGCAATGGTGAGACGCTGGAACAGCGCAGAGAATTTGTGGATTTCTCATCCCTGGAATTGTTCAGGGCAAGGCTGAACGGCTCTAAGATATCTGATCTAGTGGAAGATATCCTTGCCCATGGTAGTGGGGTTGGAAGTAGATGATCTCTCAGTTCCCTTCCAGCCCAAACCATTCCAGTTTTTTATAAACCAAGACTCTTAGTCTCCATGATATTGGAATATGGAGCCTTTTTTTCAGACATCTTTAGTTCTTCTAAACATAAAATATAACTTTCTCAAAGGGATCTCATGGTTCTAACAAATGTTGAAATTTTATTTTAGTCTTTCTGCCTCTGACAGAGGTCACAAATCATTCATAAAAGTGTGATTTGAATAAATAAAATTGATTTTAAAATAAACTAAAACACCAACTAAAAGAAAACCACATTATAGAATATATTCCACGAGTTACCGCCAGCACCACTTAAGAGATCTGAATCATATATCTGTATGTTCTGGCAAATAGAAATGCACTGCAGATCAGATCAAATTTTCATTTCCAGTTACCTAGCTGGGAAATACAGTCTCATGCACATATCTACTCTCAGGGGAAATATCTTGTATATACAATACAATATTAGATGCCTTAAAGGAAGAAATAGTAGATTAATCAACCTCTAATCCACTATCACTCCAAAGGACTTCTTTGACATTTTATCTAGCCTCCATCACAAGCTGTGTACAGTTGAGACTGTTGTCTTTTCAAGTGCATTTTTAATGTAATTTTTTCAATAAAATGTATGAAAAATATATTCCTCAGGAAAAAAAGCATTAGAAATAGTCATCACAGGGAAGAAGAAAGACCTCATTGAAATAGATTGCACTTTACTAATCGATTTAGAGCAGAGGATGGGTCGCAGTAGACATAACATATTTACGTAACTATGGAAATTAAATAATCCCTTTCTTTTCTCCCTAAAATTTGGTGGGAAGACAGACTGTCTCTTCTGGAAGGATAAAACAGAAGTCACTGTAAAGGGGAAAATAAATATGGTCTGGACTTCTGGAAGATTTGAAGGAAATAATTAAGAAAGATAGAATACTCTACTACAGAATATAAGTGACAAGTACAAAGCCTGAAACTTGAATACAGTCTTGACAGGAGAGGAAACAATCCTGAAGTGAGAAGGAAAGAAAGACCTTTCTGATCTAATTCTAGGCAAGTAAGATAAACACATCTTTTATTTCTTCACCCATTATTTCTACAACTCCTGTGACTGAGCTATCTGCTTCTGACGTTATAAATAAATGCCTATTTTTTCAACTTGTTATGAATTAAGAATAATTTTCAAAAAAAGAAAACCTGAAACAAACCAATGCACCTCTCAAGAAGTTTCAAAAGTACATAGCAAATTTTGTTGACATGGTAACAAAGCAGGCCCCCATTTGAGCTTCAAAACCAGAGTAGAGGGTCAGCAACAGAGGGGTCAGGAGGTTCCCAGCTGTCTTCAGGTGGTGGCTGGGGGGATGCTGAAGGATATCCAGCAATTAATGACACATTGAGATACATAAATGTTAAATCTCAAGAGTAATAAACTTTAAATAACATCTGAGAGTGAGACAGAAATAAGGACAAATATATTTTTCAAGCATATAGCAGCACTGGCAGTTTTGTGTGTGTTAATTACAGACATCAGTTTCTAGCAAAAGACATGGATTATCCACTGTAATACATGGCTCTAAAAATGAAGAACTTTAAGATCAGGAAGAGTATCACCGTGAGCCTAGCTAGATAAGGACACTCGGGAGACAGAGGTCTGGGTTCAACCAGAGCAGCAGGCAGGAGAGCCTTTTAGTTTATTCTTCCTATTATATACCTCTAGCAAGGTGACCATGGATTGGAGGGTGGTTATTCCACCTCTCACCCACATTGGTCAAGGAGGCTGTCATTCAACCTCCCCTTCTCTTGGAGAAGGAATCCATAACAAGGGCAGTATTTACAAAACACAGTCTATTGTTTACATTTACGAGCGTGAGAAGCTGCACACTTCTGCTTTAGTATGAATGCTCAGCAAACCGGGAAAACTCATGGCAACAGAAGAGGAAAAAAAGTCAGAATATTTCTAGGAGAATGATTTCATAGAGAAACTGAGGTTGCTGCAGTCTTACTTCATTGTTTCTTAGCTCACTCATACCATTCAGATGGTAGAGAACTGCAGACAACCCCTTTTACACTACTGACAACTCCAAAGATTCCAGAACCACAAAATAAGCATAGAAATTATGAGATTGACTGTAAAGCCCTGAGATTTTTAAAAATATTTGGGTACCTATGTCTTTTTTCTTTGGAGGCATTAAGCCTCACTTGAACCATACAAATTCTTCAGCATGACCAGAATGAAATGAAATCTGAGCATTTCAAACAAACACAGGAGCTGGCTTTACCCAGAATCCACTAAGTATCACAAGGCACATCATAAAATTTACAGACATCAGCAAACAGGATTTTTAAAGCAGTCATGTGTTCACAGAAACTCCAAGCCATGATGAATTCCTTTCTTCCCTTGATAGTCTGTTCTAGTGGCTAATTACACTTATAAAAGTTGCAGTTTCTTTTTATTTTTCATCTTGATACTTTTTTTAACTCAGCTGCCAGCCAAGAAAGGTCTTGTCATGGCTTCATCGTTTTAAGTCCCTAGTATTGAGAACCACTTCTATTCTGATGAAAAAACACTAAACTTTAGAAATATCCTTGGTGTTTTTGTGAGCTTTACACTTTTGTTTGCCAGGAGACAGCTGTCTTGCAATGGACTGAAAGAGGGAAGGTATTGCATGCAGACACAAAGGCAGCCTTGCCAGTTTTTTTTCTTGCCAGTTGAACATGAGTCAGCAGTGCCCTGGCAGCCAGGAGGGCCGAGCGTGTCCTGGGAGACATCAGGAACAGCAGCACCAGTGGGATTGTCCTGCTCTGCTCTGCACTGGGGCAGCCTCGCCTTCAATACTGTGTGCAGTTTTGGGTGCCATAATATAGGAAAGACGTTAAACTATCAGAACTCTCTGATAGTCTTTCTCCAAAAGAACATGGTGGAGAGCCTTGAGGGGAAGCTGTATGAGGAGCAGCTAAGGTCACTTGGTCTGTTCATCCTGGAGGAGAGTGAGGGGAGACCTTATTACAGTCTATATCTTCTTCATAAGGGAGAGTGGAGAGTGGAGCCACAGGCACTGGTCTCTTCTCTGTGGTGACCAGGTGACAATGACAGGACCTGCAGGAATGGTCTAAAGTTTTCTAGGCAGGTTTAGGTTGGATATTAGAAAAAGGTTCTTTACCCAGAGGGTGTCTGGGCACTGTAACAGCTCCTCAGGGAAGTGCTCACAGCACCAGCCTGACAGAGCTCAAGAAGTGTTTGGACAATGCTCTTGGGCACATGCTGTGACTCTTGGGGATGGTGCAGTGCAGGACCAGGAGCTGGACTTGATGATCCTGATGGGTCCTTCCAACTCAGCTTTTCCTGTGATTCCTTGATTTTCTTCTGGTGAAACACACAGATGCAGAGCATGAGTCTGACCACAGCTCATCAAATGGAGTCATCCACATGCATAGGCAACATATGCACCTCTGAACCACAAGTGGTCTAAGCAATGAATAAGCAGGATGTTATTCAGTACAATTTTCAATATATTCCAAACTTTTAACCCTCTTTTGATTTCTTCTTCCACGGATCACAACCTTAATAATAAATAGCAGCTGCAGTAATTTCAGTTTCATATGAGTGAATATTTAACCCAACTCTTCAAAAAGCAAACCACAAACCCCTCAGAAAAGCAAAATATTGCTATCTTATCTTATCTATCTTATCTTTGTATGATATTCAGATATTACCATAAAATATCACTTAACCATTCATTTTAAAAAGTCCCTGTAATGCTAGTTTTATTTTTTTAATATAATTTATTAGTAGTACCTTCCATATCCAGAGGAGGAAGATACGAGAACTCCTCTGTTGGTCATCCAAATGGTTGTATAAAATAGTTATTCACACTTTTCACTCCGTTCCCACATTTAAAAAGAATGGTAGTTCACAGGACTATCTTGCCTGAAAGCATTTGGGAAGGAGGTATCCGCTTTTCTTGTTATTAGCCCAGACGTTTTGTTAAGGATTTAGAAGATATCACGGTGTGGTTTGTGTTCAGCTATTTTTTGTGTGGTTATTCCTTTATCAGGACTTCAAATACGTCAATGAAAGACATAGTTTCTTGTCAGGAAGTCTAAAGGAACAGTAGGAACAGGAACACACTAAAAGTTTCTTACCAACACATTATGTTTCATCCTTGAATAAAGTCTGAATACCAAATATTCCAGTTTGTTTAATAGAAGGATAAGTTTTACAGCTGTGGATCCTCAAAAGGCACACGGAGTTCCTGAAATGTTTGTATGTAAATGTAAAGTAAAATTGATTAATATAGAGGATAAGGGTCATCTGAGTTTCAGTTTGGGATTTTTGAGGGGGTTTTGTTGTTGTTTTGGGTTTTTTCTTAATTAATTTTTTTATACAATAAAAACTGAAAGGATTTCTGGAGTTTACATGTCGATACTATGGTGTGCGAACTATAAGAGGAAAAAATCTTTCAGTACTTGTGATACATTTTAGGACAAAGGGAAAACCAAGCATCTGAGAAAAAACATGCATTTACAATATTTTTGCCTTTGTTTTCCAGAAGAAAAAATATTCAGGAAAAAAAAAAAATTAAGTAGCATCTTCCAGGGGATTAAACAGTATCTAGTCAAAACCAAAAAGAAGCCAAACATACTAAAATGATACAAAGAATCTGAAAGTGTAATTCAGCAACTAATTTAGCTATGAAATCTTTTCTAGGATATAAATTTAACTATTGCTTTAGTCTCTTTCATCGGGAACATTCGTTATTCGGAACACCAAGATTAAAGGACAAAATTTCTAATCCAATTTGTAGATATAAGTTTATTGCTTCTGGTTCTACTTTAATTAGGTGATAGATGTATAGAGGTTATGACCATGACACATTTTTCCTGAAAGCCACAAAAAACCAAAGTCATAAAATGTAACAGAGTTGAATCCTTCGATCTATTAAAATCTAACACATTGACATTTGTCATCTTGTATAGTTATGTACAAATACTTCTATCTTATGAAACAAGATAACTTTTATTTTGACTACCATATTCAGATTTTTTCAGGTTCATCAGTCTATCAAACCACATGCCTGGGAGATATCTCATATGAAGTCCAGCTCCTAAGAAGGAGTTACGTGCTCATCAGCAGGTCTCAATGGTACCAGGTGTAAATATAGGTAAAGGAACAAATCTCCAGGTAGCATTTAGAAAGAAAGAGAATACAAATCACAATTAGTTATAGACCGGTCATCCGAACACGTCCCCAGTTTCAGCTTTTTTCCCACAGGCCACCATATTCCTCTGTAATTATGAAAACATTGTTATTGCATGTTTAAATTCCATGGCAATGATGCTGTGAATTTACTATTCTGGCAGTCCATAATACCATCATTGCATTTACAAATATCTGACAATATAAGTAGGAATTCCAAAATTTGTTTTTCTTCAATGCAGTGACCCATTAAAACCTTTCAGAAAATTAACGCTAACTGTATTCTTTGAGAAATTGTACAATAATTACTTCACAGGTAGAAAATGTATTATTATTATTCTCTTCCTTCAACTATTATTTTGGGCAATTACCTCTCCTCCAGATAAGCTTTTTAAAATGAGACATATATGAGAAACTAAATTCAGAAGAAAACATACAATGTTTATATTTTAAAGGAGGAAAGCACATGCTTGTATTCTCTGTGAATACATTGGGATGTATATGAACTCAAAATTATTTAGGAATCAAGTTTTAGGAAACTATTATTCAATATTTTTGCCTCAAAAGATGTAACAGCTGAAAACAGAGAGATTTACATAACATCAGCATGTATAGGTATATAAATATATAAATGCAAATATATATTTACATACCATCAGGTATGTATAGGTATCTGTCTTTTATTGCTGTTTCTTTTCTAGATTCTAACACTCCATTAGACTTACACCTCTGTGACTTGTACTGCCGTCTTATAATCTTAATGGCTGTCAGGAATTTCTGCTCTTTTGAGCTGTTTTATCATTACCAGTATCCTGTAGATTTTGGGTAACTCGGTGAATGCCGTGTTGAAGAGGTTATTTTCTCCTAACATTATCAGTATCAAAGAGAGACACACTGTCCATGCAGAATTTAGGGTTTTAGAAGACTGTTTTATTATAATTCGTCATTGAGAAGCTATGTGTGTCTTCATATGGATAACCTGATTTGGGAAACAGCAAAAATTGCAGACATATTCCTATTTGATCCTCCAGGAGCACTGAGAAATGTGTCTAGTTGAGGCATATGGTCAGTCTCTCTGACCCTATGCTTAAGGAGGTTATTTTAGACACGGGGCACAGTCCCTAGGCACTCAGTTATATTTCTGCCTGTATAAACATTTACAATGGCTGCATGCTCAGGGAGGGGAGATAAGTCTGTATCATGCTCTGCAGCATGATGTGGAGCTACACAAAACAGCTTTGAAAATGCTGGCAGGTCTACACAAGGATGGCTTACTGTGAATTCTTCTCTGCCAGCTGAATGCATGGACCAGTTCAAGGAGAAGCTAGATGAGGCTGTAATGCAATATAAGAGAGGCTACAAAGAGACCATAAGAGCATCACCATAAATGCTCTTCACCAGTTCAGTAATGTAGAGTCATGAAAAGATACTAGTTTTTGTCCCAGAGGCAAGACAGCCGCCTCTGTCATAGTAATGTTCTTGGGAATTAGTCCTTCTTTCCTAAAGCATTTTAGCTTCATTATAATCAGATTGCTTAATGTTGCACCCTTTTTACCATGTCTGTTTTAACTAAGGCAACATATGGTTGCCTAACAGCAGCCAGCTCTGTAGCTTCCTGAATTAGAGATCTGGTGTCTAAGTCAGAGCAGCCCTTTAATTCAAACGAACTCCAAACAAGTTCAGACATTACTCCCATCTCTTCTCTGCCTCTTTTTAAGGACTCTTTCTTTGGTGCACTTTCTTTCTCTCTGTTTCATATTTGGGATTGGTAGTGTCTCTGATGGCATCCGATGTCCAAACTCATTTTATCTCTTTAGTATTCAATATGATCAATACTGACTGTGCCTAGTCACAAATATCCTTGTTCAATAAAGGCAGCACCATGTCTTTTGTAGAGAAGGAACCTCCAGAATCCAAGCAGAAAAAGTTTATTTTTTAACATAGGTAACGGTTCTCTTTCTGGCCACTGAAATATTGATAAGATATGGAGAAAGACCCACACGTTGCTTAATCAGACTTTTTCAGTTCAGAAGCCACCCTCTTGAGCTTGGAATTTGCCTGGAAGTTGAGGTCTGTAATAAATGATGTAAATTCATGCCCTCCCTTCACTAATTATGATTTAGGACTGACTTGAGACATAGGCAAACTCTGGAGAGCGGAATGAGTCAGCAGAATTATCCCCCAGGCATGGGGGTGGGTAAGGTCCCACCTGTGGCCGGTGAGCTCTGTGCCCAAACCCTTCTGCTGTTTTTTGGGACACAGCAGAGCCCCATGGCCTCAGCCTCAGCACTGCAACAACACAGAGTCCCCAGGGAGATAAAACCACAGTCCTGAGCCTCCAACCCTGCACTGGCAGTCCTACAGGAGAGGCAGGCCTGAAGAGCAGCTCCTGGGAGAGGCTGTCTTCCCCCTGATTGTGGCTGGTGGGGTCATCAGAGACTGGCACAGGCACAGGAGGACACAGACCAGAATGAAGTGCAGAGACAAGACAATAAATATTCCCTACTTGAGATGAGTCATATATTTAATTCTTGCACACAGAGTGACTTTAGGAGAATATTATCTTGTCCCACTGGGCAACCACAGGCTCAACACAGGAACAGTTGAGAAGAACAGGCCTTCGCCATAACCATGACTGTATTTAACAATCCCCAAGACAGCATTATTTTAACTCATCTTAGGAACAAGAAAATTGAATTTCATTATATTGAGATATCTTAGACTGATCTTGGCTGATCCCAACTGGATTAACTGATCACAACTAGATTGATCCCACTTAACTTGAAGTACTTCACTGTGGCATATAATTTTTGAGGGTAGTCTGACCCCATTACATTCAATGGGATCAGAGAAAATGGGCTAAAATTGACTTCTGGAAATAATATTATCTCTGTTCATTACAAAGTGCATTTGACCCTGAATTAGGCACCTTCATCTTGTGTCTGAAGCTAACAGGGAATGAATCACTCTTCTGTAAGTGAAGATATCAAGTCCAATCAAGATTACAGTCTTACAGTCTTAATATTTATCCAAGACATTTGCTGCATCAGTTCTGTGTTGAACAGAGTCTAGGGTTTACTGCATGGGTTCATCCGATGCAGCAAACTAGGAGAGTTTCATAAAAGTCATGTAATTAATTGCCAGCACCACAGGTAGATTTAAAGACTGGGTTTTAATTCATGTATACCTTCGCCTTCTGAGTCCCTACCATCAAATACACTTTTAGAGACTCACAGTAATTCCAAAGGAAAAGTACTTCCTGAAACCGTTTTTCAGACATTCAACTCCCATTCCCTGAGGAATTTTCTCTTTAGATATTTTATACAGCATTTCTGTTCAGAGCTTTTGTTGCACACCCAGCAGAATGGATATATTCACAATTAATTTTTTTTGCATCAGCAGAACACTGAGCACAAACTGCTTTGCAGGCTGGTTGGGAAAATCACCGCTTCTGTTTGCTATACTGCTTTAGTGTGGGACATCTAAGTCCTTTTCATCCAGGAGTGGTAAAAACCAGCGCAAACAGATGATAAAGAAAAATCATTGTGGTGGAATAAAACACAAGAAAGAAAAGAAATGACACCAGTTGGTTAGAATTCAAAGATTTGTTTATATATTAATGTTATTCTACTCATTTTTAACACTGCAAAGCAATTAAACTCGTTATCCAAAAAGCAGTATTGAATAAAACTAAATACTTCCATTCACTCTCAAGCCCTTATTTTCCTGAGACATCAATCAGGGGCTAGCAATGCCTCTGTTCTAAAAACATAGACAAATAATGTATTTTAAATACTAATTCTGATGTGTGCACCCATTTGACAAGAATACAATCTTCTAAGGAGAGAAAAATACAATCTAAAGAAGATTTCATATTAGAATCTTGTATATAAAGGTTATTAAATATATTAATATATTTCTATATTAATTCAGAAAAACAACATTTTACCTTGCTTTATTTGCTATCACCTATAGCAATTTTTATATACAAAAATTTTCAGGAAAGAATTGCTCAAAATATAGGAAGAATATGCTTGAAAGCATGTTGTCTGTATTAGGTAAACACAATATCTTGGGCAGAATTTGATTAAAATATGAGGGGAAAGGTAGTGAGTTTATCTGGAGTTTCCCCACCTCTTGCAGAAGACTCTAAAAGGCTTTCTTTATCCTAAGATAAATTCTAAGGTTAAAGCAGAAAGTGAATGATGTTCTATAGTCTGAATAATCCAGAAGGTCAAGATAGATGATAAGAATGGTTCTTCACTGATCTTTTTAAATAGATTATCAGTTTAGTGATCGCCAGTGATCAAATCTGGCTTTGAGCTTTATCTTAGAGACAAATTTACAACATTGTGCTAATTCCAGCTAAAAGCCTCAGATACCTCTACAAGGAAAAGCAACTTCTGTGAGTTAACACTTTGATGTATTTCCATTTTACTTGGAGCCTTCAATACAAGTATCACCTTCTTCAGCTCATGTAGAATTTCTAGGTCTTTTCCAGTGGTGGACACATCTTCCAAAAATGCAGACTATGGGAGAAAAACTTCAGTCTTTCTCAAAAGCGGGTAAATGACCTAGATATTGCAGTTAGAAAATGAAAGGTACAAAGTATCGCTTTCCATGAGACACAAATAAGATAATATGATGCCACTTTAATTTGCAGACAATCGAGATATAAATTTTAGAAAGATGAAATTCTGCGGCAAGGAGAAATGATTTCTGAAAATGCCATACTATCAGAAATAGTACAGAGCTTTAGGAAATATAAATAAGAAGCAGGCTTTTGTGTCTTTATGATGTTACATAATTGAAAGATCATTTGATAGCACGGCAGTGAAACTTCTTAGCATATTGGAACAAGAAATTTAACAATTTCAGGTGTTGATCATTGGAGCATAAGGTACTTCTTGCTGTCTTATGAACCAGGAAAGGAATACAGCATTCACGCTATCTTACCCCAAGATATAGTCAGAGAGGATCTTGTCAGACAAAAGGTGAAAACTCAAGAAAAAAGGCAGGCACATTTTTCTTCATAATGTTTGTCACAACATATTTACATCTGGAAAGAGATGGAAGATGTCTTGTCTGGAGCTATTCAGAGTAATCTGCCAAATTCACACTGGCATAATTCCAGATACCATGTTTAAGTTTTGTCACAGATAAATTTTGTCTAATAGGAAGCATAATATTTCTAGTGATGAAGCCTCAAGGCAACAGAGTAGGAGTACTAATCATCTCTATCTGAAGGTGTTTGCTAAAAAAAAATCGCATTTAACAGATGCTTCAGCTTCCACACTCCTGGTTCAATGCTGCTGAGAAGTCATACATTATAAAAACATAAGTACTGCAAGGTTTGAGAAAAAAAGATTAGGCAGTGAGCTGTACTTTTGTGGCACATTATTAACCTAGAGTAAGAGGAAGGCAGGCAAATGACACTCTAAAACCCAGCAGTATTTTCTAACTTGTCAAATATGGTCAAACTTAATATTGTTCTTTACAACATAGTGAGCAACACTCAAGCTGTGATGACACTCCCTATGTATTTTGACTACACATCTTTAATGATTTACTGGTAGAATATATTTAGGTTAGCTGGTTTAAATGGAGAAAGAACAAATCGAATGGTTATTTGTGGGATAATATCTTTAGCTTTCATTATGTTACAAGGAAATGCCTAAATATTTAAAATAGTCTAAACTACTTCGTGTAAGTTCTAAAAATCTAAGTTCCATTTTTTGAATAATTCAAGCTCTAGGAAACTAAATTTCTTGTTAACACTGCTGACTTGGCTTTTCCATAACTAGATGGCTTTTGAAACTACACTAAGGTGGTCTTTTGAAAATAGGAAGGGCTTGTTCCAAGATCAACTTCCAGCAGAAGTTCAGTGCCATCATTTGGAAACTGAGCACTTTGAGTACTAATTAGAAATATGCAGAGTTGAAACCCAAAACTACCCTATTCTAAAAACAAAACTGTTATACCAATGATATATCCTACAGATTTTACATATCATGCCCTATCTGCCTTCTCCATCTAATCATAACTAATATTTCAAAGGCACATCCTCAAAAACTACTTTTTTTAAAAGGCATCTATTACACATATAGAGAGAGGGAGGGAGCAAGAAGTATTATACTTGCTGATCCTGTTCCACCAAGGTTGCATCTTCCTTGCTCCAACCTTTCTGCATGGTCTCTGGGACTTGTGCTTCCAGAGGGGTGGTCTTACCAGGAAAGACTGAGGCAAAAAGGCATTCATCACCTCAGCCTTTTCCAAATCCTATGTAGCCAGGTCACCCATCTCATAGTACACTGGGCCCACATTGTCCATAGTCTTCTTTTGTGTACTTATAGAAAGCTTTCTTGTAGCTTTTAATACCTCTTGACAGATTCAATTACATTTGGGTTTTGACTTCCTTAAAACCATCTCTGCTCGCTAAGACCATATCCATGTATTCCTCACAGATTACCCATTCTTGCTTTCACTCTCTGTGTGCTTCATTTTTGTTTTATAGTTTGGCCAGGAACTTCTTGTTCATCTGCAAAAGTCTCCTGGCATTTTTGTCTGACTTCCTGCTCATTGAGTACAACAGAAAATCCTTTAATATTAGCCAGCTTTCTTTTCTTAGGCCCTTATTAGGACCTTATCCCATGTGACTCTTTCAAAAAAGTTTTTGAAGCCAAATTCTGCCCTTCTGAAGTCCAGGGCTATGAGCTTGATTTTTACCTTCCCCTCTCCCTTCAGAGCACCCCGAACTCCACCAGTTTTTGGTTACTGCAGGCAAAGTCACCTTTGACACACAAGATGTTCAGTAGAGCACCTCACCTTATTGGCTTCTCTGTAATTTGGGTCAGGAATATGTATTATTTACTGGACTTGCTGTGCTTTGCTTCCTCACATCATTAATACATTTTCCCAGTATATATGACTACTGGGGAGGAGAGAATGGGTCTGGTTCTATTTCACAAGTTGGAGAAGAAACATATTTATCTTTTGTGGCTCACAAGAATGCTCTAGAACAGTACATGATGAAGGAAAAGTTCAAATGCTACCAATGCAACTTATGAGCAAGTAAACAGGAAAGTCCTAAGAGTGTCTCTCTGAATTGTAAATGAAGAGGAAAACCTAAGTAGAATATTTGCTTCCTTCAAAGAATCAGCTTTGAAATAATTACTGTACAGGCTGTCAGTTAGAAGACATAATTTGTTTTCCCATCTTTCTATTTTTCTGAAATGTGTAGGCATTAATTGAACTAGAAAGGGCCTCTAAAGCCTCATGTTGCTATATAATGTTTTACAATCAAGGTTTCACATTTTAACTTTTTCTCAAAACACTGTTGATCATAAAAGAGATATCTTTCTGCTTTTAGCACTTAGTTTTCATTTCCTTCCACCTAATGCCAGCAATAACTAGTGTTTCAGCAGCTTATTATTCATTAAATGCTCATTTAAAACACATTTCCTTCTGTATACTTTGGACTCTAAATAGTGTTTTGATACCTAGAGCCTTTTATAGTATAAGCCTTTTCTTTTTCAAATACAATCTAGTCTGATTTTTTAAAACAAGGGGGGGTTTATTAACTTTATTTTATTTGTAAAATTTCCAGGCTTAGTTTTAGTTAAAAAACTTAATGGAAAGTATAAAAATATTGCTTGCTCCCCAATCCAACAAAAGTAGGGGAAGAAATGATCCTATTAAAAAACCTCATAAATAGGGTATTCCAGTGCACTTTCACTAGACACTCCAAGTCTGCCAGAAATAAGCTCAAAATATTTCTGATTTGAAGTTGTAATCCAGATTCTATAGAGCCTTGGACCTGTGCCCAATGGACCATCACACTATTTTTGAAAAAATAAAGTATGAATACACTTTGATAAACTATTTCTTTTCAAGATGGCATGAAATTGGGTTCATCAACCACCCAGTTTTAGGCACACATTTTTACTGTGAGAGTTAAACAGGGTTTCTGCTCAAACCTCCTTTATACCAAGCAGGTTTGTCCAAAGAACAGTTCTGAACAAGAGCCTGTCTCTAGGAAGACACTGGAGAGACTGCCTGCACAAATAGCTCACAGACTTAGTTATGTAAAGTTGTGATCAAAATTACACCTTTTCCTGTTCCAAGCAGAAAACTAGAAATTCAGGAAAGGCCCTGGGTGTCCTGGTGGATTACAAATTGAGCAGGACTTAGCAAAGCATCCACTGCAGCAGCAAAGAGCCAGAGCCTCCTGGGCTGCGTTGTGTGTTGTCATACACCACTCCCTGACGGGAGCATGTGAAGAGACAGAGACAGACTCTTCCAGGAGATGCACAGTGACAGGACATGGGGCAGCAGAAGCAAGATGCAACCCCACAGTCTGAGAAGGTGCTAGAAAAAATTCACCCTCTGAGAGAAATCAGGCACTCAATCAAATTGCACCCAGCTGCTGTGTGATCTCCATCCTTGGAAATATTTCATTTTTTGCCTGGACAAAAGCCTTGAGTGGCCTTGTCTTGACTCCAAAATCATTCCTATTTTCACCAGGTAGCTAGACTTATTTACCTTAAAATGTCCTTTCCAACCTAAATAATTCTATGAGTCTATCAAAATGACAAAGAACCTAAAGCAAACATTTGCTGTATTGACTATGTTTTCAATCAAGCTATCGGCAAAATAAAGTCTACAAACATCCACAGAAAAAAATCTTCTTCTGAAATACTTTTTATCACAAAAGAATATGATTTTGCTCAGTTTGAAGAGCAGTAACATCTCTAAGAGTTTCCTTAGATACAAATGGTCAAAGCTGCCTAGAGTCCTGCTCCTGTTCCTCTCCATTTACAGTTCAGATACATTGCCAACCAAAACTCCTACGTATAGCCAAATACAAAACAGACTGAAAAGGCCAATAAAGGTCACCCAGTAACCCAGTCTTGTGGCCAGAGGAATGTGTTTGTGGGTGTGGCACACCATTATTAAAGTCTGATTTCCTTACTTTTACACTGATGTTGCTTTAACTTGCTTTGAAAGTGCCTTAGTCACTCACCCACATCAGAATGATAGGCGTAACAGATGCAAATTTGTACCCAGGAACACATGTTGCTGGTGATTAAAAAACACAGAACAGAAACTAATGTTAATGAATTCTGCATACCATAAATAGTGAATTACCCTTGCCACTACAAACATCCACAAAGGCAAACTTTGACAGAAAAGAGCATCAAAGAGAAACAATTAGGATATCCTTTCTAAAGAGGCATTACAAAAGGTTGTTCACACAAATCTATCAGTTACTCTTGACTTCTAACAGCACTGCATGGTACCAGACTCTGAAAAACACACTCCTGTCCACAGTCTAAAGCTTGCAACATCTGGGGAAGGACCACCAACATTACATAGCTCATCCCTTCCACACACCTGTTTACCAGTGAAGGTTCACAGCCTGAAGCACTCTGGCCACACACTGGATTCCCAAAACGTAAATGTATCAATCAAATCTTCTAAAAAGTATGCAACTTCTTGTCAGTGTACACTCTTCTAACACATGGAACAAATCAGCCTTCAGTATTTAAGTATTGTTGCTTGGAAACCACTATATAGAAAATCTTCTTAATTTCGGTAATATTGCTGACTTCGCCAAGCTTGTATCCATAAATGAATGAGCTTGAGTTCAGGGTATTTATCTAAGTCCCAAGTTTAAGTGTTGAATCCACTTGCTCTGTAGTCGTTGATATCCATACAAACTTCTTGGATATTTGTATCAATGTTTGAATAAATAAATACACTTTTTTTTCCCATTTTAATTAGGTGATCACAAATGCTGAGGGACTCAAAGGAGATACAAAGAAAGTGGGTGCACAGCATTCACTGAAGAACATTTTTGTCTGAGCCGTTTGCTTAAATTTTTCACCTTTTCATAGAAGTACAATGGAAATAATAGAAATATTTGAACAGCTCTTTCATATCCCATCTAAAATTATATGCTCTGGGGCAAAGGACTGAGATTACATTTGTATATCCACTACAAAAACCTAGTCGCAATATTAGAATCTCACTTCAGGTTTGATGACAGACTTCTCCAAAGTTCGTACATGCTGGACACTTGAACATCAGATAAATGATGACCTGTGACCTGCAGACTAATATTCTAATTTTATGCAAATTGTCAAGACACAAATGGAACCCTGGGAAGATATTTTAAATAGTGCATGAATTAGTGTTTAAAACACCCCAAAGCTTTCAAAATAATTTTAATTGCACTCAGAGGATTGTTATATTGTCATAAGACATAGCATCCTTACAGACATCTCAGACAAGTGTTGGCATAAGAGAGTTAGGAAATAACATACATATGTTCTCATAGTGTATTTACAAAAAATGTAGGGAGAACATATGGTAGACACTATCATGAATGTTACAGGGGGGAAAAATAAGTGCTATCAGCCTCATTCTCCCTTTCTGTTGAGAACTGCAAATAAAAGCAACATGAACAGAGTAACGCCGTAAGCGGCAAACCAGATATTGATGGATCAGAAAACGGCAAGACAACTACCATTCACTCAAAAGCCTTTGAAAAGCATTGGCTACAATGGTTATGAAAGACAAAATGGATCTTACTACTGGTTATACATGCCAGGAGGGTGACTGTTTTTTTAAAATAGACGTTTGGCTGAGTTAGGTACTGGCATGGTACTTCAAGAACCAGATATTCAAGACCACCTTTGCTGCTCAGTAAATAGAATTAAATTCTTAGTTTCAATCTGGAAATCAAATGAAATAAAATTGCCAAGATATTGGCACATCTTCATTGAAGACTAAAAGCTGGGTAGTTGTAAAAGAAGTCCTTTATTGCATGGTTATATCAGTCTCATGAAGGCAAAGTTATTAGAGTCCGTAGCAGTACACAGAAGCCTTGTAACAGAAAGTCTCTAAGTCCCAAGCAGAAGCAGCAGCCACAGCAGCATCGGTCTTTTCATGAGTCCTCTGTGTGTGTGTGTTCTCAGAGTAGTACATTTTTTATTCTATTTTTGGCCAATTAGGTATTCACATGGATTTTCTACATCCTTGCTGGACCAATCCTAAGTTAAGATTGATGTGTGACAATAGTCATAATTCTTACACAAGTTCAACGTGTATAACTCTATCTGTTCCATCTAGCAAGGCTACATTATTTTTGTTATGACTAGAATTTTACTAACTTTGCAAAAGGCAATGTTTCTGAACTTTAAACTAGGCCTTAGGGCTTCTCTTACTAGCTAATACAGGCACTTAAAATCCTCTATTTATTTAGAACTAAACTTGCATTTCTACCTCATGTTTGTGTGGATTTATGTATTATAGCCTCTCTAAGGTTCTAATTCAATTCTCACATTTCTGGGCACTCCTGGGCCTGTGTGGATCTGGCCCAGGGGAACTCACACTCCAACATCAAATCACTGATATTATTCTAGCTTTATGTAGTGTTCAATGACACCAGAATTTGACTGCATAGCTAAATATCAGCTATCCTCTAAAAATTGTTCTAATTACTAGTACAGTGTAAATATATTAGCATTGAAACTTTTGCCATTAATTTCTTCAACAGTTTCATTGTCACCCAGGAAAATCTGAGCCAAGTACAAAGACATTTACTTCCAATTTTTCAAAGAAAATAATTTTAAAAACTCATCCATTTTCTTCGTATTTGAAGTATCATTTTGACAAAAAGCATCCCCTTTTCAGATTAGCTATTGAAAGTCAGGGAAGGAAAAAATAATTTTGGCAAAAAAAAATGCAGTTTTGATTCTTTAACAAAGTAATCTTGAATTCAGAAAAAAAAATGTGCTTACAGAGGAAAGGAGAACAGAACTGTAAGAGAAGCTTACAATTTTAGTCTCTTTTACCCCAATTAAATTCTTAAAGAGTTTTAATTGCATTTTAAGAAAAATAAACTCATTTCAATTTGCTTTGACTGTTCACATGTATACATTTTACAAGCTTTTTCATTGTAAGTGCTCCACAAACCAGGTATCACATGGGTTTTGGTAAACATCTACTTAGAACACACTTTCAGAAATTAAACTTGGGATAAATAGCAAAAACTGAGGAAAGGAGTACTAGAGGGTTGTAGCAAAAAAACAGAGGGAAAAATATTTTTTAAGAGTACTGTTATAAGTACAGTATAAAGGATTATATGGCAGATGCCCTGACACAATCTTTTATTTTATTTTATTTATTATCTTATAATCTATTAAGACTCCTAGAGTGGGATTCTTCTGACCAGATGCAAGGGTCTGAAGCAGGACTCCAGGTCTGCAGGTGATGGTGTTGCCTACAGTCAGAAGAGACGACAGTCACTTTCAGGCTGCACAACCCATCTCCTGCTAATTTCAACACCTAAACTGTTCTTTGATACATCAGCTGAGGTGCTGCTGAGGTTCCTCATCCAGAGCTGTCAAACGGATGCCAAAGGTTTGTACATTTATTTTCAAGGTCTCAAATGCTCATTGCAGTTTCAAGGATGATTTCCTGGCCTGCAGTCCCTCTTCTTATGATCCGCTCCACCCAACCTTGTGGAAGGACCAATGTTGAGGTCAAAAAGAGCGGACTTTTCATTTCTGATCATTTATGGGTGACTGATGGTAAAGTCAGTTGACTTTTCTGCTCAGTACAGGTCACTGAGGCCACTGCTGTCAGCCCCGAGCTGTTCCAAAGTAAGAATTGTATCCTTTTTATCAGGAATATGTGCAATGTCTGATTTATTGTACATCAAGGAAATATCTCTGCAGGTCAATGGATTTCTGTATGAAAAGTCCCTCTTATAAGAGGTTTGTTAAAAAATCTGGGTGTGTATATATATTTTTCAATCTACAGTGACTTGAAAAAAAAACAGCATAAGAAAGAAACTCCAGATAGTCTAGACAGTCTTTTGCTGTTCATAACCCTATTTCAAAATACTGACATCTCCTCATACACAAAAAAAAAAAAAAAAAAAAAAAAAAAAAAAAAAAAAAAAAAAGAAAGAATAAATCTTACAAGGAGAAACGAAACGAATCAAAAGTGCTTGAGACAACACCTGACCAAACAAAACAAACAAAAACCCACAACAATAAAAAAAACACTCAGAATACAACTGTTGATCTTTTTCATGTGAAAAGAAAACGAGAACAATCCAGTGGTCACCATTATGTAGATTCTATGTTGAAATCAGAGCTCTGATGCTATACATACCATTATGGGGGTTTGTTTGTGAATTACATATTTCTGCTATGTAAAAAAATCTGTTTCTAGAAACTTAAATCAAGCAATGAGAAAATGTTAGACTTGAAGTATAGTAATAACTGAAAACCACACAGAGAAGCAAAACTATCTTTATGAAAACTGACATAAGGCTTCCTCTTAGATAATACTTTATCGGTCCAAAAATTATTGGTTACACTTTGAACAGATAGTTATTACTAAAACAGAATGTCTCTATTAATATATTCCTAATTTTGGCATTTGACTAGCATGATTTGGGGTTCATTATTATTATTATTATTAATATTGTCACATTAAAAAGTTTTTTATACCATTTGAATCACTTTCGTTCTTCTAAGACACTCAGACTATACTGAGTACAGCCTGATCAGATAAGATAACCAAAGCTTATTATTTGCCTCAGAATTCTGCTTCCATTATCATAAGAAACAAAATTATTTGCACTGTCAGTGAAATAAGAGTATGAGATTGACTATTTATGAGAACTATTTTACTGCAATGAAATTGGGAAAATCCAAAGAAAAGGTAGGTGTAACTTTTGCCCAAATCAGATGCT
This sequence comes from Prinia subflava, assembly GCF_021018805.1. Classification (NCBI taxonomy): domain Eukaryota; kingdom Metazoa; phylum Chordata; class Aves; order Passeriformes; family Cisticolidae; genus Prinia; species Prinia subflava. The sequence goes on along the minus strand of NC_086249.1, from coordinate 70,116,918 downwards.
TTTCACTCATAAGGTACCACTGACAGCAAACTGAGCTTGGACCTTAACAGAAAGTTTGCATCAGGAGACCTGAAGTTTTTCAAGTTGAAAGAGTGGCTGCACAGCATTTTTAAAGTCACTGCAATGATTTGAAGACATTTGAGAAATGCCTTGGCAGATACACACTGCATAACATATGATGTCCGCAGTTTTAAATTGGACATTCTGAAAACTCATTCCATGGAAAAGCTCAAAGTTTTCATTTCCACCTGTGCATCTACAACATATATGCTCACCACAATAATATATAGTAATGAGTACACTTTATTCATATTTGTATGCAAAATCCCATAAATTTATTCCTGAGAATCAGCTCAAACTTCTAAAATGTGAGTTCAAATGGAGTTTTGTCTGCCCCTTGAAGAAGGAGCAAACGCTGCTTTACAAATTTAACTCAACAGCTGTAACAGCTGCAAAGGATGGGAGCCCTGCATGGAACAGGCAGCCGTGTGCCTCCTCATCCCACAAATTGAACATCGAGTGAGGAGGAACTGCGTGTCACTGCAGTCTGGTCAGAAAAGGAACAGTGTGCCACCTTCCCTTACACCCCTCAGAAATCAGATTTCAGCTGCAGAACTTGTGCTGACAAAGCAGCATGAACCAGTCAGCAGCTCTGGTGGTCTCCTCTGCTCCTTTTCCATCTTGTCCACGACTATCCTTGAAGAATAAAAGGCTGTTGAAAAGCCATTATACCCAAAAAGGGGGATGGTTATTACCTTTCACATTCCATCCTCAGACTATACTGCTTAACATTTCCACTGTGGCTGTTTGGGAAAGTAGCACCATTTCCATCTGTTATACTTTCTTGCCCTCTGCTGGAAAAACTATCAACTGAATGTGCAGAACTGAACTTTTGAAACTGATTTCTCAATCAATTTTGAAAATAACTGATTTTTCTTCACAAAGTCTTTCTGTGTGAAAACCTTCATAAGAAATGATTAAAAATATTTAATTTTTTATTAAAATCATCTGATTCCTAGCATCTAATCTTACTTCAGAATCCGGCCAAGGCATTGAAAATGACATCTTATCCCCAAAATATACTCGCTTCAATATACAAGGGGAAAGTTGATAAGAGCAAAGAATAAACACATAAGAGAAGGTTCAGGAATGAGTAATTTGACTGCATTTTTCAAAAACATAGATGAAGTGCAGGTGCTGGTGTTACAGGGCAATAGTTTTTTCTGCTTTAATATAATGCACTTGTGATGTTTAAAGTGACTAGGTGGGTAGCAGGTTTAAGTTCATTCTCAGTAAATAGCATACATACGTTTTTCTATTCACAATAAAAGAAGCTTTCATAACAGGAACTAAATTACCTCTCTGCTGTTAAACCATTACTACACAGACATATTCATGAGCATATTCAGAACTTCTGGGAGAGAATTTTGTTTCTGGATATTATGCCTTCAAAACTTCAGGCCTCCAATTTTGTCCTAACACTTACAGTTTCCCATGAAGTGGAGCTGGAAAAGCAGTCAGGTTTATCAGCTGTATTATTCACCAGTCTCCTTTTCATCAAAGAGCAGTTATGGTGGATTTAAAAAGTAATGTCACCATGTCACAAAGAAGGAAGGATAGCTCTTTGTTAAGCATGCCACCGGGAAGGACGTCTCTGGCGTTTAATGCCTCTTCAGGCCTTTCACACAATCAGTAGTTCCCTCCTGTGAGCCATGAACCTTTGCAGCAAGTCTTTCTGTCACAAGTAACCTTCCGCTTTCTATTTAGTGACCTTAATCTTCAAGATGACAGGGTATTTCCATGGCACAAAGAGTTTCCCTTACACACCCTTACTCAGCATGTAACTGGTCACATGAATAAGCATATCATATTGAGGAAAATGGAAATTTTCTTTTTTCTGTGAATACTTTCAAAGACCAGGTCTTTGCAGGATACTGCAAAAAATAGTACTCTCTGCTTGGATAAAACAGATGGAAAATGGATATGAGAAGTACTCATGTTCCTCTTTTCAGTGGCAATCATGTTCTCTTTCAGATAGTCAGCCCTTTTGCAGTGACTGATTTCAGTTATTATGCTATATTCTGCTTTAATACCCAAGTTCCAAATAATGTTTCATAGTGTGAACCAGAGTTTTAAGGATTTCTTTATGGAACTACCATGTTTTCACTAGCAGTACAGAGAGCATCTTCATTCCTGTTGCTGACTACCTCATAACCTTAACCATAACCATAACATCTTTTTATTCACAGTGAGGGTCAAGTTCTTTTAACTTTTAAAAGCATTATAAGAGCTGGAAACTAAAAATAGATCCAGAAAAAATCAGTCAGTAAGTTTTCAGCAGACTGTTGAAGGACTCCAGACTACAGATTAAGAAAAATTGATTCAAACTGCATTTGTAGAGATTTCTATATAGGCATAGTTTATAAATACTTATATAGAAAGTCACCAACCATGACATCATCTTCTATCAGTGTCATTTTACCAACACAGCTGCAGAAATACATCTCTTTTTGCCTAAATATTGTTCAAAAAGCCCCAAGAAACATCAAGGATTATACATTTGCAACCTGGTATGGCTCAGGGAATAAGTAATGGCATGAAGAGCTTTTCATTTCAAGAACGTAAGTTCAGGTTCTGCCCAAGGCACAAGAGGCCTGAAAGTCCTGTTGTGACTCCTCTAACAACCCATTTAAAATGAGTTCATTTTCAAAATCCAATTACTTTGGTTTTATTTTCCAAATCCAGGGTATATGTTCACATCACAAATAATGTCAGCATAGAAGACAATCTTCTTAAAGTTTTTAGTAGAAAGGTCAGTGATTTGATGGGATTAAAAATCAGGTATCCTCATTTGAGTCAGGTTTTCCTGACATATTGCAGTTGCTTTCTTTTTGTCACATGTTGTATGTATACAGTATTGTGGACATTTCAGAATGTGGATAAGGGATCCTGTGACTCATGTTAATGCACTTTATACCAGGGCTAATCAAAACTGATTTTATGGAGGAGAAGCTATGATTCCTACAACAGTTACATGATACTTATTAACAGGAAAGAAAGAAGAGCAGAAGTTCTTGAAATCCACTTTTAAGCTGAAAATTTTACCTCCATTTCTCATCTCTATTGTTTCACAAAAAATCTTAATTAGATTGGCCAGTTTACATATAAACTCTTCACATGAGAACACTCCAAATTCCAAAAGGGACTTTCTGCCAATACTAACAATTACTACAGAACAAAATATGACACTCCAGAATCAATCTGCAACTGAAATTCAAGAGCTTTGGTGTGTGACAATTCCATTAGTAGGAATTTTGTTTCAGGGAGGTTTTTTTGTAAAAGTTCAACTCATCAATCACTTCTTATCTTATAGGCATTTTTTTCACAAGCAATAGTTACGAATGAATGCTGAATGTAATACATTTTTCAGAAGTAAAAAAATTTTACATTCACTTTGCTTCACTTTCCCTATCCTGTGGCAGAGGACAATTCACAGTGTAATGTAGTCAGATCAGTAGTAGGTACCTGCAGCAGTTCATAGATTTGGGCAGTGATTTTTTTTATGCTTCTGATTTTTCTTCAACAAGTGCATGGTCTTGACATTGATACTATTTGCCCCTGTACCAATGAACCTCATGAGTTTCCTGCACTTTCCTGTTCTCATTTTGGCAAATAAGCAATATTTTCTTAGTGAGGCAGGGTTTTTTCTCACAGCTTTACTCTGTCTAGCAGGAGTGGAAAATAGTGTTTCACAGGTGTTTTCCAAATTCCCACAGGGAGTTGTTTTATGATTTTGGGTATGCCTACAATATGCACAAAAAAATAATAGTAGTAAACTATGTTATCTAGCTGAAGAGAACAATGAAGAGAAACTCAGTTTTAATAGAGACTTGACACTCTCTTTAAGGCATTACTCCAAGAGTTAACTGTCATCACTGAAGTTTAAATTCAAGTGAAGAGGGAACTTTGTCTTTCAACTCAAACTCTCAGAACTATCCTTCCTTAATGCATTTTTTCCCTTAAGGTCAGATGGAAGAAATGGGGAGAAACTGCCCGTTAAAAGCATCTCACCAAATACAAATGGCCTGAAAACATCATCTGGGATTCACCTCCTCTTTGTAAGGACACTCTGCAGTACCAAACACCTTTAAGGTATCAAAGGAGAGTGCTTTTACTTACATTATACAATCAAGAACTCCAGATATCATTTCTACCTTGAATCTTTAATATTTTCTCTAATTTTAGTTACTTCTAATGGACAAGTCATAAAGCTTGTCAAAATGTGTTCTACAGAAAGTTCTCTTCTACAGATATTTTCCAGTGAAGGTTCTGCAGTCAACACACAGCAGCATTAGCCAACATGCAATTTCAGGTTCTTCAGTGAAACTACTGTCTTTTTCAACTAGTTTCACTGTTGTCATTAAAAAACTGCAGGTTTGCATCCCTTCGGTTCTGTGGGCATAGACAGAGCTGCTTTATCTACACCATCAGGGAGGGTATCAACTGGATCTGGAGAAATCAGCCAGGATCTGAGGTGGTGGACCTGCTGCAGGCAGGGCAGACCCTCCCCTGAGAGAGCACAGTCCCCAGCACCTGCACAGGATCAGGACAGCAAAGGTGAAGTGTCCTGGATGAGGCTGATAGTGAGTCAGATTTGAGGTCCATCCAGGGAGTCTAGTCAATAAATTGAGGCCATACAAGACAGAATCGCAACCTGCCTCACCTAAAGCTCCATGACAGATGAGGAAACATGGATTGTGTGAGCCCATGGGGGTTAGAAATATGTAATGTGTCTGCTTGCCACTGAAACGACATGTACACACTGAATTTGTAAAGGTCTGGGAAACCCTGGGATACAGTAAGGAGGAGAGTCAATGCTGGATAATGGAGAAGACATGGTTGTTCCACCAGACAAAAGAACACAGCTTCAAGACTGGTATCTCATTGTAATCTGTCTAACACAAGAGTAAATCGTTTTCCAGAGGAGCTATAATCACCTTTTAACCTTCAAATCAGAGAAATCCAGAACTGAGGGAGAAAGGGCATCACCAAGTATGAGGACACAGACTGACTCAGATTAGTCAATAAGAACGCTACATATTTCTAAGGATTTGAGTATCCATTTAATTTTTTTTTTTCATTCAGAAGTACACCAACTTTGTTCTCATTCCACTCTGATTTAAATTTGACCCTCAGTCATGCAACCCTGATGTAAGATCCTTACATGTGAAGTAAATGCAGCAGAACAGTGCCCACACAAGTCTTCAATCACTGTCTAATCCCAGCCTGCAGCAAATCATGCTGACTCCATCCCTGACACCAGGGAAATTCCGAGACAGATATACAGACTGAGAGCAGAGGTGTGGCAGGAGGCAAAGGTGAATGGAAACCTATCCTGTATTCTGAAATAAAGAATTTTTTTGAAGTGGAAATACATTTATTCTTTCTACCATATCTGTTATATACCCAGTCAGTGGTGTCACATCTGTAGTGACTCATGGTACAAGAAACCTTTTTTTGCTGAGATCTTTGTGGACATGGTTATTTTTATTGGAAACAAAGAATTTGAATGTGGATCATTATGACTTATGTTTAAAATAGAATGAATGTTATTTGAGTCACTTTCAAATTAACATGCTTGTTTAAAAATATATGAAGTGCTTCCCTGAATTTTAATCTCTCTACTGCAAAAACAATTTTAAAAGATTACAGGCTTGAACATTTTTAGAAGGATGTAATCATACTAGCTAAAACATAAATTTCACACACCACAATAATTTTTAATCATTCTGCAGTGCACATAGGCAGCATTCAAATGTCTCTTTCAAATGTCAAAATAAAATTAATATTTATTACCATACCTCTGAACCAGTACATTTACAAAACTGAAGCTCAGGACATTTTCTGTTAAGCCACTTAAGCCATTTTGTATGTTCTCAGTTAAACACATTTTCTAGAGCTATTGCTCTGCCCTAGGGATTCACAGGATTTCTGAAGCATTTTATGGCTTTTTTGACTACATTCTTCAGGAAAAATCACTCAGGTCAAGGCAGGAAGAGGATTCCAATTTCAGAGGTGGTTTTCAATGTTGGTAGCTTGCTGTAAATAAAGGCATAAAAATAACTGACATTGCTGAACTTTATACACACACAAAACTGACTCAAACTATAAAATTAAACACAGAAAAGTCATATTTGTGCAAAAATCTTTGACACCTCCAGAGCACCAAAAAACTTCACAGGATCAGGACAGCATCTGTAACAACCGGAAAACCCCAACAGGGTAGAATAAAAACTAGGTCCTTCATATCCCCTAGTTTGGGGAAAATAATAGCTCAAGAGGAGAGCTTCATGGGCTCAGGCCCACCTGGGAAAGTATCAAAAAAGACCTGTAGGATCTCGCCAGAGAGAGAAAGCGCTGTTCCCAGTCCCTATAGTAAACAAAACATTGGAGAGTTTTTTAATTGGATCCCTGACTTCACAGACATAGGGCATGGAGAGGGATGGGTCCCTGTGCACATCTCTCTGCAACTCTTTTGCATGATACCCTCACTGTTAAGAGGATTGTAACAGAGCAGGTCTATCCAGAGAGATGTGCAAAGGCTTTTGTGTATCCATAACAACCTCTGTGCTGAGTTTCTTCAACCTCCTAGGACTTTTTTTTTTACTGTCTTCACACTTTGCAGCCAAATCTCTGGCATTTAAGAGACTCTAGAGGGGTAAACCAGTACATTTATGATACTAGTCCTGTGTTATATGGAAGGAAAGAATGAGCAGATCCATTCTCATCTGCACTCCTAAATCACTTCACTGCCTTTGAAAAATCCTGCCTTTCCCACAAAAACACTAGCTGACAAAGATCGTGTTGTCAAGCAGTACGCGCCAAACAAAAATCCAAACAGATTTAGTATAATTTTTTGCTACTACCCATAAAACAATTAATCTAGCTTTAGATCTCTAAGATAGCAAACCATTCAGAGAGTGAAATTATAATCACTGCTGCCATGGTGTACTGGGAAGAAGCAGAAGGAAGCTCCTTTTAACAGTTTTGAGTTCAGCTAACTGGCAGCTGCTAGCTTGTGGATCAGTACAGAGCATTGCCTGCCAGCATTTTGTAATATCCAGGGTTTTGAAGGATCCTCTAATACCTCACAACACCAGTACCTGGGGGTGAGGGCTGCATTTTTATAGCTACAGCAAGACCCCAATTTTTATTACATACACCCTGCACCTCTGAGGCTGTTACATTTTATTCAGTCTGGGATACAGATGAAGTTTATATAAAAATTGTGAATTAATAATTTTCTAACGGCACTTGTGGTCATTTTGAGTATATCTTCTATGAACATGAAGTTTAAATTAATATGACTGGAATGACTGTTCTCAGAAATCATGGCACCCATAAACACCAGCTGTCCCACTGGAAGCAGACCACTTCAAGGTGTCAGGTTGGGCTGAAAAAGCCTCCTCTGTCGCTCCATAAATGTTGATAATGTAATGCTTGCACTTCTGTTTCCAGCAGAAGAATGCCCCTCTGAAATTATTCTGGCAGTGATTCCATACAGATAAGATGCTCAGTCCCTCACCTGCAAATGGGTTATGGAACTCGTCCTGTTGTCATGGAGGGACCTTGCTCATGAAGCTCCTGGCAAACAAGTGGCCACCTCGTGCTGGGATTGTACAGGTTTGCAAAACCACCACACCAAACCTCTCAGACACCTCTGCTGCTTCACTGATATCAGCCAAGGTGCCAAAAGCAGTAATTAACTTTTGATTGAACTTTGATCAGTCTGAATGGATACAGCCTGTGGGCAGTGTCTAGGCTGGGAACTCTGCCAAACCTTCAAGTGCGTACAGGGAAGAGAAGCCCTACCTGATGGTGTTCCTGTCCTCATGTCATCTCTCCAGGTATTTGCTACCCGCCCTGTCAAAGGCCTCAGGCTGAGCTACTTTTCCACCTTACCTGGTGTAGTTTCTCTTTCTTTCTTCATATGTTAATAAGAATTTCTTTAAAACCCTGATGACATCTGAGCCAGGTAGATCAAAGGATTGACAAGTCACAGCAGAAGAAGGGAATTCCTTCACCTCAAAACTGATCACCACCCAAAATTGCCCAATTCTTCTGAGTTAAATCCAGCAAAGTTTGGGCTCCCATGACATAAATACAGGCTGCATCCAGAGGGACATAGGCTAGAAATGACTACTCCTGGTCTGTGGCACCAACCCAGTAACCCCAGCAAGGAATTTGATTGGAAACCTGGCAGGGAAAAACTGCATCTTGTATTTCTTCTGTTAAACATGGTATATTATTAGTGTTATGCTAATTTAGGTCACCTAAATGGGCTGTGCGTAATTTAATAAATTTAATTACTTAATAAAAGATTGGATTTGGCTGGGTGTCAGGCAGCCAGTTGAAGAGTGATTGACTGATACCCAGGGAAACAACACTCTCTAGAGTGGAGAGACCCCATCTTGGGGTTATGATGCCGAAGTAGTTTTGTTAAAAAAAGACACGGCTTTTGGCAGTAGACATTCCTGGTTTCAGATTCAAGGTCCCAAGTTCAGCCTCTTCTCTCAGTGATCTTCCCAGGGGTGTTCAGTTACACACTGACAAAGAAATGCATAAGCTGAATAAATCATTAATTAAAAAACATTTGTTGGGCTCTGTGAAGATGCAATGCCTCTCTCCCTTAGGGCAAATGTCTTACTCTCAAATCAATCCAAAGTGCCAGGAGAAGAGGATGATAGTTTCACTTACCTCTAGTTCAGTTCAAGAGGAGTGAATGTGGCTAATGAAATGTGCAATTCTAAAAAAAAAATCCTGTGTCACTGCCTCCTACTTTGAAAAAAATAAAAGCAACATAAAAGTAACATACAAGCAAATAAAAGACCCAGTGAGGCAGGAAGACTAATTTAAACCTTCAGAGGTGCAACTTGTCTACATTTTTTTTTCATTTGTCTATATAGACACTTTTCCCTTAAGGAACAATTATGACAAGTGCAAAACACAGTAAATTTTGTTGTTGTTGTTTATATATGGAATTGCAAAAGCATATGGAAAAGGAAGAGTTAGTTTACTTAGTGCAATCTCCCTCTTCAAGACATCTTGTAGATTATTCTTTTTGTTTGGCTTTTATACAGGCTTTTATAGACAAAAGATCAGATATTGTGGTCAAAGCCTCTCAAGGCAACACAATGTCAGCAGTCAATGTACATCAACTATTTCCATTACTGTAAAGTAGTAGCTGGTTTTTATCCTTCAGCTGGTTGTCAACACTTCTTCACTCATAGGACAGGTTTCTTTCAACCAAATGTAGATATTTTTATCTGAGATGGCCATCTCAAGCTCCCTCTAATCTTATAAGGAAGGAAAGGCACTTTCAGGACACACACCCTTCCAGTTCCATTCTAGGCCTTTATTGCTGAGTCAGAATGCCCACTTCTAAAGTCAGTGCAGTGTCCCTTCAAGAGAGGGATATGGCCACCTCCTGCCTGGATCACACCCCAGAGGCGTCTCTTCCTCTCTGTTGATTAGGGTGAACAGGAAATAGTAGTTATGTCTATAGTGGATTTCCCACACTCCTGGTTTTTTACAGTACTTGCAAGAATAATTGCTGGATCCCTCACCTAAAAGAATTAAGGGCTTCCTCCTGAAGAATTTTGTCTATTTGGTAGGGGGATGTCTTACAATTTGGTAAAAAAGAAGACACTTTTCCCTACATTAGGAAAATATATTTGCTATTCTATTTTGATTTGGAACTAACTAAAATAAATTTTGGGGTGGCTGCAAAGTACATTCCCTGATTTGTTTGTCTTTAAAAATTATGTGCCTCAGTTTCTGAAATTCCATTTGAATTTATTTTTAGTTTCTCTGTAATGCATTTTTACTGTTCTACATGAGGCCATGCCATGTCAACAGAAGTTCATGAAGCATCAAGACTGAACTGGATAACCTCCAGGTATTCCCTTCCAACAAAACTTTCTGCCATTAGTATACAGCAATCATCATTACATTTTAATACCTCAAACTCTAAAAGGTGTGCCAGTTTAAATAAACATTAAATTTTATTTAATATTACAAGTTTTAAACAGTATTTTGTGAATGTCTTAAGAGACAGAAGTGTCACACATCAGCAAATTTAAATTCAGGGCCCTGTGCTTTATCTTGTCATTCTGTTGTACCCAAGAGAGAGGTGAGCAGTTAAGCATTTGACTGATTGAAAACTTTTATTTGCCTTTCCTCTCTTCATACTTGACTTCTTTCTTTGCTCTTCCTTCTTTTTACTCGGACTCCTGTTTGTTGTGTTTGAAATGGACTGAGGATCTTCATGGACAGTCACTTAAATAGAAATACTCCTACCTGAGCAATCATTTCCAAAGTCCTTGTTGCCTTCAGGCAGGTCACCTAGCTCCTTTTTCCTGTATAAAATCATAAACTTCAAAGGAATCTTTCATATACAGATCTTGACCTACATGGTATTAATTTGTTTTACTATCAGCTTAGACCTTTGAACCTGTAAAATCACTTGAGGGCATATTGAAGAGAAGTGTGGCTGCCCTGCAGCTTTGCCAATGTCACATGCACAACCCTCTGGAAAATATTCTGAGACATTCATAAAGCAGTAGATTATAAGGAATAGCTGTAGAAGAGTTGTGGGATAAAGATTTCCAGCTCAATTAACTATGGGGTTTTATTATACACATCTAACAGCTACACATATCCTTCTAGAACTACAAGACACACGAAACCCAAACAAATAAACTTCACCTTGAACCTGAATGTTCATACCAAGCTTTGTATGTGCATTGAAGTGAGAATTGAAAGAAAAAAATTGTTGCTTTTTAAATTAAATATAAAAAGCAAATTGCCAGTAAAAGATAAAGAGCAAAAACCCCAAAATCTAGCTGGCAGACAGACATATGCTTAGTTTCTAGACAGATGATTTTGCTGTGTCTCATTTTTATATTGGATTCTTGTCTAGACCTCAGACAAGAGGCTTGCTGATTACCCATTTTGGAACAAATTAGGAGATGAAGTTCATTGTGCTGCAAAAAAGATTTTATTTGTGGCTATGCAGCTGGCTAAGAGCAAATTAGTCTGAGGCAGTATACAGGCCATCCTACCTTCCTAAACTTCCAGTCCATAATAAGTGCTTATTTACCCAGAAATATTTTAGTCTTCAGTTTACTCCACAAAGCTAATAAATGATAAGAATATAATTCTAAATAATAATTATAATATTATTGTTTATAAATCATAAATAATAAAGCATACACTGGTCACCCAAAAGTTTTTTCCTGTCATCTGAAAAGTGTTTTTCTTCATGGAATACTATGCAACGTATTTTAAGTCCACAGATGTTTAGGAACTGAAAAGCAGCAAGCCATTTCTTGAAGGACTAGAAGCTTTCTTCCTCTCCAGCTGAGAGATTATTGCAAGATTTGTCTGATGACATTTGTTTTGCAAATTCTAGAAGCTTTCCCTGGATTTTTTTTCACCCATCAGTAATAGGAATATAATAATATCTGCACATATTTATCTTTAATTGTTGGACAAAAGCCTGAAATAAACAGGAAGAGTGACTAGCATACCTCATATAGTCATTCTCACACACATCCCATACCACAACAGACAGAAGAGAGTCTTTTTAATGCAGTAATCAGAAATATTTAAGATAATTAACAATGCTCTCTTGTGTTCCTCCTAGATACAATTGTTTCTTGTACAAACTCTTCAGCAAATTTAATAGATTGGTTAAGCAACACGTGAACCATGTAAGTGGATGACATATTTCTGGACTCCTCCTCAGCACCAATAATACACAGCTAATGCATCATATTCAGTAAAATGGCTATAAGTGATAACAGGTGTTTAGTGTAATGGAAACTGCTGCTAGTTGGTCAACACGTAAATTAATTTTGTTATTTACAGAACCAGATGGTCAATTTTGGAGTACCAGCATGGGTAACATTAATAAGCCTCCTTGCTGTAGAACACAGTGTCTCCTCTGTAGCTTCACCAGTTTCTAATTCCAGCTACCATGTGAATTGCAAGAGTAACCCTCTGACAGAAAGATTAACTGGCTTGCCGTCTGCCCAAGAATACTACACCATATATCACCAAGTGAAAGTGGCTAAAGGTCATACAAATGAACTTCATGAGAAATTAAGAGAAGTGGTAAGAAACAATACCATTCAGCTTTTTCACTTTTTTACTCTGTGCTGCTTAAAGTGTCAGTATGATTTGATATCATTTTCTACCTGCTTGCTTTCTTTCTTAGAACAATGGCTTGGTATTGTAGAAAATACAATTTAACTATGGAGTTCAGTGGATAAGCCATTTGAATTATAAAACAGATGGGCTTATTACTATATAATGTTAAGATTTTCTTCAAAACTCCTATTTGAGACTCATAGACTGACTCAATCTGTGATTCAGAAGAAATTCTTTTTCTGTCTGCAGTCAAAGCTTGTTCAGATGAAGTAAGGCAGATACAAGTGCAGGCAGGATTAACAAATCCCACTTGGCTGAACTTCCAGAACCAAACCAAAAGGGCTGATGAAGACCTCCAGCACTACAGCAACATTACCCAGAGCAGCACTCTGTGCCCAGGCTCCCACTGGCAGTCTGAGTTGTGAACAGCAAGCACAATGCAGCTGGGGCACATCAGACCCAGAGCACTCCCTCTGTAAAACTCATGGGAGCACATACAGCACCCAACAGCAGCTCCTGCCACATTGCCAGGTGCTTGAGAATCACAACCAACCTCTCCCTTATCCTCAAACTGCACTTGCACAAAGTCTAAAGGCAGCAAACCAGGCCACTTCAGGGAAGCCCAGGCATGCAGTAGTCCTGCACACACAACGAGACAGATCTTACAGCAGAAAACATTGAATCGGGCTCCTTTGGCTAGCTGTCTCCTCATCTGGGATCCCCTCCATTTGTGCTGCACAGTGCTGGCCTGTCTGCCTGCATGTGGAGTGACAAAGTGGCAGAGAGGCAGGATGAGTGTGCTCACAGCCCCTGCAAACTGCAGAGAAGCTCCTCTCTTCCCATGTGTCCAATGCATTCCTGTTACACACTTCAAAGTTATAATGATTTGTGTGCAGTAGAAAGAAATAGTAATTGATAACAATTTCGTGCCTCACTTAAGTAGGTTTCTTTGGTGAATATAGACAAGAAGGCAGTCACTGCACACTGCATCTTTGACACTCCTCTAATCCAATTTAACTGACTTAAACTGAAGGAAAACATAACAAATATAAATATGGAGTTAATTCTAATCTGTAACTACAAACATACAGACCTTATCTAGAACTTATATCTTCTGTTTCCTTTTCTGTGTGTTCCAAGGATGCTTTTTTTTTCACCTCTTCACTACTAAGAGATTATGCTTTAAAAATGCAAAATGTTCAGTTACTTACTAAGAATTACCATGTACATATGAACTAGTTTTGGAATTCAAGTTGCGTATCTGGAAGCTTCATGTCACACTGAATTATTCAAGTAAAGAGTAATGTATTAAAATGGGTAACATACTGAGTGTCCTTGGTTTTTTTTTTAATCCTGTCTATTTTGGAAATATTTTGGTCTGCTAAGAAAGAAAAGCATGCAGCAAGGTGAAGTAACAGACATTCCTATGGATTGCTTGGATCAGTGGTATCACATACCTCAGTCCTCCACTCACAGATACAGTGCCTCTAAATACATTAAACTGTACACTACTTGTGTTATACAAAACTTCTGCTGTTAGAATGCAGTGCAATGTGTGAGACATCAAGCAAAATGTCATGGAAGAGCATAACTTGTTTTTTGGGGGTTTTTTTTGTGAAATATGTAAAGCTCCAGACATCTGCAAACACTGTGCACTAACAAGGTACTTCATTTTTACAACTGGGAGTCCATGGGGCATTAGTTGGCCAGCTTAGAAGAAGAGGAAATCATGGTAAAACATGTAAAATAAATATATTTAAGTCACAGAAACTATCAAGGCCTTTAATGTACAAAGCAGTAACACACATCTGCAGGTGAGTAAAGGTTATCATTCTGGCTCAAGTGTTTTGACTGAAGCCACAAAAACCAGGGACAAGGACAGAATTAGGGATCCAAGTTGGCACTTAATGAGGCAACATTCATGAGTAGTCATTTACAGCAGGGTTGTGTTGCTCTGTTACATCTGTTGTGTACTGTATGCCCAATGGATATTACATAGATCTCGGGAAAAAAAAATTTAAAAAAAAAAAAAAAACCGGGAAATAAAACAAAGACTGTAGATATATATCTCCCAGGAAACACCAGACAGAAAGGGAGAGAGACTTTGCTTTGGAAGAGTTCTTGCATGTGCCACAGAACTCCCCAAATGGGCCATTAGAAGAACCAAGAAACCTGGGAGTAGACTGCTTGAAGAGTTTTGAGTTGCACAAAATGTTGATGGTTGCGCTCAGCCAGGCAAGCTGTTGGCAGCTGCTCAGAGTGTCAAATAACAACTCCAAAATATCTATTTACAGCCTGAGTCTTTTCAGTGCCCCAGTTTGCAGCACAGTTCCTCAGATTATACATATGATTGTTTTTTGCTTTATTCCTGCTATTGATGTTAAACTGTGCTTACAAACAAGTGTGTAGTGATTTAGAAAAACACTCTGAACACTGAAAACCAGATGCACAGCCTGTGAACTGTATGGTATTTGATGCAGATCCAGCTTTGTACAAGTGAATACATGTCCTGTGATGCAGGAGTCTTCCTTTACAAACTGGTGGAAACCTGTGTCCCATCACAACAGTCCCAGCAAACCCCCTTTGTTACAGGACAAAGGCAATAGAATTTACAAAGCTCAGTCTAAGAAGAAGGATCATTGCTTTTCTGGGGAGTGGGAGGCACATTGTCTGACATTTGCAAGACTGTATTGTGTCGTCCTACTGAAGAAACAGAGACACAAGTGCTATGTGTGCAGCACACCATTTTCCACTGGGGATCTTAATCTCACAACTGCATCACCTACGGTGGAGAAAATTCTTCCTCCCAGTATCAAAACATTTCCTCCCAGTATAAAAATATTCAAAATATATGCTGCATAGGTTCCTTAAAAACAGTCCCTGACTTTTGTCCAGCAGCTGGCAATTTGTTTCTATTATTTAATACCAAGAGTGATATGCTTGAGTAAGACTCTAAAGTAGTTTAATTAAAGCATTAAATAAACAAAAAAAAAGTTTTTCTCTTGGAATCCAAACAAAACAAAGAATGGAAATTGACAAAGGAGAGGAAAAAACTCCCACAGCCAAACAACAAAAAAAACCCAATTAACAGACACCAAACCTCTGATAAACCATTCAAGCAAAACAAGCTTATCTCAAATCACAATGACGGCTCATTATAGAAAAATATAATGCTGCACAAACCACAGAGTTTTCAATAATTGTAATCATCTTACCTGCAATTCAGTGACAAGAGAACAAGAGGAAGGTGAAACTGCATAATAAATTGGGTAAGGCCTGCACTGTTCTCCATCATCTGTAGGAAGTGTGCAGTCATATTGGCCCCAGCTGAAAAGGCTGAGGCGAACAGGTCGTGCTCAAAGTTCTGGAGTGGTGGAGGGGGGTTGGCAACCCCCAGTGCAGGAAGAGCTCCCAGGTAATTCCCAGGTGGCTGTGCTGGAGCACAAAGCTGAGCTAAGGGTCCTGAGCAGACCACACACATGCACTTATACAGCACAGCTTGCAAAAGGAAGGTTAAAGACAGTGCAGAAATGTCAGGAGATGGAGCAACAGCTGGCTACTGGCATATCTTAACATGAAGATGGCTTTTAAGCACTCCGTAGGGGTTAGAATAAGTACCTGCATGCAGCAGTGCTGCACAAGGAAGCGAGCTACCAAAGTACTTTAGATATTTCTAAAGAAAATTAAACACCTTTCCTATCACGGCTTGAGGACTGAATGATATTTAGTGTAAAGACAGGAAGGAAAAAAGTTGCATTCGGTTCACTTAGGAGCATATAAGGACAATAATTGCTTTGAAAATTAAGCTGTGTAAACACCGTAAATTCCATTTAAATAATCAGAATAAAACATTTCTACCATCCCAGTATCTCAGCCATAACTAGGTACTAAATTCTCTGAGAATTCAGGATCTTCCTTTTCTACTCCCAATCAACAACCCCGATAAAACCAGGCATATCCATAAGCTTGTAGAACACAACATATTTCACAAAAATGTGACAGAAGGTCAAGATCAATTACAAATGTCTGAATAATAATCCCATGAAGAGGTAAATTTTTGAATATTACCATAAAAATATGTAAAATCCTCTCTGTGACATCTGAGGAGCTTGTGTGCTGGGTAACTCCCTGTTCTCCAGGGTGCAAAGCAGTTTTGCCAACAGGTAATTGTATTAGGAAGACAGAAGATGGAAGTCAAGCAGGAAAATATGTGATTGTCATGGACAATGCAAGAAGAGAATTTGAGAGGGGAAGTCTCTGTATGTTTCATACAACAATCTGCAGTTTTATTACACTTTTCTTTAAAAAATTCAAAGCACTGTGTAAGCAAGGTTTCATGCAGTTGCACCTTGGCAGGACACCAAGACCTTTCTGCTTATTCCATTTGTTTTCTTCCAAAAAATCCCTTTGTGTCCTTTAAGACTGTCATGTAAAATGGTGAAATAATACCTAGTTGAAACAGACAGTCAAGCACCAAAGTTGATTTTCTCTTCTTGGTCTCTGTGGATACCTCACTATTAAATTACAGCAATATTTCTAAGATAAATCTGATACCTGCACTCTGTGTGCACTTCAAATTTCAACTTCTCAAGGACTTTTGACTAAGAGACCTCCAAGAAGAGGAGCAAGAGAAACCAAGTAAACCACATCTTCATGCCTTCATAGGCTGCTGCCCACATTCTACCCACAAGTCTATAAATGAGCTAAAATGGGAGACTTGTGTTACAAATTAGTTCTTAATTCTCAGCTAAGAGGTTTTGAACCTCTATCCTCGGAAGTATAAAGGCACCCGGACCACAGCATCTGCAATCTTAATGTCACATCTATGCACAAGTTATAGGTTTAGAAAGGGCCTTTTCTAAAAAATCCCTCATAATTTTGAACAGAGAATATTTGCAAGCAAGTGTTTAAGAACAAAAATACAGCCTTCCACAGGTTTCTGCATGGCTTCAGAGATTAAGTCTCGCTTCACAAGTCATTTAGGAACTAAGGACAGGTCCTCTGATTTGGTTTCTATTGATAGTTAAGTTACTGCAGGGTACTAAGGCTTATTAAGTGTGACTGACATGCTACATCAGCAGAGTTCCCAGAAGTAATGTTGCTTGATCAGTATACCTGAAATTTGACCAGTTTAACTTGTTTCACTCAGAGGGTAATTTAATGTACTGATGCTGACTTAATATGCATCACTTTACAGTTCCTACTGAATTTCCTCTTGGAGCAGTTAGCTGCATTAGAATATTGCTATTTCCATACCAGGAGAGCACTACCAGCCTGCACATCATTTAAATTTAATGGGGCTTGATTTATCAGAACTACATTTTAGAGATATTTAGGCTTCTAAGGATGAAGCTAGTGCCTGAGGCACTTTGGAGGAAACAGTATTACCTATGTGCATCCCACGACATCTGATTTCTTTGCAAATAAAGACCTACATGAGTTACTTACAGATATGATTATCAAATTAATCCAGGACTTCTCTAGACGCTGTGGCCAACAGATAGCATAAGCAGAACTGCAATCCACGAAGAGTAATTCAGAAGTCTGTGCAGTAACCACAGAATAATCTTTCTTCCCTTTAACTACTACACTTTTCAAATCAATACACACTGATCAAAAAATACTATGCTTTAAAAATAAAATTTTCTTAGACAGCAAAGCCATTTTTAGAGTCTGATCAGAAGGGAAACTCCAATATTATAGTGTTTGAATCTTTATAAGTCTAATTATATTTTACCAAGGCCTATATTGTAGCCAAGTGTTGGTAGTAATAATTGACTGTATGTGTATGCACATTTATTTTCATTCTTAAATCAGATTTTCTAGCTTTTTTTAATATAAGAATTTTTTATCTGTTTTATAATTGTAACATCTTTTTTTTTTAATTAATAAGTAATTTAAAGAAAATAATAATATAGACTGCTAAGGGACAAGGAGTATTTTCATAAGATACCAAGGGAGATAGGTAGATGATTCTTTCACAAGTTACGTTTTGGCCACAAATCTATACTTTGTTCAATATTTTAAATCGGTGGCTTTATTCAGTACCACTTCTAAAGATAATTACACTACTCAGGATTCATAATACTTAAAAAAAAAAACTATAAAGGTACAGCAAATTAAATTTCAGGAGCACTTTTGTTTCTTAATTGATCAAAAGAATTATGGAGCATTGTACAACTGTAATGGCCATGGGTCTAATGGACATGTCAGCCCATCTGGCCTGTAAATGGCAGGAAAGTCACTTCATCAGACAAGCCAGCAGGCTAAATTCTGCCGTCACTACACTGAAATAGATGGTGTTGGGGCACTGTGTTTAGGAGCAATTTGACCCATTGACTATAGTGGAAACTGTGCTAATGCATGTAAAAGAATAAATGGATCTTTCTCAGCTTAAATACAGCAGACTGAGAATCAGGAATGTTATCTCATTTACACTGGCAGGGGCCATTTGAAGCAATGTTATTGTGTTAATGCAAACTGACATTCTTTATGTCTTCCCAGCAATCTATCAGTCTGCTGCTATGTATATCATATATAATGTGTATTGTTTTAGAGAGTAAAAATGATCATTTTAAATACATAATGTCATGCATTTGTCTTTATTAGAGCCAAAACAACAAAAGTCTGCCATCTCACTCTACAATCAAACCTCTATTTCTTATTAAAGACAATTCCATTATTCTGCAATAAGGGACCTATTAGATGCCCTCATTTTGGTGAAATTACTAATGTAGATTGAGTTTCCTAGAAGAATTACTGAACTTCCGTACTTTTTGAGATTCTAACTTAATTCATGTGCTTATCATGATGATGTGTGTTATTATTTGTTACACCAAGCTGATGAATTCTCCCTAGGCAATGTGTAATTATTAGACAGTCCCTATTACAGGAACTCTGAAAATTGCTATTATAAAGTGACTCCATGTAGTTTACAACATCCCTTTTATATTTCCTCTCCTGACTCAGAGCTGTCACTCTGACCTGTCTGTATTAATTCAAGGACGAAAGTTCTATTAAATTTTCTAATTATCTAATTATAGTGACTATTTCACATTAAGATATAGGAAATAAAATAAGAAGACTTGGCATTGTTTTATCAGTTTAACATTCCTTAGGTATGTGAGGGTACTATCTTAAACCTTATCCACTAAATGCAGCTTAGTCAAAAGTTTTAGGATATGCTCAGTGAAACTGGGTTAAAACACTTCTACAGATGAATAAGCAAAAAGGGAAATGCTATCACTTTTCAGATCAACTTACAAATGTCCCACATCCTTCATTCAAACAAAAGCCAGTAGATCCATAATTAAGAAGAACCCAGAGTATTATTGGCTAAGTATTTCACCACTGATGCTTTTTACTGTGTTGCTGTTCTTTTTTAAGTGTTTATATGCAGAGCTTTAAAGTACCAGAATATTCCAGCTACAATTAAAATTTTAGTTTTATCTCATAAAAATTCAGGAAAAAGCTTAAAGGTGATAAACAGGAACACAAGAAGAGAACACAAGCAAAGACACATGTATTTAATTTTTAATACTTAGCATTTTCCTATTCTAAATTTGTAAGCCTCATTTTAAATGTTCTATGCCATCAGTGAGTAAACGGCCTCCTTGACATATGCTGGGCCAGTTAGACACCAACAAGTTCCAGCACCTGAGGGGTGACAGAAGTAATTCAGCCCAGTCATGGACCTCTTTCCCTATTATAGCTAGCTCAACTGGTCATGGAAATCATGCACTTTCAGCAGAAGAAACCCATCTTCAGAGCCAGCTACACTAATGCAAAGCTGATTTACAGCACAGTTGGTTTCAAAGTTGCCATTTCTCAAGCACCAGAAGATTTATTCTAGGCCTTTTTATTTAAAATCAGAACACTGAACTAAACTGAACTAATCAAAATATTTGCTGAACTAACTGAAATCTTCCACTTAGAATCAGCCTGACATCAAAATGCACTTTGTGCATTTTGTGCTTCATGAAGACCGTAGGTTTAAAGTGTCTGGAGACCAAGAGAGAAGTTGTTTGGCCCTCTGGTCAGCTGCACGGAGGAAGTTCTCTGCAGCATGAGAGTGCAGAAACTTTCCACGAATAAAGCCTGGCCATGAGAGAAACAGTATTTAATCTTTAGCAAAAACAGAGTTAATGTGTTCATTACACTGAATTTCCCCTGTTAAGACTTATTCCACTGAGTTTGTGGAAGCTATAATAGTGAATTAAGCCAATGCAGAAAAAAAAAAAAAAAAAGAAGGGAGCTATGTTTATTGCATTACAAAGCTTAGGAAATAACTTCTAGGACCTCACAGGTCACTATGAATATTTAACATCCCATAACTGCTATGGTAGTGTGGTTCTGGTTTCATTTTTCTCCAATAGAAGAAGGTATTTTTTCAGTGTGCACTTGTTGTGGAGGAATTTCAGTTTACATTTCAGTGATGAGGCACATAAGCAGCAGCAGATGGTATTTGGAACACAGTGAAGATACAAAGATATCTGGGGAGCTGGGAGAGAGGATCTGAGCATTTCAAGCTGCTTTTTAAGCCCTTACTGAAGAAAGCATGCACTTCTTCACATGTTTACTTGCTAACATTGTTTTCAGCTACTCTCTCTAAAATGCTAACAATAAAATATTGTTCACTATTCTTCAAAACATTGCAATAAAGCTCAAAAAGAAATCCCAAAGTATACTTACGTTTTCCATCCTTTATAATTCCCCCCTATGCACACTGCTTAGCAGAAAAGACTGCTGTATGAGTTTGGCAAATGTGGAAATGAGTTGCAGAGGGGCAGAGGAACCTCACTGGAACCTTGTAACACTGCTAAAAATTCAGCAGAAGTCTCCAGGCTTAAGCTTTAATGCATTAACTGTGATGTTGCCTGTAGGAGAAATCAATAAAAGGTACTTGAATGTGGAGAAAAACAGGAAACAAGCAGTAAGGAAGATCTGGTGGGAGTTTAGCTGGTTATCTTTAGAATGTGCAACGAGACAAGATTATTAGGATCTGGAGCTAGTCAAGAGACCCTGAATCCAAAGCAAACCACGTGGATAGGTGATTGAAGTCCTGGACTGCTACTAAAAGCTCAGTTTTCTTGGGAATCAAGTGCTGGTGATGCTATTCTTATGTTACACGTCACTCAGATGGAGAGTTAGAGATCATGCAGATAGAGAAAAAAGTAGCTCAGGTTGTGAATGCAAACAGGTAGGCAGATAATTGCAGTGGAGGCAGGTGTGACATGATGTCTCAGACTGAACTTCTGAGTATTCATGCAGAAATCTACTACTCCCTCTATTACCTTTCATAGAACCTATAGTGAACCAAAGTAGCACATGCCAAATCCTCTGGTTGGCAAAGAGACAAGAAACCAAAATCAAAACTTAGGAGGCTGATCATGGACTATGTTTCTCTGCACGCAATATTCGGGTTGGGAAAACAGAGGACTTTGGGGACTGAAAAGAAAGTGAAGGTCTTGACTGAAGGAAGTAGTGCACCCACTGCTGTGGGTGAATTCCCTGGAGGCCAGAGCTGCATGGAGAAAAATGCAGGGGATACCCAGAGCCCTTGGATCCCAAAAACCAGGCTGGGTTGTGATGAGCAACAGCACAGTAGGAACCAATCCAACTGTCTGACCACAATTCCCAGACTGCCAGTGACCTCCCTGACAAAAAGGGATGGAAAGATCTAATGATCAGAGCTCTGAGACAACAAGGGAGCAGGAGGTGTGTAAAACTCTCATCCTGCTTCTTAAATAGACCTTAGAAGCCAGATCCACTCTGGGTTATCATTCACACTGTCTTATTGTGGCACTGGAGTCTTTGAAGTACTGTCAGGTCCCATCTAGGCATGGCTGTGGTGAATTAAGCAAAGGGAGTCCATTTTTAAATTTTTCTACAGGTTCAAACTAAAGAGTTCATGAAGTTCTCAGTCCAGAGAATTTTAGGTATGCAGGTACCTAAGATACATTTAGAAGGTTTTGAATATGATTTTTTACCTTCATGCATTTCATTTCTAGGTTCAGTTCCACATGCACTCTTAACAGAGTTTTGTTGTGTGACAGAGATTCATGAAGGGATCAAATGGTTTGTGAGACACACCAGTACAAAAACTAACTAAAAAGCAGAAGTCTGATTGACCTTCCACCTACCTCTGCAGGTCTGAAAAATAAATCATTCCCTCTGCCTGGACCTGGCATAAAACAGGCTGATTATTTTACCTTTGTTATTCTTACTCTGGAGCAGGAATTATGTGACAGTTTATTTTTAAATGCTAGCTTATTTTAAACTGTCACTGAGTAAACAAGAACACACTAATTGTGATTAGTGATGGACAAGGATTGCCTGGAGGAAAGCTTGGATTCAACAAGAAAGGTTCTAATTTTTTAATCTCATAATGAAATCAAAACATGGAGGACGTATCTGAACTGAGTAATGGGCTGCATATTTGTAAAAACTCTATTCAAATGGATGAAGCAAACAGGATTTTGCTTTAATCCACATGGAGTCATCAGAGCAGTTCACCTTCCTATAGTACTGCTGCTAACCTGTTACAAAATAAAGACTCTGACAGAAGGAAATGCTTTTTGCCATCTCCTTTGCATGCAGTGCCTGGGGAGGTTCCACATCTTAGGGAGTTCAGCTGCCATTGCAGAGACAACGGATCTGCTAAAGAAACAGCTAAAGAGATGTTGTTAAAAGCTAGTTTACATTTAAAGACAGAAATATGCACCTCTAACAGGTTAAAAACACTGAGCTGTTCAGTGTGGAACTGCTGAGTGATTATTTAAACATCTTAGGATAGGTGGGAAACTATGAGAGGAGTAGGACAAATATTTGGGGGAACTGGAGCCAATATGACCTCCCTGATTGCCAGCAGCAGTCTGAAGGGTATTTCAAGAACATAAGTAGTGAACAAAGATCAAGTTTTAAGGTACAGAATTTTAGCACCGTTTTCTTTTATGTGCATAATTTGTTTATATTATTTTAGCACCTAGGAAATAACCAGGATGAGGATCCCAGTGCCTACTAAATGAACATTTGGGGAAACAGATGGAACAGATGAACATTTATCACTTGTTTAACAGTTAATGCACGGCAATACTCCAGTCGTTGGGGTTGCTCAGTAATTCCTCAACAACCATCTTGTGGTTAACTCCTGATAGGACCTGACTTCTTAATGGCACCCTCTGAGGTGCCTCAACCTCTGGAGGAATAAAAGTATACAAAAATTGCACCATTGCATTTCAATGCAAAATTTCCGTGATTGTCTACAACACTGAAAATCTGATTATACTATTTTTTATAGCTACATGCTTGCATCAGAAGTGATGTTGTTATAAATAGATGAGCCTGCAGTTTAGATAATGCATTAAAAAAATCATTTTTTATTAAATCAGGATTGTATTAAAACATGTTGCCTGCACAAATAAGATTGCAAAATAACAGATGTTATTTCCATAATTTGGGGGTTTAAGCACAAATTGAATTTTTATTTTGATTTTTTATATTATTAATCAGTAAAATTTAAGCATTTTAATCACAAGTTTTCTGCTATCCTTCTATTATTTTATATTTTACAGATGATATGCAGATGTATTAAAACTGCTGAGTTTACAATACAGATGTAAACAATATTTAGATGGATTAATGCATGGTCTAATGCTAATTAGATCAAGAGGGTTACAAGAATAATTAATTAAGCCATTTAAAGTTTGGTTCAAATTTGCATTGTACATACACAATTAAGGTGACTTTTTCTATTTCAGTCTACACCATTGGTCTATAAAATTCACAGTTATATATATATATATTTTTTAGTATATTTTTTATTAAAGGGAATATGAGAAAATACTTCTATTCCAGTGTAGTCCAAATTAATTCAGGAAATAATTTCCCTCTCTCTTTGTAAGCAAGGAAGACACAGGGTGTGCCTCCAGACACCTGCATTTCCTTTTTGCTCCCCAAACAGGGCTTCAGATTCCATCTAAGGATGCTTAAATAAGAAGAGAAAATCTGGACGGTACCCAAAGTCTTCAACAGAGAAAGGAGAGTAGAAGCATATTAATGAAATTCAACTCAACTCAAACTTCTATGTATATATTGGTAATATTCCTTTCAGGTCTCTTCAAAGTAAAGCCTGAAATTTCTCACCACCTTGATATTTTCGTTATGTTTCATTCTTCTGAAAGCTTAAACAGTCAGGAAAAAAATAAATGTAGTACACAATAAAGGCATATATGTGTACAGACACATAACTGGGCCAAAACTGTAACATACAGAGTGGGTCTTGTGGTTTTTTGGTGCAGGTCTCCAAGCAAATCCTAGCCAGGAATTTAAAAAATTCTAGTCTTAGAACTTTATAAGAATAAAACCTAACAATTTTTGATATTAACATCTTAAGCATAAATTTGCAATCTTAAATGTGTGAATAATAACCAAGGAAACACACTTCTTATATATCAAGAGTCAGTGAATTTTATCTGCTGGCTGGACCTGACAGCCTTTTCCTGATAGAAAGTGGAACACATTTATTTCTGTCCAACCTAGCAAACTGATTTTACCTTAAAGATCTGTAGATATTGTTTTTATTAACGCTAACACTGTATAACCTTACCTGTGTAGTACTGATTTATAATAATATTTTTTAATATTAAAGCACACAATGGAACAATACCTAATGAGGGTCAGATCCCACCCCTTTAAATCATTGTGAATATCTAATTCTATGCACAACAACTCATGGCAGCACTTTTCACAGGGTAGGCTGTGAGAGTGAGAAGGAGGTCACCCCACCCCAAAAAGGAACTGAGGCTGTTTCATTCAGCATCCAAGCCATTAGTCTTGTCTTCCTGTTCATGCAGCTATTAATGTATTGACAGACAACTGTAGTCATATAGTTATGTGAAATACAAGGAAAAAGTTACACAGAAGTTGCCTATAGACATGGTACGTTACCTTCCCAGACACTGAAAAAATTCCTGAAGGAGCAATGTTTCTTCATTTGCCAACACAGGAATTGCATGCACCCCTCCTGCTTTGACCCTATCAACTCAATAGAAAATCAGAAGGAGCAAAGGACTGTTACCTCAAAAAGGGAAGGTTAAATATCCCTATGCAAATAAAGAACTCAATAGTCTCAATTTTGTCTTGAAGAAATGGTCAAAACTTAACGTGAGTCTTCCAGACTCAGCTTCTCTTTTAAAGCTGTACCCAAGGCAGCTAACAGGACTGCACTCAGCCACTTCCTCACAGCAGTCATACAGCTGACAGGCAGTAGACATTGAAGCAAAGAGAAAGGTTTCCAGCTTGCCTTTCAGAATCAGCAGATTAAGCCCATTTTTTTTTCCCCTGCATCTTTATAAACCGTCATCTTTGTCTCATGTGTGTTGGATATTTAACTCCTGTTCTCTTCCACCTAACCTTGACTCGTATCAAACATCATTCCAATGTCATTAGCTAACACTAGATTATCCCATCCCTACAGTCTGGTAATCTTTAAATAAAACAGGCTACTGGGATAATGTCACAGTAACGAGCATGCTAATACATGCACTCCAGAGAAGTGGCCTGTACTTTCACTTAATCCCCTAGGATGTTCTGAGAGGTGATATTGCAAGGATGAGAAAGACTTGTCTTCCAGGGACCTGCATTAGTCAGAGAACAGCTCTGACATATGGCAGCAGAGATCATGCTTTGGAGCCAAGGGAATTTTTAACATTTCTTCTTTGATGATTCAGAGAGGCTAGGTTGGCATATAATTGGATCCCATCAGCACATAATCTACCAGTGAGAATAATTGCATGCCTGTGCTCAAATCATCAGCTTTCCAACTTCTTTGCCAGATAATCTCCTCAGTGTGGTTGAACTAAGTAGCAACTTTAAGAACACCAAAGGTTAATTAAGCTTTCCAGAAGACCATGTGTTGCTGTTTTGATAGCAACCTTTGGAAATATTACCGCATAACCTTATGTATTTTCATATCAACATGTTTTATAGTAGGATCAGCATCTGATTTCAATACTTATTGTAGCAGAAAATGGATTTCATTACACTGTAAGACTTCAGAAGGTTAAAATAAATCAGAAGAAACATTTTTACTAAAAACAATTTGCTTAATCCCAGTCTGAATACCAGTTTTCTCTCTGCTGCTCTTTGTACTCAAGGCCTGACCAGAAATATTCAAGTCAAGAACTTGCAAATGTCTCATCTCTATGCTAATCTGGATGGAAAATCTTGGAGTAGGGATTGCTCAAATGGTGTTCTCAGTTCTCTTCTGAGAAAGGTTAGACAGCAAAGGTTAGAGACCCCCTTTCTGGATTGGAGCTGCTGTCACTTACAGGACAGTGGAACCAAGTGAAAACAGTTCACCATCAAACAAAAATTCAGTCATCATCAACTGAGCTGAAAAATCACTTTGCAAAATAAATGTAAAGTCTTTTCATTCAGTGCATTTTGTTTAAGCACATATTCCATAGCTGAAGCTCTGTCTGAGTTTGATGTACATATTTACTAATTTTCATGTAATTTTCTCCTTTCAAGCACTTCTTTGATAGTAGGAAAAAAAAACCAGATTACTTCACATAAACCCCACTTTTAAGTAACATGTTTTAAAAAGACAGACTTTTAATTACAAATCCAATTTTGCATTCTACTGAAAATAACTGTATTTAAGGGTTGAAGTAGATGATCCTTCAGGGTCCCTTTAAAGCAAGGCTATTCTATGCTTCTATGTGTTAGAAATGTGGACACCTCATGTATTAAATATGAAATAATCAAAATATTTGTTTACCTTCTTTTTTTTTTTCAGAAAATTATTGCATCACTTCAGCTTTATTCACCACCTTTATTAAAAACAATAAATGCAAAATATGTTTGTGTAAGTAAAAGACTTATTTAATTATTTTTCTTCTCAGAAGTTTTTCTCTTAACTTACACAGGCATAGGCTTCCTGAAGCATTTGTATCTCAACGTTGAGCTCAGAATATTTAGTTTAACAAAAAGCTTTTTCAATTTATATATATTTTAGAAAAATTCTGATAATTTAAAATGGAATATTTTTATTCAAAATGTTGCAAAGAATTTACATTTCTCTTAAATCTATAAAACCAGAGATGTATTTCAGTCTCTTCATTCCTCTGCTGTTTGAATTTTCTTATTCTTTGTTTTAGCTCACCCAGCAAAATGTTCTCTTTATGAGAGGGGATCTTCTTTTAGCTTTGCAAATAATAGCTAGGTTTGAATAGAGGAGAGCTATTTCTATTGATTTTGTTTGTACAGTGAGTTACAATATTGGACTGACTGTCAGCACTAATTTACTTTTGCTGTGAAATACAGACTAAAACCATTTAAGACCCAAGTACCTCATGTTCTCTTCATCCCACATTTCTTTACAGGCAAGGAGGAGTATCACAGCTAATATTTAGTCCTGTTATAAATGCCAGGACAATTTATTACCAAAGTCAATAATTTGATTTATTAAAAATTCAAATCACAAAATTTGGAATCAAATTACAGAATTTTAAGCAATAAACCACCACCACCCCCCCCCCCCCCCCCAAACAGCGACACTTACTTGACAGAGTTTCTCCTGGGAAAAAGAGAGCCAAGGGTGACCCAGAGACACAGACCCTGGCAGTCTGTGTCTCTAGCTGGGTACACAAATTTGCCATGTTCGAGGCTTGGTTTTTATACTCTTTATTCTGCCTCTGGCAATATTTCCCCATATTTCCCTTTGTTTCTTGGTTGCTATTCAAACCCAAATTCGTCTCCGGTCGGATTGAAAAGAGCTCCCCTCCCAAGTCCATGTGTTAATGTTCAGTTTCTATGGATCCTTATAGTTGATGAATGTTGGAGATATGGGTGATATTGCTTGATGTCTGTGAAGGTGGCTCCCGAGGTGTGAGTTGCTGATACCGGCTCATCTCAACAGGTCCCCTCCCGATACTTGAGAAAGCTGCAAAGTCTTTTGTTCCCTTCTGAACTGACCACCTGATTTTCAGGGTGGTCAGTTTCACCATCTGCTGCAGAAACCTCCTAAAACATAGACTTTTACTTGATATAAATTTATACAGCTTTATAATTTTCCAATTTACCATAAGAACATGAATTAATCATCTCACGTTTTTCACAGTCCAAAGATATATTTCAAGGGTTGTTTATCATAGGCTCTAAAAGTATATTTTAATTATAAGAATATGTTAAAATCCTCAAAGGGTTCTGCCTTGTCTTTGGTGTTTATATTTTTTGCAGCACACAGTAGTCTTGTGTACCTGGTGTGTGTTTGTTATAACAAGAAAAATCAACCACAGCACCATGGCTTTACCCTGCAAGAGCACCTGTTCTACCTGTTGTTATAAATGCCAATCAGATATTCCAATTTTAAATAATAATTTGGTTTATTAATAACAAATCAAATCACAGAATTTCGATAACCCACCAACAGCGGAGAAACTCGACAGAGTTTTCCTGGGAAATGCCAAGGATGAACCGTGAGATACAGGGTCTGGCAGCCTGCTATCTCCCCCAACGGTTCACAAATTAGCCCGGTTCGGGGCTTGGGTTTTATACACTTTATTCCGCCCTCGGCAATATTTCCCCATATTTCCCATTGTTTCCCCCTCAACTATACAAATCCGGGAGTTGCCTCGACTAAGCAAAAAGAGTTCTTTTTCTCAGTTCAAATGTTAATGTCCAATTTCAATAGATCCTTATAGTTGACGAGTGTTCGGAACATCGGAGATGGGACTCGATGGTCCGTGGAGGTGGCACCCAAGGTGTGAGTTGCTGGTGCCAGCTTATCCCGGGGTCCCCTCCCTGGTGCTTGGGCAGCTGCGGCTTTCCCAGAAACTCCTTTGTTTTCATATGAATGGAGGCGTCAGTGTTCTCAGGGCTGTCAGTTTCCCTGTCTGCTGCAAAGTCTCTTTAAAATATAAACTTCTACCTGATATCACATTATACAACTTTATAAATTTCTAATTTATCATAAGAACATGAATTAACCATCTATATTTATAACACTGTTACTCCTACAGTTGTGAACAGCAAGATATTAAGAGCAATCTCTCTTGAATTTCTACTTCTTTATTCTCTTATGCTTCATAAGATGTGAACTAAACACATTTTATATTAGATATTTCAGGGTTTTTTGTTCTCAATCTTACTTTGCCATAGAGATAAATTAAAAAACAGAATATACAGTTTTAACTTCCAATTTCTATTTTATTTGTTTGATGTTTGTGAGTGGCCTTTTAATACAAATACTCTTTATGGTATCAATGAGTAGAGTTACCTTTTTTAAGCATCCATAGCCATTCTGTTCCATTGTGGTTTTCAGACTTCATAAGAAGCAAGAAAAAAATTATGCTCCCAGCCAAGAAAATTGTTGATGAGAAGGAGGTATTCAAATGATTCCACAGACCTTGAAAAGTGTTTTTCATGAAAGTGCTAACATTTCTCAATTAGAACTAGAGAATTAAGGACTCTTATGTTCTCCTAAAATGTTTCCGTTCAGAAAGAAAAAATTTCAGGTTATTCATGTGGACTCTGAAGATCAGTTTTAACAAATGTCCTTAGGCAAAATGAAGTTAAAAAAATAAGAATGAAGTGCATAAGGCCCATTTTTTTGCCCAAGAGCTTTAAACTCCTTTAGTGAATCTGTTCCTTCAGTGAGGACTGAAAAACCCAATTAGGTCACTGCAGCAGTAGGATGACCACTTGCATAGTCGCCTTCTTTTCACATGATAAGCTCAGACTATTTGCAACTCTGCAAGAACATTTCAAGTTAATTAATCCTTCAATTTTCCCACAAGTCACTCATTAAACCTGTCCTGATAATAATAATTTATGAGGTTTGTTATAAAACTCACCTTGAAGGATTGCAAGAAGTGAAATGCATATGAGATTTCATGCTGCAGTGACCACTGATAGAAATTTGTAACATCTGGGCTGTCTTGGATCCTCACTTCTTAATTCTTTGAACAGGCTGCTAACATAAGACCCATATGCCTGCGAGCATGCTTCACATCTGTAATTGATGTCCTGCTGTCTACTGGAACACTCTTCTGTACCCATAAGATATTAAGATGAATGTTGCACCAATCTCTAGGAGAAAAAAATAAAAGTCAAAAGCCTGTAATTCCTTCAGCAGCAAGAAAGCAGTTAAAATTACTATGCAGTAGCACAGACTAGGTTTAGTTTGAACACAATTTTTCTATTTAGGCAGGAAAGAGAGCCATTAAAAACATATCAGAAGTTGTGATGAAAGCCTTAAGGATGACATAAAAGTTAAGTGAGAGACAATTAAGAAATTTTCCCAAATCTTTGGGGGTTTTTGTATGGAAAATTGTTCATTTTCCATGCAAGTGTCTGCCAGTCTCATCAACACTGTACTTTCCAATAACAAAGTAAACTGTAACCAAAATTGACTTCAAAGGGTCCAAACTCTTGGCTTTCCCCACAGTCAAAAACAGATCCTGTGGTGACAGGACAGAATTTGCACATGGATTTTTCTCTCTGGTTATGGGCACAGAGAACAGTGGCATAAAAACCCCACTATCTTTACAGGTATGGTTTGGAACTCCAGTTTGTCCTTCTTGTCTTTATTTCCTAGAAAATAGTTGTCACAATTATTAAAGTAAAATTTAGTGTTCATTTTCATACAAATATAGTATCATATGAGTCGTGTGAAATAAAGGGGTAATTTTTTTTTAAATTGTGGAAACCACTTCATGTGTATTATATACCCCGTTCTTCCCCTGCAGGTACATCAAGAAACAGACAAGAATCATGCACAGGTCTGCTGTGCATGATTAAATAGTAAAATAAAAACCACAAAAGTAAATACAGCATACAGGCAAACTTATGAAGAGCATATGTGAGCAGCACTGACCTTTAGTTAAGACAAGAGCTGACAGGGAATCCAGTTGCTTTATTTTACATATTCTTTTACAAAATGAATCTTTAAAGGATATTAAACTTGAATTCTGAACCCATTTCTGTGAGAACCAGAGAACATCAGGAGGAGTCTGCACTTTAGCAGCCACACAATTTCATGGGCAGTGCTTACAAACACTTTCATCCACAACAGTACAAAATTACAAAGCAAATCTCTGCTTTTCTGTGTGTGCATCTTCCTGTTTTCTCCAGCATTGCTAATGAAAGCCTAATGGAAGCTATTAAGCCTTTTTAAAGCCATAAAATCCATTAAGCCCCAAACATTACAGATAGGATACTCTAACACACTCATCTAAAAATTAATGTTAAATATGTTTTAATCAAATGATGTCAAGGCCTATCCATCTAATTTTACATATCCAATCTTGGAGCCTGTTTTAGTAGATGGAAGTCTCAGGCTTTTAAACAGACCTCCTAAAATTTTGGCAGCCTGTGACTTGGAGTCTTTTTATCCAACTCCAGACTCCCAAGTGATGCATCTAAGTTGGAAATAGTCATTTTAAGTTCTCTCTAACATCCATGGTGTAAGCTGGTCTCTTCCAGATGTCCATTCAGATCTTCTTCTTGCCCTGAATTGTGGCGGTGCATTATTTTTAGTTTATTATGATTTCATATTTGTTG
Organism: Prinia subflava; assembly: GCF_021018805.1. Taxonomy (NCBI): domain Eukaryota; kingdom Metazoa; phylum Chordata; class Aves; order Passeriformes; family Cisticolidae; genus Prinia; species Prinia subflava. The sequence goes on along the minus strand of NC_086249.1, from coordinate 70,085,139 downwards.
TAATAACTCAGTTTTGTGTACCCCATTTTCCTTCTTTATGTGCCCTTAATTCAGTTCTATGTACCCCTACCCCCCTCATTAGTATTCCTTTGTCTCCTTCAGTTGCTTTAAGTTATGCGTGCACCTGTTATGTTATGTGACTTTCAGTTATCTGTCTATTATCTTTCCCGCCTTGTGTAAACCCATCCCACACATCCTGGATTGATTTCTGTTAGTTTTACCCGCGGATGCAACACCCTAGATACAGACCTTAATTGGTTGCTTCAAATTTACCGCTCCCTTTACCCCTCCCCTAAGCTTGTTGTATAAAACCCACTGCCCGAGCCCTGCTCGGGGCTTCTTGGGGTTTCGCTTTTCAGTTGCTCATCTCCTTAATAAACCTCTTCAGTTCACCCCAAGACCCGTCTCGCCTCCACTCCATCTCTGCTTCCGAAATAGACACTGCTGAGAACATCGGAGTCCCTGGGTGGGGAGGTGAGAGCTCCCCAGGGGGAAGGTGTCGCACCCCTGGCCGCGGTGTGCCCTGGGACTGGAGAGAGTCACACACCGCGACACTGAATATTTTGTCCTTGTCTTATCTATCAAAAAGAAAATATTAGTAATTTAAGAGGTCTTTGGGATTGCAGAAGCACGGGAGGCTCATTTATGTTCCAAAGAGTCAACATCCTGGAAACTTTTGTTTCACTGAGCACTTTTGAAATTAATTATGTCCTCAGACTGAGACAAGGTTGGATCACTAAACCTGGATGGTTATCAGTTATAAGAAAACACAGTCCACTAGGACAAAAATAAGGATAAGCATAAGTGTAAGTGTAAGTGTAAGAATAAGAGAATGGTAAGTCCAGATAACTTTGCCCACAGGTAGGGCACTTGGAGCAGCAGCATTTTCCCCAGGAGCAGGAGAAAGAAGCCAGGCAGTGCACCAGGGCTTTGAAACCTCAGAGGTTATGGGCATATCAACACAGAAGTAAAGCTTGAGGCAAAAAACCTGAAGCAACCCATGCTGAGACAGCTGCATCCAAACTGCACCTTGTGCTTCTGAGAGCATGAGAGAGCATGCTGCGCATTGAAAGGAAGGGTACTTTCAAGCATGACAAACGTAGCTGCCATTTGGCCAGGAGTCTGTTGGCTACTGCTGCAGCAAGATTAAATTTCTGCTGGAGGTGTCCCCATCTCTTTAAAACACACACAGCTAAACTTGCTGGGGATTAACTTTTGATGTGTGTATATCTATTTTAAAGCTTGACAGGTAGGTCAAGAAGCCCAAAGGCAGGTAGTGCAAGCAAAAAAGAAGGAGGGAGATGTTCTTCACTGGTAGAGGAATCCTGTTTTAATTCTGCAGGTAGAGGCTGGGGCAAACAGCACAAACTCCAAGACTCAGAAGTCATTTATAAGAGAGAAAATTGGAACCACTCAAAAAGAAAAATGAAAAGGAAAAAAAATAAAGGCAAAAAAAGAAAGCATAAGGGTATTTTTAAGCCTTTAAAAGCATGAGAAAGCACTCAGTAAGAGCCACTATAGCAAAGTGCTTGTGAGGCTGAGGCTCTTGGAAATGAGACACTTAGCCTTCCAGGGTCTCTGAGAAGGCAGAATTGAAGCTGGAGGAAAGGCTTTCAGGTGGCAGATACCATTTCTGTAGCACGTCATGCTCACATCCTCCATGCCCAAGTGATCAGGGCTGCCTCAAGCACCTGAGAACAGGGCAAGTTAATGCAGACATCTGATTAGGTTAGAAATGAGTATGTCCTCCAGGCTGCGTATGAAAACTAACAATATCTAAATTATGTGATCTAATTATGTGATGAGGACACAAAAAAACAAGCAGAAAAACAAATAAAATTTGACAGACAGTGAGTGACCCAAAACTAAAGATGAATGATTTCTCTTCCTTAAAGATATAAAATCCAAGCATAAAAATACAGTTATATGAGCACAAATACTCCTTGTGGTTTAAAAGTTTCTGTAGCCTTCTATTATCTTACAACTATAGAACTTTTCTAAAAGGAGGATGACACACAAACATTAAATATACTTATATTCGTACATATTTTGAAAGGCTTTAATTGCTTTATCAAGTTCACCCCTAAAAGTACTTGAAGGAATTTAATCAAACTGTAACAAAAACCTTTTATGCAGGACAGAATATGAAGGAAGAAAGCAAGTTCACATAGATATCATTTAAGACAATTAGTGTAATTGGAAAATCTCTTTAAAAAGAGAGCACTTAGGTAACCATAATAATCCAGACTCCACAGAAAAAAAAAATCCCTAAAATTCTAAGAGCTAAGATAAACAACCTTCAAAAACTTTTATGGTAGGACAGCTATTAGGATAAACAGAGTCAAGGTTGCCTCTTATAAGCTGTCTGGTTAGCAGTACTTCTGCATCAATGATAGGGAAAATATCTGCAAGGTCTCACTCAAGCAGCTTGTTATAGAAAGCTTGCTTCTGGTCCACACCAAGTACTGGAGTCAAATGAAGCCAGTAAGACATTAATAAAAAATAAATATTAATACTGTAATATAATGAGCTCATCATTCATTCTTCTATACTTACTGTTAACAATGTAGATTGATTAATTAATTAATTGATTAATTAATCTGCCTTAATCTAGCAGTTACAGTGATTCATAGAATTTCCAGTATAAAAATCATGTTTCATGAAAATCCTTGTCAATTATATAAAATTACATAGTTTGCTAATTCAATTCAATAAAATCTAGGAATAATTATGCAACTGCCTTCAGCAAGTGACTAAAAATTTATGTATGAGCTAGGAATGAATACGCTACAATCAAACATGAAACATCTTTAAGATTTAATATTCAAGCACTCTCTTCCTCTGTAAACAAACCTTTCTAGACTTAAATCTGCAAGACTTATGAAGGAGTCACAGAACAGAGCAACAGAAATACTTTAAGTGTATTTTGAACAAGCACAGGATGGGTAACATCTTCCTTTCTTTCTTTTTCTCTTTTTTCTCCACAAATATTTAAAGTCCTTTTGTACTCATAATTTAGTTTAAAATATATTAACCTCATTAGCTACAGTTAGAATATTTCCCTATATTCTTGTGAGGCATGTGCATTTAGAGGGGTTTCCCTGTCTAACAAAACAATCAAAACCAAAAATATATCTTGCCCAGTGGAAAAGAAGCAAAAGGAAAAGACCATTTTATGGTTACAACCAATGTCTCAATACAGGGTAAAAGTACCTGAGAAAGGTCAGGTGTCCTTCAGGAGACATTTTCTGCAGAGCATTCACAAGTCAGGGCTCCTCTTTCACCAGAACAAGCACTTTGCAAGTTTTGTCAAAGTAGCAATGTTCTGGAATTAGTTCTCCCACCTCCAAACTCCCGAGCATTAATGTGTTCTTTTCCTTACTAGCGATAGGGTTCCCCATGACCAAGAAAAATGTTGAAAAGATGCTGGACAAAATCTGCTTGATGCAAAAGCAGCTCAAAAATATCATTTTTACATTTACAAAGTCCATTGTAAAAGCAGGGATAACTGGTCTTGTCTTCCTGGGTGCACCTTGAGCTAAAAGATAACACTTGAGTAATATAAAGAGACTAAAAAATATCAGGATTTGACAAAATTCCAGTTTTGGATGTAGTAGCTGAGAGGTTCCTATAGATACAGAGCTTCTGCCAGAGTAACCACCTTACCTCTGAAACAAAGCAGCAAGGTGTTGCATCTTCCCCCAGCTGCTATCTCAGCCACTCTGCCTCTCTCCCTCTGGGACTAGGTATTCAACAAGGCACCGTGGTTGATAAATTTACAGTGAAGTCCCGGACTCGCTCTTTTATCATTGTTAGGTTAATCTACAAGCCATAGATGACAAAAAGAACAAAAACAGTCATAGCAGTTAATGTGATAAATCACTGTTCAAATCAGCAGGCCACTGGTAGTGGTCCTCCCAGTACTGCACTGGTAATGGGTCAGAATGTGGCTTCTGGAATGCAGCTAATGAACATGATTAATAGCAGTAGGGTGTGACAGACTGGGCATTCATTTTTCCTTAACTTTACCATGTTAAGCAGTTTTACTGGCATCCTCAAAATGATAGATACACCTAATCAGTTGTAGTAGAAGTCCCATTAAGTTCTCATTAAACTTCTATATCCTGTGTATAACCTTGAACAATGCATTAGACACTAATGAGTGTATTCTCCTTCCACTGTGCACTCCACTTCCAGAGCCACGAGTGTGGTGTAAATACATACACTGAGATTGTTGGAGTGGGTTTCCTCTGCAAGCCTCAGAATAATTTCTTTGCCTGGTGGAAGGGACAGTCGACACTAGCTGTACAGTCTGTGTGTATTTATTTGCATTGCACTTGAGTCCTAAAGGCAGGCCAGGACCTCACTACATTACATGGTGTACAAACACACACAGAGGACACCAGAGCTAAGCATGAGCTAAAGATAGCAACATTACAATACTCAGACTCCAGCTCTATCATTTTTTTATTAATAGGCTAGGTGCAAAGATGAAGGATAGCATGGGGGTATTTTTTATACTGCTTTTCTTAAAATTACTTAGTACCTCTGTTAAGGCTATAATTAGTTATATGGTGCAATTTCAAGCAGCAATACACCAGCAGGCAAATAAAAATAAGTATTTTGCAAGCTGTTTCTCATCAAAAAGTGATAGTGTTAATGTTATAAAGCATCAGGAATGACTGAGAAATCTCAATGCTGTCCAAAATAATGAGGTCGAGCTGGTAGGATAGGGATTTCAGCAGTGATCCAGTGAGTTATGTGCTCAGGAGCTGATGGAAAACCTTACTGGTCACATTAAGCCACTAAGTTGAGTTTCATTGCACCACAGTGTTTGGGAAAACATTAATAACAGCTTTTCTGTTTTATTCAATACAGAATTTTATTTTAATATAGACCGAGAGACTGGATTTCTTTTATTTCCTTTTTTGAAAATTTATACCGAAGTCTAAAAAACAAAACAGCAGGAGTAACTTGTGTTTGCATGTATCACTTAAATCAGTTCAGCAAAGCATTAAGAATATTCTTAGATCAAAATGTATTCTGTTTAGAGAAGCAGTTTGAGATCTAATCACAGACTAGCAGCTTGCATTCACTTCAGCCAGTCCAGAGAGGAATTCACATTTCATGGCGGTTCATACCATACCTTGAATTCTTTGTCTTTCCAGGGGATAAAAGTTAGCCCAACAGGTAAGCTGAGAAAATTTAAAAACTGCTTCAACATAGGTCTGGAATGGTTTGGAAAGCAGTTGGAGGAGGATCACAAAGTCTCAGGTGTTTAAACGAAAAAGTGCTAATTAGGAAAGTGCTATTTTTCATCTACATCTACAATATCTTCATCTGGCATATGAGAATTAGTTGTATTTCTCTTCTAGCAGTAAAAGTCAGAGCTCTAGAAAGTGAGTTTGACTTCTACAATTAATTGCCAGTTGAAATATTTTGAGTACTTTCAAAAAGCCATTTATCATTGCAAGACAAAAGCTATATATAGTGTATGGAACAGCGAAAGAATTTACTGGAGAAGCCAAAAGCCCCAGTGCAGTGTTAAACAAGTGAACAAAAGAACAGCATCATATGGGAATATATCACTATCTGCATTTTTTTTCCTGAAATACCTTTATTCCAATTTGTCTTGAAACCTTAACTTCTGAAAGATTCTGTCCTTCCTTCTTTTAAAGCTTCCTTCCAAAGGCATCCAAAAAACCTTTCTGTGACTCTTCAGCCACACTTCTGTCTCTTAAAGATGATTCTTGTACATCAGAAATAACAGAAGCCTATTACTTTTTCAAACCTAAGGAGATAATATATTGTCTACACAACACATTCTAATGTAACTTATCTGATTTTCACAGTGGACCATATGTACATTTTGACAACAAAGATTTATGATAATGATTTTCAATTTAATATAGCTATTCCATAAGATGACCTTCATTGAGCTAATAGAGAGTTAGGGGTAATTTTGGTTTGCATAATTCAATTTGCAATGCAGATTCAGAATGGAACCCTTGCATGTTTCATTTTTTCTAACACTTCTGTTTTCTACCTCTACTGTAACATATTTCTACTTCCACCACAGATTCAATGTGATACCTTATATTACATACAATTATGGGGGGAAGAAACCCAAAAAAACCACAAATACTAATACTTTCAGGCTGAGCGTTAAATGGACTTGGTATTTTATGTAGATTTTCAGTATTTCTTGAAGAGCTTCTAATTTTTCTTCAACATTGTTAGAGAAATGTTTGTTTTTGCTCAGCCACAGTTTATTGGAGAAATTGTATTACTGTGCTTCTGTGAATAATGTTGCCCAGCTTTGAATATGCTTTATTCTGTGCAAGTAGAGTCTGTGAACTTTAACTGTCTGAATGCATCAAAGATATATATGTATGTATATATTTCTTCACATGAATTTATTCATCCTAGAGCTAACTTTAAACAAGACCATGGAGTCACATCAGTTCTTTTACCAAGCTTTGTCCTTCCCCACATGCTGGGCTGTGAAATGGATACCCTACAAAACCAGAGAGCTTCTACAGAAAAAAGTGATGCTGATCCTTTTCTCCATCAAAATTTTATAGTTCATATAATTCTTGGTTTAAAAAATTACCTCATATTTATTTAAGTTCCCAATGACTTTTACATAAGAAAAGTTAAAGTAATGAATTCTATCCCAAATGAGTTCTATTGCAAAGGTCTTTGCTGGGTGCAAGTTAGGCCCGCACTCATACCAGGACTCATTTTGGTAGACTGTAACCAGTGCAGTTACAGATAGAACACCAATAACTGGGTCACAGATCTCCAGCCTAAATTATCTAGGAGGAGACCTTCCTTTCCTAAGGGGCTTACCATCTGAATACACTGTCTCCTCTACCCACTGCCTGGAATGAAGAGTCTGATATGATACACGTGCTAATTGCAAAAATAAGTGGTTAAATCCTCTCTGTGAAGTGTCTCCTAAAATTGCTAACTTACTTTGCTAAGTCCCTTCTGTTACAATGTTCTTGCTCACGCTGAAGGAGAGCTAGGAAACACTAATAACAGTAGTCTGTTTCTGTGCCTCAGTCAGCCTGCACAAAGTATCTGTTCTGCTTTAATATATTATAACCATAGAAATGAAAAGGTGTGAATAACACATATTAATTGTGATTTGAAGTGGAAAATTAAAACAAGATGGAATATATTTAACAAGGATGATTTCTCTCATATGCACTTTTCTTTTAGATTGTAGTCTAATATTCTGTAACAAAGTCACAAAACACAAAGTATTGTGTTAATGGACTGCTTAGTCACCTCTAGGACAGACAATTCATCCCTGCAATGTTAATCTCCCTTGTTTTGATTGCAGAGTTACTTATGTTAATATTAAAGCATAAGTGCCATTTCAGGCATCATTTTAAAGCAGTTTTAAACAACTATTTGAAGAGTGCTAGAGACTAGAGACATATTTAGGAACGTTTGAGTTCAGGTCTAATCCTGCTCCATCACATTCAGACAGCAGAGTCAAGGAGACAGCAGCTGTGGCTTTTGGAGAGCATTCCCTGTATTAACTCTATTACAGAGAGATCTCAAGAGAAAATAAACGCTTTTTCAGGCAAAAGCACTCTCTAGGATTTGTTTCACCCTGAGCTAAAGATCTAGAGAGGTGAGCTGGATCTTACTCTGAAAATACTTAATTTTAATTTGTGTTTATGAGTTAAGCTAATGATGGCTCATCACTCACAACTACATCAAGGTCCTTATCATGCTGTATCTGAACTCTGACAAATGAATTCTACACACATTCAAGAACAAGTTTAACAATAACAAGCAGTTAGAAGAAAAACAAATATCAGGGAACTCTGGCAGCAGGCCATGACATAGCTGGAAGTCAAACAGAAATGTACTTTACTTTTAAAATATAGGAGAACAGGCTTTAAATCTGTAGAGGGAAAAAGAACAAAAGTTTAGCTGAGTAGTCATAAGTACAAACTTTAAACACACAATTACAACAGGAGGAACCTTGTACATATGAGCAGATTTTGGACAAATTAAGTTGGTTTACAAGCATCTTCATCTCCAGTGAAATGCCATTTCTTTGGCTTGTTACCTTCTTATGGTACTGTATAAATCATTGGAGATTAAAATCAATAGAGCTACATAAATGAAGATGCACTAGCAATTAAGTGGATGGCTGAATAGGTCTGCCTGGGATGGAGTCCAAAACAGACTGCTTGGAGTTTCACCTCACTCAGAAATTTAGCTGATTCATTTGGGTAGCAAAGGAAAAGTTACCCAAAATCAAAACTAAAGCCATCCTTATTAATTTCCTAAGCATATGCTCCTTCAGAACTCCCTCCCTGTGTTAGCTGGAAGGAATCCTGAAAGTCTCTGTGCTACTGAACTGAATGAGAGCAGAAGAGAAAGTAGAGACTGGGAGGTGGAAGTGTTTATCAATCATATCTCACCCCTCCGCAGAGGGTTTTAAAAGTTTTATCAGCATAGAGTCATAACACAATTCCTGACAGGATACCTGGAAAGAAGAGTGTTCATCTGGGGCATTACAGTAAATAATTAAATTAAATTAATAATAATAATAATAATAATAATAATAATAATAATAATAATAATAATAATAATAATAATAATAAAATTAAATTAAATTAAATTATTTACTGTAATTAAATTACAGTAAATAATAACAATAATAAGGATTTCTCAGCATAAAACCTTCTATTAAAAAAAATCATACAGCTGTGAAAAAAAAATCCAAGATTTAGGTTATTTCTGTGCAAAATTTAAACAGTCTTTAGTAAACCCTCCCAAGAATGTGGCTCCAGTTACATGGTAACTGAAATAATGCCAGATACACCTCATGGCTGAGAGGAAGGAAAATTACTATGTCAATATAGTTCATAGGCATTGCAATGTCACACTCATTTAACAACTTTCTAGGCAGAAATGTATATATTTTAACTCATATCAAAAGTGTTGGAGCAAACAACGTCCACATATTTTTGAAGAAAGGGAAAATTTAAAGGTCTCAGTCTCTGGAATCAATGTTAGAAAAATTTAGAGATTTAAGCTGTGTAAAGTAGATAGTTTCGACATTAGTATTTTTCACTGTTTCAAATTTCTGTAGGAAATCTCTGTGCTCATTAATAAATAAAAGCTGAATCTTTCTGGGAACATGATAATCACTGGCCTATGACAATACTACATATCTCGTTCAAAACAGCATCCAGTTCACTGTACACGTTTGTGATATAAGGCAATTGTCACCAAATAAGTGCTTTTACAAAAGGGCATAAACCAGCATGTCTTTAAGTGTAGGAACTGAACTGCAGAGCTACAGCAAAATCCAATTCTCTCCTTTGTCAAATTTAACAATAGAAGGATCATTTCTTTCTTCTGAGCAAGCAGGTCTTAAAAACTGATCATGTTGCCAAAGCCACTCCCAAGGATTTTTTGTGATGGGATGTCACAAATGATTTTTACATGGAAATCAGACAGACTGATTCTAAGGCACCACAAAAGAAATCTATAAGGAAAAAAAAATTAAAAGTAACCAAATAATTCCATATCCAAGACAGATTCGAAAACAAAGAAGAAAGTTTTTTATTCCGGTCTTCTAATTTGCAACACAGAGAAATTACAGTAGCACTCCTGCATTTAACAAATAAGAAATGTCAAAACAAGGAAGGCACTAAATCCATATAGGAGCATGACAAATCAATTTTGAAATCATGTTTTCTGCAATGAGATGCTGTTTCCATGATTGATTATTTCAAAATTTTACACAAATGCAAGGTCTTAGGCTTATGTTTTTGAGAAGGACAAAGCAATTCAGCAGTTCCAGAGAAAATTTGACATAAACTTGCATTAGTTCTTCTTTTTGTCATCATTATCAAAATTATGATACTTTATGGAGCCAGACAGAATTGTTAATAGACCTAAATTGTTATATGCCAGGTTGCTTTATGCTTTTGATTTCTCTTGCAAATAAATGGATTTTTTTTCCTACTGGTTATCTATTCCATAACTGAGATCTCTGAGAGCAATGCTGGTTTCTTTATTTGTTATGACTGGCAATTGTTCAACAGTCTTTTAACATATTGTTGGATAATAGAGTAGAAACCAAAAAAGTAAAACTTCTACCTTCCATAAAACTAAGTTGCCTTTCATGTGTCCTTCAGCTCTTAAATTCAGTCATCTTATATAAGGAGAGCAGTCAAGTCGTAAATGTGTAGGACTATAAGGTTAATTCTTCAGTAATAAGAACTGTAAGAACAGAACATATCAATGGAGTATTTTTACAGCTAGAAATTTCTTATTTATCATACAGAAGAAAAATTTTTAAAATCTGTAACATAATTCACACCATAACAAAAGTTGAGATCAAGTATCCAGTCAATACGCGGGTTTGGTCAAGATCAAGTTTTTACAAAATTAGCACAATGTTGCAGAAATAATGGAGTTCACAAATTGAAAAACAGATTAAATAATTTCCCTGAAACTTTTCTCATAGCACTAGGAATCAAAGTTATCGTATACAGAAACTAATGCCAGAAATTAAATTGAAACACATTCTCCATTAATCCCTCTTTCATCTCAGTGTCCATAGAATAAGCATGTTTCTCTAGCACTTTACACCAGAAGCTAAGACAAAGGGACAGAACCATAGAGAGCAGTAATATAATGGGGGAAAATGTCAGAGGATATTTTTTATTTGGATTCAAAACAGTATTACAGTTTTACCTTCATAACAAAATGTTGATTTGGTATTAGAAGTGACACAAAAAAAGAAAACAACTAGCTTCTGCAAAGCTGTATAACACAGGTGAGGAGGGGATTCTTGTTCCTGCCCTTGGGAGGTGTCACATTCATGCACTGCTGAACACCTTAGAGTGGTATGGAGGTGGAGTAGTGGGATGAGCAGTTCCAAAAGGTCACTCTCCCTGATTTTCCAGAAAACTGTCTTTTCCTACAATAAAAAGGGTTTAGGTTTTTTAATAACCAAAAGCATGATCAGATAAATTCACTTATAGTCATTTCTTCCTTTCCTGAGCTAAATTTTTGACACAATGATTTAGAAGTCTCTGGTGAAGAGGCAGACTCTTCTTGCTGTACCAGATGGGAAGGGAGAGTGTCTAGAGCAGAAGCTAGACAGAAAACAGCACTCCATATGGTTTAAAAATAGCTTTTAGGTGCTTAGAACTAACTGACTGTTAGGTTCATAAATAACATCAATGGGACAAAAGTAAGAAAAAAAAATAAGAAGAGCAAACACCCACTTGGACAGACCACAGAAAACAAGAGCTACTAGATTAGCTATATCAGTACACAAGATGCAACAAACAACCTCTAGATAAGATCTCCTTAGTCTCCCTCTCCTCCTCCTCAACTCAGTGACATCAATCACACATTGCCTTCACACTGCCTCGGGTGACCACATTTTTCAAGATGAAAAAGCCCCAGCCAAGCTTCCTGTTAAGTTTTTTACCTCTACAAATTCCATTTCCTTGTAAAGTGGTTATCTTGAACTAGTCTGTTTCCTGAACATCATCATCCACAGATGCAAAAATGTGGATTTGTGATTCTCTTAGGAGATAAAGCGCTTTGAGACCCAGACAACTTTGCTACAGAGCAGTGGTTTCAATCTGACATTGGATCCATGAAGTACTTTGGAGACTGAAAGAAGCTACTTTGAACAAGATAAACTACTAGATAATGTTGCTGTTACCTTTTTATGACAAGTGTAAAAGGAGGCTGCTAAAGTGTTTATCTTTTTCAGCCTAAGCATTTGCTTAGGATGTCTTCCTTCCTACTGCTGATAATTCTCTAAATTTTATCACAAGACCAGCTGGCTGCTTTTGCTGTCATGTCTCTTCCCACAAGATATAAATGTGGTATGTTCAAGTGGTCCAGACCTCCAGCCTAGTTATCCCAGTCACAGAAAATATACAACCACCTTAACAAAATATTATTGAACATTCCATTAAAGACTGCAACATATTCTGCAAGTTATACCTATGGATGTTTGCCCAACACATCTTACCAACAGACTTGATGTTGGTAAATTAAAACTTGATGTTGGTAAATTAAATACATATAGAGTCCTATCACATGCCCCCAGGGTCTAAGCCTTCTGGGACAGTCAGAAGGCCTTGGGTTTGAACAGTGTCTCTTTCACTGTGTTGTTTGATCACTGTGTTTCCATTTCATGCTGTCCAGTATTGCTCAATGTGAAAACTAAATGTCAAACTGTTTCTGGTAATCAGCTGCTCCTTTAGGTTTGATGGGCTGTTGCAGACGTCATGGAGCTTAATTCAAACATCATTTAGTCAGGACATTTGTGTCACTTACAGTGATTACAGGGGTCAATAATAATAAATATACATTAAAAAGCTAAATATGTGAGCTTGCCCTGTCCTAGAAGTAATTAAGTACTGTATTGCCCAGTTTCAAAATAGGTAATGGATAATTACCTATGGGAATGTTGTTTACTTATCCTCACCTACAATTTAGGAGATTAAGTCTGAGTCTCCTAAGGCTGACTGTGCCAATATATTAACGAATGCTTTTTTATTTTCTTCCCCTAGTTTGTAAATATTTCCACTCTCCCTATAAGTTCCTTGCACAGTTTTGGTCTGTTTCCCACCCAGGTAAAAGCTGAGCACACGCGTGGTTGGAGGTGGACAGGGTAGTGGGTCATTAACAGCTCTCCTCAGTTATTGCCCTTCCATACGCTCCATGTAACTTTCTGAGGAATTTAAAGTCTATTTCTTTAATTTCTTGTACGCTAATCAGGCTAGGTTGAAGGCACAAGGCCATCACAGTTCTGAAAGTTTAACAGCAATTTGGAAAAAGTAATAGAGCTGCAAGTCTGAACTTTGTAAAAGGATCTAGTGTTACTGCAGAAATCAGAAAAACAAAGAGGCTTCAAAGGTCTGAGTAAAACATGAGCAAGCACTAAGCATCAGAAGGTATGGATAATGACAAGCTAATAGGCAGCTTTTCAGTATATGCCATTCTTTAACCTGAGGTAAAAACTACTCTCCCTGGAGACATATTTCTGAATAATGACAGCATGGATAGACATACCCATTTAAGTTGAATTGCTGAGGAATCAATGAATGTGGTATGAACTGGCTGTTCATACTAAAGTGTCTGGGCTGGAAAAGGCAGCCTCAAGCCAGAAGAAATAGCTAACTGCATCAGACTATTTTATTTTAAAAATTTTTGCTATTACTTGTGTAGGGTAAAAAACATTTAAAAAAGGAAATCCTGGACATTATCATTTTATTTATCTTGTTTACTCTTTATGCTCCTCATCAAGCTTAAAAAGGAAAGCTTCCACAAAAAACCATTGTGCAATTACCTTCTCCTGATCAGTTCAATTTCACCAAAATGTTTTCACTGGTAACCCCTCAGCTCCATCTGGATCTTACCCACCGTGCTTACAGCACATTGTTTCCAACACCAGAAGTACCCTCCCATGCAAGAATAGTAAATTAAAATTTTTTAAAAAAAGGTAAAGGACAAGATGGCTTGCCAGGTTTCTCATTAAACTGACAAAACCCAAAGCTTAAATTCTCCTCCTTATGTAGTTTGCAGTAACAAACTGAAAAGCCTACAGGGGAGAACAGCCAGCCTCTGGCTCAGAGCGCTGCCTGGCTGACAAGCAGTTAAATGTGTGTGGAGCTGCAGCTACTCAGGGGGGCTCTCATTTCTGGGAGCCAGAAAGGGAAAACTTCTCATTTAGATGTAAAGTAATTCCTTCCTATCTTGTCCCCCTTCTCTCCACTGTGCAAAAATATCCCAGGCCAGAGACAACAGGGAACTTCAGAGGGGAAAAGGGCTCAGGGGATGAGGCATTAATCATTGTCTGTGTGACTTTGTCGCTATTGTCCCACCAAGGGCAATCACAGAGGGCAGCAGTAGGACCATTGGATTCCTGGAAAGTTCTGCCTATCAAACATCTCAGCCAGCCCCATTTGCTCAGGTGTGTTCAGTGCTGATAACATAAGTGCAAGCAGCTCTGAAAACAAAAGGAGACCTTCAGACTACTCATTCACTCAGTCACAGAATCAGGAGAAAATTAATATTGTATAAGAAATGCTGATGACATGTTGGATGTGAAGAAAGGAAGTTTCCTTACCAAAGAGTATTTTATCTTTCAATTAAATAAATATTCTTAAATTTCCACTTAATGCTGTTGCTAGCAAATCTCTTATTTGGAATGTCATGGTCTCTGTCATACCAAAGCTTAACTGAACATAGGTGCTCTCATTCAGACAGAAACATTTTTCTCCTGAAGCATGTATAAACACTATCTACCTCTTACTTCAGAGACTGCTTTTAAAAGATTCTTTTCTAGAAATCTATAAAACTAATAAGAAGTATTCTTCATTCTTGCTAGTGATAAAAGGAGGAGTTAGATCCCAAAGATAAAGCAAGTTAAAAAGATAAAGATCTGTCTCCCCCACATGTTCAGCGTATATCAAATCTCAAGGTCAATGTGTAGCTAACAGATAGTACATGCAGAAACTCAGCCAAAGAAAACTTTGAGCTGTGAGATTTGTGAGTTATTTTAGTGAGCTCATTATTGTCTTGGTCAGAGCACAGTCTGGTCCCTATCATCACTGCAGACTGTACTACCCTCCAAAAACATCACCCATGCCTGGCCTTGTACCTCTATCCCTACAGAGGCACCAGGGTAGGACATCTCCTCCAGGGAATGCACACACACTAGATGCATAAAGTGGCCATCTGACAGAGGTTTTCCTCCACATAAAAGCTACAGAAATAGAAGCTGCTCTGAAGAGAAGAAAAATAAGAGGCATTGGTTCAGATGCTGGTACTAAACCTGAAGTCTTCCTTTTTTTTTCTAACTTTATTCTTGAGTGACCTAAAAAATTTAGACTTTTTGCTTTCATTTACTGTAGCAGGTTTTTTTCCTATTTAAAAAAATATGTACTTCTGAGAAATATTTTATAATGTAAATGGACTTCAGCAGGCTGCATGCTCAAATTGGACTTGCTTTTTTATTTCAGCTTGTCCACTAATGGTTTTACTAAGTCTCCAAGGATCTACCTCGTACTCTTAAGTCCTCTTTTTTTTCAATATTTTGATTTCTACTGCAAGATACCTCCAGGTCACATTGACAAAAAAACAGAAAAAAAGTGTAGCAAAGTTGAGCCCACACATTTAGAGATGTAGATGAAAAATTTTTGGACCATAACTTTGTTATTTGATATAAAGTACATGAACTACTTTAAAAGAGGGTTAATAAATTTTTTAAATTTTAATACATTGGTGTGGTGTTGTCCCATTTTTTTATAATGAGTCCCAGTCATCAATTTTGTATTCTTGACTATTGCAAAAGCCATATCTACATTAGTATTTTTGTGCCCATGCACTCTTGTTTAAAACTCATTTGAAACATTTTTGGAGATAACACTCTGTGAACAGATAGCTGGGTGTTGTCACCAACTTATTGATTTCATTGAAGTCCCAGATTTATGTCATTTCCATGCATGAGAATTCTAATTCTCATTTAAGGGCATTACCAAACCTCAAAAATGAGAGTTCAAAACCAACACTAAAGCATAGTCTAAGTGTCCAGGGGCCAGAAGACAAAGAAAACAAATTCCTCAAGTTAATACCTGGACCTTTTAAAAACACTCAAAGGTGTTTCAAACATTTTGAACTGGAATAGTACATACATAAATAATCATATACTAAATTTACAAAAATTTCAGTCACAAAAGAATCACTAAGAAAACTGAAACAAAGTTTATAGATTACATGTCCTCATTTTTGATAATGTACTAAAAATGAAGTGGAGTTTTTTTCCTAATTAATGCTACTTGACAGTAGGTCACCAGCTTTTTGACTGATCACAAAATCCGCATGAAGAGGAAACAGATATTACTGAAACATCTACTGAAGATCTTAATGTACAAAAACCTAGTGCTGCCTTAAACTTATTTCAGCAGCACAAAAAAAAATGTCATTTCTTAAGTATGATGTCATTTACTGAAAGAAACTAGGAAGGTTTTTAGAAGAGTCACTTCATTTTCATGGAAATTCCCAGAAAGCACAGGTACTCACTCACCAGAAATGCCAAACCACCTCCACACATGAATTTAAGAATTTTTCTTGCTGCATATACTTTATATATAAATGCATATATGAAGTGGTTTATTTGTGTTTATTTTTATATATTCATATATAAATAACTTTTCTTGTAAAGATGAAACCAATACACCTTTTTGATTCATTACATTCCAAATAGGAGACATTCAGCAGTGTCAGAAATGAAATCAACCAGACGCAGATTTTATTTTTATGGAAATAATTTCAGAACAGAACTGATAGAAATAGTTCTGACAAGCATTTTCAGAGCAGATATCTGCACTAGCAAGCTTCAAGAAGGGCTGTGGGTCCTGTACTAACAGGCTGCTGCTGCAGGAGCCTGACTCCAGGTGAGATCCTCAGGCTTTCTCTGAGCTGTCATTTACGCCTGACTGTGCCCCAACTCCCAACATTACCAACAGGCAGAAAGCACAACCAAGGTGCAGGAGCATGCAGAATGCGTCTGGCATCTCTGCTCTTTTTTTTCACCCACTGGTTAAAAACTGATGTGAGCTGAAGGGGTAGCAGACTTAAAATTGCTGTTTCTGCCCAGAGGGACCTGAGCATGCATCAACCAGGTCCCAGGGAAACCATCTGCAAAATTCTCTGAGCACAGCCAGCAGGCTGCTCCAGGGCAGCACTCCCTCAGCCAGCCCACAGAAACAATGTGACATTATCAAGTACTGACTAGGACAGAGAGAGGTCATGAGCAAACAGGGTTCATGGAAAAAGGAACCTCCAGACCCTCTTCAGCTGTTCTTGTATTTGAGGAGGCAGTGGAAGGGGAGCAGGGACAAGTCACAGACACATCCCCTGGTATTTTTGACTGATTGCTGTGCACAGCTCCCACCCTGCTGCATTGCTTGCGTGAGATCACCCATTTTAAAGCATGTTGCATGAGGACACCAACCATCTAAGAATGGATTCTCCTAGCTCCCAAAGTTCAGTATTGTCAGCTTAGTTGACAAGTTGTTAATCCAAAGGGCTTACTGAAAACCCAAAATGTTACTCAGGTTCTATTAAACAATGAAACTTAAATACTATCATCTCTTGTATTTGTATAGCTCCAAGCATCAGTTAAGAATTATACTCTCATTTTCACAAGCCCATGGCACAGCTGAACTTGATTTTCTTAGAGGTCTTTTCCAAACTTAACTCTTCTATGAACAATTCCATGACACAGACACACACACAGAGGCTGTACCTCTTCAGTCATCCTCAGCACTACAATATACTAGAACCAGGGCATTTTCATCCTCAGTACTTTCAACTACTACAACCAGAGAGCCATCTGTTTGAATTTTCAAAACTAAAGTTTCCATCTCTAAAGTTTCTGCTATCCAGGCTCAAATTTCCCAAGTCCTAAGAATACAGGAGCTCCCAGGTAAGGTTGCACCTATACAGAACTCTTGAATGTTTTATCACCATATTTGACCTTATACATATCAAGTTAAATCTCAGATAACTCTAAAAGAGTGTCTCCTAGTAATAAAAGGTATCCTGAAAGCAAACAGCCAAACAAGATGCTGTAACTGGTCTTATCAAAGCTGAAAATTTTAAAGTCCTAGAAACCTTATGCAATCCCAACCAGTATGACTCACTGTAACAAAGATGGATGTCCTAAGCAAATTAAAATTCTGTCAAGAAGATGGGCATGCAGAACATTTTTCCCTGAAAAGAGGACATTAGTTTTAGACAGGCTTTTCAAAATTAGTGTCTTGTTGTATATAATTTATATATATAAAGGGTACTCTTTTACATTTTTATTTCTCTTCATTTCTGAAGTGCAGACATATCCCATATGGTGAAGGAAGATAAGAAATGTTACTGAAAAAAGGAAAAAAACAAAAGTGGTGGGAAGTAGTGCTTACTATGACCCTGCACAGCATCTAGCACAAGTGGGATTTTGAGGTTGTCACAGCTGCCATTATCTGTTTCCCCTCCCTCACACCCTACTACATACAATCAGAAAGTTTTGGAGTCAACATTAGTTAAATTTTGCTGGCTTTTTCTTCAGGTGGATCCCAGACAGTTTTAATGAAGAGATTATTCTTTCATATTAAAGAGAAAATTGTATTTCTACATGGCTCAAAACTTTCTATAAATCTGCAGAATGTGAAAATAGTACCTCGTAATTAGGGTGCCAACAAGTGAGATGGCATATATGGGTCCCAGCTCAGAGCTATGAAGGTGCTCTCCTGAAGATAGTCTGAGACCTGCAGTTCCCAATATGTTCTGTGGAAGTTCTGGGTTCAAATCTCTGCTGAAAGTAAGAAAAGGAAATGCTGAGGAACTGCTCATGCTGTGTTCACAGAGATCAGCCCAGTTTTGAGAAGGAGGCATAACCTTGTCAGTGAATGAATCTGTTCGGGTTCATTAGGAGAGCCTGAATTCAAAGCAAAACATCTGTTAAATAATGGGGAGAAAACAGAGCAAAACAAAGAAACAAAACTAAAAACAAATTTAAAAATCTAAATCAAAACCCAAAAATCCTGCACAACTTTACTTTTGCATTTCCTCTCCTTTATGCCTTTTTCTCATTCCCAGAAGGGCTGCTCAGTGCTTACCTGAAACAATGCCAGCCACTTGACTTTCTGTTCCTTTTCAGATTCATAGATAAACTAAAAGCAGGAACTCAGTAACACTTCTCCTCCTCAAGTTTCTTGATTTATGTTCATTAAAGGATGTGCTGTACAAAACCTGGCTCTCAACATCCCCAGTGTAGCTGTCTGATTCGGAGCTGTTCACATGAGCCTTAACTTATTCTCAGCAGAGAACATCAGGCACAATTCACCTTCCTCAGCACAGCTATCCCAGCTGGGACTCTTATCCTGTTTAAATGTAGGTATCTAATGGTATTTTTGATGCCCCTGGGATATTCCCCAGCCATGTCCTTGGAGGAAACAAAACTCCCACAGCCCATGGCCCTCCAGCTAGCCCAGTGCAGAAGACATGGATAACCTAAGGCTGCATCCCTTTGGTAGTTTTGGTTTGGAGCACTAGAGCAGTGGTGAAATAAATCCCCAAAACGTTCCCATTTACTATGTGCCAGGTTGTTTAGCAGAGAGGTTTTGGGGTGTGCTAACTAGTTTTGTTTAATGGTTTGCAACTGAGCCAAAAAGCCCACTGAACATTTGCAGATGTGCTCCAATACCAAGGATGTATGAGTTCATAGTCATGACTGATCTTTCAGACCATTCTAAAGTACACATGTTAGGGACACCTAAATCAGGGAAGACTAAACCATGCTGAAGTAAAATACCCAGATTACATGTATGGAAAATTTTAAGTCCTCAGCACCAAATACTTTGATCTACTGATCTGCTCCTGTTATGCTTTATTCCTTGATAAGCCATGTCCCATCCACTAACATGTGAATTAATTCATGAGCATTGTTCACTTACTATCAATTGTATTCTACTGCAATTCTCTGCTTTGTCTGCTTTACCTTTATCTCTCAAAACAACGAGAACAATTAGGTGTTTATTATTTTATTATTCTTTCAGTCAAAGAAAAAGCATCAAATTAATTTATCAGTCATCGAAATGAAAATTTTAAAAGGTGCAGCCTTTCAAGTTCCAGAGTTGAACAATGATGGGGAAAGCCATTGGAGCTGCAGCCAAAAACACTGGTTTCCTACTACTTGTTAGGAGTTAAATGTCATAAACCAGCACAACAACAAAGAAGAAATAGTATAAGTGGTTTCCTTTTCTGATGAAAATTAACAGAGAAAATTTTGGTTCCAAGAAAATAAAATTTTATTTTTCTTTAACCCTGTAGACTTAAAATCAATCAGACCTTTGATCTAGAATTTATATTTATTTTTGGCCACTTATCCAAATTAAGCCTTAATACTAATTAAAAATACAACTTTAAAAGGACAGGCAAAGGCACTGAAATACTTCTGTGGTGTGTTAACCCTCAAAGACTAAAGCCAGTCCTTGTTGAGAAACATGAAAATATGCTTTTACTTAGGGATTTCAATCTAATAGAATCATTCCAAAACTTACTACTTTTATAGCTGGTAGCATGACTCATTTCTGTGATTAGTTATGAAATTATTTAACTTTCAGCTTTTTTAATCAGTCAGAAGTCACTCTTACAGGTTGGCAGCCGGCAGTCCTTGATGAACATGTGAAATGCAGATTTCCCCTCATACATCTATCAGAAATAAGCAAAGTTCTTTGAAGTCTAGGGCCTTTGCATTCTCTCCGGTGCATTTGTGTACTAACCATGCACTTTTGTTATGTTCTACTGAAAATGCTCACATTTGGCTACTTAAGATGGGTACACTAAAACATGATTTGGATAGGAAAGTCTGAATTGTATTAGAAAATGCAAAAGCACTATGGATTTCTCCTTGCACAGTAATTAGAGTTCTGACAAATTGTAGCAGAACCCTATCCCTCCAGCTAATCACTTATTCTGTGCAGGAATCCAGCCATGATTGTAAGGTGCATCTCTCAGAATCAGTACAGCAGCCAGCTGAATTTGCCTGTAATCCATCAGGGTTTACTTTTAAAAGTAATACATCAGGGTTTCTTTTTTCCCAGCTGAGTTCAACACCTGTGCCCCCAATGCTTCATTTGAAACTCAGCCAGGCAGAGCCCAGAGCACCAGTCAGTGAAATGTAAAAATGTAAATGTGAAGATTCTGTAAGTTAGCTTTGCAGATGACTTTTATAGGAAGCTATCCTAAGCTAGAGGTATTTTAATGCCATCAGTTTCTCTTCTGCTATTGCATGGAGATTTTCTTTTCTTGATGCCTTCTATAAGCTTCCAATGTAGTAAAACTTTCAACAAACAAATAAAATCTTCCATCTACAGTTATACTAAATTTTAAAGTTGTAAACAAGATCAGCAATACTAGGTACAGCTGCTGTCTCTCTTTTGAAGATGGTGGTAAAAAGCAGGTAATTGACTTTAGGTAATCAATTATCTGAAAGAAAAGATTCTTCTAACCAAGACATAAATATACTAAGAAGCATCTCAGAGTCTGAATTAAGGAGACAGGGAAGATTCATAAGTCTCATTAAGAGAAACATCACAGAAATAAGCACCAGACAGCCATAAAAGACAAACAGTTAAATAGTCTCTCCCAGTGTAGGCTTCTGTGTGCACTTACTGCTATTCCTGTTTTATAACTGCCTGAGTTAATGGATAAATCAATTATCTAATTGTCGGCACAGGGACAGATCCTTACAAGTTTTACCTGCCTGGATTTGTTTGCTGAAGTGACACGAAACTCACTTGAATAAGCTGGTAGCCTCATCGCTGCAAAAATTCAAGAAGACAAATCAGAGTATTGCTGTTTGGGATGCAAATATACATTTAGTTTGGTATTTCTCTATTTAAGCATTGATTTTTCTCATTTTTGATGCATACTGACAGTGTCAAGAATCAGTCCGGGTATGTTAATCATCACAAAATGTCACCAAGTTCACTGCACTGCTCCTTCCTTCGGTGAATGTCAATGGCAAATGCTTAAAATCACCCTGATTAACATGTGCAACATGTACAGGCAAAAGGTGCCAGCTAGGTTCACAGAGCAGTACAGAGTCCACCTTACCACTCAAGGACCCTAACTTGAGTGGAAAACAGGCAGAGAAACAGAAGGCATACAGCTGAGTATCTCTGAAAACCATCTCTGAATTGCTGCTTTCTTTGAGGATGTGTCCCGCTAGCCTGCGTTTAATCCATGCAAATGGACTAAATCCCAGAAGCACACTTTAAAAAGAAAAAACAGACTTAGAGGAATGTTTGAAATCCAGCAGTCCTGAGACCCACCTGCCTACTCAATAATACTGTACCTCCTACAACATGCCAAGTTTTTTAACTGTGCCTGTAAATATTTCAATGTCTTGGATAAATTTTTAGTTCCCTAACAGGAGGAGTTCTTGATACAGATATTTCCATCTGTGTTATATTGTGGCAATGTCAGCCTAATAACAAGTTGAGTTCAGAAGGGCTCTCTTCTGTTTCCAGACAGGATTTTTTGTGATCTAAGGTTTTAAAAAGCTAGCTGTTGAAATAATCATCCCTTTTAAAATAGAGGTGAAAAAACCAAAGGCAAAGCTAGCAGTTAAATACAGGTAAATTTCACAAAACTTGCTGCTCCACACGGCCACACAGCTGAGCAGCTGATGTACTCTTTGTCCTTAGCTAAGCACAAAACCTGAGCCTGAAGGTCGCCCCCTACACACTGTTTCCAGAAATCAGACTCCAAACTGACAGCTGGACTGTCTGCCCTTAGCAGTGGCTGGAGCCCCAGCCAGGGGCATTTCATCTGTGCTGTTTCTGGGGTGCAGCATCAAGCACCCTTACACCCCCCAGATAAAGGGTCTGCAAGGAGATGGAGGAGGTAATTGCAAGCCCCTGCATGAGGCTCTGCTGAGAAACAGCCCCTCTAAGCCTCACCTCCTCTCCCAAACTGCCCAGTCTGGGTTTCCACAACATACTAGAAATTTACAGGACCAGGAAAGTCACTCCCAGCCCCAAGGTTTGCTGAAGATTGCAAGACACTTGTAAAAAATTTTAGTTTCAACAAAAAGCAAGTTCAAGTGCAAATCAAGACTCTGGTAGAGGTTTTATAGAAAATATTAATACAGCATTATTAATATGGCTTTAAAAACCTTACTAGCCCTCTAAAAGATTTGGATTGGAAAGTAAAAGCTCTTAAAGCATCCCGTTTGAAAGCAAGCATAAAAAGGAGAATGAGTTTTTCTGCCAAACTGAGATCTTATGGCTTTCTCTTCCTTTCATCTACTCCTTATTACCTTACTTGTTGTTCTTTTAGATGTATCCTAGTCACACAGATGTGGCACTAATCACGGGGTAGGAGTTGCCAGCTGCCTGGGAGGATAAAGCTACTCTGACATTATCCCATCAAGCACCCCACAGTGACTTAGGAGATACGGCCATTTAGCTGACCCCTTTGTAAAGAAACAGGTGCCATGTGAGCATGCTGGGAAATCCTTTCTAATGCAGTCATCTCCCCCTACACAATTCAAGGTTTAAAGAGGAAAGAAAAAAAGCAACTCCTATCATTTCTCACACTGATGTTAGGCACAAAGTGCTGAGAGTCCCAGTGAGAGTCTTGCTCGCTAAAGACAATTATGGCTTAGCACATTACCTGAGTAAAAAATATTTCTGTGTTGAAAATTCAAGATTATTGGGGGGCATCGATTGCACTTTATATGCCAGACTTGATTTTAGTCTAAGATCTACACTTGAAGATACTTCTGCCACAAATCTTGGGCACAGGTAAAGAATCGTTAACATTCTTCCTCTGAAAACCATCCGAATTTCCAGATTTTCAAGGAAGCCCAAGAGGCAAATATTTAAAAGCTTTCCAAAATTTGAGATTGCTTTTGAGCCACGGGAATGACAGAACACAACAAGCCATACCAAAAGCCAGGCACAAGAAACCTGTCTCCTAACCTTTGTGCTGCACCTGGCAAAGAAAAAGGTGACTTGCATTGTCCTCCCTGGTGTGGGTGCTGAGCGGGTCGTGGCAGGGAAGGGGACATGGTCAGCTCGCTGAGTGCCATGGCTCCACAGTTGTGTGCCAGCCTCACTGCCCTGCTCTCTGCTCCCCATGCTTGACTAGGAGAATATGCCTCCTTCCTCCTTGGCCCTTGCCACCCCTCTCTCCTCCTCTCACTGTCCACCACTTGCATTCCAAGCTGGATCCAAGTGTGGCTGTGCCAGCTGTGCCTGGCAGAAGGTGCTGGGAGGACGCTGACTCTCCACGCTGCCAGAACAAAGATTCCACTCAAACGAGCCTACGTGTTGTGCTGAATGCTGCATCCACTGACAAGAGCTGCAGCTTCAAATCATATCTCAGGACTTCCTCTCATGGTTTCTTATGTCTCAGTTACTCACCACACAGACCCCTGTACTGCCAGCAACATTGCATGCATGAGCAGGTCTCCTGAAGGCATGCAAGAAATTCAAAGAATGAAGTCTAAACTTTCTCTTCCTCCTGTTATTCTCATTTCATGGGCTTGGCAGCACTACAAGCCTCCTTTACACCCTTAAATATTAACACAGCTTTTCTCTTGATGTGGGATTCTTCATTATCATATGAATAAATGATTAATTGTCACTGTACCAAGCAAGTGCAACTTTTATAACTATATGAATCAGCACTGAGCCAAACCCTTCAAGAGTAGTAAGAATTTTCCAGCATTTATTGCACTTTATTGCTTCCTGGATCATTTAAAAGAAGTCGCTGACAAACAAGGCTTTACACAGGCTGGAAAGTTTACCTCGGATGTAGGGAGCAGTTCTGTATTTCAAAATGCAGACAAACTTACTTTCCCAGCAATTTAGTGCTGGTTCTTTGGCAGAAAACTCCACGGCTTGTCCAGCAAATGCCACTATTTGTGACGGCACGTCTTGTGTATTACCAGAAGATAATTTTAATCGAACTTTGAGCGTAGTTTTAAGTACTGTTCTAACAATCATGCTGGCTTTGGTGATGTTCTCCATGGGCTGCAATGTGGAAATTAAGAATTTCTTGGGCCACGTAAAAAGACCCTGGGGTATATTTGTGGGTTTCCTTTGCCAGTTTGGAATTATGCCACTCACAGCCTTCTTGCTCTCTTTGGCCTTTAACGTCCTTCCTATTCAAGCTGTCGTTGTGATCATCATGGGATGCTGTCCAGGAGGCACAGCCTCGAATGTCATCGCCTACTGGGTGGATGGAGACATGGACCTAAGGTAAGAGCAGCCGTTCTCTAAGTACTGCATGTGGCTCTTTCCATTGTAAATTTTACATTGAAAAGGACTGTTTGATCTGTCTGACGTTTTTCTTACCTTCCTGGCACATGCATGGTGGTTTCTCCTTGTAAAGATGGTTATTTACTGTAATGCAGTAAATATAAGCAGAATAGCAAATATCTTTGGTTCATTGGGATTTCATGAGGAAGATATCACAATAGAATTGTGTGCATTAGAAAAAACCTTTATTGTAAAACTTCAGGTCTTGGAGCAAATATCATCTATAAAGACAATTAAGATAACAAATATTATGAAAACTTTGCCCAAGTTAAAATAACTTTTCTTTCCCCCAAGATCTTGAGTAGTAAAAAAATAAAAAACCACATAGAATTTTAGGACCAGAATCCTCTGTACAAAATAGTACCTATGCAACTTCTCTTGAAGTAATGTTTCTTGGAAAAGGGCTCCTGTGGAAAAATATTTTCCTTCCTTTTGTGTTCTATACAATGTAGTATAGAACATATACAGGTATTTATTTTCTCTTTGGGAACTAGCTGTAATGAATATTACTTGTGATAATTCCTTCTGCTCCTAGAGCCTTATGCAAAGTCTTCCAAATGAAGGAATATTTTACAGGCTAGAAACCACTACTAAAGGCAGCCCTGCATATAGGGGGCAATGAAAACCCTTCATTGTGACAGTGTGATGGTCTCAACAACAAAGTGCTATGAACTCAGAAACAGATGTGTAAGGCACCTGACAAGGCCTAGGACATCAAACATACAGAAGAAGTGAAACCTACTCTTGATGCAAATTCCATGGGAGGTTCATTAACTCTAAGAGCTTTTAAAAATAAATTATCTTTTTATTTTTATGTTCTGATTACTCTGGTCTATAATAAACAGGATCATTTCTCTCTTTCCTACAGAGTAAGTTGGAGCGTTCATCCAATTTATCACATGCCAGTCTTAACTAGAAATGGAAAAAATAGTAGAATTGAAAAGATGTAGAGCTAGGGTAAATAGTCTAAGAATGTTAATATTTGTATCTTTAATACAAACTTTTTCCATCCGTTGAAAATAGTGAACTTTTCTATCACATACATATGTTAATGTAAAAACGTCTTTCAAATTATGAGTGAGGTCAGCTCTGCTAATCATTGACTTCCTCATTGTAGAGGAAAGATCTATGACACTAAGAACTGTAAGATTCTTAATTTCAGTAATACAGGTCTAAGAAATTACCGATGGGAAGATACTGAGTACAAGGCCAGAATGTTGTTCTAAGCTCTCCCTGGAAAAACAAACTGAGCTAAACAATGCTCGGTCAGCTCTGTATGTTCAGAGTTGCACCACCGAAATCAGTGGTAAAAATCCAAATTTATAATGCTACAAACAGGAACAGGATTTATATCCCATAATGCTGACAGAGAGCGAAGTTAACTGAAAATGCCTTTAAGAGGTTATTCTTTAGGTAAAGACTTCTACCTTAAGTCAAAGACTTTTGGTCAGTATCTTTGCAACAAAGATGGAGGAATCACAGGATACAGGAGGTACAGCAGATTGTCGAGGCAAGCATCATCTCTTCTCAACAGAAGAATAACATCAGAAGTTGTGTGGATGCTTTCTGGAACTACCACAGTATTAATAGAAACCTGGCCATCACATCAGAC
Source organism: Prinia subflava (assembly GCF_021018805.1). Classification (NCBI taxonomy): domain Eukaryota; kingdom Metazoa; phylum Chordata; class Aves; order Passeriformes; family Cisticolidae; genus Prinia; species Prinia subflava. Next base: position 70,058,622 of record NC_086249.1, on the reverse strand, counting down.
AATGTTTTGGTTTTAACTGTAATATTTTATGATTATTCATATCAATCCATGGTCATTGTCTATAGTTCTGCTTCAAAACCTCTCTGTGTAAATAAACCACAAGTTAGGGAAAGAATTAGTTTTATAATTAGCACTATAATCACAGATGAAGTATGATGTTTCATATCTTTCTTAGCAAACCCAGCTGATAGCCCCTAATGCTTCCCCATAGAAATATCTCTTGATATTTCACAAAAACAACTGCTTCTGTGAAAACAGGGACTGGGATTAGAGGATGGCCAGACTTTGGAAAAGCAGGTACATTCAGGGACAGTATAAAGATACAGAAAATACAGAGGTAGGAAACATGAGGGGGGTTATCCATTTGGGACTTCATCAAACCTTAATTGTAGCCCATGACTCTTTTTCTCTGTAAAAAAATTCTATAGGAACTCTTTTGCCAGAGGGTCCTGCAAAATCCTATTCAGTGACTCTAAAACAGAGAGTGACAGGAACCAAAATTAATGCAGATATTTCTGTGATTTCTGTATAAATTTTTCTAGATTTCTCTGAATCTGCTCAGTTTGTGGGCTAGGACCAGTAGTCCATATTTTGAGGATAAGTAACAAATAAGAAAAATCAGAAGTAAATCTCAGAAGAAAGCTTTCATAACCTCTTCTCAAAATCTCTTTCTCAAAAACTAGAATCCTCTCTCAGTATTTTTATGACCAAAAAAAAGAGATTTTTATGCATAATTTTAACCATTGTATTCCAATTCTGAGAGTTTCCTCCTTATTTTAGATGTCTTGCCTTTTCCTATTTCTTCTTTCCTGTAGCAGAATGCATCTTTTCGTACAACAGAAAGCAGAAATGTCTTTGCAAAATGCAGTAGCAATACTTATGCTAAGCCTCCCTGAGCAATTCTTAGCACATACTTTTTGACCTAGAGCAAAACAAGTCGGAAAAGGGAATTTTATTACATCACATATCCTAAACAATGAAATGGATTTCTATGCTGTTGAGTTCAGAGTGAAATTTTAACACTCTAGAACTGCTGTTATAATGGAAAGCTCCATTTGATGTCTGTCCCTGCCCCTGTTCCCTGCTTGCCATGCTCTCTGAATCCATTCAGACAGGAAGCTGGAGACAGACTTGACAACAGACCTTCCTGCTGGCCACCTGTCTGACTGGCTCCTTTGCACCAAAAGCTATGGTTCTGTGGCTGTAGAAAATCTTGATATTACATGTTCTTTTCTTTGCATCAGGAGCCATTCCTTTCCTGTAGCTTTTTCCTAATGTGATAAACAGGATAAATTGTCTGTAGCCAGCAACATTTCTTGCAGAACCTTTCACAAGTTGTGAAATGGTAATAAGAAAATAAGGAAGACTATGGGCTAGCAGGAGATGAACTGTCACTTTAACCAATTTCTTTGCAGTATCAGCATGACAACTTGCTCCACGCTGTTTGCGATGGGAATGATGCCACTTTGTCTCTTTATTTACACCAAGATGTGGACTGATTCTAGTGCAATTGTACTCCCCTATGACAGCATTGGTGAGTCCAGTGAAATAGCACTTTCCCTTCTGCCTATCCTCCCTTCTGTGACAACCTCCTCTATACCATCATCCTTCAGGAAGAAATTACCTCAGATTTTTAAAAATATTCCTCTCTCTCCTTTTTAATAGGCATTAGGTAGCAAAAGTCACTTCACTTCATCCACAGCTCTGCCAAAAAAAGACTTGAACCCATTAAAAATATTGTACAGATAATTATGACACGCTTGTGAGTGTTTTTCTTTCCAAAAGGTTTTGAGACCTACGTGGTAGTGGGATAAGAATATAAAAAAATTCATATAGGAATAGCTGCTTCACCTGGATAAAAGTGTTTGTAACAGCTTTAAGCACAACCCTGTAAAGTGCTAAATGCTGAGGCCATAATCTGGCAAAATACTTAAGCACACGTGGATAATTAAGCAAGTGATTAAAACTGCTGAGTCTCTTTGAAAGGCTGCAATCTACACTGCCAGGAGTGGCTTCATTTGACTTCCTGTCAAAAATCTCATCCAGCTACAAAGAGAAAATAGTTAAAGTATTTAGAAATACATGCTCCAGTGCTTTGCAGAGCTGTGGCCCTAGTGCTTATCAAGTGCAGTTCCATGTTGTGGTAATCTTAAAAGCCAGCAGAATCACTTTCACATTCTTCAGCTTCACTTCCCATTGTCCTTGGGGAAAAACAAAAATCACATACGCTGCTTGTGCTTTCAAAATAAATACTGGAAGGGGAAGGCCAAAACAAAAGAAGCTCTAAACCGGTTGCTGATACGGTACAGTAGCGAAACACCTGCAGGCAAAATGAACATTTAATACAGCTACTCAACATCACAGGATAGAGATGATTAGCACACTCAGATTTCTGTCTGCCTTTCTGATGCAGGTGAATGAGCATGTAGCTCAGCAGAATGGCAATTACTTCAACAGGCTGCCAAAGATAACAGAGTCTACAGAAAAGCAATTGGGCAGGTGCGGGTAAAATGTGTGCTCCTGCTCCGGGGTGTGCACACCGCAAATATCCCCTGGAGGGCTGCTCCAGGTACGTCTGTCCTGTCCTGAGCTCCTGCACCCCACAGGGTCTTAACTTCTCTCTTCTTTTTTTACAGGACTTTCTCTGGTAGCTCTCATAGTTCCTGTTTCGTTTGGAATATTTGTCAACCACAAATGGCCTAGTAAAGCGAAAATCATACTTAAGGTAGGATATATAAGGCTGAAGCATAAGCAATTATGGACAAATTATGGAATCAGTGGGACCACTGAAGCAGTACATTGCTATTCATAGTATTAGTATCTGACTTCATAAGACATGGAAAGTTTTCAGCAGAAAACAAATGAGGTGCCATGGAAATGTATTGCTTTCCCCCTGCACAAACATGCATGAGTTGCATGCATTATTAGAAACCATCATTATCTAAAGAACACACTTTTGACTTTGGCTGCAACTATGTTGGTAATTGAGTTCAGTATATAATGCAAACTGAAATTGGAAGGAAAATCATTCAGGTCAACGGAGAGCAGTTTTTCTCTGCAAAACAATAAAAAAAAAAACATCCTGGATCAAAATTTCTTTCTCCTTTTAAGAGAGTTTCCTGATTTATTGCAGGCCAATTTTTTGAGTGGGAAGTCAATTTTTATTAAAAAATCATAAACAGAAAATATTCCAACTCTTATAAAAACCTAAAAAAAATTATTCATAAAACACAAATATCTTTGAAAGATGGTTTCAGATACATCAAAAATATGGGGATTTTGGCAAAAAACTGTTCTCATCAAAATAATAATAATAATTCAGCTGCATTTAGGGTGGCTTAGGTTTAAAGAGATTTTCAGATGTGCTGAGAATTCTTGGCCCTTGTTCACCATTCTTAGTTAACAAATATATTATCTAAATTTTCTTGAAAACTCATCTGGTCACTTGTTTTTACCCATATTTTGTTATCATTACTTTGCTATTGGTACAGACAGCATAGAGCACAAAAGAAGTAAGGTCTTTTTAAGTCAATTCATTTTCATTAAAGTGTTAGCTTATCATGTTTTCTTTTTAAATGCACTCACATCTTACTATTTCTGTTTAATCAGTTGAGGGAAGAGCATGGGCTTGTACTCTCATGGAAAGAAACTCTACTTGATCTCTCAGCCAAGCCCCATTTTATTCCTTCTTACTGAGTGGGTGAGCAACCCACAGCACGGTCCATTGAGAGTTTGCTTTGTGTAGGACAATGAAGCATCCAGCAAAGATTGAGCCATAGCTGTCAGATTAAAGACTATATAGTGAGAAATTCAGACAAGGGAACAAAGAGAGGTGAAAGAAGAGCCTGTCATGGCCAGACCATGTTTCTTCTTCCTAGGTGCATGTGGTTAATAGCTCAGCCAAACAAAAGCACTTGCTCACTCAGTGCTCTTAAAAATGCTTCAGACAAAGACTGATGAAGCCACTTCAATGGCACTACATGTTTTAGCTGAGGAATAGATTCTCGTAAGCTTAGACTAAGAAGTCTGTCTCTGAGATCGCTGGCAACATAGGCTATAATGACAGACATTCCACTTGGGTATTGAAAAGAGAGTGAGTTATAACTTCTGTAGGCAAGCAGCAGTAAAGATCTCAGTACATTCAGCCACAGGAAAGAAGATCAACTGCAGTGCTTAGACCTAAGTAGAAGGGGTATACAAGCTCATAACCAGTTTTCAAGCATGAATTTTTATCCCCATTAAAGATTTACCCCTGCACTAGGCAAATAATTTCCTAGCACTAGATCACCAGCAACCTAGTGTCTAATTAGCACACACAGCACCAAGCCTCAGAGTGTGATTCACCAAGGCGAGGAGGAAAATGCAGTATTCTACCTACTAGGCTGTCAGTTTCTCAACAACTCTGGCAAAATATTTCTAATGTGTGCATTATTCCTCTCTTATATCACACCTGTGAAATTATTTTTAATCTCCAGCCCTAAGTACAATTATAGTCAAGGCTTCAGAAGACTAGTTTTAGAGATATCTGCTATAGATATCTATTACAGCTGAGTCTTGATCTAGAGCTGTAGTCACACCTTGAAGTACATCAAAAATCTGTTTGGTAAAATGGCAGCTATCTAATCTCTCTGCCTGCTGTGAATTGTATTGTTGTAAACATTAGGTTTTGTGCTTAACAAGATATTTCAGTGACTCGGAGGCAATCACAGGCATGTTTGACACCATGTTTGCTGCCATTAAATCTCCTTGAGATCTCAAATCAGATCCTTGAGATCTCATTTGTGCTGTATTCCATGATTCTGTGGTTCTGACTCAGTCCCTCTTCCTTTGCTTCACAGGTTGGTTCCATTGTGGGAGCAGTGCTCATCGTGCTCATTGCTGTGGTTGGGGGAATACTCTACAAAGGCTCCTGGAGTATCCCACCGAAATTATGGCTCATTGGCACCATATTCCCAGCAGCTGGCTATACTTTAGGATTCTTTCTGGCTCGTATAGCTGGTCTGTCTTGGCACAGGTAATCCATAGCCTTTATTCAACTGTATAAAGATTTTATTTAATGATTAGTCAATGCTGTGAATGCTCTGTAAGCATTAGTTATGGTACAGAGTCAATCATTCACTAAGTCTGTTTTTTGCAATACTATGTGCAAATTTATTTACAGATTCTGACTATAGCATTTCCTCTTTCATGTTTTCCCTTTGTGTGTCAATGTCTTGCACTTCAAACAAGTGAAACAGACCTGACTTGTAAGTGGTTTAGAACTACAGTAAAACTTCTGATGTAGATGCAGCACTCTACATTTCTGAACACCTTTACAAGAGAGGGAGACAGCGAGTGCCACATATGTGCCTTGAAGGTGATTCACAGTCTTTTACAGCTGCTGAACTGCCAGTAATTGGTGGTACCAGCTATAGATGGAGTGTTTTGTTGACTATTTCAGCTGAAGGGAACAATTTTCTTAGTTGTCCATTACATTTTTTGCTTATCCAGATTAGTAAAAAGCATAAGGACACACTGGATGCTATTTCACGACTGCCTTTGTACCCTTTAGATGTCGTACAGTGTCTCTGGAAACAGGCATGCAAAACTCTCAGCTGTGTACAACTATAGTACAGCTCTCATTCACTCCTGAGCAACTGGAACTGATGTTCACTTTCCCACTCGTCTACAGCATTTTCCAGCTGTTGTTTGCACTACTAATTTTAGGAGGTAAAGTATAGTTATTTTCTATTATAGCACTATAATTATCATTCTTATTACCAGTTTAATTTTTCATGTACGTGGAGAAAACAAGAAGAGATAAAAATAATCAAATGGATTTCAAAATCAAAGCATAGCTTTCAAGGAACCGTTGAAATGTTTGTAGCACTATAAGGAAAGAAAATGTTGCATGGATATATGTTACTACAGCATTTTTTCAGGCAATTTTTATAATTATTTTATTTAATACTAACCATATATTGATCCTCAGGCTACCGTCTTTACAGAAGATACCACGTCAAAACAAACACAGATGTTGAGAAAACAGCACAAAAAGAGGATTCAAAATCAAGTGCTGAAGTAAATGGAGGATTTGTATCAGATGAGATGAAATAGACAATTACATCTGCTCCCATCAGCTGTGAAGATAAAGAATATATGGTTTATTTACAACTTTTTTTCAAAGAAATATTTAAAAAAAGAAGTTCTGCTGAAATTGTACAGTGAGACTTTAAAATTATTAACTTAAGAAAGATCTACTTTGATTTTGAACATGGTTTTTGCCACAATTGTAGAATCTGGTTTTGAGGTTAATTCCCTAAAAATATGTAACATTTTATTATGGCTTATTTAACAAAAAGCAGAATAAAGTTGGGCTATTGCTAAAAAGAAGCAGATATCTGCAATACCAACTCCAGCCCATGGTCCTGCAAATCCATCTGCTAGTCTCAGCCCCACACAAAACAAAGAGAAATCTTGTGAAAATGTCTGAGCAGGAACAGGAGTTGATATGGAAGATCTGGTAAGGCTGAATATGAATCAAGCATGAAATTGGACCAAGCCAATAATGAAATGAAAGTTTCATTTAGGTCAGTCTGGGCAGACTGAAGCACTGTATTAATTGCTTGAAGCATTAATGTACTCTAAATTTATAATTTTAACAAGCACAAGGCACCTTATGGCTCCACTTTTTTTTTTTTTTTTTTTTTTTTTTTCTTTTTCTTTTTCTTTTTCTTTTTCTTTTTTTTCTTTTTTTTCCCAGAGTAATAGAAAGTAATAGAATGTAACAGTCTTACATCTTTGGTCTGGGTCTTTTAGGTGCTGGAAACAGGAACAGAGAGACAAAGGTGAGGGCTTAAGCCTTGAGCAATTTTAGTGACAGCAGCGACAGCTGGATGCAAAAGAGCAAGCAGAGGTTCTAGAAGTGTAAGGAATTGTCAGCTTCTGCACTGAAAGGAAGGCATTTGAAAATGGAACAAAAAATGTCCCTGAATCATCCAGGACTGCTTCCACCAATCTTAACATGAGACAGCAGTGCTTGGAGAGAGTTATGTGTTTTTGTTATCTTATGAGCTAAATAAATCTGAACCTGCCAGATGTCTATAACATGTAGACATTGGTCTATCTGACAATTTTAAGATTTTATTTTTGTCAGCCACCAATAGAAATAATTGGATGTACACATACATTACACATTGTTTGTTTCTGAAAATTCAGGTGTACATGCGGAAATCTCTCCTAATTGTGTGGAGAAAATTAGTACAATTCTAGGAGAAACCGTGCAGTAAACTCCTTGCAGCTGTAATTTCTTAAGGAAACACTCAGTAACATTAGTCCTGTGGCTGTTATGTAAAGAAAATATCCAGAGAACTTCAGGTAAATGAGTAAAAGTTCAGGCAAATACAACTGAAATAGTGGAATTTAAGTTCCCAAAGTGCAGCTTTCCACTGCTGCAGAAACATGCCCAGTACTAAAAAAAGAGTAAATTATTGTTGTCTACCATATTTTGGGGAAAGGGTCTCAAAATATTCCTGATTTCTGTGAGGCTTGAGGCTGCTTTACTTTTGGCAGGGAGATCAGAATGGTCATAACTTCCAAAGGAGGAGTTCGACATGAAGTGGGAGTTAGTACACAATGAGGTATTCTGTGTTTTATAGAACAAAGATTAAACAAAACAATGTGGCAAAGACCGTTATCGAGAAATCACAAATTGTGAAACAACAAATTCATCAAGAAAAGGATAAGCTGTTATTCGTAATATCTGTACTAAAATGGTTATTGTCTTGCTCCTGCATCCATCAAAAAATGGACAGTGGAAGTCAGTTAGGATCATGTTTTTCTTACACACAAAGCTGCTACTCTTCCCCCATGCTTGCTGAACTTCAACGTTTCTGTGTATATTTCAAACAGATCTTGAAAATGTATTGAAGAATAATAGTTTGTCTTGCTTATACTCTGTGTCTCTGGGGGTGTGTGTGTGTGCATGTGTGCGTGTGCATGTGTGTGTGTATTTAACACAACTGTGTAAACATTGAACTAAATAAAGTCAGAAACTATTTATAATTTTGCCCACTGGAGTAATTTGAGGTGAAAAGAATTGAGACTGAAACTGAACATGCAGACAGAGTTTATAGTTTTGAGACGTAACAAAAACATCTCGTTATGTGTCAAATGGGTGTGTTTAATAATCATAGAACCATAGAGCGGTTTGGGTTGGAGGAAACCTGGAGATGTCATGTAGTCCAACCTCTTTGCAATGAGCAGGGACATCTTCAACTAGATCAGATTGTTGAGAACCTCATCCTACCTGATCTTGACTGTTTACTTCTAAATCTCCAGCTGTAGAAGTGAAGTCTGGACAACACCAATATCAAATCACTTGTGGAGCTGGGGTGGGCTATCTCACAGTAGTGTAAGGAACCACTGGGGAAGATGTGTCCTCTCCCCAGAGGTGTCCAAAAAGATATTTGGCTATATATAGACCCATAAATTCTGGGATATGGGCTATTCAGTTGCAGGGGTCTGGTGGCCTCCAACCTTGCAGTTATTGTTGTCTTGGTATTGTCAAGAGGAAAGCCCTGGACTGCTGAGATCAGCTTGTTTAACCTGCTCAGTGTCACCTCCTCACATTCCACAGTATGCAAATCCTTTCAAGGAAAGGCAGTATTACTGAGTCACCACTGCTTTTTAACCAATCTTCTGTGCATGGAAACAACCTGTGGATGGGGTATTGCAGCTTGTGCAATTTAGAAGCATCATGCAGCATTGTTCAGGATAATAAATACCCATTCTAATTAATTGTTACACATACTGGCAATAAGGGATTTACCACTTCTAAGAAGTCGTACAGGTTCTAGGCTACCACTATTAGTTTACTTTTAGTTATTCATGACCAGAGTGCCTGGGTAGTCCATGCCTTTGCTGCAGTGCTGGTTCTCAAGCTATTGCAGTCCAAATGAGATGAAGCATGTCTTAGGACAGACACCCTATAAGTTGAAATGACAGTTGAATTAATTCCTCACTCATCCCAAGGTCTGTAGTATAAGGCCTACAAAGATGCAAAAATCACACTTGCCAAGCCAACCTGTAGCCATAAATCTGAATATAAAGAAGCATTCCCTGGTTAGCACAGAATTAATCCTGCCCACTGTCTCAGAACTGTCCACCTCTATAAAGCAGATTTAGATGGACTTAGACCAAATATCTAAATTTTTCATCTCAGACAGAGAAGAAAAAGAAAGTTGAAATTATTACCTCTTTTCATCTTTCTTTCTTTTTCTGCATAAGGTCTCTGAGCATCCACTTTGTCTCATTTAACCAGGAAGATAGGCTTTGTAGTTGAGCAAATAAAAACTAGACAAAATAAAAGACTGTATGGTGTTTCTAACCTTCTATTATATAACTTCTAATATCACTAATTTCTCATCCGACTTACAGACAGGTAGAAGAACTAGTTAAGTCATGCAGTGTTCTGTGTTAGTTAGAAAAGAGCATAATTTGGATAGAATTAACAACCAAATTGATTTGCTTTTTACATAAAATAAGCTTCTTGTTTCAAACTAATCAGGTTGTGATGTTCAAAACCTACTTTTATAATATTTGACAGCCAGTATAAGTTTTGTCAGCCACAGAAAAGAGAAAAGAGCTTATTTTTTTTACTGTCCAATCAGTTAACATACTGTATACTTGATGCAAATCTAAAAGAATAATCAGTAATCCCAAAATTTCCACAGTACAGACCTTCACTGCTTGGTATCTGACCAGAATTTGCTCTCCACAGATTAATAGTATTGCTTGTTTACATCCAGAATTAAAGAAAATATAACAGTTCCATAACCAAATGGCAGCAAACCAGGCCTGACTGGATCTTTCAAGCCAGAACTGAGGGGCAGTAGAAGTAAATTTCTGCTTCTGTCTCATAAGAAATATTCATTTTGCTCCAGAACATCTCAGTTATCCTGAACACTAAAATAACTTAAAATATCAAAAGTAAAAATAACTTTTACTTGTCAGGATATTTGCCAGTCTTCAAACTGGAATTGCAGAATATGGATAACTGAAGGTTCTGAAGGAGTCCTAATTTGTTTTCATTGATAGATGTGCTGTGGAATTATATCACCCTCTCTCTTTAATTTCCATTAAATTTAGTCATCTACAAGTAAATTTCCAGTACCAACCTTCATCTTTCCCTGGAAAGATTCAAAGTATCTCTGGACAACAAGCCATCATATTCTTCAGAGATCTGTTTTAGGACAGTGAGAATTCTGGAAGGAGACAAAGACATTGTGCAGAATCAAGCACAAAATTTAGTTGCCTGAACACAGGACCTAGTGTGATGAGAGATGCTTTGGGTTGTCCTGCCTGGATTTCTGCTGCCAGTCCCAGAAGTCACAAGTAATCTGTAAGTTTTGTGTCCTGCCCACACCTATCATGGCCCTAGAGCAACTGAAGTGGCACCACACACTTGTTTAATTAGCCTAATCCTCCTTGTGACTTCTGTGTAATTCATCCTTATTTGCACAGTTTCCCATGATCTATATGAATTTTTCCACAGTCAGATGAAAGGTCAGCACTCCATATGGCATAAATGTAAGGCCATAAGAAGACCCTTGTGATATATTGTAAAATATATCACAGAATATTCAGAATTTAGAGAAAAACAAATAACAAATTGTTACTTTCAGCTGCCTCTAAGAACTGACCAAACGTATATCTCCTTAAAAAAATTTTTCCCCAGCCTTGCATCTCCTCCTAGAATTATATGGGACTTCAAAAAGTCTAGAAATAAAATTCAGTGAGGACATTCTAAATTATGTCTGTGTATACAAAGAGCATACAAAAAAGTATTAGTGATTTATCTACTTGCTCGTAATGGACTTCATGTAAAATGATTGAATCAATTATCAGTTTCTCTAGAAAAATCATAAATCAGCCTACTACCTTAGATGAAGTTTGATTGAGGAAAACATGAAGCTTTAGAAATATTAAATTGAAATAAAGGGCTTCGTCTTTTGGATTTAAATTATTTGGGGTTCAGCCATGGGGAATGAACTTTTGTTTTTCTAACCACCAGTTGAGAAATCTTTTGTGATCACAGCAAATACCTTAAACTCCAAAGAAAGGGAAGGGAAAGCTCGACACTGAAGAAACTTCTTGTTGACCACAACATGGAGTGGATCAGCTCTTTTAAGTGGTTCACTTCCTCACTGCTACATGTCCTAGATATTGTTATAAAAAGGTTTTTGATCCAGGCAAACAGAACCCAGTTGATTTCCCTTAGAGCACACAAGTCTCACGCACAGTCTCTCATTTGCCGCTATTTGTTCCTGGCTATGAGAAATATTAGCAATTACACACCCAGTGTTTCTACTCACACAAATTTAACATTGCTCCATATCTTACAGATGTAACTTAATTGCTTCAGATATACTGATTAGGTCTGCTGATCAGGTATCATTAAGGTAATTTGATACATTCTTTTAAATATGACTGCAGACCTTCTGTCTCCTTCTTCTGCAATGAGTTCAAGTATTACTCATTTGGGAGATTTCATCACAGTTTTTAAATATGCTTTCCCCCATCTGAATTCAAACTAGATGTGAGGAGGTCATATTGAGATGGTAAGGCCCTGATTAAATAATTTGATGGTACAATTAATTCCCACAAGTGGAATTAACTGCAGGGGATTAATGAAAATGTCAGGGTTACAGGTTGTGCTGGTGATGTGTTTCTAATGTCAGTAGTAAATCTGCTGTAGGTAAAACACAAATTCTTTCCATGAAAGGCTTTTTCTTCAAAAATATACCCTGAACTCATAAAATAAACCGCAGTTAGTATGGAACAATTTTATGGAAAAGTGCAACTACTGAGGAAGTAGACAAAACATACAGCTTGCCTAGAAGAACACATATTTCAGGTTTAAGATACCCAATGACTGCTTAAAAAAAAAGATAAAATTAATGCACAATATCTAAAAAATGGACCATAAATTCATGGTTAGCAATTTAATATGATGTTCAAGGTAAAACTCATAGGATGGTCTTTCATAATCGTTTGCTGGAAGCTGCAGAGATATGTGCCCATACCTCTTACACCCTTTTCTAAAGCACCCACTTGTGTCATTGCCAAGTTAACTGAAGATCTGAGGTTCTTGTGTTTGTTTGTGCAGTCATCTCCAGTAAATGTTAAATTCAAGGAAAAATACAAGCTGCTTTCAAATATTTTGCCTGTTGAATGGAGCAAAACATCTGAGTAGAAAGGATAGAAGAGTCCATACCAAAATGAACAATGTAGTGATGGGGGGACAGGAGAAAATTCAGATAAAATTATTTTTGAAGACGTACATAGCTGTCTGTAGAGGAACTGTCATCTCATAGACTATTTTCAGTCTGTTCTGTATCACTTCACCTATTCTGCTATATTTTTTTCAGAAATCTTCTACAGACACCATTACACACACAAACAAAAACCTGCCACAGTCAGAAAATATAAAATGGCCAGATTGTTTACAATATCAAAATCACAAAGGATATTTGGTTAGCCACTGGAATATGGTCAGACTAGTTTGCAACTGAAGAGAACATATCCTCCTCAAGGTCTTTGTAGTCACCCAGGAAGATGGTGGTGCTACAAAATGTGTAGTGGGTTCAGCAGCATGAGTTGGGAGGTGAGGAATGAGGGATGTCTGGGAGAGGAATGTGTGTTCAGGCAGTGGTGAGCAGAGAGCACTCTTTCACCCCTTGTTCTCCAGCCAGGCAGGCTACACCAGCTGCACTTTGTACCATCCATGGGGGCAATGGAGAAGGATGAAGCAGTCTCACTCTTTGAGCTTACTTTTCTGTGTGGTTCCTTACAGAGAAGAGACAGACCACAAGCCACCACTTAGGCTTGTATGAACAAGAGAGTAGGCTGGGCTCAGACACAAATCCAAGCTAACTTGACAGTGGAGATGAAAGTTTAGGCTATCCCTTTTCTAGTAAATAAAGTGGGGAGCAATTTTGAAACCCAAAGCCAAGCAATACCACCTCATTCACATGCACAAAGCTCAGCTCTCTTCCCCCACAAGTAGGAAAAACACATTTCTGGCTCCCTTCTGGGAACATTTCCCTTCATCAGCCCTAGCTTGGCGCCACTCAAGAGTGCCAGGTCACGAAAGCTGAAGCTGTGCCAGGAAGGGTGCAAACACTCATGAGACAGCCCTCAAGCCCATGCCCTCCTCTTGGCATATTTACTGATGTAAATGTAACAATACATGCCCAAGCCCATTTTTTGTCTTTAAACACTCAAAAATGTCTGGCTTTAGAGGGGCCTGAGAATTCTGGGTAAAGACCATGTATTTTCCCCTATTGTTTCCTTGTAGACTTCTGGCAGCTCTGACTCATGTTGTTAATGATAAATTAAGCTTTAACTAAGTAGATATTTCAGCCAGAGCAATTTCTGTTTCTGTGGAAGAGAGCCTTCATTTATACTAAGAAATTAACATGTTCATTTCAAAAGAATACTATATCTTTGATGTAGTGTTGGGTTCGGGGTTTTTTTGCAGTTTAGTCATGATGCCATTTACACTGCACTTTGAACATTACATATTTTTATTGCTAAATAAATCAATGGCTATGAGAGGGAATTAAAGTGATCCCTGGAATTAAGTTCTCAAAGGAGAATTTCTACTTTTTACTGTGTTATAATGGCTAATTATATTGCATGAGCTATTTATGTTTAACTGCAAAGAACTAAAGGGCCAGGTTCAGAGATGATTTCCTGTCTTTAGGCTTTTCAAAAAATCTGTGACTCACATGCCTATGGTGATATTACTCCTGCATGTGCTGTAAGTTCACCCCAGCAAGCAACTAAGTTCCATGCAGCTCCTTGCTCACTTTCTCCCTCTCAGTGGGATGGAGGAGAGAATCAGAAAAAGGTAAAACTCTTGAGCTGAGGTTAGAACAGTTTAATAATTGAAATAAAGTATATTAATAATAATATAATGATAATTATTGTTATTATTTGGGGTTTTTTTATTTGCTATTGTAATGAAAACGGGAGAGAGAGAGAGAAAGGTAAATAAAACTCAAGCAAAACAAATGATGCACCATATAATTACTCACCATCCACTGGCTGATGCCCAGCCCATCCCTGAGCAGTGATCTTCCACTCCCAACCAACTCTCCCCAGTTCATATACTGAGTGTGACATTCAATTGTATGAAATATTTGTTTGGCTGGTTTGGGCCAGCTTTATCAGCCATGCTCCCTCCCTCCCAGCTTCTTGTGCACCTCCTCACTGGCAGAGCACTGGAAATTCAAAAGTCCTTGACCAGGGGTAAGCAGTACTTAGCAACAACTGAAACATCAGTGTGTAAACAATGTTATACTAAATCAAAAACACAGTACTGTACCAGCTCCTAGGAAAAAAATTAACCCTTTCCCAGACAAAACCAGGACAACATAATAAGAAGGGGCACTCTTGACAGCGGAGTAGGAAGATCAGTGCTGCAAGACTGCTCAGTCAGGTACATAAACACCTTTGCAAAAGTGCAAAACTGTTTGTTGCACTTTAACTCTTCAGAAAAGGCACCTGAATTCCAGAGACATCTTACAGTTTTATCTAGGAATTCCTTAGTCAGTAAAGTAACACAAGCATGCAGACTCTGAAAGTGCTTATCACATTCAGGTCAGAAACAAGTTTACCCCAAAGCCCAGCAAGGACCTAGAAAAGAGGAATTCTGCCACCAATTGCTCCTCAGTCTAACAGGCATGTTCTTAGCAAACCTACTTGACTCCCAGAGCAACAGGGTGTTTCTTCTATTTTTTATATGCAGTTCTTGTTGATGACCCATTTCCTACTTCCTTGTCCTCCTCTCAGTGTACATCAGCCAAATCACCTTTGCTTTGGAAGAGGTGGGGGGCAGAGGGACAGTTTGATTTCTTCCTCCATCTAAGGAGATTTAAATCACATTTCTCAATTCCCTAAAGAAAGCTCGACCACTTAATTCTTTTTACTACATTTGTGCTGAACATATATCAGCACCCTCAGCACAGAGCCTTTGGGCCAAGTTGTCCTTATAGTTCTGCTCTCAACTGGCTTCCACTGTGCCTCTTCTCTGAGTGACTGTACGTTCTCAAAGCAGAAGTCCTGTGTTCTAGCAGCATGAAAACTTTCCCTAGAGGTAGTACAACTGCTTACACTCCTGAAAATTATGCAAGAGCACAGAGAATAGTGTGTAGCCACCAAAGGGAATGTACAGAGTAGTCTGTGGTACAGTACTGCTCCCAGACTCTCCACCAGAATAATTGGACTGATCCAGCAGCAGATGCAGATTTTGACTTATTCACCAAGCTTGATATGGAGGCATTTATTGAGGCCTATGTTTTATCCCCTTAGAAGAGAACAGTGATGTTGATGGTGTAGTAATACAGGATTGAAAGACACCTGAGAGAACAGACACCACCCCCTGCCTTTGGGGCTGAGAACCTTTTCAGCCAGAGGGAAAGTAACCATGAGCAGAGCTCAGCTGGTGGATTGTAGAATGACCAGCACAGCTGCACCCCAGAGCTGTGTGTGTCAGCAGCAACCAGTGTCTGCCATGGCTCCTCCACTCCTTACACACTCCTGTCCATGGGTGGAGATTATCCCGTGCACAAGGGAATGTTGCTAAAGGACAATGTGGCCAGGAGCAAAGTCTGCAGACAGGGTTGCAGTTCATGCCTACTGCTAGCTGTTTTTGCAGTACTTACCAGTATTGGCAAAGGCCAGCCCCCAGCACTACGGGCTTGAGTCAGGCCCTGTCCCCTGCTTTAGTGGTGTACAGTGAGACAATCTTTCCCCTGGCTGTGTGGAGGTACCTGGGCCTCCATCTGAGATGTGCCTGAGCATGTGCCAGACCCACCACAGATAGTTCTGGTGTCC
The DNA here is from genome assembly GCF_021018805.1 of Prinia subflava. NCBI lineage: Eukaryota > Metazoa > Chordata > Aves > Passeriformes > Cisticolidae > Prinia > Prinia subflava. The sequence continues at coordinate 70,042,740 of NC_086249.1, read as the reverse complement.
CCAGGAGGTAAACCTTGCATCCAGAAAGGCACTGTTGTACACACCAGCTCCTGGTCAACAGTTGTAGATAACGCCATGTATTGCATGGCACTTAACAACAAATGATAAGTCTAGACACAGCCAGAGAGGTGCAGAGAACACCTCCATCTTACCTCATGCAGATTGGCCAGATCACTAGCAGGGAGGTGGATAAAAAAAGGTTTATCTATTCCAGAAATACACATGTGAATATATGAGTAGGTATAAGCATAGAGGACACTACAAGGAGAGAAAAGAAATGAGGATAACACATATTAGTAGAAGTGTGAGAAGCTGAGCAGCTACATTAACTATTGATGGATGTAAAGTCTGAGCAGATAGAAACAAAATGGATATAACACGAGGAAATACAGGAATGCTGATTGCAATACTGCAATCCAACCAAGGTTTTTAACATAAAAAACTGAGATGAGGGCTCAGAACTAGCTAGAACAGTTTTTAGACAAAAACAGCATGTAAAGCCTTTCATACTGACATCAAGAACTGCTAAAGAATTAACATTTTTCAATATTCCTCTTTTTCTCTATGAAAATGTACCTTCAAAATTTAGAGATCAAAACAGATTACAAAGTAACAGCTCCAAGTTCAATATTCCTTCTGTCTTTAACTACATGCTGAATCAAAGAGGGTGTGTCACACGCTTTTACCAGTGAGTCTCATCTTTACAACCTCAGAGATAAAAATGTCTTTTCTTATCAGATAAATTTCAAGAGATATGATACAAGAGCTCATATAAAAGATGCACTTTGGATTAGAAAGTGAGCAATGGACAACTGCTAAATGGCAAAGAAGCAAAAGAAAATAATATATTTTCCCCTTCAACCAGTACCCTGGTAAATATACAAAGCTCTGTCCAATTTTAAACAAACAGTTCAGTCAGTTTTTCTCTGTAACTCTCAAGCAGAATTTAGTTTTACTGGCTGCAGTACAGGCCCTATCTCCTCAGCCCATTTCAATTTGTCTGGTTAGTTTACATCAGAAAAAGTGGGATCCACGCTAAGCGGTTTCATATAGTGCACTGTTCCACTGAATTTATGACACAGACTGAGCTTCCACAGAAAAATGGTGTACTGTAGCAAGTTTAATTTATTTATTCTTAGGAAAAAGCTTAGAAAGCAGCCTAAGCAAATATGACATATTTTAGCACTATTTTACTGTGTACTTTTTAAATAGTAGGCTGCACCAGTTGGTTCTCTCTTTCCTTGTTAACTCTGATATTAAAGTCATGAAGGTTGAGCTGACTTTTGCGTGGAGAAAGGTTTTGCACAGATGAATGGGATTTGTGAATTCTGGTTTTAGACTAATTTTAGATCTCAACACAGAAATCCTTTATAGCAGTTTAATCAGTCCCTTGAAATTTTGGTCTAAGTGCTAGTGAGTACTCCATCTCTTGAAGCACTATACTAAAACTTACTTTCTTTTCAGAACAAGAGTAGGTTTTGGCTGCAGAAATTTTGATGTGAATTCCACATTCTATCCTATACCACCAAACTAAACAACCTCAGTAGTCTTTAAAAAACAGGTAACTGTGGAGTTAAACTCCTAGGTCATCTCAGACCTATCATGTGCTATTTCAATTGGGAAACAAATTACTATATTGCTGCGTTTATTTTTCTTTCCTTCCAATTAGTTTACATTATTTTGTCTTGTCTTCTATTTTTCATTATCTGTCCCGAAGCTAAACTTTTGAAATCATATCAAATATTTACACAGAAATCAGAAAATACCAGTATTTAACATGACATATGATGGGAACAGGAAGACTGAGCTCCAGTTTCATTTTGCATAATCAGTTCCTGAGATCAGATGGTTTCACTGCACAGCAGGATGTGCCAGCACAGTGTATTTAAATTTAAAAAAATAGAAGACCATAAATATTATCTACAGCAAAATGTGTGAAAAAGGTTATTGCTTCTTTGCATATCTTGTTCTTGAAAACTGGCATCAGAGATATGAGATAGCAAGGTGGAGTACAAATCCAAGCACTAATTGGTTTAATTTTTAGCTCTGCATGACATAGGTACAGGATATGCTGATCGTGTACTGCCAAGATGCATCTGCTTCTACTAAGTATCTTTATTTACCCAACTCAATGAAACACCAACCCAGACAACCCAAGAGGAAACAGATATTCAATTAGCCTCATGAACATGTCCTTGGCCAGTCTGCCTTGGTGGATGTGGACAAAAGCTCTTTCCATCACTGCCTTTGCCTGCACTGCAAGATGTCACTCCTCTTGTTCACACAGCCCATGGGATGATCATAACACCTGGCCAGAAGTCACAGAATCACAGAATCATTTAGGTTGGAAAAGACCTCTAAGATCAAGTCCAACTGTGAACCCAGCAGTGCCAAGTCCACCACTGACTCCTGAAGAGCAGATATATCCTGAGTACTGGGAAAGGTCTTCTTCATTCTTCTTGTGGAAGACACCACTTCCTTAGGCTTAGCTGTAAAAAGAACCATACCCTGTCTATATAATATTAAATTCATTGCTGTGGGGCCAATTTTCAGAACAATGTGTAGAGTTCTGTTCAATCTGTGTATTACACAGTTACTACCACCAAGATATGCTCATTTTCTTCTCCAACCACCAATAAATCCATCTCTATCTGCCCCAGTCCTTGGAGGCCCTTTGACCCCTCTTGGTTTGCTCCCCCTGCACCTCTGTCCATGCATGGCCTTGAATGGAGAGGTTCCATTGCAGGGACTGGAATGTCGCGCCAGGTCGGAAGATGGTGTGACACCATGTATGTGATGACGTACACGTCTCAGAGAAAGTCACTGTGTCTTATTCTATCTAATCTGAGTACAGTGAATACTGCAGGCATTATTATGACTTCTAAGTGTTTAATTATCTTAGGTAATATTCTACAAAGATTGCAACACATTATATCCAGCAGATTCCTCTGCAATTTATTCTGGTTTTGCTGACTCAAATGACGGAAGTCTCCTGGGAGTGTCTTTAATTATGCATGGTCTGCAAGCTGAAGAAATTTGGTTGCCCTATATGGCAACAGCATTTTAATGTCAAAAATAAATTCCTTTCTTTGCTGAATTCTCTCTTCACTGATGCTGACACTTCACTACTGATACTTTTCCACAGAAATCTACTACTCTAATTTAGTGTCTTTCAGGCTTTTATTTGCCAAAATAATCAAGATCTGAACCTTTGTGCACTTTTAACACTACCATCTAGCTCTACTGCACACATGCCCTGACATATGACTGCAGAAACCTTCAGTTACACACCAGCTGCCCTCTCCATTTTATTCTGTAATTGTACCCAAACCTGACTGCCTCCAAGAGCAGGTACCTGCTTCTTTTAGAGCAATGCATGAGCTCTGCACAAGAACACAAAAAATTCTACTCTCAGGCTACTCTCAGGCTACAATTTCCTTGTAGGGTGGCACAGACAACAGGCAAAAACAGGCAGCTGGCACTTAATGCTCTCATGTTGAGCTAAGGCAAAAAGAATGTGAACAGGTCCATTTCCATTCAATTATGTTTTATGTTTGCAGACCTGTCCTTCAGAGACTTTGTTTTTGTCTTTCATGTTAATTGGCCAAAATAGCATAAGTCAGATCTGATCAAAAACACTCAGCGTGCACTAAAAGAGGGAAAGTTGAGAGGGGAAGGTCAGTCATGTAAAGGTGTGATACAGTCATTTGAGCCAAGCTGCTAAAGGTTTAGCCCTCTAAATGGCCAAGATAAATAAGATACAATTGGTGCTAAGTTAAATTCCAAGAGCTCCCAAGTGTAGGGTTATGAATGCCTGGAGGGACAGGTTTACTTCAATTGTGCTGTATTTATCTTGGCAATTTAAATGGCAAAAGTCCTTCCTAACTTGGCTCTTGGTACAAATATCACACCTTTATATGGCTTAACATCTTTTGTAAAGTAGAAATTTTTTTGTTCATGTTAATTAGATATTGCCATATGTGTGTATATAACAGTCAGATATATAGACACACACTCACATGAAATACATGCATCTATTAGATATCAATGGAAATTCTCATTGGATAGGCAAAATTTTCCTACTTCTGGGATGTAACATATACTCAGAGTTTAAGTCTTGAGGAAACTAGTTTTCTTAAAGCAAGTTCCTAAGGACCCAGCTAGTCCAGGGAGAAAGGGAACTGTAATGAAGGCTTGTAGAAAGAGATCCTGTCTAATTTGACTAGTTACTTCTATTATCTAGTAATCTGAGGGGGAAGTGGGGAGGGAAGTGTCTGCTTATCATTTCAAACGAATCACCAAATACAGTGAACTGGATTTTCCAATGACATAACTTTTCCTGATATCTCAATTAAAGATTGATGGGAGTTGCTAAAGATTGAATGAGGTCACACTGTAGGGCTAAGGTGGGCATTGGTGTTCTCCATCAGAGGAACCAAATTCAAGTGATTAAAGGCTAAAAAGGGTGGTGGAATTAAATTCTTTTTTAGTAAATCCTTGCCTATCATTGACAAGACTGAGGCCAGAAGCTCTCTCTTTCTTACATCATCTCTAAATTTTTATTGTGATGTGCAATGAACCTCCACTACTATTTGCTATTTTAGTAACCCAAATGTTCTTCTCTAGGATAGCAATAAGAAAATAATTGGAGGCAAGTTGATCTGTATTGATTTTTCTAGAATGCCAGCCTCATTTACCCTCAAATTTTAAACTGTACATCATGTGAGCTTAAATTAAAACACTTCAGCCCTCTGATTTCTAAAGGAGCACTTTTCTCTCTTAACAGCCATCCTTTTCAGATAATACAAACTAAACATTTTTTGTTGTTGTAGTTAAACTTTGCACTGATTTAAATGAAGGAGATTCAAGAGAGGAGACATGGATTTATGGGCTGAGAAGGTATGTTTTCTGGGAGAAACCAGACTTTGTTTGGGCACTTTTGGTCTGGAAAGTGTTCCCATGATGGGCTATTCCTTTGTTATGTATCAGGTTTGAAAGTTAAATTTCACTTCCCTACCATCTCTCAACAAAAGTATTGAAGTTAGAAGGCAGATTACAGGTTGATGACTCTACTACAGTCTGTAAAAGAAACTGATTTGAAATGAGATGCCTTGTTATGTGCTCCACTTTTAGTCACTTTTATGTAACCATTGCATTCTTCAACATAAGCTAGGAAAGCATCATCTCAAAATGGCTTTTCTCCACAAGATCAGTGATATGTTTTAGGGTTGGGGCAGTATTCTTCTGCCAGTTCAAAAAGCAAGTCATATTTGGGTGATATCACAACCTACGAACAGTAGATTGGGCAGTTTGTGCTTCTAGTCTTGCTGAAGATATCAAAAGAAAGGAAGCAAATAAATCTGTTAAGACAAGGTACAGGATTTCATTACCTTTCACTGTGTTTTATTGCATTGTCCATATCATCAGCTATAATCCTTGCTATCAGTAGAATGTCCAATTACAAGAAGCTGCAGATACCTATAATTTGTTTAGGTGGGCCATTGCATGTATGTATGTAATGCACAGTATTTCAAATAGAAACAATGAATTTCAAATAACACATAACAATCCCATTTGATGTTTAAGTAGTCATCACTGTTCCAAAGCCATGATTCCTTACAAAGCAGCTGATCTGGCATCGTCCACAATATTTTATGCACAGACAAATAGACATTAGGGAAATGGTTTAAGGACAGTTTACGAGCTGGGTTCAACTTACTGCTTAGCCAAGTGGTTTTGGGGCAGCCTGGCAGGTTGTTTAGGACTACACCCAACAAACAAACGACAGGGTTCAGGGACATGAGTGTGCCAAGGTCACTGCCTGAACTCCACATGTGACACAGAGAGGAAGGCAGTAAGAAAGAGATTCACCACAACTGTTTCTGAAGGAAATGGGAGGCTAGCACAAGACAGTAATCTTCAAATCAGTGGAGAAATTAAGATACCCAAAATTAGTGAAATGAGGAAATAAGGCTCCCAGGCAAAGATAGCAGCCTCTTCAAAGTTATGTAATTGGTTGTTAAAGTACCCTACTTCAAAATACTGCTGAAAGAGGGGATGGTACTACTGCTGCCATTCATCTTTTGCACAATAATATGAATAATTTGCACAATAAGTGAAAAAATTGTTTCCTGTAGTATTTCTTTAATTTCCATTAAATTGGAGGAGGAAAAGGAATAAATAGCAAACATTCCAAATAGTGCTTTGTGGTTTTCTTTTCTGCAGCACAGAACAATAGTGATGACTTATAAATATTCTGCCTTTTTTACTAAGGTTTTGTGTGTAACAGTACGTCATAGCTGGGGAACTGTAATTTATGTATTGTTTTTATGAGTGAGCCATACTCAGTCTTTTTATGACCTAGGGTACTGAATGTTACAATATAAGATAACATTAAGGTTCTAATCGACTCCAGTGTGGAAAACCAGTAGCATAAGTTTCCTTGAAACTAGTTGAGGAAATTTTACTATATTATATCCATTTAAAACTGATGAAATTTTACTACTCATCTTTCACTTTTTAAAAACTGATTTTGTAATAAAAAAAAACTTCATTGTTGAAAAAAATAGGTATAGGAAGTATTATTTACACTGCTGAAGAATTCTAATGAATGTTCTTCATTCATTAAGAACTCCCAAAATTAGTAATGCATGGTTTAGAGAACAAGGAGGTAGTAAAGAAACAGCAAATTCATAAAGAAAAAGAAAAAAAATCTGTGGAGTTTCTTAGGTTTGTGAATCCAACATTGATTTTTTTATGATCCTCCGAGTTTTTGCTTTCAGGCTAAATTATCCTCTATGAGATTCAGCAGAGATAGGTAAATGGGAACTTTAGATAGGCAAGCTAAATTATCTGGGGCTGTCTAGATTTATCCAGAGAAAAATTAGGATATGTCTTCCTACATGGTTTTGCTCTGTCTAGCAGAAAGAGATCTTGAACATGGATGGTGCTCTGATCTATTCAATTGAGTCAGAGAGGTGAAATAGAGATGCTTCTTTCTTTTTGACAGTCACTTGTCATGAACGGGCTGCCAGGCAATACAGATGTATAACTGCTGTGAGGCACAGTATTCTCCATAATATTCACTGGACATTTTTTTCATTTAGAGAAACTACATCATAAAGCAACCATAGCCTAAGGTACTGTTCTAAGCTAGTGCCTTGTAGAATCCCTAAATATCTTCAAGATATGGAAGATGTGTTAAAGCAGAGAGCGGTGCCCTTGCATGTGTCAAATTCAAACACTGGAGATACTTCACATCAAATAGTAACAGTCATGAAGCATGGAGAGAGCCATCTGTTTCCCATACTTGAAAGGGGTGTTGAAAAGGAAAGCTTTTTTTTTTTTTTTTTTTTCACTTAGCTAAGATTATGATTTTCGTGAGGCCAGAGTGTATGCTGAAAACAAGCAAAAACAAGACACCCTCTCCTTGGGAAGGTGACAGTTTGAACTCTAATATTACTCTAATGTGACTGGAGGAAAAAGAATACAGGTAGGTGAGATAAACCTCCTGAGTGCTATAGTTTTATATCAGAAAATTAGGTGTGGGCCCTGTGGTTAATCCCTAGATCCTCGCCATCCGGTGTTTGTGGAAATGTGCAGCTTGGAGCATTGCCATGGTCCTGTGGTGACAGTGAGAGACTGCTGATGCCAGGCCACGAAGGAGTGCTAGAAATAACACCTGCTCTCCTTCAGATGGAGATAACTCTGTGAGAAAACTGTGACAGCTGTTAGAGATATGGGACACAGCGCTGATGGATAAGAGCATTCAGAGGGCAAAATTTGCTCTAGCAGTTCTGAGAGCACTTGATAGCTTCCATAGCACAGTATGGCAGGAGATCAAAGGCAAGTATCTTCCAGAAGTCCTTTTCCGTCAACAATGCACTTGAATGGTTTCAGCTTTCTGTAAAGAAACTGAAAATAAAACAGAATCTAAATTATCTGTTCCCATTGCTTGGCAAAGGTCCCCATGAGAGATTCCCATGGATTTGGAGTGAATGTTTGCTCTACACCATTCTGCCTCCCTAAAAGAAAGGTATCAAGTCAGCATTGGTGGTTTTCTTGGTTTTTATGTTAGAAATATATGTATATTTTAAATTATCTTACAACAAAATACTCACAAAGGGAGTTTAAAAAAAAAAAACCAAACAAAGGGTTGTTAGGGTCAACAGATCTTTTGGGGCACTTTACACAATTACAGTATCAGAGATACCTGTATATACTTAAAAAAACAGGCCTTGCACAACTTACAGAGGATGGAAAGAAGAAACTTCTTTCATGCAGCCATTTCTACACTTCCACCTCATTAGTATCAGTATGTTTTTGTACAGCCACTTTTCCCAGTTTTATGTATAGAGAAAAATTTGTTGCCTTCAGCAGCACTGAAGACCTTTGTGGCTTCAAAATGAGTAGAGGATAAGGCAATACTTTCATGGAACAGCTTTTTAATTTCTAAAAGAAATAACATTTTTTGAAGAATCATACATCTTTGTATGTAGTAATGGGAAGTATTAATGGGAAAACACCTTTGCTATTTCCTAAGTATTGGCAGACCACGGCTTAATGTAAATATCTGTAAATACAGAATATGCTGTTAACATCAGCCAGGAAACTTTCCCTTTTTTATCCTCCTTGTAGGAGACCAATATCTAATCTGGTGAACTCTGAGGTTAAGGACAACTGAAAGCATGTTAAACATTAAGTGGCTGATGACATTTGAAAACCATTGTCACTAGTAAGAGCTATAAAAGAATTCCATAAAACCACATTTTATAGGAAACTAGAGCCAATCCCAGATGAAGAAGAGAAGGATCTCATAGTTGTTGCTTGTTAAAGCAAAGTTTGGTTTCAAAAGAAGAAAAAATTATTTCATATTAAGAAATCATATTTTCACACCAGTTCCTACCTAGTTATTCTCTCTCCGGCAGCTTGTAGAGATATTTCCCCTGTGACTTCCCATGTTCCTGTGAAACACAGGTATTGCATATGCTACACAATCACTACCCAAATAGGCTTCAACACAACAATTTGCATTATCTCTGACACAAAGAAATGAGCAATCACACAAAGAAGATGATGACTACATCCTAAGACCACACAGTCCCATCAGATACCCAAAGCTGAGCAGAAGCCCTGGTGGATGGGAGAAGCTCAGCCTGGGTAAGATCAGCCTTGAGGCACAGGGCCTTGAGTCACTGGGCACCACATGGCATGGAGTGTGCACCACCCTAGAAGACCAATGCAGATGGAGATACAGAAACTGCAAAATATAATGCTGGCTGTCTACCTATCTCTACATACAATACTTGGAATTTATTACCCAATAAACCCTGACCAAAAGGTTACTATTCTGAAGGACAGCTTTGCAAAAAGTATACCTGCATCAGATACAACTTTCATTTCCAGGATTTTCTTCTTGTTTATATTACAGGATTTTATATAGTAAAGGAATGTTTTCACTGTCGCTCCTAACATAAAAACAAACACCTTTATACGATTCTCACACAGCTGGTATGAACTCCCACTCCTGTTTTGTAATAGTTAGTTCATTGTAATGATGGTCATTCCTCCCAGTTTGTGCTTGTTATGTTGAAGACAGAATTAAGGCAGGCAGGCTTCAGAGATCCTGCTGTGATAATTGTTCACCACCCATGGAGCTGTGTTGAGACAATCCCAGACACCCTCAGGTGGGATGCACACTATCTTATAGCAAGTCAGATATATGGTTGTGTTTTTTCATGGTGTTTCTCCTTTATGAATAGCACATGGGGCACACGAAATTCAGGATCTGGTCATTATACAGAAAATCTAGATGGCATATTTTTATGAGGAAAAAAGAAAGGAAAAAAATCAGCAAGAAATGTTCCTATTAGGACAGAGGCAGCAAAAATATGTCTAAGGAGACTCGGATTCCCATGTTTTAACTGCAGAAACTATGCACCGTGTAGTCACCCCACTAAATCCCCAGTAGGATAGGGAGGAGAATCAGAGAAAAAAGGCAAGGCCCATAAGCTAAGAACAGTTTAGTACGAAATAAAGTAAAATATAATAAGGCTAGAAGAAGAAAAAGAATATTGAAAAGTGAGACAACAAAAGACAGAGGAAGGAATAAAACCCAAAAGAAATAGGAGATGAACAACACAGCTGCTCACCACCCACTGACAGATGCCAACCCCATCCACCAGCAGCTCCTGACTATCTCCCCTCGGTTTATATACCAAGAATGATGTTCTGTTGTAGGGAATATCCCCTTGGCCAGTTTGGATCAGCTGTTCTAGCCATGCTCCCTCACGGCTTCTTGTTCATCTCCTCACCATCAGAGTATGGGAAACTGAAAAGCCCTTGATTTGGTGTAGGCACGACTGAGCAAACATCAAAACATCAGTGTATTGTCAACATCATTCTTATACTGAATACAAAAAAAAAAAAAAAAAATACAACACCCTGCACCAGCTAGTAGGAACAAAATTATCTCTATCCCAGTTTAAAGTAGGACAAAGAGGTAACAAGGAGAAACATGAGGTCCTCAATCCATTTTTTCACTTCAGTTTTAACTGATAAGAGTAAGAGCCCAGGAGATGCAGGCTAGTCAGCCTTACCTCAGGCCTTGGGAAGAGGATGGACCAAATGTGCTTAGGAGCCTTCTCCGGTCATACAAAAGATAAGGTGGGTACAAACAGACAACATTAATTTACCAAGGCCAAATCATGCCTGATCAACCTGATTTTTTTTTTCTGTGGTGAGATGACTGTCACTGTTATAAGGGAGAAGGCAGGGTTATGTCACACACTTTGACCTTATCAAGGTCACAGCCTCTGTGAACACAGTGTTCACAGTCTCTGTATCACCAAATTGGTAAGATATGGGCTGGATAAGTGAACAATAATGTGGGTGGGAAGTTGGCTGGACTGCTGGCCTCAAGGAGTTGTCATCAGTGGTGCAAATTTCAGCTGGCAGCCAGTTAATAGTGATATCCATCACGGATGAATGCTGGGGCCAACACTGTTTGGTGTCTATTAACATTTTGGGCAGCAGTGTACTCTCTGCAAGTTTGCAGATGACACCAAATATATGGCTATTCAGAGAGATCCTAAACAAGCTGGAGAAACAGGCTGTCTGCAAAACTTTTAATATTTTTATAAATGATCTGGATTTAGGACTAGAATGTAAATTAGGTAAATTTGCTGATGGTACTAAATTGGGTGTGAGTGTGAGCTCCCTTGAGGGTAGAGAGGCCTTACAGAGAGACCTGGAAAGACTCGGGATAAAGAGCTGGCCAACCAGCAGACATGTGAAATTTAATAAGAGCAAGTGACAGATTCTACACCTGGGATGGGTGTAATCTTGGTTACATGTACAAACTGGGGAATGACAGACTAGGGAGCAGCCCTGGGGAAAGTGATCTGTAGGTTTGGGTTGACAGCAAGTTGAATACAAGTTGAAAGTTCCCTGGCAGCCAAAAAAGTCAGACATGTCCAGAGCTGCATCAGGGACAGCATCACCAGCCCACTAAGGGAGGTGGTGGTTCCACCCTGCACTGCACAGTGCAGCCCCACCTTGAGTCCTGGGCTCACTTTGGGGCACCTCAACACGGGCAGAATTTCAGATTATGAGAGTGTCCAGAGATGTGCAAACAAATTGGTGAGAGGCCTTGGGGAGTCAGACTCACCAGGAGTGGCTGAGGTCACTTGGACGTTCAGCTCAGAGGAGAGAAGGCCGAGGGGGGATCTCATCCCAGCCACCAGCTTCCTCAAGGGGGACAGTGGGGGGCGGGTGCTGCTCTCTCTGCTGACCAGGGACAGGATATGAGGAAATGGGATGACGCAGAGGAAGTCCAGACTGGACATCAGGAAAAGATTCTTCACTGAGAGGGTGACTGGCCACTGGAACAGGATCCCCAGGGAAGTGGTCATGGCTCCAAGCTTGTCAGAGATAGAGGAGAGTCTGGGCAATGCTCTTTGTCATATGGGTTAGCTTTAGGCAGGCCTGTGAGGAGCAGGGAGTTGGATCCTTATGAGTCCATTCCAACTGAAAAAATTCTATGAGAAACAAATGCAAAGTCCTGTGTTGTGGTGTGGATTTTTGCTTTGAGTCTTCAGGCTAGCTTTCTATTTCATTTGTGCTTTATGATTTAAATTATACATACCATTAAGCGTCAGTCCTCTGTATCCCTGCCTCTATTTCTAGAGTTTTCCTTGCCAGTCTTCCCTCAGTTGATATATCATTTGCTGTTTCATATCATTACACTTCTTCTGCTATTCCCATTGGATCTAGTTCTGTATTCCTGCCCTAGACTCCTCCCTGAGTGCATTCTCATTGGTTGTTTGCTTTGTATCGCCCTGTCTATAAAACCCATGGCGGGACATGTGCTCCCTGTCTTTGGGGTCCAGCTTTTAGTTGTCATACTTCAGTTATACCTGTAATAAATCTCCTGAGTTTACCCCAAGACCCGTCTCGCCTCTGATACATCTCTGCGCCCCAAAAGCAACTGCCGAGACCACCAAAGTCCAGAGCGGGGAGGAAAGTCTCCCCGGGGGGAATGTGTCACACCCCGATGCTGCCTTGTGCGTCTCAAATGGTGACAACTCCATGAGATTGTACAGGCTACAGGGCGCCCATTTAGGAAACAGCTCTGCAGAAATGGACTTCAGGGGCCAGATGGACAAGTGAAACAAGCATCAGCAGCTGCAGCAAAGACCATCAGTATATCAGACCATGGCTATAAAAGTGCAAACAGCAGATCTAAGGAAGGCCTTTTTGGTACTTTTGAAACTGCATTTGGAATACTACATTCTGTTTGAGGGGCCACCACTGCAAGAAAGAGAAGGACATACCAGAGCAAGTCCAGTGGACTTAGTGATTAGAGAGAGAGAGGGATGATTGTTATCTCACTGCCCCTAATTACTATCCCTGAACACATAAGTTGTTAGAGAGGAAGTCACAGGAATTCATCTACTGCAAGTACCTCAGGTGAGGCTCATTTACTGGATTTTTCAGTGGAAAAGCATAGAGACACAGGCTGAAGCACGATTCAAGGCAGAAATCTTTTTTCAGAATCTGAACTATTTGGGAGGGCCTCTTGTGCTGCCACTGCCTACACAAGCCAAAGGATTTCAGCACGTAAAATAGTGGTGCTGAACCTTAATTCTTTTTTCTTAACTTTCAAGAAAAAGTGCACTATTAAGTTTTATCACAGTTTAGCAGCTTTTGGGTTAGGCAGGACTCTGTGTTTTTGTTGTGACACCTGCGTGAGATTTAAGAAATTTGACACTCAGTTTTATTTGTCTGCAATGAGACAAGTTTTTGGTAGGCAACCTTCTGCTGCAGTACTGGTGTCAGATTTCCAAAGGAAAGAGTCCCTCCCTTGTGATTACCTGAATAACTGAAGGTCTTATGCAATTAAACTAGGGGTATTTCCAATACAGAGGCTCCATGCCTTTGATTTGCCCTCTACTATGAGCCTGAGCCACAGAAACTCTGCAAGACAGAGCTGACAGTGCTGGCAGAGCAAGGAAGTTATAATAGAACACATAGTCATACTGTAAATATTTTATTTCATGTGACTAATTTATTCTATTTTATATCAATATTTTAATGTCATTTGCTACAGAGCATCATTACCTTTTTTTTTCCTACAATGAGATTTAAAGACCCCCAAATCCACTAAACTTTTATATGTTTAATTCTGTATTGGATAAATCAGAAATGGGGACTTAAACAGCACCTGCTCTGTCCTGTGTTTCTTATGGTGACAAGTAGTCAGGCTTTGCTCTCCCTGCACATTCAGTGAGACTCCAGTCCCCCAGCATCCCTGAGCTGCCAGTGTCTTAAACAGACATATACTGACACCCAAGGTATTTTCTACCTGGTTAACTCGACAGCATGGCAGGTGTCAGGACTCAATGCAGAAGTCCCAGAGGATGCTGATTGTCTCATAGACACACTTTCAAGGGAATTTTGTCTCTCCATTCCTCACCTATCAGAAATACTGTTCCCATTCCCCATTACACTCAGTAAAACTCCTAGTTCAGCTACAAATGTATGCAATTGCTGCTGCTGTAGTGTTACTGATGCAAAGCCTAGGAGATGGGAGGTGGAGAGCTTACATATCAGTAATCATTCCTAAATGTCTATACAAGGGAGTGGCTGGGAGCATATTAAAGAATATTAAGAAGCTGAACCTCTATCTGCTTCAAAATACATGTTCAAAATTAAGGTTGTTAAAATAACAAGCCACTTTTGCATTATATAAATTTAATTTAACCTTTTTCTTTCTCTGATGACTTGAAGTTTGGCCTAAACAATATATGAAAAGTAATATGATGTGCTGGAGTGGGTCTGAGTCCAAAGGCCTATCATCAGAGACACCAAGAGCTCTGTGCTTTTTCAAAACCACCTGTAACTGATCATATGCAAGGCAGACACCTTTCGTTCTTAATCTCCCTAAAATGCATTTGTTATACAAAAAAAAGGGACACATTCTCATCTTAAAGGCACCCTTACCACATCGATGTACCTAGAAAGCTTGCATAAGTTCAAGTAACAGAAATCATTCCATTTCCTTCTGTCGAATTTATTGATGATCCTTGACTAGTGACAATCCAGTAAACTATCCCATGAACTGTGTAAGGAAATTCTCAAGAACGAAAAAGTAAAATATAAACATATTTTATTGTACGTTATAAAATTAGTGAGAAAGAGTTTACTAAACTACTACAGCTTATCATGACCTTATCTGCTCAGAGAGGCAGCTGGCATGGGTTTCCCTTAGAACAGCAACAAAAAGCACTGAGGAGCACAGAAATAAGTTCTTCACTAGATGAAGAATTTGCTTTATAAATCTGTAGTAAAGTCAAATTTTTGAAACCTGAATACCTGAAATCAGGGACCCACATCAATACAAAAGCCTGCCTGAAGAAGTGACCTGTTTTTTTTGACTGATACTGAGCATCCACTTCCTTTTGTTTCAGAGAGCAGAAATTCAACACGTACCATGAAATTTAGTGCACCATGCACATATTAAACATACCTGAAAATCAGACCACTTACACCTAAAGCCATAAACTTTTGCCTTGAGATAGCAAAATCATCTTTCACAGGTACAAATTACAATTTCTATCATATTGTTAATAGTCTTCAGGGTGTGAATGATGATGTTACAAGTTCATCTCTATAAAGGAATTCTTCCTACTTTCCTTCTGCTAACTTGCCTTATAATTTCACAAGGCACAGTTTCTTTTCTTCATTAAACGTATCCCAAGATAAGTCACATACAGAAGACATAATCATCCTTTTTCCGTCGCAACTATTGTATTTTGGGGGTTTGTTTCTGGGGGTGTTTTTGAATGGGAATTAAATGAATGGGTAAACAAGATGGAGAAGATGTAAAAATGACAACTTTGGGGTATTTTTTACATATGACATCCAGGTAAAGAATTCCAACAGTTCTTGTTTTCAGTAAGAAATTTCTGTTTCATCAGTTGTTAGATAATTTGCCATCACTTACTCTCACTCAAATACTATGGCTTTCTTACAACACTGGGGTTTTTTTCTCCACCACACTCCCCATGCAACTGACTGTGCATTTCCCACAGAGAGCTGTGCTGGAGCGTCCAGGATCTTGTACTCCCAGCAACCATGAGGACAGTTTGTCATCTTTACCAAAATATTCTCTCTGACTTCAAGAAAAAGAGACAATAACACTGCTGGTAGTGTTCAACTCTTTACAACTCCTTCTATGAGAGTTCCCTTTCCTTCCACTATAGTTAGTAAGGCTATAGCATGTAAACTTAAGGTAGAGGAAACTGTGGGTTTTTTCTTAGGAGGTGCCAGCACATTCATTTTCAAAGCCCACATTTTCTCCCTTCTTCAAAAGGAAATGACTGGGCAGCATTCTTGTCAAAGCATTTTCCTGACCCATGCTTCTTTTTATAACTTCTACAGGGCTAATTGTCTCTGTGTCACAAGGCTTTCAAGGTGTCAGTACTGAAGTTTTTATCTTTCTGCCCATAAGCCTTAGAACTGGTGATCCTAATAAATCATCCTGAATTGTGCTGCAGTACTCTCACAATGCTATATATAGGTCCTTTGAAACTCACGGAACATTTTTTAAGTCAAGTTCATTGTACTGAGTTGTTTAAAAACCAGTTTAGCCTTTCACACTGTAACCTTGAAACAAGTCCAAATAGTACTTTAGAATAATCTTCCAAATTAGTTACGTAACTATTACAAATTCACCACAGATTTCATAGGAAGTGCAATGTAATGTAGTGTTCAAATATATAGTTTTTAATGCACTGAAAAATGTTTCAATCTATAACAGTTTGAAGATATCGAGTGGTTCCAGTACACCACTCTTGAACTATGAACACAAAGAATTCCAAAATATTTTTGCTATTTTATTTCTTTTTTAAAAAATTATTGATTGGAATCATTTATGTATTGCAAAATATCTTTGTCCTTCAAATGAAAATAGGAGTTATGCTTATGTTTTCTTATCACAGTTTTAACACTTTCTACAGAATCTTCAAATTTTACCCATGTAGTCGAGAAAAAGTTGTGAAGCTTGAAAATCTGGGGGATTTTTCCGCTGGTCATTCATCTGGAGTACTGCCTTTATGTTTTGACACAATGAGCTCATTTTTTATTTCCAGCTGAAGACTTTCATAATCTTTTCTAGAAATTCATATTACTTGTATCTTACATTATTTAAATCACTTTTGCACAGCTCTGGAAATCTGCTGTTAAGAAGTATCTTTAAAATTCTGTGTCCACCACAAGAATCATCATGTCTACTTTTCACTTCTTATTTAATGAAGGAACCGTTTTTGATTTCTAGGAAGTTAGAGATGTTTTTCAATAGTTGGTCCAATATTAATTGTGATCTTACTCTACTCTAGCTCTTCCTTCATGTCCCTTTTTGCCTATGGACAGTGTAAAAACAAACCCATAAAAAACCTGTAGAAGTAAAAACAAAACCTCAAAATAATTCCCATAAATTATTCAAGTCTAAATCCAGTGTTCTTCTGCCACTAAAAACTTTTACCACTCAACTACTGGCATTAAGATGGTACATTTTCAACCTGAAAATCACTAGTAATTTTAAAAATACACTGCTCATATATAAACAGGCAATTACCATGTAAATATAAATTGAATTTTCAAACAGCAACAAAGATGAGCATCAACTTATGCAATATGGATAACAGATTTAAAATTTCTGCTGTTGGGTCTAAAACAAAAAACTAAACAAAACAAAAAAAAAAAAACAACTATTAAAAGGGAGAAGCCTGCCATGTGCTCCTCTCAGAGTGAAAGTTTTTATTTGAAAGGAAGGCCACCATGACTTTCCTGCAAGGATGGATCAAAGCTGGGACTAGCTCTGGGCAGAGCCAGGGTGGGCTGCTGGACAGCTGCTCCCACCAACCAAAGAGGGGACCTGTGGCTCCTGGGGCCTCTGTGCCCTTCTCCATCCCATTCTGAGAGATCACACCAGGAATCTGAGCTGGACCTCTGTGAAAGGACAGAGAGGAAAGCCCCAGGGGACTCCAGTGTGAGGAGCTGGCCACAGCCCCACAAAACAAAGGACAGGGGATGCCTCCAGAGCCTGCTGTCACATGGGAACCCACCAGATATTTCTGAGTGAACCTGTGAATTGTAAGTAGCAGTTTTTTTAGGGTTTTTAATTGTCAGGAAAGCAAATAAGTACGTTTTTTCTGTTGTAGTGGCATTTCAGAAGAAGCAAAGTCATCAATTTGCACATTGTCACACCCTAGACTAGAGGACAAACTGTACATGTGTGAATCAGCACACTGCTGACCTTCTACATATAAACATTTCAGATTCTTGTAATTCCCAGTTGAACAGAAACTTTCCTTTCTCTGTACCATATTCTGGCACTCTTCCACTTGTGTGTCTTCTCCCATGCACTGAAATTTGCTGATGTCATATCAGGAGAGATCAGAAGATGTTTACGTATGACTCAGTGCAAAAGGTTACCTTTCCCATAAACCTTCCTCTTCCCTGTACTTTTCTGAAACTGAATACACAAGACCCCTTAAATAGTAGTGAAGCTGACAATTATAAAACTAATGAATCCTAGTACTTAGAAGAAAGTTCTAGAACTAAATCCTTTAATTTTGTGAAAACTGTTTCAAAGAAAATATAAAAAGGCTAAAGACTAACTTTTAGTGTATTGTTAGTTTATACATTTGTGCCAAGAAAAGGAAAATTGAATTGCAGTAGTAATGTAAAGAAAACACGCCAGATTTAATCTTGATCTCCTACTGGTGTGAGAGAGAAATCTGATAAACTGAAAATGGATAAAACTAAAACATTCATCTACTATACCTCTATCTCACAGTAATTGTAGCCATTTACATCATTCTCCAAAATATTCCACAAGACAGAAATGGATCTTTTGATGTATTCATCTACTTTTCTACAAAAACAGAAGGAAAGGTGATTGCAAGGGCTGCAGTTTCATTCAGTAAATACTGTCACTCCTTTTAAAACTCATAAAGGGACAAATGAAACATGAGATACTAGCAAAACTGACATGGTACAAATATTTGCCTTGTCATTCTGGAAAATCATTGACCAACAATGAACGTGGGGGAGAGCTTTCCCACCATATGCTTTTGGGCACTCAGTATTTCAAATAAGCCTGACTTTTCTAAACTCCCATTATGCAAAAGGGGGGTATAAAAGTATTACCACATTGAAACTCATTCAGCTTCACTCCAGAGCCCCACTCAGTGGGAGCAATACCTGCAAATACTGCTATAGGCTTTGCCTTTTTACATGCCAAGTATCCCTCCTGCTGAAGAAACAAGCCATGGCAAGATACTGCAAGACAGGTGTATTTCTGTATGCAAGCTCAGAGCACTCAAAATTGTATTTCTGCTTTCAGTTACTCCCTAGCCTCTCTCTCTAAAGGGAGACTACATTTAGACTAAGAGCAAGACTACTTGTTAGCTAGACTGAGTACCTAAAGTTTTAGTACCCAAAGTTAGAATATGTGAACTCATCTTCAAGAAAGGTTTTCAGAGCCCAGTCAGAAAATATAGAGAGAAAGTATAGAATTAATTTGAAGCTTCCCTTCACAAAATAATTCTTTACTTATTATTTTGTCCTCTCATGGAAGCACAAAGACAAAAAATTTGGCGTAAAATTCTTTCGTTCACTTTAAGGATATGTTGTCAAGCTAATCATTACACAGGTTTCAGCAACAGAGTCTGCACTGTGCTATCCTGATTTCATCAACTGTTAACTCTATAAAAATCAAAGCAGGATAAAGTTCAAGATAATCACTGATAAAAGTATCATTAAATAAAACAGTTCTATAGCTACTGGTCATTGGAATTTAGAGAATTTAGAGGTTGGAACTGTCCAAGGTTTACATTCTCAAATACATTACAAGTATTGCCTTTGGTACAAATAAAGCTCCTATGGACTGTATCAGTGTGTACTGTTCACAGTGGTGAGAAGTGAAAAACAGTAAGAATCATAGTTTAGCTTCACTGAGCATCTCATGGTTACAAACACAGCACCACAGCACCCTAACCTCATCAAAAAGGGCTTCAAATGGGCTGCTGAGAAAGGACAGTCCTACATCATTTGTTGGCTTTCATACCCATGAGATCTGGAACTCAATGCACGAGCCCCTGGGATGAACACGAACATTTGTTGTGTGGATTCTTTTAGGCACAGCTGATTCTATCTACATGGCATCAGCTACTTGATATTACATACTAACTCAGGGTAAGTGTTAAGGACTAACAGGTTTGTGTACAAAACACTGATTATTAATATCCTGTAAGATTTAGCCATTATCAAGAAGTATGATGTTAAGCAATTCATTTAGTGAAGTTCAATTTTAATATTAAAAGCTGGCCTAATTTTTCAACCCTCTAAACATCCCTATCACAGTGATCATTAATTTCCTAATGGGTATGTGTTCATTTGCTGTGCTGTCTGGCTTTATCCCATACCTTGAAGTAGGCAGAACTGTTACCATTAAATTAAATGAAAACAAATCCAGAGTAACTTCTCTGTCTAATATATTTAGCAATAGTCACTTTTCCTTCACTTCAGTCATCTTCTATCTTTCTCTCACATACTGATTCTCAAACATCTTTTTCCCCACCATTGGAAAAGATGATCTTTTTCTCTCACTGTAGCAAAAGAATTTCTCTATTTCTCTTTTATTTTTTGTTGTGAACATATATTATTTATAAAAGGCTAAAGAGAAGCCACTCATACAGGTATGTACACTGATCACTTTTATTTAGCCAGAGATCCCATAGAAACATGGGGTTGGAGAGCAAGCACCAGCCAAGATGTCTCAACCAGCAGAGACGAATTACATGTGAAAGTGGTGATTTCTCTTCATTAACTGGAAAAAAAAATCAGGCACTTAACTTTGAGGTGATTCAAGTTGGCAAAACAACTGCTGCCTGGAGCAAAGAACTGATGAGCATTGCTTCATAATGCTGTTGGGAGTTCAAGGCCACTGTTTAAGTGCAGGATAATTCAGGAGCTGCACAGGCATATGATGGATCTCTTCATTTTGTCATCAAGTTTCTTCCTTATAGGAAATACTGGACACTTGAGCTTTGGAGTCCTCACATAATTGATGCTGGAAAGTATGAGACATGAGATTGGCAGATTTCATGGGACTGGTAAGCAGCATGAAGCAAAATTATTTCCTATTGGCTGAAAATGTCCTGATATCCTGTATGCAATAAAAATTGAGCCATATGATCTTTTTATCACTGCTGGGGAAATGGATCTGAACTGTTTTGGGACCCCTCTGTTTTCATTACAAATAGATTTGCATACTGTTACAAAAAATGCATGTCTTTGTACCAGAAGGGTCTAAACGTCCTGATAGAGTTTTATATTGCCTCCTCTAATTATATTCTTGTAGCTTTCCACAAATGCACAATTCACTTGACTTGAGAAACTAAGTAATCTCAGTAATCTTCAATCCTTTTTTTCCCTCTAAAGATGCAGAAACGTGTATCCAGCTCAGCAAAGCAGTAATCAGTATAGCATTTGAGTACCTGATAAACAGTAGGAAGGTAAACTAATTTCTCTTTTTCTCCTTCAGCAGCATAATGACAGCAAATGTGGTATATGGTTTCTATATAAATGCTAAATCATCACATATTTCATGACCCTCAACTCTGCATAAAGTATGCTCTATAAAACAAGTTTTTGCTGATACACACATCTAGATGTGTCATGAAATGAAAATCTACACTGTATGCTCTGTTCTCTCCTCAAGGAAAATGACAAATTTGAATGCAGTAAGGGACAACACCGGGAAGGTGCAACATTTATCTATTTAAAGTAGACTCAGAACAGCAAAGCTACGTGTATGCTTACCTCAGCAGAAAATACAGGGCCAGAAGAAATAACTTTTAGGACTGATCAAAAGCACCTAGAGCAATAAATGTTGCCATAACACACTTTCTCTGAAAAATCCTCCTTCTCTGAGGGTTCAGACACAGAGGGATTCACCCTTACCTGATGTTTCCAATATCTACAATCTACATCTAAGTTAGTAGTCCCAAGTGCCTGATTAGAGGGGGTGTTTTCAGGTATGGTTTATCCATTCTACACTTAATATTTAGGATGGGAGGTGCTGGTTTCTCCTTTGTTTAGACTGGAGATGCATATTTTTGCCTGTGACCTATAAAGGAAGCTGACCTGAGCAACCCATCCAAAGATGTCTCTGCATTGCACACTCACACCAGATCCCTTACTGATGCTGAATTTCAGTTACTCTGCACACTGTGATTTGTTGTTCTTACCTTCTCCCAGGCAGTACTCTTGAAACTATGCAAGACACAGAACAGGAATTTGGGAAGATATTTCATCTTGGGTCACTGGTGACAATTTGCCAGTGACACAGTCTGCCATTGCAGAGTAGTTTACATGGTTACAAATATCAGCTTTGCATATACTGCCCTCCAGGACAAGAGGACCTGGAGCTCAGTGATGCCTCCCACATGTTCACACAAATTGAACAATCATGAAACAATCATAAAAGTATCCTGCCCTTTTTGGTGTAACCACAGTGGTAAAATTAGTGCTGAGTTTCATGTTAATATGTAAATATTAACACTTCACCAGAATTTTTATCCCATGTGAAATTATCTTTAAATGGCTTTTAGGTCACTTTCACATACAGTGTCACATTTTGAGGTCTGTCTAATATTACAAACACATTAGCAGACTGAGTGCTGTCTCTTCCACTGGGACCAGGTGAGAATTACTCTATTAGTGCGCAATACACAAAGCCAAATTTAACTTCTAATTTGCCTTGTTCCTTACATGTAGGAAAAGACCACTCTGGAATTGCCTGCTAATTGATGCATTTTATGCTCACCAACAGAAACAAGAACGCACAGATCAAAGGATGGGTTAGATTCTGGAATTAGTGGCAACCTTCAGACCTTCCAAGCTCTAAGAGTTGTTTTGCAGACGTGGAGTTCATGACTTACCTCCATCCTAGGTACTTGCTACTACTGGTCCTGCTAACTGGTACTACTCGTAGTACCACTGCCTAAGTACTGCTTGCTGTGGGTGACAACTGCAGAAAACCAAGGGAAGCAACAACTGCCTTAGCTGGATCAGAGAGGTGGAAAAGAGGAGGCATTTTGTTGCAAGGGCAGAAATTGCTCTGAGAAGACTCTGGGAAGGTCTGATGATCAGATAATGTTGTTAATTCTGGAGAATGACAGTGGAGGAGCTTTTTACTGGGAGTTCTGTTTTCTTTGGGCAGAAGCTCTGCTGTCTGTCACCCATAGAGCTTGTCTTTGTGGGATTGTCATCAAAGCTAAGCCTTTGACAAGAAAGTACAGCTTGCTGGGATGAAATTTCCAACACATAAGAAGTGAAACAGAGGAAAGGATTCCTCAGCAGTCACTTTCTTCCCTTTTACACACTCCAAGTAGCCTTTTTTGCTATTCATCTTTTCTTTCATGTTTATGCTTGGCTTTTTGTTTGGAGGCATTTTCTAATTTAATGAAGAGACTATGAACTGAAGCATCTGTCTGCATTTTGCTGGTGTTACTGTGTCTGGAGTCCCAAGAGGGAAGAGAGTGCCAAAAGTTAATTTTCGCAAGTTCATTAGCCCAAAGTTTCTTCCCCTGTTGTGTACACAGGACTGACCTTTCCCAAAAGCTGCCTTGACTTGTGCCTGGCCTGTTGTCACTACCTCCTTGATTTTCTAGTTTTTCATGCTAGGGATGTGTTTTTCACTGCATTTCTGGCGCCAGCAGCAGACTCATGCCCTGCATTAAATTCACAAGCAGCATCTTTGCATTCAGAAAGGTAAAGCATGAGCATCAGCTTGTCACATAAAGTCAATAAGTGCTTGTGATTCAGCAACAAAGGCCAGCCATGTAAACAGAATGCCAGCAGGCAATGCCTGCTGTAACACCCTTCATCCTGGGATCATGTCAGGCCAGGAAAAAGCTCAGAATACTGCAGTCACAAATATGCTGCTTGCTGGAACACAAGAAGAGTTTTCCTTTTCAGGACACCATGGTAAATTGGAGCATTGGTTTGAAAAAGCCTATCAATCACTGTACAATCAAGATACAACCAGACCACAAGATGGTTAATAAAACCAAAACCACAGGAAACAGCCTGATCAAAGTGTTTAAATAAAAATATGCTTCTATCATGGCTCCCCATGAAACAGCTCCCAGGCAGAGTACACCAACAAATTGTAACTCCAGCTAAAGATCTTCAGAGCCCAAGTTAGCAAGCTGGCAGTAGCTCAAGGTCGCCTTGAAAGTTATCTTTGCGGTGTTTTATCCCAGCCACAACCTTGAAGAAAAGGGGGTTAAAGTGTCAAAGGTGACATTCTAGACCTGCTGCAAGCAAAGAACTTTTTTAACACATGCTGAAAGTTTCCACAATTAAATGGAGAGGAAAATGAGAAGCAGAACAACCTCCTTAAGACAAATAGAGTATTTCGAAAAATGAAGACACTGTGGTAGCAGTGGGTTTTTTCACACTTCTCTCTCTCTCTCTCTCACATCAACTTCTTACATATGCTTATCAATTTATGTCTGAAATTATGCATCAAATATTGTATACCTTATTTCACTCCCCTTACTTTTGCATACCTGTCCCTCTCCTACTTGCTGAATACGAGTTAACAGCAACAAATAATTTTGTAAATGTCATTTTAATATAGACATCTAAATATCCAACTATTCTTTAGCTATAAAAACCCCCAAATAGCTTTTGCAGCTTTCCAACAAATTGAGTTTCACTGTCCATAATTTTGTATATGAATGTCTGAACATATATTTTCCTTTTCAGTTTATGTATATGCATTAATAATAAAAAACATTATAAAAATAACTCAACAAAGCAATTCACAAGTAATAGGTGTTTCTTAGTGATTAAATATCAACTGTATCAAAATTAATAATAAGGAAATTGTTAAAATACAGTCATAAAGAGACGTGTACACCAAACTTAGAAACTGACAGACTAGAAATTATTGAATATCTAAAATTAAAACGCCAAAGCTATATCTGCTAAATAATGAGAAACCAATTGACTCAATTACCTCAGAGGAAATGAGTTCAGCAGTATAGAAATAAGCAATCAGGTCGATGGGCATCGAATAGAATATTTTATAAAATTTTTTTTGGAGAAAGAAAGCAGTTTTTCAGATGAGGAATATATCATGGAGCACACATATATATATATATATAATGGATAGCCAATGAGATGAACTCTTACAGCTGTGATTTGCTAGATGAATGAGCTAGAACCTCATTCAGAGTGACAACATTTTCCCTGTTTAATTAAATAATTAATTAATTCTGAATCAAAATCCTATCAGGTATCTTAAAACAGGTCACAGATAAACTAATTCATAGAGATCAGATTGATTCATTCCATGGCAAATTTATGACTGATAATTTCTGTAAATTATCTAATTTATTACAGCAAGTAAATAAATTAAACATCTCTTCTCCAGCAGTCCTAGCTGATACACAGAAAACCTCTAAAAGGCAATTTACTCAAGACCTGAAATGAATGGAATTTCCAAGATCTCTTACTAATTGTTTATTACTATATTCTAATGTCATTGTCACTGGTTTTTTTTTATTTGCCAATGCATGCAGTGAAGATGGAGGGAGAGCTTTTGGCCCTCCCCCCTTAAACATTTGTTTTGCAGCTCAATAGGATCAGCACTGAAGGGAGCAGTTCTTCCTCCTTTGACTTGTTTATTTCTTCTTCAGCTGCTGGAGAAAATTAGGTGTTTAATAAAGCCTCAGAAGTCCTGGCTGCTTAGGCTGAGTTATCTCAGGTTTCCCCTGCCTTTTCTGTGATGAGTTGGAATACTTTGCGATGACTGCTGCTCATTATGTCACACAGACCCATTCACGGGGATGGAGCTGTGCTGTGTGCCAATCTTGTCAAAACAAGCCAGCAAAACAATGCCCCTGAAAAATGTGCTGTCATCCTGACATTCGCCCTCTAGAGGGAAAAAAAGGGTGCAAGGGAATGGAAACAAAAGGCTAGCCTCACAAGCGTGCTGAAGGAGGCAGCAGCCTGACTCTTACAGCATCCACATCAGGGATGTGAGGGACCCACCGAAGGAATGTCCCTGCTCCAGGAGTGCTTCATAACAACGGAGATGTGGACTGTTCCTTGATTGTGTGGTAATCCCTCCCTCTGCTTTGTGTAATATTCTGAAATACTCCACACAGAACGAGAATGACTCAGTAAGAGGGAAATTTAAACCCCAGTCCCCTTCCCAATCCAGTTTGCTTTTGGCTTATATTTACAAAGCCAAGCTAAGTGTCAGCAGAAGAGGCTGAGGCAGTGTTGCCAGAGGACATGTGTGCCCATCCCACATCCCTGGGAAAGACCAGAAGGATCTTAAGCAGGAGGAAAAGGAGAACTCTTGTTTGCAACAGCCTGAGCAAGGCAGAGGTGTAGCCCCAGGACTGGGATACCAGCCCTGTCTCCAGCAAGCTGCCAGCTGCTCTGAGGCAGAGAGTGAATTGAAAAACAATCCAGCAGCAAAGAGAAGCAGAGGTAAATGGCATGGTGTACCACAGCCTGTCTACCAGCCAACCCACCATTTTTCGGGATAACAGGCTTCCAATCTGAATTTGGAGAATAAAGAGAATAAGACATTGAATTACTATCATCAGGCAAACTACAGTGGTCTGAGGAAGAAGAAGCAGCACGTTTCTCCTCTTCTGGCAATGTGGTATTTGTTCTCTTTTTCTCTTGTCAGTACAAGAACTTCACCCTTAAGACAAATGTGGGAACATCCATTTCAAAAAAGATCAAAGTAAACGCCTCTGACTTTTCCCAGCAGCATGCTGTCATTTTTATGTAACCCAGTCTTTCAGCAAAACTGAGACAAATATCATGCATTATTATCAGCCACCTTGAAACAGTAGGGGCTTTTTTGTAAATATGTTATTCAGAGAAAAACACTTTGCCTAGGTCTAATCAGATACTAATTAGAATCAGCATATGCTTTTCTGCACAGTTACCATGTCATCTGGAACATATGTACAAACCCAGATCTAATCAAACTGAGATGCTTAACATCGGGAGCATTATCATCTGAAGAGTCTTCTGCAGTCAATAGGAAAAGAAATAGCAGCATGATTCAACTTACCTAGTATCTTGAACAATCCTCTAGAAATGATTGTTGTTCCTCCTTGACTACAGATGGGCTCTGAGAGTGTGATTTAGTTGCATGAGCACTGGTAGCCAACAGTATTTTAGATGGCACAGAGTGTCCACCCAGCCTGCACTTGCCCCTTAGGAAGAGCACAGTCTCTCCAAAGTCTCATGGTGTATCTGCCTGGCTCAGGCAGGTGTCTCAGGTACCCCAGAGAATCCTGAATGGCAACTATGAGTTGCAACATAGCTACTTCTGCACGCTTCAGGTAGGGCCTGAAGTCATCAGTCATCCACCAGCCTGGGACACTGGGACACTGCTAGAGGCTCGAGTGAAGAGGATCAAAAGCTCAAGGAGTATGGCTTGGCTAAGAGAGAGTCAAGGAGCAAGGGAGCTGCTCAGGGTAAGCCATGAGCATGGAGATGTTTGTTCTTCAGTGAGGCACTCCTGTGAAGGGGGGGACTGCTGTGATGCTGCTGTGACACTGGTGTTATAAAGCTTAAGTGTCAAACTCTGCCTGAACCCATTCCCAACTTACACAGAGTCAAGAAGCCATCAAACACATATAAATGCAAATCCCATTTTCCTGCAACATTTTTTATTCTACACCTATTGTCATTATCACGGTTATAGAAATAACACTTAAAGAGAAACAACCGATGAAAAAGCCAGAACGTGCAAAACTCTAATCTTTCGCCACCACTAAATTCTTCCCTGTCAAATTTTCTTGCATGATGAACACCCCATTTGTCCTTTTGGTGTTCCCTTTTGGATAAAACTAAATATTTTCCTGTATCTAAAAAAAGACAAAACCAAAAAAACCAAACTTCAGTTTTACCATTAATCATAGAAGTAAGACATTCATATGAAGCAATTCATTTTGTGGCAACACACTAGACTTTTGAAAGGAGATATGAGAGGTTTTTCATCTTATGAGGATCGATGTTGTTGTGCAACCAAGAGAAATTTCAGTCCATTTTTCAAACCCTCTGAAGTCCCATGTATTGAAGAAAAATCATTCAGCACATATAGGTTCAATTCAACTGAAATTTGTGATTCTATATGACTATGGTGATATTTGTAATACTGGCCACCAAAGACTGTCACTGATATTTTGCCAAGCAAAATGCAACAATCTTCCAGGCTAATTGCGTATTTTATTTAAAAAAATGTGCAAGATATTTCACTCGTTGCTTGATTGAAAACTGCTCGCCAGATTTACAGTCAGTAGATAATGATGTATAGTTGAACATATTTAACCACTAGGGAATTTCTGGGCGTACAAAGGCTCAGCTCTATCCTGCTACAGCACTATCCAGCTCAAGGATCCTAAGGCAGGTTCCTGAGCTGGAAATCTACACTGTCTGCACAGAGAAGCAGCATCTGAACTCTGTCTACATTGGTTTTTATTTGGGCACCTATAACAGATGCCTCAAGTCAGGTCCTGAAATAAACCCCACTTTATGTAATCCTGAGACCAGTTGAGAGGTGGGTAGAATGTTAGTATTGAAATACTTGTAGACCAACAAAGACTGACACAGAAGTAGGAAGATGCACTGCAAAGACTTTCATTCATTTGTTTAAAACAAATATATTAGTGTGTTGGTCCTCTGTGTTCAGGAACACCAAAGACCACTCAGATATTATCTTTAAAACAAATTCATTATTCACAAATACCCCGGTATGTTCAACTTGTTAGGACCACTGTGTGTCTGATGAAGGTGAATGTGCTTTGATGACAAGGTGCATGGAAAATTGTTTGTCTGTCACACTGAAAAGCAGAAGGAAGATTGTTCATGTGTGACATTGACCAGGCAGGATCTGCAGAACTGCCCAAAGAATAGCAGCTTTGTAGAGATCTGGCCTTTTCAACCTTCAGCTTGGGATGCAAGAAACAGCTACAGGCTGAATTGTTCTTAAACAACAGACATGTTGCTGGTCAAACTAAGAAAGAGTGTCAACTTGGGTAAGAATGAAGGACAGAGACACTGTTGAGAAGTCGCAGGAGCACCTCTGTTGGAAGCCAGAGAAGACATGATGAAAATCCTTGAAGATGCCAGACTGTATACTGTGAAAAAAAATGAGAGAATTTTCAGATATTCTTTGCATGGGCACCCACAAATCATCCAAACACATTGGACACAAGCCCAGATCCATGCCCCAGGACCTTGGCTGGCCTCCAAGAAGCACCATGGGCAACTAGATCAGGTGAAATGCAGAAGCTAAGAGAAAGTATAAGAGAATGTGTAAGTATCTGCTTGCCAGGAAGTTTCGGTCAATAAGAACACTGACAGTCTTCCCCTTGCAACAGCCACATCTAAGTACAAAAATCAAGTATTTAATATTAACTTGCTGAAATAAATAAATAAATAAATAAAACTGTACATTAAGTTGTAGTTGTAGCATTGGTGACCCATGACAAGACAACCTGAGTAGATTTAGCTTTGTCTTTGTAAATTATTATAAAATTTCTCTAAAACTTGTTCCTCAGACAAAAACTTAAGGGGGAAAATACAAGGTCAAACCAAAGCTAACAAGAGCCCAACAAAAAATCCTCGAAGCTGAATGATATGCCAGAGCTATTTACTGGTGAGATAGGCAGTGCATGTGCTTGATGACAATAATAATGCTGTTATCAACATGGAAACGCTGGGTTTAAACTTAATCTCTTCCCTGATAAACTCTCCTTTCACCAGCCCAAGGATTTACAGCAAAAAGCATTTCAGACACAAACTCAGGACTAAACTGTGTATCTGTTTGTCCCATTTCTGTAAGGATTTGAAGACAGTGCATGTGAAATGCAAATGCTTAGACTGCAGACACCAAAAGCCGAGGAGCAGAGCTGAAGGATCTGAGAAGGTCCCTGGGGAGCCGTACAGTGAGAGAAACACCAGTGCAGCCAACTGTGCTGAGAGCTGGCCCAGGGCTCAGCAGCACTCCGTGCTCTGAGCAGTGGCTGAGGCAGCAGGAGTGGGGGTGGCAGGATCCAGCTGGCTGCAGCAAACCAGGAGAAACAAAAGTAATAACCAGATACTTAGTGTTCACACAAGGTCTACAGTCTTGTGAGGAAAAGAAAAGCCTTGTGCTAAAAAGAACTCAGAGGATGACTTTCAAAATTTTTTCAGCAGCATATGAAAAGCCTTTTTGCTCTTCCTTAAGATGCACATTTATTTTGAAAATCATATATAAAAATATATATAATTCTGCTTCCGATTTTTATGGGTTTGTAAATTTTTTTGTTAAATTATCACTAATTATTGTAATCAGTCATAGAAACATCATTTCATTTTTGCTGATAAACGACATGTTCAAAACAGCTGAAATCAGAAATGTCTTTCTTGAACATACATTTTTCAGTCGCTTATCCATAATTTCTGTTTTCCCCAGCTTACTGAAGTGAGAGAATTCCATGACCACATCTGGTGATTAGCATGAGGTGACAAAATTCTAAATAAAAGGTGAGTCGCAGCTGCAGCAAGAGAAATGGAGAGACAAAGACAACACTGCTTCCCACAAATAGTTGACTGAAGAATCAGTCAACATCATGCAATTAGGGCATAAATGCCTGAATATATCCTTTGCACTGAAGTGCAGAGGTACAAAGAGCTCTCTCCACTGTCCAGGCAGAGAAATGGCAGCGCCTTTCTTCTACTTTTGACCAGGCTCTAATGAGGAGAAAAATTAGTGTATAGTGCTTTGAGAACAAATTTCCTTTCCTGAGAGTAAGAACAGAATGTACAAATTATCATGTGGATTTTGTTGGTTTGCCAGTAGTAACATTCAAGTTGCAACATGCAGCTTTGTAATACAGTAAAGTTTATTTTGTATAGATGTTTTTTATTAAAAATTGCCTCCCAGGTTGCTTAGCTAAGTACTGGACTAGTCTCAGTTAAGCAATAAATACAGCTGCAGGAGAGGAGAGCTGTCAGATCTCTGTAAGATCTGCTGTCAGATCTGTAAGCAAGGAAAACAGTTTTCAGGTGGTTTGAACACCAGGAATTGCCTTCTCCTTCAAATGTCCACTAACAAGCAATTAGGATGTGCTCACTGGAATAAAAAGAGTTTGCTAAAGAAAATTTTGTTCTCTGCATTTAACGTGCTCTGCTTCAAACCAGAAGCTGTCACCATCTACATACCTGATGCAAGACAGTCCTAGAGCACCCAGGACGAATTTGGAATGGTCAGCTGAGGAGAGACCACCATAGACTTCCCATGGCAGCTGTCCAGAGCCCATCAGTAACACCGCAAGGGCAAAAAAAGGTGTGCCCTCATTTTGTGTAACTGCCCACCTCTTTGAGCACTTGCCTTATTTGCAGGATATTTTGCCTCCAGGCCAAAGAGTTTGGAGTTGTATCTTCCCAGTTCTTCTGGTTAGACAAGGAAAAGTGAGCATTATCCTACATTAGTGCTTATGGAGATAAATTCCCCCAAAGCAGAATCAGCAGGAGTAATGTCACATCTCTTTAAAGAGCCCCTCAAAGAATACAGTATAAATCCATGCAAATAGAAACAAAATCTAATGGATCTAATCTGGTCAAGAGATGTAACAAGCTTCATATAAACCAAAGAGATTTTCACTGTTAGTCTCAAATTTTTCATGATACAATAACTGAAGATATATGTGTGAAATTTTTGTATGCCTTTTCAAATGAAGGCAAAATTCCTGCTGCATCCAGGAATCCTTCTCCATCTGCCTGAGCTTCCTTTGGCCATGTTTTGCCATGATCCTAGCTGTGCACAGGTTTACAGCATGTTTTAGAAGAGACTTGGCCTCAAGAATTTTAAAAGGTACCCTTTACAGGCACAATGGGCAGCAAGGGAGAAAAAAAATTGCTTAATGTCATGTCCTTCACAGAATAATATACTTTCAAATAGATTAGAAAAGTATCAGCAACGTCTTCATTCAAGCCCATTCATTTCTAGATTATAACCCTCTGTGGTTTTAGGTTATTTTTTAATTTTCCAGGGGTCAGTGCACAGACACAATTTACTAGAGCATAGTTCAGTTTTATTTCAATTACAAAGTGCTAACAGGAGCCCATAATAAGCACCACTCATTCCGGTTCCCCTTATAGAGATATCCTTGACGCTTCCCATAGCAGTGCACTAAAACCAAACTAGGCCAGCCCTATGTGATCAACAGAGCACTGTTTCTACAATGTAAGTCATCAAGGGATTGTTTAAAACAAAGCTTAACATTTGAAACCATTTATAAGGTTTCCTCCTTTTCCCCTTTTAATTAAAAATAATATACCCCGATGCATACATTCAGACTGCTAAGGAGAGTCAAAGTAAGCATTTGCACAGTCACAAAAGCAAGGCCTCAGAGTGTGAAGTCCTTGGACACACCCTGGTGTCCCTGCTAAGGTTAGCCTGTATTTTCTGATGCCAACCACATCAGAATAAGAACTTAGAGTAGGAGTAAATGGCAAACACTGGAGGATGGATTAGTAGCTCTGTGGCACTTTGAAGTCTACATCCAGGAGTGAAAATGAAGTGCAGTTAAACACCAAGTATCATAGAAGTTACCAAACATAATTCTTTCCCAGTTCTCTTCAAAAGTGAGGTTAGAAGTTGAAGGGGGGAATTTACTTCAGACTGGAGGTCTGTATTTAGACCTGGCAAGAAATCATTGAAAAGAAAGAATGGAAGCCCTGAGACGCAAATGAAATGAGCTGCCAAGCAGATTTTTCACAGTCATGATAATTATTTTTGAAATCTCACAGCTTGATTTTCTCCAAGTAGAAAGCAATTCTCCTCACTATTCTCTTTCAATGACAACTTGGGCATCAGCTCCCACAAAACTGATTTTCACTTGCAGTGGTATTGTTAATTATTATAATGAGATATGCAAGTATCAAAAGTTCAAAAAAATTCCAGATATGGTGCCTCATTGTCTATTTAATTAGAACACAATAAGTGTAGAATTTATCCTTTTCAATGTTTTGCAGACAATTTTCACACATGTGATAAGTCTGTTAGAAATTTCATGCATAGCTAGATTTAAAGCTTCCCTGATGTTTGTCGGATACAGCTGAAGTAGTGATTTTGTGTTGTAGCTATAATTAGGTGGCATATTGCCATGATTTTCCCTTTTTCTCTCTTCTTTTTTGCAACTCAGATGTCAAAGCAAATTATCCATCAGCTGTGAGATGTAAGGCCGATTATAGGGAAAAAAAGTTAAACCTAAATTTTCATTAGTTTTTCATTTAAATTTGCAAGTTTCTGAAGCATATTCTCATGCAGACAAATGGTGTTCCTCGCTGAGTTCTATTCTTCTCTTATCTTAAGGCAGTCTGTCACTGAAATGTTCTCACCTGGGAAGTAATTGCTTGTTTCAGTCGGGGTTTTGGTGGTTGTGTTTCCTCCTCACAAGAACTATCACCCATTTGGGCTTTTCAATTCTTCTGACAACAGAAAAGGTAAGAACTGAAAGGAAGAAGGAGAAATAGTCTGCACAGTGTTTGAGACATGGCCAGTGCTGCCTGGGGGCAAGCAAAGGGCACCCCATGAGGATAGCAGACCGTGGGATCAATCCCCACCATCCCAAGGACCTGTCTGCACAGCTTTGGGCAGCAATGGGCACCTTGTGCTGGCAGATCCCACAGCTGCTCCTCACAGATCATGCAGAGACACGATTAGAGAAACTGATTCTCCTTTTCTCTACTTCTGCATAGCTTTTCTAAATCAAGTGCAGGAGGTAACGGTAGAGAATTTTGGAAATGTCCTTCTGCCATTTGCAGCTGTGTCTGCTCTTCGAGCAGTCAGATGGAGTGGGCTTGTCTGAACTTGCTCTGTCAGTTCCCTTCATCACTGGCAGCAAGGAACACAACCCATCTCATCCTCAGGTAGACATTTAAAGCAGGAGAGGTGAACCACATTTTGGAATTCCAAGGATGCTTGGGAAGTCTTCTATCCAGCAGAACATGTACAAAAAGACAATGTAAGTGTCTGAAATGATGCAATGTAAGTCCCACTCCAAAGTCCAGAGATAATCACAGAATCACAGAATCACAGAATCACAGAATCACAGAATCACAGAATCACAGAATCACAGAATCACAGAATCACAGAATCACAGAATCAGTAGGCTGGAAGAGACCTTCAAGATCATCAAGTCCAACCCATGCCCTGACACATCAGCTAAACCATGGCACTGAGTGCCACATTCAGTCTTTTTTTAAACACATCTAGGGATGGTGACTCTACCACCTCCCCAGGCAGGCTATTCCAGTACTTTATTACTCTCTTTGTGAAAAACTTCTTCCTAATATTCAACTTATATTTTTCTTGATGCAGCTTGAGACTGTGTCCTCTCATTCTGTCAATGGTCTAATCCTTCCCTGCACACACAGTGTAAATGTTTTGGGAAATATACTTTCATTGGTAACTTTCATAATGACAGACACAAAGTGGAAGTGAAAAATAATTTGCCTTTGCCTTTATTTTAAATCTCTTTTCTGTGCTGTTTAAAGCTTTGGATCTTTCTTGCAGAAGCTGAATTCTACCAGAGGGGGGAATTAAACTGCCCATTCAAAAACAGAATTCTGCATTTCTCTTAATACCTAAGTATTAAAATCTAAATGCTTCTTAATAACAGAATTGTATTTTATACTATATAGCTGTTCTTCTATTAAGATAATTATATTGATAATGTTAAACAATAATACCCTCAGTAATATATAAATCTCTGATTTCCAGCTTAGTTTGCAATTTCTTCAACAATTCTGTTTGCATCTCAATGTCTCAGGTAGTTCCAGTATTGATAATGTGAAGATTTCAGCAGTGCTAACTAGAATCCTAACAATCTCGAGACTTGTCTGAAACCCAGTAGTTGCCTTTCTTTTCTGCATTTGAGCTGGTTGAGTCAGGCTCAAACTCCTTGAATTTGTACTGGGTCAAATGAATGCCTTTTTTCCTCCTTTCATTGCAGTACCCACCCCTCTCGTGTGACTGCACTGACCAAAAATCATGCTCATTTTGCAGGGTGAAGGGCAGTGGCAAATAAACCCCAAGGAAAAAAATCTTACCACAGAGTTATGTGATGTTTAAGCAGTTACAGTGTGACAACACCACCTCCCCGAGCAGCAGGTTTTATTTCCTACTCCAAACACGAGCAGACTAATGATTTGCCTCCTCACCTCTTTCTTCATACCTCTGCGGCTTGTCAGTGAATCCTGTACTACTTCTAACATTAGTGCTGTCTAGCTTTCAGTCTCCTGCTGAACAGCATGTCAGTAGGTGGCAGCCCATGGCTCATTAAGGCGGTTCTGCGGTGCTAAATTCATAGCACAGTCTGGATTTACAGCTTTTTCAGTGGACAATTTATTATTTTAATGCCTTTTTCCACCGTCTGTTATACTGGGAATGATGGAGACTAGCAGTAATGTGTCTAAATCCAAATTTTACTGCAAATTGCCCAATTTTATGTTCTCTAAACTGTGGGCCACAGTCAGACATTATTATTCACCATGTACAATGTGTAGTGAAAGATTGGCTGGGTATGTATGATCATGCATTACTGCAGTAATTCCCAGGGGGAATTGAAAAGAGCGGTTCAGGATACACCTCTCAACAATTTTTTAACAAACACGGGAAGATCTATGATTGTTTTTGAGAAGGAATAAAAAATAAAATATGAAATTCCTTTGTGATTTTTTTCATTCTAAGATGGGGCCTTTCAGAAGCACATCTGAAACTGTGCATGTAGCAACCAAAATCCCAACAGTCAGAAACAAGTCCTGATAATTTCACACCCTCAGTGACTCAGGAACACAGCATCAAGAGCAATCAGAGAAAATGCCTCTACTGCCCATGCAAAGCAAGTAAAGAAGGGATGTGAACTTCTACTGGAGCAATGGCACACACAGCACAAGCATGTGAATGTTTGTGTGTGTGTGTCCATCTGTACCCTCTTTGTGAGTCACACCCACTGCTACAAGGTCAAAACTTGTCAAAGTGGGTTGGGAGGATGATTCACCCTCACTGGTGGACAGCTCAGACCTGACAAACCGTTCATTTGAAGGTGGGTTTTTTCAGTTTATAATGTTAAAAATAGGAACGTGCAAGTTGCCTCATAGGATGGCCACATCTCCACGCTCCCAGCAGAAACAAGTTCCAGCAGAGCAAGGTATAAATGCAATAGAGCATTTGCTGGCTGGGGAAAGGGCACTCAGGACAGCCCCAGCAGGCAGGGAAAAGGGGAAGAACAGGAAGGCTGCTAGTGTCTCCTGGAGTGTCTGTTCTGGTAGAAAGGGAGCCAGGCTGAGAGAGCAGAGGCAGTTTCTTCTTCCCTTGTCTTGTGTAGAGCTGCTGTGATAGACAGTGAGAGCAACACTTCCACATCTGTGTGAGCATGAAGCATGGAAACAGGTTCATTTTTACCCTGGAGATGTCCTGGCAAACACCATTACAGAATTCCTGACTTTGCTGGCAGTGTTTGGAGCCTTGCAGCAGCATGAAGGGAAGCCTCACCTGTTCTGATATGCAGAGGATTTCATGCAGCCTGTATGACTGATGTGCCTGAGCCCTGAAGTGAGCAGGGCTCTGACCACAGCTTGCATGACAGTGACCCTGCACAACCTGTCTGCACTTCAAAATCATCCCAGCAGAGACAACACACTCTCAGAAAGCTCAGAGGAATGGAAGGGAAACAACAAAACAGGTCACCAGGACTGAGCTTACTAAGGGGACGAGAAAGCGAGAGACCAAATTGCTCTTCCAAAGGCAACCTGCCACGAAGGAGCCAAGAAATGACTTGGTAAAACTGTTGGCACGGATTGCACATCCAGTTATCACTACCACCCCCCTCTCTTATGTTCCACAACCCACAATAGCACAAGCTTAGCACTGGAACAGACTCGGAAGCATGCACAAAGACTGCACTGTTCAACCCTACCATCTAGAAGTTGGGTAGATGATACTGTCCCCATTTCACTAGGATTGATGTTGATATTGATATTTGTTGAGATTGATAGAGATTGAAAGAGCAGGAAGACCATGAGCAGGCTGAAACCTCTCAGACCCAGCAGGTTTGATTATTGTTCTCAGATATGCCGCTGTGGCGGACAGAGGTCAGCATGAGATGGTGGGTGCCACACAGCCTCAGTGGAGGCTGACCTGCATTTTAGGCTCCTTAGGGAGATCTAGGAGGGGAAGGCAGCTTATCCCATGGCTCTCTGATATCCCTGTCAAACATATGGTAACAGGTCAAGCAACAGTCCTGGAAAAACAAGGAGGAACTGGTAAACAGACTGGAAACATTGGAGTGCCTGAGAAAAAGGAGACTTCATAGCACTCAGCAGGAAAACCATATTTGACTGACAAGAAAACAGTGGCAAGAGTGCAGAGGCTTGCCCAAAATCACTCAGGCAGTTACAGATAATTAGTGAAGTTGAGCTTAAAGTACACCACCCTGTGTTTGGTCCTGCTTCTCCCAAAGATGTTGATGTGGTATTAAGGACAGACTGATAGATAATGTCTTTCAGCTGCCAGGCCTCCTGTTTAAAGCATGGCTGGTTTTTGTAGCGTTGTCAGCCACAGTTTTTAATCAGGAGTTAAAGTGCTGATTTTCCAAATTAGATTGCAGGTTAGGATCAAATGTTAACTTTTCTAAAAAAATTCTCTTTGAGTTCTCCTACAGTGAAATTCTTGTGCAAATCCCTTAGCAACTACCTTCTCTTTTGAAACATTTCTTTGAGTCTCATATTCAAGCTGAATGGTAGAAAAAGGATGTAAACACAAAACATTTTGAAAGCAACAGAGTTGGTTGGTGAGGCGTTAAATGTATGATTTCTGTTCTCACTTTGAAAAATAATGAAGGAGGTTTCTCAATAGTGAGCAGGAGCACCAGAGCCCACCTGCATTTGGGACTCTCCCTTCTGTGCATGCTTCCAGACCCATCCACACATATTTCTCCCTCCTAACTGCTGCACCTGTAGACTTCCCTGTCCCTTCTTCTACAGGAACAGCATCCATCTCAGCTCACACTTTGCACTCAGCCCTTTTCCCTAGCAGCCTTCATCAGGCCTTTCTGAGCAAAACTGGTGCTACTGCTCTCTGCTTCTCTCAGATGTGACTCCAGCACAGACTCACACAGTACAGTGAAAATTGTAAACCTCAAATTTTCCCACACTTGACTTTCAAATATATAAGCCCAGAAGGCTAGTAAATCAGATTAAAATCCAAAGTCAGCATTCTAAATGTCTCAAATTTCTGCCAGCTGGAAGCAGTAGAGCACATACGTTGACCCTCACATGGCGTCCTTTGTACCAGCCTCTCCCTTCTGTCTACAATCCTGTGAGACAAGTTTGTGGCAGGAAAAGATTTAAGTAACACCTTTGTGTCAGGAGTCTGTACCTCTTATGGTACCAATGCCTAACCACAAGGCCAGCTATGAACCTATTCCCCTATTTTCCCACACGTCTTCTCCACACGTCTTCGCTGGCATTTTTACTTCATCCACCTTTTGTACATGGGACACATGAAATGAGCTGTCCTGGAATAGTATTTCTCTACTGCCCTTCACACTCTAGCTCAGGACTCAATCCTAATGATGCATTTTTGCACACAGTGATGCCAAATATGTTGGTATTAACCCCCTAGCAGCTCCTTAGAGGAGTGAGAGGTGCTGTGCAAGTCCATGAGGACACCAAACAACTCTAGCTGATAGCACCAGCCTTACCTAGAAGCAATACTCCTAAAAGAGGGGTTCATAGGCACTAGTGAAAGCCCCATGCATAATCATTTTGAACATTTCTAACAGGAAAGAGGTTTTTTGGACTTCCTGTCACCACATAATAAGGCAACACTGATCTCAAGTGGAAAGATCAGTGTCTTAAGCCCTTCCCGAATTCGTTGCCTTTTTATTGAGATACAGACACAAAGCCTGCAGCTGCAGTGCTGCATGCTCCATCCCTACCCCACACACCTTGCAGGGCTGCTGTGCTCTGCACAAGCCAATTGCAGACATGACATGCAGGCTGCAGTGGGAGTATAGATGCAGACAGATGAATTCAGGGGATTCCACTTCATGGTTTGGTCATCTTTTATCTTAGTCCACCACATGCTTTTCTTGCAAGCCTATTAGCCACACTTTGCATCATCGCTATCCAGACGTGTGCTTGAAGGTTATTTGCACTAAGTATCAGATGTCAATACAGGTAATAAACAACCAACACTTAAGCATGCATGAATTTTCTATTAAATTGGCTTGCTACTACCTCAAAGAAAGAGACGTGAGTGAGCACAGCTTCTCTGTGAAATGCACATTTGCGACCTTTTCTGCCATTCGGGTGCCAGCTCCCCCGGTTACAATGAACATCCTCCCAGGGAAACAGGCAGGTTGCTCCGAGCCACGTCTCTCTATGCTGCTGATAGCTCAGCTCGTCTTACCGCAGGGCATGACTGTCACCTAAAGGTGGGCTGGGAGGTGCCAACCCTCTTTCACTCGGATTCTTTCTCTTGTACAATTGAAAGGCGGCAGAGAGGGGAAATCCCCTCAGAGCTAAAATGTAAAAGGAAACTGAGGCTTGTGCCTTGCACAGGAGGAACTTTGGCTTCAGTGATTTCAGTAGATGTCAATCTACTGAAGCAAATCCTTAGTCTCTCTCTATTTTCCCTCATTTGTATTTTTCATTTTAACTGTTAACTGACTGTGTTTAGCTAGAGGCTTTTTTGGGCCAAGATCTATAACTTCCAGTGACAGATCTCCAAGCTGCACCAATTAGAGTACAAGTGACAGGAAACCATTCTGGTACAAGAACGTAACAAATTCTGAGTCTTTTAAAAAGTTTTTGCATTCTTCAACCATATTCTTATGCACCATTTGAAGTCAGGGACTGACAGAGCATATGTTAAAGTGCTCTGCTGCAGGAAACCATTTTGTGTATTACTGCCAAATTTCATTCTTCCCGAGCTGGCTTTAAACTAGATGGCTCGACAGCTGATGGCAGGAGTGCTGCAGCAGCACAGAGCTGAGGGCATGATAAGAGCCATAAAGTCTAACCACCTTTGCACATAGATTTTGCAGCCGTTTTTGGTGTCACTGCTGCACATGCAGCAGGTAACAAGTTTCAGTGAGGGCAGCTCAGTGCTCGTTGGAGTGCCAATTACAATGCTTGCATATGCATCAGTAACCAGGAGCAATAATGAGAGCTGGTTTTAGGTCCGGGTGCACCAGGGCTTGCTGTGGCTGAGGATGTCATCTACCTACTGGGAGGCAGATGTTGCACTTTTACTGTCTGGAGGGGCAAAGAAAGACAAAGGTGAGACTTTGAGAAACCACCAAACCCCCATTATTATGTTTCCTGTATCCTCAGGGTTTAGATCTCCTAAAGACATGGCCAGCAAAGGAATGCAGATACTTCCAATAATAGTCACATGAGGCTAAAAAAAAATTGTGCTAGAAAAAATCCCCTTCCCTATGTAAAGATGAGAGAATGAGCATTAGCCTAGTGCCTTCTCTCACACTGAGCGCTTGAAATCTTCACAGCATGTAGAAAAGCAAGTGGGAAGTGGACTCCTACACTATTTGCTCAAAATATATCCTAAACATGCACAATTTGAAAAAAAAAGTGCAAAAATATGTGACTTATTTCAATGGATTTGGGGTTTGTTTTATATCCCACAGTTTTCACACTGTAAACACAGTAAAGAAAGTCCCAGAACGCTCAATCTTTAAACATTTCCCTGGTCAGTTGTTAATTAATGTTTTTTAGGGGTTTGGATTTTTGTTTTGGTTTTTAGTGGGGGTGGTTTTGGCTTGTTTTTTGTTGGGCGATTTGTTGTTTTTTTTCCTGTAGAGCTACAGTGACCTCCAGTGGCCAAAGGAAGCCTTTCACTCTTCTAGATTTATTTTAGAGAAGGTAAAACTATCCCTGATTATTATCTGTGTGTGACAGGTGGGTCTGGAAATGGAGACGGAAACTGGATCCCTGTATTTCTGGATCAAAGCTGAAGACTAACTATCATCTTTATCTTGAATTAGGTAACAGGAGAGAAGTTTAAAGTATTCATTATCCAGACATTTCTTTAGCTGGTATGCTTTTAATTAAACAGAGTTTGTTTATCTATCTATAAATCCTTCCAGCAGCATCTCTGCATTTAGAATTTAGTGGGATAAATTTCATGTCTTCTCATCAAACATGAACCCAAACAGTAAAAAACGCATCAAATACTGCAAAGTATGGAAAAGCAAATTCCAACTTACAAGAATGAACAACTAAAGTGTGAGAGAAAAGTGCAGAAAAACATATAGTAAGCATTAACTACTTTCTGGTACTACAATTCAACAACTTTATCTATTTCAGCTTCAGATGTGTGCAACAGCTTTGTTCAGTCCCATGGTGGACTGATGAACATTCATGGGAGAAGGGATGTAAGGGTGTAGTCCCCTGTATATAGCTCACAGTCTGATAAATCCTATTCTGTCAGTAGCCTCTGCCACAGTGCAGAGAGATTGTCCAACCAGAACACTCAACCTTCACAGACATGGCTTGAGGTGGGAGATACTATCTTGTCCACCACTCATTTTTTTAAATCACATTCTTCACTATGGTTCCCAGGCTATTCAACTACTACCATGGTTTCTGAGGATATATAATGATGCAGGCAGTAGCCTGATTGTTGGTAGGCATAAATGAAAAAAGTCTGGGTTTAAGACAAGCTCAAAAAATTGAAAAACAACACTTACTGGTCCTTTTCTGAGTGGCGTTACAGAACTTACCCATGCAGTCCCCATTAGTGGCAGCACAATCATTTTTCTCTTCTGCATACACAGGCTCCCACTCCCTTCCACATAGCTGCCTCCATTTTTTTCATGGCCCTCCATCTCAACACCAGGTTTCCAGGAAAACCTTCTAGGCCTTGTGTTAAAGTACCTCCAGAAGTTATATATTTAAAAGGCATAGGTATTCCTTCTTTTTGTGTCAAGAGCTTCCCTACAGGTTCGTTTACTGTGCAGGTGACTCACAGCAACACATCCCCCTGAGAGATGAGGGGATTCTTGGTTGAAAAAAAGACTGAAGGACAATGAAATAGCAGTGTCATCAAACTGAGATGTCCCAGTAATATAATAAAACTCCAAGTACCAGCCAATAATGCCCAAAAGGGAGACAGGAAAGTCACTTAAACAGTGTCAGAATCCACTTTGAATTATTGTAGTACCTGGTCCCATCTTTGTCTCAAGATGGCAAGCCTTCTAGGTCTTTCAGCTGTAGACAGATACAAGCAGAGTCTTCCTGAACAGTCACATTCTCCAGTTGTTTAAAACCCAGTTATTTACATCCAATTCTATTAAAATATTATCACCATTTTTTCTGTTCATCATTCAGCTCAGTTACAACTGAGCTTTGGAAAAACGCACTGGCAAGAGACCTCCCCATTGCTCAGTGCGTTGGTCTCCTGTATGAACAGATCCCGGATCACTGGGAGGAAAGGCTCAGCCCACAGTGGTGCTGTGCATCTCTACTGGCACAAAGTGGCCCTAAAAATGCAGAAAAGGTGGTGTGATTCCCGTTCTAACTTCTCAGAGCACCAGCACATTTGTCTGGGGATTGCATTTCACAGGAGAGAACAGGCTGTTAGCTTGTTGGAAAGAACTTTCCAACAGGAAAGAACTTTCTCCTCCTGAAGGAGGAGACACCTGCCACTGTCAACCTGGACTGCATCTGCCTTTAATGGACACAACTTCAAGGGATGATGACCTATTTCATACAAATAAAGAATTCTTATCTCCTGTGGACATCTGATATCTGGCTTATGAACCACAACAGACTGAAGTCTCTCTCTACTATCATAGGACAACCTCTGGTAGTGCTGAGATTACAAGTAGGTATCCTTATGTACTAAATAAAAGGAAGATTCCTCTTCACAGGCTGTGTCAGACAATTTGTCTTAAAATACTTTTTCCTGAGTCTATAATTCTGTTGCTTAAGGCTACTATATGGACCATCTGCTAGAAGGTTACTGAAAAATAGCCACTAGACTGCAAACAAGTATTGAATAAAGCTGAGCTATTTTACATAGCTAAGTAATAATTTCCATATGATTTCTTATCTCTGCAACCTTCTGCACAGCTTGTTTAATAAATTTTTCCCATTCCATTTTCCTGATTAGAATCTGCTGAGACTCTACTGACAAAGCTAATTTGCAGTATAAAACCGTGAGTTTAACAGCATACATCAGTTTCAACAAACACACTTTGACTGAAGTTGTTTGTTTTTTGTGCTTCTAGGAAAACCAGATTTCAAAAGTTGAGGAGTCTGGGTCCAATGTTTCATCTGAGCCAAAGCCTTTCAGACACCCTTCTTGGAGCACTGTGTTCCACCCATTCTGGGAGACAGAGCACTGACAGAGGTCCCCAGACATCAGGTGTGAACAAAGATGGTTTCACCATTGAGAGATCTGTACAGTTACCCAGAGTGTTCATGCACTTTCACCAGTTAATACCATTCTGCTTGACTGTTGACAGGAACACAGCCAAAATTTAATGACTCTTCTACTCTGCTGCCACGGCTGAGCCCCTTGGAGTGCAACAGTCACTGCTGCACACAGGGGTGTAATAATCACAGGCATCCCACACCAACAGTACTTTCTGTTTACATGAACTGCTTTCAAGCTTGAAAGAATGTGAGTAGGGTAAATGACATGGAAGACAGATGGCCTACAGCTAATTTGTTATAATAATCATCTGATAGTATATAATCTGGGTAATCCTATAAAGTAATAATCTCATAGTAGAGGTTAATAATCTCTAAAAATCAATTAATTTCTCTAGAAAATTCATCTAATTATGGACCTTCTAGGAAATAAGCATTCAGGATTTCAATGCATTTGGGCTTCATGCCTGGATAGCCCCAAAGACTGCAGCATCTCTTAAGTAATCCTGATTCACTTCTCTCTTGATTTGCAATTAGCTTTCTTCCTCAGAGGTAGTCATAGTCACACCAGTGACTATGTGACTATGTGACTATTTTAGGGTCTTGTATTTCAGATAAATGGCACAACTGCTGTGCTGTGATCCACAGGTCTTTAAGAAGGGCAGGAAAAGAGGACAAAAACAAGAGGGGATTTTCACTCTATGAGAAGAGAATAAAATAAATTGTACCCTTGCTATCAATTAGACAATGGGTGAGCCAAAAGCTTATGGGTAAGCTCAGAGAGAAGACCAGCACAGACATCTGCTGTAGACCATCTCATAGAGAAAATGTGGTGGGCAAGCCTTCTTTAAACAGTCTGAGGAAGCACCAGGATAGTGGTCTCTGGTTCTCACAAAGACTTTAATCCTTCCTGATCTATCTTGGAAAGGTAACTCACGGCACTTCAGCAACTCAAGAGGTTTCCGGAGTGCTTTGAGGTCAAAAATCAATTTTTTGCAGCAGATGCTGGACTGGCCACATAGAGAAAGTGTTCTGCTGGATATTCTACTCATAAATAATGGTCTCATAAATAAGTAGAGCCTGTGGCTGCATTGACTGCAGCAACCCTGAAATGGGGGTTGTAGGGTCTGAGAAAAGAGAAGAAGAAAGCAAGTAGCAGAATAAAACTTAGATTCTATGACATAAAAAAGATATTCTAAAGAATTAGATTTCCAGAGAGAAGGCTTCAAGAAATGAGTAGATCTCATTGGAGACAACCCTAAAGAGCAAAAGTATCAAGAGGTTAATTAATATTCACGAGCAACTTCCTCAATGATGTTTGGTACATCCTATCACATGGAAAGCCAAGAAAACTCTGCAAAAAATTAGTATGTATTAAAAGGAAAATATTCTGACTGAAATAAAATGGAAAAAAAGAAAACATGGAAACATGGATAGGCTACCAAGGAGGAATAAGAGCCATTGCT
Organism: Prinia subflava; assembly: GCF_021018805.1. Classification (NCBI taxonomy): domain Eukaryota; kingdom Metazoa; phylum Chordata; class Aves; order Passeriformes; family Cisticolidae; genus Prinia; species Prinia subflava. The sequence continues at coordinate 69,998,209 of NC_086249.1, read as the reverse complement.
CAAACAGGTAGTTCTGGAGTTAGGAAAGCTAAGGTTGGATAAGAAGATGCGGATGTGAAGAGTTTTACGCATGAACAGCAGAAGGAAGACAACTGAAAATATGACTTTACTGCTGATGGGGTAGAGTATAAAAAGGGACGTGGCAAAGACTGAGCTAATCCATTCCTTGGTCTTTACTGGCAAGGCCAGCTCTCAAGATTTCTGTATCTTCCTGTTAATGACAGAATTCGGTAAAAGCAGTAGGCATAGAGACAACCAAGCTGGGGTCCACTTCAGACCTCTGGCCACACAGAAATCCATGGGACAAGGCAGTGTCTTGAGGATGCCAAGGAAGCTGACTGATGTCACTGTAAGAGTGCTATCAACTCTGAAAGGTGACAGTCAGAGGCAGCTACCAGTCTCTGCGGACAAAAGCAAATATTATTCCATATTAAAAAAGAATATTTGTGGACTAGAAGACCACAGTCCAGTCTGGCATCCCATATTCAGGGAGGCTATGCAAGAAACCCTCCTGGAAGGCACTTCCAAGCACATATGTGTGCAAACAACCAACACAAATTTGCTGAGGACCTGAACAAACTAACTGCTCTCTATGACTGTTCCTGTGGATAAGCAGAGCACAGTACTTTTCCTTCCATCACTTTATCACATTTTTTTCCCATTAGAGGTTTTGTAGCTCAGTTGTAGAGATGCAGATGGATGAGTGGTTAAAAACTGAATAGGCTTTTAGACTCAAAGCTAGCGAACAAAAAAAAAGCCCAAGTAAGCAGTCTGTAGGAGTGATGCAGGTGAGGTCGTGGCGGGGACTGATGTCATTAATTTCCATCAGTGACATGGACAATGGACTATATAAACTGAAATTAAATACTACCAAGACACCAACAGGGAAAGGGCAGAGCTTCTGCTCAGAGGGACTTTGGCAGATGGAAGACATAGGCCAATAAAATCCACATAAGGTCCCATAGAGTAACAGGAGGCAAAAGCACAGGCTTTAACTCATGGAGTTCATGAGTTGACAACCTAGAGGCTGTGTCTGCAGAGGAGGAACTGGATGTCCTGATGGAACAGGAATAAAGACAGTGCTGTAGCCTTGCAGTTGATGCAAGTTAACTGCACTGGCAAGAGTGTGGCCAGCAGATCATTCAAAGTGGTCGTTGCCCTTCTACCTGGCATAATGGTGCCCTGTCTGCAGAACTGCGTCAGCTTCTGGAGCCACTAGTAATAGGAGTCTTAATCTGAAGAGAATGCAGAGGAGGTCTAAAAGGGTTAAGGGGCAGGAGGAAGCAAAAAGCTGAGAGTATTAGGTTTCTTCAGCCTGAGTGGTGGAGCTCATAGCTGTCATCTGCCACATAACAAGAGGGTTATAGAGAAGATGTGGCCACAGGTGCATTACAAAATGACAATAGGCAGATGCCCAGTTACAGCAAGAGAAATTCCAGTTGGATATGCAAGGTGCGGAGGGGAGGAAATTAACAGGCTTCTCAGGCGTATTGGGGAATCTTCTTTCTTCAATATTTTCATGTACAACTGGAGAAACTGAGTAACCTGTTCAGATTTTGAGTATGGCCCAGATGTGAACAGAAGGTAGGACTCGATTCAGAGATGCCATCCAACCTGAATGATTCTGAAACTCCAGACTATCCAATACAGCCTGTGTGTTGTATGTTTGGATGGCTTAACTATGTAGAAGGAAAAATTGTTATTTTATTCTGGCCTATTGTTGAGTGCTTATACTTTCAGGGTGTTTATAATTTATCTAGAGTGGCACAGAAGTATTTGTTTTTATGCAAGAATAAAATTAATTTACTTTTTTTTTCTTAATGTAAACAAACTCAAACAAGAAAATGCTATTTTTACCGTGAAAGAACTTTGGTACTGGACTTCCCCCTGTGAGTGAGGTTTAAATCCCTTGACATTTAGCTCAGTTTCCTCTTTACATTACACCTGTGTAACAACATTTCCCTGAAGTCACAGATCTATTATAAGAATGAACATGTCAATTTCTTAATTACACCCATGGAGCAATGACATCTTGACAGCTCCTTTCTTTCTTTGTCACTGAACTTTTCTTGAGATCACCTCAAGGTTACCAGTGCAGTGGCAGTGGCTGAATAGGGGAAGGTCCTGCACCATTCAGGTCTCCAGAGTTCAAAGGGTGGTAGCTGGACTGGTGAATTCTAAATTGGTAACTTCTAAATCAATTTAGGTGTCAAGGTCCTGGGTTGTTTGGTAAATGTACTATTTCTTCAGATGACTGAGTAGCCTGTGCTGATATACTCAGTGTGACTGGCAATAAAGATCCATTCATGAGGATATACGTGGTACTCTTTGGTTTCTTTTGCTCACCTAGCACTGACTAGTGCTTGTATAATGGCCAGTATAAGTAGTTCATCATTCAACCGCCATTTGGGCCAAGGGTAGTTATTTGGGTATTTTTAACAGTTGTATTTCTCAGGCTGGGGCTCCGTTACTGCTTCTAAATGAAAATGAGTTTTGCACAGTAGATCTGTACTGTCATTTGAATTTTTTTCTCTAAATTTTCAGCAGCTACAGCTTTTTCTTACAGTTGTTACAAGAGGTAAAAGCCCAAGTGGGTGGGTGTAATAATGCAAACAAAACCAAATCACTCAGATCTGTAAAACTGAAAGTCAGCAAGAGAGAGACAAAACCACAATATGACCATATGGAAATTCTACAATGTTGAAAATGTTTACTTCTTTAATTTTGAGAGGGAAAAGGCAAAGATTTGTAAAAAAACTTGATGAAAATATAAAATAAGCAGCAAAGTAAATAATTGTAATAATTCTATATCCACTTTATACAAAAAAAACCCTTTCTGAAAATATTAGCACTCGAAAAACATACTGCTTATGGAAAATTTAGCAAATACCATCAAGTTACTTAAATATACTGCTGCTCTTAGGTTGAAATACATAAAACCCAAGGAGTGGATTGAATGTATACCATACATCCAAATTTATCTATTAAATTAATTTGATTATCATAAGACCCTATAAGAGACTGTAAAAGCCTACCAGCATAGGCAGACTCTCTGGCATTCTTTACAAGTGGAGCTCTTTCACCCACAAATTTAACTGACCTTCTTGCCCCCCGCCTTTCAGAAACTACAGCTACAAAAGCCATCTGTATTAGCAATATAATGCACTGAATGACAGTTTGATCCTTTATCTGAGCTATTAGAACAAAGAATAAGTGGTTATTAAAATTATGACTGACTTTGGGGGTCAGTAATACTTGACATTTATGTGAGACTTATTCTCAAAGAGCAGAAATAAACTCCATATGCAAATGCCAAATACAAGCTCACCCTCCACTGGTCATGGCTAATAACCTGCCCATCACACCAGAGGACAAAAGGTGGATGTACAATAGAGCAGCCAGTCACTGAGATTTCCCAGGAAGCTTCACACGGCAGTGCTAGGCAGACTTGTGAGAAAGAGAGCTGATGCTACATTCCAGTACATATTAACAAGCTGTTGGGCCTAAAGTGCTGAATCCTGGCTCCATTTGACAAACACATCTCCTGTTGAATTCAGCAGAAGCTCAGCAGGGGTCAGTCTGTGGCTCAAACAGGAGGGCTAGTCAGCAGGACAGCTATTTAAAAGTGATCACACTTAACCACTTTCCAGTAGTCTTCCTCTTTAGCCTTCATCATTTTGGAGTTCACAAGGTCATTTCACTAATTATAGTGCAAATCCATTTATCCATGAAACATTTGTAGACTGAGATGCCCTTTCAGATAAAGGGTTATGGTTTTAATTGCAGTAGATTTGATAACTGCAAGCAAGTTAAGAGGAAGGAAACAGACAGAGAAAATCAAGTAATGGCAGAGATCCCTGTTGATTTCTTTATTCTCCTACACTGAACTGCTTCTATTACACCATGTGGAAAGAAAATATTTCCAAATATTTCCATTCTGCAGTCTATTTTTCTACAGCCGTAATTATCTAAGGACATATATATAGTAACATCTGTAAGGAGGGGTAATACTCCCTGTCAGCTGGTATAGAGTCTAATTTTCTAGCTGTACTGATTGATCCAATAAAGAATTCTACCTCTATCAACAAACTTTGTCACAGCAAATTTACCAATGAGGATTAGATTTTTCTCTAATAACCTATAAGCCAAAATCTCACATGTGATTTCTCAGCAGAAGTAAAAAAACAGACTTGACTTCCTTTCTTTTCATTTTGCTTTGGGACTAAGACATGCTACTGATTGCTTTAGTTTTATCCTAGGGTCAGCCTTTGTGTTTCACCAAGGATGTCCTAGGATATCCAGTTCCCACTGGAAAAGTTTGGCAGATCAGTCTCTCCTCTCTGCACCACTTTACCCTAACACAGGGCACCAATGTTCAGCTGGGACAAAAAGTACATTCCACATCACATTTACCACAGTTCTGCCCCAGACTTGTGCCAGAGTAAATAGGTAACATGCATCTGCCACAATCAAAGATAAAAACAATAGTATGTTCAGGAAGTCAACAATAAAAAAAAATCCTCCTTGAGAGACTACAAATAGGAGCTAAAAAATACTGACAGTTCCCAGAGCCTCCACATTACTGGGGCAGTTGCCTGCCAGAGTAGAGGTGATAAAGCTCTCTTCTCTAGCCTGAAAGAGACTTGAAGGCCTCAAAATCAACTACAATCAGAATCAGAAATTCACTGTGTGGAAAGAATGATTTTATTCATCTCCCCAAAAGAAAACTTTTGGATAGGTCACTGAAAACCGGGGCATGCAGTACTGAGTGGCTAGGAAGAAAGTATTTTGTTTGCCCCTACTAAAAAAACAAACAAATATCTAAGCCTGTCCATGCCTCAGCCACACCATGACAGGTTGGTTTAGTTTTCTGCCTCCAGCCATCAGCAGCCAGCAATGCAAAGCTCCTCTCTTGATGGCCAGTGTCCTTTTTCCCATTGTTGCTCCCTCAGGTTCAGATAATCATCTATTTTTGGAGAAGCGGACCTCCAGATCAAGAATTAAAATCTTTGTAAAGGGCAGCTGATGATATGTTGTACGCTTCTAATACAAGACCTTTATTCAAGCAACAAAACATTTAACTCCATCTTGCCTCATGTGCATGGCTGTGTGTTGAAGAATCCCTAAATTTAAATTAAAAATGAAAGCATAATCATTACATTAAGAGTAACTAATATATTCTATCCCTTTACCACAAAAGTGTGTTTTTCAGGTGATGAGGTTTTTTCAGCTAATTTAATGTCTTACTAAGAGTATTCAAAGGAAGGATTGACATGATAGTGAGATTGGGGAAATATCAGATTTAACAGCAAAACTTTTAAATATAAAGATTTATAGTCTAAAGTTTTAAATATTTGTTTGAACTTGTAAGAGACTGTTCAAAGCTGTAATTGAAAACTTTTGGAAATATTCATTATAGCATCCATAACAATAATGGCAAAACTTGTAAAAGTTATTAGAGTTGTCAGCTTAGCTCATAAAAGTCAAGACAATGTCACAGATATATCTCTTCTGTGTATAACACTATTGGCAAATTGAATTTAGGAATTTATAGGGATGCACTAGGAATTTGATGATTTGTTTTACCTATCTCTAGAAATGTCATTCATGTAAGTGTCAGCAGCTACTAAAATAGAAATTATTAAAGAGAGAAAAAGCTGTAGAACAGCTAAAACTGTTACCTCCCTCTATCTCTCTTTCAGACCTTCGGTTTGGAAGGTCTGGCTTTCATCCTGCCTTTCCTCATTGCTTTATACAAGGCTATGTTCAGACTGGGAAAATTAGAAATCATCTCTAAGTCAAACAGTGTCTGAAATTTGTCCACAAATCGGTTCTCATTCTCCAACCTAAATTTCATGGCCCACAGAATAACAGTATCGTTCTTGCACAAGTGATCAAAAGTTAGGAGGAGTTCCTCCAGGAATGGATGGTGGTAAACTACATCAGCAGCCATAATGTAGTCAAAGTGACAGGAAGACCTAGGAAAGTTCTTTTCCAGATCAATTCCCCAGGACAACTCCTTAACACAAGGCTGGTGCTTGCATTTCTGCTTTGTGTTCTGGAGAACGTTGTGCTGAAGATTTCCCAGTAGTTCTGGCAAATCTGTGGCAGTCACAAAGGCACCTGTGACACAGAGAAAACAAGTATAATATTTGAATATACACCAAGAGTTGAGTAAAAGCCCATGCACAAAAGCCACTGCACAAAGAACTGGTTTTATCACGTAAATCTCACTGAGGCCACTCAAAAAATGTAGATGCTCTCAATAATTCTTAGATACTGTGCTTAAAATAAATATTTGCTTCCTTATAGTTCTACAGATTGACATATAAATGCAGCTAGTGGGGAGAAATCAAATATTTACTGTATCTTGATATAACATTGGTTAAAAGTACAGTGGCTGACTAGGGATTGATGAACACCAATTACTGAATCCAAGAAGTCAGCATGAGATTTAAGCGTTACCTCAGATTCTTCTCTTCTCACACAAGAAGAAGATTTCTCAGACTACCAAAAACTAAAGTTCTGTTAAAATGCAGAACCCACTGACCTGGATTACTTTTCAAGATGAATAGGGTGCCATGAGAGAAAACACAACAATGTCTGTAGCAGAAAGATCAAGTTGCTGAAGGAAAATACTGAAACACAAATGGATAGAAGGTGACCTGGCATCCAAGAACATCCCCCCAAAGGAAGGGGATGCACTGGTCATACCTACATCTGGCTCAATCTATTTGCCACTCACATCCTGTGAAGCCACTAATTGCTTATTTTGATCCCCAGTTTAACACAGTTAATGATAAAATATCTAGTGGCACCTCCTTTATGGTATCAATACACTCCCAGAAAAAAAAAAAAACCAAAGAATGTTTTCCAAACAAGCCTTTTAGAATTTACTGTTTCTTGCTCTTGGAAGCTTTCAAACAACAGTCTCTTAGACGAACCAAACCAAATCTTTTTTCCTCCACTATTCATCTAAGGGCTGTTTCCAAGAGACAAGAGAAATATCACATACTCACCCAACAAGCTGGCTACTATGGAGACCAAGCCAGTTCCAGCTCCAATTTCAATCACATTTTTGTCAACCAAATTGCATTGTTTGGAATTAGTTTCCAAAAAATAACACAGAACAAGAGCCTGTAGGGGAAGAAATCCATGAACATACTGAACAAATTAATGAAATAAATCCCTTTACTAAATATGAATTGCCATTTAAAAGCATGCAAAAAAATGGCTGTCTGTTCAAATGAGCAATATTCATTCAAGCGCTATCCTTAAAGGACCACAGCTCACTATGATCTTTGGGCTCTACAGGTCACAAAATAAATGCTACAAGTGCTTCCATATAGGTCTGTGAATTATTATAGCCAGAAGGAACAACTGCATTTAGAAAACCTGTCACAACACACAACATGAGTTGCAAAATTCCAGTCACCAATTCCTGCTCGTAGCTGGACTAACTTCTGGTTGAGGTAAAATGTGTCCTTCACAAAAACATCTTGATATAAAGACTGTTTCTGAGAGAAAATGCACAACAACCAATTAAGTTCTTCCAATAGTCAATTATCTCTGACAATAATTATTTACTGTTAGGGTTAAAAATGGACCCTATAGATTTACCCCCTTTTCTTCTGGTTCAGTTGCCTGCAGTTTCTATTTGCTTACCTTGTTAAGCTTAACAAACATTCATAGTAAATATAACCACAAAGAGCATCTGCAATAGACTCCTTACATAAGTATATATAAACTGATTAAAAATCAGTTAATCTTAAAGTGATTAAGTATCTTCTTAGCTTTTCTGCCTTGTCTCACACTGACCAGTGAGTTTTAGTTCACTGGTGAAATACAAATTGCTAATCTTATTTCTCTCATAAAGATAGTTTCCATATTTTTTTCCACATTTTTCTCAGACTTTGATAGTTACATAGTCACCATTGACAAATAGGATGATTGCCACGTCCTCTCACAATACAGATGAACATATGGAAGGGCAATTATTAGCAGTTTGCTGTGGCACAGCAAAATTAGTTTTGCTTTTAACTAATTAAGAATGAGAAGGAAAGGAACAGGAGGACTGCTGACCCAATGATAACATGCTAGAAATTCAAGCAAAGGTTGTGTTTTCTACCTCTTAATTCAGAGCACAGAAGAAAAGGTAATGTGAACTTACATATATCACTTAATCAACAGCATTTTGATATAGAAATCAGTCTCTGGGAACCAGGAATAATTAAAGTCAGGTTCCTAAAGACTGGATATTTGACATTATATTGACATTATATTTGACCTTATATTAGGATTTCCTCCTAGTTATATTAATTCCTATAATTCCTTCCCTCGGGTATTGCCATATTCTGTTGTAGAAACTGGCTGGCATAATCAAAGTTTCTGAGGGTTAAATCAGGGAAACTTTGAAATCTGCATTCCTTTCCATGAAACATGGAGAAACTTTATTTTCTTTAAAGTTTCTGCACTCTTGACAAAGATGGAAGTGGAAGAGAGAACATTAAAAGACAGAGATCAAAGGGTTGTCTTCCTTCCACAATAAAACTAGCTAAGCCCTGCCAGTTAAAAAAATTACATTTTTCAGTGAAGTCCGTGATAATGTGCCAATAATTGGTAGTCAGCCAAACTTTCCATGAAGACATGCACTGAGGTCACTAAAACATACTGTACAGATGACTGGTTCAGGTCTCCTAAAACCAGGAATATAATTTGGACTTCAAAACAGAATAGTAGGACAACTATCCTCAGCTGAACTATGGTCATACTTCTAAAAAACAGTATGATGCTAGGAGGCTGAGGCAGTTGGGAAATAAATGGATCTTCCTGGGTCTCTCCTATAGGGATATAAATTTCATCGTGGCATCGTGGCACCTGCCTGGAGATTTCTTTCAGTCTTAATTATTTCAAAACAGTCAGTTTGCTGCATTATACAGATTCAAAACTTGAAGAGGCCTCCTTGGATGATGAATGTGTTGATGGTTCTTAAATCAAGAGCCAAGGACAATGGTTCTCTCCAACTAGATTCCTAGCTGTTTAAGAAACTGAAAGCTCCAGCTGAACATTTTCCCATGCCTATGTGTTAACAAGGTAAATTTGTTCCTTACATGAGTAGGTTGGATAGCTTCTATGAGTGCTCACACCTTGTGAGCTCGTATCACAGTTGTTTCCGCAACCTGGATCTGCCTGCAACACAGCCATCTGTATTTATAAAATGTACAGAAATGCAATCATCATAAAACTGCCATATTTCTTTCAAAATATGCTTAGAATTGGCTAATAGGATTAAAAGCTAGTGGCAAACAAGAGGGGGACACAAGGTCATACACCTTGTGTGATTAGGGCATGCACAAAAAATACTGTAAGCTTTGAGAAACATGAATCCACACAAAACCAGGTTAAATTCAGATTTTGGGTTTGCAGGATAGAGACAGAGAAGCACAGAATTATTTCCTTGGGTTTTTAATATATAGAAAAGCATGTTTATTACATAAAACAAATTTTAAAATGCTACACGGCTCCAAAACTGGAAAATAACAATACTACAAAAATATTGTACCGATGGCCAGACGACTGCCCCGTAACAATCAGTGGCTTCTGTAATTCTTATCTCATGGCCAGCAAAGTGAAAGCCTTCCCAGGTCTTATAAACTATAAGATCAGGAAAAAAACGCCTCCCCATGATTTCTGCAACGATCTGTTCATCTTCTTTTTCCCCTGGAAGAAAAAGCATAAAAGGTCAAAGAGGCTGAATACACTGATAATGAAACTACCAATTCATATTGAAAAGCTGATTTGGAAGCAAGAATATAAATCACATCTGTGAATAAAATACATTTCACCATTAATGGTTAGCACGGTACACAGCAATTCTCCTGAATTCTAATTGAAATTTTCAGTGTGTGACTAAATGACTTCTTTTGTGTTTTGCTGAAGCAACCAAGTACATAAAAAATAAAGAATGGGAATTTTAACATACATTGCTTTGCATTTCAGCAACTAAAAGGAAATTTTTAAACTTCTTTTTCCCTTCAAGAACAGCTGCCCTAGTACAGACATTCACAGTCTTATGCACCTGGATTTTTCATTATTCTCTATATCCTTTTACTGTTCCTTTTACTTTCCCCATATTATGGTTCTTTTTGACAGTAAACAAAAGGAGCCAGAGTATCATTTATGAGTCTGTCACAAAACTTGTGAAATAGATCCTAGCAACACAAATTATGACAGACAGGAGTGAAAGCACTGGTGTTGTCAGGAAAGCTTATCCACCCACCCCAACAGAGCCCTGTCAGAGGGATTCTTTCCAGTTGGCTTGATATCCTGAATGCCATCCCTGTTGCTAAGCAAAGAATATTTATGATAGCTAACAAAATCCTGGATAACTGTTCTAACAGAAGAGGATTCACTCCTTTTTAGTGGAATGCCAAGCTAGTTTCAGTTTTGCCATCATCACACAAAACTGCACCACAATGTCAGAAAAAAAAATTTAAGTTAAGCTGTCTAGAGCATTTTCTTAGCAAAGTCTAGGTTCGTTCCAAGTTTTCACAGGAATTTTGCTTTCATTGCCAACTATGTTCTGTTGGCAAACCAGTGAAAGAAAGGCAGGTTAACAAGCTGCACCTTATAGAAGGCAAGCTAGAGATTTAGCTAACTTGTTACTGCCTTGTCCAAAGCAGAGTTTCTGTATCAAGCCTGCAGCTTCCATCAAAATCACAGATATTAGTTTTGGGATCTGCTGGCTGTTGCAAATGAAACCATTTATGCTTTCATCAATATAAAACACTTTGCTCTACTGAAGATTCTTCACATTTTCTTCCCCCTCAAGTCATTGCAGTCACAGGACATAAAGACCCCAAGTGTTGTAATTTATTTTGTGATATGCCTCAGTATTTTTATTGTTATAACCTATGGACAGAGTCTTTCTTCCTTCCTTCCTTGTGATACAAGGCCCAAGGAACAAAAGCAGGGGTGAACAAATAAAAAGATGATATCAAACAAAAATACTTCAGGAAGCTGCTCAGGCTCATTAGACCATGCTCTAAGCTCCTAACTCAAATTTCAGCATCACAAGAAAACAGAGAATAGCAACAAACAAGGAGGAAAAACCAAAAATGTTTGATTTTGATACGTTAACTCTAAGACACAAAAACCCAACAAAAACTGACTAATCAACCACAGTAGTTGTAGAATTTATTGCAGGAAGGGGAGAACCTTAATCATGGGATACAGCAAAATTTAAAAAAAATACCATGCATATACTACTGGAAAAATAAAGTTTTCATAATTTTGGTAAATGTAACTAAAATAAAATTCTCAACATTGAAATTATGGTATTTTAAGATGTTGGAAAACAAGCAGTATGTGTCAGCCTCTTCAAACCTCTAATGTTAAGCTGGGAGAAAACACATGCATCACTGTGCCTGTAATCAGGGAGCTCTTGACAAACATGAGCTAAGTGCCAGGGAAATGCTGCTTCAGGGGAAAATTAATCTTCCTCTTATGAAAGAAATAATAAAAAAGCTGTCTTATTACACATATCATAAGTGTATTTAATAGATCATCCTGTTTCCAAGCATACCAGATACAGCCTGCTTTTAATCTTCTCCGATTGCTTAGAGCAGTCTGATCTTGTTCTGTGATCGTTACTAGCTGTGGAAGTAAAAGCTATTCTTTCTATTACCTTTCAATTACAACCATTTTTCTTGATTCTTCCTCCCTTGACATCTGTTTTGAATCCAATTTTGCTGAGAAGCTGGTAACTTATTAGGTCTTAACTGATAAAGCTCCTGCGAGAAGATCTATAAAACTTCAGCAGTATTACAGCTGCCCCTCTAGCACTCAATAAACATTTCCCACCTATTCCCTACAGGATCAGCAAACTTTCTACTTCAGGTTTTCATGGCATCTATACAAACAGAGTTTGTAAGCCACTCTCTTCTTGAGCACTTTCTGCACCCCTGAAAGAAGAATCCCAAATCTGTTTATCAATAACACCCCTTGAATTTTTTTGCCCATCTTATCCTTTTGGTAATCTTCCAGGTGGCTTATCCAGAAAAGCTTACTTTTGCTTTTTTTTTCTCAATTTCCCTTTAAGAAAACACTACTATTGTGAAGAATCAAAAATAATAACTGTTTCATCAGAGTTATGATATGTTAGACAAGGCCTGAAGGAGAAACTTTATCAGAACCAGGATGTTAACGATCCCGACAAAGAGTGCTGACAAAATAAGGAGTGCAAGATCTTAGTCAGATTCACTTATTTTGTACAAGTGTCCCTTTGAACAGCAAAAAAACACTCCTCTGTTTTTTATCTTTCAGAACAACTTCTTGTGGAAGTAAGCAAAAGGAAACAATTTTTCTGTAACTGCCCTCAAAGCAATGAGAATAGAAAAATACAAAACTACTGGGAAATCTTTCAAGTGACACAAAAATTGTTGTAAGTAAAATCCAAGTGAGATGAACTCTTTTAATACCTTAGAACATTAAGAAAATTCTGCTGGTACTTTGATCAAACTAACTCCTTGATAAGAGGTGTAAAAAGCTAAAAGGGGGATTTTTCCCCTGGAAGTGTTTGCCTCTGTGTTAGTGAACATTCTCTTGTTCAGAAAAAAGTCCTGAAATTATGTGTCAACGAATGGACTCTAATGACATTTTAGACAAAAAGAGATGATCCATCAGTAGAATAGGGTAGGATAAGAGAAGAGGAGGCTTGACTGATTATCAATTCTTGTAAGAATGGAAGTGCATAATGGGCATTTCCAGCAATACTATGGGAGTACAGATACTGAACCATTAGAACTTAAGAGTCTGCCAGGATTGGCTCTTCCCTCCTTCACAGAGCCAGAAGAGGACAAACACACAGGCTGTGTTTGACCACATAGGTTTGTCCTCACTCCTCTTCTGTGATGTGGAGAGGTCTGGAAGTGGTATACACACAGAACTCTTTTCTTCAGCCTATTCATCTGTTTGCTTGAGCAAACACAGAAACCACTGGAGTTTCTAGTACCAGAACCTTATTTAAAGTAAGATGAGGCAGTTTGATCCTGTTGAGGTAACATAAAAATTGAGATAATTTTTCTTAATGAAACAGAGCAAGTTCCTTTGTCTTGAACTTGTGTACAAAAAGTTACCATCTATAGATGCCCCAAATTCTTCAAGAATATCTTCTTGCCTAATAGGTTAATTACTTACAGTGTTCTTTGGAATATTTTGGATAAAGCATTGTTTATTATAGAAGTCTAATACCTTTGGAGCATGTTCCATGAGCTCCCGTGATTTGACATTAATGTCAGAACTGAGAGAAAACCTCATATACTGTTGACACATCTTGCACTGAATCAACGACTTCAAATGAGCATAAACATCATTCTCAAAGGCAAAGCAACAGAAATGGGAACACAGTTTTCCAAACAGACATACTAATCTTGTGGAAGACTGGAGTTGTGAAGTCAGTGGCAAGTTAGAGAAATGTGTGTCAAGCTGCAAAATCCTGTGTAGGAAACCAGAGGATTTTGCTAACACAATCACATGTCATGTAAAACAAATATTAAAATGTTTTATGTTAGAACAAAGCCTAAAGAAAGAAAATTATGTGAGTTCTGCTAAGAGAAAGCTGGAGAAGTCCTTCAGGTAGGGAAGGGAAGGCAGAAGGAAAATAACAGGAAATAGACCAGGTCAGAATGGAACAAATTGCAAACTGCAGCATCTTTTTCTATAAAAATGAAGGCAATCTTTATGTGCATAATTTTGTTTAGAATGAGTAGAAGTGTTACCTGTTTAGAAATGAGCTGCATGATCAGCTATTTACACCACTTGTCACATAGAATCACACCTGGAAGCCTACAGCTGCATCAGAATGCAAAAAATGCAGCAAAGGTAGGGGGGCTAAATCAAAATTATATTTTAAAAATTTACCTCTATCTAGATAACTGAAATAAAACATAGCTAAAAAAGTAAAAGGATCCTTCCACCACGAAAGCTGTGAAGAATATACTAGCACTCAATATCTCCATTTTCAGACTCGTTCACAAAAAACACACAGAGTAACAAAACATACTCCAAGTACTTTGCTAGTGGATTAGAAGCAGCATTCATTCAGAAAAGGTATTTTCAATCATTGATTCATGGGAACAGCCTACAGGGAAGAAAAAAACATATTAATATCTTCCAAGTGTTGGCCTGACTCTGCTTCATCTCAGGAGGTCAAATGGTGTCACAGCCCAATGTCATAAGGAAATAAGATCCAGTCATCTTCTGCTTCTCTCCTGCTTTGATGGATTTTCTCCAACTGGCAAAAGGAATGAAATCCAAGACTTCAGCATGAACATGACCTGACAAAGTTCAGCCCTACAGCAACATATTCTCCCATCTTCAGAAGCAGAATACTCTCACATCTAGACTTTGGATTTAAAGTTTACCATTTAGACTTGTCCTTACAAATATTTTAATACCATGCATCAACAGCTGTGAAGACGGTTCCTCTATGGCTTCTCAGCAACTGCCCCCTCAAAGAAGGATGGCCTGTGTTGATATTACTGCTTGAGTAATGCTAGAGAGTTTCCAAGAGATTTCAAGAATTCATAATATCCAGGACTCTTGAGATCACCCCCTACTCTAGACACATAGGAGTGGAGTCATCCAAACTAAATATTTAATATGTATATTATTTCTATAATGTGGAAATAATAAATATAATACATATTTTTTATATTAAAAATATGTATTATACCTATCTATAGATCCCAAAGTCAAGAGGGCACTTGCAAAAAGATCAGTAAGGGAACAAACCTGCTTCCAGTTCTGTGACTGTAAGAGATGACTGGAGAAGAGTTACATTACTCCACTGATAGAAATCATCTGAAGGTATCCCAATAAAGCCATACAGGTATTTCCAATGGCTCACACCAAGTTTATCCTAAAACTACATAAAGGTCACAATAATAAGGGAGTCTCAGAATTTTCACTGAGCTGCTGACATGTCAGGATCAGAGCCCTAGTCCTACAAGCACTACAGATGGCTCAGTGGAACCGTACAAAATCCTTAATCACAACATAGTCCATACATTTCAGGCAGTATCCTTTTAGTATCTTTATTTCATTCCACTTATTTCTATTTTATTCCATTTTGGTCTAAGTGCCCTTACAGGAAGGTGTTAGGAGGGAAAGCTAATCATGTTCTTGACTTCACAGAAGTCAGATGTAACCTACACCTTTCTAAGACTATAAAGGAAAGTACCATTCCAGTATGCCTAAACCTCACAGTTAATTTTTCCTTACCTCATCCCTACCTACAAAAAGGGATATCATCATGTAAATGTAGGCTCTCCAGTACATTTATTACAAACTCAGTCTGCTGAAGTGATGGCAATGAAGGCATGTATTATATCAATTAATCTGAGATACCATGTCAGGCTAACAAAATGCTTGAAACTTTATACTTGGAAATGCAGAAATACAAAACTGCCACCCACAGGCAGCCTCTTCTCAGCCAAGAGACAAGATACACTTAGCCCAGAGCATGAGGACACAAGAACAGGAGAAGAGTTTGCTCGCAGTATCCAGTCTGTGTATTTACCCAGGCTTGAGAGATGTGTTTTCAATGTCAAATTTACACCACTGATATCCCAGTACTATCCAAGGTCATCTAAAAACCATTAAATGGCTGAAAATAGAAGTACTGTAGTAATTTCATCTTGTGTACACATAATGAATTCAACTTTGCCAAGTACTTCCCTTGTTACTTCGTCATGTTTGTCTGTCATCTCCAAGTCTAGGCTCAGAAGCTATCTAATTTCTAAAAATAACTAAATTATTTCCCTTTGACTACAAAGCAGACTCTGTTCTTAAATTAGATGGTCTAAAACACATTACAAAAGGCAGCTAACTTCTTGACAGATCGAAAGAGACCCCAAAAAATTCTGTCAGTATTTGCCTGCCAATAATTCTGGATTTCTAAAATATTCCTTTGCATAAAGGACCTGAAAGTAACCTAACAACACCAACACATGCAGTCATACCACTTTTCTCATGTGGCAGCTGAGACCTATTATTTATTATTACTTATTATTATTATTATTTCATATTTATAATACATATTATTATTGCAGTCACTGCAAAGGCTAAAGAAGTGA
Organism: Prinia subflava; assembly: GCF_021018805.1. Classification (NCBI taxonomy): domain Eukaryota; kingdom Metazoa; phylum Chordata; class Aves; order Passeriformes; family Cisticolidae; genus Prinia; species Prinia subflava. The sequence goes on along the minus strand of NC_086249.1, from coordinate 69,982,073 downwards.
AATTGGAAAGATGGGCACATGGCTGAGAGGGAAGAATAAGTTACGGACTTCTCTACAAACATAATGTATGCTTTGATTATTTAAGTGTTGCCTCCAACTTCTGTTCTATCCATACACAAGAAGTTTTCCCTTGAGTTTAGCAGTGTCTTAAGCAAAGATAGTGTGTCTACTCATTGAGGGAAGAGGAGAACAGAGAAGTGTTAAATTAATGAGGTGGGCCATCAGGAAACCAGGATCACAAGAGTCATGCTAGAAGGATGACAAGCAAGGAAAAGTCCAACTACAAATTGGGCACTCAGTTGTGAAGAGGCAGACTTGGGATCCCTACTCAGGTCCCAGGAAGTTTTTCACATTTTACAAAGAAGTCTTTGAAGTCAGTGAAAAAGTGTCAGTGAGGAAGAGAATGAGAGAAATAAGTATCTTCAGAAGTAACGCTGGAAATATGAATGAGATGTTACATCACTACCTCTTCCCAGCTGAATTATCTTAAATTTCAAGCTGCAGGTTTAGGATGCTTTTCACTTGGCTCCATTCCAAGTATGTCCCATTTAAGGCACCGCTCTGGACTCCACCAAGATACTTGAAATGATGGCAGGAATTGCCATCAATGAGGACATCTGTCAGGCAGGGCAAGTAGAAGGAGTGTGTCCCTTGTAAAATGTCAGGAGTTACGAGAAGGTTACTAGGTCAGCATTTTCTCAGATATTTATGGATTAAAAACTGAGCCGTGGCCAAGTGAAATGAGACGATGGACTGTCAAGGACAAGTACACCTTGCAAACTTGTTCTTTTCCTTTTGTCTCAGATAAAATAATTCTGGGGTGAATTTACATAATGGAACTAGGTAAAAGTAATTTAGTATCCCAAGAAATTAAGACAGGAGTGGTAGTATCTGGTCTCAGAAACATTTAGCCATGGAGACTTAAAGCTAATATGAGAAATTATGTGAGGAAAAAGATAGAGACATCTAATAATGCAGGTGCGGAGAACTGATTGATTAAAGTCACAAAAGGAATTATCAGACTGGATGAGGACTGACCTGTAAACTGACAACCAGTAGTAATGCAAATCATGAACAAAAATAAGGAGTTTTAAACTGGAGAATGTATGAGAAGTAAATTAATAAGCAAAGGGGAAGGCACCAAATACAGTGTGCTCAGACTGTGAGGGTGGTACAACATTGGAAGAGGTTGCTCAGAGAAATTGTGGATGCTCAAACCCTGGAAAGTATTCAAGGCTAGGCCAGATGGGGCTTCAAGCCACCTGGTCTAGTGGAAGGTGCCCCTGCCTGCAGCAGGGGGTTTAGAACTGGATGGTCTTTAAGGTCCTTTCCAACCCAAACCATTTTGTGAGTCTATGATCCTATGGCTGAAACTTGCTAAGAAATTGAACTGGAATAAGAAGCCTGAGAAACAGATATTGAGACTGGGCAGGCAAAATAATGAAAGAGAAATGGGGAAAGCAGTAGAGAAAAGAGATGAGAACAAGGAAGGCACAGGCTCAGAGTAATAGAGCAGGCAAATCTCCATGCATAAGGTTCAGCACCCTTTCACATCCAGAACCTGGCACAGAATTTAAGATAGCAAAGTCTGTAATGTCTGTAACGATATCCAATTTTCCATTTGTGTCTCTTCATTCTCTTAGGCTAATGTTTATAGACATGGAAGAAAACTACCTGGCCCTACACAGACCACAACTCAGCTGAGATTTTAAACAAAAATATTATGAAAAATAAAATAATTTTTCCAATCTCCTCCTTTTGCACTCAGCTGTAGAACATAACTAGATCCCATCACAAAATGTGCATTCGTCCCAATACCTTGCCTACTCCTGACGACCACTAAAAAGGGGACTGTTTATGAAGCTTTAGAATCCTCAAAGATGGGCAGCCATGAAAGTACTCAAGAGGAAACACTGCCAACAGCCCCTGAAGGTATTTGAAAATAGGATCTGAGGCTGTCCAGACAGAAATCAAGCTTGTAATGACCAATTCTCCTAATTGACAGCCTGTAAACAAACCTCTCTGAAAAGCTTGACCATAGTCACAGCTTCATTCCTTGGAACCAGACACAGGCAAATAACTGGAGGACAGATGCCAGGCACCAGCAGGAAACTGCCAGGGCAAGAGTATGCAGGTGCAACACACTTGAAATACCACACACATTGCTAGCATAGTGCAACAGGGCTATCTGTTGCATTTTCTGTGCAAATGCCATAAACACAGTTCTTCAGAAAAAAATTAATTGGAAAATAGCTCACTGTCAGCAAGATATTTTGTTCCTTATAACTAATAATATCCTTAAGTGTAACGAGGAAACATAGTGAGATAAGAAACATTTTACCTTCTTGTCTTTTAGATTCTCTGACCCATTGATTTTGTAGACAATTATGCTGTGATGATGGCAAATCCATACTATGCCACAAACCCTAGGACAGAGAAACATAAGTCTGTCTCAATAAAATTACTTTATTTCTTCTTTCACACATAACCTGCATTTTTAAAAAAATATATATATTATGGTAAAATTTACTTCTATTGATAATAAAGGCATGAAGACACATAAGTATCAACATCCAAGGCACAAAAGTACAGGACACAGCAAACTAGTTCAACTGTTATATTCTCACAGAGGAAAAAGAACAGATAAAAAAAATCAAATCAAACAAAAGTTTTGATTAATGTTTAGAGCTATTTTATAAAATTTTAAAGCTAGAATCAATTAATATCATGTTTGATAGGCTTTTAAAGGTTTGAGAGGAAAGGTAGAAACAAATTCCTGAAAGAGAAGAAAAATTGCACCAATGTGATCTAATCTTATTTGAAATAATTGGCTTGGAAAGGAAGGAAACAATCTAATAGTAAAAGCTGCACTTGAGAATAAGGGAGCAGGATCTACAAATAAGCTGACAGAAAGTATATGTGCTTGTATGAACAGACAAAGAGCATACTGGAGGAAAAGAGCAGTAGGATAAGTGGGACAGAGGACAATAAAATTTTCAGCTGCCTGCAGAAAAGCAGACAGACAACCAATAGTCTCCAATTCTTGATATTTTACAATCAGAAAGAACACTGAGTTCACAGGGAAAACACCAAAAACAAACAAACAAAACCCCCCACACAAACCCACCACAAACCTACCACACAGTGCTTTGATTATTTTTGATACTTTCATATGATTTTTAAATGTCCACTCTTATGTGGAAATTTGTCTGATTCTTGCCAGGATGGCTACAGGCAGCATACAGTTAATAATCTACAGAATGTCTAAACACTCATTAGGGATGCCATTAAATAAGGCAATGACTAAAAGAGTATCTCTCCATAGTGGGATCAAGCGAAAAAAAAGAGAAAAAGGTCAATCAAAATAAAAATATATTCTGAATGTCAAATCTTCCTCACAGTGCAAAGTCTTAGGCAGGTTTTTCTCCCAAAATTTCAGGATAAAGAGGACAGTATGGAACAGCCTTCTCCAGTTTGAGAGGATGCACCTTACTCTCTTGACTTCACACTAGAAAAGGCACACAAGTTTAATGTTTAACTTTACTACTAAAATACCAGCAGCCATTATCCTGTTTGAAGGAGAAAATAACTTAGGGGCTTTCAACATGTCACTACAGCACACAGAACAAAAATATCGCCGTTATATTTATGTCTATACATGAAGTTAACAATAGCAACATCATTAGATAGGCAACAGAAAAGAGACCCAGTGGGATTCAAAGTCTTTGTATGCATCTTCAGAATAACAAGTAGCATAAGAAACTACAGGGATATTAAGCAGAAAATGTTGCACACATTCATCAGCTTGTTGTCTACATCAGAAGTATTAAAAATGACAAATTTTCTTCCCATTAGAAAACAAAATAAAAGGTAAAATTACCCTACAGACAAAAGCCTTTGTATTTTTGTGGTCCTCTCTTTTTTTTTTTTTTTTTTTTTTTTTTTTTTTCCATTCTAAAAATATCCTGAGGTGCACTGAACTACACAGCAACCTAAAATAGTCCCACATGAGCAATCGGGAGTGCTACAAGCAACTGAACAGTGCAGAACAGCTCAGTTGTACTGTTTAAAGTGAATGATACAAACTAATTTAGTGTAAAAGACAGAGACGAGTGCAACACCCCCGGCATCCGCCCCATTTCGGTCAGCGTTACCTGGATCTCTCACAGCTTTCCAGAGATGGTGCTCCAACAGCAGAGTCCTTATCTTGCCGGTGGCCTCCCCCCGGACAGCGGCAGGCAAATGCGTGTCCCGAAGCCTGTGTCACACATTGCCAACATCCCCACACCGGCAGCGATCACAGATCCCGACAGCTGCAGCCCGAGCACAAAGAGGGCACCACACCGCCCTTACGTAAGGGAGCAATTTTGTAACAGCGAGAGGCACCCACGCAAGGGAGCTCCAGCCACAAAGTAACCAACTTGGGAGCACTGCTCACAAAATAAATAGTGGAAGGGTGGAAGCAGCTCCTCCCTGTTACTAAAAAGTAACCGAAGAGCAAAAGTCATTCTTCAGAGCCAAAAGGATCTTCCAAGAGAAAAATTTACCAAGGGGCAGGGGTGCTTTTGCAGCTGTGGCGTAGGAATGCGTGCTCCCGTTGGAATGCAGAAGTGTAACAAGGTACACAAGCCCCAAAATCCTAACCCCACCTCACAGCTGTCACCATGTATGAATACAAACATACCCAAGAGGGCCATTCACTCAAGAGATTGCAAACACTGTCATGGGACCAAATACAGGTATCTAAGATTTCTCTTTTTCAGACTGTAATCAATTCAGGACAGCAGCCATCTCTCATTTTACACATTTTTTAGAAAAATTAACTTCAACTGGGATTTCTAGATGTTACCAAAAGATAATAAATTATTGTACCAAAATACTTAACAAGCCCTACGGAGAAGTGAGAGTCTCTGTACCATAGTTAGCAGAAGAAATTAAAGACAGCTCTTCTACATTTAGAAACAACTCACCAGGACCTCATACACACTTTTAAATTAAAATTCAGTAACGCTAATGAGTGATTCATAAAATACTGATGTAAACTGGCTGGACAGACTGGGAATTTGCTTAAAATGTTATAATCTTTTGGAAAAGTAGTATCAAAAGGGACAATTTTCACCCAGTATAAACTGTACATGAAGTATTAGACTCCCTGCAAGTATAAGGGCCAAGGGCCAAATCCCACCCAGTTGACCTCAGCCCTTCACCCATTTAGGGGAGGATAATGTCTCATACAAAACTTTTACCGTATGGACTTGGATTTCAAATAATGAAACAAATAGAAATGCAGTACAAATATCAAATGAGAACGCAACAACAACAAAAAGCAAGAAGGTCTAAAATGTAATGTAAGAAAACAAGTAAGATGGGTAGAATTCTGAGCTTTTCCTCCTTAATATCCAGGAGCTGAAAATAAATTCTACATTCAGAGAAGAGAGGCATATGAGAAGTATGAGTTTCACACTGCCCCACACAAATTAATCCACTTTGAGTGCTGCAACCAGTAGATATGTCTGAACATCACCTTTGCAAACAGTGTCTTTGCACACAGCCATGTAACTCCAAATCTAGAAACATGTCTTTTACAATCAGAACATAAGTGAGTACTGCACATCAGATTATAGAGGGAATTACTGCACTGTATGCTTTGCCTTGAGATTTTTTGAGGGTTTGCATCATCTCTCTTCAATAAACAATATTACTCTGGGCATAAAACTTTCAAGACAGGCTTAGGGAAGGGAAGAAGAAAAGCAAAAAAAAAAAGAATCTATTTTACTTCTCCCAACACCTAGAAACAACCCAAGTAATTTTCTGAATTTCATTTAGATTTGAAGTTAAGGAACCAACTGATTGCAGGTGATTTTAACAGCTCTATCCACTCAATTATAATGCAAATAAATTGACATGTTTTAGCTCAGTTTTAAAATCTGAAGCCTGGAATCTAGGTTTTTCTGAGTAAGTGTGCTCCTCTTACTCAAAATGACTGTTTTGTTTAGAATCACCTCTAAGTTCTGGACAGAAAATGCATGACAAAATGCATTTCAAATAGGGATAATTTATTATATTTGAAAAGAATTCATTAGAATATTTACAAAGCTCAAGCCAGAAAAATTAGTCTCTCTTTTTAAATATTTTTTTTAATTTAAGACATTTTCTTTTTTATTCCTCTCTTGCTCCGTGATTTCTTTTTTCTGCCTTCAAACACAGGTTTGGCAGTCACCATGACTACATCTCCCAGGTCTTCATCCTCACCACTTGAGCTACTGCACCCTTTTTTCTCTTTATGGTCTGCTGTCTCTGTTGCAGACATGCTTTTCCTCCTTTTGCTCTTGCCTAAATCTCTGCCTTTGGATTCCTCCACTGAGGAGTCACTAGAAGTTTCTGAGAGATGCAAATTTCCAACAAAACCACCTCCATATAAAAATTCTTTTCTGGAATCTGAATGTTTTCTTCTCTTTCCACCCTGTACTTTTGTTGCTGCAGCTTGATTTGCACCACCTTTGGTACCTTCCCCTTTCCTTTTCCCAGGGTGTTTAGGTTCCGTCTCTGTGACAGCAGTGGCCTCCTGACTTTCATCATCTGCTTCCTTTTCCTTTCTCTTCAGACAAGTCACAGCTCTGCGCAGTCTCTGACTTTTAATAGCTTGTTTTTCATGCTGTTCTAGCCTGAAGAACGAATCAATTCGAAGCTGAGTCTATTAAATATAAAACAGAAACACAGTTAAAAACGTTTTTGTAATGAGAATTCAATCGTTAGCTATATTATAAAGCATCTGAAACTAAAGCAGGAGTAAAAGAGTAATGAAATTAATATATATGCACACAGATGTGACCAATAAGATACATCATTATAGTAATGCCCATACTTCATAATAAATTAGGAAACAAGAACCTTTACAGAAATTAATAATTAGCAAACTCCAGTGAGATTTCACAAATATTGTGCTGCTGGTGATTAGACATATGTTGCTATTGTCAACCCTAATACAGCGAATCTCTGTAGTGCTCTTAAGTATGTCCTTACAAACACATTCTTAGCTTCCAGCTGTCAAAGCAGAATGTTTACTAAGTAAATGCTGTAAGTGCACTTCACATTTGTGCCTCCAAGTGCAAGAACACACAGGCTTTTGACTCAAGTTCATTGCACCACATGCTGCTACAGTACAAAGACTGAAGAGTAGAACTAATAGTCATCACACAGTGTCGATTTGTGCTATTTAACCACAGCTAGGCTTTTTGTATAGGCTAAGCCAGTCCTCTACTTTGTCCCTAACATTGTCTAAGAGAGACAGACACTTCCAAAGGATATTCCAGTCAACCTGAAAGTGTATGTATGTAACTATGGGGCTTTCACTCCACTCAGTGATACAGAGAACCTAGAACACTGGTTTCAACAATGTATCTATCTGGTGTATGGCAAAAGGAAAAAATATCTGCAACTGGGGATCAATTTCACAACCCACTTTGACAGCTACCACAGAAGGCATCCCTGTTCACTTTCAAGTGTTAATGAAGTTGACAGAACATTTACTTGGAAATGAGAGTAGTACTATTAATGGGCACTTGCTCAACAGTTCAGTCTCCACTCGTCCTCAAAGGATGTGTACAGCATCAAATGAGCAATATCACTCCACCAAAATCTTAGGGGCACTTCTATATATAAAATGTTTATAGAACATTGTCTTCTAGAATTACTGAAGTTGTTTGAGGTACCTGTAGCTTGACTGTGTCCAGAAAAAAAACCAGCAGCCTGGACTTGAGATAGGTGCTTGATAGGTAAGGAAACTTGAAATCAAAGTCTGAAATTATGCAGAGTCCCTCACAGCACCAGAAATGAAGTCTACAGAAGAAAGCTTAGTGACTTTCAAAAAAATAAATACATAAAAAGATTAAAAACCAAAGCCCAGCTTCCAAGAAAGATATTTTACTTCAAAGCTTTACTGTTCTTTTTAAAATGCTTCTCTCACAATTTTCCAGTTACCCTTAAATTACAGGTAGATTTTCACCTGCTGCAAGTTCAGCTGCTTCATCACAGGCAAAAGGATTCCATCTATCTTTGTCCTAGTCCAGCCAAAGTGATCCTTGCAGAATGTGCAGAAAGTTAAGGAACTTTACAAAATGGCTACTACTGGTATTTTGTAAACAGATAAAATGAAAATTCCTGAAGTAAACAATGTCTGGAGGAAAGCTGCTCCACTTCAAAATTTTTCCTACTACAAAATAAAAAAAAAAGACTCTGGGTTAAAACAATGTATCACAATCATGCTGCTACATCTCCATTAGCTGCAGAACTTTTTCTCTAATATCACATTTCCCAAAGCATATCTCAGTGAAGACAGAACTCATTTTGGCTAAACAGCATTGCCATAATGCAAAATGCTACAAATAAACCTTATTTTTACACTTGCACTTACTGGAAGTTTCATTTACTGTTTAAAACCCTATTAGCTCTGCATTTATTGTCATCTACTTTTTAGTAGTTTGCTGCAGCTCAGACTGCAACTGAAGCAAAAAGTAGACATTATTGGAAGAAATGGAGGGAATAACTGGGGATAAAGCACAGACTGAAACACCATTTCTGGCTAGACTTCAAGATTATTTGTGAAAAAAGGCAAACACACAGAGGGAGTGTTCAAACAATCCCACTTCAATAGGAGAAACAGGCAGAGGATAGTTACAGAAATATATCAATTACAGAAATATACTATCACAACAAACTCGTCAGTTCAGCTACAAGATTCTCTGTGCATGCAAAGTGAGGCAGCGCGCTCTCTCGGGAGGGCAGAGCAGCCCTGACTGCCACACATGCGTGGCTGCATTCCCTTCTATTCCAGAGCTGGTATCATTCCGAGGAGCACATGCAGATAGGGCTCGGGGCCCCCATAACAAAGAGATATTAAGGACTTGACACTCCATTACTGACCCCTTATGAACTCTGAGTACTTTTAGGTAACAAGTAAAAGGATATTCTCTGATCTGCTCTACATCGGGCTTTCCCCAGATGAAGGAACCCCTTGACTCATCCACCACAGGCTTCAGGTACGCTTCTGCCACTGCTGGATTTGGGAAACCTGAATAAAGCTGCAGCTCCCGCAGTTTCTTCTTGACTTTGGTGTCATGTGGATTAGGCTGCACTTTCTTATTCTTCTGAGCCTCATTCCACCACTCACTGAAAAAGAGAAAAAATTATTGATTTGCCTCATAAAATAAAATTTGAAATATTAAGAGCCACCGTGCTAATTTCAATACCCTTAGTCTCTCTATTTCAATTACTACAAGAAATGATGTAGAAAATGTTCAAATCAAAGATGGCCAAAGGGATAAAAAAATCTTAAAAGTAGAAAAGACAAAACATTCACATTAAATGCAGCTATTGTAAGCCATGGTAGAAAATATAACCTGGATTCCTCATAAACTGCTAAACAGAAGGCCCCAACTTCAGCCTCACCTGCAGACGATGTTCCACACACATGATCATTTTTGGAGGTTTTTTGGTATGCAAGGAAAAGAAAGGAAAAAAACAAGACTTCTAACCATCCTTGCCATTACCAATACAGCTGCCTTGGCCCTCTGAAAATCTTGTTCTTGCCAACACCCTACCTGCCTGTATCCTTCCAGGTCATCCACTCCTCAATCAAGTCCCCTTTCTCTATGAGCAAGATCCAGCAGCCTCTCACCAAGCCAGGGAGAACGAACCTCTGCTCCACTATGAACCCAGATCTCCAATAAACTCTGAGGCAGATGCACAATTCTACAGCTGTTCTAATGTCTTTGTCTCACTGTGACTGCTGTACCAAAGTGGCACCTTAACTACCTGCCATTCCAAATAGTGACATAGTGGAGTCACGTTTTACAGCCTACTTAGTCCCATCAATGATGGTCATGTTTTGCTGCATGCTTAAGCATCAGAAAAGCATATTTACTAATAATTACAATATGGAGATACAAAAAAAGCAAATCACAATGAAGCATACGTGAATTTTAAGAGAGGTTCCAAGCCATGCCCAGGAAATTCATTTAAAATTTCCATCGCTGTTACAAAGCCAACATTTGGGATGCCCTCAGTGTAGTCACTTCCAAGCAAGTACGCCAAATTAATTAGCTTGCTTCTATCCAACCCTGAAAAAGAAAGTGTATGGATTCAGCATTTATTACCTTAAAAATAAAAAGTATTATCAGAAAGGAAAAAACTGAAAGGAACACAAAGGCATTAACTCCAAAAAATTATATGTAATTCAATATCAGAATTAGCTAAGTTATATTCTGGAGCAGTATCAATATACTCCCGCTAGTTCAAGCGCCAATAATTGTGCTAATTTGGCAAATATATCTTGCCAAAATGAAAATGTTACAATGAACATCAGGAGGATTTTTTTCATGGAAATGATTGTTAAACATTAGCATGGGCTGTGCAGTGGGGTGGTGGAGTCACCACCCCTGGAAGTGTTAAAGAAACAACTGGATGTGGCACTCAGTGCCATGGTCTAGTGGACAAGGTGCTGATCAGACAAACATTGGACTCAATGATCTCAGAGGTCTTTTCCAACCTAAATAATTCAAAATTCAGGGTTGTTAAAAGATTTTTTTTTACATTTATTACATTCAGTTACTGTCCTGTTCTCATATAATGCTGACCTGAATTGAGTAATGCCATAATTAAATAAAAGCATTCTGCTTACATTCTAGTCTGTAATATCAATGCCTCTGCTTCCTAGAAGTGTTCCTCAACTGGGAGACTTTTGCTCTATGCTGGTACAGTTACTAAGTAGACCAGAAGAGCCCATGAAACAGCCAGAAAGAAGGAAGAACTCAGCTGACCACTTCTATTTGATAGGCTGTAAAGTCTGAGGCAACCAGACTGATTTTTAGTGACCAGCTCTAAGACTTTAGATTTGAAAATAAATACTTAAAAAACTCCGTGCAGAAAAGGAGGGATGTGAGTCTAAACACACAAGGCACAACAGACCATCATCATGCTAGTCATGATATCCATCAGCTGTCCAGATAGAAGAATTTCTGCAATGTGTGGGAAAGGAGAAGCATGAGACTGTAGAGGAATGTGACATAAAGACTGATGGTGACTGTTTTTTCCCAATAACTAACTAACTAACTAACTAAATATTTGACTTACCACATTAAAATCAGTTAAAAATCACAGACATGCTTTTACAGCAATCCTTTCCAATTAAGCTACAGTAGCAGACTTCAGTAGGGGAAAAATATTTTATTCAATTTTCTGGAAAAAACCAAAGCTACATCTTTCACCCCATAAAAACGTTATGAAATTTTACATGCTACTGTTTCAAATTCTATAGCCTCTCAAATTGACAATGTCAAAGCTGATTTCTTTTAGAAGAGTTCTGCTCAAGACATAATAACAAGTTTAAATTGGCTCACATTTTGCCTAATACTCCATGTGACACTGAAGCTTAGTAGCTCAACAAAATGGGCAGCAATTTGATTAAACTAGCTCAAGAGCAGTCAGATAGAAGAAAAAAACTTTCAGTGTCAACTATATGATAGATGTTTTGCACATATTCCAGATCCTCTTTTAAGTTTGAAGTAAAACCAGCTTCCATTTCCAGAAGACTAAAAATCTGATGACATCAGAATATCATTTTCCCACCACATCAGAAAAATTATGCTAACATTAACCCAGAAACTGGTATAACAGTTCCTATCTCCAGCCTTGATGACCATTACACTAACTCAGTAATTAATGCAGGTGGTCTGCAAATTCAGGGGGGTAACCTGGCAGTAAAACAGCAACCTAACTGAATGGCTTTAGAGACTCTCCGAAGAGAGAGGAAAATATTATTCAAAAATTCTGTAGAAAATACAAAGATGACAGAGCTGCCTTATTAAAGACTGTGTTTAACAAATCAATACCTGAGGCTTACCTAGCTCATTCTGGAAGTCAACACACTGATAGTATTCTACATATTTGTCCTGACTGAAGAAATTTTTATACACGTGTCGTCCACCAAACAGCCAAACATCACTGTCATCGGTGATTGTCCCGGAGGTCTGATCAGTGAGGTCCAGCATGGCACACTGTGCCTCTGCCTCCGTCGGAGCTTCGATATACGGAATGCCAAAGAGACGGAGGAGCTCCTGCAGCACGGGAGGAAAACAGTCAATAACTCATCTGAAGAGTTAACTTCTAATACACTTCTGCTTCACTCAGAACTGCTAGATTCACACTTGAGAGTTATTTAATATTTGACAACAAAGCTTAAACTTCTGGTAAAAAGTGCCAAGCTCAGTTAAGTCAAGGGGGAATTCCCACTCAACTCCTCTCAGGCAGACAGCGCCATATCAGTCAAGCACTACTTGAGCACTCTTTCACCACACAGTTTGAGAACCTGCCATCTTAATTACACAAGCATACTTAAGTATTGTTTTGCACAGCAAGGAGAGAACTCCATGCATTACAATTATGTGAGCTCCATGAAAGAAAGATGCAGGTTAAATATAAAAAGTAAAATTTAAAAAATCATATTTTTAAAAAAGATTTGGTCATCACTTCATCTAAGAAAGCAGCATGAAAGCGTATGAGAAACATTCATATCAAGCAGGAAACAGTGGGAAGACTAATCATTCCTTGGATAGTGTTTTGATATGCCTCCATTTTGATGAATTTTTACACAACCTCAGTGAAATATCCCACATGCACTAGGTTTACAGGCTTGTGCTAGTTACACAGGTCTGGATTATGTTCTTCATTCAGATGGATTTTGAGCCTTGACAGAATCAGTCCCAAGACTAAATTTTTACTGCAATTAAGAATAAAAGCACAAGATCAAAAGAGTTACAACTAGAACAGTGTGCCTACGATTACATGGCACATAATACTGCAAAAGCAATCTACTGGCCCTTAAAAAAATCACCTGAAGAAACAAGTATGTGCAAGTACTTAACCAAGACTAAATATCATTTTAAAACTACCTAAACTGTCCCATTAAGAAAAAAAACCTACAAGCATTTACATATTTCTCAGAATTAATTTGTTGGGATAAGTTTATTACATCACAGACGCTACTACCAGTCTACTATATTATGGGTTTGTTAACCCAAACACATTGTATTAAACCCTGAAACACTGACAGAGAAGTAACAGGCTTATTCAGGCAATATTGATGAGAGTCCTTCAATTGCTTACTCAGGGCATAAACTATACAGACTTCTTGTAATTTTTTTAACATTTTAATCCCTAGAGGAAATCACAGTTTACCTAACACAGAGACTGCATCAATTCTTTGCTGCTGAACATAGCTTCTTAATATTTTTTGTTCATTTTGCACCTTTCACAAAAACAGGCCACGATCAAACGGGCCCAACCTTTAAAAGTTGGAGCTTAAAAGATATACTGATTTATCCATAAGTATATTATTATTTTAGAATGTCATTACACTTATTTAATATAGTTGGCATTCAAGATTATCTCAACACCTTCAATATTTTAGATCAAGCAAACTGAAGAAAACAAGCTCCTAAGAGGGAAAAAAGGTGACCTACAACTAAGCAAAATTATTAACAGCTTTTGAGTAAATGACTGGGGTGGAGGAAGGAAAAAAATCAAATTGACTCAACAAATACTACCTGGCTTTCCAAGAACATCTGTCCTGTTACAGAGGAGGCAACACGTTCCTGCTGCTGTTTTTGAGACTGAAGCATGTTCTGCTCAACAGAAAGGTCCTTTTCTAATTCTTCTAGTTCTTCCTGAAAATATAAACCAAGATTTTTATTATTTCAACAATGCAGATATACTTAGTAAAGTAAAACTCAAAGTCTCCAACTACAATTATTCTATTAGTATATGTTCCATAAATTCACACTAGGAAGGTGTTACAGCTTCTCTAATGCAGCAAATTGTAAGACCAGAGATGGTCCAGTCATCAGTATGGTAAAACCTTGACATTTTCCCTTGATTTTAGGGAGATTATGATTAATCACCTTTAAAGAAAGATCAGTTCCCATACATTTAGATACCTATGTGAGAAGGCAATGAAACAAGAAGCTGTTCAATAGTTTTCCTTAACAAGTCTTTGGAGACAAAGCACTCCAGTACAAGTTCAAAACAAGAAACAACGAGTTACCAGACTGATGTCTTGCCACTCATCCACTGCACCTTTATCATCAGCTTCTCTTTCAATGTTCTGAGTGTTTCCCAACTGCGTCTCGTCAGACTCCTTCAGCAAATCCGGTGAGAAAACATCAGGTCTGTCTGTCTCCACTTCTGGAAGTGCTGGTTCATCATCCATCTTTTCATCATATTTAGTAGGAAACTCAGCCTCATTACTGACCTCACCCTCATTACTGACCTCAGCATCCACTTCAATAAAGCTTCCTGTCAAAGGAAAACAGAGACTTGTACACATTTTTAACTTGGGCAGTGCTTTTTTTTTTCTATATGCAGCAGATAAATATAATGATTGTGAAATTACATAAACCAAGTGGCTGACTGATTAATACACCAGTGAAACTTAATGTACACAACCTGCTTTCCTGACTCTCCATATTCTATATTCAGGATTCAATGATAAACTGTCACACCAAGGGGAAAAACTCAGCTCAGATTTTCTTCCTGCCTCCTATATATATGCAAGTGGATGCATTTTTAAGTATTTCTTACTAAGACAAAAGGTTACTTTCAACTGACTACAAATACAATATTGTCCTATTTTCTTACCCTTTTACACAATCAAAAAGCACATACCATCAGAATCACTGTCTTCAGACTGTGATATCCCTTCTCTTTCCTCCTCAGGATCTCTTGCTTCTGGAAAAAATCTAATATCCTCAGATACATTCTCCTTTGTTTGTGAAGCTACTTCCTGTGTATTCTCAGAAATTTTCAAGTTTTCCTCATTTTTAGAAAGGTCTGTTGTTTCAGCATGAATCAAACCATCTATACTAGTTTGCACAGGGGAAGAACTTGGCTTCTGCAAACACAAATTCATATCCTTATATCCCAGAGATTTTAAATCCATTTTGGAACCATTTTTTTCTTTGTCTACATCTTCTTTGTCTTTTCTATTATTGTTAATATAAGAATAATTTTCAGCTCTGGATATACTGGTATCATTTGGTGAAACAAGATTTTTGGAACCATTTTCTTCCTTGTCTACATCTTCTGTGTCTTTTATAGTATCACCAATATAAGTTTCAGCTATGGATATACTGGTGTCCTTGGGTGCAAAATGATTTTCTGAATCATTTCCTTCTTTGTCTGTATCTTCTTTGCCTTTTCTGGTATTTTCAATAGCAGAATACTTTTCATCTCTGAATATACCAATGTCTTGGGGTGTAATATGACTTTTTTCCAACTCCTGACTCTTCTGTTGCAATTTAGCATCTTGCATAGTCACTTGGATTGATGAATGAATTGTAGCTGTAGGAATGTTTTTCCCCTCCTTAACTTCAGGAATCTGCTCTTCTTCATCTGAGCTACTAAGCAGAAAGTCTTTCCCTTGTGGTCTTTCTGAGAGCACTCCACCAGTTGCAGCAGTAGCAGCTTCCTCCCCTTTATCATCTTCCCTCAGAGCTTGCTGAATTGCCCGCAGTGTTCTTGGAGACACGCTGCCTCCCTCTGGCACAAACTGCTCCACGTTCACCCGTCCTGCATCCAGCTCTTCTTCTGAGCTGCTCTCCACCAGGGCTGCCTGGATAGCAAGCAAAGTCCGAGGAGAGGGGGGTGCTGCCACCACATTGTCACCCCCCTCTGTCTGCATCTTGTCAGATGCAGACGGCTTTGCATTAGCAGGAGATTCATTGATTTTATTTAATTTAGTCAATTCATGCATTTTTGATGAGGGACCTGCAGCAGTTTCCGAGTCTCTACTCATAGCTTCTTTTGCTTGAATACCTGAAAGGAAGTTTTGTGTGGAGAAATATTGCTTTATAATAACATTCCATTTTACATAATGAATATAATCATATAAAGATTATTAAACTACTTTTCTACAGGTTTACAGATCACAGTAATGACATATAACAGAAATGCCCATTTCATTCAAAGTACTGACTACGAGCACCAATAAACACTACTCAGGTGTTTCTTAAAACTGCCTTTAAGTTTTAAGCGTGCCAGAGTGTACACTCCAAAAACAGGTTTTACAAAATTAAGACCTGACATACCCTTTATCAGAATATAGTGAGAAGTCTCTTCAGAGACCACCCTCCTTGATTCCACTTCTTTCACAAAACCACCTTCATTTTCATATTGTGTTTGGATTTCACCCGAGTGCTGTTGATTCATTTCTTTTTGTACATTTTCTATGCACCGATTGAGGTTGCTTTTTTTAAGCAAACCCCTAAGCTGGTACTGGGAAAAGTCATTGGAGTCCTCAAAAAAACAAAACAAAAAACAAAACAACACAAACAAGTCAATTGAAATAACATACCCCTTTTAAGCAAGTTCATTTCCCACACTCTGGAAGAGTGTGGAAATTCTTTCAAGAATTCCTTTAAGCAGCTAACATTTGTCTTTTACTGGCTGCTGCACTCCCAAGTGACAGCAATACTATCCTGGCAACACACAACAATTCTGAAAGGTACCAATAGCTCTGACTGCTGGAGAACATGACATCTCAATTTTGGCTATCAGAGCTCATCCCCATCTTAAAAAAAAACAATTAAAAGAGAATCCACATGTGGATCATTTTAAAATGATGGTTCTTAGTTTACATTTGGACATAAGCCATCATTTGATCTTATTTATATTGTACTTCCAAAAGCTCACTGTAGAAGTGGTACTATAGGATACCCCATTTGTGTCTGAATAGCTTCAACACACCTGCCTAAGTTACAAAAGCCTTTTCCCAGCTGCCAGCTCCTCCAACAACCTCAGGGTCTGCAATCCAAGCTGGATTCATTCTGCCTGGTTCATGCGTACCAGCAGCATGCTATGCAATCTTGGACATAATGTTGATGAGGCATGAAACACAGCATGATTTGTAATATTTTTGCCAAATTGAATTAGCTCTGCTGATTTCAGTGGAAATCAAGAGATAAGGCTTTAAAGAGTCATTATCTCATTGGATTTTTTCTCCTCAAGGTAACATCTCTTATTAAATAGTCTAGGGTGTAAAGCTTTTCAGATGTAGTACCTTTTTTCCATCAGTATTAATAGCAATAGCTCCATTCCAATGCCTTGAAAGCTATTTTAAATATTACCTCTGGCATTGCTTCAAATAATGTTCTTCTTCGCTTTGTAAGTTCTTTAATATCAGTCAAGATCTCATGTTTTATTTCTGGAGGCAGCTTGTGAAAATCTTCTGATTCAATATCTACAGAATAAGGATTTTCACACAACTGTTCCTATAAAAATGGAAAACAACAATATATGTTTTATACTACAGCACAACAAAAATGATAAAATACTTAGAGCATCATTCCAAACAAAACAGAAAACACAAGAACTTTGTTACAACTTCCTATATGGTAAAGAAAACAAGAAAAAAGTAACTACTATGTAATAAAAAATGTTAAGTAGCCCACTGATGTACACTATACAGAAAAACTTGGTTTTATTCTTTTTACAAAAAAGATGCTTAGCATAAATCACAAAAGCAAGTCTTATAGCCTCCGCTACCCTGATTTTATCCTTCCAAAGAGGTTCTCCTTCTGGATGAGAACTACTTCAAAAATAGAGTTTTTTTCTTTTCTTTCTACTGATGAAAGCAAAGATAATTTTATTATTTATTATGTCTTCTTCTTAGGTCATATATTTCTCTTCTCCTCTTCCTATCCGATCAGCACATCAGGAGCAAATACAGAAATTATCCATGAAAATACAAGGACTCAAGTGCTTCAGTTTCAGTACTCATTTGGAGAAGCACAGGAATTTTGTTAAATATACTGTCACTTATACACATATATGCAGAAATGCATGCATTTCACCTGTATTGTTACAAAAACCAATGTCTTCCTTACGTGTTTAGAGGAAGTAGTAAAAAGAAAAAGAAAGGATATCACAAGAATTTTCTGTTCTGCTGTATTCTGGTGGAGAAATCACATTTTTATTTCCTCCTTAATAGGAATTCTTAGAGTACAGAAAACTAACTTGTTTGTTTATGAGCAATACTATAGTAAGACCTATAACTCCAAATAATTGGACTTTCTAAGCTTTTTGTTTGTCTTTTAAGCATAGTACATGAATGAGAGGGCTGCTCACAGTAACAAGGCAACTAGGTTGCACTTACTTGCAACATCTTTCTTTGGCTCATTCTCATTTGCCATTCCTTTTCCTCCTCCTCCTCTGAGCTAAAAATCACAAAGAGAAAACAAAAGTTGTAGATATTTACCCAGGAAAAGAGTTTCAATTTTAAGCAAAAAGACATCAGTCATGCCTCTGCTGGTCAAACACAAAAAATTTCAGCATCAAACACACACACATATAGATATACATATACATACATATATACATAAACACACATATCAATATATACACAGGTCATAAAGATCTGAACAGAAAGTAAGAAGGCAAACTTATGTCATCAGTTAAAACTAGATGGAGACAACTGCCACTGTTTAGATCATGACACAATTCTTACTCAGTCAGCATCTGAAGTATATAAAAGTACAGATGTGCAAAGAGTAACCTACAAGACAGCTTCACACTCTCACTTAGTGTTATTGAAGAAGATGCCACAGGTATGACAAGTACAGACAAAGCCTGCCTCTGCTGAACATGTCCACAGAAAACAGAATCAAGCTGCCACACCCAAGTTTGAACAATCAGTCCCATTCAGTTGTATGGACATGGCCATAGAGACTGATGTATAACTTTCATCCTTATACATTCATCCAGTGTAGAAATTTAATCTATGGGCTGAAAGCTTCTTTTGTTACTTTCCATTAAACAACTAGGAGGCTTCTGTACCAAAAAAGAAACTGAAATAAAATATAAATTAAAGAAATAAATGTTATATATATTAGAGCGTCTCATGGGTCAAAGGCCTTTCATAAGCATCAAAAAATGAGGTTTACACTTTTATCCAAGTTTATTAAAAGCCATTCAAGCTATTTTTCTTGGATCTACCTACCTATTCTTCTCTTCATTCTCTAAAGCAGGCAATGCATACATATCATCAATTCCTTCTCTTCGAACTTCTGTAATACTGGGCAAAGCTTCATTTCTTAGGGAAAAAAAAGAAAAAACAAAACAGCAATTAGCAGCTTCAAAAATACTTACTGTCACTTATAAACAAGGGGAAAAATTTTTTTTCTTGCCTTTTGCCTGTAAGAGCAGTTTTAATAACATGTCTCTTCAGAAGTGTTTTCAAGAGCTTCTCTGTAGTTTTCCTGGAATCATTGATGGCAATTTCCTTTCTTTGTCTTCGCTTAGCCTATGAAAATAAGATTAACACCAACAAGATTTTACTGGATGCTGAAGATGTACATCCAATGAATCCCTGTTACAATTCTGTGTGCAGAGCCTGTGAGCTACTCCTAACTCATCCAACACCAAGGGGGACACAGCCTTCAGAGCCTCTACATCTATGTCTGTTTCTGCCGTGGGACTCAGGAACAGCTTTCAGCTTCTGAGTATGAATGCCTGCAGAGCTGCACTCAGGTCCATTCTGGAGCACAAGCCAGGCTTGTGACATCATTCACTTCCCTGCAACCTAGCTCCCATGCAAATCAAAACTGCCTAGATTAAAGATGAGCTGCTGCATGCTCCAAGAGCTAGCCCAGGCTAGGACTGCAAAGGACACCTGCAGAGCAGTGGACTTCAATTCTCCATCCCCACATCTCAGAAGCATAAGCAGAACAACAGGAAGGAAATCAAAATGGGCTGCTTACTATCAGCAGACATACAGCCTGTTCTACACTGCAACAACTCACAAAAGTATTTACCAAGGTTTGTCTCTTCAGAAGAGGTGCCTCTCCATCAAAAACAAAGACGGGTCGAATCCGGAAAAACAGTAATTTACACAGTCGATGAAACAGAGTCAGCAGGTGAGCATTCCGTACAGAAACACCACCACGACCTCTGGCTCCCTTTATTGCTTGGTTCAACCAAATACTGATATCTTAAAGAACCATTGAGAGGAAAAAAATGTGCTCTTTTACACACTGGGAGTTCCTATAAAGTGCACAGATTTGACTGAGTGGCTGTTGCCCATGGCCCCAAGCTTGTCTTGTCAAAACCAAGAATATCCAAATAGCTATGAACTTGGAAGAATTAACCATTGCCCCTATTGCCCTGCACAAAAAGCAGAGTGGAAGCAAAAGCACAGCAAATACGTCCCCAGTTATTTTTACAGGAAAATGACAGGTAGCATCCTTCCACATCTTTCCAGCATTTCACCAATTGTACAGGACAGGCAAGCTGATGCATAGGTATAGAACTTCTTCATCTTGTAGTCCTACTGAGAGCAGCACATTTATTTATGAGGCGCAAAATTCTATAGTCCAACACTTGTATAAGGAACCTATTTTTAAAAAGTCTATTTTTAAAAAAGATTAAAATAGAAGAGCTTAGTATTTCACGTATTATAAAGCAAAACTTCCACTTACCAAATTGTAGGCAATTTAAATGTAATAATGTTAATAATATTAATAATAATCAGTAATAATTGAAGGAAATAGTTAAAACAATCTCCCTTGCAACTTCAGTTCCCCAGCTTTACTTTGAAAGGATACCAACAGCAAGAATTTTCCCTTCCAGCGTTTCTGGGTTAATGGGTCTCCCGGTGGATTCAAGCAGCTTCCAAAGTCCTTGAACTCCCATTGTCCTTCCTTAGCTGCTTTGAGAGAAAATCTATGAAGCACAAAAGAAGGAATAACCCAAAGATTATGCGGCCCGTGACTGCTTTATTAATTCAAGCAGAAATAACGAGGCAGCCGCTCGGGCCAGGATGGCCAGGATAGCCAGGGGCAGGGGCAGGGGCAGGGGCAGGGGCAGGGGCAGGGGCAGGGGCAGGGGCAGGGGCAGGGGCAGGCGGGGGTCGCGGACCTGCGGCGGGGAGCGGCCCCTGGCGCAGGGAGACGCCGGGACGCCGCCGGGACGCGGCAGGAAGGCCCCACCGCGGGCGGCCCGGCCCGCCCCGAGCGCAGGCCCCGCCCGGCCCGCGGCCCGCCGGGAGTCGCAGTGCGCGGGGCGGGGCCGGCGCAGGCCCGGCCGGGAGCAGCCGCCCACAGCCCGCCCCGCACAGCGCGGCCGGGCGGCTCCCACCGCCCCTTCTGAGATTGCGGTTCCGGAGGCCGGTAGGCAGCCGAGGAGCCTAACACCAAACAGCGGAGAATAACAGAATCAGTTATGTCGGAAATGATCTCTGAGATCATCGAGTCCAATCTGTGAGCGAACGTCCCTTTGTCAGCTTAGACCACGATCTAAGTGCCACATCCAGTCTAGACACTCCTGGGACGGTAACGGCACCAGCTCCCCGAGCAGTCCCTTCCAATATCTGATCACTGATCTGATCAATTTCGTTCTGTGAAGAAATTCCCTTATGCCCAGCCTAAACCTCACCTGGTGCAGCTTGAGGCCATTTCTTCTCATCCTGCCACTTGTTGCCGATCTCCACCTGGCTACAGACTCTCGTCAGGTGGCTGTAGAGAGTGATAAGGTCACTCGTGAGCCTCCTCTTCTGCAGGCTAAACACTCCCAACTCCCTCAGCTGCTCCTCACAGGACTTGTGCTCCAGATCCTTCACCGGCTCTACTGCCCTCCTCTGGTCGGAGAATGAAAAAAAGTCTCCTGTCCCAGAACAAAATCCCACAATGCAGACCAAAAGTAGTCCCAAAGTGCTTTTCCCACTCCTGAACATGATTTCCCCTGCAGCCTGTGCTCTCTGTCCTTCCCGACCACAGGCCCAATGCCCTGCACTGCAGGCACCTCAGCACCTGGGAATCCCTAGGCAAAGCTCCCTGCAACACAAGCCGAAGGACGAGCACCTGGCTCCTGCTAATGCTGGAAGAATCCATAGGCTATGTACTCTGCGGATGAAGTGTGACAGTCTCCAACCCAAGAACAAAATAAATGGAAAACCACAATTTCATCCCAACCTACTTAAGCCTTACAACCAGAGAACAGAAGAGACCCCATTTCTCAGTGCAACTATCACTATTAAGCAAAAGTTACGAGACACACATGTAACTCTGGCCATGTGAGTCCTACATCCCCTCAAGAACACAGCTCAAGCATTCTAAACAAAGCTGAGCCCTCAGCTCAAACTCAGCCCACAAAAACAGGGTCTGAAAAAAGAGCTCATCTGGAAAACAAAATTTCAAAACCTATGGGTTTTCTCCAGTCATGATTTGAGAAATTAAATAGTAGAAGTCACAGTGATTGCACCAAGCACTTTTTATGATCCAAGAGATCCTACCTACTTTGTTAAGCAGTAGTTGCAGCTCTGATGTCACCTGCCTACTTTGCTGAAGACCTTCACTAAATGCAAGGCCATCATTTCCAAGACAAATGAAAAGCAAACAAGATAGAAAACAAATTTTATTGAATGAACAAAAGTCTAAAAGTCTCCCATTTTTTGGTTAACAAAAGCAGCAACCTACAAAACCCCTGCATTCCATGACAATTATGTAAAAAAATTAATCCTTGAGCAGGTATGAAATGAACATTTGTACACAGAACAATACAACTGTTGAGATGTTTTTGGGCAAACAACTGGATTTATCAGGGAAAGAAAAAAAGAAAAAGGAAAAAGAAGACTACACCTGGGACACCTGAAAAAGCTTGAATTGTGTGCTGGCTGAGAGGTATATCACTGGGGCTGCCAGCAGTTTACAGCACTTGCATCCCCTTCACACAAAATGAAAAGAGCAGCAGGAAAAGGACAGAGATTTTAAGACTGAACAAGGAAAATAACTGCCAACAGAACACAGTGTTCAGCTAGCTCATTTGGCTATTGGTAAATGCAGCTTTTAATACTGAATTTGATAAGCTTGTGTTTAGTGAGTCCGTGCTCTCAGGAGGCTCCCGGGTAGAGAATTCAGCCACTTCACCCAGAGAGCAAAAGTAACAGAAAAGTTCCATCTTCAAACAGGTGATTCCTCAGAGTCACAAACAGGCAACCAGATAAAGGAAAAGAAACTGAGACCTGCTTGACAAGATATGATTATCTGACTGACAGAAGTTAAATGGAATTTAAGTGGAGAATGTACATTCTCTTTGTAAATCCAACAAGGCTTTCTAACCTATATGATCTTTTTTCTTTTTCATTTGCACTGGATATGGGCAGCCTTACTAAAATGAAGTGCTAAAAACAATGGCAATGTTTACTTTTATCCTTACACCATTTGCAGAATAACCCTTTTTTATAATGTCATACCATAATTTTTCATGCTTTTGAACAATAAACATTTTCAATGAAATCTGTTTATTACATTGACTGATTTCCACCTGCTCTTTTGTTTTCACATATCAGGACACAGTACAATTATTTCAAAAGAAATTATTGATTTTGCTATCATATTCACCTTTGATTGCAAAATTACAATAATCTGTGCTTATCTGTCACTTTATACATCAGACCTCATCTATTCCAGCCATATCAACATATTTGTTTAATAATTATGAAGCTTTATCTTATACCATAATTTCTATTCTTATGTTTTTAGGACTAATAAATCCCTAATATGTTTTGATTAAAACTAACTTTAATATATTAACTCTATCATCTAAAGTTAATTTTAATCATTTCCATCATAATCATTATAACTCTGATATCCACTGTTCCTCCTCTCCCGAAGATTAGATTTCTTCCACGTAGATTCTTGATGAAAGCTAGCACTGAAAGATCGACCCAGTCGCCCGTGTTGTTTCTTAGATATATTATCTTCACTTTCAGATTTGGAAATTCCTTGTCCCTGTGTTTGGGATTGTTTATTCTGTCTAACATTTCCAAATGGAAAATTCCAAGGACCAAATCTTTGCCAGTTGAGTCTCTGAAAGGCAATGATGCAATGAAGATTTCCTCCAACCTAATCAAAGTAAAACAGGTTTTTTGTTAAATACACTCCACAGGCACATTTCTAACATACACAGATATTGGACATCAACATTTTGGCAAGTAACACAATACTTTCAAAAAGAAAACAAGAAGTACTACGACATACAAACCAGGAAAAAAATAACAACAAACAACAAAACACCACAAAACCATATACAGAAATATACAACTTGCATCAATAAGTTCTGATTGTTTCTCAGATTCAATTACTGCTTTTTTTGGTTTGTTTTTTAGATCTTTTTAATCTATTCATTTTACCCTTCATGGGCCAGTATCACTTATCTTCTGCTAGTCTTTTTTTACTTTCTAGCTACCTTCTCAGCAATTAACTGTTCTGGTCCATTCTCATCTTGTTGACATAGTCTTCCATAGGGTCTTCACATCTGAAATCATCTCTTCAGTCTATTATTTATCACAGACTTTCCATCTGCAAATCACAAATACATCCTCCACCCATGAGAGACAGCCCTATCTACAGGAAAGAAAGCCACATGTATTGACAGTAACTCCACACAAGGGGGACATACACATTCTTTTATGCCTGATCCTACTCAATTGTGCTTTCTTTCCCACTTCAATGTTGTTGGAGGGTCACACCTTCAAGGGTCTGTAATTTGTCTGCAGAGCATTTTTATACTTGCTGCAGCTGCATTTTAAATCAACAAACTTAAATATTCTGACCAAACACATTCTGTATACACAGATATCCTTGCTCATCCTAGCATATTGATGATTTATATCTTGTCCAGCAAGTAAATCTAAATTCCTTTGATATGCCAAAACCCACATAATACTTTTGTCTCCAGTAACACTTCACAACAGAACAAATTCCTTGAGTGAAGGTATCTTACACTGGTGAAGTATGAGTAAGTTTGCAAAAACCTACCATCTTAGTGAGTTTACCTTACCTTCTTTGTTTTTCGATGTTGCAATCCTCTCTCTAGGTGTCGAATATCTAGATATTCTGGATTTTGAGTGTTTAGGTCAGTGACAATATCTGTCCACCTACAGAAGAAAATCATTACTACTCAGCTGATATTTATGAAACCTCAGCAGCATGAAGACACACACACACATGCAAATACAGACCGGTAGCTTTAAACAGTCTTATCAGGGATTGAGAGATGAATGAATGTGTAAAGTTACAAAAGCCTCAGTATTAGAGACATCAATGTAAAAGTGTCGCTTTTAATCAAAGCACTCACAATGATTATTCCTGCTCTTGGGAAACACCTTCCAAAATGAGTAAGAACATCATGAGTCATAGTTACATTCCTCACGCTTACCAATTCATGAGTTTGGGAAAGAAAGAAGAAAATTGTGGTTTAGGCAAGGAGAAACGTTACTCTTTTTTATTTAAACCTCTCCTACCCCTTTTGTATTATTTTGTTCAGTTCCTTAGTTTCTTTCACACACTAAATGTGCTTTTACCAGACAGCTCTCATCATAACTTACTCCTCCATTTTTTTAATTCTAAACTATAAATTCAATAACTCCCCATTCACTCAGCTTTTCAAAGATTCAAAATTCCTTCCAGCCCAACTGAAACAAGTAATTTCATATTCCTGACCTCTTTAAACCTGCACATCACATTTTCATTTCTATCAATGTCTAACTAACTGTTTTGCTCTAACACCACCCTCCAAGTTCAGAAAATGCATTTCTACTCCAACGTTTGCCCTCTTTCCTTAAGCACAGAACTTTCTACCAGCTCTCACTGGGAGTGCCGCAGGAGGAAGAATGTCTCCACAATCAAAATTAGTATTACAAAGGGTTTTATTATATATTCAGAAACCTTTTCCTGCGCCATTTGTAGCTAATATACCACAAGCAAAGTTCTACCCTAAGCACCTACAATATGCCATTTCTCAGTAATCAGATGCATAATGTGATTTTAATTTTGTTGCACTCATAGCTAATATCATAGTCCAAAACACCCAGGTATTTGCAGTTATTGACAAGGTCACATCACTGACAAAAAAAACAAATTAAATGTAATTAATCCATTATATTTCTGCACAGCACCCTCTAGTTCTCCTAGTCTGTATGTCTAGTTTAGACACCAACTTTGAGTCAAACCTCATCATAAATGTACTGTCTGAATGCACAGACAAGCAAACAACAAAACAGAGTACAGGCTGCACCTGCACCCAAGCTAGGAGATGTCTGCAGCAGCAGAATATCCTGTGCACAGCCCAGACACAGCCTCTGGATGTCCTCAGATCCAGTTAAAATCCCCCAACACCATGCAGTCTGTAAGTCACAACTGGCACAACAGCAGACAGTTGAGGTGCCTTTTCTTCCTGACTAATATGAGCTGTGTCACACTCAAAAAAAAGATACGAGCTTTGGCTCTCAGCAGCGCACATATGTTCTGACCGGTGATACAAAACTTCAGAGCCAGCCTTGAGGTCAAACCACAGAGCTTCTCACTGAAGCAGCATCTGCTTCTATTAGATACACATGTATATATTCATTTAAAAGAACAGTCACTGGGTGACTCTGAGCAGAGAACTACAAACTGTTTTGAAAGAAAACATTGTTTCACATTCTTACCAAGTAACATACCTTTTACAGTGTATTGTTGGATGCTTTCTGCTGGGCTCTCCAATTAAGATCCAATATTCTACCTCTTGCTGCAAGACACGACCTCTGTTCAATAGAAGATACAATCTTAGTAAGATTTATTGTGCATACTAAAAAGAAAGATATTAACAGTTTCTTGTTCTATTTAGGATTTTCTAACATTTTAAATTGTTTCCTCAGCCAAACTAAAAATCAGCCCCTGTGCTATAGTGTTTGCAATTGCATACAGGGAACCTTTAGTTTCACAAGGCCTGAAAGTAAACCTTGGGGATGCTACTACACATTTTTTGGGAGGAAAACAGATTTTCACTTAAAGCAGTTTTATTTGGATGAAAGACAGTCTGGTACACAATGTAAATACAAATATATAGGAAACAACAGAAATAAGAGTTGTGGAAAGCCACGCTGAAGTGGTACAGCTTCCTCCTTCTGTGACGTCTAACAGTCATGGAAAGAGTCCTCTCCACTATTTTTAAACTATACCTCAGCTGACTAAGAGCTGTAGGGTAACCTGTAAGAACAAAACTGGCAACTTCAAATGCTTCCTTCTAAACAGGCAATACCAGACACTAAAATCCAAATCTTTGAATTAATACTACTTTGCAATCAACTTCCAAGAAGCTCAAAGCTTGCAGTAACCTTGTCAAGGAAAATTTTTGACAGGTATTAGGGTGGAACTGATGAGATACACAGGACTGCTCTGGGACTTCCTGTGTATAATTATCTCATGAAAAACTACATCAGTTTCAACTGTGACAAAACCTGACATTTTTGTGCCTAGGGTTTTAGACAGCCAATGGCCTTATTGCTTAGAACAATTTGTTTACTTACAAAGAATTCCCTGTAAAATAACAATGGACTCCATCAGTGCAAAGATGGGAAACCAAGACACAGGA
This sequence comes from Prinia subflava, assembly GCF_021018805.1. Classification (NCBI taxonomy): domain Eukaryota; kingdom Metazoa; phylum Chordata; class Aves; order Passeriformes; family Cisticolidae; genus Prinia; species Prinia subflava. The sequence continues at coordinate 69,954,614 of NC_086249.1, read as the reverse complement.
CAGATTGACTTACCTAAAGTCACATTGGAAGTCTGTGGTTGAACTGGGAACTGAACCCAGGTCTCCCGAGTCCAAATCCAGCAACCTAAGATCATACAGGAAGTCTGTGGGTGACCTAAGAACTGTCTCTAAACTCAGCCTAGCAACCTATCACCCTTTCTTTTGGGACCTCAAATGTTCTTAGCTTGATTTTTAAATAAAAACTTTCCTTTGTAAGCAGAGTGCAAAAACAGGTAAACAAGAACCGCTCCAGAATTTACTGGCAGTGCTTCTGAAAGCAAAACTATTTTTTTCCCCTCAGTAGGATCAGAAAATACAAACAGGATGCTCATCTGGTCTGACCTCCAGCCTAAAGTAAAGGCTGTCAAAGCTTCTTGAACTTATGATTTCACGTTAATATTGTTAAAAGAGAACTGTTGTTAAGAAAGAAAGCTAAAACTGACTTAAGTAACATCACTAGTGACTAAGAATCCATTTCAGCCATGGGTAAAGAATGAAAGTCTTGTTCTCAGTCATTACTAAACAATATAAACATAAACTAGTTAAGAGATATGTTATGTTTCCAAACACTGAACCATATCATTTCTCAGATTGTATGTTTGATTTAGTAAACTTGGTTTTTTTTTACTTTGATCTTCTAGTGCAGATTCTTCCTAACTGATTGAGAAAGTAAGTGATTAACACGTTGGTAAACTCATGTAGACTGATGTGTTGGATTTCTACTTTGGGCATATTTTTTACACTCTTCTCACAAACCTGGCAAGTCAGTGAACTCAGTGTCAATAAAAAACTGTATTCTTTTGTTCTTATAAGCTTTCATTAACCCTATCATAAGCTTCACACTGGGAACCATGTAGATTCAGATGATTATGAATGACCATTTTGAACTCCAAAAGTAGAGCTGGCATTCTCTATTTCTCTTCAACAAAGTCAAAGTCAGACTGCTTAGCAACCAATAGCCAGAAGTTCACCTTACACTAGTGACCTACGCTTTTTCCTGTTTAGCATTCCACAATACTGGTACCTGCTGATTTTCTCAGGGATTGGCTACTTACGCTCTATAACAATACTAATAAATACTGACCAATGGCTGAACATCAAGAAAGTCCAACTGAATTCTTTAATACATACCATGTTTGCAAGTACTTTGAGAGAGGAAAAACAGCTTAATACGATTTGGTGAATGAGGTAAAACAAACTGCTCTCTTCAAGAGAGTGCAGAGAGTACTCTACTATTGATAGCACTCTACATCGAGCAGCAAGGTAAATGCCTTACAATAGCTAATACAAGTCCCAAGAATTAATATTTTCCAAGTTAAAATTTCTGGGTTTAATGCAAGACTCTCCCCAAATTCCATATGAATATTAATGCTATTATCATTTTTTAAAATTTTGTATTTAGTTGAAAACTATATCAACTATTGCATTATATTATCCTAGTAGTGTCACTGACAAATCTGAAATTGTTATAAAGGGAAGTGTATTTTTATTCTAAAACAACTGGCATATTAAGCTTATAGAAGAACTCCAGCATTTCAAGCATTGTTAAAAAAAAAGCCAAACCTAATGTTATAGCCCAAAGATCTCTTCAAGCTTTTCTCCCCACATACACTCCCAATTCCTGGTAACAAATCACTCATATATCTTTACTTTTCTATGCCTTACATGCCAGTAGTTGGAGTTTACCATCACCATTATTAGTCAACATTAATGCAAAAAAAAGTACATAACCACCATCCTGTGACACCTACAAAACCCCTGCTCCTGCCAAACACAAGCACTGGTTTCTAAATGTAAATTTCATCACATCCACCTCATGAAGGATTACTATCACTGTAGACTTTTTGCTTCTAGTTTATAAAGGAAAACTGCAACATACACACACTTCTTTTGCTTTCTCTTCCAAGCTCTCTAGGAACACACTCTCCCCATAATCAGCTTTTTTTTTTTAGTTTTGCCTTAAACATCCCCCCTCCTCGGCCTTTTTCAGCCCATAGGTTTTTATTTTTCAGATTAGTTACTTTCATTTGCCTTATATAAAATAACTACCTTCTCTTTATCTGGCTAGAGGGTCTTTAAACAAACAATTTCTTAATACCACTTACAGTTTTCTCTTTTAAGTTCTCTCAATGTTGTCTGTTTAGTTATGTTTCATTTTAAGTCAGTCCTTTCAAAGCACACTGTAGTGTTTTTCTAGCTCAGACAGATGCCTATATGACACAAACTGAAATGTTATTTATGGAGAAAAATGTAAAAAAAGTAAAAAAATGTAAAAAAGTAAATTTTTTATATGTTTCTTCCACGAAAATAAGCATGAACACAGATAAACATAAACACAGTATCTTACCTGTAGGCTTTACTAGCTTTTACTGGGGTTGCTTCAAATCCAATTGGGCAAAAATAATGGTTTTGGCAATGGTAGATGTAGGCCATTGATTCATCTTTCAGTCCTCGTGTTAGCTTTGCAAGGGCCCCTGCAGCTAAAAAGGAAGATCAGGTTACAGGCCAAGGTACTTTGGATCCTGAGTAACATGTTCAGCAGAAAAAAAAATTCCTATTTGACACCAAAGTAGTTATACTGCTTTTTAAGTGGGAGGGCATGACCTGAAAGGCATGCACAAAGTACACTTTTGATATCAAACTTATTACTTTTTTGTACCAGGCAGGAAATTAAATACTATCTGCTGCACAGTCTGTGCCAGGGAAATGCATTATAAACTATGCTTTGTGTTTAGATCAAAATCAAATTTAGAAAAAGAACCAAAAGTATCTCTTAACCTAGGAAATACACACTGCAACAGAATGCAGACCCAACTACCCTAAGTCAGATGTGGCACACATTAAGAAACTACTTAAACCACTGAGAACATTCAAACATTTGGTATCATGAGCTTTTTGGAGCTTCCTGGTCTCAGGAACACATAGGGGCATGAAATGATTTATAATGTGACCACAGTGCTCAGTTTCAGGAGAAGACTAGAAGAGGCACTGAAATATAACAATTTTCAACTGGGATACCAAGAAAAAAAAATCCGTTTTAATGATCTCTAAAATTTTTCAGATTGATTTGGGCTTTTAAAGGACCTTTCAGTTAGAAAGTAATTACCCAGACTATACCAAAGGCTAGTAAACTGTGCGTGAAAGTAAAATTTTTTAAATAGCACACCTAAAACAGAGACAAAAATGCAGCTTCTTAAGCTAATTAAGAATAATCGCCTAACTTTACAGAAAGATGTTAGCTACAGTCAGGCAGAACAGGCAAGTTCATTGCCTTTAAAATTGTGTTTTTAAAAAGCATAAAACATTAAGTAAGGACTAATACTTTTTGTTCTCCCTCCAGATGACAGCAAACAAATCTTCCCACACACCAATGCAGAACTGGAAATGCAATGTTTGTCTGGATACCTTAAAATTCCAATTCTGTGACAGCAGAATATATAGCATGCAATGTATTTTATCATCATAAAAGTATAAATTAAAATTTTAGCTAAATAAGAGAAAAAGTAAAAGCAGAAAAGTCAGCCAACTTGGAGCTGTTTGATACCTTATCTCAGACTAGAAGTACTACTTACAGACTTTGTCCTGTCAAATGCTACACACTGCAGGATTTTTCAGTTTATACACTGTAAGATGAATGCTTTAGGATTAGCTACGTACCAGTTTCTCCAGCTGTCTTGTTCTTCCCATGAGGTTTATACAGAACGTATGAGCATCCCTTGATATGGAAGTGGTCATTTATTTGCCTAAACCATCTGAAACAATAAGCTTAAAGATTGTAGTAACTCAAGAGTTATTAAACGTATTTTTTCACTCTTTTCCTGTGCTTTGACAGTTTAGGAAAAAGTCTTGGTGTGCTAGTAAATATCTACCTCACTAATATTTAGATTGTAGATGACCACAGCCCCAAATACAAATCTTAACATATCCCAGACAGAGAAATAAATACAAGGAGCCTTTTCCTTCATTCTGCTTTTCCAGACTTGACATAGATCCATCAAAGGCCTGGATGTGAAATGTTGGTCCTATTGTATTTAGCCCAGCCACCTCTAATGTTCAATTACTCAGCCTTTAGAAAGACACACAAATTCTGAGGTGCCAAACTTCAACCGTGATTTGTAGGGTACATAAATCAAATCTAAGATACCAGAAGGGCCCCTTCAAGTGACACTTTCTGCTTATTCTGTTGGGTTTCTCTCACCTAAACTTTCCAAAGCCTGAGCATTACAGGAGCCTCATACTGCAACTCCTCACAGCAGCACTAAGTGAGGACAGGCCAGCAATTTCTCCACATTAGAAGATTCGAATTCACACGTTTGAAGATAATACCTCAATCAGAAAGCTATGTTGGGTAATGGGGCTGGCTCCCAGCTCTCCTGTTTCAAAGTACTTTAAAATTATTGGACCAAGCAGGAAAAAAAAGAAAAAAACAAAAAGATGGCCAACTTCTCTGCTGCATAAAGGATGCTCACAGGGGAAATCAAAGAACAAATTAACTTCTCTCTGTATAGACTGTTGACACAAGGAGACACAACATTACATCAGCTTGGTCTATAAGAGTTGCTATACACTGACACACTCGTGAAGAGATACGAATCCTGGATCTGAATTTCCTTAAGCAGGTAAGGAAATTTTCACAACCTTTTCCAATGATATAGCCAATATGCTGGACATGGAATAGACTGCTGCCACATTTTCAAATCCAACACCATCCTGGATCAGCCAAATACTATATATTGCCCCCCTCCAAAAAAAAAACCAATCAAATGCAACTCATGAAACAAGAAAGAATACTGCAAAAGTTTTTAATCTCACCAAAGGGTAACATAATAAAGCCCTGTCAAAATATTCAGCACAATAGTAAAATAGGCTTCTTGGTTCTGTTTAATCCTAGAATGCCTCATTAATTTAATACCAAAAAAAAAAAAAAGTACAAAGAATTTAGGTTCAACCTATAAATATCAGGAAACAGCAAAGCAGAAGTGATAAAAAAATTTCAAAGAGTTCTGTGACTCCAGCCCCATGTTTTTGTTCCTAAACAGCTCCATTGCAGCAAAGATCAGTACTATCTCATGTTCAATTCTTAAATTACATTTTAAATTAAACTAATAGCGCATCAATCATCTTTTCAGGCCATATCAGTGGTATTAGCAAGCATTTACCATGCATTTTCAAAAACAGGAAAATAAAGTGTAAAGAGAAAGTTTCCTAACCAGAAGACTAAACTCATTAGAGTATTATCTAACCATTACACAAACTGAACCAAAACTCAAATCGAATTTCACATTGACCTGACCTGTGTAACAATATCACACCATTCAAAATGGCCAGTGCAAACTACTCTTTGAGAAGTTTCATTGTCAGAATACTCAGGTATGCTTCATTATTCTAAAACTTAAGAGGATTAACATGTCAGCCACTTTGTTTTTAAGTAAATGAACTACTACTGTATTTGTAAAAGTTCTATCTCTTAGCTGCCTCAAAAGAACCAAACATACCTCATTAGAGTTGTATTTCCAGTGAAGGGACCAAACCTAATCTCCTCAAATGGAGGCTGAAAGCCCAGTATATGCAAGGCTTCTTCTTGAGTGATGGGGGGTAAACTTAAAAAAAAAAAGTGTTGTAATTAGAAACACATTTTTGACCCTCTAGAGGCAAAGCAGAGCAATCTATATGTGACTTTACCTTCCAGCTCCCAGTGTACTGTATAAGAAATTCCAGCAAGACACTAAGGACGAAATTCCACAGGAAGTCTTGTACTGAGGTCGGCTAACACAATACCTTAAACAAAAAACCTCAAACATATTAGTAATACAATCTTGACTCACATATATGACAAACCTGAACTACCTTTTTGTGTGCCATGTCACTAAAGTGTCACATTATACTGAATGTCATTGGCATTAAAATAAAGAAGCAAACAAAAAACCCAAAACAACTGTATCCTTAAAAGCAGAAATTAAGCAAATATACTGACCAATTTCTTTGCCAGATGCCACCACCCTATTTCATATAAATCAGTCAAATTTCTAACAGCCTCATGGGAGTTCTGTACAAATGGTCTTGTAGGAAAATATGACTCTCTACTAATATAACATGGTTTTATTCAGTATCTTCTAACACGTGCACTTGTGGCAAACCACATCTCTGCCAATTTACTAACAAATATCATTCTGGGCCACAGATTCCCTAGGTTAACTCTAACTTTCTAGTGTCACAGACAAAGTTAGCACCAGACATGCATTAAACTAAATTAATTTAGTGAGCTATATTAATACTACAATAGTTGTATAGAACTGACAGATTCTGATCAAGTATTTCCCAAATCAGAAGTAAGTAAAATCAGAAGTAAAACATATCAGTGCTATGTTTAAGGTAACTTTTTGCCTGACTATGCTACTGAACTAGAATATTGTTTTGCAATGAATCCCCACATAAGTTTTTCCCTTTACTAAAATAAAAAGGAATATTTAGAAAGCAAAATGTTTTAAGAATCTCAACAGATGGGAGGGAAGCTCTAATTTTGCTTCTAGAATGCATGAGACAGTGTGTATGCTAAACACTTCTATCAAAAAAAAACCTATGAAGACATTATTGAGAAGTTTGAAATCAGGTAACTAGCAACAGAGTTTACTGAGAAACTACATAGTCAGTATAGTTCATAAATTCATAACTTCATAAATGAATTCAGAAATACTACCATCTCCGAAGGTCCAACACTTTTCTCTCCTTCACGTCTTCAAGAGCTGAACGCTGAGGACACTCTCTGTATTGCTTGCTTTTTTTATCCACTGATTTTTTCTTTGTCCCTTGTTTCTTCATGCTGCCTGCAAAAAATATTCAGAAAAAATTCCAGATCAAATGATTGTCTAGTTTGCCATTCACAGCTTTCTTCTTCAATACTTTTAGTAATAGCATGCAGCTCAAATAGAGACACTGGTTAGTAAGTGTAAACTGGGACTAAACATTAACTGAAAGGAGAAAGCTCAAATACATAATCCAAATTGTCAACAGGTTTTGAAAGCTTCCATTAGCTCTGTAAACAACACGGTGTTTAGATCATGAACAGAATTAATGATGACCTGCCCAACTGTTTAGAGAGATAAGTCAATCTGATTATTCTAATGCATTAAATCACCCATCCCAGAAATAGACTCTCAGACCAACATGGACCTCCCATCTCCTAACATTAAGTACACAGGGAACATCATGAAATGCTTATTTTTCACCACCTTGCAACCAGCTACAGTTTCTGATGAAAACTTATATGCAAATCCATTAATAATAATATACACCCAAGGTCTTCTCCTTTTCATGAGCCACTGTGACAGCTGCAAATAGAGAGTTGGGCCATGTGCTAAAGCAGAAATATTTTTGTCCCATTCTGAAGCTATATATCCAGATGCATAATATACTAGGTCCTACTAAAACAAAAGGAAAAAAACACTCCAACAACACAGGGGGAAGGCTGGGAGGGATACCAGAAACCACCCCAAATACTACAGTTAAGAAGTCAGCCTTGATTTGGATCTACTTCCCCTGGCAGTTACACTTGACTTTTAATGCTTTCCTCTCTCACTCTCTTCTGTCCCAATGAGCAGGTTCCTTGAAATGAAGCACAGGTTCTTCCATAGCACTTCCTTATGGGACATATGTGCTGGCCAGCCCCCTTCTCCAACAAGCTGGAAACATGAAGCCTTTTCCTTTCACATCAAAACTTCACCAGCTCACCTGCTTTGTTCTTCAGATTGGAGTTCACACCATTGAACTCTGATTTGTCTATTTCCCATGCCAGTGGAAGCTTTCCGAGATTCCCAGGCAGGCTTTCCAAGTTAGCATCTTCACTGTAGATAATCTCTGAAGCACCAGTTTGAACGCTGAGTAAGTTAGGTGTGTTATTTCCAACGTTTAAGGCAGCACTGCTTGATAGGCAGGCACTAACTGAAGCACTTGGACTTTTACAAATAGATGTTACTCTGTTTAAAAAAGCATAGTCTGAGCAGATGGTATAAAACTTCTCCCTCGTATGAGTCACAGGACATCCCCATGGATAATGCCCATCTTCCCTAGACACCAAGGATGCAGTGGAGGTGTCTGACATGCAGTAGGGCTTCACGGCATCGTGAAGAGAAGCTTCTGGGGATTCTTTCCCAGGTGTGTTGTCAGTATTTCCATTATTTCCAGAACCATTTTCTTTTTCATCTTCTGAAATAGTAGGCATTGAATGATACTAAGAGTATTGCACAGCGGAGAATAGCTTTTCTTTATGTTTTAATTACAACAGGGTTTTCATCATTGCCTCCATTGCCTTTGCAAGGTATCAATGAGGTACCTGAAAAAAAAATGGTAAGTTAGTACAGGTTTCTCATTCAACATAAAATATACACAAAGTTTATCCTTGAACTCATAGCCAATAAAAGCTGAATACCCTTCAAGATACCACAACACACATGGTGTCTTTCCCTAAGCAACTCTAGAACTCTACAATTAGCACTTTTCACAATCTGTGAGGTGCCAACAGCATACACCAGTGATATCATGATGAGGACATAATAAGCAATGACGCTTATAAAGCAGCACACAAATAAAAAAAATTAAATAATAAAAAAAATTTAAAAAAAAAGCTTTCTACATGTTCTTGATTGTGGTTGCTCTCTTATATTCCTTACAGTCACAACACACTGTAAATGTGGAGTACAGAATAATTTCTAGAAATTAATAAATCATCATACAGAAATTTATGGTCACTTAATTCTGCTGAATCCTGCAAATTTCTGCTGCAAGTGAAGTTCAAGCATACAATTACAGTAACTATAGCCTCTATCGATTGTAAATTGACAACACCACCCTCAATCTGTTCCAGTGCTTTCCTCCTATAGCTGTTAAAGGTTCCCTTTTATTTTTACGTGCCTCTTATTCTTCAAGACGTGAGAAAGAAAAACAGGGTTTGTTTATGGCAGCTAAGAATTACCAAAAACCAGTTTAGACGGCTGGCTGGCTTGCTTGAAACGATCATTTTTAAAGGGCAAGCTGACAGCGCGTGTGTTATCTGTCATCCCTGCAGCTCGCACGTCTGCAGACGCGCGCCGCAGATGGGAACCTGGCGCGAGGGAGGCAGGAATTCCGCTCCGCAGCCGCCTCCTGCAACACCCGCTTCGAGCCGCTGCCCCGCACCTGCAGCGCCCCGCCAGCGCCTCCGGCCTCCCCCGGCCGCCCGGGCTCCGCTCGGGAGCGCAGGGACGCGTCCAACACGCGCCCCTCCCCCCGCGCTGCCGCCAGTCGGCTCCAGAGCGAACAGCCGCGGGCTGGGGGAAGGGGCCTCCCGGGACCGTGGGCTCGCTCCCCGCCTGGGCGCCTGCGAGGGGCGGCGGGGGCGGCAGGCTGTCCCGGCCCGTGTTACCTGCGCGGAGCGGGGCTCGCCGGCGTCGCCTCCCCGGCCGCGGCGGAGCGGGGACGCGGGCGCGCCGGAAGCAGACACAGCCGCGCGCTCACCTGCGCGCCCCCGCCGCCCCCCGCCTCCTCCGCCGCCGGCCCGCACCAACTCCCGCCGCCGCACGGGGACGGGGGAGCGCGGGGCTGCCCGGCGGCCGCGGCCGCGCTCCCGCTGCGGCCCTCACGGTGTCTCCGAGGAACCAGTGGCGAGCACCTCCCGGCTGGGCCGCGACTGCGCCTCCGCGCCGTGAGTGGCGCCTCTTCGGTCGCCCTCCCCCCATATGCGCCCTCATGGTCTCGCCCACTGGTGCCCCGCGGGCGGGCGGGGGAGGCAGGGGAGGAGCAGGCCGGGGTGGCGGCGGCGGGAAGGGCTTCCTGCGCGGGGGCTCGGCGCGGAATAATGAGAAACAGAGTGAGGGAGATGGGCCTGCTCAGCCTCGAGAAGAGACGGCTGAGAGGGGATCTCAGCAATGCCTGTAAGTATTGAAGGGAGGGTGCCAAGAGGATGGAGCCAGGCTCTGCTTGGTGGTGCCAAGGAATAGGACGAGAGGCAACGGGCAGAGACTGATGCGCAGGAAACCCGACCTGAATATGAGGATGAGCTTCTGGTCACCTGTACAGTAATGTACAGGTGACCAAGCATTGGAACGGATTGCCCAGAGAGGTGGTGGAGTCTCCCTCACTGCAGATACTGAAGAACTGTCTGGATGGAGCCCTGTCACACGAGTTCTGGGCTGACCCTGCCTGGGCAGGGAGCTTGGACCAGATGACTTTTTATTTGCACCAGGGTTCTCTTGGTTCCCCTGACAGCAGTAAGAATGTGTAACAACAATGCTTCTGTAAAACTGTATGAAGGAACAAACGTTTATTTTAGGTAACAGTTATTCAGGTATTTATGTCTGGAACTGATGACAATATTTGTCATCCTTCGCTGCAGTCAATATGAACAAACACAGTGACACTGAAGATATGACTGGAGCTGTTCTGGTACTGCCACAAATATGTAAAATGAATTAATTTCGTTTAATATTCAGATTGATCTTATTACAAAGTTGTTGTAAAATTTCAAGTAAAATATCAAAATGTTATATGGTGTCCTGCTGACAGAGGATTCACTCCTGGCAATTATGACACTGTGCCCTCAGTGCACAGAACCTCTACTCCCAGCAATACTTTCTGTGAGAAGTGCTGCAATTAATGGGAAAAAACCCCATAATCTAGTATCTCCTCAATTGTTAGTGTTATTTGATAGTTCTCAGTGGTTAGGCAGAGCTGAGTTGCCAAAGTGCTCGAGCAATTGTGGGTATAGCCATATTTGCCATCCCCTGGACATGAGAAGACCTAGATCACACTCAGTAGTTTATGTGGCTTCATCCTGAGGCAACCTGCCCCTTGTAATGGAGAGCATCCCTTATGCCTTTGCCAGCTGGAAGCCTGTTGAGCCTTAGTTGGCCAACAGCCTTTGATATAATTAAAAAATTCTGCCTCCAAAGCATTTTTATCTGAGCCAAATTATAGGCATTAGGATAGCAGCGATGTTGGCTTTGCCAGCCAAGACTAAAAATAGGTTGCATGATTTATCTTATAACATGTTTGGGTGCTGACAAATAGCACCAAATCTCTGCACAGATTCCCTGAGCTGCACTTATGTGGGGGAAAAAAAGCTGGAGGAGAGAACATCAGGAGGGTGGAAGTGTGTCACCTTTACTTCACTGCTGCTGTGCTTTTTTTAACATGTCAATGCCATCCTGCTGAGAGGAGGAAGGATGATCTGTGAATTCTACAGCTATCAAATTTCTTTTTAAATAAAAACATGTTGAAAGTTCTCTTCTACTAGAGGAGACTGGCTACTCTCATATACCAAAATATAAGCTGAGAAAGAGTGTGATTTCTGGTGTAAAACACATCAGGAGAGTAAAGATGGGTAAAGGAGAGGAGCTAAAGAGTCATGGATATACAAGACAGCCTGTGTGAATTTTTAGACTGGAAATTGCAAGTCTTCTAATTGTTGAATGCCCTGAAAACTCATGTCAATGGGAACATAACAGAGCAAAAACTATGTCTTTAAAAGCTAGAGCTTGATAACATTTAAGGCATTTTGTAATGAGGTTGGTGGTTAGAAAAGATTCTCTTCATTGACCCAAGCTGTCATTTCTCAGCTTGCAATTTTCTCCAAGCAAGGGATTTTTGTGTGCTTTTCCCTAAGCATATTTGCAGTATTTCAAAATGTAAAATACAAAGTCTCTTAGAAAAACATGAGTCATAGCTGATGAGTTTCAATTTTCTGTATTGTTTGCCTTAACAAGAGAAAAGTAATTGAGAGCCAAGTTGAAAGGCTCTTGGAGGTTTTTTCCAACCTAAATGATTCTGTATGTAGTTAAGAACAGCATTAGTGTTTGGGACTAGCTCTCTGCAATGGGACACTGGGAATCCCCAAAGGCCCACACTGGTGGCAGTGGGTGAGTGCCCCCTCACCTCTGCTCCAGACAACCCCAGAGCTGCACTACCGCCAGCCACACATCACAGTCACAAAACTGTTAGGGGAGGAAGGGGCCTCGGGAGATCATCTAATCCACCCCCCCTGCCAAGGCAGGGTCCCCTGGAGCAGGTGGCCTGGGAACACAGTGGGTTTGCAATGTGTTCCTTCCAGACGGGAAGACTCCACGGCCTCCTCGGGCAGCCCGTTCCAGGGCTTTGCTACCCTCGGCGCAAAGAAGTTCTTCGCATTCAGCTGTTCTGGGGACGATTTTGAAAACACATTTTCCTGATTATAAACTCCACTTCCCACCCTAATGTTCGGGAACGGAGTGAAGGGAGGCTGGTGGGCCTGGTTTGGGGGTAGAACTTCAGCTCATGGCACGGGTTAAGCCGCGGGTCAGAGATGTCCGGATAGCCCGTCAGGGCCGCGGGCAAGAGCCAGCTATCCCCAGTGCTTCCCATGCGCTGGCTCCCCACAGCTCCCGGGGACTCCTCCCGGCAGCCGCCCCGCCAGGCCGCGGCCCCGCCCCATGGAGCGGCGCCGGGGGCGGGACTGCCCGGCGGCGGCCCGAGGGCAGGAGGGCGGTGCCGGCGGTGTTCGTCCGTCGGGGCAGCGCTGCCGATGCGTGCGCTGTGGCCGCTGTGCCTCGCCCTGGGAGCCGCGGCGGCGGCCGCGGGCGGGCGGCCGAGCGCCGAGCGCAGCGCCGTGTGGGGGCCCGGGCTGCGCGCCGCGGCCGCGCTCCCCGCGCGGTACTTCTATGTGCAGGCCGTGGACGCCCAAGGGCTGAGGTGAGGGCGGCCGCGGCTTTTCGGGGAGATTCTGGGCAGGGTCAAACCGAGAGGCTTGCGGTTTGCTCGTAGAAAGAGCAGGCTAAAAGCTCTCTACGTGACCCTTTCTGGGTTTCACTTGGCAAGAGCTAATTAATCTTTTCAAGGAGTATCAAATAACGGCGCGAGGGGGTGAGATAAGAAGATGAGAACGTTCCGCAGCAAAACATACGTGTTAGTCCGTGGAAAAAATAATGATTTATTCTCCTTTGTCAAAACTTTAGCCGTGACTAATACATTTAACTTGTTAGGCTCAGGCATCCTGCATGTTTCCACTGTTGGGAATGAAAGTATTTCTCCTAGGGGCCGAGGCACAAGATCAGTAGAATCATTTAGGAATTACTCCATAGGCCAGTAGGTAAACTTTGTAGGAATGAAATAGGATGAGGAGCAATGGCCATAAACTAAAATATAAGAAATTTCACCTCACCATGAGGAAAAGCTTTCCCCTGAGAGTGGCAGAGGACTGGAACAGGCTGCCCAGGGGGGCTGTGGAGTCTCCCTCTTTGGAGACACTGCAAACCCCCGGACACGTTCCTGTGTCAGCTGCTGCAGGTGAGTCTGCTTTGCCGGGGGGATTGGTCTAGATGATCTCTGGTGGCCCTTTCCAACCTTAATAACTCTGTAGCTCTGTGATTTTCAGAGGATACTCGTTGCTTTCCATTTATTTGGGAAAACTGGTTATACAGCCTAGATAGGAGCTCAGAATGTTCCATCAATGTCATCTAGATCAGGTGCATTGTGACTTGTATGAGTATGGAAGCTGCCAATTGAGCTTAACTTGGATAGTAAATATTTCTTGCACTTAATTGAATGGGCAGCTCTCGAGTATGTCTGGACAAGTTTTGGGAAAGGTGGTGGGAGTAGCTGAACTAAGGAGTTACAGTCCAAGCACCTGGTCACTGCAGGGAAGAAAGGTGGAAGTTGTCAGCATTTTGACTGCACCAACTTTGTTAATCCTCAATGATATGTGATAACTTCATGATTATTAAGATTATTTTATTTGGTTTTATGCAGCTTTTTCTATGTTTGGTGTATGGTGATTTTTTACCAAAATTTACCTCATTTATGCATTGAATTATGTGATTCCTCTATAATGCTTTTCCTTGTTTTTTTTCCCCACGTAAGCTACCAAAATGATTAAGAAGCTTAACTTTCTTCTTTACTTTCTTAAATAATACCTGGAAAATAAGGTAATCTGAGAACATTTTGCTTCTGAATGTAAAATAATAGACTTATTAACCTGTTAAAGTGAGCATGAGGATGTGCTTGCTCGTAGAGGCCTAACATGGCTCCGAGAAGTCACTGGAAATCTGTTGACTTGCAGAGGAATGGACCAGACTAAGAAATCCGTTGTATGCTTCCTTTGTTTATTAAGCTCCCACTTATTCTCTGGGTAGGTTCACTTCATCACCAGGTGAAAATGCATTCCAGGTGAAGATCACTGCTCCTGAAGAACAGTTCACTCGTGTTGGTGTGCAAGTATTGGACAGGAAGGATGGTTCCTTCCTCGTGAGGTACAGGATGTATGCGAGCTACAAAAGCCTGAGGATAGAAGTCAAAACTGGAGATAAGCATGTTGCAAAGTCTCCATATATTTTAAAAGGTAAGAGGCATCACTACACACAGGTTTCCTGTCATGGCTCACAAAGTGTGTCCCAGAATTTCTTCCACTACAAGCACAGGATTCTTTGGGACCTCGGTACTTCTCTCAAATCCCATTGGATTCATTGTATGTGTCCTACACATATTCAAAATGAAAAGGAAGCAAATGCTGTGAAGCTGTTGCCTAAGAACTACAAGTAGAGGGCTCACACAGAAGCTGATGTAGGTTGACATGACTCCATTAGAGTTAAAAAAAATTCAGACATGTCCACAAAGAGTTGCTGAAGTTTTGGCTTTAAGCAATGAATACTAAGTGCCTGACCCTGTTCTGTGATCTCAACAGCTCAATAATATGACTAATTAAAAATAAAATAATAATTGTGTTTCCAATAGGACCTATTTATCATGAAAACTGTGACTGCCCTCAGGAGGAAAGCAGTGCATGGCTGGAAGAGATGAACTGCCCTCAAACCATTTCACAGATTCAGAGAGACCTAGCAAATTTTCCCACTGTTGACCCAGATAAGATTGCAAAAGAAATTCCGCAGAGGTTTGGACAAAGACAGAGTTTATGTCACTACACCATCAAAGACAATGAGGTATGGAATCTGGTTGATCTGAAGTCCCTATGGGAGTTTGGTGGCAAGCCGTGTTAACTGGGCGGTTTTTCTGTTCCCTGTTGTAAAAGCTTCTTGTTGTGTGATTTTTGAGAACAAGACTTTGCTTGCTTCTCTGTCCTTGAATACTTTGCAGTTTGTGTATGAGGTCAGCAATGTCTGTCCTACATTGTAAGTGCTTTTTTGTCCACCTTACAGCTGAAACACTGAAAGCAAATTACTTTCCAGGCACTCAATATGAGTACTGGGCACACATCCAAGTCTCCTAAATGCTACTTCAGTTTCCTGTTCTCTGGGCAATAGTGTTGTGAGGTCTCAGAATCACCTAATTTGAAGTGCATCAATAAATTACATTGTGCATAATTCTGAGGTAAAGAAATACCACTTTTAGCTGTACTGAGGATCAGAGCTACAATTCTTCATTAAAGAGCAAAGCTGTACTCACGTCAGTGGAGGTTTATATGGAAATCAGAAGAATGGAACACCACAGCAATAGGCAACAGTTTCTGTTTCCATGAAACAGACCTCAAACATGTGCAACAGCAAGCAAAGTAGTTTATTTTTTTGTCACTTTTCTGTGTTTCTGTGTTCTGAGATTTCTGTTACTTCCCAGCTGATTCATAAATCTATACAGCCATAGAATCTGTCTGACCAGTTACTATGGGATTAAAAGAGCTCTTAATTGTGCCAGCCATTCTCTGAAATGAAATCACCCTCTAAAACTTTTGTTTATTTTCAGGTTTATATAAAGACATACGGGGAACATGTTGGCTTCAGAATTTTCATGGATGCCATACTGCTTTCTTTGACAAGAAAAGTGAGTACATCTGTACAGCCGCTTATTCTGCATGTCCTAATTTATAGAAGCCTGGGCTTAAATACATGCCAGCATATTTGTTGCTATTTCTGTTAAAATACTCTTGTTCATTGAATAATTACGGAAAGGTCATGGATTTTCCTTGTTTGAAGCTGTCATGTTCTAGAATGCCGTCTGATTGAGTGTCACAAAAGTTAATTGAATAAGCAGGCTTTTATAGGTGAGTTTGATAAGCCAAGACAGGGTGTGTTGGTTTGGGGTTTTTTTCTTTCTGTAGAATAAATAAATCATCCTGTAGCACCTAATAGAAAATTCTGTCTCTGTAGGTACATTGCTGCAAAAAGCTGAACACAAGTTAACATGTTAAAGGAATATCAAGTAACCTGTCCACTACCCTCAGGATTAGTAATGGATCAGTTACATTACTTTGTCTGCCTTTGGGTGTCATGCTTTAAGGATTGCTTAATTCCTAAATTGCTGAACTAACATTGCACAGGGAAATGGGACAGATGACTAAATGTACAAGTGAACATTAATTCCACTGGGGATTGTTTCATCTAACACTGTCTACAGGAGGACACGATGTGTAAGGGAATACACAAATGTAGGCTACAGTTGTCTAAAAAAATTATTCTCTGGGAGATGGAAGTAAACTGTTCTTGGTGTCAGTAGTGTTGGACAAGAAATAATGGAGTTAAATTGCATCTAAGGATTTTTGACTGGAAGTTGAAAAGGATTTCTAACTCCAAAACCAGAAACTGCTTACAGATCTAGAAAACACAGTTTGTCCCAGTCCCATTAGATACCATTAAATAAGAATTTTTATTAGGATAGTGTCACTGAGTGATAGTAGGTAGTTGATTGGAGAAGATTTAACCTGCTGAGTGATTCTACCGCTGAGGATGTGTAGAAAATACCATTTGTAGGGTTTATGCCCATCGCAACCATTAGATGGCACCGTAGTAATGAAGTTTAGTGCTGAGCATTAGACTGTAGCACCCTTTGAAAGGAGAATATCTTCCACCATTTAGAATAGTGTTTGGTATTAGGCAAATTATTAATTTATTTTGCTTTGAAAGAGGTAACTGAGGGGGATGTATTGGAGATGTATATTTTTTTAAATGAAATGAAGAGAGTGAACTGAGATAATGACTTTAGTTCTGCACTGACCTTATATGTTCCTTCAGGGTTCTGTAAAATGCAGTCATGTCATGTTTTGCCTTTTGCTCCCCAAACTGAACTGTCCCACCATTTTCAATATTTCCTCACAAGGAAGCTGGTCCTTTCTTTGTAAAACTACAAAGCTGCCTTTCTTTGTACCTTTTCTTACTTCACTTGAAAATACTCAAACCACACACAGTGCTTAATATAGGGGTGCATCACAGTTCTTTAAAGCAGCAAAACTATGCCCTCTGTCCTGCTTCCTGGCCATCAACAATATTTTTCTTGCTTTTTGGCTGTGCTAGTGATTCCAGGTATGGTTCCACACTACCAAATATTTTAAATAAGTGATGATGTTAATGTGGTCTTCCCATCATGGCTGTTTATTTCTATTTCTTCTCTTCTGTTGTATTTAGGCATCCTACAGACACAGGGTGAATCAGATCACTGATGTGACAAAATTGATTTACCAGCCAGCATCGCTTTTCCACATAGTGACAAGGTGATCCAACTTACCTTGGAACTATACAATTGCTGACTAGGTCCCAGTGCTAGCCTGATAAAAAGATTGTGTGGCCAATCATGTAAAGTGTAACAGGAAACCATCCTCTAAAAAGGGTTCTCCTATACCTTATGTGACTTTGTACAAATCTTTATTTACAAAATACTATTTTGTAGGCTTTACTCTGTGGCCTCAGTACTTCTAGCAGGTTTCTAAATGTCAATGATTTATTAGATGTACATTAAGTATATTATACACCTGGCTATTTTTCCTCTTAGGTTGTTTTCAAAATGCAAGATGCCAGCAGAATACTGTTTTGTGTTAAACTGCATTTGTGCCTACTTTGCTTCTGTTTAGGTGAAAATGCCAGATGTAGAATTTTTTGTTAATTTGGGGGACTGGCCTCTGGAGAAAAGGAAGCCTCCACAGGACTTGCACCCGATCTTCTCGTGGTGTGGGTCCAGTGAGTCAAAAGACATTGTTATGCCAACATATGACTTAACAGACTCAGTTTTGGAGACTATGGGACGGTAAGAAATGGCTTAAACTTTTCACAAAATTCACAATGAACGACCTTCCATAGGGATCTGTGTGTTAAAAGTATATTAACTGTTTTCATTTACCCATTGAGACACTGGCACCCCAGGTAGGCAGTGACTGTGTAATCAGTATATTAACATTATACTTCACCGTTTCATTTCAGAGATCCAAATTTATCTAAACATGGTCAAATCACTGAAAATAGCAGTTAAGAGTGTTTCAAGACCAGGCATTTGATTTGTTTGCTTTGTTTCTCCCTCCATGAACTTGTTGACTACTGGCCAGGTGTCTTTTTTGCCTGATTTGTTTAGAATCCTTTTTTTGCGTACCTTTCAAATCCCAACATAGCTACTAGGAATTCTCAAACTAGGAGCTAGAATCTTCCACTTTGATTACTGACCATAACTAGCCTTGGCAACTCTCCGTTCTGTCTTGAAACACTACAAAGATAGCTTGCTTCCAAGAAATCTTTGCAATCCATCTTGAACTTATGTATCATTTCACTGCATTTAGTTCAGGTTCCTTCTTTTTAGTCAAGACTTTTACTAAATTTGCTATCCCTTGCTCTCCCAGTTTATGTTTCTTAACATTTTTAAGGACGTGCAGTGTGTTTTATTAAGCAAGTTACACTACTTTGCATCACCTTCTCTGGCAACCATATCCACTTTTACCCATTTTTTTCCATGACAGCTGACAGGTATTATTTCCACATACATGTTGCTGAATGATGCTGTCATGCCACACGCCGGTGAACTTAACATTCATTATCTGTTTCTGTTGCTGCAAATGACTGATACAGTAACACAGCATGGTGTGCTATGACTTGCCTTCATCTTTGCTCTCTGCCTATAGGTACTGTGAACTCTTTTAAGAAACTGCACTTTAAAAGTTTCCAGTAGGTTTCACTATTAAATTCTTTCTCCTGCAGAGTCAGCCTGGACATGATGTCAGTCCAAGCAAACACTGGCCCATCGTGGGAAGACAAGAATACCACGGCCTTCTGGAGAGGACGTGACAGCCGCAAAGAAAGGCTTGAGCTTGTAAAACTCAGCAGGAAATATCCAGAGATCATAGATGCTGCTTTCACAAACTTTTTTTTCTTTAAACATGATGAAAGCCTCTATGGCCCTATTGTTAAGCACATTTCATTTTTTGATTTTTTTAAGGTAAGCCACTAATCATTTTGCATAGAACTCAGTTCTCACTGCTTCCCCTTACCAAATAACTTAGTATGTATTACTGAAAATAAAGTGAGTTTTCGTTTTTCGGGACACCATCCGTAACAAGCGTGACTAGACAACCCTCTAGTGGGATTAACTGCTATGTAGCTCTTACCCTCAGGATAGTAATGTTTGATTTACATCTAAAGGTTCTGTAGAACCTTGTGTAATCTATGTAACTTCAAGTTCCTTTTTATTTCTTTTTCCTGATTCAGCGATCAGGACTACTAACATAACTAACATAGTGGGAAAATCGGTGGATGAAGTGGCACATCTACCCTCACATCCAAGGATGAGCACCTAAGAATTCCTGGAGAACTTAATTGATGGAGCTCTGTGTACCCTGCACTGTGATGAATTCCAAACTAGATAATAAAAGCTTCTTAGACATTGATGCTTGCCTAGCCAGTCCTACCTGTCTCAATATCAGCAAGTCAGTAACACCAGTGCCCTCAGAATATAACCCAAACAAGCCACTGGGATCTTGTGGGTTTTAATAACTTCTGGTCCTTTTCTTTCCAGTATAAATATCAAATTAATATTGATGGCACAGTGGCAGCATACAGATTGCCTTATCTACTAGCAGGAAACAGTGTGGTGCTAAAGCAAGACTCCATCTACTATGAGCACTTTTATAACGAGCTACAGCCATGGAAACATTACATCCCATTTAAAAGTGACCTGAGTGATCTGCTAGAAAAATTACAGTGGGCAAAAGATCATGATGAAGAGGTAAAATACACATTTAGAAGTATGCAGTAATGTTTCTAGAAGAGAACAAAAATTTAATGTCTTTAAAACAAAGCAAAAAAAATACTAGGAGGACTTGAAATTTATTTTCATCAACTCTACAAACAAGAAAAACGCTTAAAATGCATAATATTGTCCTTAATTTGAAATCAAATTGAACTTCAGGGGGAAAAAATAGAGTATTTTCCTAACAATGCCGTAACTTCTTAAAAGAATGTTTTACTTGAGTTATCCTAAACTGTCAATATAATTTGTAACTCCACAACAAACAGTAACACCCTGAAATAAATACTAGTTCTGGGCAATAAAAAAAAACAAACTTTCATTTTCTTTGACAGGCAAAAAATATTGCAAAATCTGGACAAGAATTTGCAAGAAACAATCTCATGGGAGACCACATTTTTTGTTACTATTTCAAACTTTTCCAGGTCAGTATATTTTTAATGGCTACTACCACAGAAATAGAAATCACACAGCAAGAATTTAGGGCAATACAGCTGCTGGAAGCTGGCCAGTCTGGTACTTGAAGCCACAAAGCAAGCAGCAGCAATTAAAATCTTCATTTGGTTTACAAATATCATATTCAATTATGTCCTAGGAAACCCCTTAAGACTATGCTGGCTCTTTGAGAGGCAGTGGGATCCCATAAATCTTGATCTAATCTGCCAGAATATGTTGCCCACAATGATCAAAGAATTCCACGTCAGGCGCACACCCTGTGAACCACAGCTGAAAATATCTGTGCATTAGCACCAAACTCCAGGGAGGCGCCCGAAGGGGCTCCCGTCTGCAGCTGTGTTCCCTCACCCTGGCTCTGCCGGAGTCTGCAGGAGCAGATTGTGCAGTCCCAGAGTTATTGCAGAATGGCTCAGCTGAGTTGGCACAGTATTGGCAACCAGATGTGCAGTCTAAAAATGTTGGGAATTAACAATACCTTCCTTTTCTTAAAACAGGAATATGCCAGCTTGCTAGTGAGTGAACCAAAAATCAGAGAGGGGATGGAGAAGGTGCAGCAGCCTGATGATGACCTTTTCCCATGCACTTGCCACCGAAGAAAGGTACAGTACATGCAGAGTTAAATGTAAAGTGCTGAGTGTGTTCAGCTCCTGTTCAGCCCCGCTGGAGCAGGGCTGCTCAGTGCCCCACAGTATCAGTTATCAGGCCAGGCCATTAACACCTATCGAACTTAGAAACACTTCTTGATGTATTTGCAGGACTAGACAGTGAAAAATTAGGCTTCTAGTTAACTGAAACCTGTTTCTTCCTTTTTGACAGCAGGCCAAAGATGAACTCTGACAGAAGTAAATAATTTTTTTCAGTATTTACCTGCATTCAGACTGTCTTAAAGAAAGAAGAAAAATCTGGATTACTAAGCCTGTGGATAATGTCAGTGGGTATTTTAAAGTTTACCATTTCATGATTAACACACGGAAGAAAACAAAGCGCCCCTGATTTCCTTTTTATCATGCAGTGGTGGCAGAGCCTTATTCAAACACATTTTTATAATTTCTTTTTTAAATAAAAACCATGTTTGTATCAGTCATGTGTTCCTGTCCTGAGTTACCTGGGACATGCAGATACTTTTTACTCATGCTTGTTCATAGTCTTTTCAAAAATGTGAAACTGTTCTGCAAAAAAAGGGCAGATAAGTATTGCACATCTTATCCCCTGCTCTGTCTGTCTATCCCATCCAAAGGTATCTTTTTTCAGACCATTGCTTTGCCCTTTCTGAGAGAATCTCAAAGACAATGCTGTGGGGTTCATAATAAAGCTTGTTAACCTGAAGGAAAACCACAATTTCAGTATTGCTGTAAGCTTGGTTTTACCAACAGGTTACTCACAGCTCATAATGAGAAAGGCTGCAGCTGCCAGTACACACAAAGTGTTTCATCCACTCTGCAGTGTCAGAGCTCAGACAGGGACCTGAGTTCCTCCTGTTAATAAGTAAGGAGGTGCAGAACCTGGCCTGCCTCTTTGGAGCCCTCTGGATGGAAGCCTTGTGTGATGTGTCACAATGGATGCAGAACTAGTTCCTGCTCCAGGAATTCTTCCATCACTAAACACAATTTGTCTCTTATTTATCAGAGGGCCCCTGTGATCAGTCCTTTACACAGAGGACATTGGTGAAGGGGACTTCTCAAAACTGAACTACATTTTTTGCTCCATATGCCCAGCTGTGCCTGCATTGCCTCCTCCTCCTCCCCTCCACACAGGCACAATCTCGCTCCCTAAGGTGGCAGACACTCTAAACAACCAGAGATTCCTCTCCCTGTCTCACTGGTTTGGAAGCACCTGTGAAGGCCAGGACACAGGACCAAGGCAAAGTAGTACCACAGGCTTGCCAGCCTCAGGGGATGTGCTGGTAGAACCCCACAAATCAATAGGTTTTGACTGCAAGTGAGTACAGCATCAGTAATATACTCAGAAATTGAAGAACCCTAAAGATATGCTGTCCAAGTAGATTTTTTCCAATATTACTTCAAATATTAGTCCAAAGCATTACTTAATGCTCTGCATTCCCAAGTGTTGTATTTGGTTATTTGCATAGAAACACAGAGAACAATGCTGCCATGATATATTTCTGCCCGTCAAGTAGTTCTTTATTGTTTTGTGTATTCTTTGCATTCATACAAAGCTTTATTTGCATTTGCACTTAGACTTCTGAAAAGATCATGCCTCTAAAAAATAACAAACCTCTCATTTGCCACATTCAGAAAAAAATAAATGAAGATGCTACTTGAACACTGCAAATTATTTGTGCTGCAGTTGAACATTCTCTCTAAGCCAAGAAAAAACTTGTGCATTTATTTCTTCCATGACATCGTTTGTTGTTCGTCCTTTGACTGCCATCCCATGGTTTGCTTTATCAATCCAATGGATTTTTTTAGGGGCTTTCATTTTGCTCGCCACACCTTCTAGCAATTGCTGTGGAGAAAATAAGAATGCAAATGTTAGAGAATCAGCTGCTACAAACTGAGACACCTAGATGTCTCTTGCTTTGCCTGTGTAAGGCAAAATAGGCAGCTCCTAAAAACCAAATGGATCTGTGTACACATGAAAAACACCTCGATGGCAAAATGGAATGTATTCTCTATTCAGGAAATGAATACTGGGATCTGCTCAAAGCTTCGCCCTCACTCAGAGAATAGCAGAAAATTAGAACTTAAAAGGAGTCCATTTTTACTGTCAGAGGGTAGTGTTGGCAATACAATGCTAGAATGGAAGTCAGAGGCTGAGTAGCAATGTAATTCCTTAGGGACTGGCTTTGACACTGTTGAAATTTCTCAGCAAACAGATCAAAGAAGCAGCTCACAAAGTCAAAGATTTCCCCATTAAGAGGACCCTCCAAGGATCTGCTGGTCACTAGCCTAGTATTTTGGCAACAACTCCTCACAAAAGCACTATGACTCCTTAGAAACTGTCCCAGCATGGAAAATGCCAACTGCACATAGCCCCAAATTCACACTGACCCGTTCAAGAACAACACATACCTGTCTGCAAGCAAACAAGGCAGAAGAGCACTGTTTCCCTGCCTCTTCACACCTGCTCTTCATCTCTATAAAAATATCACTTTCTACCACAGAAGCCTGCTTTGGGGGTAGAACTGCTTTGCTAGAATTTGCCATGACAATGTGACCAATGTGAAATTGGTGGCACAGCACAGGTTTTGCAACCTGAAATGTTTAAAACAAAACTGCAAATAATTCACTCCTCCCATAGGCCACTTTTAATTTGTACAACCCTACCAACACCATTTAAATCAGTGGTATTTCAATGGCCCAAAGATGAGCCTGCTGAAGTGGAAGATCAAGCATAATCCATTAAGTTTTAAGCATCAAAAGAAAGCACTACCAGGCTTCCTCATGTCTGATTAAATTGCCTACTCAAGGCTTCCTTCAGAAGACACCTATTTAGGGAAGGCTGTTCATCAGGTGAAATACTGGCATCACTGAGGTTCACTGCTCCTCCTCCAGACTGCCCTTTCATAGCAGGATTTACAAGGGTACTCACTTTTTCACACATCTCATCTGCTGATCCTGAGACAAACAGCACTGGACAGCTGATCAGTAATAAATCCTCATCCCGGAGCTTGGACTGCAGCTTTGGTCGATGCAGTGGGAAAGATAAACACACGAGCCCTTGAATGAAGCCATCATCATCATCCTGGCTCAGCTGACGTATCACAGAGGCAGCAGCTCGTGAGCCCATGGAACGGCCTTTCTCCCGTGTAGAAACACAGGAAAAAAGTATTACTGCTGTCACCTCATCCACATTCTGATTTAGTAAACAACTCCCCAAACCAAGCCAACCGAGTGTATTTCAGTGGTACAAAATGCTAGGGATGTTCTACTCCATGAAAAACATTAATCCTAATTTCAACATTTTCTGCCAGGATATTTGTCAACATTTACATCCCTGTTTAAAAAAGAAGGGGGAAAGAAATAAAGAAAATATTAAAGGATAGGGATCCCTTGTAATACTGGAAGGAAAACCAGCCCATCCTGAGGACAAGGGAAGAGAGGGACTGGTCCTACGCTCCAGAGCCTGGAAATCTGAGATACCCACGATATTATCCTGTATCATTATTTTCATGCAACCTCCATTTGCTCAAATTCAAAACAAAATTCTGTGCTCGATTTCACTTTGCTCACAAACAAATTCAGCATTTATGCACACCTTGAACTGCAGCCTAGAAGTAGAAGGGAGGGGAAAAAGTGTGCATTTGTAACATGAAGTCAGACAGTAACAGCAAGGGAATACAAAAGTATCTCTTTAAAGAGGAGGCATAGGAGCTGACAATGTGCTGTAACTGAATGTTTCAAGTGGCTGATTCTTATAGCAGCGCAGATTTGGTTTCACTTAAGAAAACTTAGAATTTTCCACTAACAAGATATTCCTAATCATCCCCCCTTTTCACATAACATAGCTGACTTTTTTTATCTGCCACTAGGTTGAATTACCAAAACCTGTTTCATGGAAACTGTCTTCTATTTATCAGTAAGCAGAATTCTTCAAGACCTGCAGTTATAAAGTGCACATGGATAACAGAAAACTCATGCCCTGTAATTTCTAAGTGACAAGGAAGTTTTCTTCCTAAGTACCTGGAAAATATAATCTATTGCTCTTTCTTACCTCTTCTGCAGTAAGATCTATGATACCATAAGGAGAGTTCATTCACTTCTCACCAAAGTGAGATAGGCTTGGAGTATTTACAGATTGTTATTATTAGAGTCAGTATAAGAGAGAAAATTATTGATAATAAAAACAATACCTGCAAGGAAAACACCAGAAAGTTTATAATCATCAGAAAGTTTTAAGTATTCCTAAAGAAATAAGAGAAAAAGAAGCATTTCAATTCAGAATTAAGACAGCTGGGACGCTGGAGATCTCTTCTGTTTGTAGCTACTACACAGAAAATGGGAAGGGTCTTTCAGCACTGCAGATTAAACAAAGAACATATATACAAGGTGCTCTCTTGGGTTTTATCACACAAAGGGTTTCATAGCATTTTGCAACAACAACACAAACACCAATTTCACATTAGCTGTCCCTCAGTCCAAAATATCAGATGTCCTATCAAGCTAAGTAAAGTGATTACCATATATCAACTCAGTTATAGTAACAGACCCCATGCAAACTCTTGGCTCATCAAAAGGAAAAGTGGGTTGGCAAAAATGTGCCCTTCGTTGACGTTATGTATTTCCAATTAAAAGTTTATGACACGATCAGTTAAGCTCAACAGAAAAGATAAAATTCAGCAACATTTTTTCAGATTTTAGGAGATAACTAATCAGATGCTATCTTAGCAGATACTTTAAAATTACATAGCAGCATATTAGAATAAATATACAATACTAACAACATTATACTTCTTCCAAAAAGAATGGAGATCTACATAAAAGACAGCAAAGTCTGACGTCAAATTAATGTACATCTAATCACAATGACATCATACAAAATTCTTTTAGAACTGGACTTTGTTCCCCTATAAAAATGCATCATACTCGGTGCAAAGTGCTTCCTATGCCCCACTAAAAGACCCTAGATAATCAGGAAAAAAATCCACTCCTTCCTCCAAGGTTCAGATCAGGAGGATAATCTTTAGCTGATACTCTTGCAACAAAAGGCTGCTTATTTTAGCAAAACCTCGATGCCTAAGGACCTCTTTAATAAGGTGGCAGCAGGAAGAGATAAACACATGCAGATGACATTTTAACTGATTCTGGAATCAAAGATTACTTTGGTTCTAAGGCTGTCATATGCTAATTCCAACCTCTCTTGCTTCAAATCCTGCTGTAGCCCAGTCCCTGACTCTCCCAAAAACCTATTTCCCCTACCTGAGAACCCTCTAAGACCCAGCACAATTCTCAGATTAACTTCCTCTCCAAGCTGCTTCTGAGGATGTCTCTCTTCATCTCCCTCCCCTCACCAAGCCCTCCCAGATCACCCAGCTCGTTTCCATCCTAAATTCTTCCATTTTTTTCAAGCTCTAAGTTTTCCCACTAAACACCCTTGCTTTCTGTCAAGCTTTTCTTTCTCCCTGAACTCAAACCCGCACACGTGTGGCAGCTGTTCCAGCTGTTGCCTGAGAACTGCTTCCACTGTTTCTGTTCACACACAGTGCTCCATTTACCTAAACATTGGTTCTAATTTTCCCACTGTTGCTTGACTAATCTCTGGCTGTAATTTAAGAAACCTGGAAGACAACACCCATGGATCTAGGCTTTGGTCTAAGAATTTGGTCACTGCTTACCACTACTGCTTTGAAAGCCTTAGCCCTGTAGGCAACATTAAGGCCTTTACAAGTAAACCTCAGGCACAGAACTCCATGGGATGCCAGGTAGGCTGCCAAGGACACTAAGTGAGGGAAATTCATGTCTCCTCCAGCTCCATGAGTAAGGATCACTCCATATGTTGGTTTCTTCTCCGGGACAGAAAAGATAGCATCAAGGTATTTGTTCCCAAAAGGTACTTTCACTTTAACCTAGAAATGAAACAAAACCCAATATTATTTGGGGGGGGGGGGGGGGGGGGAAGACGTGTTCCCAGTCTACACATTGTTATGAAGAAAAAATAGACAATTAAGAAGTAAACCAAAATTGCAAGCCTGTTTTTATTTCTTCTGTTTACAAGTACTAAATGAGTAACTGCACCTCTGGTTCAAAGATTTTCCATACAATAACTGGCAAGTCACTTTATGACTCCACACCTTATGTTCTGCATTAGAAAATGAAGCTTCAAAGCATAAACTGATATAATTCTGACCCTCTCTATATATCTCTGTCTAGCTTTTCCAGACCTAACTAGCTGCCTAAACCATAAGAATATGACATTAAGACACAGCCTAGCAAACATTTTGAAATCACACAGTGGTAACTACTGAGTGAAGCAGCAGTCTGCAGAGGCAAGGACTGAACCTTCCCCAGCGACAGGAGACAGCACAGGTTCAGCTAAAGCTCCAGCCTGCACAGGGCCTCCACCAGCACAGACAGCTGGAGGAGCTGATGCTGTACTGCGGAATGCATGTGGACGGGGCAGCAGGAGTGCCCCTGTGGCGGCTTCTGAAAGCAAAAGGGACACTCCGGTGCTGGGATGCAGCTCAGCTTTATCCACCGCTGTGTCCCGAACCGTTCCCTGGCAGCGCTCCGCAGAGGGGCTGCACGGGCCCAGGGAGGTGCTGGGCGGCCTTGCCGAGCTGCCCCCCACTGCCCCTGGGGGAGGAGATGCCACACGAAGGCTGGCGGAGGGCACACGGAGCTACAGCCGCCCACCAGCCACGGATACACCTCTCCTGGGAAGGCAGGGGCGGCAGCGCACCCAGTCCGCCCTCCCTGCGCAGCTCCAGGCTGCTCAGCGGGGAAGGGCGGCTGCCAGGGCCTGCAGCAGCGCGCACACGCCCACAGAGACCCGGCACCAGCGGCAGCCATACCTCCGCCGGCCCGCTCATCCCGCCCGTGACGTCACCTGAGTGACAGCCCCCGAGCCAGTCCCGCCCCGCGGCCCGGCGGCCCCAGCGCTGATTGGTCAGAGCCGGCGTGGCCCCGCCCCGGGGGCGGGGAGAGGCGGTGGCCTGCGCGGGGTACCGGCAGTTCCGGATGCGCTTGGATTGGGCCGTGCCAGATAAATAAAAAATCCGTAAATAAATATAGCCCGACATAAATGGGTGTTATTCGCCCGTGTATAGAAACTCCACGGGCTGCTAGGTGGTAATTCAGCACAAATAAAGCCAATTGCTTAGGGATTGCTCGGAAAGTCAGGTTCTTCGTGACTTCGAGGAGTACAGATGCTGATGATGAGTTACAGAATCACAGAATCATTTAGGTTGGAAACGACCCCTGAGACCATCGAGTCCAAACTATGACGGAACGCCACCATGTCCTCACGGCACTGAGTGCCACATCCAGTCATTTCTTGAACACCTTCCAGGGATGGCGGCTCCACCACTTTCCTTGTGGGCAGTAATTTAAGACACCTGGAAGACAACACCCAAGGATCTAAGCTTTGGTCTAAGAATTTGGTCACTCCTTACCACAGCTGCTTTGAAAGCCTTAGCCCTGTAGGTAACATTAAGGCCTTTATAAAGCACAGAAAGCACAGAACTCCATGGGATGCCAGGTAGGCTGCCGACTGCAATGCTTAGAACCCCTTCCATGAAGAAATTGCTCCTGATGTCCACCCTGAACCTCCCCTGGCACTGCTTGAGGCCATTTTCTCTTGTCCTGTTGCTGGTTGCTTGGGAGAAGAGACCACCCTCCACCTGGCTACAGCCTCCTTTCAGGTGGTTGTTGAGTGATAGGGTCACTCCTGAGCCTCCTTTTCTCCCCTCATCTCCCTCAGCTGCTCCTCATAAGAGTTGTACTCCAGACCCTTCCACCAGCTCCATTGCCCTTCTCTGGACTCACTCAAGCACCTCAATGTCTGTGTGGAAGTGAGGAGCCCAGAATGGGACACAGGATTCAGGGTGTGAGCTCAGCAGTGTCAAGTACAGAGGGAAAGCTTAGATGTTCAGAGTGACATCAGGCAGGTTTTTTGGCAGCTGCCAGCCCTCTCGATCTATGTGACATTGACAAACAGGGGAGAGACACTCAATGGCTGCTTTTCTAGGTAACAACACACATCTGTCCCCTGGCTGTGCTCTTTTGTACAGTAAATAACTTACTGTGTTCAAAATGCAGCCTTGAACAGGTGAAAGACAGCACCAACAATATACAACAGTGCTTGAGAGATTTGTATATTGCACAGGCCAAAAAAAAAATTTCCAAAATCCTCTATTGCAAGATATTTAGCCAGAGCTCATGTTTTCTTCCAGTGTCAGCGTATAAAACTCACTCATCTCAGTTAGGGTGCCCTATTACTTAGCTGATTGAAGATGTCATCACCAAGCAGAACTTTGTTCTTCATATATTCGCCTGCAGGAAAATAAGCACACTCTGGCTTGTGCTCTGAGTGTCTCACTGTCAGCCTGCCAGCTGGACATTGTCAGACACTGGGATTGAAATATTGCAGACCTCTGAGAAGTGAACCTGGCAGGGTAGCTCAGGTTCTGAGCTGCTGTCTCAGTGACCATCCTGCCGCCTCGCAGGCCAAGTCCCAGTCCAGGCATTATCGTAATAAGTGTGAAAGACAGAAGTGGAGAACCTGGAAGATTTACGGGGAGGTTTATTTGTCTGGATTTCTACCTTGCCTGGAAGATGTCAAGTTAAAGTGAGATGCAGAAGCGTTAAGCTGAGTGAAAGTCACTGGCACAGCCTGTGGCAATCATGCACCTTCCACTGGGAGCTGAACCACAGATGGTGTCTAGGCAGCTGCTCCTGGAGCTGTAGCTCACATCTAGGGAGTCCAGCAGACTAGAAAAATGTCAGATTAATTTATCTTGATTGGACATCACATTATTCTAATTAGTAGTTTCCACCAGCTAAGCCTATGTAAATAAGATACTTGGCAAAAGTGGACTGAGAAGATTTGTTGTCCCAAAGTAGTTACAACCTCAACTTAGAAAACAGGCATGCAAGAAGAAGGTTAAGAAAAACTTCCTTCATATTAATTTCTGGGTATTTTCATTACTGTTTTCATTTCTATACCTAATGGGTGTTTATGTGCTCTGGTATAGTTTATATTTTTGGTGCTGTTTTTCTCTTTTCTTAGTCTGCTTTTTGCATTCTCTTTCTTTTAAATTTTCTCTCCCTCTTCAGCCCACTTGCTGGATTTGTCCTGCTTTACTCACTTACTGTCTCCAGAGCAGTCCTTGAGGAGCACGTATCCCATTAAATCTACCCACGTGTAACCCCTTCCCACTGGAAAACTACTTTCTCATGCTTTCTGCATAGAGTAAACTGCTACCACTTTACTTCCTGTTTTCTCTGTTCATTTTCTTGGCCCCGATTTCCTTTCAACACTTGAAACTCTTCTGTGCAGAAGCCCAGTCTTTGAGGTAGGGTAGCTAATACCCAGCAGAGCTGAGAACAACACAAATGCCAGGCTGGATGGGGCCCTGGGCAGCCTGCTCTAGTGGAAGGTGTCCCTTCTCAGGGCAGAAGGGCTGGAACTAGATGACCCTTAAGGTCCCTTCCAACCCAAACCGTTCTGTGGTTCTGTGATGAAATGAATGTGTGAGGAAGGAGAGACTCTGTCATTCTTTAATCCTCTGGTCCATGGCAATAGGGTTGGACCAGTACATTTTTGCCACACTTGTCCAGCTGTAACTTTCTTTCTGGAAGATAATGACCTCAAGTATTGCTGGTATGTCAAAGGCTAGGCAATTGAATTATAAATGCATATACTAGATTCCAACTCATGGGCAAATTCTTTATGATGGATAAATTCTGGGGTTTATTGAGTTCTGCATATGTAATAAAATGCATTAATTAACATGCAAATGATTTTTTAATTTGGCATCATAAAGTAATTCTCATATCAAACCATTCCAAATGAATTCTTTCTGTGTTTAGGGGGACATATAAATAAATTCTTGTTGATTTTTAAGTGTACTGAATAACTATTCTGAAATCCAGTTGTATTCCCTTCCAGAAGTATTAAAAATCCATATTAATTTTTTTCATATTCTAATATTCTAAGTTAAAGCTCCCCTCAGAAACTCAACTGTGAATTTTTTCTGAACTTCTGAATCAATGTTTTTAATTTAGCATCTAAGAAAACCTAGTTTCTTAGGAGCATGGTGTCGTTTCATAACTTTAACCTTACGTCACTCCTGAAAATAGAAGTTTATTCTGGAAACAGTATAGTGCATAATAATCCAAGTCTGTCACCGAATATGAAAGTCATTGAAGGTATGTGATTTGCCATTTCTCAATGGAAATATATGTTGAGTGTTATAATAACCTATGCACTGCAGTAAGCACCTCTGACAGATTTGATATGCCAGAGGCAGCTGGGTTTGAAGAAACAGTGGCTGTTTATCAAAGAATGACATTATCCCCAGTCTAAACTTGGGACCTGATAAATTTCAGTAGCACATCAGACAATCCCTGTTCTTTTCTTTGGATTATAAATACAGCATTTCATACCCGAGACTTAGATTAACACACAATGGGAACAACAGAGATGACCTTTTGCATTAATCTTTTGTTGGAATAGATTTGTTTAGAAGAATGTATAAAAATAATTATAAAAGTATAAAAACATATGTTGGGGGGAGGGTCTGTATTTCAGTGTAAAATAAATAACAGCTTAAGGACATTAGGATCAGAAACATTTTTTTCTTTTCTTAAACTTTTTAATAGAAGACCATAAAAATTTGTTTGTTTGTTTTAGGCTGGAGACACACATATTTCTGCTAAAAGTTCAGCTTTCCCTCTAAATTACAAACTTAACTTTTGAGCAAGAACCTTATTTTTATTTCTGTTCCTGAGGATGTGGATACATACCAGCACATGGACCTGCTGTGTTCACAGTTATCAAAAGTAACTATTAATAACTTTCTGAAAGTGATCAGCCAACAATTACCTGATTAGCCAGTATAGTTTCCTATTCTTAAAAGTGGTGATATCCATAACCCTGCTTAATTTTTTGCTATTGCATCGTACTTCTTGAGGGTCTGAAGAAGTTTTGACGCCCTCCATGAAAGAGGAAGTGATGGGCAATAGGTAGAACCACTCTACACACATAAAAAAAGTACAGGACTTTAGCAGGTTATCTGTTATCCCCATGTCTCCATGATGATCTGGAGAACTTGGTCACTGGCACTGGATGACTTTTCCCAGGAAGGGTGAAGGAGTAAGCCCACCTGTTTTTAGTCTATTTGGACTGTAATGTTTCAGTAACATGCTTACTTAGTAAGTGTGTTACTCTTAGGCAGTGTATAATAAATATATAATGTGTATGTGCTAGACACCTAGGGTTTTTTTCATAGTTTTATGAAACTATGCCATGTACAGAGAACTGGTGCCTTTTTAGCATTATATAGGTCACAAACTCTGGGAGCATAGACAACATCAGGTGACAAATGTGCAGTGCACATTTCTCTCACACTTCTTTCCCTGTGCATGAATCTTTGGGAACATTTCTGGCTTTGTGGTTGTGGTGCTAAATGGAAGTTCCTTACTTTAATTAAGGAAGGTGTCATCATAACACATGCTTCTGCATGGCAAATTTGGATGCTATACATTTCTCAGAGTCTTTGTTAGGGATTTTGAATTCCCTCATTGTTCTTGATAAATGCAACTACTTTGTTTTCCACTGGCAGCTGTTACAGTTCTTGTGTGTGCTGGGACTGCATGGGGCACTGCTGGCAGGAGGTCGCTCTGGTTATTCTCTCCTCTTGGCTGACACTGAACTGACCTGGCCAGGAGCCAGTGGAATAAACTTTTCTGTTCTCATGGCTGCAAGGAAAGAATTAATAGTTTTGGCATGTTCATACAACCTTTGAATGCTGAGCTCAATTCCATGTATGTTTTTGTTCTGAAGTTTCACTCTATGTTGCTTTTTTAAAAGGTTAGCATGGTTAGGGATTGTAAAGAGCAGTATTGCTGCTGCTAGGGTTACTTTTGCAGTAGACACTTTTTTAAGATTTGAGTCTCTTTAACATTTAATTCTCAGTTAAAAAATCAGATACCCTCTGCAGTTGTGTCATCAATTATCTAAGTAAGTTACTTATCTGGAGTTTACTGATACAAACATCATGCTATAGCTCCTAAATATGGGCACTGTGTACATTTTGCATCTTGCTGTAAGATCCCAGGCCATTTTCACTTCTGTTCATATGATTATTATGAGATGCAAGAAGTGACATTGCACTTCTCTTTGCCTTTAATTCCCACATAGGTTCACAGAAAATTAGGCCCTTTGTTTATCCATTGTTAGTTATCAGAATGAGTAACTGCAGAGGCTCTGCAGATACATGTTTTACCTTCCTCAATTATCATTCCCCCAGGTCACTTCTCTCATTTAAGCAGACAGAATCACAGAACCACAGAATCATTTAGGTTGGAAATGATCTCTGAGACCACTGAGTCCAATCTTTGGCTGAACACCACTATGTCAACTAGACCATGACACTGAGTGCCACATCCACTTGAAGAATTTCAGGGATGACAACTCCACCACCTACCTGAGCAGCCCATTCCAATGCTTAACCACCTTTTCAGTGAAGAAGTCTTCCAGATGTCCAGCCTGAACCTCCCTTGGTTCAGCTTGAGGCTGTGTCCCCTCATCCTGTTGCTGGTTGCCAGCCAACCCCCACCTGGCTACAGCCTCCTGTCAGGTGGTCATAGAGAGCAAGAAGATCTCCTCTGAGCATCCTTCTCTCCAGGCTAAACAACCCCAGCTCCTTCAGCTGCTCCTCTGAAGACTAACTTACAATGTTTCTAACTCTCTTTTCCAAAGCATTTCAGGAATTCCTTTTAGTCTCACATTACCTGTATGGTTAAGAACTACCTTATCTCCTCTGGAGTCCAAGATATTTCTAAACATAGTGAGTTCAAGAAAAGAGTGCAAGGAACCCTCTCTGATATATTCTTCTGTTCCAACAGAGTATCAGTCTCAGTTGCATTACTCAGAAATGTTTTCTGTTTTTGTATGTATGCTGTTGAAAGTTAATTTATGCTATGACTTTAGTCTGATAGAAAGAAGCAGTGGCAAAGTGTAATAAAGTCAACATCTATTGCTATTCACAAAATCTACTACACTGGGGTAGGAGGAAAAATGATTTGGTTTCACAGAATTTATCAAATCTATTCTGGATGTTGTTCAACTGTTAGTAGATTTCAGTGTACACAACGAGTGTGTATTTGCTTAGTGCCTAGATCTGAAGTCATACTGAAAGGTCTAATTATTACCTTCTTGTTTTCCACTTTTATCTTACACACTGTCACGAATTTACATGTGTACCAGGAACTAGTTTGCTACCAGCTATATACTTTTGAATACAAACATTCATATTCATATACATGCACACCAGAAGTGTGAGCAAGCAAGGAAATGAGCCTGAAGACTGACACATGTGGCCATGGTAGGCCCCAAGCAGAATTTTTAAGGAAGTGTTACTTCTCAGAACAGTCTTCTAGCTCATTGTGTGTTCTTGGGACAGTCCATACATCCTCTAACTGTGCTCAGCGAGTCTTAGGTGGAGTAATGCTTGCATGGCTGTTGCCAACTATTTTAAATCCTCCTGGTGTCATGCAAAGCTGCACTCAGTGCTCAACCAACTAGTGAATTCATCTCAGGAATGGCTTGGGTTGGGAGGGACCTTAAAGATCATCCAGTTCCAGCCCTCCTGCCAAGGGCAGGGACACCTTCCACTAGAGCAGGTTGTTCAGAGCCCCATCCAACCCATCCCTGAACACTTCCAGTGAAGGAACATCCACAAGTTCTCAGGGCAGCCTGTCCCAGTGCCTCACCACCCTCACAGTGAAGAATTTATTCCTAATAGCCAATCTAAACCTAGCCTCTTTCAGCTTAAAGCCATTGATCTTTGTCCTACCTCTACATGCTCTTGCAAATCCAGGTAAATGGGAAATTTTAAGTATTTCATTTTGTGTCATATCTAAAACCACTCTGAGCATATCTGGGAAGACGATGACATTTGACCACCCTTCTTTCTTATCTGCAATTTCCCTCCCAAGGAAAGACCAGCCAGAAACATTTTTCAGGACCTTTCAGTCCTAATCAAGTGTATTCTCACAAGTGTAAGAATTTCTTCACATCTTCCACAGCTTGCTGAAAAGCAGTGGTTGAGTATGGCCTGAGTGATCTCTCCCCTACCTGTTCATTCTCTGCAGTTTTGGTTTTAAAATTTTTAACAGAGATGCAGGGAACATTAAATGGTGACAAACTAAGAACGCTCTTTGAATAAGGCTGAAAGACCTGCTCTGATTATACTGGGCTTTTTGTGCCCTGCAGTCACACAGTTGAACTCAGTGGGAATTAATGGATCAAAGCTGTTATAAAACTGTATGGGTATGACTCTTGCAGCCATTGCAAAGGCTTTGATAGGCTGGAAGATTCAGGAATGGTGCAGGTAGTAACACACATGTTGTACATGGACTCATTTAAAATCCATAATTTAAACAAAGCTGAGCCTCATAAGTACTTCTCTGATACACCATTAAGTGTGTCCTGACCTATTTCTCCTCTGAAAATTTCTTGCTAGGTGAAGTTAACCATGTCAGGCATCTGCCCTCCACTTGAAGTTGTGTTGCATGTCAAAAAGTGTGCATTTCTTTTACAGGGGCTCTTGATTGCCAAGTGGAAGGTCTTTCATGGGAAGCTGCAAGGGCAACAGATTGCTCAAGTCCACATGACAGCTTTTAGCCCTAGAGGTGTCTGGCTCTTCTTCTCCTCAGCTCATATAAAGCAGTAGATTATATGACATGAATACGTTCAGAACATGACAACAAGAAAGATGAAGCACAGGATTTCATCTGCTGTTTGTACTCCTAAGACCCTGTAGCATTACAAGACTTATTTATGTGGAATTGGTCATCCCATGGTTAACCTTTGAACTTTTGGACATGCAGCCTTGTCTTGATCACCTGAATACTTCAGCAAGCAAAGCCCTTTGGAGATTGGATCTAAACCCACAGGTCTCTCAAATGTCTGTTCCACAATTAATCTCATTAACTGAAAAACAAATACAAAAAAAGAAGATCATTACACTGCAGCATTCTGGGAAGACACTAAGGATAGTAACATTACACTCACAAGCTGGAGGACTTGTTTTCACGGGGAATTTGTAGGTCTTTGCCAATTGCAGCAAATCAGACAGAGGATGTCTGAGCAGTGACATCAAGCACACTGTGGAGTCAAGAGGCAAGTTGGTGATAAAGTCAGAAGGAGGCAGGCTTGGCAAACTGCATCATGCCCATGCCAGCTTGTGCCAGGGCACACAGAGAAGTTTTGGCCTTGTGCTTGATAGCATGATGGACAGGGACAGAGCTAATGAAAGGGGTGGTGAAAAGATGACCTAGGGAAAGGGCATGTGCAGGATGGAATTTATGGTGCTATTTATTTTGTGCTTTAATTGCTGCTTTCAGTCCTTCCAATTTTATATGCTCCCTGTCGGTTTTACTTTGATTCTGGGGTTGTGGGTTGCTGTTTGGTTTTAGTGGGGTTTCTTTTGTTTTGTTTTGGGTTTTGTTTATTTCTGTGTTGGTGGTTGTTGTTTTTCCCCAAAGAAAATAACTGCAGGGTTTCTAGTCAGTGAGTTTAGAATTTTGACCCTTAAGAAAATGAGCCATTTCCAGGTTAGGAGAGATCTCTACATCCTCAGTTTGGATCAAGATCAGATTTAGCCCAGAATAGAACTGTATCCAAATCAGGTTTAGGACCCAGTGGTGGCAAACCATGTTTATGAACTTGTCATTCTCTTATATGCTTTGTTCACTTTGAGTTCTTGGTCTTGTCTAAATGCAGAGCTGAAGTTTTAGGCCCTCATGTGGTCAGGAATTAATTTTTATCTGCAAAAAAGGAGATCAGATCAATTGATCAGTGAGGTAGGTCAGTTGATTTGTCAAAGAAGAGTTGGAAGAAAGTAATGATTTTGCATTGATTTTGCATCAATCTGTTAGAAATTCTTAAAATCTTCCTCTCAATATTTACTTGTGGAAATGAAATGCAGCAGAAATATATCTCAGTAGATGCTTTGACATCACTGCAGTTAAGTACTTTTTAAGTGGCAAGGCATTTTCCTAGGACTGCAGAAATGAGAGAATCCAGCTATGTCATCTACCCTCTCCCTGCCAGTGCAACATTATATGACATTTGTTGGGGCGACTGTCAGGAACTTTTAAGACCACGCTATGGCAGCAGCCCAGATGTTTGCAGTGACTCAGCCCACAGAGGGGATGGAAGAGGCTGTGCCAGTACAGGCACAGTCGAGAATTCTGTTTAGTCCCTGCAGCTCTCTCATTCCTGTGAGTTTATGCCTGTATCAAAGAGTGTCATTAACAGCAGCTGTTTGTCCTCTCCCCCTCTGCCTAGAGGAAGTGAGCAACCAACCAGATGCCATCTTTTGAAATGGATTGCTTGTTTTCTCTTTGCACAAACAGTGCAGGGTAGAGCACGTTTAATGTTCATATGACAAAGTGTTTATGTGCAAGGTCCCAGTCCCAGATCTGGCCTACATAGTAATGAATGCTGGCTCACAAGGTTTAATACAAACCTGCACTTACACTTTCACAGTGTTTTTATTCACCTGTCAAGAGCATTCCTCTTTTTGTGTGGCAGGGCAGGCAAATTTTCTGCAGACTGGCACACATAGTGGGCACCCCAAGTGGCCTGACCTGAGCAGGGTGTGCTGACCAGGCAGGGGGGCCCTCAGGTGACTCCAGCCAGATCATTCAAGGAGGATGCAGCATGCCATTTTGGGTTCTTGTCTTTCATGGACTGATCTCTCTCTGTCCTCAATCAGATTTGTTGCAATGGAGTATTGTAGAGGGGAGTTTGGTTTCTGCCACTCTACCATTCCTTGACACTTGCAGACCCCTCTCTGTATTTTGGAGTAGCAGAGTGGTCAGAAATGTCACATTGTCATCTCTTAAATATGTCCCAACATTGTTTGCTACCAAAGAAGTGAAACTGAATAGGTGGCAGTCAAATGATTAGCAGCAAAGTGTGTCTTCTGCCAGCCCACTCTACTGGATATGCTTTGTGTGAGACCAAGGGGTTTCACTTGCAGACCTTGCCAAGAGCCTCAGATTCTGGGGCAGTCTGAAGGCAGAGACTTCATAGTTTCATAAATATCTACTCCTTTAAGTTCCTGTGTCAATGGATTCTTGTTCTGACCTTCTTTCACAAAGTTTTCTAGTTTATTGTTTGAGGCTGATAATACCTCAAATATGTCAAGTGTTGCTTTGCCTCCTCCAGTTGTTACATCCTTTTCTTTAGCTTTCTAAGGAAACTCACCTCAACTATCTTTATTTCTTTCTTGTTTTTTTCTTTTTTAAAGGGCTTTGAATTCTCTAGTACCAGTAGTTGTTTGGTTTTTTTATCAGCTTGAAGAAGGTTTAGTCATGAGCTATGTGTGCTGACAGTTTGCTAAGTGCAGGCAACTTAGCCTGCACTATTCCTGCTCATTCTGTGGGTTATGGGTTCAGCAGAAGCACTGAAGCAACCACAGTGGAAGCTGTATTGGTAAAGCTAACACATGCTGAAAGTCAGCTGCTCATCTGCAAGGGTGGCCTATTGCTGGCTCTGCATCCTGAAGTGAATGGTCCTCCCAGGACCTACTGAATTCCTCTCTTAGCCAGAACTTCAGGAGTGTATTAAGTGTAGGATTCTTTCTGCATTTTACAGATGTTGAGAGACTGCTGAGAAAAATCAAGGGAAGAAAATGAAATATTAATCAAGAATGTCTTCTACTTCCCAGTTTACTCCTTCCAGTCCCTAACCAGCTGTGAAAATAAGACTGCATCTTTGGCAGATATATGTACATTCACTCCACCATTTATATGACATCAGGACTTCTAACTAATCTGCAGGCAATTGATAAAAGGATTTTCCAAGCCACAAGGACTGGTTAGAGCATCTTGAGCCTCAAGGGACCACAGGGATTATCCTTAATGCATTCTGTTTTGTGCAGAGGAGGCACAAATGGACACTTGCAATACGTACACATTGGTGGGATATGTTCAGAGTCTTGGAACTTCCCATTCTCCATTTGCAATGTTAATGTTGTGCTTATTGCAACCAAAAAAATACAGCAGGAAAAAACCCCAAACCAAACATCTCTTCTCATGTTTATATTTATACTATTTAGTCTTTGGTCAAAAACTTAATGGGGTGATTTTTCAAATACCAGAACATAAGAATACCCACACAAATGTGTAGGTATGCTGAAGCATATGCAAAACAGAACTTTTTTTTTTTTTTTTAAGCTTACACCAGAATTCTTAAAGTCTATGTCCTGCAGGATGAAACCAACTTTCCTCTGGACAGTCTAGCACAAACTCAGCATTTAGGTCTCATTAAAGCCCCAGTCTGAGAGGTTAAATAGCATTAAATGTTGCAGGAGCCTCATGCCACATCTCTGCAAGGGGAGTGGGTAGAGTTCATTCACTGTGAAGTAATGCTTGTGTTAATAGTTAGAGGTAGGATGACCAGGAATCCATGCCTGGAAAACCTGTGATCTTGATGATTTCAGTGCCCTCTCAGGCATCCTGTGAAAAATCTCACATGACAGCTTTGAAGGTGGCTGGATCCCTTGCCAGTCAGCTGCTCCCTTTAGAAAATTCTTCTCCAGATATTCTCTGGGTGGCAGAAATCCCCATCAAAACACCCATCAGAAGGGAAAGAGCAGTAGCACTGTGTAAACAGCCTGGGGAGTACCCTCGTTTCAGATGAGCCTGTGAAAAACACTGCTAGATCAGTAACATCAACTCATTAAAATGTTGGAGCACTGGAGCTCATCTTGAGCTGCTCAGTTCATTTCTGGGGTAGGGTTTGAAGCCTAGACTGCCTAGACTGCACCCCAGGCTCCCGGGGGAAGCTTGTCCCCAGTGCTTAGGGGAATGAGCTGGAAGGCACGTCCATGGGGCAGAAACACCTACAGAGTGACATCCTTTGGGATCAATCAGTCAGGAATATATCAATAAACAAATCTTTGTGCAAGGGACGCTACCTTTATGAAAGGCATCTGGTCTGCAGCTTAGGCTAAAGTGCTGTGGAGGCGAGGACAGCACCTCTCCATGTGCCCCACAGGGCTCGTGGATAACTTTGGAAAATGCCTGCTTCTGGGCAAGGCCATGCCCACCAGCAGCAGTGCCCTCCTTGCTTTAAGCACACAGATGCTGCAAGATCAATGTCCCCTGGGGAATGTGACTTTTCAGAGATGTTTCTGAGGCCATGCTTGAAGTATGTAGTGTTGGTAAGCAGCCCGTGAGGCAGCTCTGTGAGCAAGAGGTCGGCAAGTGAGGGACTTCTCTCTGCTGATATAAGACTGTGTCTGAGGACATATTTGAGATAGAAGTGGCCTGAGTGTAGCACAAAGTCCCTCTCAGTATCCTCTTCCCTAAGGCTTGCAATGTGCAGCTCTGGAGGAGCCTCCCACCTTACGGTCAGCATGTTCCAAACAGTAATTTCAGGCTGCCTGGCCGAGCAGGATTTGAAATGATATCAGGATATGATTAATAAATTTCCATGTGCTTGCAGGAAGGGCAAGGAGACCAGTGCTGGGAGCAGCTGTGGGAGATTGCTGAAAGCATGAGGTGACATCCATCATGGCTATGGTTGAGTGCCCCTCCAGGCAGCAGAGTGGCACTTGAAAAAGTCTGACTGGATCTTACCCCACAGCTCCCACTTCCTGGGTGGACTCTCCTTTTCTGGGCAGATGGGCGCTGCCATCCTGTGCTCATCAGCCTGAGTGCCATTACCTCTCAGTCAGGGGAGGTGACAAATCTCTTGGTGGCAGGAGGCAGCCCCAGTGTGCTGAGGTCTCTGTGATGGCTGTGGAGGAAGAGGTGCTGGCTGGTTTCACCTTTGTTTCAGTTGCTGGACAAGAAGGACATTCAGCCTCCACCCTCCTGGGGCCTCCTGGATGAGTGAAATCACCCCAGCTTGCTGAGGCAGGGGCACCCCAGACCTGTGTGAGGGAGTGAAGAGAAAAGCACTGTCCACAGGTACACGTGGCAGATTTTCTTTTGTTGCTGCTTATTATGGGAAGTCAGGAAGTGGACTGTTCTCAGGGTATTTTTGACCATGCAGCACTCACTCAGCAGTAATCTAATCCCCACAGAGGCAGGGGGATCCTATATACTGAGGTGCAGAGGGTAATGCCTGCTGCCATTCTTTGTGTCAGCCTTTTTAACTCACTCAGCAGCTTGCCACAGACAGAAAAAGCAAGCATAAAAAGCCATGTCAATGGATGTGTAAAATGGAATAAAAATGGGGAAAGGTAAATTGTGTTTCTGAAACTTAGTGACGTGTCAGATATTGATCAAGATAACTTTAGTCTTTCACAGTGCTAGACAGTTTAATTTCCCTGCTTATATATTAGCAAAATTTTTCTGTGTATAATGTCTCTTTTATTTTGGAAGAATAGCAATGCATTAAAAAAAAGCCCTCATTCTCAATTTAATGAAAACACATCTCACCGGGGTTTTATATATTTCATAGTTGATTAAAAAAACCCTTCTCTCCCAGGAACAAAGATTTCCCATCTTATAGAAAGGCAACATCAGTTTTTCCTTGTTTGCAAAGCTCATTTTTTGCTATACTTGGATATTAACACCTCTGACACTGACAGATATCAAAGGCAATGCTCTGGCACTGAACTGGCAGGTCAGTGGTTGAGCTCATGACTGGGCTGCAAAGTACTTCTGACTTCAGGTTTCAGTTTCCCAGGGGAGGCCCATGCCAGGGTATTCCCTCTTTCCTCAGAGGTGTAGGGAACAGCATCAGGAGTGTGCCTGGCTGTGTCAGGTGTCCAGCTTCGGTGTATTTCCTGGTACCACAGGGAAGCAGTGTCACAGTTAAAACATATGGATATCTGGGTGTGCTTGTAGTGAGATATCATAGAATATCTTGATCTGGAAGGGACCTACAAGGGTCGTTGAATTCCTACTGCTGGCCCTGCACAGGACAGCCCCAGGAGTCACACCCTGTGACTGACGGCATTGTCCAAACACTTTTTGAAATCTGGCAGGCTTGTTGTCATGAAAAACCCACTCTAATGTTCAACTTAAACCTCTCCCGACACAGCTTCCTGCAATTCCCTCACGTATGTTAAAGACTCTGTGCAGCCCTTTCTTAAAGAAATATGTGTGTGTGTGTGTGTGTGTGTGTGGAGTCCATATACACACTTATGGACATATGTATTTCAACCTGATCTTGGTTTCTCTTAGGTGTATGAACAGTCACTGAACGGGACAGTGGGGCTATTCCATGTGGGTTATACATCTAAACCACACTGAGATAAGGAAAGGTGTTATTCCCAACACTTTCAGGATCCTTCTGTACAGTAAAGTCAAAAGATTTTAGAAGAAGTTGCTGAGGGAGGCTGGGAAGCTCTAGGATGCAAGAATAGTTACTTGGGAATAGTTGCACCCTGTGATAGAAATAAACAGTTACAGGCTCTTTTAAAATAAGAAATAACCTTAAGTGTGAAGACCCCCTCAAAGCATCCACAGTTTATTAAACAGCTGTTTTCCAGGCTGTATTTAACTAAAGAAGGAACTACTTGCATCACATCCACACAGATCCAAAGGAGCTCACATCTGGGAGCCAAGGTCAAACATAAGCTCATAGGCACACTCATAACTTGAACATGCCAGGCATTATGTGATGGTTATAGCTACCCATGCTAGAGTCATGGGCTACATGTGTGCCACTGTGACCTTTGTCAAATTAGAACTTAGGGTGCTGTCTTAGTGAAATAAAATAGTGGAATTGGGGGGGCTTAGTTTGTATAGTCAGCTTTATTCTAACGGGACTGTGTTTCCATTCCAGCACAGATGTGTCCCACTGCCCAGGAGGCTTTCAATCAGAGGTGCTACAGCATGTGTATATTAAAGTCTGTAATGGAAAGGATTCAGAGCTTTCCTCCTTGCCTGTGTCTGAAGGAGGAAATCCCTGTCTGGATGTGACAGCTGCATGGGATAAAAGGACACTTGGCTGTGGCAAGCTCACTATGCTGAGTGCTTTACAGGCAGACAGACATGGTCACTATTGAGGAAATCTAAACACTGTGTGATCCAATAAGAAGTCATTGACAGTAGAAAGTGAAAATGAATAATGCAGTTGCTGAGGTTCCAATTCAGCAGGCTTGGGAGGGCCCAGAGTCTCTGGTCAGCTGAGGCCAGGTTGCATTGTAGGTACAATAAGTAGTGCCCTTTCAGGTTTTTCTAAATTACATTTTGACAAGTTTTAGTCATGGCTTTCGATCAGGAAACTACAGTTCTCTTTCCATAGAGAACCAGTAATCCTGGTGCCTGGAGTCTCAAGCCACCTGGGTGAGGTGGTATGACTGGTGCAGCAGCCGAGCAGAAAAGGCAGCCTGACTTAGTCACTGTCCTCATGCACTAGAAATGCCACAAATGACATGGCAAATGACACAGCACCTGGTCAGAGGTCAAAATGCAGGCCTTTAAAGCAGGGAGAGGGTTAACATTAGAAAAGATGCTGTTCCTGTGAGTCTTTGCTCATGTGAAACTGTGCCAGTGGACTTTTCTAGCCAAGAAATGAGGACAGTATTCCAGGAACACAGCAGAGTAAGAGGGAGAATGGGAAAGAAATGAACAAGTGAGGTGACTTCTCAAAATCTCTATTGTTTTCAATGTACAATGCAAATGTGCTGTATCAGTGTACTGAATCTGGCTGGCAAAGGGGCTGCAGCACTCCTGCACAGGAAAGCCCTCAAACCACAGGCTTCATTCCTGGTGTGTGAATACCCTGTTGATTGATTTAAATGAGGCAGCTGCAGGACTCATGGTAGGGTGGGAGCCAGCACAGAACAGTGAATGGAAATGAGAATGTGGCTTGTCTTCTTCTTCACTTCTGTTCCTCTTCCCACTGCTTCCCACCACACAGTGCCACTGTTTCCTTG
Organism: Prinia subflava; assembly: GCF_021018805.1. Classification (NCBI taxonomy): domain Eukaryota; kingdom Metazoa; phylum Chordata; class Aves; order Passeriformes; family Cisticolidae; genus Prinia; species Prinia subflava. Next base: position 69,910,672 of record NC_086249.1, on the reverse strand, counting down.
CCCTTGGGTGCTGGTCAGCCACAGTGGTACACACAGACACTGTCCAGGAGACCCCTCTCCTGTGGGGATAGGCTTACCAAGCTCAGTGATGTCACAGCCAGTGAGTGCCAGGGCCACCTGAAGCCTGGGAGGTAGCTGGGGAGGCAGGCACAGCCGTGGGGAGCAAAACTTCCTGCTTGCAGTAGTGGAAGCACCAAGGGCATCCACTTTTTGATGTGGAGTTGGGTGAATAGATGGGTGCTGCTTTGCCAAGCTCCCCAAGACCTGGATTGCTGATGGCTCTGTGTTGTGGAAAAACCCTTGAGCTGGTGGGAATGATCCCAGGTACCCATTCAGGCTCACAGACCCTCCTGATACACAGAGAGATGAGTAGGTCAGGCCTAGGATCGAGTGATTGGAAATTTGATACTTGACTTAAGAGGGTCTCATGGTTCATTTGAAACTAAGCCTGAGCTAATTAGTCCCTGCAGATTAGTTCAGAAATAACTTGTCTGGCTCTGGATGTCATGGTAGAAAAGGATGAAGAAAGCTCATCTCTCCCATTCTATGCTTTCACCTGGCACACGCAGTGAGGTTCTCCCTGCACCTGCTGGGCACTTTTTGGTTTAATCTCAAGTACTCAGCCCAGCCAGCTCTGGCAGCAAGGGCAGAGCCTGCAGGGTCACCACCTCTTCCTTCCTGTCCCTGGGGCAGACACAAAGTGAAACTTTGCTTCACTCCTGTCCCACCTTTCAGCGATGCTTTAGAGCCCTAAGTATAGGAAAGGGATGTTTCCAGAGACAAGGAACGCCAGGCATTTCAATGTTTCTGATAAATTGATACTCATAATGGAAAAAAATAATACCACATTTGTATCCAGAGATCAGAGCCATGGAAGAAGTACACAAGCCCCTTATTAAACAACTATCAGCCCAATGCTATAATTTGTATTATATATATTATATATCCTTATTTCCTTCTTACACTTAACAGCTACTTTCTGATTTTTCCTCCTCTGGATGAGGCGGGCTGTTGCTCTCTTGCTATCTTTATGATTTTTCACTTGGCTTCTGCAATGAAATAAAAAACCAGTCCTCACTTTAAAAATATGTGGTCATGTTTCTTAAACGAAACAGTGTGATGCTGAGAGTACCAAGACTGTAACTCAAGTTGCTGATCACAAACTGCCAAAGTGATTTTTCTTTCAGGATATTGCCTTTCACTGAAACTGAAGATTGACTTACAATTTGTTGGACCATACATATCTGTTGGACCATGGATATCTGTTCCGTTTAGGAAGAGTGATTAGCAAACACTGGCAAGGCATTCTCCTGAGGGATACGGCACTATTACTCACTGCTGAATTTAAATGAAAAGATAAATATTACACGCCACAAGCCTAGCTGCATGCAGGTTTTGCTTCTGTTGTTTATTACACATTTCTAAAGTAGCAGATAAGAATTCTGGTGTTTTCAGAGCTGTATTTAAGAACCAACAAATCAAAGATCCTTATTAAAGGAGTTTCTTCTATTCAGAGCAGCATAGCCAGACGTTAATCTAGAAGTGCAGGAGAAAACACTTTTAAACACTGCAAGATAAGAAGTGCTTTTGTAAAAATTGTCCTCTCCAGCTGACAACTGAGGCTATATATGTTTTGTCATAAAAATATTAATTTAAAAAATTGAAAGTGTTATTCTTTTAAAGGGATTTTATACTGCTTTGGCTATTGCTGTCCTGGTCTTAGGAAGCAGCTGACTTTAAGGAGCTGTGATACAAGGCTCAAGATAGTCATGCCTGCAGCACTGCACTTAGGAAGATGCGTTTTGTCACCAAGAACTAAGGCAATGACTATCTGGTCCTGAATTCTCCCATAAGTCAACCAGCAGAGAAATGTTTTTCTAGTCAGACCACACACAAACCAGGGACATGGCTTCCTGCAGAAGGGTGGCCACTGTAAGAGGATGCTCTTAGACAAGTCTTCCTGCTTGTACAGGTGTGTTAGACCTCATGAAACCTGTTAGGTTTTAGAAAAGAGCCTATATAAATTTGGTGTTCAAAAGAAGGGCTTAAAATTATGGAACAGCTTGAATGTGCATGGGGAAGCTGAAAAGAGTTGGTAGAGGCAACCTTATCCTCATTAGCAACATCTTAAATCACTGCATGAATGTCCTTTCTCATGTTTCCTGCACAGATGCTGGAGATAATTCTGAGTCTATAAAACTTTGCTGGATATAGCTCTGTTTGCAGGCTCTCATTCCAGTTTTGAGGAGTAAGTACATTCTTGTCCGGTCTTCATAGTGATATAGTTTGGAAAAAACAACATGCCAAAGCAGTTCTCTTCCATGTGGTTCTCCTTCAGCATAGATGGCCGCAATATCTGTGCCCACCAAGTGAGTCACACACTCACACCTTTCAGTTTACAAATGTATTGAAATGTCGTGGGGGTGGGAGTAGGGTGTCTGCCTACCTATGCTATTTTTTCTCTTTAAATGAGCATTTGCCCTTTAATCTTGCTAAGAAGCACAGTTTAACTCAAAGGGCACTCAACTGTGGAACTTGTTGGCTCATAAGGCGTTGGAGCAACTTCTTGCCATGTAAGTCTCAGTCTAGTGAGGTACCAAGGATATGGAAAAGTGTCAAGTAATGCCACCTCATGCTTAAACACAGTTGTGGTTGTCATTCAGCAATGTGCTTGCATATATTTTTCAATTTAATCTTATTGGGTTTAATGGGATTTGGAGTGTCCCCAGTGTTTGTGCTACAGCTGTGCAATCATCTAACTTGGAGCTTCAACCAGAGGCTGCAAAAAAGCAAACTGTGTAAACCTGCTGTCACCCTTGCACCCAGCACCTGTGACACTCTGCTCCTCACAGGCCTCAGTAAAATAAAGACCGCACCTCTTGGCTGGTCTTGAAAAGCAGGTTAATCAAACGTCTGCCAGGAATGGCTCAGGTATACTTTATCCTGCCTTGGACTGGAAGAATGGCCTTCCACAAGCAATTGCAACCCAATTTTCTGAAATTTCTAGGAAATTATACCACCTGATGGTTAGACTATTAGATGGATGACAACCACAGCTATTAGCCAGTAGCCAAAATTAAAAAAAAATCTTAATTTTTCAGATTTTTCTGTAGCTGTTAAACCTTTCTAATTTTGCTTTGGTATCACTTCCAAGAGGAGAAGACTGAGGGAAAGAGAATGTTTTCCTGTTGCAAAGAGAATGCTTTTCAGCTTACTGATTAGAGGACATACTTTCCATCCCATTTTACCTGTCACTTCTCTCAACTGTTGACACAGACAGAAAAAAAATCTAGATCATGATAGGCAATCATAAGCCTCTTGGGCAGCCAAGTTCAAAATGCCAATCTTGTAGACTACCACTGTAAGCTGTTGCTTGTCTCTGGCTAAATCTGCCCTGTAGCTCTGTTTCTGTGGTAAAATTTCCATCTCATCACATGCTGGCCATAGATGCAATTAGTCAAATCCAAATGTTTTTGTCTGAGCACAAAAAAAAAATCCTCTGGTGAATTTCCCAGAGACTCTTTCCCACCTCTTTCACCTTGTGAGGGAAAGACTTAATTTTAAGGCTACTTCTTGCCACCTGTCATACTTTGCTTCTGAATCCCTAGGTGAATGTATTTGTGGCATCCTTGTCTGGGTGACATGGGATTCTCAAGCCTCTTTCACATCAGGGGTGCAGTTACAGCAAGAGGGACTGTTAAAAACTCTCTTAAAAATAACCAGCACCCTGTAAGCTGGATTGCCATTTGGGGAGGTAAGAGAAGAATGAAATAGAGAGAGTTGCACCCGTAAATCACCTAGTTGTCACTTTCAGTTCCCAAAACTTGTTATTTTTCCAGTGAGAGCTTTATTTTGGGGAGTCAGGCTTGTATCTTATCTTAAAATTTAGTATCTTGGCTCCTTCTTTAATCAGCAGAGATCTGTTTGATGAAGTCAAGGGAGCCTGGAGGAGGAATCAGGTGCCCTACCAGCACAGATGGGCTTCAGCTCTTTAATGTTGGCTCTTCCTGCCATTTGATACTCCAGGACAGATGAGACATCTGCACAGGGGTGGCAGACGTGATGCAAGATGCCAAAAGCCCATGTTCTTTTTGGTGAAGAAACTGGATGCCAACTGGGATACTCCACAACACCTAACATAGCATTAGACACTTGCTTTTAGGCTACTGAATCCTAGGTTTAGAGAGATTAATTATTTCTAGATTCTATAATTATACAGAATAGATCTCCATGGACTGGAGTGAACTGAACTTCCACATTGATGCCTGAGTTTAGATGTTCTCACTCTGAGTTTAGAGTCTCTTCTCACAGCAGGATTAAATGGTCTAAATATGGGTGTCTAGAACAAGTGAGTCTTTCATCAGTAAATTTGCAGATGACACTAAGCTGAGAGCATCTGTTGAAAGGTATGAGGGCTCTGCAGAGAGACCTGGAATGGCTGGATGGATGGGCAGAGTCCAATAGGATGAAGTTTAATAAGTTCAAGTGCTGAGTCCTGCATTTTGGCCACAGTAACCCCCTGCAGCATTATAGGCTGGGAACGGTGTGGCTGGACAGTGCCCAGGCAGAAAGGGACCTGGGGGTGCTGTGACAGCAGCTGGACATGAGCCAGCAGAGTGCCCTGGTGGCCAAGAAGGCCAAGGGCATCCTGGCATATATCAGGAACAGTGTGTCCAGCAGGAGCAAGGAGGTCATTCTTCCCCTGTACCTGGCACTGCTGAGGCCACACCTTGAGTGCTGTGTCCAGTTCTGGCCCCTCAGTTCAGGAAGGACATTGAGTGCTGTGTCCAGCTCTGGCCCCTCAGTTCAGGAAGGACATTGAAACACTTGAGTGCGTCCAGAGGAGGCAACGAGGCTGGAGAGGGGCTTGGAGCACAAACCCTGTGAGGAACGACTGAGGGAGCTGGGGGTGTTTAGCCTGGAGAAAAGGAGGCTCAAAGGTGACTTTATCACTCTCTACAACCTCCTGAAAGGTGGCTGTAGCCAGGTGGGGTTGGTCTCTTTCTCCAGGCAGCAACTGACAGAACAAGAGAACACAAGCTGTGCCAAGGGAAATATAGGTTGGATATTAGGAAAAAGTTTTTTATGGAAAGAATCATAAAGTACTGGAATGGTCTGCCTGGGGAGGTGGTGGAGTCACCATCCCTGGATGTGTTTAAAGAAACACTAGATGTGGCACTTGGTGCCATGGTCTAGTTGAGGTGTTAGGGCATGGGTTGGACTCGATGACCTTGGAGTTTTCTTCCAACCTAGTGATTCTGTGATTCTGTGAATTCTGTGAAATGAAACCTCCCTGCCAAGATGATGAAAGATTTCCATTGTCAGTTTGACACAAGCACATGAGTGATACAGGAGAGCAAAGATGACACCCAAGCTTAAAAAGGTTTAGGCAAACTTGTTATCTGAGAGCACATTTCTGTGCTCTCACATTGTCCTCTGCCTGTGGGACATTGCAAAATCCGGTCAGTGAGGACTGAAAAACCCCATCACAAGTGCCTTTGCAATTGATACTTCTGCAAGTGCATGGCAGGAGAACCAACAGCTGAGAGAGAATCACATCCATCAGCAATAGGCAGGCACCCCAGGCTGCTCACTGCCTCCTCAAACATGTGCAGGGGGAAGCCACTCCATCAGTGGAGAAGTTTTACTGTTTAGCTTACATGGCACTACCACTTATAATGTTCTTTAGAAGAGCTGCACTGCTGAAGTGATAATTAAAACCAAAGTAAGACTATTATTCTTCTAACTGAATTTCATAACGCATGGATAACTGCCTAGGAAAGCATTTACTGCATAACATCCCTAATAGCTATTTCCATTTGAAACAGCTGAAGAGAAGAACTTGCAATCTTAGCAGTCCATTTCAGTGTTTGACCAGAAAGAGAAACAATATAAAAATATTCACACAACAGCATACTTGTTGTAGAGATAAGTGATTAATAATTTCCCCACAGAGAGGCTTCATAGAGAGCATGACACTAGGGCAGGTCACAAACACTCAGACATGTGTGAGCATCACTCCCTACCACTCAAGGACACAGGAGCAGAAAGGCAGAGCACCTGCCAGTGGCAGCAAGCATGCAGGCAGGAAGGCTGGAGCTCTGGGATGGAGGAGAGGATGAGCAAGCAACAGAAAAATGGGTTTGGAACACCAGATGTAACTGTCCAGGATTGCTACTGCCGCAGCACTGGATTAGCGTCTGCTCTGTGGCACGATATTGTTACTCATGGCATACATTTCACTTGAAGATAATTTCCCACCCTGCACAGCTACCCCTCCTCTGAGCTTCTGCCTGTGCTGCACTGCTGCAATTGCAGTCCTTAAAGAGCTTTTAGAACAATTGTGGTTTTGAAACTGTCAGGAAAATGGAGGCCTGGAGCCACATCCTGGGAGGGGAGGAGGCAAACAAAGTATTTGTGGGACCCATCACTGGCGTGAAATGCATAAAGTAACTCCTCATCTTTTTGGTGGTGCTGGCAGGGAATCATTTTAACCTTGATGTAATAGCTATCCCAAAATATCTTTTCTGAATAGCCTTACAAAAGCTGCCAGGCAAATCTTTCATAGCTTTAAGCATCACTGGTACTTTCCAGATAACGTAATTCTGCTTTGTCCGGGCCATTCCTAACATACTGCAGGCAGACTGCATGGCTGCAGAGGCAGCGGCACAACAAAAGATTTTCCAAGGCTGACTTCCTCCCTGGCACCTCTCACCTTCACAGAACACACCGGGAAAGTAGGGGAAGCTGAGGAAATAAGCTAAGATTCAGCTGTCCCTCTGATAAAATAAAAAAAGCCAAGTCTCTCCCTTCAAACAGTCAAACTTTGATTTATGTCTCTGATTTGCACTTCTGTGGACTAAAACCAGGAACTCATTTTGATGTCCTAAAGAAATCATGATGTACATTGCCAGCAGTTCCCTCTTTAGTGAGCTAGTAAGAACTTAATGATCACTTCTGACTGAAGATGTTTGTTAAACATCCATATTGCAATCCTTTTAAACTTCTACAGAGCCAAATCAGCATCCTATTCCTACCCATGAGATGGACAGCACAGCACATCTGTGAAGCAGCTGCACAGCAAGATACAGCAGAGAAGGCTACACTGAATTTATAGCCCATTTACAGCTCCAGCCAGCAGTTAAAAAGATGTGATTATAGACACTGGAGCTCAACTGATTTTTAAAAAATAAATATTATTAGTGTCTCAGGATTAAATTCTACAGTTCTTGCTTCAACAAACTTGCTGAGCTTTGAGTTGTGGCACTCTGTAGCACAGAGGTGTTGTTAAATCTAAGTGAAACTGGAGGTATCAAAACTATCCCTTTTGCACCCAGACTCATTCTTTAAAAGGAAAAAAGGAGAGACAAGAAAAAAACTTTTTTAAAAGCACAATGCCAAATATACAAAGATAAACTTGAGAAAAAAAAATTTTTTTACAGTCCAAGGCAAAAAAGCCCACTGTCTCCAATGACAGAAATTTACCTTATGGTAGCCATTCTGACATTTCCACTATGGTTTCAGTAATGGCAACAAGAGTCTGAGGACTAATACAGGCACAGAACTGCTTTGATTTGCACAAACAAGAGTTAAGGAAACACGCTTTGTATTTATACTGTGCATCTGTATGGTGAAGCTCATGCAAGTCCAGGTTTGTTAAAAATCACTGGGATTAATGGTGGGCTTGGCAGTGCTGGGTTAACAACTGGACCTCAGAGGTCCTTTCCAGCCTTAATGATTCCAGGATTCTAAGTCAATAGAGATTTTTCCATCTATTTTTTTTAAATACTTCTAATATTAGTCTGCAAAGGCTGATTTCTGAATACTTATTCCTGTTACAAAACAAATTGCTTCATTATAATATTGCTTGAGCTACTCGTTAGTCATTCATTTGAAATGACTTTAAATACACTTTTATTTTCCTTCTAGAGAAACACCACATTTTTCACATGTGGAAGAGAAGCAAGGAGTTTCTTCAGTGGGATACCATTAATCAGAACCTGCATTCTTGTTATTCAGCCATTTAATCAACCCTCACCATGACAAAACCCTGATTGGCTTCAACAGCTTTACCTGAATAAGTACTTGAGGAATTTATTGCTTGGCAAATATTATTACAACAAGGGATCATTATATATCCCACAAAAAAATCTAACCAACCAACCAACAACAACAAAAAACAAACAAACAAAACAACAACAACAAAATAACAACAGCAAGCAAAACACACACACAGAAAAAAACCAAACAGAAAAAAAACCCCAAAACGCAACAAAACAAAAAATCAAACAGCTGAAGAAAAACGAAAAAGGAAGCCAAAGCCTGTAGCCCTGAAGTGTTCATCCTTGACACGGCCAGCTTCAGTTGGTCCCTCGGTTGTGTATATAGTAACCAGCCCCAAACAGATCCAGTAAGGGCAGCCCCTGCTGTTAAACTTCCAGTTCAGCATATTAAGACCATCACAATCTTAGCTCTATAAAAAGCCACATGGAATTAGTTCAAGATCTTTCCTTGCCATTAGGAAAAAATAGCAGATGGCATTGAGTCCTTCCCTAAACAACTGGCTGAGAAATGGTAGAGGGACCACAGGAGGTAAGACAACACCTCATGGAAAGGCAGGGGGGCTCCTCGGTGGAGAGCTTTGAGAGAGTTCAGATGAAAGTTCAGCTTTAGTAACTTCTCTCTGCAGGGAGCAGCAGCTCTCCAAACAGTGGGATGAATAAGCAGATGAGAAAGAGGTGGCACCAAAGGAAAAAAACCTGTCCCTATTTAAGACAGAAGAGAACTGAGGTTAATGACAAAATTCAAACTAAAACAATAAAACAAACAGCTTCAGATTTTGAAAAAATAACTACAGAAGGCTTGAATATATCCTCAAAACTCATTGCTGAGGGAAGCTGAAGTGTGTGACTTTATAATTAAACAGGAGCTAATCAGTATCAAATAAAAAGGAAATTCGTGGATGAGTTATATTGCCTCTGCTGTCAAGATATGGAGCAAAGGATCTGATTTGCCCTTGACTTGCAGTAAAATGCACTTTTCACATCCAGCAGTGCCACAGGTTGTGCCTCTCTGTTTCTTCCCTGCCTTCTCTCTGCAGTTGTACCTCTCCAGCCAATCTCTTCATGCAAATGCATGGCATCTAAATGGTCTTTACCATGATAAGACACTTACAGAAACTAGGCAAAAAAACTCAATAAGGAAATTACTAGTCAAAAAAACCCAACCAACCTGTTAATTCTGGTATTACAATGTGTGGTTAAATAATACTCAAGGGCTCTTCACCTGAAGAAAAGTGAAGGAAGATCCTACTCAGCCCACCAAAAAAATTTAACTCACCTGTCCCCTTGTTTTTCATGCAAGACAGGAAGAGCTCTTGGTTCAGCTGACAACATAGATGTACCCAGAAGGTACAGAACACATCTACCATCACGTGAATAAGGCTCTTTAGGCTAATCTAGAGCAGCCTAAGTTACAGTGGAAGGTTAGATTATGGAAACAAATACTCCGTTTACAGTCCCATTCTTCACCATCTTGGTTTTTGTGATAAGTCCAAGTGATGCAGCAGTGTTTTCCCCAACAGCTTTGCTAATGAGCTGCAGTGCTTGCACTGCCAGAGAAGGGCAGAGCAGGCATTAAATGCGCTACACACAGCTAACAGCAGCCAGGAGCTGGTGACAAGGTGGGCACAGCTTGGTGTCCCTCTTCTCAGCGTAAAATTTTGGAGCATTTCTTCACTCTTTCATGCTCCTGAACATAAAGATCCCCTATGTGTCAGCACAATTTAAAATTATTACTTAGAATCACAGACTGGTTTGGGTTGGAAGGGACACAAAGATCATCTGTTTCCAACCCCACTGCCATGAGCAGGGACACCTTTCCATAGACCACGTTGCTCAGAGCCCCATTGAACACCTCCAGTAGTGGGGTATCCAAACCTTCTCTGGACAACTTGTTCCAGGTTACTTACCTAGCAACACCCAGCTTTGCTCCCTTCTTTGAGAATGTGTGCCATCTCATTGTATGTGCAAATAAGGTTAAGCCTGATGAACATGAAACATTGAATCAACTAAAGAAAAAAAATAAAATTGTTGTCAAGCACTGAAACAGGCTGCCCAGTGAAGTGGTTGAGTCACCATCCCTCAGCCAGGCATCTACCTAGAAGAATGGATTTCTTATTCTAAAAATAATGAAAACAGTGTGTTTGGTTTGAGATTCATATTCAGTGTTATCCTACACCTTTCACTGCCCTTATTCAGGAAGGCAACCAGAATTAACTTTGGGTATTAGTGACCTTAAGCTGAGAATTCATTCCACAGCCATAATGAATTGGAAAAAAAAAATGCCAAACACTGAAGATCATACTTTGGGTAGGAAGGGATCTTTAAAGGTCATCTCGTGCAATCCCTCCTGCAATGAGCAGGGACATCTTGAACTAGATCAGGTTGCTCAGAGTTCCGTCCAACCCGACCTTGAATGTTTCCATGGATGGAGGTCAGTCCATCCCCCAACATGTATTGGCACCAGGGGTTACCCCGACCCAGGTGCAGCATGTTTCCCTTAGACTTGTTGAATCTCAGGAGATTCCCATGGGCCCATGTCTCAAGCTTGTCCATGTCCCTCTGGATGGCATCACATCCCTCAGATGTGTCAGCTACACCACTGTGCTTGGTGACATCTCCAAATTTGCTGAGGGTGCTCTCTATCGCTTTGTCTATGTCATTATTGAATAACATTGGTCCTAACATGGACCTCTGAAGGACTCCACTTGTCCATCTGGACATTGAACCATTGACCATTACCCTCTGGATGTGACTATCCAACCAATTCCTTAGCCACAGAAGAGTTTACCCATCAAATCCATCTCTCTCCAATTCAGAAAAGATTGTTGTTGGGGATCCTGTCAGAGACTTTACCACAGTCCAGATAAATGACATCTGTAGCTCTTCCCTTTTCCACTGATGTAGTCACTCCATCATAGAAGGCCACTGGATTGGTCAGGCAGGACTTGCCTTTGGTGAAGGTGTGCTGGCTGTCTCAGATCACCTCCCTGTCTTCCATGTGCTTTAGCAGAGCTTCTAGGAAAATCTGCTCCATGATTCTCCCAGGCACAGAGGTGAGGCTGAGAGGCCGGTAGTTCCCAGGGTCCTCCTTTCTCCCGTTTTTAAAGATGGGCGCTATACTTCCCTTTTTCCAGTCACCCGAACTCCACCTGACTTTTCAAGTATCATGGGGAGTGGCTTGGCAACTTCATCAGCCAATTCCATCAGGACTCTGGGATGCATCTCCAGGGATCCCATAGAGTCATGCACAACCAGATTCCTCTCATGGTCATGAACCTGATCTTCGCTAACAGTGGGAAGCATGTTGCTCCCTAGTTCCTGTCTGGTGGTCCACTCACTCGAGAGGTGTGGGAAGAGAGGCTGCCAGTGAAGACTGAGGCAGAAACGTCAAGTAGCCCAGCCTTCTCTTCAGCTGTTGTTACCAGTGTGTCAGCCTTGTTTGTCATGAGTGGTACAGTTTCTTTGACCTTCCTTTTCTGGCTGGGGCCCTTCTCGTTCTTCGCACCCCTTACAAAGCTTTGCCTCAACCTTCCTCACCTCATCCCTATACAGCCAGATGGTATCCCTGTACTCTTCCCAGGACACCTGCCCTTGCTTCCACTGCCCATGTGTTTCCTTCTTGCCCTTTAGTTTAACCAGCATGTCCTAACTCAGCTACACCAGTCTATTGCATCTTTTGCCCGTTTTCTTGCTCTCTCTTTTCCAAGAGATTGGGAAGCTCAATCTCTTGCACTCTGTGGAAGGTGTCCCTAAAGATCTACCAGGTCTGTACTGCTTCCTTGTCCCTGAGGGCACTTTCACAGTGGGTCCTATTTACTAACTCCTTGAAGAGCTGAAAGCTGGCTTTCCTGAAGTTTGCTTTCCTAAATTAGAGGGGCTAACTTTACTGCTGACCTGACCCATATCTCTCAGGACTGCAAACTCCACCAGCATGTGAAAGACGTGAGATGATTAATTCATGTTCTTATGGTAAATTGGAAAATTATAAAGCTGTATAAATTTATATCAGGTAAAAGTCTATGTTTTAGGAGGTTTCTCCATTCAGAAGGGAACAAAAGACTTTGCAGCTTTCTCAAGTATTGGGAGGGGACCTGTTGAGATGAGCCGGTATCAGCAACTCACACCTCGGGAGCCACCTTCACAGACCGTCAAGCAATATCACCCATATCTCGAACATTCATCAACTATAAGGATCCATAGAAACTGAACATTAACACATGGACTTGGGAGGGGAGCTCTTTTCAATCCGACCGGAGATGGATTTGGGTTTGAATAGCAACCAAGAAACAAAGGGAAATATGGGGAAATATTGCCAGAGGCAGAATAAAGAGTATAAAAACCAAGCCTCGAACATGGCAAATTTGTGAACCCAGCTAGAGACACACGCGGCCAGGGTCCGTGTCTCTGGGTCACCCTTGGCTCATTTTTCCCGGGAGAAATTCTGTCAAGTAAGTGTCGCTGTTTGTGGGGTTTCGTATTGTTTTGTTTTTTATTACTTAAAATTCTGTAATTTGATTCCAAATTTTGTGATTTGAATTTTAATAAACCAAATTATTGAATTTGGCAATAAATTGTCCTGGCATTTATAACAAGCACATGATCACTGCAGCCAAGACTGCCTCCAGTGCTATCCTGCCATCGCAGGATAGCCTGCTTGTGTGGGTGACCACCAGGTCTAATACCACATCCCCTCTGGTAGGGCTGGCTATTACATGGCTCAGGAAGTTATCCTGCATGCATTCCAGGAGTCTCCCGGATTGCCTACAGCCACCATGCAGCTTTCCCAGCAGATTTCAGGGTGGCTCAAGTCTCTCTGCAGGACGAGAGCCTGCGAGCACGATACCTCCTGTAGCTGGAGCAAGAAGGCTTCATCAATAGGTTCCTCTTGATCCGGGGCCTGTAAGGCACCAACACAAGTTTCTCTTTGCTGCCTTGGTCTCTGGTTCTTGTCCCAGGCTTTTGACCTGCTCATCTCTACTCTTAAGAGAAAACTCTCCACGCTCAATCCAGCTCTTGGTGTTGAGGGCAGCCCCACCACCTCTCCTTTCTCCCCTGTCCCTGCTAAACAGCCTGTAGCCACCAACAGTAGCACGCCAGTCATGGGATTCATCCCACCAGGTTCCAGTAGTGGCAGCTAGGTCACAGATTTCCAGCAGCACAGTGGCTTCCAACTCCTCCCCTCTGTTTCCCATGCTGCCCGCTTTGGTGTAGAGGCACCTCAGCTGAGCTGTTGGCCATGTCATCTTCCTAGAGAAACATCCCTTAATTCCTGTGAGATATTTCACTGGTGTTTCCCTGTCAGGGATTCACCTGGAACCTGGAACAAATTCACCATGCAGCTGTTTGTACTTCAGCAGACCATGCCAAGACCATGCTGTAGACATTTAGCTGGCTGCTGACAGATGTCTCCAGCAATAAGAATGAGGAGAATCTGCTCTAGAAGTGTGACTCTGCCATTTTTCATCAGCCATTCACCAGGTCACCCAGGCCCTCCAGCAAATCCTGCAGGAGCTCCAAGACCATGAATGTTTAAATCAAAGATTTGAGGCACACACTGAAAATATGAGATAATATCGTTGCTGAATTGCTGTAGTGGATAAAACAATGTTCCCTTTTCAGTTTTTGGTTGGTTGGTTAGTTGGCTGGTTAGATTTTTTCCATTTCCTTATAAAAATGCAACAATCCCTTTGTGGTTTTGATTAGTGATGTGGTATATAGCTATGGTATATAGCTGTCTTTGGCTCCATGAAGATCTCTTTCCTAGGTGCTATTGAGTTAGAGACTGAGTATTATGTGGTACTTGTCAGCACTGAATTTCATTTATCATATTATCACCTCTCATAACATGCCAGAGATCCTTCTGGAACTCTGCAGCTTATTTTTCTTTTCACTGTCTTGAATAAGTCTATGTTACTGCCACCCCATTATTTTCCACTACCTTTTAGGAATACACTCAGCAGCACAGGTCCTTCTGGGTCATTGAAAACCTGACCATTTATGGCCTCCTTGCTGTTAAATTATTAAAACAAAATATAAAACTCCTTATCCCGAAAAAACTCAATTTCTGTAAGGAACTTTAGTGAGTGACCTATGCAAAGCTTGTGGAAAACCACGTACACCGTAAACTGGAGGACCATTCATGACATGCTTGTAGACACTGCCAAGGAACACACAAAACCTTCTTTACAATGCTTCTTATTTATCACCAGCACTCAGTTTAAACAGCATAAATGTCAGACTTACCCCACTGTTCCCTGTATGCCTCCAAGACTCCCTTAGAAATATAACTCACATTTATACAATTTTCTGTGCTACTTTCAGCTGCAGGCATCACACTTTGGTCTGGAGCTGGTAATAACACTGTGGAGTTCTGAGTAATCACCATCTGATCCTTTTCATCTGTAGTTATCGATTTAACTGACAAGAATATCAATTAACTTTTCTGGTTTAACTCCACTGTCTTCTGGTACAAATCTGGCAGGCTTCTTGCTCCTGATGGGTTTAATGACTGTAACATCTTCATTCCTGTTTATAACAACCTTTTAAAGTTTTGATAGTTTTACATCATTTTTATGCTGTAATTGGTACTATTAACAGCAGAGGAACTTTTCAATTTGTCTTAAAATTGAAACACTGTAATCTATAATCCAATAATAGGAATATAATTTTACTCTGCCTATACACTGAAGAGAATGCTACTGCTGAGTTCAGTGATGCAGTCAGGAAAAGCACTCTTCCCAGCTTTCCTGATAGTTAGCACTGAATGGGAAAAAGACCCACACTACCAGTTAGGTTTCACATTACCAGACTTAACACACCCCCAAATCTATGCAAGCTACACAATTCACATTAAAATTCTAAAAATATTTGAAGTTTGTTCTAGTTCATCACATTTGGCAGCCTGTTGCAATTTGTCTTCTACCAATGATCTGGATGGCAAAATTCCCGTGAGTGTTTAGAGAAACAGAAAAACCAACCAAATAATTCAGAGCTTTGTGGAACTGGATGTTGAATTGATAAATGAAAAATGCCCTTTTACACATAGAACTGAGGTACTGTATTGCCCTCAGCCTGCCCATTCACAGAAGTCTGGAGAAATTTTAATTCCATGGAGCTACCCCTCCAGACAGCAGTAATTTTCAATCTTAAACAAGAAATACTTGGAGATTGAGGGTGGAATCAAAAGTATTTATAGAAATTATATAGTAAATATATGTCAACAAAATACATTTCAGAGTATCAGAGTTGTTTCCTCCATGAGTTATAAACAACAAATTAGGCCATGCCTGCATGATTCATAAATAAGCAGTAACACTGTCCCTACAGTTTCCACCCTTGCTACAAGAGACATATTAGAGTAAGCCAATTACTCAGATTTCACTTAACAAATAAACTGTTTATGTCCAGCATCAGTCCCATTCCAAAGCTTAGGACAGAGCTCGACAGCAGCACCAGATTGAGCTGCATTCACCCCTGGTGACAAATACAATACATATGAGAGCAGGAACATGTCTGCTGAAAGGACCACATCTTTAAAAAAGCCGTGGCAGCCATTCCAACAGCAGCCTATCTTCATTTCCAGTAACAGCTACTCACCTACCTCAGGACCACTCACTTGCACTACTGCTAAAGTCAGACAGGTCTGTGGGATGCAAAGTTTACAATATCAACTTAATACAGTTAATATCTTAATACTAGTTCCCAAGTATAAATTAAAAAGTATCTTTTAACTATCAAATCTCACTATTTCAGAGGAAAGAAGCTGGTGAGCATTTGAACATGGAGTCAAGTGTTTCTCCTCCTTGGTGTGGCTCCTAGAGACATGCAGCAGCCCATGCATGGAACAGCTGCTGTGACACAAAAGGTTCGTATTTTTAACTTAGCCACTCTTCAGGAGACCATTACCTAAATTCAAAAGCTTTTCACCCGAAAATGAAAATGCCTATAAATTGAGTTAAAATCCACATTTCCTCTGCCTCCCCCATTTCTTTTGCCAGCCTTCATCCATCCATTCATTAATTAACCAGGGGTTATTTTCCAGCTTTATGAATTTCAAAGTAGTTTTTAAATTTTTCTGTCCTCTAATGGGATTGAATTTCTTTTGGCAGAATCTTTGCAAAGAAGCAGAAGGGAGGGCAGAGGAGCAGCAGAGGAATAAATGCATATAAACCTCTCCAATTCTTGAAATGTGTAGGGAATACACATCTGGTTCATCTTCAGCATCTATGACATCCATCTGTTTTAAAATAATCAGCTGGAAGTTATTCTGATAAAAGTGGTATTTTCGTGATTTTCATTTGTTTTTCAGTGGATACAATATTTCCTATGGTTATGACCTGCAGTGAAAATGATGGGAAAGTTGTTTTTTCCTTAGGACTGACACTTCCCCATACTGTCTGTGACTCAGGGCAGGGAGGGTACCCAGAGCTTCCCCAGCCAGACACTCCCCAGGGCAAGGAAGAGCTGACCTTTTCCTGCTAGTGGGAGCTTCATGAACTTTTCCCTGCGCTTGGGCTGCTGCCAAGTTGCCACACTCATTATTTATGCGCTAGTTTGCCCACAGTGAGTTGCTTGCTTGGTTCAGCTCCGCTGACGTAAGGCGAACACTGGGAACGCGTCGCCTGCAAAAACAGAACAGGAGTCTGGAGGAGCCGAGAAAGGTTTGTATGCCTGGGACTTCAAAGTCTAAGAGAGTTTTGATTTTGTACTGCACATGTGGAAGACTTAAGTGTAACATGGTAAGTTCTTCAAGCGCTGCCTGGTAATGTTACTCTAAATAACCTGCAATCCGACTGGCTGGAGGGAAAAGTTATTCTTTTCAGGTGCACGCCTGTATAAAAAACCTCTGGAGCATGCATCCACCACAGGACGCTTCCCATGCCCTCTGTCACATCAGGTACCCACACAGCTGCCCAGCTAACCTCGACTGACGTGCCTTTGTGTTCCCTGCTAACTAACAACAGAAATACCTTTCTCTGAATTCTTGTATTTCAGGTCAGCTCTGCGAGCCAACAGAATCCAGCTCTCTGTTCCGTGCGGAGTGACGGTCACTGCTGGCTTGCGGTATCTGGGTGGGCTTACCTTGTAGATTCAAAAATCACATGGATTTGCTACACTGATGTTCCTAACACTGACATTTCCTTTATTTCCTAGCATTTATATTGTTGGTGGGGTTTTTTAAACTTAGTGCATGGTAACATGAGAAAATGGCATGAGCTTTAAGAAACAGATGTTAATGTATGGTACAAGTATGGTTAAGCCTGATCTTGCAAAGAACAGACTGCAATTGCATTTTCCATGTGAGCAAATGAAATTGGCTTTTGCCCAAATATTTCAACTTACACAGGCTACACTGAGCAACTCTGTGCTGAGATGAAATGCATTTCAGCAGAGTTGTGTTTACAGCTGAAGACCCAGTGACACAGCACTGCTCACTAACCTACTTTTTTTTGGCCACGTAACTGGATATTAAAAACTCCTTCTGAGCAATTGATTTCAGCAGTGTAAGAGGCACAAAGTTTATTATTATAGGGGATAAATTGTTACCGTAAGGTTTATTATCATGTTACATTTTGCCCCTAAGTGTTATCTTGTTAATTTTATGTAATACTGTCAAATAGGTATAGTTTTGTGAATTATTCTTTCTTCCTTAAGTTCTGAAGAGATCAAATTATTTTCTAAGTTTTGTTCACAACAGCTAAAGACTATTAATGACGTCAATACTGGTTTAAAAACTCTGAAAGAATTTGGATAATTACTTCCCAACAACACTAATTTGGAAAAAACCCTGGCTGCTAATATTCAGAAAGAGCCAACATTTAAGGGAACAGATTTTGCTAGGAACATTATCAAAACAAAATTCTCTTAGAGATATATAGTTTTTAGTAAAATATTGATCAGAAAAATGTCAAAACAGTGAGAAATGTTATTTTTTATAATTCTAGGAGCACAACAACAACTTGAACACATTACACATAGAGAATGCAATAATGCAAACACCACCTATTTGCAAACAGCTCCTCAATATTCACTTGTGCCTGTAGCCTTCAGGAACAGTTTGTCATTTGAAATGATAAATAAAGCTGTGCATCATTAAGGCCAAGATGCTAATATACTTGAATTCTTGAATTTATAAGACTAAAACTGTCCTGTAGTTTGCAGCTAAAAAGGACTGACTCTTAACTCCTATGAAATATGTCATTGAATAATTATGGCAGTAGAATGAACGTGCATACATATACATATACACACACTTATAAACCCTTTCTGTTTAGCAAGAGCTACACCTCTACAAGATATTGTAATAGCATCCAGAAGCTCCAGCCAAAAACCAGAGCCTAGTGTGTCAGGTGACATACAAACACAGAGTGCATAGTGTTTATCTCCACAAATCACCACCTAGGAGCTCAGGCAGCTTATGGACTTAAGGACCTCGCCAGCAGCAGGGAAACCACTGGTGTGGATTTGAGGCCTCCTGATCATTTTAATGGATTTAGGAAAATCAGCAAGGTTTCTTGATAAATGTTTAAGCAGACTCCCATTTTAGGGGAACTCAAAGGACAAAGTGAGAGAAAGCATAACGATTTTTAATTTAAAAATATAACATGTCTAATTGAGTTAGAGCTCAGTCTAAATAAGTGATAATAGGGTACACATATATATCAGGATCAGAGATACAATTTTATTTGCTGGAAGTACTTAATAGCTACTCAACAAGTTTGTATTTATTAAGCATGTTTCCAAGTTATTTTCTGGAATTCACTGCCACCCACAGCCAACTGAAATTTTGGCCTGTTGTAGTAAGAACTTTTTTAAGCAAGGAAAAAAAATACAGGGGATCGCTTTCCACCCAAACGGACAAATTAGCAGTTTACTCATTAAACAAGCCTTCTGGTTTTATACATAGTAGAGTACTGGACAAGGTAAAATTTTCTCCTGACAGGACTGGCTTTTTCACTTAAATAGCACAAATCATGCTACAAGAGCTCTACAAAAAACCCCACCAAAACCAATACTCACCCCAAAACCCGCAACTATGAGAATGCAGTGCTCTGCAGGTTTTAACATAAAATGTTCAGAAGACTGTATTTTCAACCAAATGTTTTCTGGCTGTAGCCATCACCAATTCTGACAGATTCTTCTCTTTTCACTATGTACCTTCCCAATTGCACAAGTCTGAAAATATTTTTCACAAAAATTTCCTAAAACATTAAAACATGAGCAGATTTTATTCTAGCTTAAGGCATGAAGAAAGGAGACATTGCTCAAATCCAGAAACCTACTTTTGATTAAATGAAAGAAACCACATTACTGCTGGAAGGAGGCACACGGGGACATGTGGAAGATGAACATGGATGCACTCACTCATGTCAGGGAATGCAGTGACTGCACCATTACCTTCAGTCTCTTACCTACCACCATCGTACCTCAAATCACACACCATGGGGGAGAGCCAGATCTTGTTACTAGCCAGATGGAGGCCCCCTGAAAAAAAAAAAAGGTGCAGAAATTGATTTAAAGCTATTTAAAGCACTCTTTTCTGTACCAGTACAAAATCACTGCCAAGACGAAGCAAATGCAGTGTGAGAGGAAATAGAAAGAAATCCTGCCCTTGTGAAGAAACAGAGCAGCAATAAGGAATATATCAGGTATCAGTAGAATTGCAATGGTGTTAATATCATGTGCAAATTAAATCACTCACATAAGTCAGCAGTCACACTGCTCCTTAAAAAGCTACCTGCAGGCATTGCTAAACATCTTGGCCACTGCCAAAGGTTTACCCCTTCCAGTGAGGATACGTAAAACAGCCTCGTGCAGTATGATGCAACCCAAATGACACAACACTTCACCTGCAGTGCCTGTGGCTGGAGAGAGCAAATATCTCTCAAATATCTGCAGTCTCAAAAATCAGCAGAATGGATAAATGTTTTTATCATGGATGAAAACACAGCTCACTCCAGCCATCATGTTATGTGAGAAAGGTGAACTTGTACAGCCTCTGGCCAGAGCAAGTTATGAACCTTTTGCTCTTTACACATAGATGTGTCTGTGTATCTATGTCTGTATCTATCTACATCTTTCCACACACTCACAGATATATGCATATACATAGGCACTTCACTGAAGAAAACTCTAGCAAAGAATTTCACTGACCTGTATCTCTCCAAGCAAATCTGTATCAAGCCCTGTTCCTGCTTTATTGATGTCAGCTGGTATCAATCAGTTCCTTCTTGGATTGGGTGCTGCCCTATATACTGGGGATGCACAGAGAGAGTTATCCCAAAAACCTTATGGATTCAATCTTCTCACTGCAGTGATTTCCTGACTGCCATCTGCACATTCTGCAATTCACTGCATCTCACTGTAATTGAGTTAGCTGTTCTGCAGGAAAAGACAGGGAAGAGAAGGCAACTCCCTGCAAGGAGACAAAATCAAGAGCACTGACTACAGCAAATGAGTTTTATCTCTGGAATCATATGTCCCAAATTTTTTGAAAATAGTAAATTACAGATAAAAAGTCACAGATATTAAAGACAGTTATCTTTCTCAGCTATTGCTTCAACTTACAAGAGTAGCTCAATTTTCAGGCTGACTAGTGGTATCAATTCAGTGACACAATGCTAAGCCTTACGCTAAGCATAAATGATAAAATAGACACAACAATAAAAATGATAAATGAGAGAGAATAAAAATTCTGAGAGCATTACTACATTCCCAGAAACAGCTTGTACCACCCAGTGGAGCGGGGATGTCACATCTCATCCCGTTCCTTCAATCCATCACTGAAAAAAACCCCAAAAGGCCACCAAAGGCCACCTAAACTACTCACTGTCTTTTTCCAGTCATATTTCATATAAAGAGAGTGCCTGCAAGATTTTATCACATTATTTTTCCTCTTCTGTTTCAGCTCTTTTGCCATGATCTCTGCACAGCAGCCATCATTCCTCAACAAAATTCAAAGAACAATGGACTGCCAATCCGAGGAAGAAGAAACTTCTGAAGAGCAGTATGACTCTGAAAACTGCACTTGCGACTCTGAGCGTTCAGAATCTGACACAGGTTTAATCAAATTTAAATATTGGAATTGCTATGGCATGCTAGCATATCATACTTTGATTTTTGTCAGTCTTCAAATAGTAGATGTCATCATTTAACTTTTCCTTTGATATCCAGTTTTCCCCATTATTTCCCCTTCTGTTTCCATATATCATCAGATCAAATCTACAAAAAATACCCCTCTATCTCCATAATTAAGAAATATATTTAAAAATGATCTCTGGATTTTACTTAGACATCTAAGAATTATTTCTCAATTACAATCTCTTACAAAAGAGATATGGTTATAATAGGCATTGATTGGGCTGGCACTGTTGAAACCGTGGTATTACAGATTTCAATAGCCTAATCTGCTCCAACAGCTAAGGATTCCAGGCAGGGATCGGCTGAAATCCCTGCAAGCCAGAGCAAAGTTTTCCCTTGCAGTTAATTCTATGCATAACCTTGCAACAAACATTCAGTCCTTCAGAACAGTGTCCTTGTTTTCAGTGAGATCAGATGAACAACCTCAGCACAGATCTGAAAAACCTCACCCACAAGCCTCCTTGCTATGATGAGACACCCTAGGACAACTGCAGCACTGACTTGTTGTTCTTTAAAAAACAAGCACTAAGAAAGAGTTAGGTTTTCTTCAATGTAGGATGTGAATCCTAAGTCCTTATAAAAAAAGCAGCTTGCTGTCCCAGAGGTGCTGGCGTCACAAACAAAATCTCCAGCACAAACACCAAACTACAAGCTAACTTGGTCCTGAAAGTCTTCTAGCTGTCATTAGCAGTTTTGTATTTGAATTGGTAGCTTTCCCTAAAAGGCTCATTTCTCTAAATTGCTCGTGTGAATACCTAGGATGGCAGGAAATGACCACTGTTCCTTTCACTCCCTGGCCACCCAGACTGTCTGGTTTTGGACAGCAACTCGTCTTCACTGAAGGGGTGGTCGGTCAGGCATTGGAACAGGCTGCTCAGGGAAGTGGTAGATGCATCACCCACAGAAGTGTTCAAAAGATGTGTAGATGTGGCATTTGGGGACATGTTTTAGCCATGAACATAGAGCTGGGTTGGTTAATGGTTGGATTTGATGATCTTCCAGATCTTTCCCAACCTTAACAATTCCATGATTCAAGTTCAGTGTCCTGAGAGCTCTTCTAGTCCATGTATCCACATATTGTTTTTGTAAAGTACTTTTCGCCCTTGAACAAGTTGCACATGAAGGCATGAAATTTCAACTTTTCTCTCACAGGCTCACCAGTAACTCTTAAAATACTGCAGAACTGGGTTCCCAGAGTTTCACACTATTTTGACAAGGAGCACTATACGTATGTTGGCCACCAGATTGTCATTCAGGAGTCCATAGAGCACTTTGGAGCTGTGGTATGGCCAGGGGTAAGTACACAAGACCACATGCAGAAAGCTCACATGACACAACAGCAAACCAGGACGGCAACACACAAATTATTAAGGAAGTTTTCTTAGATGACACTTCTGACAATGGAAGTTTCCCTATGCAGAATGAAGTTCTTCAGCAGAAAGCTCTGCCTTAGGGTAATTTGCGAGTTCATGCCAAAAGGACTTGTGGCATCAAAGCATTTGTACATTGGAGGTAGGGATTGAAAAAAAATTCAGTAAGGGAACTCAGGAAGATACATTCAGCTTCCTCCATGCTTCCAATCAGCCACTGCTGGGAAGTAAATAATCAGCAGTACAAAAAGGAGGCTGAAAAAGAAAACTTTGAGAGATTAAAAAAATAAAAGACATTATAATGATTAAATATGCTTCTTTTAGAGAAAGGGCTAGAACAGTTTCATTGCAGTATGGAAAATCATCCTTGTAAGCAGTTCTTCAGTCTCTGCTTCTCCTACTCTTAAAACCAGAATTTCACACAGACTAAGAAAACTACCTTTGAAGGAAGAGAGGGTCAACTGATAAAGACAAGAAAATTAGGATTTCATTTTTTTTTAGATCCACATTTATTTAAAAAGCTCACAAGAAAATGGCAGACAATTTCAAAACAATAGAGAGAGAGCATATGGGTGGGTGAAACAGTATCTTATTTTGAAATGTCAAATCATCAATTCGCACATTAATCAAGTGTCAGAGTGCAGGTGGTAAAACTCTCCAAGAAAATTGAGAGGTTGCACAAATTGGACTGGTGATTCATTAGCTGTCAGCTTTCCCAGAGCAGGAAGACAGTGTTGCATTATGAAAAGCACAAGAGTTAAAACAGTAACACAATTCTAAAGAGAAGCAAAAGGGGGAAGACAGTTTCTTTGGCATCAGTTTATGTTGTTGATAAACAGCCCACTTATATTCCACTAACTGACAAAATCTTTACAAAGGCCTGATAATATTTTCATACAGTGCTGTTTTGTTTTTTTCAAAGTTTATACTATTATCAATAAACACTGTTGAGTTTGTAAATAATCGATTTTCAACTTTTTTGCTAAAAAAAATGAAACAAAGAAATTTTTTTTTCAAAAATCTCTGCTGAAGCCTATATTTACTTTATGATAGTGGTAGTATAGCATAACATTTATGATAATAAACCATAACATTACTTCCTACATATTGTTTAACTTTGCTGCTTTGACTGTATGGTTCACATTTTAACACTGCCTATCCTTA
The DNA here is from genome assembly GCF_021018805.1 of Prinia subflava. Lineage (NCBI taxonomy): Eukaryota > Metazoa > Chordata > Aves > Passeriformes > Cisticolidae > Prinia > Prinia subflava. The sequence continues at coordinate 69,886,935 of NC_086249.1, read as the reverse complement.
TGGGTCCCTTCCAACTCAGCTCATTCTGTGATTCTGTCTTGAGCTGTCAGAGGACTCATGTAGAAGTGTGTAGTAAATCCATATTACATAAACTTAAAAACTAAAAATAAACTGCTTTAGATTTTTTATATTAAAAAAACCAGGATACATCACAATTCTTCCCATCTTACATTTTTGTTACACCCTTCAGTGTTTCTCATTATACTAAAAAAAACAACACTCTTGTATAAAAACATCTAATGAATTTTTGTGCAACTTAGCTGTTACCCTCTTATGGATACATGTTAACCATTTTAGGCACTGGCTTTATCTCAATATCTGGAATCAAATCAAGAACAATTCAACCTCAAAGACAAAAAGGTTTTGGAAATTGGTGCTGGAACAGGCCTGCTTTCCATTGTGGCCTGTATCTTAGGTTAGTAAATTTGTATTTCCTTTTGGATTTCTAGTGAACGATGATCTAGCTCTGCCATTGTCACTTTAAGGCAATGAAACAACAGTTAAAGTAAACTTCGTCATTGTTTGTTTTTAATGAAAATTATTGTAGAATACTGTTTTGTTAACTAAACTACCCTAGTTATTGGGGAGGGGCAGGCTGGACAAGTTATGTAGATAAAGCTTCATACATGTTCAACTACATACCTATGAATTTTGCCCTGTCTGAAGTGAAAGGATGAGAAGAAATAGCCCTAAGTTGTGCCAGGGGAGTTTAGGTTTGATATTTTAAAAAATTTATTTTATGGAAAGGGCAGTTAGGTATCCTTGGAATAAGTTGACCAGGGAGGTGGTGGAGTCACTGTCTCTGGAAGCATCCAAGAGGCATCTGGATGTGGGACTTGGGGATATGGTTTAGGGGTGATTATGGTAGTGCTGGGTTCATGGTTGGACAGATGATCTTGAAGGTCTCTTCCAACCTTAGTGATTCTGTGAATTGAAACAAACTCATGTTTTCTATAGGAGCTCATGTTACAGCTACTGATTTGCCTGAAGTTCTTGAAAATCTCTCATATAATATTTCAAGAAACACACAGAACTTGAATATGCACAAACCTGAAGTGAGAAAACTGGTATGGGGAGAAGGCCTCGATGAAGACTTTCCTATATCAACTTACCATTATGATTTCATACTGGCAACTGATGTTGTGTACCATCACGGGGCTCTGGACCCCCTGCTAGCAACAATGGTGTACTTTTGTAAGCCAGGAACAGTATTACTATGGGCAAATAAATTCAGATTCAGTACAGACTATGAATTTTTGGAAAAAGTTTGCACTATATTTAACACAACCATTCTAGCAGAATTTCCAGAATCAAATGTCAAGCTGCTTAAAGCCACAGTAAGAAAGAATTAAAGAGAAAACTATTACTGATCTTGATTTAGTGGCAGCACCTCACAGATTGGAATACTTTCCAAGATTACGTTGCACCCTCTGTGCATTTATGGTTATAAAGTTGCAGTTGCATTTGAGTTTTGCATTGCAAGTATAAAAAAAAACCCAGCAAGGCAAAAGGTGTAGCAGTTGTCTCTGATATATATGACCTGTTCAAACTGACCAACTCCCCTCCACTGAAGGAACAATGTTAGTAAGAAGGCTTTAACAAAAAGCATTGATCTTCTGGGCTGCACTGAACCTCTGCTGTTTGTAAACTGCTTCCTTTCAGCAAGTTTTATTTAGGTACTCATTCAGAAACCAATACAATTTTTAGCTTCAGTATTTTTATTCATTATAAAAATCTTTTAAAGTATCAGAGTGAACATGGTGGTTTTTTGATTTTCAACTTTGCACATTTATCCTGCTGTGTTTTATATTTGTAACACTAATAAACATCTATGTATAGCTTTACAATATCTGATCAGGATGTAACTGTCTGGCACTTTTATACATGTCTCAGCCTGTCCTGATACTCAGCTTCACCAGGATTTCTGAGTTTGCCTGAAATCACTCCAAAATGAAGAGCTTTGAAAATTTACAAGAGTACCTATGCATCAGCAATTCTGAGAAACATTGTAACAGTTTGAGAGGTTGAATTTTTCTTAAAAACATTAAATGTAAACTCTTTCAAACAATACAGGTGTCCATTATTTTCTAATAAGTAAGATTTTAGCTACTCTTGAAGTAGCTTTAAGGCCTTCATATAATTGAAATTAAGATCAAACATGTTAAAATTCAGTGTACCATAAAAAATACAGAACTTTTACAGGTTTGCAGTTAAAAGTAACAATCCAGAACATAACATGCATGCAGTAATTCTTTCCAAACAAATTCCAAATCCTTGATGTTGGCAGTTCTGGCACATCCATTGCCAGCAATGGGATGCACAGTAAGGAAACTCTCTGATGACAAGAGTTGGGTTAACAGGTATTAAGCCATACCCAGGTGCCTTTACTGATAAATACACACAATTCAATAATCAGCATTCAGTAATGAAAACATGCGTTTGAATAAAAAGTCAAACTTCTCTTTTCCTATCCTGTCCCATATAAAATCATTTTAATTTTACAATTATTGGTTCTCTAGAATACACAATAATCAGGTGGATACATGACAGGAAGCCAATTTGCAGTGAAAGTTGCACAATGAGTCCATCCAAGCAACTTCATTAGCTGAAAAAAAAGCACACATTAAAAAATGAGTCTTACTCTTTTTAACATCTAAATCTAAACAAACACTGCAGTGATATCAACTTTTACTAAAGATGTCTACTATCAGAAAGACAACAGATTGGAGATCTGGTAAGCTTTGAATTCCTCAGTCCTGAAAGAGGGACCCCTCCTCCCCCTTCTATATGATCCACATTCTTTCAATGTAATGCACAAGAATTTAATCTTAGGAATTTCCATTAATTCTCCATTAAATTCTATGAGCAGCAATTATTATTAATAATAGTAAAAAATAACAGTGGTTAAACAGCAATATAAAGGGATTTTTATGCAGATATCTTTGACTAAGTTATCTCTGCTTTCCTTTATGCCCCAAAGTAAGTTCCAAAAGTAAATCTGCTAAAAGCAACAGTTACTCACAAAAAAAGTTATTCTAGAAAAAGGAAGGAAAAAAAAAAATCACTGTTTAAAATGAAGTCTGAGTTACAAAGCCTGGATAAAGTTAAAATGTTACATTTAGTGCTTTCTAAAATGAGAGGAGTACAAAAAATTCCAGAAGATTTATATCTTACTTCTGAAAGCTTACACAGCATGAACGCAGCCCCATTACTTGACCAAACACTCCTTACCTGAATGCAGTTTTTTAGGTTGTCCTTTGTTGGCTTTTCTTCTGCAAGTTTTGTGGCAAACTTGAGACCTCTTCCATACATTTTATTTACCAATGCATGCTTATAGGCAAAAGTCAAAACCTACAATACAAATTAAAAAAAACCACAAAGCATATTAGGTACCTTAGTATTTTACAAGACTTCAAGTAATATCAAATTCTGTTCAGGCAGCAGAAGTGATTTAAAGTAAAACATTTACACGAGATATTTGCAGTATAACAGATGATTCACGGTAGTAGTCATAAACATGAACTTCCTAGAGATTATTTCTGACTTGACAAAAATATTTGACTTCAGAATTTATGTAACACAGATATCGCTGTTTTAAATTTTTGTCACATTTCTAGCTTCTTTGGATTTTCACTCTCTACAGGCAACTGTATGGCATATTAAAAACATAACTAAAGAATCACCAACCGGGCAGGTATATTTTTAACCCAGAGAAGCAAAAATCAAATACAGAATTTTAATTCCTAGGTAGTCACAAACTTACTGCAGAAATAAGTATGAATGTACACAGTGAATGATACATACAGACAAAGACAGAGAAATGTTACATAATTATAAACAAGCAATGAAGACAGGTAAGCATGAAGATAAGCCTCAGGTTTTAGGTCAGCTCTTCACTATTGGTAATTTTTTAAGAAGAGATTATAAAAAAAGTTCCTTCTTGATAATATTATTTCTAAAAAGCCAGCCTACAGTCCTTACCAATGCAGTAGTTCATGAGAGCAAATGAATGTGTCTACCTAAGACCTAATGTAAAAATAAATCAGGTTCTTAACACCTGAGCACTGACAGCATTCAGGGTTGTTGCAAGACGGTTCAAACCATTTCACCAGCTGCAGCACTAAGAATTAGAGCAATCAAGACACTTTCATACATTCCCTTTGGAACACTAATAGAGAACAAGATATTTTTTACTGAAGAGTGATATAGCAGTAAAGTTGGTGGATATGGTGGTGTGTTTGTTGCTGGCAGCGTTTACAAAACTTTTATTAGAGCTTCCTATTCATTTCCCCTCATTCACTACAACATTTTTCCTTAGCTCTGACTCCACAATAAAGGTTGAAGATTTGCCACTTAAAATCTCATTAAGAAAAGTTAACAAAAACCCTTCAAAGATGTTCAGAAATATGTTTTGCATTACAGAAAAAAAATTAAATATTTCTCAAGAATATAAACATTAAGGAACCAGAGATCTCAATCTTGCAAGGAATGAAGAACCTGTCTAGTTTTAGCAGCCTGAACACTTCCACTTAATGTTAATTACATGCACAAGTCTTTGCAGGATCAATAAATAATTAAAATATTAAAAAGAAATAAACAATTATCAAGCAAGTCAAGGTGTAATTTTGAAGCTTCAAGATACTATGCAAAAGTACTCAAGAGCTGCTCATTCTTCTTCTGTCTTCAAATACTTATTTGGCTGTGTTGAAATATTCACTTAAGCTGTTGTAGCTTATAGCACACACATATATGCAACAATGAGCATACAGCACCATTCACATATACGATTTTCCAAATATTGCTATTGGAAAAATACTCTGCATGCTGCATTCTCAATCCAATTATTTTGGATATTTTCCTAAAGCAAAACACATTAGCAAACATTTCTGAATAACTGCTCAGTGGATCCATTAGCAGACTTAGTTGGCTAAACTAAAAACAAAATTTCTGTTCTGTAAAAGATGATAGAACCACAAAACAAAACAAAACAAAAACTTAAAAAAAAAAAAAAATCAAATGAAAAATGCATTGGAGCTCTCAGCAAATATAACATTTTGGAGGCTAACCAGAAATAATGTCACTGCTCTATGAAGAAAGCTCTTACCTGACCCTGTAAGTTTTGAATGGTTATTGAACATCAGTGATAAAGGCAGGAGGAAAGCCACTTGACAGCATTTCTTTCGTAACAGGGCTTCCTAGAGTTTTTGTGGCAAGAAAACAAAGCATTTTACGAAATACCCTTGCCCCGGCCAAATAAAAGGTTGGGTATTTCTAAATGAGAAAAAGGTTCTCTGCTGAACCAAAAGGTTGAAAACAATGCTTCAAGAGCTCTTGACATAAGACAATTATTTCTGTCTTAATGTTTGGAAAAAAAACCCCAATCAACTGTATACAAGTTCAGCAAAACTACTAAAACTTCATTAACATTTAAGAAGTTACAAACAATGCATGAGCTGCTTTACAATCAGAATTTGTTTACAAACAAAAGATGTTATATAACAAATGGTACTTTACAACTTGTACACATATTGGCCAAATTAAGCCTTACAGATAAAATACTGCAAGCTTTATAAGATCACAGAAGTAAAGATTATGATTCCTTGATATGTCTAAGGAAAATATAAACTGGAGTGCTATGAGATATAACAGAAAACAGCTGCTATCTGAATGTATAAAACCATCAAATAAGCCTATTTGTAGTATCCAAAACCAAACTGTTAGATGCAAGAATAGTACTGACTTCAAAGTATTTGATATGATTTAATAACTATATAATGAAATAATAAATTATACAATAAATATAATGAAGGCCAGCTTTTGCATAAAAAGCAATATGGACCAGAATTTGCACAAAGAGCCATAAAAGGGTATTGAGAAAAGGCAAAGCATTTTTCTAGGATACTGGGGGAAAAAAATCACTGTTAGATACTTTATTCCCCAAGCTAATGGCCTGGAATACTGTATGTGCCAGGAGTCAGATCCATGAAAGTGTTTGGCTGTCCACTCCTAACTAGCTGCCTAACTTGCCATTGGCTATAAAGATGCATATTTAAGACAGTAAAATGCTGAAATGATCTCTCCAAAGACATTTGTGGGGCTGAAGTATTTTAAAGCTAGAAAACACTCTTTAAAAAAGTGTGTTTGAATCTCTCAGTACTAAAACACCTAATGGAACTTTTCTAGTATCCTAATGTTACCTATGGAAACAGACTTGTATAATCAATTAATTCATCATTTAAAGAGCTGATTAAAATAAATCTATATTCACATATAGTTAAAGTACTAAGTTAAACAATACAATCTCTAGGTAACATATTCCAGCTATCTGTAAGAACACTGAAGTTGTAATGTTTACAATTCCCAACAAACAACCTTTACCAGTTTCATATACAGATATAATAATAAACTAGGCTTTCTTAGCTACGTTTCTTGATTTTTTCTTTGGTCTATCAACTGCTCTATTACAAATAAAAACTACATTAATAGAAAAAAATACTCATTTTCAAGGAAGCAAGGGGAGTTAAGGGAACCAAATATCAGGAACACATTTTTGGCAGTGACTGAATCAAATCAGCTGGAAAAGACAGCTGCATCTGACAATGCAAAAACAGTATCAGGAAAAACAATCTAGGCTAAAGACATTTAAAAGATAAGATGGAAAGGTATGGGCCTTTCACTTGTTTTTAAACTTATTTTTAAGTGTGACTTTTTCCTTTTCCCCCTGGGCTAATAAAGGTTGAGGGGTATTACATTCTATAGATTGGTCATCCCCAAAAACAAACACGCAGCATCCTACTACTCTCCTGTATCAGTTGTGTTTAAAACTGAGGATTTTGGCCTACAAAATTTAAAGTCATGTTCTCGGTAAAAAACCTAAAGGTTAGCATAAACATGTTAGCATAATCAATCAAATACTTGCTGCATAAAGCTGTCTTAACTGGAGTTTATTTGAAATGCTTTTGTGTACACAGTGGACATAAGTATTTTCTTCCACGTTTAGTTTAAAAAATGTAGTTTAAACCTTCAGACAATAGCTGAAAGTACAAACAAATGCACTTACTATCGAAATTAAAGTTACTTCCCTACATACTTGCTACAATATGGCGACAAGGAGGTTACTTCAAGGATAAACAGACAATTAAAAGGGAACTACCAAATGCCCTGTGGTGCCCAGGTGCTACATCTGCAGAGGAGAGATGAAACAAGGGACAGTACTTTATTTACTTGAAGGTGAGAAGAAACACACAGAAAAGTGATGATGCTCCTGATTCCGCTTTAGAAATATCCTAAAAGAAAACATGGTCTGTCTTGGTTCTCAAAAATGTACTTGGCCTTTTAATTACTGACAGCTGCATGAACTTTATAGGAAGCTTAGAACTAAACACACTTAGAGCAATGTTTCTATCTGAAGTCATATATACACATATAACTGAATGATCAGTGCAGCACTTAAATGCCTGATTTCCATCCTTTCCCACCCAGATGTCCCATCTGTTGAGCACCAGTATTACACAGCCACGTCTACATAAAAGAAGAGCTCCACATTTTCATCTCCAACACACTGCTTCAGAATAAGCTGGCTGTCTCTTAACACCTCTCCTTTGAAAGCCATTCACACAAGGTCTATCCTTTATCTGACTTGACTGCTCCACTTTCAATCTGTGCTGGTTTAGGACGGGTTAATTAATTTTCTTCACAGTAGCTGGTATGGGGCTGTGTTTTTGATTTGTGCTGCAAACAGTGTTGATAACTCAGAAATGTTTTAGCTGTTGCTGAGCAGTGCTTGCAGAGAACACTTTTTCTGCATCTTCTCCCTCTCTCCACCAGTGAGAAGGCTGGTGGTGCACAAGGAGCTGGGAGCAGATACAGCCAGGACAGCTGACCCCAACTGACCAAAGTGATATCCCACACCACATGACTCCATACTCAGCATATAAAGCTGTGTAAGAAGGAGAAAGGGGGGTGGTTTGGAGTCATGGTGTTTGTCTTCCCAAAACATGGTTGCATGTGATGGAGCCTGGCTTTCCTGGAGATGGCTGAACACCTGCCAGCCCATGGGAAGTGGTGACTGAATTCCTTGTTTTGTTTTGTTTGTGTGCAAGGCTGTTGTTTTACCTATGGAACTGTCATTTTCACAGCCTGCAAGTGGCTCTGGAGGTCTCATGACAGTCTATCAATTTAGATTTTGAGTAATAAAACCCAAAAAAGTAGGAAAAAGAAGACAAACACACGACATAAACAGGATGGAAGTTATTTCCATAGGAAATGCAACAAATCTTTTTAGCACTTCATACAAATCTTTTTGATCTTTTAGTACCTATTTAAAAATATAGAAGAAGAATCGATTTACAGAGCTAAACCTGAATATACACTTTGACAAATCCATGGTTAAGACAGTCAAATGACAGAGGTTCAATTCCTCATCTGTAGAACTCAAATCAGAGTAACTTATTCCAGGCCCAGAGCACACAGCTCAACAATAGTATCTGTCCTGATATAAAAGCCAAAGAGTGAAACTCCTAACAAAATGGTTGTATTGGCATTCTTCCACTGAAATTATTCCCATCAGCTTCAAAAAATAAAAACCAGGAGACAGAAGTAAACCAGGGGTTACTACGCTGGTACAAAGTTTTGCATTTACAAACAGACAGCAAGGAAATCATGTGCCAAACATGACTGAAGCACAAAATCTGCTACCACATTGATATTATCATCAGTTAATGATTAGAGGAGATATGCTGAAAAGATGCATGTGTACAAGGACATATACATTAAAGTGGGGAGGGTAAGCACCATCAGCCTTCTTGACCAGGCCTCCATCTAAAGCACAAGTTCTTACTGAAAGTTTATCTACTGTCAAGAAGTTAAATGTTTTATTTTGGGTTGTTCTCTACTCTTTCAAGTTGTTTTTTTTTTTTGTAACTATCTGAAGTGGTTTTGGTAATTTTACATAATTATCAACAAATACCCTGATCATTCCATCTTCCACTAAAACACAGTCACATGTGACAGTTAAGTTCAGAAACTAACATCCAAAGTTCAGAAGTTAAAAATACAAAGTCATAACCCCTGTAAATAATAAGCTACATCATTAATCACCTACAATGGATTTTTTTTTCCCTTCTGGAATTGCTGTCTTGTATGAAGGAGAAAAAAATTCACCTCTCAGGATGAGGAACTCTGAAATGTCAGGGAAGTCTGTTCTAATAAATATGTAATTATTTCCAAGGGGTTCTTCCTTTACCTCTACAGACATTACTGACAGCAAAACACAAAACTTCTCTTGTCCATGGTGTGGCAGAGGCTACAGCATGCAGGACTGAACAGGGTAGGGACACTTGCGTGTACAGCTACAAGAGCGCAGAGGTTAATCAAAAATATTCCCTGGAAAGTACAGAAAGAAGCAATTCAATGAAGGAAGCAGCTTTCTTGTGGAAATCTGGTACGGTCTTACACCCTTCCCTTAAGCTCTACATTCACTGGAACAGAGATGGGCTTACCATGGATTTGACAGGCTTGGCACAATCTCTGTGGAAAAAGGTCATAAAGGAAGCACAACAACAGGGACATCATGGAAAAGTAGAAGGGAGGAACGTACAAGGCTGTACACACAAAGGCAGTGCATAATTCCAGAAGAAACCATCAGAAAATCCAACATGCAAATGAAAATAAAACCTGCTCTGGTTTCTTACCTTGCTGTCAAAAAGATCAGTCCATTTTGTTGTTTCCCAGAACGTCTCTGTCAAAGCTTCTGAGCAGCTCTCATGATCCTCATCTTTGCCTTCTGCATCACTGGATGCAGCCCCTTCTTGGGTCTGCAGATGAAGAAGTTGGTCAGCCAGCGCACTTCCCTTTCGACACAGTGCATCCACTAAAGTACTCTTCTGTTTTTCCATTTCACTAGAGAGAAAAAAAGAGTATGAAAAATAGTCAGCATCTTTTGCAGATACCTCCTTAAGAACAGACACAGTGCTGAGTTTAAGCTCAAAAGTTTACAGTAGTTAGTACACACAAGTCTATTTAGTGTAAATTAATCATAAAAGATTACCTAAAGATACTATGCATTAAAGATAATCATTCTTCTAATTATGAAATGCCTTAGATGACTTAAGGCAAGGGCAACTTGGTATTCTAAAAGTAAGTCAGCATCTTGAAATACAGCTTTATAACATAAGCAGATACAATTCTGCTGACTTCAAAGGAATTGCATCCATTTAAAGCACCATTGAATTTGGTGTTTAATTTCAGATGTTATATTCAAAACACATGACCTAATGGATCAACTTACCAAGAAATGTTTAGAATTAAGTTTATTACATCAAGGCTTTCCTTTTATATCAGCAATTCTATAATTACACACAAGTCTGGATTCAGGATAGCTAGAGCAGACAGACTAGCTTTACAACTGAAATCTGATATTTTATAGATAATCAACAAAGATGCATGTCCCATTTCAAGGGCCTAATATTCAGATCTGTGTTCTGTTACTAAAACACCACCATGCTACACACAGCAAAATCCATCACTTATTCTCCAGACTAAGGTGTCACCTTCAAAATAATGCCTTCCTAAGGAGATACATACTGATAGCACAAAGGAACAATCTAAAACTAAAGAAGAACAATGGGTCTCAAAAATACTCTGAAGCATGGTCCCCATGCTTTTCACAAATGAAATCTCTTGCAAGCAGTTACTTCTTAGGCTGGCAAAAGATGGGAAAAGTTGCAAAATACAAAGAAAAGGCAAGTAGCATTCAAAACTTATGCTCCTACTAATACTCCAGTGGTCCCTCTGAGGGAGGGATTAAACTTGATGCAACAACTTAATATCCCATTTTTCTGATACATTCAAATCCTGAAAGAACCCTTGTTTATTTTATTGAATAAATAAAAGATTGGAAGTTTCAGTGTCCCTGTGTTTCTGGAGATACACTAAGAGAACAAAACAATTGTGCAGTCATATTTTAAACTGACATAAAAATAATACAAGTTATCAAAAACAGTTACAGTCATTCCATTTCTTACATGCAGAGACAAAGTACATAGACTACAGAAATAGGATGCAGGAAAATTATTTACTGGGTAGGTACTTTTTTATAGTAGTTGCATCAGGCCTGGGATCAGTCTTCATAGCAAAATATACTGCTAATGCTGTTTGATCAATATGAGAGATTACTGTATTTGCAGCTTCAACAATTTCATCAAGTCTTTTCATTCGTTCCTAAAAGAAGAATATGAAGACGTTCAGCACCATGAAATCACACTACTTCGTTGTTGATTCTACTAACATTAGGGTGATTGCAAAGCTATGCAGAAATAACATTTGATAATTCAACATATTCTTTTCCACTTTGTTCAAATTTTGCTTAAAACACCCTAGAAAGTCTTCAAGATTTTTGGCATATTTGGTTAATTTCATTGAAAACTAACTCTGAAATATGAGGTTGGGATATGCAAAATACAGAGTTTGCAGAAAGAAAATTACTTTTCAGTACAAATCAATACTTTTATATAATGTGGCAGTTATTCAGAAATAAATATAAAATCAGAACCAAATGAAAAGAAAAATATGTGGCATATGCACAAAGGTGTCTCTAAGACAAAAAAAACCCATATGCAAACTCTTCTGTTAACAGTTCCTATTTTTGAGGACAATGATGGAAGCTGGATTTAGCTATGTCACTTTAGGGAGTTACTGTCAGCTCTCTGGGTCACGCTGCTAGGAGAAATTACCAGTCCAGATGAGGACTAGAATAGGATGTGTGTTTGTTTCAGTAGCCACCATTCAGAATAAAACTGCTGTAGACTAAATAAGTAAGAAAACTTAAAACGTGTCTAACTGAACAAGGCATAACTTGGTGAGCAAACACAGTTTGGTTAGGCATACTTTCTTTTATTCTGCTGTGGGGTTAAATTAGAAATTTCTGCTTTTTTATACTGAGTACAGTCATTTCAAGTTCAAATGTGCTCAAAGAAAGACTTAGTTGTTTAGGCTATATGGATGTATTGAGACAAATCAAGTATAAGAAGTGTTAAATAACCTTTTCAGAATCCAGCTGATGAAGTCTTGCAACATACAGAGGAAGATGATTAGGAAATGCTTCTTTCAACTCACTGTACATGTCAGTGGTATCCAGCCTAGAAGAGAGGACGATACAATACAAGAGTACAGATTCTGAGTATTTTTGTGAACTTCAAGCTGCTTCAAGTTTGTGTAGTAATGACAGCAGACATACTTGGTCATCCACTGTATTTTTAGGTCTCTTAAAGCTTCAGCAAATTCTTCTTTTGCATCTTTTTCTTTTTCCTGTTCTTTTTCTTTCTCTTTGCCGCCATTTTTACTTTTTGATGGTGATGGTATCAGATGATAATGAACAGTAAGGACATCCTGGAGGTGGGAGAAGAGACACATACTCAGAGGGATACAGTACACTTTTTTCTGATGTCATATGAAAGCTAAATCATAGGAAGCAACTACTCTGAGCTACATATACAGTGAGTAAGGGTTCTGAGAGGAAAGATATTAGACAGTAAAAATTCGGGAAGTGCTTTAAGGTTTTATTCTAAGCAATGCAAAGATATAAATATTAAAACCATACACTGGGTATAAAAAAGAAAGCCTAAAATTTAGCCACTTTGACATTTGTACATTCACATAATTTCACATAATATTAGTTACAGAATAAGGAAGGTGGTTTTCTGTTTTGTTTGTTGATAAAAAATCAAATAACTTGGTTAAAAGGGTAAGTGAAAAAAGACAGCGTTCCTACCCTACAAACCTGGCAATAAACAAATGAAAAAAGATGGCCGAATTCTAAAAAATAATACCACAGTAGGATAAACATGAAACATGTCACAGGATATGTTTATTCCTCCCAAGATACTATTTCTTCCATGTGCATACTGAATTAGCTGACGCATCCAAAGTCAACTGATTTCCAGTTTGCTGCCACAGATTTTCCAGTTTCACCTATAGCTCAGCTCTAATTAAGTAGACACAACAGCAAGACTTTTTTTAAAACCTTAAATGGTAGCATAGAAATATCACTACAGTTTGAGTTCATGTTACACTAGTCAATAACCACCATGAGAAAACCAATTACAGCTATTTAAATGGAAAATCCTAACTCAGACCATGTTCTTGAAGTCCATTTTCTCACAATTTACATATAAGTTTGCAAATAAGGTAGCATTAGATTCCATCCATTGATTCTAAAACGTCAAACTGCTGGGTGAGGCCATTTGTTCCTTTTGGTTTTAATGCTGCAATCATTAAACAAGCCTCTCCCTAAACAATGAGGGCACGTGTCCCATTACTTTACATATATACGGGATACTTCACAATGAAGATCACAAATTTAAATCCTCTAGATACCACGACTTTGTTGCAACATGTTTGTTGCAACAAAATATTGAGTTGCATGCTTAATTACTGTGGCAATATAATTACTCTTACCAATTGTTCCAGAATACATTTGTGGGAGTGGTTCCCATAAACCAGGTCAGTGTTGTGTAGTAAAATGAACCCTTGCGTACAAGACGGAGTTAAAGTTACTTAAATAGCAAGTAAAATGGTGACAGAAACTGCAATAATGGACTTCAACACTACACTTCTGAAACATTCAAAAGTCATGCTGCAGAAAACTTTTATTTGAACTTATAGTTCAAACAGACCAGCATCTTGCTGTTGGTTACTGAACATAATACTGGTAAAAGCGATTTCAGTATCCCCTTAGAACAATTTTTACAGCTACTTAATGTGTAATCACAGAATCACAACGTGGACATTTAAATACTGTTTTCTGAAAACTAGTTTAGATAACCAATCTGCATTAAAGTGCAGCTTTCACAGGAACTATCCTACACACATGCATTGCAAGTATGAAGTGCACAACCAGTCAATATACCTAAATCAGCCTCCAGCAAGACCTAGGGCCAGAGCATGACAAAACAGGTCATGGAACTAAGCACACACAGGAAGATACAGAGGTCAGGAACATGGTGTGGGAATTACTAAGGTAACTAGAACAGTAGAAAGCAATAAAATAATTCACTAAAGCAAACCAAACATTTTAAGAAGCCTAAGAAGCTAGTTCAGCACAAAAATCTTAATTTACAATATTTTCTAAAAGATGTCCTCTACCGAGACTAGTATTTTCCTAAGAAAGAAACCTGCCTTTCTAAGAAATATTCTTAAGAGTTGAGGATTCTCTTTTTGAAAGTCCATTTTCATTTCACATATTTTTGGAGTTACATATCTAGATGACTCTGCATTCTTAAGCCTTGTCTATATAAGAAGACTCTACAACTGTGGTTAAAGTTTCAAACCAAACATAATTGGATTAACAAAATCTCCCTTATGTGGATGAACACTTGCATTTTGAGAGACTAACCCTTTGTAGCTAAACCATCAACAGGAAAATGTTATCTCCCATTTCTCTCACATAGGTACTTATGGTCTCATGAGGCTGTGCAAGCCTCACAAGCTATGACCACTGAAAGGAAAACAATGAGCTTCTGACTCAGGCACCTTCCTCTCAAAAGAGCTTACAGAGCAGACTTCACCACAGACCTCAAACTTATTTAATGGGATAAATAAAGTTTCGGTTATTATCACATTTAACCAACTATTACAGGGCATTAAGATGGACTGAAGGCTGCTTTTTTTACCTGCAAGCAATAGGATCATTTATAACACTTGGCAACTCCCTAGGTACCAGATGATCTCAGAATGGCACAGTCATTGCCAATACAGAAACATTCATCATTTGAGACTAAGGAGAAGAAAGGCAGCTCTTCACAGTTCAGCACTCCAATCTGTTTTCTTATTCGAATTTCTCTCTGACACGAACAGAATTCCTAGAGTAGTGTACTGGATTTCAATTTTATATATAACTATAAAAAAATAGAGAGCTATAGACAGAGAAAGACAGCAAGTGAGCATACTATCCACTGAAAAAATTACTTTAAGGAATTTTCAAATTTATCCTCTAAAAAGATATGCAGTATTGAGAAACTGGGAAGCATACAGGATATGCACCTTGGTCAGTGTACTCTGGAGTCTTGTAAGCCTCACTGGGTTTACTTTTAACTGAACTACAAGCTACACACAAAAACAAACACAGTGCCATCAAAACAGTCACCTCTTAAAAGAGCTTAATTAGCAGTTAATTTGTCTTCAAGACTTCTATTTAGATTTCTGTTTGGCGTTCTCACATCTAGTACTTTATATTTAAAACACACATAAAACCATTGTTATTTGTACTTCAAAGCATTCACAGCAAAACTAACCACAGGGAAAAGAAGCTCCCTCCAGGAACACATCCCAGGTATCATTTTCCATTTAATAAGTATCTTCATATTAATGCCTATCTGCACCTACAGATGAATATACATATGGAATTTGAATCTGCTTTAAGATGCATGGAATTTGTGCAGCTTATTTTTATGCCAACTCTCATTTAATGGGAAATTAATTAAGCTTCTTGAAGTTACCAGGCAGGCTTACACAAAATTGTATCAGACACACACCTAATGCTATTTTTGAACACCTCATGATTAAACAGGGATATTGTCATAATGCTCAAAGGAAGTTACCCTTTTACATGTGACTTCACAATGGTATTTGTAAGCCTTCCACTAGTACTTATCAATATCTCCATAATGCATTTCTTGCTTTCAATTGGAACAAAGGATAGCAGAATAGGTAAAAAGGTGTAGAAACTTTCCATCCCTTGGCTAATTGTTACACATTGCTGTTCAAAAGCTGCATTATGTTAACTGACAAAAAATTATTCCTACAGACCCCAAAAAGTCAACATGTTTTTCATTCTAACTAGGTTCTGGACAAAGCTACAGACAAGCGACAAAAGTAATCAGATTGTAACTGCATAACTAATGAAAACAAAGACGCCTGCTTATTATGTGGAGAGAACCCCTTGATATTTTTGTATGGTTATATATGAATTAACTAGCTTTGGAAACCTAGGCTGCTATTTCCTGGCACAACCACAAACTGGTTTTATGCAAAATAGAGACACAGTCAGGTGGATTGAAACCTGCTGAATGTCCAGGCCCAGAGGGTCATCAGTGACACGTAGCTGGAGGTCACTGTTGTAACTAATTATGTACTGCAGGGGTCTGTTCTGGATTGAACCGTTTGATGTCTTCATTGATTACCTGGATGATGGTGCAGAAGGCACCCTCAGCACGTTTGTTAGAGACACCAAACTGGGAGGAATGGCTGATATGCCAGGGAGTCTGCTGCCATCCAGAGGGCCCTCAAAACGCTGCAGAAATGGGCTCAAGAGGAGCCTCGTGGAGTTCAGCAAAGAGAAGTGCAAGATCTGGAAAAGAATAGATCCAGGCACAGTACATGCTGGGAGCCATCCAGTAGGAAGGCAACTTGGGATTGTGGTGGACACGAGTTTGAACATGAGGCAGCAGTGTGTCTTTGTGGCAAAGAGGGCCACTAATCTTACAAGAGGGCCTCGACGCATGTCTGAAAAATATGAAAAATCTACACATAGTTTTTTTGACTGACTGCATCACTGAAGAAATATATAAACAAGTTTTCTTTGCTGGAAAACAACTGCATGTAAATTTATGACAGGGCAAGGTAAATACCAAAGTTTTTAAACTAGGAAGGCCTCTGAATTGCATTCTCAGAAAAATGCATTAATTTTTGGAGCTCTTACAGAACAATGCTCTGAAATTCACTGTGTTTTATTTCACAGAATATGCTGAGTTGGAAGGTACCAAAGGATCAACAAGTCCAGCTTCTGGCCCTGCAGAGCACTTCTGGCCCCAAGAGTCACACCATGTGCCTGAGAGCGTTGTCCAAATGCCTCTTGAACTCTGCCACGCTGGTGCTGTGACCACTTCCTGGGGAGCCTGTTCCAGTGCCCAGCCACCTTGTGGGCAAAGAATCTTCTCTAATATCCAAACTAAACCTCCCCAGACACAACTTCAGGCCACTTCAGGTCCTGCCACCGGTGACCACAGAGAAGAGACCAGTGCCTGTGGCTCCACTTCCCCTCATGAGGAAGTTGTGACAGCAATGGGGTGTCTCCTCAGTCTCCTCCAGGTTGAACAGACCAAAGTGACCTCAGTCATTCCTCATATGGCTTCCCCTCAAGGCCTTTCACCATCTTTGTTGCCCTCCTCTGGATACTCTCTAATACTTTGTCTTCCTTTTTTTTTTTTGTGGCACCCAAATCTGCACAATATTCAAGGCGAGGCTGCCCCAGTGCAGAGCAGAGCAGGACAATCCCACTGGTGCTGCTGTTCCTGATGTCTCCCAGGACACGCTTGGCCCTCCTGGCTGCCAGGGCACTGCTGACTCATGTTCACCCTGAGTTGGAACATGAGTTGACCAGGATCCTCAGGTCCCTTTCCATGGTAGTGCTTTCCAGCACCTCATTCCCCACTCTAAACCATACATCCAGGGTTGCCCAGGTGCAGAATCCAGCACTTTCCCTTGCTGAACTTCATATGGGCTGTGACAGCCCAGCCCTCTGTTTTGTCGAGGCCTCTCTGCAGGGCCTCCCTGCCCTCAAGGGAGAAAACAGCTCCTCCCAGTTTAGTCTTGTCTGCAGACTTGCACAGTATTCCAGTCCTGTGTGCAAGTCATTAGTGAAGACGCTGAAGAGCACAGGGCTGAAGATGGAGCCCTGCAGAAATGCACAGGTTTATGTGCTGCTGGCACACTGATGAGTAATAGATGGAAGTAACAAGGACAGTTTTTATTTTAGCTTGGGTGGTTTTACTGCTCAGAACTGAACACAAATCTCTGTTCAAAAACCAAAGGAAAAAAGAAACAACAAACAACCCCCAAAAAATCCCCAAATCCCACAAGCTCTGAAATCTGTTAAATAGATTTTGTTATTCAAATTGTATTATTATTAGAGTTTAATTCCCTTATTAGAGATTCACTTAGTGAAGACCTTATACCCTATTTACTAGGAAGCAAGGCATTCACATGGGATTTTAAACTATCTTTCTGAAAGTGATCTGGCATGATTTTCAGGTATGAAAATAAAACTCAGCAACATAGTGGAGCCCCACTAAAATCTGTCTTGTAAAGCCTAATCTCATTCCCACATGGTTATTACACCGAGACCAGAGTAAGTCAGCAGGTTCAACTTCCAGCTTACTATTCATAAAATAACAGAATATGACTATAAACTATGTTATTCATGGTTATCAGGTCTTACTTCTAACAAGGATCCTGACTAATCTAGATGTCACTCCAGAATGAAGTACCTTAAAATCAACAGAAAGTAAATACCTTTACAACTTAAGAACAAGAAAAAACCCAGTAACTTTATGTAGGTAGTCTAGTGAAATATATTTTCGCATTTTTAAAACAAACAGTTTCACACTGACTGCTGGCAAAATATTGTATTACCTGATGTGAAAATACAAGAAAGCACAATATTAAACACTGTTTTACTGAATGTCATCCCCTTTCTGAATTATCTTATCCATGCTCCAAAATCCATTCTGTGAATACTATTAGCTGCTACATGACTGTATCAACTCTAGCTTCCTACTGTATGTTTTTTATGATTGTAAAGAAGACAACTCTCAATTCAGTAGACTGGGACTACAGTTATATATTCAATTATTCAATTCAAAGTGTTAGGATCACATTTGAATTCTCAATCTGCAGACAGAATAGGCAGAAACACTTGCCACAAAAGGTCTTCACACAAACACTGAACATTCCTGAGGATTTAATAACAAGAAAAATTGCAGACCACTAACACCACATGCATTTTTACAGCACTTATTGCGGAAGTATACAGATGCTGACATGCCTCTCAGCTATGTGTTACAGTAGTGTTTTATCATTCTACCAGTAAACAAACTTAAGGTGCTGAAGTAAATAACTCAGGTCTAAGCAGGTAGATGAAGGAGACAAATTAAAAACCAAGACCGGTAGACAAATTCTTTAAGTCAAATGCAAAAAGACTTCAGTATATCTTTTTCAAAAACTAACATTCAGTACCTTTTTAAATTTTCCTTGTCGCTTTGCTGCAGACTGGCCCTGGGAGTTAGAATAACATACTGTAAGAAAACATGCACACACCACATAGGATGGAGACACCTTCTCTGTACAATTATAGTTATACGTCCAACCTACAGATTTCCAAGTTTTAGAGAGTCACATCTGTGATCAAACATGCTCTTAAAGCATGCTCTTTCAGGTTTTTAAAATTAATAAACCAATGCATCGCTGTATATACAATTCATTACTCCTGCAATATAAGCAAGTGTTGTTAACCACTTAGCTTCAATTAATAAATTACAGAAATTTAGTCTAAGAATTTTAGATTTTTGACTGTTTAGTGGCATTGTTCTATTTCATAATAAATACAGAAAAATCAGATACATTTTTCCCTACCTTGCATCCACCCACTGACTTAGAGACAACTGTGCTGCCTGGTCCTCCTTTTTTGTCTCCTGGTATGTACTGAGGTTCACTAAAGGCAGCAGAACGTATCAGATGCTATTTGATACCATCCTTTTTCCATTGAAATATGACCATAACAGTAATGCCTTAGGCTATGACATAAGAAACACCTCAGCTAGAATTTCTTTCTGTGTAGGATCTTAAGTATTCTCCATCACGTTAAATTTGACAGGCTGTACTACCTAGATCCTGCTTCCTATCCCAAAAACCACTCTACATAGCCACTCAGTGTGGTTTTAAAATAAAACATGCAAGATTGCAACCAATAGTTCAAGGAAGTGCACAATTCTAGCTAGGGAAACTAAATTACACTAGTGTAATGGATTTATCATGGATTTATCATTTATCATAGATTTCATAAAAACACACTTGCAACCTTACAGGAATCAGAAATAACTATTAAACTAGGTATTTTAGAGCTCCTAGTTACTGGGTTTTTCCTGATACATATACTCTCCAGATACATTCTCACCTGCAGTTATATGCAATCTGCCCCAAAAGTCCAACCAATTCAGACTGAATTAACTAAATGTTTATGCTCAACAAGATCTAAAGATACATGCCAACCAACTCACAGAAACTTATCTTCTATGAAGACATACTCTAGTTTTATAAATTTTGTTCAGCCACATGTAGGGATATATGGACATACATCAACTGCCTCTGAGAACTCACAATCACTAGGATTGACTAAAATTTAGTCTCAGGCTTACCAGCTAAGGGAATCTTCTAAACACTGTAGCACCAGATACACAGAAAAGTGACATAGTTACTATAATCACTGTTGCGTTATATAGAGTCATACAAGTTAAAAAATGTTTTTCACAGGATGTTGTGTTATGAGCAAAAAAAGACCCTTCATCTTTTTTTTCTAGCCTCACACACAGATCTTATACCATTCTGTTGAAGCATACAATCATATTAGTGGTTGACAACATCAGTGTGTAGCAGGTAAGAAAACCTTATGTATTTGAGTCAGCAAATTTTCTACTGCTTGGTAACAGTAACATATGTGTTCAGAAAGCACCTGTTCTTGCTGAATATTGCATGCATGCAACCAAGAATATTACAGAACCAACATGCACATAACACTGTATGTACGTACTTTTCATTCAAAAATTATATTAAACTAAGGAGTTACATAAGGACAATTTTAAAGGCTCCACACCAACCAGAAAGCAGTTGCTTCTAGAAATAAAAGATTTCAGAGCAAAAGAATTAAAACTCAAAATTCAGAAAATGCAATTATATTTGAAATTAGAAGATGAAAATTAACAGAACTACTTAGAAGTTATGAAGCAGAAACAACTGCTTCTAAAATGTATTAAGTTACCAAACCTAATGCTCTTTAAAGTACTAACCCCATACAATACAGCATTTCCTGGCATGCGATTTGCTTGTTAGAAAAAATTTCAGAAAAAAATCCCCATCATCCATTTCATATACTCACAGCTTTCTTTCCAAGTTCTGTTTTAGACAGAGTAAGACTTCCTGCAAGGTAACATCCTGGTCCTGCTCCTTTAGGTATTCTGTTCAAAGAAAGTTAAGTTCAGTGTTAAAACCAGGTTCACGAAGGTTCCATGGAAACTACAATAAAGAAGCCAAACAGGGAAAGAGCAAGACGAGGAACTACCAAGCCTGGACAGGCAGACACTATTAAAGTATCATTTTAGTGAGGTGCAGAGGCAGCTGCCTAGATGTAGACAAGAAAAACAACACTGCGTAACTTACTTGTCATCAGGAAGAGATGTAACAAAGAATGGCTGACTGTGTTTTGGTGGTAAAGTCAAACTGTTGGACTTCTTCTTCCCTAAGAGAGCAAGGCTATGGTTTTCATAAATATCTAAGCTCAAGGTACTAGACAACCTATGAGAAACAATAAATGGCAGGTCTTTGATGCGATCCAGCTCACTGTTCTGCTCATGACGGATTTGTAACCGAATAGTGTAATCTCCTTTTTCCAGTTTCACAGAATACTGAAAGAAAGAAGTTCTCATAAATGTCATGATTAAACATTTCACCATTCATAAAAAAACTCCAAATCCCAGAAATATGACTGTCACGTTCTTGATCCATATAGCTCTAGCCATTTAAACTGTACTAGATTGCTTGGTTTTGGAATCTCCTGAAAACAAGAGTGCTTTCAAGACATGATAGCAGCCAATACTAAATTTTCAGACCACAAAAGAGACTGACATAATTTGTTCCTATTTTAGTACTGTTTATCAGTTAAAACAGATAATAATCAGAACTCCTGTTAAGCTTTCACTTGAAAACCTCTGCAGCTTTGCCTTGATACACTTTCAATTTACTATGCTGGGGTACTTTGCAGTTTAGATCACAGACTATCTGCTGCTATCTCAAACACTGTACCAATTTTCCCACCAAGGGACCCAGTACTCCTGTAAGATATAGTTTAAAGAGCTAACAGACTCTTTGTCCTGAGCTTATTACTCAGGAATATGCAGATAACATCATCTCCATTACTTAAAAAACCCCCCAAAATCCAAAACCAAAAACAAAACTAAGCATCCCTCCCCACTCCAAATCACCCAAGGAAAAAACTTCCAGACTCTGAAATTTTTACTTTTGAAAACATTCTTTTATTTTTATCAACCAACAGGGCACCATGTGGCTGTTTTGAGTAGTATGCTAAGTCTCCTTTCTGATACTGCTGCAGTACTACTGAAAGCAGCCCCAAGTACGAAGGAGCAGTTACTCAGAACTATCCTGCTCCCAGAACCTCCCTCTCCTGGGCTAGAGAGTCATGCTTCCTGTTGGTTTTTCTTCCTGAACTAAATAATTTTGAATTGCTTTACAATTGTTATATGATGCAAAACACCAGAGATTTACAGCATCATAGTCCACCAGGTCTAAGTAACAAAGCACTGTGGTGATGTCTAGATTTTATAACATCTTAAAAATGCAGGTTAAGGAACAGAAGTTTACACAATGCAATTTCTGAAAATAATTTATAATCTTTAAAGCATGTCTCTTGAAACTATCTTTTGTACACTTCCAGAATGATCAACCTATCAAAATTAACATTACATTGATGATTTTCAACTGTGATTTTCGATTGGTAAAAAACAGTTTCAAAAGAAAAATTCATGAAAAATGTGTCTTGTATGATATTTTTTCCTTTTTAAATCTTTTTTAATTTCTCTCTACTTCCCCCTTGATCCAGACACACAATCTGTTACGGCAGAAAGAGATTCTAAAGGGTAGAGTATCTACAAGTGTTGGGCAACAAACCCCGTTTCAAAGATGACAACAGGAAGCAAGCGAAGCTGAAGCATGAAAAAGGCTGTTTGAAGATAAACTGCACAGAGGACAGTATTCATGAATACAGGAGCCTCTTCTCTATCAGCACACAAGTCAGACTACAGGAAAAATAATGGATTCTTTCCACCTTGTTCAGGGAAGTTTAAGGTATTGTCTTGGTAAAAATCCAAAACAAAGAACAACATGATTTTGAATTCATTTCTTGAAAAGCAACAGGTAAAAATCCCAAGAAATCGGAAGTTAACAGCTTTTCCTCTTTCTCCTTCCTCAGGAGAGAAAAAAAAAAAATCACATTCTATTTCATGGACATGTATCTGTCTTTTTTGATACAAATACATCACCATTGCACCTTGTATGTCTTATGAATATATAAGAACATGAAAATTATGCAGCATAAAATGTAAAGAGATAACAGGAGGCCTGGAAGGTGAAAAAGAATGAACACTTTCACAGTTTGCAGCAAACAGAAGGGAAAATAAATACATTACTCTGTACCTGGTGTGGATAGGCATCTCCTGAACCCATTTGTCTTTTGTTCTGGTCAAAAATAATCCAGAGTTGACTATCAAATTCAGACTCATACAACAATTCACAAAGAAGTGGACAGCTTGGAGTTACTTCTCCACTCTTAGGCTATTAAAAGAAAGGTAAAGGCATTTAATCTACTAGAATTCTACAGAATAAAACAAGTACAATCCCTACATGCATATTCAAAAAGATAACTGAACTGTAGACTGTCTCAAACAACAGTAGCTTTTAAAGTGGATCAAATCGGAATTTTGACTGTAGAGAGTCTAGAGTGTGACTCCAGATCTCCTTTCTGAAAGAAAGCTAGTCAAAATTAAGATCTGGTTTTAGAAAACACGCTGTGTTTATTAATAATTAAAAAAACAAAAAAACAGAAAACAAACAAACAAACAAACAAAAAAAAAACAACCAAAAAAAACCAGAACTACAATAACCCTTACCTGATGGAAATTATAAGTCAAAATCATCTCATACAGTTGACGATTGTTTGGTAAAACATCTCTGGAGCCCAAAGGTTTTATTTTCGCACTCACTGGTCTGCAGTTAAACAACAAAAGGTTTCTTGAGAAACACGTATCCTCTATCAACATTTATCTTGCTTAAGTAGAAACATGTTCTGAGGTACAACTGAATTCAGCACATTCCAAAACATCTCAGCTACTGCAATTATCCAAGCAGCATAAATTCCTCAGTTAAAATTTATGTCCAAAACCAAGGATTAGTGACACTACAGATACTGCCAAAAAAAGCCAACATAAAAGCCAGTGTAGTAAGCATGTCTAAATGCTCAAAATTAAAGGCCACAAAAAGTTTGAAGAAAAAAAAAATCAGGTTACATTTCTAATATCCATGCTGAAAACAATACTTGTATTTGTAACTGAAAGATTAATGGGATTGCATTTAAAAGAGAGAACAATTGATAATTCCTTGTTATAGAAGATTGTATCTTCAGAGAATGTAAAAAGTCTTACAGAAATCTGAGTGGTAACACAGAAGAATGTACACTACAGAGTGTATATGTTAACTGAGATACAGTTGGGAAAAGCAGGTGAAGTTCAGGCAGCCAAACAACTTAGACCTTAAATGTCAAAGAATACAAACAAAATAATAATAATATAGGAAAAATCTAAGCTACAGAAATAAAGAATAGCAGAAACAGGGTGGTCTGGCATCATTTAAGTTTAATCATTTCATTCATTAGATCAGATAACCTCTGAGCAGAATTTGTCTCTAAGGTTCTGCCAGCTCTCTTGTCGCCAAGGGCACAGACCAGTCACCCAGTAAGATAAGGGTGCTGGGTCAGACCACAAGCCCATTTAACCCACGTTTCCTAGTCTGGCAGACACTAGATACCTGACAGAAGTCTTAAGAACTGAGTAATACCACAAACGATATGTCTCCCTAACATTCACCCTGTCTCCAAGCACTTGAAACAAAGACACAGAATGAAAAGCCATTCAATAATTTTCCCTTTGTGTTATGACTCATTAGTTCATTCAAGAAACACTATACCTGCCTTAATTTAAATACATAAATATTTCTCCATAGTTTACTTAATTGCAGTTCATTTACTAACAGATAAATGACTTACAAAGAGTAAAGAGTACTTCCATTTTTCCAACCAAGAATGAGGCAAAGCTACATTAAGGGACTGTTTTATTTCCTCATTTAGGGCACATCAAATGGATTATTTCTGAATCTAACGTGAGGTGGTACGTTTGTTAAACTCCTGGCAATCTCAATTCCAGTTACAAGTATCCAAAAGCCCCAGACAGAGCCCAAGGTCTCCACTGACAGGCCCAAATAATGGAAAACTTTGGATTACTGACCACTGTGAAATTGTCTGTCCCACATCTCAAAAGTACCACTTGAACCACATGGCATTTCTTTATCCTTCTGAAGTGAGCAGTGCTGCACTGGTTAGAAATTTTCCAGTAAAGTTCTTTCTCCAAATCAGCATGTTTCAAACTAACAATGTAAACACAGCTTTCCACAAAAAAAAAAAAAAAAAAAAAAAAAAAATCTGCACCAGATTCTACAGAAATACTTTTAATCAAGCAAGAGAGAGAGCATAGTCTTCCCAGATCAAAATCTGGCAGGATCCCAAGCAGCTGCTTAGGAAAAAAAAAAAAAACCAACTCAAAAGACCAAAACGAAATAAAAAAAAACCAACAGGACAACAAACAGTAGCATGTAATAACCCAAATAACTCTACAATATTTTTTTTTAGTTATTAAGTGTCTTTTACCTCTAAGCATTTGGAAGAAGTGGAATATTTGTGTAAGTTTTTCTTTTTTCAAATTAGCTTAAGCAAAGTAATTTGTATCGGAAAATTCACTGTAAAGAAGAGAATGCTGAGAAATTATTGGTGTTTCCAAAACTATTTTGAATTTGACAGGAATATTTTTGTAACCCTGAATTTCACTGCTAATGTGTCAGCATTGTAACTCTACATATGAGTTTTCCCAGTCTCCCCCAGCAGTTCCCCAGAAACTCTACCTGAGTGTTTGAACCCAGCTTTTCAGATTTATGCATGGAGCAATATCTTCGTACTTCAACAGGGACTGAACATCGAAGCGCACGATGCCTTCCGAAGCGTGCTAGAAGAAGAGCACAGAACAATTACGCTTCTGTGCACTTACAACAGCAGATGGGGACCACCTGTTATGACCCTCAAAAATACAATATAAGCTGTAATTATTTATACTTTAACAAGTAATACTGTGTATTATTGAAAGCATCACAAGTGCATCTCTATTTTACAACAGCAGATAATGCTGGGACTTGCAAAATTATATAAATACAACTTCAAACTCCAGTTATTCATTTTTCCCCCTTCCTTATTTAAATACATTGTACATAACTTGTAAGTCATACTTCAGGCAGGACTGCATTTGTTTGTGCGTTTAGGATGATTTATTGTCAATATGTAATTCAATATACACAACCTAGAATATTAAAACAAGTATTTTATGATGGTTCCTAGGAGTATTATTACAGAATAGATTAACTCTGCAAAAGACAAACAATATTGCATACATAGGCTTGGTGATGAGCAAAATAATTTGAGAAGTTTATTTCTAGTAGTCTCCCATGACAAAGACACTAGTATATGAGCACTATTGAAATTTATTTTATATAAGTTACAGCTGCTGAAAAAGAATGGGCAAGACTATTTGTATTCTCTTATTTTTTATTGTCCATTATTCATTTGGTATAATCCTGCTGGGCTGGGGGCAGCTTCTTTGCACACTATCACCAACAGCTCTTTCTTTTTCTGTTCTACCAGTTCAAGACCTGGTGCCTTAACACACTACACCCACTCTTTCTTCCTCAGTTTATTCAGCTCTTAGAGCCTGAACACATCCAAATTCACCCATGGGACAGCCACAATTTACTCTGGCCTTTAGCTGGAAAAAAGGCAGGAGACAGGACAGATTAGCATGGGCTGCTTCATGCAGGTACCAGCTGTCAAAGAGCTCTCTCCTGAGGGAAGCAGTGTCAAGCAAGCCAGGTGGCACACGACAGCAAAGAACACAGGACCAAGACAAACTATAGATATGACACTAACATTTTTAACAACTTCTTCCATCCTTTAGTATCACAGACCATTAGGAATCATGACACTGCCCCACTCACTGTACCTTCAACTGCTCTAAATGATGACTCTCAAGCCAATCACCACATCTCAACAGAACACTGAATAAAAAATGAATTTAAATGAAACTTTACTCTGAATATGGTACTGAGAGTGCTGTTGTTTTAGCAATGGTAGTCTAGAGATTCAAGTTCAAGAACTGTGGTCCCAGCAAAGCTTATTAACATAAAACACTTGGTATTGTAAGCATATTTATATTTTCAGCCTTTTAGTATGTTTTTTCTACTGGTGCTGAGTTTAGGTTTTTTGTTTGGGTTTTTTCCCCATTCTTTTTTTACTACTGGTTTATAATAAAAAGATATAGAAAAAAAATCATAAATAATGGTAACTGGCATTTCTCTGGAACTGAACTCCTATTTAACAGTTTTTTAAGAGAGAACATGAAAATCTCACACACAAAAATACTCTTTCTAAATAGAAGCAAGAAGGAATAAAAGCCGGGTTTTTTCTGAGATACCATAGGATTTCACAATAATTCAATATAAAGCACTCTGGAAAACTTACCATGTTTAGCTGAGGAGCACCACAAAGTACACCATGGAAAGAAATTGTGTAATTTATGCTAACATCACTAAGGCTTGCCCACCACCGAGCAACACAAAATTCAATGGTTTTTCCAGCCTGGGTAACAAAAACACAAAGTTAGACTCCAGGTCTCATCTTCCTCTTCTACTGATCCCAGCCTCCCTAAACCCAAGCCAAAAAAAAAGAGATCAGAGTACAACTCAAAAAAGACCTCTTATGTCCAGTTTACTCCGATTGTACAGATTTGTACAGTACCAAGTAAAACATTACACTTGGTTCAGAAAACACAAGATAATCCCAACAAAACAGCACGACTGACAAATGCTTCAAAACAAAGACTGCAGGCGTATACCCTACACAGAAAGGTTCTGCTTTTAAATGTTCTGTCTTCCATTCTTATCCCTCAAACTAGACAAGTTAGCTCATAGATCAGTTTAATGTGTGTCCCCTAAAAAACAGGTATTAGAAAAAGAGATGTCACTCTCTCCCTAAGTAAGAGGACACAACTTGAGAGGTTTGGGTTAGTTTTGGTTTTGCTTGGTTGGTGGGGTTTTCTGAGTTTTTCTTGTTTCAGTTTTTAAATAACATGATGAAATAATGTGCCAATGGGACCAACATAGCTTATGGTTCCCCAGCTGATATTTCCAGAGGCTAAGGGACTGAACTGCACAGAAATTATAACTAGTCTTTGGGCATAAGAACTATACGACTAAACTGAGCAAAGACAGGGACAAACCTGAGAGGGAGACTCTTATCCACACCCCTGAACTGCCAGCTCATTCCCTGACTATTTTGGACTCTTGAGCCAGCATTATCCAAGCTAAGACTCCTGCACCTAGGATGTGTGAGTGCGAGCCAGTCAGCTACCCTGGCTTCAAGATGAAGGTGTCCCAGACTAAATCATGGACCACTAAAGGCAAAATATGCTGAACTATTCAACAAGTCATAGCTCCTGTCTGAAAGGGAAACAAACTGCTTTGTATAAACAAGTACAAAAAAATTGAAGAGATTAACATGTATTATATTACTAAAGAGCTCAGAAACATGAGGAAGCTATTAGAGATCTTTTCAAAACTGAAAATCAGACGTGTTGACTACTGTAACAAACAAACACACAATGTCTTGGGTTTCAGGTTTTTCTTAGGGGAAAACAATCCCAAATAAGTTATGTTATACTGCACTGATACATTACTTTATTTAGCCCACCCTAAGGTAACTTACTAGGACCGGAAATGCTTCAGTCACGGAGCCTTTTTCTGGTAAGGATGAAAACTTGTAGAACTCATGACTTCTGTACGCTTTTTGTTTCACAAGCTGAACGGCATGAAGCACAAACTTGGCAGTCACATCAGCTGAACATGAACACACTGTCACTTCTAGATTAAAGAAAAAGAAATTTAGGCTGAAGACACAAGACTTTTGGAAGAAAAGCAGAGATTCACCAGACAAACACTACTTTCACAAGTAATTTGTAATTTAAGAAGTCATGCAGTACCCCAAGTGGCTCCACATGTGTAAAATGCTTATCTATCAGTTCATTTCAAAAGTGCTTTCAGCTTAAAGGAAAACCAGCTAAATTCAGAGGATGGTTAAAGAGAAACATGTATCAATAAAATGGTCAAAATTAATCACAGTACAGATGTATCATCTGTAAAGGACAGACTGCTGAATTCCATATTAAGGGTCTTATCACTAACTTCAGTCTAAATTAAAGATTTTTGAAAGGATTATTGTTTAGTAATCTCACAAAGAAAGACAAGGGAAAAAACCCTTCTCTTCCTTCTTGCAAAATTATGGGCTTTTTGCCCACTGTGAAAATCACATTTTCTTCAGTTATGACTTCTTTCAATACTACATCCATACACCTTAAAAACTAGGTAAGCCTCAGACAATGATACTTTTCCATAAACATGGGGCATTCCTCCAGGTATACACAACCACTTCAGATTGTTATCAGCTGGTTTCTTTAAGACTTAGAATCAAGACCCTACTATACCAAAACCCCTAGAATTAACTCAAAACCACTCATCTAAGAGCTTACAAATCAAACAAATATGTATATATTCTTGGGCCAAAACCTTCAGTATTTATTCTGGCAGAACTCAAAATTATTTAAAACCAACTTTGTCAAGTCTGACAGATGCAATTTTTTATTTAGTTAACGTGGTTATTTTCCTTACCAGCCCACGTAGCTCCCTGTGGAACATCAATGAAGTGCCTTCGGATCTGACCAGGTTTGAAATGAACATCTGTGTAGGTCAGGTCATAGCTTGATGATTCATCTACACTGTATGTCAAAAGGTAAACACAAATAGTAGTCAAACAAGCTGTAAAGCCATTTTTAAAGCATTTTTAAATGCAAAAGTACTCTAAAAATGTGTACAATGAGGATATTTAGTCTTTACACCAATTATTTTAATCCTAGTAATACAGAATATGACAGCACAATGTATCCAAAAGATTTAAAGTATCAGCTCCACCATACTATGTAAATACCTTCCCCACCTCCCTGAAATCACAGTGCCTAAACAGAAATATCACAAAATCCTCACTTTCAGTGGATCTGCTTTTCCTGGCTGAGTGAATTGCCACTGAAGTGAGCTAAGGTATGGAAGCAGCAATATTTCTATAGACAAGTTAGAAAACAGTTACTTTGTCTTTCCCCCTCAGGGCAGACTGTCCACCAAACAGGTTCAATCAAATACTCTTCTTCCTTATCAACATCACTTAAGTCTTATGTTTAAACCAATGATGGGAGCAATACCAACTCTAAACTCACTGTATGGAAGTAATGATCAAGCTTATCCCAATGTAAACCATGGCCAAACAATGCCCTCTGGCTCTGCATACTCTAGTTCACCAGGCAAAAATGAATAACCAAACTCCAGCTGACCTATGAACAGGACATTCATTGATACTTTGGCCAACAAGCCAGAAGGAATCTGTATGCTGATGGACCAGGGAGCTGCTGCCGCTGTGGCTAAGTCTACCAGGACACACTGCTGTCATGACCAAAACTATAAAAAAATGTCACAGCTGCAGGAGTCTGCTGTAAGAATCTCTTTAGGTGTTTGTAGAAAGTTCAGGAACTCTCAGAGTTCTGGATTGACCCACCTTGTTGGTATAACAACAGTGACTGGAACTCTGAACAGAGGGCCTGCATTAGGCATTGCTGTATCATATCCACACACCTAACAAAATAAAATACAACAACTCAAAACCTTTGGTCAAAAATCAAACTATAGAAGATAATATTCAACTTAAACTAGTTGCAGAGTATTTTGAATCTTTGTAGTTGTCACTGAGGAGAAAATGTCATTTGACCACTGTCACCCTAGAAATACTAACAATCAATGAGGAAAAAAAAAAATTCCCATTTTGACTCATTTCACCAGAGGAAAAAAACTTAATCAGTGGTTATTTATTCAGCTTATGTTTTCTACATGCTTTTATTTTTCAAACACAGATACTCAAAAGTTCTACAGGCATGTGCTATACAACACTGTATAGCACAACTATTGCTGAACCCTGGCTTTAGTCCATACAGTGAAACACAGTGTGGCACTATTTTCTAGTCTGTAAAGCTCACAGATTTTATTTCCTTAAAAATTATTTCTGTAAAAAACTGATGGAGACCCCACAAGGGCACACAAAGACAAAAAAATCTTGTTCAGAGCACCAGTACTTCCATACCTCTGTATAATGTACTCCTCCTCTCAGGCCACGTGGATCCACACGAATATTTATGTGTCGACACTGGTTCATGAGTTCTAAATGACTAGGACACTGGACCCACGGTGCATTTGAAGTTAAAGCTAAATGAAGCTGGAGAGATATTCTTTCAGTGTTTTCTGTCAGGAAACAAATTATAAAAACAATTGAGTAACACAAATACCTGCACATAGTCCACTGTAACAGTATTTGCCATTAAGATATACGCATTGGTAAAATATAATAGGAATCAATTCCTAAGGGCCTTGCACAAAGGGAGTGTTCTATATTACTTCTTTTAACTTGACAAAAACAGAACAGCAGCAGTAGGCAGTAAAATCAAGGTGGTACCCAGGTGGTACCTGTGCTAATTACCAAACTACATTATAAAGCATACTAAGCAAGAGATAATGTCTCTTAAAATTATTATGATAATCTAGTCAGATCTTGCAAACAGTCAGTCTGGCAGATTCTGTAAATTAGCTTCTACGCCACAAATGCTATACATTAAAGCACAGCTCCCAGAAAAGCATCCAGGGCAGTGTAAGAGTTTTAGTTATTAGTAGCTTCCTCCTGCTTAAAAGATTAATGACACTTACAAATTTTTTTCCTGTTTGTTAGTCCTAAATAAGCTTATCTTAATTTTCAGACATTTCATCACATTTAGATTAAGCAGAGAGAGGAACGGTCTATTATAACTACAGGAGGAGAAATCAAAGCTGGAAGAGAGCTTCAACAGACAAACTAAGCAATCAGCCTCCCTAAATTCTCATTTACAGTTTCCCAAACTCAGTCTTGTTGAAGCCGCCAGGCACAGCACAAAAATAACTTGGGAAAACAGGTACTAGGGAAGACTATGGAAACAATATCTACAACTGCCATGTGCCAGTCATCCACTGCAAATGCCTAATTGTTTTTAGATTGCGTATTTCCTGCAGAAGTCTAGGGAACAATTATTTTGTGTGACGTTAAATTTAAAATGCACTGATTGCAACGTAAGCTGTCAAGCAATTAAGTTATTTGGAGTCAGTAACCTGCCCCAATTCATACCCTTTCTGCCCCTAAATAAACTCATGCCTTTGTCACATGCCAACCTAACAATTGATCACTTTTTTTAGGAAAGGAATAAACTCTGTAACAAGCTTTTACATGGCTCACTCCTTGAATACAACATAATTCAGTCTCTCAGCGAGTTCCAATTTTTATTAAATAAAGCAGTTTAAGGGTTTGTGGGAAAAAAGTCAAACCTTATTTTGATCTGCACAAGTTATTGTTACCCTTTTAGTAATAAAATCCATATAAATTCCTGTACTGCCTTTAGATATCTTTATTAATTTTTAGATACCTGAATGGACGTGTAATTCATTAAACAAGATTTTTCTCAGGTTGTGAAAACTTAAAGTCCAGACCTAGAATTTACAGTCTTTAAA
The DNA here is from genome assembly GCF_021018805.1 of Prinia subflava. Classification (NCBI taxonomy): domain Eukaryota; kingdom Metazoa; phylum Chordata; class Aves; order Passeriformes; family Cisticolidae; genus Prinia; species Prinia subflava. The sequence continues at coordinate 69,854,322 of NC_086249.1, read as the reverse complement.
TAACTGAGAAACTAATTTTTGGATATCAACATTTGCCAAAGGTTATCTACAACAAAAACCCTGAAATTCTGTAATTTCATGAAATATCAGGGATCTATGATTATTGTTCTCTGTTCCTCCCTAGCCCTCCAACTTTAAATTTCTACAGAACAAAGAGAGATCTCTTTTCTTCAGTGAGAGGAAGCATGAAGTAAAGGTATCCCCAAACATGAAAGCCCTGCAGATGTAAGTCTAAGGTTGGAATAGAAAAGTTGTTTATTTGCACATCTTCCTTTACCATGAAACTTAGGGTTACACTGACTCCTTGTACAGTACAGCTTCCTCTCACTCCTCATTATCACGGCTTTTTGTTTCAAGTTGACATTGGTGTTTCTCCACATCTCCACCTACAAAGGCTCTTTCCTACCTGTATTCTCAGGAAAGACGGGTTCTATGCCAACCCCATGATCAGATGGTGCCGCTATCTGGGCTGGATCTCTGAGGTAGATTCCACGGTTGCTGCCGACAGTAACTGTGAAGCCAATGTTGCTTGTGAATGATGAATTCTGAATGAGGTAGTCATAAGCTTTATCAACCTGGTAGAAAGAGCAAGTTCTAAATCAACAAATTTCACCTTAATAGCAATTTATGCATATTCTCTTCAATATGAAGTGTTGAGCAAGCACAGCAACAAACAGTGAATTATCTCACATGCTACCTGAGCAACATGTGATTGCTGATACTCAGTACAGAAAATGAGGCAATTTTCGCAGTCTGCATGGCCACAGAGAGCCCAGAAAGTCAACAACATTTAAAAAACCAAACACGGCCAAGTCTTCTCTGCTATAAATTCATCAAAAGATTCCTATTCAGAGATGACGTTGAAGAAGGGGACTTCAAGGCCCAAACCTACTATTCTAATTTAGGTGAGTTTTTCATAGGTGGAGCAACACTCGTTAAAACATTTAAAACTTTTATAAGCTAAGAAGTTGAGCAATTCAAAAAAGACAAGCAATGGAATACCCATACAAGTTTTATATATTGATACGAAGTAAAAGAATCAGGTCATGAAATCCAGCCCTAGGTCTATGTACATGAGCTGTCAACAATAAACTCATACGACAAATTTATCTTGTTTTAAAAAGACACCCTTTCTACCTCACTTGCCATTTTACTCACTATAAAAATCTTAAATTCTCTTCCACTTGACAGCAAGAGACCTCCACCAGTGAAGATTCGGGTGGTCACCTTTGAGAGGAGTGGACATACATCTCATCTACCAGATCAATTCCAATCACATTTTAACACATGATTTAATCACAGGCTACTAAAACACCAAGTATGATTGTTGCATTTTATTTATTTGATATGGCTACCACCACTGCTGCCTTCTGTTATCAAACTCAGCACTACAGATGTGCTTAACAGGCATTACCCACTAAGTTCTAGCATCTCTATAACGTGAGTTTTGGGCTAACCATTTAATATCTGGTATCTTGAAGCATGAGAGAAAAATCTTGGTACTTCTATTAGACTAGCAAAAGTCTATCAGACTGCAGGCAAAAACCAGACTTAGCTCTGTAAGAACATAAGCTTAAGCATAGGAAGACATGGTCAGTGCCTTCATACAGAGGATCACATCACACATTTCCAAGCTACTCTGAAGCCCACAGGAAACGATGAGCACTCAGACTGTTCAGTGCACGCTTGCAGCGAAGTCACTGTACAACTGCAGCTGTAATTCTTTGTGAACCAGCGTGGGTATCTGTTTTCAGTGCCCAGAACTTACAGTCCCGGTTTTTGTCCGGACAGAACAAGTTCAGCTCTCTCTGACAATACAGCAAAACATTTTTGGACATTAGGACAGAATTTAGGCACCCAAATACACATGTGGGAGGTGAAAAAAACCTACATCCCACTTTTATGTCCATGTATCTTTTTGATCAGTCTAAGAATGTGTCTAGTTATCACATTTATTTTACAGTAACTGCATGCTAAAACTGGAAGAACTTTCTCATTCCTCCTCCCTTCCCACTACATTCCCTTCCTCTCCTCCAGTGAGATTTGAGAATCAAGCAGCATGGAAAAAACTGTGTGAGATCACCTCAAAAGCTGCATCTTTTTTCTGTGGGTTAGTTTTTCAGCACCTGTTATTTATATTATATAGTGGGGTTTTTTTTTGGTTTTTTGGTTTTTTTTGCTTGTAAGTACCTGAATAATACCATGTCCTTGTGCAAATACTTCTATGTTTTCAGCTTTCACTGCAGTATTTTCTAATGCTCTTCTGACAGAATGAACAGTGTAATGAACATTATTAGCTTTGAGTCCTGAAATTAAAAATAAGGGTGTTACTGGATACAACAAAAAATCTGAAAGCAACAGGTTTTTTTTTTTAAGAGGAAAAATTATCTAACCTCTTTTAGATGATGCATCTATGCTTAACATTGTAGCACTTTACCTGACAACACTAATGCAATGCCTCCACATGCATTGGGAGAAGACATGGATGTGCCATTCATGAGTTGTGTTCCTCGCAGAGTCCAGTTTGGAACAGAAGCAATAGCACCTCCTGGGGCACTGATACTTACTCCAAGGGCTCCATCAGTGCTAATGATAAAAAACAATAATTAAAATACCAGCTTTTTTTCTTTTTTTGCACGCTTTAAGATAAAGTTGTCAGTACATTTAAAAAAAAGGTTCCCTTTAGAGAATATCCACTACATTTTACTTCACTAAATCCATTAACTCATTAAACCTAAGAAAAAGCATGCCATCAAGTAACAATTTAAAATCTCATGTTAAGCATCAGTTGTGCCTGTTTTACAGTAATAACTTTCTAAATTTTCACTCCTTCAATATTCTCCACCAGGCTTCAGTTTAGCCAGCAGAATACTTTCTGGGATTTGAATTACAAACCAACCTATTAAACATTTCAATAAATAAATTAGTATTTCACATAGCTATTCGATGGTTATTACTTCTAAAGAAAAATAGTAAAAGGGGGAGGAAGGCTAGAAAAGATCCAAACCCCCGACTTCTAATTTTGCATGTTGACAGTTCACTACCAAGTCAAGTTTTGAACTACAAGTCTATAGAGGGCAAGAGGGGAACACATAAAAAGTCATGTCAAGAGTTAGATCAGGATCAGCTGGGCCTGATCCCTAATCCCCACTTTTTTTTCACAAGAATATTTAAGAACAGAGCAACTGTGTGCCTATGGCACACTTAAGAGTACCATCTAGTTTTCAACTCTGAGCCAGATATACTTCATCTTTCTTGCTCTGGACAAACAAAAATGGCACTGCTTGAATAGGAACAGCCCTTAATAGCTCAGTGCCTGAGCTATGAAGTTCTGTAGAGAGGTATGGTATTTTAGGGTACTTATATTCCACACAAACAGCTTCATATGTCTAAAATCTGTCTGAAATCAGACTATTCCAAATATGATAGTGCAATGTGGTGTTTGGACATATTTTATGATAGCTGTATGTAAACCCATAAAAAGGTTCTGCATCCCTACACCTCTGGACAAGCAGCGCACAGCACATCTGCCTGAAAAACTCTGCTGCTTACTGGGATACATCAGGACTGCTCTAGCAAACTTCAGGAACTCTCCAGTCATCTGCATTGCACCCTGAACCCTCCTTTGGTCAGACTTGGCCTTTCAGCTAACTATTTTACAGAGCACAGCAACTAAGCACACAAAAAGTGATCCACATATGTGTGCGTGTGTTTGTCTATCAAAATTAATTACAAATCGATCTCCCTTCCTCAGCTGAAGGCAGAGAGCACATTTCTCTTTTCCCTCTACAGAATATGACAGTTCTTCATAGTAAGATTCCTGAAACAATATATTTGCCTGTAAATATACAAACACCGTAACAGCTAGAGAACAATTTCGAACTCTAAACACAGACAAGAACTCAAGAAGAGATGTTACTATTTTTTTCTTTGTCTATCACATTACTATCAGATGCTTCTGAGATATGAAATAAAAATTGGAGTTTGCACTGTCCTTAAAATTTCTTTTACAGATATTTCAGAAAATTTTCCATAGTGTAAGGTAGAAAGCAATTTTTTCTGCTATTCACACCTCCACTGAACTCAAACAAAACTCTTGAGTAAGTTATGCAATCACAGCAATGTCACTGAAGCCTGAAGTACCACGACTGCAGTAACAGCATTTATTTTAATCTTCATCACTTATAGCACATTTTACTTCACCACACTAATCTTATGAAATAAATCCTATAGAAAAAAGTAAATAAAAAAAAAAACAAACAGCAAAACAACAACAACAACAACAACAACAAAACAACCACCAAACAAATTTCCAAACCACCTTTCAGTAACTTTTATCATCTTTGAATAGATATGCACCCAAATACTTTCCTGGAAAATACAGACTGTGCTGAGGCAGTTCCATGCTATTCCCTCTCCTCCAGGAGTTCCAGAGCCCAACATACAAAGGTATTACCAGAAGAGCAGGCTACTTATGCTCTTTCTACAGGAAAGAAGTACTTTTATTTCGGTATTAGTGACCAATTTTAGATTTTGAATTATATCATTTGAACCCCAAAGTAATCAACTTGTTCTTGGAATATAACCTACCTAGGCCCTCTGGATGACCAAGTGTATTGATTTGCTGGCAGTTTCTCTCTCAAAGAGTATTCAGCAACCATCATGTCAGGCGACACGTAGGCACCAACACCTGTAAAAAACATTCAAGCCTTTTAGACAGAATATGATCTTTTATTAAAAACTGAGGTAAAATACTTCTGTGGTTTAAATTCTTTATGAGAAGAAGTCTTGCTTGACATTTAAAATGGAAACATACATTTTCCATCTCATTAAACCCAGATATTTTTGCAAGGCAACTGTAAAGCATCATGCTATGCAGTAACAATATTGATGGGCACATTGTATAATAGTGAATGTCATGCAAACTTCCAAGTTTCACTTTTATTCAGCTGGAATATAACCTTCTATACTTCTATCACAACAGGTAACTTGTAAAGATCTTCTCCCTCTCCTGTGCCCGTTTCCTCTGTTTACACTGCTCTGCCACAAACTACAGCTGCACTTCAGAGCAATCCACGTGGCTCCCAGCTATACCCGCTGGAGCAAATGAACACATCCGCACATCCTAAACAGTCAGGAGACAGTCTCTACTGGGTATCAGCTCCAAGTGCACAGAGTATGTAAATGACTACATCAAAGCCTGATTAAGTAGAAGAGAATGCCAAGGATGCACATTGCAACTATGTCATCTACCTATTTGAAATGGTAACACTCCACTTTGTTTACAGCACAAGCACTACCAGGGTGCTACAAAACTACAATATCAAGCTGACAAATTTGGCAAGGCCTGTGTCTGTGTGAACTAAGCCAACCTACCAGCTGTATTTTGCTTTACCCTCAAAAAACAAAAACTCTATCTGGTTCACTCCAGATGGAGGACAGGAGCAAGCTACTTGGCATGCAGAGTGAATAATCACCCAGTCTCTAGAGTGATACAGCTAAGTTGAATTGACAGAGTAGATGCACTCTAAGAGCAAAGCCAGTGCAGACCTGAAGAGAGCTTGTTAGTTCCAGTTCCAACCCCCAGTCTCAGTAGTGAGATAATAGCAGATTAACTTTCAGAAAGTAATCAGCATTAATTCTACTAGCTGCCCTGGAATAGCAGCTCTCCATCTTTCAAGGCCTCATGCTAGTCTCCTTACACACTGGTCTCCCTTGCATAAGAATTCTGAGATTTAAAAAACATCTTCTGAAATGCACGAGTGAGACAATAAATGATTTATATAAAAATTAAGACTAAGGAAGTTACCCCTAAATGCTAGACACTTTATTAAATCTTATAACTCAATCTTCCACTAAAATATCAAAACCATATATTAGCCCATTAGAAAAAGCATTTTAATGACAGTAATAGATTTGCACAGCAGTGGCACTGCAGCTGGAAAAATTCCTCCCCTACAAGGACTTGTCTAGATCCTGACATGGGATTATTTTCTATCCAAATTAAAAACATCTGTTTCACTAAAAATAAAAATCAGTGTATCTGATAAAGACAGATGACCCAGAACTGTAGTTCTGACAATTCAGAATGCATTGCAAGACTTTCCAGAAGACTAATTAAAATCCAACTTAGTATCACATTTTTATATGTTGCATTTAGCAGCTGCTTTTGGTTAGAGCAAAGTGGTGTGCTAAGACAGTTACAGTTGAAAAACTAATCCTGAAATATTCAAATAAGTCAGACCAAAGATTTCTTTTGCAAACTTTATACAAAGCCACATCAAATCAAGACCATTTGCCTCCCACCTCTTTTCTACATAAGTAAGGTCTTGAATTGTAAGAAGATAACAATCTAAATTTGTATATCTAAGCTTAGAGCAGGTGTCTCTCTCAGAATAAACCTTGTAGCCCAACAGCTAATTTTTTAGATCTAGTTCAGCAATCAATTATGTCGTAAAAGTACAAAGTTTGAAAAGACAGAAGTTGAATACTGTCAAAATTTTTTTCTAAATGCATTATTTACCTATTACACTAGATGTAGTTCCACCAGGACATCCAACTGTAGAAAGGCAAGGACCATTATTTCCTGCACTTGAAACATAGATTACATTGTGTTTCCACACTGCTTCATTAATCACTTCACAAATTCTCCTGAAGTAAGAGAAAGAAATGAATCATTTACTCAACAATATTGCCTTATTCCACAGGACAAAGCGCCCATTTCTAGTACAACCTCTGACCATTCACCAAACAAGGAGTATTATGCAGCCTGCTTCCCACACCTAGCAGAGGCGGTTCCAGCACAGAAGCTGACCACAAAGATATCTTCTGGTTTCAAAAAGGAGTGACAACTGTGTAGTGATCCTATCTCTTCAAAAAATACCCCACAGATCACATGGTGTTGCAACTATAAAAGTTCTTTACTGTGCTGAAATACTATTTGTATATGTATTATAAATCTGTGTATTATATATTTGTGTACATATTATAAATTAAAAGCTTTTTAATGGGTTTACTTCTTTCAAAGCCAGTTTAAAATTTATACTGCACAGTTTCTAACATATGAATCATATGAGGCTGGAAAATTCACTCTTAGCTACTAGATGACTTACAGAAAGCTCAACAAATACAATTCCACCTCTGGGAAATTAAAATACCTTAACCACAGTACTACTTACCCAGAATTTGGCCAGTGTGTTGCTTCTCCATAGCTGTAGTTGACAAGATCACATTTGTATTTTATTGTTTCTATCATCTGATAAAGTAAAAATGGAAGTCAAAATATGTACTAGTCAAATAATGTGACTTCAGAAATGACGGAAAATATCTGCTTGAACTGATTTGCTACATATCTAAGAAAGACAGATAAATCTCTTGAATCTAGAAAATAATGTACTGAAGCCAGTTAAGTGCTATTTTCCCAAAGAACAAAGAAAATTTAAAAATCCTATTCCCTGAAAAGCCTTATTCTTGCCATGTTCCCAGCTATACATTAAGACATTATCCTAAGAGAAAACTGCAGACAGCAGACATCGTCAGTATTGTCTCAAGAACATAAAAATCTCCTTTTCTGTGCAGTTTGGTTAAACTCCAAAAAGTTGCAAAAAAGTTATTGATCATGTGGCTATATCAAAATATCCTATGGACCACAAATATAGTCTTCTATTTTCAGATTCTTTTCTTGTGGAAAAATTTTCCTTATCAACTGATCATACTGAAAAGCTCTTGGGTCTTTCATCATTAAAAGGAATGATATTTTTCCTCACTCTTAAGAAAAAGAGTTAACACAAAGACAGCAACACAGGTAGATACTCATCTCTATTCTTGATTTATATGTCTTCTGTAGTTATCTGAGTAACTATAGAAGATACACTGACAACACAAAGAACTTCAAGCAGGTTTCTCTCATGCATCAAGCTAGTCAGACTCTGCAAGTCTGTTAGCCTGGAGAAACTCTAAGTGCTCTGGGCAACAGAAGTCTTGTTTTATATTAAAACACTAGTCTTACAATATGCTTTAAAATACATTCTAGTTGGTTTTGGGGGGTTTTGCTGTGTTATTTTTGCTTGAGGGCTTGTTTTATTTTTAGGGGGTGGCCTGGTTGTTTTTTTCAATTGTTGGTATTTTTGTTGGAAATACTGTAGAACCATAAAAACAAAGCCTATAAACAAATAGAGCATGAAGTTTCACAATATTCTACACTTAAGTCACACTGCTGAAATTAATCATTTATTCAGTGAAATACCCACAGCTCTTATTAGACCAGTGCCAGTTTCCATTGTACTTAGTCTTGTATCACCAATCTTGATTGCAAGAATCTGAGCTCCAGGAGCTACACCATTCCGTTCTGGTTCTTCTGGAAAGTATCCAGCTGCAATACTAGCCACATGTGTTCCATGTGCTCCTGTGCAAATGAAAAGTATGTATTTTTAGTGGACTTCATTTATAAGAACTCAATATGCTACAGCTCAATTAATTTTCACTTATTGAGCTCTACAAAGGGATCTAGACAGGCTGGATCAATAGGCCCTGAGGCCGATTGTATGAGGGTCAACAAAGCAAGTGGTTTCATAAGGAGAGAGGAGGCAGCCGGAAGACAGGAACAAAGTATTAACTTAATTCTGCTAACATTAACAAAAGCTACTTTGAAGGCTCAACACTTCCTACTCAAAGCTATGAATATTACACCTGAGACAACTCAGGTAGCAGGGGCTAAGAACAGAAAACAGAACTGCACAGAAACAGAGAGGAACATCTCAAAAAAGTTACCATGTATTTAGAAATACTGCTTATGTAGCTCTACTGAGATGGGATAGTTTCACAAGGAATTAAGAGCATTTTTCAAACCAAATGCATCCATACCATCCTAACCACTGGGCTTGCTTTCAAAACAAACCATGATTATCTAAAGAATACTTGAAAACAGGTTCAGACTGGTTGGAGCTACAGCTATAGTGACACCTGACAAAAAAAAGTTTGTATAAACCTAAATTAAGATCAATACCCATTTTGTTCATGGATATTATATTTAAGATACTTGAAGTATATAAGTACAAAGCAGAGCAACTAAAAATAAATCAGTCATCACTCTATATTTAACAAACAAAACAGAAACCTTTTTTGAAAGAGAGTTCTCTTTAGTTTAGGCTTTAAAATGCAGGAACATCTTAAAGAGTACTAAGTATGCATGTTCTATGTATACATACTTAAGTACGTAATGTTGACAACAAAAAGATATAAGCAAGTTTGGTAATGAGCTGTCGTTACAGATTTAGTTCAGAAAATATGAGTATTGATCTTAAAAGCCATAAAAACCAATGCTGTACTATGACAGCTGCCTCGAGCCATCCCAAGTGTCAGAAACAGGAACCAATACAAATTACTGCTTCTCATGACACCTATGTAGCAGCAAAATGTTCTTAAGATTACTTTCATTTACCTCCACTTGTCACAATAGAAAGGAGGTTTCCATCATCATATATATTCACAGAATAATTCAACATCTCAGATGTTCCAAAAGATCCATATTCCTGAGCCTCTTTGTAGGTTCTCAGCACTGTACAGTTCGTCAAGTCACCACTCTCACTTGTATCTATGCAGGCTCTGTTGACAAAAACAAACAAACAAACAAAAAGGCAATGTCCCAACTGCTGCAAACTTTTGGTTACCTACCCTCTCCAGCTAAGCATAGCGCAAAAACTTGAAGTTTGGTTCTGTGTTTTATGGTATCTTTAAATAGTTCTTGAAGCAACTACTTTAAACCTTGGTTGTTTATACTTCAGATTCAGAAACTACAAATTATCTAAATAAACTGTTTTTCAAACTACTAAATTCAAATAAATCTGTATTTGAAAAGCAAGAGTATGAAAATTCATGCAAGTTCAAGTAAGAAATTTTACTAAAGGTAGACGTTCAGTGCTGGTACACAAATATTTGAAGTTTTACTGTTTTGTATGATGCACATTATCAGTCAAGAAATTTGCCATGTTACATCCTGAAGTCTGTGCACAGACACGCATTTTTTTGGGTTTTTTTCATATCACCAATGGATATATAAACAGTTTTATTCAGCTTCAGAAGAAAAATCCCGTAAGCTTACACTCATATCACACTGTCTTCTATAAGACTTTATTCTACCCCATCTTCACTAGGGAACAGAATTTTATCAAGAAACTCAACTGATACAGCAGGATTACTTTAAAGTGTAAAATACTTAAAAGCTCTATAAAAAGAGGTTTTAAGTAAAACTTTAAAAAGGAGCAGATATAAAAGGTAACAAATCTTTGATGCAAGCTATTGCTTTATGTAAAGAACAAGACATTTTAGATAAGTTTAGTCATTTACCTCCAGGTCTCCCCATCATGCCACACTACACAATCATATACTGGGCCAGGATCACTGTATTTTTTCTCAAAAGAATTCAATAATTCCACTTGATTTTGAAGTTCTTCCTTTAATAGTTTATTTACCTAATAAGGCGAACAAAATGCAGTTAAAGTATTTCTGAAATTATTACAAGACAGGAATCCTACATTCTTTTCTAGTGCGATATATTTTTTCCATTACTTTCTCAGGAATGTTAGACTATCCTAGGAGTCACAAACATCTAGAAGTTCAATGGCTTTCAGCAGTGCACTATTTATTTTTGCCCAGTTATGTACAACTACTTCTAATTTCTGTAAATGTAATGTTTAAAGCCATTATTTTCTTAAAGTCTGTTAAATGATGAAGTAGTATCTGAGGCATTTCTGGTACTTCATTGAAATAGTATACAGTTTACAAAAGAAAGAATATGTTTAGAAAATTCCAACTCTGAACACAGCAAAGATGGTGGCCTCAAAAAATAGCACATTAAATTAAAAATAAAACTAACTGAAAATATCTAACAAATTTTTTGAAGTACTATCATTCTCATATTTGACACCAACTCTCAAAAGTGAACAAGTGTTTAGCAAACTAAACAACCACGCATATAAAGCTTTATAAAATTAATCAGAAGACACACTGGTAACTTATCTGCCAAAATACTCACCAAGTACCTTTCCTTCACTCATCTAATGAAACATTTTAATCCTGTGTCTGTGAGTAACATTGTTGCAAAGAACGAGTTTATAAACTTAGACTTAATGCAAACCTGTGAGGGAGAGGTATGAGCAGCATCAAACTCTTCTTGTTTCCTACAGGCCTCTGCTAGAGCCAGCCTGTGAAGAGGATCCCAGAGCTTTTCCTTGCGCTCTTTCTGGAAAATAAAGCCAAGGTTGCTCAATAAATTAAGAAACATATGTCAAAGTATGAAGTTTATAAAGATGATTTGAAAATTCTGACTCAAGACAACAGCTGAAGAAGTTCCATACAATAGTATAAATAAGCACAAATTGCCACACAATTAAAAAAAAGCGATATCAGTAATTTCTGTACTTTTTGCCTCAATGGACCACTGTGAGGAGGAGCACTAAGCCATCCCCTGTTGCTCCGAAAAAATCACAGAAAAAATGGATCATGTAAATAATAAAAATCAGAGAGAATGGTGCTGGTTAGCAGCCTAAGGATGACATGCTGTGGCATTCTAACAAAATTAAGAAACAGAACTGTAAAATATACATACCAGAAAAAAAAGATAATTCCTCCTTACCTGAATCCTCTCCTTAAGAGCTTTAGGATAAATATCATAACCATTTTTTATGCCAATGTGATATTTGCCTGAAGGATTTACCCAGTTTGCTGGAATCTACAGGAAAGTATATTTAGAAATAGGTTAACTAACGGCAGTAAAAAAAACCTCCACTAACAAAAAAGCCCAACGATGTGTAAGAGCTTAGCAGAACAAACCTGCCAATACTGCCAATTTAATTCCCTGTCTCCATAACAATAACCACTGCACTGTTCCAACAACATGACATGGCATTTTCAATCCAGTTCCCAAAAAATCTGTATCGGTTCATGTGACACTGCCACTGAACATCTTTAAGCATTAGTTGATCTGATAGTCTACTTTTAAAACACAAAGCCCCAGCTTTACTGAATTTACAGTAGGGCAGAGGTCTGGGGAAATGATAGTATTCTAAATGAAACCTAACATGAGCGAGTATGGTTGGAAGTCATGACAAACACCTGAATATCTCATTTCACATCTTGATGCAATTTAAAAACTCAGTATCTCCAGATCTGCTCATCCCAGTAACAACAGTAGTAAAAGAGCAAGAGTCAACCTTACAATCATCTTTTGTGCAAAATTAACAAGAAAGCTGACAGCATGGAGAGATCCAAAGATGTGATCACATCAATCCAATCAGGAAATCAAGAACATAGTAGCAACATCAGTTCCACGTACCCAAGACCTCTATTAGATTTAGTGTCCTTTCTGAAAACCCTAAACCATTTCTGTTCTATGCATAGTGAAGACTACAACTAGTTTCTCACAGATTTTTCAGTCTCTAAATCTATTCACCACAAGCTTAACACAATTCTTCTTGTAGCTTATGCAAATGTGGAAAACACTAGCACTTTTAAAGGCACAGGTGTGTCTGATTTTTAAAGCATATTAGCACATCTTCTTCAGCCAATTTCCAAAGCTATATGAGATCTGTGTTGAACAAATAATTAAATGATTATCAAGCCCCCCCAAAAGCTGTGTACATACCCCTATTCAGCTACAGAAAATATTAGAAATAAAGACATATAAAAAGCGTAAGAAGCACTAAGCAATCTGCATGGAGATGAGCAAATGCATCAGGTTTGGGTAAGACCTGGTTTGGTTGGGCTCGGGTTGATTTTCTTTGCAGTAGCTGATATGGAGCTGTTTTGGATTTGTACTGAACACTCTTGATAACTTGAGGATGTTTCAGCTGCTGCTGGGCAGGGCTTGCACAGAGTCAAGGCTTTTTCTCTCACCTACCCCAAACAGTGGGAAGGTTGGAGATGCAGAAAGATTTGGGAGTGGACATAGCTGGGACAACTGACTGCAACTGACCACAGGGATATTCCACACCATATGGCATCACAGGCAGCATATAAAGCTGGGCAAAGAAGGAAGTCGTTCAGAGTGATGGCATTTATATTCAAGTCATTTCCTGGAGATGGCTGAACACCTGCTTGCCTATGGGAAGTGGTGAATGGATCCCTTGTTTTCCTTTGCTTGCATGCAAGGTTTTTGTTTTACCTATTAAAATGACTTTATCTCAACATATATGTTTTCTCAATTTCACCTTTCTGATTCTCTTCTCCCCATATTGCTGGGGGAAGGCTGAGAAGCTCTATGGTGCTTAGCTGCCAGCTGGGTTTAAACCACAACATCTGGTTAAAAGGAAGTAAGTCCTGTAAAAACCAAAACAGGTGCTAAATTAAGCAAAGAAGATGATGTCCAGTGGTGTCTCTGTACCACCAAATACCCACCTTTAAATTTCTTCCAGAAAGACCAGTAATTTCTCCATCTTTAGGTTCTACAATGGTACATGTAGTTACATCACCACTGCCTGTAGTGTCAATTATATCAACTATCTTCGGTTTCCCATCAGTTGTAATCTGAAAATATGAGCACAGAAAATTTGAAAATATACTTGATTACCCTTTAGCACACAAACCAGGCAAGTTTTGTTAAAAATATCAACTAGCTTTATCAGACACCCAATCTTTAACTGAAAGACATAAAACCAACTTGAACTCAAGACAAATTTTCACAGAACCAAGACCAATATGTCCATCTTTCTGGTTCACATGAATCCACTTATTTCTAATAAGGATTAGGAGAGAAACAACTAAAAACACTGTAGCAACAAAAGTACAGACAGCCTCAATTTAAAACCAAGCCTAAATTTGCAAAAAAACATGTTTGCAAGAACTATTTGTTTTTATATTATTTGCTGTGTTGCTTCTGACCCCTCATTCTGGAAGAATTTTATAGTAAGGAGTGCACAAGTAAGAAAATGAAAGGTACTGAAGCACAAGCTCTCACAAGCTGGAGTTTCTTAACTGAGCTTAAAGGAACCAAAAGGAACACAAGTTACTATTACCTTATTCTTCCTGTTTCAAAGATTCTGCTTTGTGTTTTAATCCATTTGAACTGTTAGTAGCTACGGCTATATACAACTAACACTTCTATAAGGAGTCTGGAAAGACGTTTTAGCAGCCTCCCAGGACCTAAAGAGGGCCTATAAGAAACCTGGAAGCAACATTTTACATGGCACAGGCAGTGAGAGAACAAGGAAGAATGGCTTTAAACTAAAGAAGACTATCAGACTAGTTATAAGGAAGAAATTTTTCACTCTGAGAACAGTGTAACAGTGCATCCACCAGAGAGGTGGTGGATGCCCCATCCCCGGAAATTTGCAAGGTCAGGTTGGATGGGGTTCTGAGAAATGTGATCTAGTTGAAGATGTCCCTGCTCCTTGCAGGGAGGTTGGACTACATGGCCTTTCAAGGTCCCTTCCAACTCATTCTGCCTTTATTCTCTATCAGTAATTTTGATATTAGACATAAGATTGAAAGGTTTTTTTGTCCCAATAATGCTCTGGAATTGTGAATTAAGCTACTGGAAGCTACCAACACATTCAAACTGTTTCATAAAATTCACTCTGATGATGCTGCCAAAAGGGCAAGAGTCAGGTTCTTATCACATGTCACCAAACAAGGCTACATACTTCCATGATCTGAAATTCTCATGGCTTAAAAAAAAACAAACAACAAACAAAAACCCAACCAAAATCCATATAACCCAAAAAAACAACCTCCCAAAAACTTAGTACAAGAAATCAACCCAGACAAATAACAAGCAACATCTCCAATGAAAACAGGCTTAAACAGAAAAAAACAAACAAACAAAAACAAAACAAAAACCAAAACCAAAACAAAAACAACCAAAAAAACCCCACCCCAAATATTCCAAATCCATAGCAACCATAGGAACAGCATCAATATCATTTCCCAGAAGGTAACAAATACTGCTTTTGAATAGGCTTGCTAGGAAAGAACCTTCATGACAGAAACCAACACTCTACTCTGTTCATAGAAATTCAAGTTCACTGAAGAAAATCTTTAGAGCATCTTAACCTGGTGAAACACTCACTGAACAACAGTTACATAGTAGTGAAAATTTTCTTGGGGAACAGTCACTAAACCATATACTTTTCAAGCATTTGCAATTAATGTCTTCAATGTTGGCCACAATTCACACAAAAGTCAAAAGCTACTCCAATACTAAAGCAACTGCAAGCCAAACCTGAGATTAACAGCACTGGGCAACTTTCAATATGCCTCTACTAAAAGTCAACTCTTCAGTGATCAAAGTACAAGAAAACAAGAATGAAAACGAAATCCAAGGTGACTTGTTTGAAGGAGGCAAGTTATATAGCAACAGGTGGCCAGAACACAGATTTATGCTGCAGCAAGCTGGAGTAGTTTTAGAAGTTGTTTCCTAGCCTGAAAGACAAGGTGCAACTCCTACACTCTACGGCTCTTTGCCTCCTAGCTGAAACCTAGCAGGCCCACACATGCACTTGAGTTTGTACTGCCAGAACCAACAAATCAGAGCCTTTCAGTCAGACACAAGAAACTCAGAGTTTCAGCTGGTCTAAGGTTCAATTCCTAACAGCAGCAATCCAGACAGGTTCACGGTAATTTAGTGCAAGTAACCGATACGGCGGCTCCCGCTGCCACGAGCTGCTCTTCGGCACACTGCCACCAGCAGCAACGCCAGAGTGAAACTCAAGAGTTCAGCTCAGTTTTCTTTCGCAAATCTTGTTTAAAATTATAATAAAAAATAATCAAGTGACCTTGATCAATTCCCTTACATGAACAGGAGTCCTGAAGTAATGAATTGATTATAGATAGAAGGTACATTTTAGTAACTTTTGCATTAAAATTAAAAAAGAGAGAATTTTTATACTATTTAAAATACTTTATACTGTATTTAGAAAAAAATCCCCAATCCTGTCTTAATTATCACAGCTTGCCTATAGGCACTTGAAAAACAAATTAGTAGTTTAAAACTGAAAACCACTTTGCTGTTTATACATTTCTGCTTGAAGTTTGAAAATCCTACTTATATGTTAGTTCTGACTTTGTAAAGCAGATAAATTAGACTGAGAACACTAAAATTAATATATGTGCATAATCCTGGCAACTGATCAGTCAAAACAGAAGCAGAGGAGCACCAGTATCTATGAGAATCACAACAGAAAAGGGAAAGCTAGGTGCATTTGATCATGTTTTTGCCAGCCCATTCAGTCACTGACCCCAACTGACAGCTACTGCAGCCACAAGAGATGAACAAGTTCTTCAGCACTTTGGTCATGGGACAGCTGAGCATCATCACCACAAATAAAGTAATTTCCAAGCTACATTTTTTCAACTCAGTACTGAAAAGCGAGCAAAACCAAACTAGCAGCTACTGCTAATAAGTTGTCACATAAAAGTACAAGTTAATGCTAGTAAATAATAATTCCAAATGCCACTTCACAAAATAAAGTTCCAAGAAGCCAACTGACTTATCTATCATGAAGCGTAAGAAGCCACAGTAGGAACAGGGAAAGGACAGGATGGGGCTGAGCAAGGGCTACACGTATACAACCACAACACTCCATTAAACACACCTAAAATTTCATCAGTCATTGTGCCTTAATGAGGAATTACAAACCATAACTTGGCAGACAGTAGGAAATACACTCTACCAAGAGGACTGAAAAGGGAAAAAAACTCACATGAAAGAAGCAGACAAATTAAACTTTACAGTTGGTGTCAACTGGTGGAAAAGCAATGGAAGAGAAGGTGAAAGGAATTCCCTAGAGGGCACTGGTTACAAAAGATTCATAAAGAAAAGGAAAGTAAGTACAAGCTAGATTAACGTTTTATGTGTCAAAAAACCACCAACCAACAGGCAACAGATCTAATAAGGTTTTTTAAGCTTAACAACCATTTTCTCTATAGCAGCAAGCATCCAGGGAAGAATAGAAACATACTGGTATTTCCCTGTTAAACTCTGTCCCCAAATCTTTCTGTCCCTCGAAAAGGGAACAAACAGTGCTATCAGTGTTTACAAACCAGGTCACAGAATCAACAAACAAAGGAATCCTACCCAGGAATGAAACACTAGGGAGCAGCAAAGAAATTAACTGTTTTGTTTTGACTAAGAACGCCACTATATTCAAAATAGGGTAGCTCATTTTCGCCTGCAATAGTTATTGTCATTAACCAGAACTCAAAGTTGTAATACCTATTAACCTTGCTATAGCTAATGTCTCCTCTTCCCTCTAAGCAACTGATTAAACCCTCACAGATACGCCAGGCCAGGAACTGACAAGAAGACTGTCAGTAAGAAAAAGCAGCAGCAGACAAGACAGAGGGGTAAAAAAAAATCCAAAAACTGTCCCAAGGTTAGAAACTACTTCTTGCAGTACAGCTATGCTGTGTCACTGCCTGTGCCCAGGACACTGATTCACTGCATCCAGGCAAAATGTAAACTGGCAAACACTCCCGAGAGTGCAGACATTCTCTTGCTGAAGAAACACCTACAAAGCTACCACAAAGCTATTCTAGACTGGGTGCTGCCCATGCCTCCTTTATGACTCCCTGTGCAGTAAGCCTCCTCAGGCTGTAGTTTAGCAAGCCCCTTAAGCCAGGTCTATTCAGTGGGAAGTGTGGAAATATCACATATCTTCTTTACAGGTTTTCCTAACAATCCTGCAAACTTACTTCTCTCACCCACTGACACATGAATTCCACATTGTGCCTTCCAAATCTTTTACTTCTTTTACAAATCTTTTACTGCACAACCTGAAATTTATCCTGTGCATAAAAAAAATAGGTTGGAGAAAACGGATATGATCAACACGAAGACCATGATGCTTTATAAGTATCCCTTATGAGTCTTGGGTTATCTATATCAGAATAAAGCTTACCACTACTGCCAATAAATTCATATTGGGGTTTTGTTGTTGCTGTTGACCACTACTCATTCATAACCTCTAGAAACATAGGGGGTTTTGTTTTCATATGTGAAACTTCAGAA
Source organism: Prinia subflava (assembly GCF_021018805.1). Lineage (NCBI taxonomy): Eukaryota > Metazoa > Chordata > Aves > Passeriformes > Cisticolidae > Prinia > Prinia subflava. The sequence goes on along the minus strand of NC_086249.1, from coordinate 69,836,321 downwards.
CCATGCACATCATTCAATTTATATTCACATCTTTCTAATTGTCTTCCTTTACTTTCTGCTCTGCTCATGGTATTATCATGCTTTCCTTTCGGCTAGCTTTCATTAAGCTTACCAATTACTCTTCCACTTATCCACAGCTTCTTGCCAAAAGCCCTAGCTTCATTTCAGCTTAAATCAATCAAAGTTACAGCTGTCCACTCCTTCCTTCCACCCAACCTGTCTTCTTAACTCATCCTCTACTTTAACTGAATCCTATAAGAAACACGGAACAAACGATCTGCCAAGGTCAAGTCCCTCAATGAGGTCACTTGGGAGTTAATTCTACACCAAAGAAAGGGCAGAAACCACACAAGTCCTGCTTAGTCAAAACAAAACAAAGGATTCAGCGTCCAAGTGAGTTGCACACAACTCCGAATCATTCTTCCACGGACTCTTCTGCCATCACTCAGAGAAAACATTTTGACAAGAAATCAAAAGCAGCAGTGACACAAAAGGCCACATGCAAACTGACAAGATAAAGAAAGGTTAAGAGATAAGGGTTAAAATAAGTACGTGCTGAGAAATGCCCAAACCGACACCACACACATAAATTTACAAAACCGACATGGAGACACAAAGTTGGCAGATCAAAAAAAAAAAGAGCTGGTAGAATCGAATTTGATACAGACTGTTACTGCAATAAAACACACGAGAAATAACAAGAGAAAGACGGGTATGCAAATTGTGCCAGAAATACACTTTTCATGTAAAAGACCTAGGCGGCTGTTGTGTAGCCTCGAGCTACCTACTGCCGAAGCCACGCCAAGGTTTAACAAAAACACAAAGCGTTCTTTTGTAATGAGCTCTGCGTGAAAGAAAGCAGCCCAAGAGATTTAAGTGCCATAACACGCCTGTGGACGGCTTAGGAGGAAGATCCTCACAGCAGCATCCGGAGTGACCGGTGCGGAGCCCCCGGCTGCGGCATCTCCCCGCCCTCCCGCACCCGAGCCCCGCTCACGCGTGCGGGGCGGGAACCGTGAGCGAGCACACAGCCACCACTGCCCCCGACAGGGGCAGTCCCCGCGACAGCCCTCCGGGCCTCCCCTGCTCTCGCCGCTGCCTCGGGCCGCCCGAGCGCCATGGCCGCCCCCGTCCTCCCGGGGTCGGTCCGGCGGGACCTGGCAGCTCCCCGCGGGCCGCGGCCCCGCTCTACCTGCATGCCGGGCGCCCCGGGGTCCACGCCGGTGTCCAGCACGGCCAGCAGGACCCCCCGCCCGTCGAAGTCGGGGAAGCGGGCGAGGAAGGCGGCGGCGCCGGTCTCCTTCTTGGGCAGGAGCCCGTGGAACGGGAACGGCTCCTCGGCGGCGGCCGCCATGGCGCGAGAGCGGGGCGCGGGGCCGGTGGGGCGGGGGGGACAGGCTGCGAGAGGCCACGGGCGGGCGGCGCATGCGCGGTGCCGCCCCACCGGCCCGCGGGGACGCGCACCCCCTCGCGGCCCGCGGCGCGAGCAGCACCGGAGCCAAACTGACCAATAGAGCGCCGAGGAGGGCGGGGCCTGCTGTGGAGACAGCCAATCACAGGAGGGACGCGTTCCACGCGCCGGGGTTGTGTCGGCCACGTACGGCGGCGGCGGGAGTCGAGGGCACCTTCCAGCGCCGCTCCCTGCGGGCGGGGCTCTGCGGCCTCCGCGGGCCGCCCCGATCCGCCACGGGGCTCCCCGCCGCTCCTGGGCTGCGGCCTCGGGCCCTGCCCGCGGCAGTGCGGGAGTCCTCATTAGAAAACGGAATCACGGAAGCACTTGGGTTGGAAAAGACCGCTGAGATCATCAAGTCGGAGCTATGACCGAATGCCACTAGGTCAACCAGGCCGTGGCACTGAGTGCCAAGTCCAGCCTTTCCTTAAACACTTCTAGGGACGGTGATTCCGCCATCTCCCTAGGCAGCCCATTCCAATATCTAATCACGCTTTCTGTGACCAATTTCGTCGTGCTCTGGCACACGTCTTGAGGCCGTTTCCTCTCCTGTCGCTGGTTGCCTGCGAGGAGAGGCCGACCCCACCTGGCTGCACCCTCCTGTCAGGCGGTTGTAGCGAGCAGGAGGGTCACCTCTGAGCCTCCTTTGCTCAAATAACCGATGTGCAAACATTTACTTAGTGAATTTTTTTTCCTTCTTCTGCTGATTCATTGTTCAGGATAAATGGGTCCCGCGGTGGCAGTTCCAGTGCAACTGTTTAGCAAAGAGCAGAAAAAAACTCCCAAAACCAAAAACCAACCAACAGAAACCCCAAACATACAAATGAAACTCCAACTACACAAAAACAAACAAACAAGAAAAACATTCAAGGAAACCAACTAAAAAAACCTCCAACAACAAACAAAAAACCCAACAACAACAACCAAACGCAAAAGACTACTTAAAGGAAAAAAATCAACCCAAACCAAAAAGACTACCTAAAGGCTATAAGGGGCTCAAAAGTTTTGGTGAAATTGTTGAGGGAAAATCTCAACTTTGAACAGAGGTCAGAGGTTTCAAAGGTATTTTTCTAGCTTTCATACAAACTTGCAAAAGAACTTGAACTCTGGAGTGTCGGAAAATGTACATGCAGAATGTCTTTTGGCAAGATGCCTTGTTTGTAGTGCCTGACATGTGCCTCTTCAGCTATTTTAGCTGGTAAAAGTGTAAACCAGGTTGATTTCTGGGGGATCACTTTGCTTTCTTCAGGCAAGTTTCTATTTGGAATCACCTTGGCAGACAAAGGTGTTTGTGAATTGACATGTTCACTGTAAAGCAATGACGATTTTGACTTCTGAAAGTTTTTCTGTGTATTTATTTGTGTTTCACAGATCTAATGAGATTATTATGGGATGTTTGTCAAACATTAATCTTCATTGAAATGGAGCTGGCACTTTTTCTTTCTCTAGAAGTAGAAAAGGGTTGCTAGCAAATAGGGGTATTTCATTTATTTTTCCCATTTTGTCAGCTACCATCAGCATTGTCTTCCAGCTCACTAATGGCTTTAGAGATCCACAGGATTTTTATGCAAGTACTAAAACAAACCTGAAGAGCACAGCCCTAAAAATGCATGTAATTGAAAAAAAGTGAAAGCTGTACCATATGAACGTGGTGTGTAACTCAATCTGCTCACCACTTTGGTTTTCAGTCATAAATCAAAATTTTACATTTTGATGTCTAGATACCATGTGCTTAACTTTCTTCGACTGCTGATGGTGTCTGACTGCCATAATAAGTTTCATTTTATTAATTACATAAAACTTTGACTGATCTTACCACAGTGGAGAGAATTATTCTGACAGGATTGTTGTTCACTTATTAAACCTACTGCTTTAGGTTTAATACCTAATTCACTGCCCATTTCAGTTTAGTTTTCCTTCTGTTTATCCTTGCTAGTGCATCTCAGTGGGAGAAGCTTGTATCTCTGGCAGCATGTTAACACGAACAGAAGTCTTTATTCCTAGTATACTTTGAGATGTTAAACTACAACAAATTCTCAAAATATTTCACATCCCATTCAATGAAAAAGCTGTATGTTATTATTTGGAAACATATATTACTAGCCCTGAGAATTTTGTCCCCATTCCGTTGCCTTGGTCTCAAAGTTATACCACAAACAACTCATCTAATTAGCAGGTACATATTGTTCAGGTATGAATAAATTATGTGCAGTGCCAAGTAGCAGGGCAGGTTCTACAGGAAAACCCAGGATTTGAGGAAGGTGTGCTAATCAACTTTTAACAGAGTTGAAAGAGAGAAAGAACTTAATTTTGGTGACAGTCTTCAAAATGTAACTATTTTGTTATTTGTGTGATTACAACTGTAGTGTTTGCACATGAGCTTCAGGATAAAGTTGTGCATCTTACTGAGACTGCAGATCCTGAACATACCGAGAATTTTGGAATTTTAAACTTAATCCTGTGCTTCTCAGGTTTCTTATGTTTGGTATGCTAGGCTAACAGTTGGACTAACACTCCAAAGTCCTCCACCAAAACACATCTTTAAGCACCACATCTACATCTGTTCTAATACTTCTAGGGATGGTGACTCAACCACCTCCATCGTGGCCAGCCTGTTCCAGATGGGGAAAAACTTTTTGTCAGGATCTGTAGCAATAGGGCAACTAGAAGAGGGTAGATTCATACTAGATATAAGAAAAGTTTGTTTTACAATGAGAGACAGGAAACAGCTTGCCCACAAGAGGTGGTGGATGCCCCATCCCTGGAAACCTTGAAGGTTAGATTGCATGGGGCTCTGAGCAACCATATCTAGTTGATGTCCCTGCTTATCTCAGGGAGATTGGACTAGACAGCCTTTCAAAGTCCCTTCCAACACAAACCATTTTATGATTCTATGAACATCTGACCAGTTAGCTGGATTTCCATAGGCATGTGATGCTCCACACTGATTCTTCTCTGAATACTCCCAATATGGATGTGCTTCTAGGTCTGCATCTGAGACCTGGCAAAGCTGTGCTGGTCTTGACAGCTGTGAGTGATTCCTCATCTTGCTCATGTGTCAGGCCTGTCAGGATGTGGAGCTGGCCAGTGATCACCTTTGATTTCATGTGTAGCCCAATGCACTGTGGATGAGAAGGCTGAGGGCACCCTGCTGCTTCTTCTGCCTGAAGTTACATCCAGAAGTCCCATTCTGGGCCTCAAATCTCTTTTCTGTCTGAGCATGCATCTTGCTGCAAATGAAATGCTCTAGCTGCTGCTGCACAGTTCTCTCTGAGTCAGGCAGTTCTAGTTTGCATAGAAACATCCCAAAGTGAACCCAAAACAACATGACCTAATATCTTTTGAGTACAGGCATTGACATGAACGTAGAAGTACTGTGCTGTTCGTTTTTCCTCTAATTAATGTTAAATTATTCTATTCAAAGTATCAATTGGAGTTGCACACGAACTCTTTAATTTTCAGTTGCAGCAATTACATTAGTCACTGTGTTTCAGATTTCACCCACTCCTTCTTTCAACCCTGCCTCAGTTACAACATGTGGAGAGGAGGAATCGTCCTACCAGTTAGACCGTAAGAGGATGTGTTTGATCAAAGTGCCAGGCAAGGCAAGGCACTTCAGTGCTCTGAGTGAGGTCATTAATTACCAAGGTGCTCAGTAGAGACCCTTCCTTATTTCTTCTTTACGTGAGAGGACTGGCTTCAGGGGATAATGAGGATAGGTGATCTTTGAATGAGGGGGATGTCAGGATTTGACTAAATTCCTGCCATAGCCTTCTGTCTCCCTTTCACATTGGCTCTTGTAATTGCTGTGTAAGCACAAAACAACACTAATCCTCCAGAAGAAGCAGTTTCACACTCCTTCCCAGCCTGATTCTTCACTCTCATCCTGCTGCTTCCCCAGTCACTTCTCCTGGTGTGGCTTCGTGATGGAACTGATAAAGGAATAAATCTGGTTGAAAATTATCCCACATTACCTGAGACAGGCTCCTGAACCGTGTCTCCCATGCTTATGCTGGTGCAGAGTGGAGATGATCCAGCACAGTACTCCTCAGTTAAACACCGTGCTACAGGAGGGAACTTTGCCACTGCATGTGGCCCACAACACACTCTGTTAGGGAAACTGGATTTACAGGATTTGGGGTTTTTTTACCAGGTACTGTACTGAGACTTCTACAAAGTGCCTGGAGAGCTATGAGACTGCATAATTTTTTTTGTATGTGTCTATTTAATAAAGATTTTCAGAGAAGACACCATCCCAGCTCTTTTTTCTTTGTTTACTACTGAACAGTTCAGCATGGACAAGGACATCAAATCTGAAGAGTGAACTTTTTGATGTTTTTTCTTTACAGAGAGGAAAATATTTACTCAACTTTTAGTTTTGATAACTAATCCTCCTTAATGGATAATGTATCTTCACCTTTGTCTTCAGGAAGTCATTTACTTGGTTAGGTCAATTTGTTATGTCTTTCGCTTGATAAATATAAAATGAAAAGATCATTGCATGCATATAAAATTATGAGACCATTAGTGAACAGCTGGGATTACTCTCCAACATTATCATATCTCAAATATGTCTGTCAGAGTTACCAGAATGAATTCTTATCATTCTCTGTCATGGACTCTTGAGGCCTAGCTGATGTCTTTAGGGTGTGTTTTCATTTACAAACTTGTTTAAAATCATCTGAAATTATATCCATATAGAGAGAATATAATAGGAGGATATAAAAATAAAAATAAGTTCATATATTCCTTTAAACACTTTCTCAATAATGTTGCTCAAAGAAAATATTAGTCCTGAAAATTCAAGAAAGTAGAGTTCATCTAGCACGAGCCTCAGCAAAAAGCTGCAGCTGCAGTTAAGTACTTGAACATTTAGTGGTTTTCTGTGGCAAAGTTGTTAGTAGGGTTGCATTTTAAAAACATATTTCTGTGAGAACAGTTGCTCTTTGACTGCGTTGCAAAAATGAGCAAAGAAATTACTGACTATAAATGCATACTTGTTATTTCTAGAGCTGAGCATGCATACTCATTTTCCATGTTTCTCTGAAGTTAAAACAGAGTTCAGTCTTTTTCTCAGAGTTGGCCTTGTATAACTTGCAGATAGCAATACAAAGATTAGTAGAATGAATTACGGATGGAATTGTACCTATATAAAAGCACCAAAAGAAACAATATCAAACAAAGGTTAAAGAATGCCCTATGCTGATAACCAAGGACACAGTTAACATCAGTCAAAGGGGTGAACAACAAGGAATCCATTGTTTGCAGCAAGACCAGAAGGCCTGAGTTCTCATGGGGTCACAGCATGGCAACACTCAAGTAGAAGCCTCAAACTCTGCTAGCCGGAGGATGACAGCAAGGTTACAGCCACAAAGATGCTTAAATAAGAATACGTAGTCTGTGGGTATCAATCTTCTAAGTATATGGAGGAATCTTTAAACAAGATTCCGAAGCATAAGTTTATGCCATAGTGACTAACTCACAAAGTGAATTAAAGCTATGTCTAAACCCCATTGTCAGCAAGAGGAATCCAAGAGGTTTAATGAGAACTTGCTAGCTAATGTCCCTTGTCCTTGTGTCATGTATAAGTGAAATTGGCCAGACCACTGGGATGCACACATCTTGGTGCAAGCAGAGAACAGTCTATGAGATAATGAATATGAATGATCAAAATTGGTTTTTTTTAACATACATCTTTTATGCTCCAGCTGGTTTCACACTAATTTTTGTTGTTTTAAATTTTTGCAGTGTCAAGAATACTGTACTAATAGGATGATTGCCAAAGCAGTTAGTATTTCAAATGCTATTCTGTTATATGAAAGTCACTTTGGAGTTTTTAGGCTTTTAATTAGTTGGATTTTGTAAGACACCACAGCTGCCTTTCTTTTTTAAATTTATGAAATACAAATACACTTATGCAGACAAAATTATGTCATTGTTTGACCCCAGCTGACTGCTGAGAGTGCAGACTCTCACCCACTCCTCACTGCTGGGGTTGGGGAAAGAATCAGAAAGGTATAATTGAGAAAATTTGTGTGTTGAGATAAAGACAGTTTAGTAGGTGAGGCAAAAGCTGTGCACACAAGGAAAGCAGAAAAAACATTCATTCACCACTTCCCATGGGCATGCAGGTGAAAGCCAGGCATCACACACAACAAGGACTTGGGAAAAAACCACCATCACTCCAAATATCCCCTTCCTCCTTCTTCCCAGGCTTTGCATGCTGAGAAAGACAGCAGAGAGTAGGGGATATCCCTGTGGTCAGCTGGGACCAGCTGTCCTGCTGTGTCCTCTCCCAGCTTCTTGTGGACCCCCAGCCTGCTCACAAGTGGGGTAGGGTGAGAGCAGAAAAGGCCTTACAGACTCACAGAATCTCCTGGTTGGATGGAATCCAAAAGAATCATCAGGTCCAGCTTCTGACTCTGCACAGGACAGTGCCCCCAAAAAGGCTTGACTCTGTGTAACCACTGCTCAGCAGTAGCTGATATATCCTTGTGTTATTAACACTGTGTTCCGCGCATATCTAAAATACAGCCCCATAGCAGCTACTAGAAAGAAAATTAACTCTACCCCAGCCAAAACGAACAAACTTTTACAAATTTAAGTACAACAATTAATGCTTATTTATGATGGAATGTAAATCCTTACAAGCTCTTTCTGAAGATTTCCTATGTCTGTTTAAACTCCAAAACTCTACTTTGGAAAGGCTAAAAAATGCATCACATATTTGCATACATATATGAAATATACACATATTCCCTATAATGGAACTCAGGAGCTTTTTGTCTGAGAAATGCTTTATGCATTTGGAAGTAAATATAGGAGGTATTAGAAGTTGTGTTTTCTTAGTCAGAAGCTACACAATATGGCAGCTAGGAAAATTCCCAGATTTTTCCCATAAGCATTTTTACCAATATTTTTTGACTTTTTTTTTCCTTCATGTTTTTTCAAGTTCTGTTTCAGAACTTCTCTTTGCTTTTGACCCAGAATGTATGCCTGACCCAGGAATGACCTGTGTCCCTTGAATTTACTTTCAGGTACTAGAAAACATTGTGTTATTTCTGGTTTGTACCAAATCACATTCTCAAGAAGTACTTACTTGCAGTCTTGTAGCAAGAATGTATACTCTTACATGTTATCCAAATCCCATACCTCAAATCCCCAAGTAGGTTACATGTGTTTGAATTCCTCACTCATTGTGATATTGAAGAGTTCACGATAACACAGAAAATCATGGGAAAGGAACTGAAAGGAATATCATGTAGGCCAAAGCAATAAACTCCTTGTGAATGAAGTGAAAGGCAGTGGGTGTTGCATGTCCACGCAGGCTTGTGAAGGACCTTGCAGCTTATTCTGTATGGTGTGCAGGGTGAACTGCACCTAGGCTGGTGAGAGAGCCTAGGCTCCATCATATGGAGTCCCCTCCTGCCTGTGCCTTGAAGAGAGGCCAGAGGGCAGGATCAGGATTGGGTGGATCATCACATCGTCCTGCATAGGGCTGGACTGGGAGCTGCACTGTCCCTTGTTCATACAGGGTGCCATACACTCTTTTTTGTTGAGGAACTCAAAGACTGGATGCTGCTGGTCATTCTTCATTGGAAATTAAGGCACTGAAGGCCCTGGAGCAGTCAGAAGGCCAGGTGCTGTAGTAGGTGACTATGCTGGGGAATCTGAGGAAATCAGTATTCTGGCCATGGGGCCTCTGTGTGATCCTCTGGTTTCTTTTCCCCTTTTCTTGTCTACCTAGATCCCTCTTTTGCAAGAGGAACAACTTATCCAGGCTAATGAAGATTTTTGTCCCTAATCTCTAACATGCCCTGAAGACCTATTTTAAGGAAATGTATGTGCCTCCTTGCTGTAATATATGGCAAGCCTCTTCTCTCAAGGATATAAAAACCTCAAATTTTTGTTTGTTCTGGCTATATTACTATTTGACATGTTACAGTTGACTAAATTTATAAATGGCATTATACCATGCAAAAATCGAAATGTTTTCTGTACCTATATGAGTATTTAAAGTGCTTTCTGACTTTTTTTCTTACCTCCATTTGTGTTGTAGCATTTTTTGCTCTAACTTAATTCAGAATTATAAAGTGTTGATTTTTGCACAGATATATGTGTGCCTTTCTTATATGGATATTTGAGATTTTATTAATGTGCATACAATGTAAATAGAAAATAATAGCATTTGCTACTCAATATAAAAAATGTCTCTCAGAGTATGCAACGTATATAGACATAATTAACTTTTTGGCCACTAGATGTCAATGTTGCTCTGTGTATATATGACCGAAGCATCACTGCTCTAAATCGTAGTCCCCTAAAAAAATCTGTGGTATAACTCTCCAGCTTTCTAGTACTCTGTCCTTAATGCTATACATTGAGTATTCACCATTTCTCTTAACAATTACACCTTAGAATTTGTAAGGCAATGAAAACACATTATTTCATTGTTTCGAAGTATCGTAACCATTAGACCTGTGTATTAGAAGAAAAATTTTATTTCTAGAAAAATAAACTGGTTAATCAGTTAGTAGATTTTTGCATGGAGGATCTGCTAGATGGTTTTTCATTTTTTGGTTTGATTAGATGTTCAAAATATTTTACACTTTAGATATAACTGAAAAATGAAAAACATGTCTCTTCATATGCCAATTTATTTCCTCTGACTCCAAAATAACCCTCAGGGCTAATTAAAAATACATTCCATAATTTTTTTTTCCATCACACCAATGAGATGCCTATTTGTCCTTCCTAGGTAACTAGCCCAAAATGTCTTCAGGAGTCAGTCTTCTTTTTATTCCTGCCCATGAATTAGTGAGGAATACATGTATGATCAGAAAAGTGGAATCACAAAGGAAAATTGCAAATCTTTGTGAGGTAAAAAGCAGTTCAGAATGGGACTCAAAAACTTTAGAATCCTCACAAATAAAGGAGCTACTTTACGTGAGCTTTAAGAGATTGTGAAGCATTGGCATTACATGTTGATTTTTAAGTCAGTGCAGACAGTCCACAGATTTTAAAATATTTTTTGTTAACAGCAAAGGTGAAATTTCAGAGAAGATTGAATTCATGCCTGTTATCTCATATCCTTGCATTGCACATCACATTGGATAGTGTGACTCCCATCTCCTCAAGCTTCCTATAGATACTGGGGTAGCTGTGCAGTGTTTCCAAAGCCATCCCTTCCCCAGGTTGGATGAGCCCCCTGCTCCAGGGACAATGCTCCAACCCTGACTGAACTTGCTGCTGTTTATTGGTGTCTTTCCTGTGTTGGAGAACAGTATCTAGAGGTAACTACTGAGTGCTGAGCAGAAGGGGACAACCAATGCCTCCCTGATCTCCTGGCTGTGCTCCAGGGATGCCACCCTATACACCTTTGGCAGTCTCTGCTGACAGGGGATGCTGGTGGTTCCTGTTCAAGTAATTGGTTGGGATAAGAAACACAGCATAGGAATAAGTTCTCAGCTCTTTAGATTTTAGGAATTTGTAAGTGACTTCTGTATGAAACATCTACATGCATCTGGAGAAGGGAAGAGGCAAAGTAAGAGTTTTCAGATAATACCTGCTCCTTGAGGGAAATGAAGAAAGAGTGTATAATAAATAAATTCTTCAGGGTAATGAGGGCAAAGAGAGTGTATCATATATAAAATGCAGCATTATACATATATGTAGGTATATCTACTCAGAAGTGCCATTTTGATAAGTTCTGTATGCATTGATGAAAACACTAAATCAACACCTGACAGAGGTCAAAAACTTAAATATTAAATTGTTAGCAGAAGGTACAGAGAGTGAGGCAGAATGTCATTATGCCATAGCTGTATGGTCCATTACGTACAGTTCTGCTTGCTTCATCTCAAAAAGGGAAGAATAAAATAAAATGTCCATAGAGGAGAAATAAGAAGACAGAAGTGGAAGAAGCTTCAGAGAAGAGCTAAAAGATTATCAAGTTAATGGATTTCTCAGTAAACTGAGATGCTGGAAGTAGTCTGGAAAAGAGAGAAATGGGGGGCATAAAGCAAAAGTCTAAACACATGACTAGTGTGGTGAAAGTGAATAGGAGTAAGTTCTGCTCTGTATTCCCCAGTACAAAACCTGGCATGCAGCAAATAAAACTGCATGTATATCTTTGAACATAGAAACCATTTTTATGGCATTTTATGGCTACTAAAATTTTAAGGGATCAGAGATCTCATGGTTCTTAGTCAAGTAGCAATTATTAATGCTTATAAACCACTGAGTGTACAAAGACCACAGAATTTGGAGGGGTTTATCGTACAGGCAAAACATCCTATATGTTCATCCTGTTCTTTCATATTTCCTTGAGCATCCCTCCTTGTTTACTGCCAAGAAAAAGGTACTGGGCTAAAGGGGCCTCCAGTGTGAGCCAGCTTAGCTACTGTTATTTCATCACTTTAAAAAAATTTATAATATGAAGAAACTAAGAGGGACTTCTGTTAAGACTGCTTCATGCAAATTCAAAAATTCATTTCCTACCTGACTATTGAAGTCCCTATAAAATGGTATTATAAGGAAAAAATAACTGTAACAAAATTGTACAATAAAAATCCATGTTAAAAAGAGTATCTAATATAGCGTCATAAAGAGCAGTAATTACTAAATTAATGAAAATTATGTTTCTTAATAATTTTCAAAATCCTCAGTGTGCATCTACTACTGGCTGCCTTACAGTTCAGATTATGAGTACTAGAACATGGCTTCCAAGACAGTTTGCAAACCCCCTTATGTAATTCCACTGGTTATCCACCAAAAAAAGAGGGGTTTGGTCTATCATTTGGAAATGACTCTTTGATCCAGTTCTTCCCTTTTAGTATTTTGACTGCAGACAAAGAATTTATACATTTTTCTTAGAAGGTTCCTTCTTTTGTCCTTTAAAAAGAAATATTTCATATGTACATACTATTTTTGTTTCTTTGTCTGAATTGCTTTTGAAGTATTATTTAATCTTTACCTATGCATGCCCTCACATTTCAGAATGCTTATTGTCTGCTGTCCTATGGGACTCACTCCTTCTCAGATTTTTGTGAAATGTTATTGTTACTGTTTTTCCATCTCATAATCATCTTGTATTTCAGTTTTTCCAGATTAAAATATAAACAAAATATCAAATCCTATGTTATTTTATCAACAAAGAACCATTTTTTTCTCATGAAAAATACTCATGTTTGCCCCAGCTTTTGATTTAAGATATATGTTTGATTTTCATGCCTGTTATAAAATTATGCTGGAATGGAATGGAATGGAATGGAATGGAATGGAATGGAATGGAATGGAATGGAATGGAATGGAATGGAATGGAATTGTAGGATCATTAAAGCTGGAAAAGACCTCCAAGATCCTAGGGTCCAACCTTGTAACAAACACCACTTTGCCACCTAAACCATAGCACAAAATGCCATGTCCAGTTGTTTCTTGAACACTTCTAAGAATGGTGACTCCACCACTTTCTTAGACAGTGCATTTTAATGCCTGACAGGTCTTTCAGGAAAAAAATTCTTCCTTATGTCCAAACTGAAAGATTTTTTTTTTGTCCCTAATGTAATTTGGTATAAAATGAAGTATAACCAGACTGTTATACTTTGTCATATTAGTAATGCAAGTATAAATCACTGTAAGAGATTGTGACAGGCTAGTGTTTAGTAATTGTTAGTGTAACAGGTTAGTTGATAACATTACGAGGGAAAATATAAAACAAAATGGGGGAAAATATAAAACAACTGTAGATCTCATTTTTCTCACTGCTATGGGAGATGGACATTCTTGGTGCCAGTTTCACTACAGCTTTAATACAAGTTTCAAATGTTATCGGCAGTCCCTGGGCTTCAAAGAGCAAAATATTGGGTTCTGTTTCTGACATGTTTGTGAGCCTGTAGTATGACATGTTGCATGGGAAGTTACCTTTCATTTCTCTTTGAGCAGCTTAAAGCTCCAAGTATCCCACTGAGGATCTTCCAACCTTGTGTGATGTGAAGCCTGCTCAGTCTCCAGTCTGTGATTTTTTTCCTTTCCTGCCAGCAAGAGCAATGGCTGAAATTTCAGCACTCCCCATAATTTTTCTCAGTCCTGTGACTAAACTCTTTGAAATCCTACTTCAAAGGACCATAAATGACCCACCTTCCCACTTGTGAACAGTATTAACAGGCCCAAATGAATTGTTTAGATCTAGAAAAATGCTCTACCCATGAGATTTTCAAAATATTCAGAGTAATCAATCACTTCCTTTGGAGACTATGGGAAAAATTATTGCCATCACCTATTAGCAAGCTCTCTTCTTCTGCTCCCTACCACCACTCTCCAAAATTCTCACAGGATTTCACAAGATGTCAACTAATTAGATATTGCCATGTGTCTGAACCAGCCTCTAATCCCTCTCCTTCCTTCTGGCTCATGGCATGTCATCTGTGCTCTAATTTGACTAACTGATCATGTTCTGCCTGATTATATGGCATTAAGGAAAAGGATTAGGGGGAAGAGGAGAGTGAGAGAATTATAGCTGAGATATGCCTTGAAATATGCCTGGAGATGTTGTGGGAACAGTGAAAATCCATTGAGTGAAATTTTATCTTCCAGGTGATAAACAGGAGTGATAAAGACATTTTTCAAAGACAAAAATGAGAGTTAAAATCACCCATTTTGGAGAAATGGGATTTGGAGTGTTCCTTATGTGTACTGGGTGAGGCTCTGTCAAAGCAATCCTAAAGCATGGATGCACTTTGCCTTGAGCAATCTCAAGAAGCATCTCTCTGCAATTAGTATTTTTAAATGAATGCACTGAGTTGCTGTGGTTAAATTGCCTTGGATTTCAGTTAGGTATTAAATCCACCAGGCTAGAAGCCAGTCACTATCCACACTCTCAACTTAGTTTTCACAGGATGGGGTGAACAGATTTAAAGCCATCACTGCTGACTGACAAATCTTGCTTCCTTTTCAGGCTGCCTTGTTGCCTTCTCCAGCATGTGTGCTACTCCTGCTGAGCTTTTGGAAACAAATTTGTTTTGCAACAGAAGCACAAAGCAAACAGGAATTTTCTTTTGTTTGTTTGCTTGTTGTTTGCTTGGGTTTTGTTCTGTGTTATTATGGGAAGGGAGCAGAACATCACAGCAAATCCACCAACCTTTTTGGTGGTGAGAAGCCATTAATGAGGGCAGCTGTCTGTAAGGGGGGATGAAACCTTGAAGTCCAGTGAGACATAATTGTTCTGAATGTGTTTAAATGGCAGGTGCTGACTGGGAGCACTGAGAGCTCCAACTCTCAGCCCCTCATGAAGAGAGAAAAGAGAGTTTCTGTCATGTGTGTACACTGATGGCATTTCCCAGGCTTACGTCAGAAAAGCTTGCCTCTGTGGTTGAGTCCCGTGCCAAAGTTCATTAAAAATGCTGTTTAAACTTTCCAAGTGGAACAAGATAACCCTGAGGTTATTCTGGTCAAAAAAATTAAGTTGACACTTAAGAGCCTCGTCCTTTTGGACCCAAGCTTGTCTGGCACCTGCAAAAACCCATCATGACTTGAAGACTTAGGGTTTTAAGTAGGTTTGGGACTTGTTAAAGGGGAAAGCTGAGGCCCCTGCAGCCCCTCAGCATGGGCTTTGCCTTTCCTGCAGCATTAAAGGTATGGGATTGGTGGGCTCAGATGTGTTTGCTGATCGTCTCACCCACACTTAAGGAAGGGTTACATGAACACAGAGCAGACCCATCCACCCAGGCCTTCCTAGGGAACAGCCCAATGCAACCTCCATCTCATGGCACTGTGTGCTGGTTTGGGCTGGGATAGAGTGTTTTTCACAGTATCTGGCATGGGCTGGTTTTGATTTGTCCTGGAAACAGTACTGACAACTCAGGGATGTTTTATGTGTTGCTGAGCAGCACTTGCACAGAGTCAAGGCCTTTTCTGCCTCTTACCCTACCAGGTAGTAGGTTGGGGGTGCACAAGTAGTTGGGATGGGACACAGCCAGGACAGCTGACCCCAACTGACCTCAGGAATATCCCATAACATAAGGCATTGTGCCCAGGATATCGAACTGGGGCAAGAAGGAAAGGGGGAAGTTTGGAGTGATGGTGCTTGTCTTTCCAAGTCACACTGCACATGGTGGAGCCCATCTTTCCTGGCTATGGCTGAACACTTGCCTGCACATGCAATGGACAATGAATGGATTTCTTGTTTTGCTTTGTTTGTGTGGGTGGCTTTTCTTTGACCCATTAAACTATTTCTCACTTCTACTCTTCTGATCATCTCCCTCTTGCCTCTTTAGGAGAGTGAGCAGCAGTTGCACGGCGCTGAGCTGCTGGCTGAGGTTAAACCATGACAACAGACTGGAATGAAATGTGGGCCAAGGTTCACTGTAGACAGCTTGGACTAAATCAAAGAGGAGACAGCAAAGCAGCAATCTGGTTTGCCCAGCAATCTGCTTCGCCAGCAGAGGAAGGGAGTGACTGCTTGTCATAGCTCTTTATGTTCTCAAGGAAATGTGAAGACCAGATGTTTATTACCCTGAGCCTTTCCCTGGACATTTACAGACCTTTAACTAAACATGCCTTGTAAGCACCAACTGCACTTGCTCAACCTCTTCCTCTCCCAGTCTCATCAGCCGCATCACAGCAGTGATCCTGGTGTCCCAGCAAGGTCTGCCTCCTCTTCTGGGTCAGGCACCTACAGATCAGTGTTGCCCCGGTGTTTCTGGACCTGCTAAATTGCTACTATCTAACTCAGAGCTGACCTGGGCTACAGATCTGGGACAGATGAGAAAAGCCAAGTTTTATGTTTTCTAAGAGCTAGGTGTGGAACCACTTTAAATTATTAAACTGTTACATGCGCTTAATGGGTTAATCTCAGAGACATGGCAAGGATAGATGAACAAAACTAAAGTTTTAGCTGGAGTTTTCAGTATCTACTTAGAGAGGGGTGTTCTTGTTTCACCAAGCAGGGCTACACAGCCAAACTTACATCTATCCACTACGGATGCTGAACTCATTGCAGATCCCCCTCTTCAGAAGGTGTGAACCTGAGCTGCAGGTAATGCAGCGTACACCATCTCTGAACTGCAATTAGGGGTATTCATATGTTTTATGGTGTGCTTCTGCTGAAGCTACAAGCAAAATAAATGTCTGAATGAATAAACTCTCTTTATGTCAGTGGAGACCGAATTATCTAACAAATTAACAATAAATACCTTGCTAAATTAAATCTTATTTTCTTCAAATAGCCACAAGGAGTGTGAACATTCAGCAGCAAGCTGATTGCATAGAAACAAAGACGTCTTAGACAAAAGCCAAAAACTACAAACAAGGTATCATTTAACATCCTGATAGTCAGATAAGAGTATATGAATGTTATAATAGACTTTACATAAGCATTCCTTTTCTCTTTGAAGGAAATCAAAGGCACATCTCAAAGCAAAATGGTGCTTCAAGTCAAAGTTATTATACTAATAAAAAAGGATTTTATCATGAAATGTGCTTGCATCTTTCTATATAATACCTGCTTCCTCTCAATGAGATACAACCTTCTGTTCACAATATTACATTGCCCATATTTTCTCTTCTCCCCTATGACTATACACATACATGTATGCATGCTTTCCATTTCTAACATGGAGATACTCTCATCCAGTGCTTTCACACATCCTCAAGGGCTTTTTCAACTAATGGAACATGCTGCATCCTTAGGCCCACATGAAATATTCAACACCTTACAGAGGTTATGCAATCCTTTTTTTTTATATATGTAATTAAACTACTCTAGTTTACACGGATTAAAAAATTCATAAACACTTCACTCAGTTAAATTTACTAGTACAATGGAGTCACTCCCCGCAAATGCTGCATAACTTTCTCATGGTGGCAGGGACGCTTTTTTTTTTCCGTTCCTCCAGAACAAAATTAAGAGGCTGAAGTGAAAATTGTCATTCTTTTGTAACTTTTTTTTTTTTTTTTTTACAGAAGCAACAGTGTCTGAAGCAAGTTGTCTGTAAACTTTAATCCAACTGACTTACTGGATGCCTTGTCCCCTCATCTGCTTTCCCCCACATGTCCTAGCCCTCATTCCCCAGCCCTCGATGCTCACTTGCCAGAGGCAACTCTACTGCAGCTCTCTGTCTGAGGGCTGGCTCCTAAGCTATTACCAAACCACGTCTATTGCAGCTGAATTTTGCCAGATGTTTTTTGAGTGGGAACATTCATATAAGCTCCTTTCCAGAATCACCAATTTTCATATGGTTTACCAGACTTCTTTTATTTCTTCAGGTTTTTCTAAAAATGCCCAATCGATTCAATGGTTTTTGGTGGATGTTGGACACATCTGGATGTGCAAGCAGGTAGGCAGAAAAACTAAATTTTTTTGCTTTGAGAAAGCCAGCCTAGGAAAGAGAAGAGGTATAAAATCCTGTTCAGGCCAAACTACAGCCATTAACTAAGAGGGCATGGGAATACAGATCCCACTGTGGAGAACCACTCTGTTGTGGACAGGTAGTTCTGTACTTGTACAAATGCTTTTCTTGTTCCAGTTACTGCTAGAAGTAGGATACAGGCTAACTGATTCTATGGGCTGATCAAAAAGAACAGAAATATTTCCATCTCTTATACAACATAAAGATTAAAAAAAAAAAAAAAAAAAAAAAAAAAAAAAAAAAAAAAAAGAAAGAGGAAATAGCAAATAGCTCTCCAAGCAGCAGTACTGTTGGGTTCTGGTTTGCCTGGTGTCTGATATATTTAAGACTTCACCTAGTCTGTCATAATGAATTAAGATTGACTGGTAGCTTCAAAAATTATTAGACACTGAACAAACGGAGAGGTGAACACAGAGGTGGATAGGCAAGACAAAAATACCTCTCCTCTCCAATCTATACCTAATCAAAGTTTAATTAAAGTTTCTTATGAAAGTCACCTGGATGAGAATCCTGATTTATGCTCCCATGATTTAATCATATCATCATCTGGCTTTCTGACTAAGAAGTTTAACTATTATTCTAAGTGTAGAGCAATCCCACTAAGTTTCTTGCCTAAGCATCAAAAGTCCTCAGGTGCTGGTTTTCCAAGCTGAGAGTAATATTTTAGAAATAAGTATGTCAGGATTTTATTTTCTCCCCTATGATGATTTGTCCCCCATTACTAAGTTACACAAATGAATACATTCTGTTCATAAAGAGTGACCACACAAAACAATTCATAAGTCAGAGACAAATCCTAAATTTGGTTTCAAGAAGCTGCCTCAGTTTTCTTTTTCTTTCAGCTTTCCCTCTTTAGCTATATTTTAAGGTCAGAATAATGTTCATTTAAGGTCCTTAGTGACTTTGTACTGAGTAAGAGCGATGGAGAGGTTGTTCTGGGGGAGGGTGAGAGAGGGAACAAACCCATGCAGGGCTGTTCTTGGACCTCAATAAAAAGGGCTTGACAACAAAAGTATCAATAATATAATTGCTTTAATAAGACAGACTCGAAAGAAATATATGTAACGAGTAGATGTTATGTTCTTTCAGACAGAGGGCGCAGGTGTTCACACAGCATCAGAGCTAAGACTGAGTGGAATTTCCCCATCATGCTATGCAGAGCTGATCATGCCTGTGGAGGGAAAGTCTCCCTTTTCAGCCATTTGAGCAAGTGGATAATACAATAATTGTACTGTATACAAGAAAACTACTGTATTCCTACAGGATGCTCACACATTAATTTCTTGCTACCCCTTTTTTAGATGAAGTCAAGGCCAGGCAAGTTCTATGATCAGCTGAGTCAGGTGGGAGCTGCCTGCAGGCTCCCCAGGTACCATGAGCTGGTGGAGCTCATCCTGCAGTCAATGGACATAGATGGCATAACAGGGCCTGGAGGCCACGCTGGACATTCAGCCCAGTGCATACTGGCCTGTGCCTGCTCAGGTGTGCTGTGGCTCACTCCCTACTCAATGGGCAGTGCTCTCCTGATCAGGTTCAATGCATACCACCCCTTGATCCATGTAGAGTTTACCTTTTCCAAAGCTGTAAGTTGCATATTGTATTAATAACACAGGGGCTTCTCAAGCCCTAAGCACGAGCCCTAACAGAGCAGATGAATCCTATCCAAGATCACCAACTCCTTGAACTGAAAGTCTTCAGCAAAGCTTCCTGTACAGATGTGTGTCTTTTAAGGTTTTCCTCTGCACCTTCCATTTAAAAATAAATTGGTACATATGAAGTGTGCATGAATCATTTAAAAATGTCACTAGGGAATTACATTAAAGGGTAATGTAATACTCTGTAGAAATTAGAAATAAATCCCCTAGCACAGAAAACTGCTGTACTGCAGAACAGCAATTACAAGCAAACAAAGGGAAACAATAAGATTCTTGAATATTCTGGCTGTATCTCCAAACCTAATTAGTTCAGCCTTGAACAACATCAAAGAGTGCTTCATTAATGAACCTCTGAATCATCTGTACTCATCTGTGACTGATAACCATGACTCAGTTCTACCAGTGACGAGGATGAGGTGGTTTGGTAACAAAGACATTAAATTGCCCACTATCTCCAAGCTCTGCCATGAACTTGCACGGGCAGGCTGTCATCTCAGTTCTCCAGTGAAAGCCAGTGCTCCTCAATACTGTGACATTTATATTTCTCATAGAATGGATCAGGCATTGCAATGAGCCCTGAGGCCAGCAGAGTCTCCTAGGTAGTCCTAGAGCATTTGAGAATGCAGAGAAAGCATTCACAGATGGGGGTCCTCAAATACAGAATGACCTAATGCTCCAGATAGGAGAGATTTTGGAAGTGTCTAAGTTGTAGCATTTGGAAAAACAGGAGCATGGTTTTAAGGAAATTATGTTTAGGAGTTCATAGGAGAAGAATGAATAAAGGGGAAGAAATAGTGTGCAAAGCTAAGTTTAGATGGAGAGAGAAAAGACTGGGATAACTCAGGGAAAGAAAATAAAGGTGCTATCAGATTATGTGGAGGAAGATTAATGAGAAAAGAGAACAGAGTTATTCTGATAGGGAAACCAGAGAAAGCTGTTTAATGAACAGAGGAAAAAACTGCCTCAGATAGTTAATTAAAACAGTACGGCTCTTGTAAGATACTAGGTAAAACTCATAACTACAGATGCCGTCGTACTGAGAATTATACTGATGACAATAGTACATTTTTGCTGCTTCTTTTCTTGCACGTAGAGACACATCAATAATGCATACTTTAATTACATTCAACTACAGACCCTATGTATTAGAGCAGTGACACTTTGATGATGGATAGAGACGTCCAACAATTTGTCATTTTGCCAAGTACAGTACAGGGACAAGCCTAACTCACCTGAGTAGAGCTGTAAGTGCCATTCTCTAAAGGAAAAATTGAATGCATGCATTAAAAAGTGCATTCCAGTGAATATTAAGAAGTCTCTAACATAAATGCTAGGATGAATTCTGGCCTCCTCATTGTAAGTAAGATATACTGTTAGAGGTATCTGAAGTACAAACAGTCCAAAGAGTGACAAAAAAACAGAAAAAGAAATTATGCTTCTATGACAAAAAATGTTGCAAAATCAAAGATCTGCTAACCTGAAAATTAGCAAAAATAATGAAAATATAACACTGCAGGAACATGTTATTACCGTTTCAGGAATTTAGATACTCTAAGCAGGTTTATCTGATTTTGCTAATGCTTTTGCAAGTCCATCATGAAAACAAAGCTGAAGCTGTCTTTAGATCACATATTATCAAGTGGCATCAACAATTCTGCATAGGTTTTTTTGCATATTGGCATATACCCCTTACAGTGCTCTACTGCTAACACACTTTTCACAATACAAGAATGGTAAGATTTTCTGCCTGAGAAGCTGTCAGGCAAAATCCTGTTTACTCTAGCATGTCATAAAATCCAAGTATAACAAACTTTTTTGTCAGTTTTAGATTTTGAATATAGCTGGATCTGACATTAGTTCCCTATATAACAAATTTTGACTGTCAGTTTAGATATTTTAAAATTTACTTGTTGTGAAACTAAATTGAGATAGCAATGTTGGCTTTTCATTTCTTTTAAGTATGAAATGTAAGGTTAAAATTTCTTCAACCACAAGTACTCTAACTGGAGAGCAGTAACTGGTTGCTGTTTGACACCTGAAACAATCCTGCATGTCAGGAATAGAAGTTATTTATTGCTTTCTTTTTCCTTTTTATTTTTTTTTCTTTTTACTTGACTGCAGACAAAGACATGCTTTTCAGATTTTGCTTCTGGTGAGAAAGATATTTATTTAAATGTGAAATACTGGAGTTGGACTGTATAGGCTATGTCTGTGACATCTAGTAGGGGAATTTCCAAGATCATCTTCAGGACATGATGGCATGCAGCATGTGTTGGCCTAGAGACTGTCTTTTGTGGAGGTGGGAGTGTTGAAGAGTGGCTGCTTTTCTGTAGTTGGGCGTCTGGTCTCTGGCCCTCCCTCCAGTCCTCACAACAACTTCATCTTGTGGAGCTTCCCACACCCACAGGTTGTCCTCATGGACTTCTGGGGTCTGATGTATCGCAGGGCCCACCACACCCTCATGCGCAGAATTCCTTTAAAACAGCCAAAGGGCAAGATGCAGCTTTTCCATTTCTGGGTGCTAGTGATGTTAACTCAAGGGTAAACTGCCAGGAGGGACTCCTTCCCTTCCCTGCTGCACAGAAATTTTGATGCTGGACAACTCAGATCTCTACAGAGGCCAGAGCCTCCCTCATGATGGACACTGTCAGATGTGTTAGAAATACTGTTCAGGGAGGGCTGCATGACCTAGAATGGCCCCACCAGGGACAGTCAGCATGTGGTACTTTCAGACCCCCTACTTCTGCCATGCACTAACCCCCTTGGCAACCCCCAGATTTCTGCCAGGCTTCTCTAGTCCTACAGCCAACCTTCCATATGTGCTTCAATCCCTGCAAAGTCCAAGTCATAGAAGGCAAGGCCTCACTTCATATGGGGAAAGTTCTATGGGGGTGCCTCATACGGGACCAGAGACACCCCATGACAAAATGGCAGTATAAACAGTGCCCCTAATTACTGATACCACTCAAGGTTTTCCCACTCCCCTTCTGGGATGTCTTCAAAGCCCTCCTCCCCTCCTAGCTCACAGCTGAGTGAACCTTTGCAGGCCTTGTGGAGTCATGCATGGCCCTGATGGAGCCTGTGGTGCCGTTTGTGCAAGGAAGCTCTCCTATCAATGGAGTGCTCAGACGCTTTGGTGTCTGTAAGTGCTCACAGCCTGTGCCAAATTCTACTTCCTTTTAGACACATGTAAGCTGCTAAATCTAGGAAACCTCTGTGTGCAAGGAGATGTTTGGAGAAGAAACTACTTCTGAGTGTTTGCTTTCAGAGAGCTTTTTGGGGTACAGCATTTCCTGACTCCTGCAACCTATTTCCCACCTTTTTTGCAGCATTTCTGAGAGATACCTCTAAGCTATCACCTGATGTCAGCGTGGAAACACTGCAGAAAACCAAGCCAGATTTATTGATTATGTCTCTTCTACCACTGAGATGTCCCCAACCCATCAGTGAAGTAGAAGGGATCACAGGACACATTGTAAATCCTAGGCTCAGTTACTTGTTTGTAAGGCCAAGAGAGTGGATCAAACATGAAAAGTCTCTATTGGAAGCTATCCATGTAAAGGAAACTTTCAGTGTTGAAGAGATCTTAAGGAAGTTGGTTTATGTCAGTCCTGTTGGTCTCTGCCAGGGGTCTGGATATCTAGTATTTAGTTTTACTTCACTCATCAAATAAAATTGTCTTATGGTTAAGTTTCTTCTCCTTTCATTCCCAGACTGCAAGAACTACCAATCTGACACAAATGTGGCATTGTCCCCTCTACCAGAGCACTGTAACATCTTATTTTATACTTGTTCTCTCATCTTTCCTTGAAAGCCCGTTCATGTTGGCTTTTGTTTTTGTTGAACATCCTCAATCTTTCCCTTCTACAAGTCTGAGCTCAGAGAACTTGAAGCATTTATCATCATGTGAGATTGCACTGGAGTGATGTGAGGTGTTACCACTGAATAATTTTTCATTCTCAGTAATCCATCATATGAAGTCAGACAGTGCAAGCAACACAAGCTTTGTGTGGCAGCAATAAAGTTCTGCAGTGGCAAAAAAAATAAGATGAAAAGATTGTATAGTAAGTCCTGTAATTCTTTATTCATCCTTAACCTTGAATATAAATACTAGATGGACCTCTCTTCCCCGTATTAAGCTAGTGAAGAAAGAGAGGTGACTTTTTGTGAATGAAAAGGAAGATACTGGTGACTAAAATCGTCTATTGCTTTTTCCTGTCAATAGTATCCCAGACAGAATACAAATTCAACAAGGCCAGAATTTTTGGTCAGTGAGACATGGTAGTAGATGCATGGAAGTGCAGTGAATTTGTGCAGTGAATTTGTGGGGGAAAGTGACTGATCAGCTCAAGCTATTTCATGTAGAGTGGAAGTCCACTAGAACAGACAAATGCTAAAATGGATGGATGTCTTCTGTCTTGTATGACTCCCTCCTGGGAACTAAAAGTACAATTAGGACAAAAAGTGCTTGTTCCCAGGAAGGTAGAATAATCATTCAGTGTTCAAGTGAGCAGGAAAAAAAAAGTGTTTTGTAAAGATTGTTTCATTCTCTGCAGCTCTTGTGGTGCAGAATCACTCGTTAATATCTGCTCTGTCATTTAAGTCTAAGACAAATATTTTAATCAAAATATTATTCTCATTGAAGTTTAAACACACAACCAAGGAAGGTTAAAAACCAACTCATGACATGAATGCTTTGATATTAAAAATAGATCTTGTAGAAATAAAAGCTATAAGAAAAATACAATTTGAAGCAAACAAATTTGAAGCAAACACATAAACCATCTTCTACAAGTGCCAGAATTATCATTATCCTTCAGCTTAAAAGGATAAATTGCTCTCCACAGGAATACAATCTGAAAATGTTGTGGCTCTTATCCACTATTCAACAGTGGTTGCTGTCTTTGCTTCCTTCCATAGTCTATGGAGAGAGGAGGAGGGTCCTGCCAGGCCAGCTGGGAACAGGAACCTGCCATCACGTATTCTGCATTTTCCATACCTCCACTGCCTTAATCTAAGACCTACATTAAAAACCTCCTAAAGGGGGAGAAAGGCAGAGAAATGAACTAAGTATGAAAATGGATGGAGAGCAACAGAGAGGGAGCACAAGCCAGAAGGGCACTTGAATGAGGAGAAGGCCCCACAGTTACACAGCAACTTGTTTTTGCTTCTCTCAGAAGGAGACAGCAGAGTTAATGCTTTATCTTGCAAGATATAAGGACCCAGTCGAGGATCTCAGATCTCATGCCAACTGTAGTCTGGAGCAAAAACGAATGAATGTTTTCAGTTGAATAATTGTAGAAGAAAATGTTCAGTGAGAAAGACTAGAGACCATAAACTTGGAAAAAAACAAAAGAAGGAAAAATGGCATGAGGTTCTGCTAGTGGAGATGTAAAGAAAAGGATGGATTTTGATGGATGAAAAAGTAAAGTTGACCATGAGAAGCCTAAGACAGGTCAGAGAACCACACAGCTGGAAATTTGAATTACTGGAAATACATCTGAAATGCCATGACAATTACATAAAAGAGGTACAGGAAGAAAGAAAATTCAATTTTCTTTCAATTCAAGGAAGTACAGGCCCAAACAATACTCCCATGTCTCCATCATGAGGGTCACAGAGTATGACAAATCGTGTACCTAAGGCTGGCTGTTACTTAAGGCCGGCTTGCACTTAAAATTTAGGCAGATAGGGTCTTCTCCTGAAGGCTTTTAAAAGTACACTCTTC
The DNA here is from genome assembly GCF_021018805.1 of Prinia subflava. Classification (NCBI taxonomy): domain Eukaryota; kingdom Metazoa; phylum Chordata; class Aves; order Passeriformes; family Cisticolidae; genus Prinia; species Prinia subflava. The sequence continues at coordinate 69,811,082 of NC_086249.1, read as the reverse complement.
CCTCCACTAGATATAGAGGAGACGTACAATTTACAGGAACTGATGAGCTAGGAACAAAAAATTAAGGCAAAAATCTGGTTTCTGAGTTATTCAGTCTAGAGCTGTGTACCTCGTCCCACACCCCTTCTCCCCAGTATTTGGGCAGAGGAGTAGACATAGGTCTATGAAGCAATATTCCACAAAAGAAGGAGAATTTAAAATATATGCCAGCAATGAGCTGACTGAGGAATAGAAAGACTGCAGAGCAGACAGGATATGACGTGGAGGAGTGGTGAAACAGGGAGAAGCTGATGAAAATAGCCTGTGATGAGCAGAAAGAGATACTTTTGTACCTCAGTTACTCAGAAGGATGACAATGCCTTCAAAAACAAGTCAAAATTTGACTTCAGTAGAGCTTAAGCAGAGGATCCAAATTTATTGTGCCCAGTTAAGCAAGGAATGGTTGTACCTTACTAATTCAACTGTTAAAGATAGGTTTGAGTCACATAAACTCAGATTCAGTTCTAAATTTCCCTTGCCCACTTTGAAGGGTATTTCCATTTGGATTTGATTCAGTACCATTATTACTTTTAGTGGAACTCCAGTGCATATTGAGATCTGGAGATATTCCTAACTTTTAATGGCATTTTGATTCACAATTAATGCTTATTAAAGAAGGGGATGTATAGGATTTATTTGAATTGCAACTTATTTTGTCAATGTAAGCTATAGCACTTACAATCAATTAGATCATCTCATGTATACATTTGTCAATACTATGAAGATAAATGAAAGCTGATCATATAGATTAGAGAGTAAAATTTGGTTGCAGTTCTGTAGACAAAGCTACACCCCTGCAAAGCATCAAAGGCAACTTCTCTAAGAACTGTTCTCTAAAGGAAGAAATTTTTTTTATTCCAAAAAAAACTTGTTATAAGTCTCATGCATCAGAGATGGTTCCTGCGGAAGTGCAGTTTGGTTAAAATCTGTTGAGAAAGTTAGTCTACCATGTTTTCACAGCAGTTTTCACTATTCACTACTGTTATGGTGAACTGCAAAGTGGCAGCGTATAATCACATCCTGCTCTGACGTAAAAATGGGGTTTTTAAATTTAAAATAGCAGTTCTCACATTGCCTTCTCACCAGTAGAATATTTTAAGCAGTACTGCATACCATGGTGCTCCATGCTATGATCTGTAATACTAAAATTCAAAGAGTACAGAAAGGAGATGACTTAACTATGAAGTACATATGTTATTGATTATTTTACTCTAAAGACTTGACCTCCATAGGAACATTGTCATAAGAAATTAGGTGTGATAGCTTCTAAATAGTATTTTATCAATGGAAGCCTTTTTAGATTCAACCTGAAGAAAAAACATGAGATCACCCCACCTTTCAAAAAACCTCCAGTCTATCCCATTTGTGTTCACTTAAAATCAGTGGGAAGTAACTAAATGATGCATCAATTTTTAATCAAAAATATTTTAGCTAAATATATTTCTTTGGGAAGCTACAACAAAATGAATTATACAGTTCTTTCATTGTACAGCTCAAAAGAGAATACTTAATAACACCATGCAGCATGAATTGTGCTTGCATAGTGATTTTCACAGGATGTCTTAAGGAAAATTACACATAAAGAGTAAAAACCCACAAATTTAGATCATTGAGTGGAAGCTAAGGAGAACAAATAAAATTTAGGGCTGGATTTATAATCAGAAATTGAATCAACAGAACAAACCTCAGTAGGCAATATGCTCCAGATGTGAGAAATAGTACCCCAGCAAATCTCTAGCTTCCAACAAATGTTATCATACCATTAAAACAGCTGAAAAAAATAGCACAGTTATTACCATAGTGACATTCTGCCACATATGTGAACAAAAGGCAGTGGGTTGTGCTAGGTTAAAATAGCACAAGAGATGAAAAGTTATATAGTGCTTTTCATAACAGACATACTGGCTGAAAAATGGAATGATGAACAAGAAGATACTAAACTGTGGTAATCTGTGTTGGTTAACATGTGTGTTGATGTCCTTGCAACAAACCAGAAATTCACTAGCAACAGTGATCCTAAAAGGAGTAAAGTTTCTGGACCTGTTGGTGTTTATGTATCAGGTGATCATGGAAAACTGAGTTTTAGTCTCAACAAGCCTCTGGGATAGTGACTTCCCAAGTGGTTTTCTATATAATTTATACACTGGTGTCATATAAATGTAATGTTTTCACTAACCAATAACTAAGCGCTCTGTCAAAAGTAATAGAGCTGCCACCCAGAAAATTTTGAACTCTCACAATGCTCAGTAATTTAAATAAAAGTCTTTAATCAAAACTTTTAAGCCTTTGAACACGATTGGGAAGGTATGCATCAGAAGCCAAATGTGGTATACTACAATAATAACAATACTCCAATCACATTATGACTATGACAAAATATTCTCTCTTCCTTTGCCAGGAATCTTTTCTGATCTTTTCTAGGCTGGCCCTTTCTTCACTGCCTCCTGCACAAGGCTCAGATACAGGACCAGACTGCTGCAGAGTGCAGTGTTAGTACAAGTCTGCTGAGAAGAAAGAGACACCGGTGCACACAGTTCCAGATGCACACATACCACGGCTGTGTGCTGGAAGCCACTTGCTGCTGTCCTCCCTCACAGTGGGCTACAGTGAATGCTACTGCAGGGCACCTGCCTTGAGCTGGGGCACGTTTGTCAGCTCAGCCATCCGCCTGTTCCAGCGGCTGTGCCTGAGCTGGGCACTGACACTTCCACACTTGCTTCCAGTCGGAGCTGATGTTTGTGTCAGCTTCCCAGTTAATGTCACAAAGCACTCAGGACATCAATCATTGTATCTAGTCAGAAAAATCACAGATGTTAAAGCTGGGGAAACTTACTGGCAAACTAATTGATTACTTTCCAAATCCCAAGAGTTGCTATTAGGGGAAAAATACCCCCACCAAACCCACAAAACTCTAGAAATATCTGTGAGTGGAAAAGAAAAGGGAAAAAAAAATCCTTTTCTTGTGAGTGAGTGAATAAGACTGGAAAGCTGAAGGGACAGGAATTTTCTAGTGTTTTATCATTGATTTAGAAGGCCATGCTTTTGCCTCCTTGCAGCCTGATAGGTGATATTAAATGTTAAGGTTAGGTAGGATGGTATCACATGAAAAATAGGTAATTCTATTTGCCTCTCTAGGTCTGATATATTTTCCTTTGGAAGAGTGGCTTGCACAAAATCATGGAATAGCAATGTTTAAAGGAGAACAATTGAAGTTCTACTGAATCTGTGGTTACTTTTTGTCATGGTTAATCAGAATGTCAAAATATAAGGGCAGTTGATTTACTAAAAGGGGAAAGAACATAAAAGATAGCATATTAAAAATTTACATCAAAATGTCAATAAATCAGAGATGGAAAGTGAGACTTTGTGGCTTTATCAGAAGAAAAACAAAAGTAATATTAGAAAAACAAAAGTAATATTAATTTTGAAAGCAGTAATACACAAGCATATATTAATTTAAACACAAAATACTGCTATCTTGGCAGATACAGCTTGTTTCAGATAAAACCAATCTGCCTTGCTGTCTCCAGTTTGTGGCAATGCACAGGTAATGTGTGGTTCCTTAGGGAACACGGAATATGAATTCATCCATCTCCCCAGGGCTGGCACTTTGGCAGATGACGAAATGTACATTATTTAATCAACAAGACTTTGGTGGTCTCTAAATGGGTGAATATCAGAAGGCTTACCATGGCTACACCTTGCATAAGCATGAATGAATCTAGTTAAGTCAATACAATCAGCTACAGAGGAGGTTGTGGTTTTGTGGTTTTTTCCCCTTTAATTTCAAACATGAAATTTTTATTGTGAAATTAGGAAGAAGAACTGCAGGTTTCCTTATTGACGTGTTATATTACTTTGACAATTTACCTACAGCTATAGGCACAAACATAATATTATGGAATGTTGCTGAATAATAACAGCCAATTTACTGCACAGTTAACCTGTCAAAGTCATTCTTTTACCGTGGTATTTTATTAAATAATTACAAAATTGATCACAAAAAGAATAATATAGCATAATACTGATAATTAGCACTTTGTGAGAAACCAAAATGTTTAAGATGTTTGTTTCTTGTGAAGCATATTTTCTGATTTACTTGTGGAGTTATAAACCTCAGTAATGATGCTTCAGAAATCTGTTTCATTCTTTCATTGAAGGATGAGGATTTAATTTTTAGAGGAGAGTACTGAGAGTTGAAAGGCCTGGATATTTGGGGAAATTTCTTCATATCTCAAAGTCTTGATGCTACCCATTTCCTCAGTAATCTTTGGAAAGTGCCAACTACATGAAATTAAACACTGACAAAAATACTGTTCTTAAAAAAAATTCCTTATGTCTGATACTTACAGAGTTGATTCACCATTAGCTGGGGATTAAAAAAACCTGAATGGCTTTCTGCTGTGTGAATTTTCTTCCAGACTTCCTCTTTTTTCCTCACACATTTAACAAATGTTACAGTAGCAGGATTTGTAAGTTCATTAACAGAGGGCTTAATTGTGCCTTCATTATAACTAGCTAGAGAAACTTCTGGAAAAGTTGGGCCAGCAGGATCTTAGTATAACTTTGCAGTTTCTGTATTAAGGCACACAAGTTACATGAGCTTAAACACTCAATTAAATGTTATCAGTATTACTAATGTTAAAACTGAAACCTGAGTCAATATCATCTCCATTTCATTCCAGATGGGACCCTTAATCCTGAGATCCCTCCCAAAAGAAGAAGAGTGTCAGGTCTTAATTAACTCACAGGAATGTTACAAGTCTCCAGGATTTTGTAAAATGGTTTGAAAATATCAGAAGTTTAATGCTAAATTAATGCTAACAGTCCTTATTACAATAATTATTAACTGTTTACAGTTGTAATCAGGTTGCTAAATGCCCTGCTTGTTGCAAAGAGGCCGGAAAAAGTTCAATTTGTTGCATAATCAGCTATCTGCTCTTCAGTACACAAGCTAAATATAGTAGAAGATGTCAGCTACTAAATATGTAAGACTTGACGAAACAGCTCCTCTCTAACCTCAATTCTTCCAAACAAGTGTTATCAAATTCTGCAGAATTTTAACTTTATTTAAATATCAGTATGGAAATAAATAGACTCAAGCCTGTGTAATTTAGATGAAAACCCTCTTTACATGAAGCAGGAATGACCAGAGCAATGCTGTCTTCCTCGAGGTTACAGGCACACAGCTGCCCGTGCTTCTGCTGCAGCTTCCAGCTTTCCCAAGTGTTATGGTTGGATGAGGTCCTTGGCACTTATATCTGTCCTAGATGTCTGTTTCAGAATAGTTGAGTTGATGCTGCCAGGACTGCTGTGGACAGTGGCAATGCTGGAATCCCTGGGGACAACTGAGCAACTGAGAAAACCTGGGTCACAATCATCCTCCTTAAGCTTGGAGGAGCTTTGAAGAAGAGTCACAGTCTGGAACTATTTACAGCAGCAGGAGATACAAAAGAGGATGAGAAGAGAAAGACAAGCTGTGGCTTCCTGCTGAACAATAAATAGTTTTGCTTTTCCAAAACCAAAGGTGGGAGAAGCAGAAGGAAAATGCTCCATCTGGCTTGAAGCAGTTGGAAGAGCTGACGGGAAAGAAGGACTTTCTGGTATTTATCAGACTTACTGAAAAATGCAAATGAAGGGTTTCTCCAGCAGTGACAAAAGCCAACAGCTTCTTAAGAATCCATGTGTTACATGTTAAGCAGGAGAGACCTGATATTCCCTCAGACCAATAAGAGCTTTTTTTGAATCAGTTTTATATAAAGTAAGAAAAATGAGAAAATTTTAGCCTAGTCCACAGAGTTGGCAGATGTGAATGGACTATTAACCTTTTGTTTATTTGTTTTCACAGGTTTGGATTTGCCTACGATGAATTCAGATTCAGCACAGTATCCTCATTATTCTTGAAGAATGACATTAAAGCGTCAGATGACACCTGCAAATGAAGGTGAATATTTTTGGAACTGCTCATGTTTCTTTGCCCTTCATCTGATAGTGAGGAGGGTAATAGTGAATAACTCTAGTTGGGATGGTATTAATTTTGCCCAAATTCAGACACTCAAAATCTAGACGTGTGCAGTAAAGACAAGTGGTAAAAGGTCTCAATTGCATTTCTTCCTGGATTTAGTTCAAGACATAAATATTATCTGCATGTACCCAGATGCAAGAAACAAAGAGTAGGCTGTTTCCAGACATTTAAAGTGATACTAAAAAAGCTGTAACTTAAGGTAAAACTTAACTTCAAAGAAAGCAATCCTTGCCAAGAAATGCAGGTATGATTAACTGCAGTAACAGTGATCTAATGGACAATTATCAGACTCAAATAAGGAAAATTATTAGGAAAGTGCAGTGCTCATACTAACCATTTTAAGATTTTTATATAGGGTTATCACCAACAGGAGATGTATATAAGAAATTGTAGGCATAGCTGACAGTCCCTCCTACAGTTCAATTTTCCTGACACATTCCTTTAGAAGACTCTGTTTCCAGTTACTTAAAATTTTACCAAAGATTAACCAAAGTTTTGGACTAATTTTTTCCCCAGGCTATGAATTTGTAGCTTTTTACGAGATTTTATGTAAGAATGACCCTAGGGACAAGCTCTTTTTCTTTCTGCTATATAAAGTTATATTTGTGAGAAGTTTATTAATGCTCCTACACTGTAAAGAAGTACCTTCAAGTTTATTGGCAGAGTGTGTTTTCTCTCCCATAAGGACCTACACAAATTTAAACATTTAGAAAATTACCAAATATGCTTTGTTTGATAGTAAGGCAATCAAATTTTATCATTGCTGTGGCTGAAACTGTCACCAGTACAATGCACTGGATAGGGGGATCTACAGGGTACTCTGCATCCCACAAAATGAGTGTTGTGGCTTCACTTGAGAAAGAGATGCTGCATTGAGAACCTGAAACAAGCACTGTGATGCTTCTCTGGCTAATCTGATTTTGTCAGACTGAGCAACAAAAGCAGTGATGCTGATACCACTTTACCCCTGGATGTCTACGCCTAAACAATAAAGGCCAGATTTCCCTCCAGCTTCAGGTGGCAGATTCATATCCATCCATGTCTGGCCTTTACATTAAGATAAGATCTCTGTCTGTGTTTCCTCCATTCCCTGCCCACAGGGTCATTTTCTGCAGAAGAAAAGGCAGGGTAGGAACCATATTATACTCAGTATTTTGGTGTGATGATCAAGAAGCAGAATTGGGAACTTCTCTGAATCATTATCGCTTCATGTCCCTCCATGCACAAGACTTGAAATCTCTTCCACTTGCTTTTCTCACCTCCCTTGAATTTGGCTCCACATGCTCAAGTTGTTTGTGGTGTTGCCCAGCTCTGCCATCTGAGAGAAGGTGGCTGGGAAGGAGGTAAGCCATAGAGAGTGGACCTACCCATCTCTTAGCTTGGTATCTGCTTTTAAGTCCATGGTTAACTGAACCTTATGCTTAACCCTCTTAAGCCCAGGGTTAACACGACCTTGTGACACCAGGCTTGTGACTGAACTACTCAACAGGAGAGGCAGGGCTCACTTTGGTACCACATAAGGGCTGGCTTTGCTGTGCTGACTTATCTTCCTACATTGACTTTGACCCTGCCTTGTTGCAGTGAACTGTCCTGGCCATCTGAACTCCTGCCTGACCTGGGTGTTGCTCTGCTCCTCTGTGAGCACCGTGGGTCTCCACCAGGTGGGTGACAGTCCTGCCTCACCGCCTCCTTTTGCCCCCAGCTCCCTGCCTCCGAGGGTAGCACCTGTCCTGCTCGTTCCCTGGCAAAGATCGTGGTCTGATGTAAATAGCAGCACATACCACTAGCACATAAACTTTCCCACCCACATTGAGATGGTTGGTTGGCAGCCGTAATGAACTTTAAACACAACCTAGATTTAGAAAAAAACCAAAGCAAACATTCACACAGGAGAAGGTAGTACCAAACATACCAGAGGTCCAAATATCCAGAGAAGTATCCAATGAAACTTACCATTGCTAGGTGCTCTTGCAGTTCACTGCTTTCTCCCAGAAGTGCAAAGTTTGGGAGAGTCAAGAGGGACTGAGGCTTTTTCCACACAAGAGCTCAATAATGAAAGTGCTCTGATGAAACTGGTCACCTTCAGATGTCTGAAACTAAGGTTAGAGATCATTTAAAACCTTATGGACACAGAGAGAGCACAGGCTTTACAAGAGAAAGAAGCCGTAAGAAAAGTATAGGAACACAGAAGCAGTTTTGTCAACCAGTACATACCTTTTAAAGATGGAAAAGCATTAATTCTAAGGACTTAAACAGACAGTTCCCTGTCTCAAACACTGTTAGGTCCACAGAAGGAATTTGCCATGAGATAAGCAGAGAATGGGGCAACAGGATGGTTTAGCTCCAGGTCTGGTGGAGGTGAGATCTGGGTAGCTCGTCCTGGTTAACACATCTGGACAAAAAATCCCATTGTGGCAAAGTATGTAAAGAAGCACTGGCTCCTACACACATCACTGGTCAAATAAATATCTCCACAAATTATGGGACAGATAGAAGACATCTGCAACCACCAGTGACCACCAAAGCCCCCCAGAATATGCTTCTGTGGATACTTGGAACTCAGACTCTAAATTAAGCCACAGCAAGAATTTGAGATAAGAAAAACGTGGTACTATTGTCCAGGTATTGACTCAGACTTACTGGGAGGTTCACAAAGCTTGGGGAAAAGAATCTGTCACTGATAATAGACACAAAGATTTTGGAATTTATGGGCCACAAGGAAAGCCAACTCAGGAACTGTGCTAAAATCAGTTCTTATAGGTAAAAGGTAATTCTGAGGGAGATTGTGACCAGGGACTCACAGCCCATCAACCCAAAAAACAACCCAAAAGAAGAGAAAGACTGAGTGTGTGGTCTAATTAGCATTAGAATGAGAGAATTAGCATTAGAAATGAGGTAATCATTTAACAAGTAGAATAAAAGAACTATGCACTCAATGAGCATTAGTTCCTCTGTTTGCTAAATCATATAAATAGTGAAAAATTTTGAGTGACATTAGGTGGCCCAGCACCAAGAAGCCCAGGGAGAAGAAGAACCAATGGGTTCTTCACCCTGCCACTGGATCCATGGGGGGTGACTTTTTTCCTTCTCCTTCTCCTTCTCCTTCTCCTTCTCCTTCTCCTTCTCCTTCTCCTTCTCCTTCTCCTTCTCCTTCTCCTTCTCCTTCTCCTTCTCCTTCTCCTTCTCCTTCTCCTTCCTCTTTTTCTTCTTCTCTCTCTCACCCCTCTCTGTCCCCTCTCTCTTTGATTTCCCTCTATCCCTCTACCTCTCATTTATTGTTAAATATGATCTGTACTACTGATTTCAGCATATGGTCTCATTTGCACCTTAAGTCAGGCAGAGGCATCTTTCACTATTCAGATCTTAACAATGGCGTTAGCCCTAGATGCTAGCACTAGTCTACTGAAATGCAAGTGTAAATTATGAATAAAAGAAGAGAAAAAAGAAGAAAAATTTGAAGAATTGACTAACAGATTCAATGTCTAAATAAAATGATTAGGAGGTTGATTTTTTTTCAGACAAAAGAATTTTACAAAATCAAAAAGCTAGCAAACACTATTAAGTTTACCACAGGTTTCAGCTCTTCATTGTGAGATGCTTCTTGGAAAGTCCAAATTCTACGTGCTTTCATCGGAGGGACCATTCACATGCTGAAATCAGACTGTGCCACTCTCTGCAATAAATTCTTCTGGCACCTGTTTATTCCTGAGCCATGAACTGCACTTGAAAGTGACTGAACTTTGGCTGCTTGATAACCTCCAAGCAATATAAAAAATAAGTAGAAATTTTATGGAGCTACTTATAAGCTTATCTCCTCCAGAAAGCCTCACTTTTTAAGTTACTCAGTGCCAGAAGTCAATCCAAAGCTGACAGTGACACTATTCTTGTAGAATAGTGTGTGCTAATGCATCTGGAAGCAATGAGAAAGTAATGTCAAACTGTAGTATGTGCTAGCAAAAAGAAATCCAAACAAGAAGCTGCTGGTAGTTTTCTTTTCACTTGAAGTTCTATTTATTTTGCTAAATCATTGAGTTACAACCAGAAAATCAGAGTAAGCTCTTGTTCTCTCTTCTCTAAGGCAAAAGGTAATCCTGAACATGCCTCAAAAGGTGACAGTTTGAAGACAAGCCAACCCACACCTCACTGAGCACAGTGTTTAAAACCCACAGATCTACCACTATAGCGAAGTGCTCTGTCCCTTTCCTCACATTAGCCTCACAACCTGACTGTTGTTTAGAACTGTGGTACTCCACACTCATGGCCAACACGGAGCTGAATGTTGTCTTCCATGCCTACTCTGCCTTCCTTTCTCTCTCACTGGACTGGTCTAGTAAGCTCTTTGCTCTCTTTCCTTCTCTATGTTGCTTACACATGGCACTTTGTCTGCAGTTCTCATTTCTTCCAATCCTTTGACTTTCCTCCCTTGCTGCACTGCTTCTGGTTTTTATGCTGTGTCAGTCCCAGCCCTAGTTCAACTTCATCTCTCACCGACCCATTGAGTTTGTTTCTGGACCTTATCTCTATTTCCTGCACAGTACACTTTTTCTAATCACAATCATATTTTCTTCTCTAACATTTTCTCTACACAAGCTCTTCTTTTGCAGCCAGTCTTTTCAAATTTGGGATAAAAGTACCCCTAATATTCTTTCTCCCATTTGTTTCTTTCACCTAATCTAAATTGAGATAACTGTTTAAAATTTTGAAGACAGCAGGTTCCTACAAGTGTTGCCTGTTAGGTGGGGAAACAACCAATCCATGAGCAGAAAAGAGTGGTTTTTTCTTCAGTATCCAAGTGCCAGATAACCTAAGTTCTCATATAGGAGATCTGCTGACCATTTTTAAGAGATTTTGACTCCTGCTGTTGTATTTGAAAACCAAACAAGCCTGAGAAACTAAAAAGACTTCAGCAGAAACTTAGAACAAGCAAATGTAAATGTCCATAGCAGTCTTCTGGTGTTTTACCCTGCTTAAGTTTTAGGAAGAAGGAAGACATAGATTCAATACAGTACATAAATTTATAAAAAAATAAGCAAGTATAAATACATAATAATTAGCAATACATCAGTTATATAGCTAAACATGCAAAGTTTTAAATATTTTAGTTACAGCAATGCAGTCCTATCCCCTAAATCTCCCAGTTCAAGAGAGGAGAAGAATTTCTTTTAACTTTCATGGCTGTTTTACAGTAAAGTAACTTGTCCCACTTTATGTTTGCACAGTGCCTCATCCAACAGAATTCTGCTCTGCCTGGCCACTAAAATAAGAAATAAAATGATTATGCATCCATAATTCCACAAAGAATAAAAATGGAGAGCAGTAATTTACAGTACTGCGTTTATAATTTTCTCCTGTTTTACATCCCTACTGGAAGTGAAAAAGGTGAGGTTGAAACAGGAATTCTGATCCTCAAGGAACAGCACTGCCATTCTTCATTCAAAGCCTTTATCAGAGACAGAAAGGGAGCAATTGACTAAGACAGTTTTCATCACATGCTGCTTCACCAAACAGGCTTTTGACATAGTCATATTTTGTATTCCTCAAAATAGCACTTCAGCCTGCTTCAGTTTATGAACTTGTTTTTTTCAACTCCTTTGAATTTAATTAGGCTATTCATCAGTTTGGTAAATGCAAAGAACCTTTTAAAAGGAGAGCAGTGATTGATTTTTAAAGTGCTATAATCACTCCATCTAGCCATAAAAATACTTTCCAATATATTTCAAAGTATATTAATATTCACTTTTTAAAATACATCTTCTGTCCTTATTTTAATATTTAACCAAGAAGCTACCATATCCCCAGGTGAAGTTCTTTACCCAGCAAAGCTCCTATATAAAGCTCCCATTAACATCTATTCTTCATGTGAACCTTGCTGACACAGGAGAAAATTTTGGAAGTCAAATAGAGTTTGTCCTAGGCAGAGTCTGGATCTGGGTCTGAACGGATTCACCTGCAAACTAGAGATGTATGACTGTACCAGCACATCTCCCACTAGCATAAACTACCATTATCTGCACCCAAATAACAGTTTGAGAGGGGTCTCAAGCATTTGCATGAGTGATTGCACTGAGCAATGCTGACAACTGCTGAAAAAGGGGAGCCCAGAACTGGCTAATTTGCCAGCAACCCTGAGGAATCATGTGTAATTCATGTCTCTTGTTTTGCAGAGTCTTGTACTAAATTGCATCAGAAAAATGCTTTATATACTGCAGCATTTGTACCTTAGTCAGTTAGTCCAAAGGAGGGAATTCAGCCCTGAAATGTGTGTATTCTAAATGTTTTCTGCCATAGATGGTGTCACATACATGTCCCTGCTGCAGAAACAGAGGTTACTGCTTCAAAGAGAAAGAGTTACTATTCAGACGATCAGTGTGTTGTTTTGAAACTTTTACATTCTTGGCAAGGCCCAGACCCAACAGCTCAATCATCAGGAGCATTGCCTGTGTGACAAGGCAGACTGACCTCGGGGTGCATCATCACCACCACAAATCTGACTGCTGAGACATCTGACAAATACAATGAGTACAGTTCTGCTGTGTGAAATGCCTGCAACTCTGCCTGGGGCTGGCCAGCTCTGGAGAGGGAACAAAGACTTGCACTCTCCGTGAGGCTGCTCCTCTGCAAGCAGCAAATGCTGTCGTGGAATGAAAGGAAAGGCAGTGGGTCTCTCATTTCCATACAGCAAATGCTTCCCAACACTCCACATCCCTTCTCTGTACCAGTCTGAGTCGTTTACTTCACTATCTCTCACTTCAGCTGTCTGTCCTCCTCTTTTATCCCTCTGCACAGGATCTGCTCTTTTCCATCTATCAATAGAGTGTCATCCTGCACCTTCCCTATGTATTTTTCTCTTGCTTTGTCATTAATAGCATTTCTTCTCCATGTGTCCATTCATATTACTTTGTTGCTGTTCCTTACCTTACCTTACCTTACCTTACCTTACCTTACCTTACCTTACCTTACCTTACCTTACCTTGCCTTGCCTTGCCTTGCCTTGCCTTGCCTTGCCTTGCCTTGCCTTGCCTTGCCTTGCCTTGCCTTGCCTTGCCTTGCCTTGCCTTGCCTTGCCTTGCCTTACTCTTGCTTTTACCTTACCATAACCTTGCTTCACCTTTGTTCCATCCTGGCTTGAGCAAAACACAGGCAAACTTGATCCCATTCCAGCCACAGCCCATAGCCAGCTGAAATCCTGCATGAGCCATGAGGAGAGTGTAGTGATGTGGTGCACACCAGCAATTTGCCATACCTTTAGCAAACAGGAATATATTCTACTCAGCCCATGGATATTAAAAATTACAAAATGTGTGTGGGAGTGTAATTGCCATTCCTCTCATTTTACTGTTGGGTTTAAAGCATGTTAAATTGACCACTATAACAGTATTTCAATTATGCCATTAACAGCAAAAAGAAATCCAGTCATGAGTCACACCAGTAAATTTTAGGGAAGACAAACAGACTCATACTGTGTGCACACAGACCTCTTCTATTGATATAATACTCGATAATCCAGAAGTGCCTGACTCAGTGTTGCATGTAGAGAGAGTTCAGGAGCCTTCTAGTGCTCAGGGATGCCCTCACAGCAACTTTGACCACAGGTCAGCCCCCAGATGGGAGTCTGGGAGGAGCAAAGCACAAGGCAAGTGCCCTTGCTGCAGGCAGAGCAGGAGGAGATGGTGGCACCAGCCTAGGTAGGGTGTTCTGCAAGAGCATCAGTGGATGATCTGGGCCTTGAGAAATGAAACAGGCTTATAAAGCCGAGAGCTGTAGCCCAAACATTTTTCTTTCAGGAGAAAACGGTGTGCAAAGGGACATGTAACTGCAGCTTTTACTGAGCTTTACACTCCTCTGTCACACATCTCAAAAGAGCTGCACTTTTGTTTTGGGAGGGAGTTCCAGCTGCTTTCAATGAAGAGCACTGAACAGCAAGTGAACTCTCTTCACTCTACTACATTTTATCTGACAGATTTAAATAATTCATATAATAGCTACAAAAAAATCCCAGAAAGGGAAAGTGTTTTAAAATTCACTTCCATTTGTGTACTTCAGGCTTCAGTGAAACAGCTTAAAAATACAGGCCCATTTAGTCTGAAAGAGGACAATTTTGGGGGTTCTTGCTCAAAATACTTGAACTCTCAGATAGACTGCTCTGAGTGATCCTTTTCTTCTTCAATTTTGTTGCTACAAATAGCAAACTCTCCTGCATCACCTTGAGAGAACGAATGCTGCTTACAGAATTCAGAACACTACACATGCCATCAAAATATTACAATGCATTTCAAGTCTGGAGACAACACCATGGAAATATGCCCCAAGAATGCCAGAGGTAATGAAAGGCTGATGAATAGAACATGAGATAGAGGAGCCTTGCTCTGTCGAATTCTTCTTTTTTTTTTTTCTTCCTGGGAAAGCTGATATATTTTTCTATTTTTTCCCCAAAGAATAAGCTATTTTCATTTATTACAGTTCAGTCCCTCTGTTATGCACACCATGCCCATACTGGTTACAGGATGTGTAGTGCTTCAAATGGATTCTGGTTGCAAAATTAATTCCTGCTTTCATTCAGATTACAGGAAGTTTTAACTACATTTTTTAAATAAATGATTGATTCAGATACTTTGATGAATCTGTTTAAATCATTGGATTCTGTTCTTACATAATAAAAATAATTTTTAGAGGCTTTAATTATTTTTTAAATGTAAACTATTTCCATACATTTAATAAATTAGCCATTAATGAGGCCAATATACTTCTAGCATAATAAATAAAAGGGAAGATTGTATCAAGTCAGCAAAATTTATCAATTTGCTTGTACATACATCTTAGGTGTCTAACAAATGCAATTCTTCTCAAGCAAATGCCAAATTTTCCTGTATAGACAATTAACGTTCATCACTGACTTTTATGATTTCCAGAGGGAGAGAGATGCTGTCTCTCAGAGCTAAATGGCCTGGATCCTGAGTGATGAAAAGCAGGAAGAGGCTCCTATTGTAGGAGATCCTATTATATTGAAACATTTTTGCTTGCAACTTTAAGTAGATAATCACCTCTACTTAGAAAATTTTAAAAAGGAGCATTTTAACAAGCTCTGGAGTTCTTTATGCTCTTGTACACACTTTCAGTTTGTTGCCTTTAGCTGCTGAGAGTTAAGAGAAGGCACTCTTTCATCATGCTACATTTTGCAGAGAAGAGCTGCATGCCAAGGATTCATCCCTGACATCTTATATTGTGCTTCATGACATCCATTTATACCAGGCTTGTTGTATTCCATCCCATGACCTGGGATAATGAGGTGTATGGCTGGTGTGCCAGGACTTGATGTGTTGCAGCATGGCATTATCTGCCATGGGAAATGTGAAATGAAGGCATTGTCTGCAAAAATATAATTAAGGAAAAGGTTTCTTAGCCTGTAATAGCAGAGCATGAACATTACCAAGGCTGCTGCTGTTTTTTGAAAAGAAAGAGAATAACTAATGCCAAATGGAAATGGTTTTATTCTTCTTTGGTTGGAGGGAACATTTTGGAGAATACAGAGCTTCAAGAAATATAGAATGAACTGAAGCAACTGAAATCAAGGTTATATAGTTCTCTTGAAAACCTAACTGGCTTTGTATTGGAATAATGTATTATTATATCTTCACATCACCTGTAATCCAGTAAAAGGAGTTATTCCTTGAAAATAAGTATTCAGAGAATTCATATCCTCACAAAGGAATCATGTCATGAAAATCAAAAGCAAAAGGTTTGCTGGATGATCAGAATTTGGAAATAATTTTTTCTTGTACTACCACTCATGAAAACAGCCTACACTGCTGCTGAAATCAAAGGGCTTTTTTCATAGAAAAAACACACAGTCATATATAATTCATGGTTATACACACAAAAATGCAGCACTAATCATATGTTCTTATGACTAATGGAAATGTTTTTATTGTCTATAAGGCAGTAGCAAGTAGGAGCAGCCCTAATACGGTTTTGGCATCCATGACATTTAGCATCCTGGAATCAGGTGTTACACAAACACAAAGGATGGCACAGAACTTACATCCTAACTTGACATAACTAATCAATGAACCTCATCAGTAACAAATAGGGGGGAACATGGAGAGAAAGAATAAAATGCAGATAATAAGAAGCATAATATATGAGTGAGCAGAAACATTCATTCTTTTTCTTTCTTGTGAGCCTTTGAGAAAGATAAAACTAGATGTCTGTCGAGGCTTATTGTATGGGAGGATGTGAGAGATGGGCAACCCCCAAACCAAGGTCCTGGCAGGGATGCTGCACTTACCATGAAAGATCAATGTTTGAAAAACATGGTTTAGCAAAGGACTACAAGGGGAAAAATAAAGTAAAATGCCTCAGAAATGATTGCAGGATCAGAACCTTGGTTTTTATCCTCTATTTTATATCCTTTATATTGAGTTCAGTGAAATTTAAAAGCCATCCTTTCCCTTTGGTCATGGGAAGGTAAGGTAAGGAACAGCAACATGAAGCTGTGTAGAGATAGTGAGGCTAGTTGTGCAAGCGAGGTGAACACTATTTGCCCTCATTGGCCCATCAGGGCAAGAATCTGTAAATTCCATTTTTGGGGTACGGCAGAATAAAAATAAGTGTAGCTGTACCTTCACCAAGCTCCAAAGTCCCCGTGTTACCAGTTAGGTAAGTGTGAGTGCTGTAATAAATGAGAATTAGCTTGTGAGCATCTACATTCTTCTGCAGTCCTTTCCTCAAAGGAATGAAGCACACACACACCTCTGCCAGGATGGCTTTAGGCCCCACATTCCAAGAACACAAGCTGACCCCTTGCTGCATGTTAGGGACAGAAGTAGCCTCTTGAAGTAGCATATATAAACGGAGCTAACCTCCTCTAATTAGGCTAACATTGTCAGTCAAGAATGCATTGAATACATGTTAACAGGTTCCTCATGCTGATTACGTATATCATCTCTCCTTTAGGTTTTAAATGTTCAGTTCTGGCTTAATGGCATTTAAATACAAGAACCATGCAAGCCACAATGTCCCACTGCCTGAAGTCCTAAATATTGATGACAGCACAGTTGAAAGAAGGGCAGCAGTTCTAATTTTGTCCTGTCTTTATCTTGCATGTGTTGGACATCCTGTAATTGTCAAAGCAGTCCATTGACAGATTCCAGCAAAGTGAAATTGCTTTTTCAACTGTTACAAAATAACAATCACCAGGCTTTGGAGAAAATAGCTGAAAATTGGTGACATAAATATCACACTCAATCCCATGCTCCAAAACAGTCACTGATATAAAAGAATTGAATACTTAAGGTGCTATACTTTGTTACTCACTCACATGTACAAAAGATGCCTGTTGCCTAATACAGCAAATGTTGAATAAATTGACTTTGCTGTAGAATATAATTATTTCTGTTAATAACAACCATTAAAGACATTCCAGGCTCTGATTTTATGTCTGTTGAACTTTCATTTTTTAAATAATATATGGAAATTTAACCAATAATATTGAATTCACACTAAAGCCTTTCACAAATAAGGTCTTTTACATGGAGAAGAGATGCAAATTTAAAAATAAGTTTTTGAGGTTTTCATGATACACTGTTATATTACTGTATCATTATTTTGTAAGCAGAAATTGAGCAAATTCACACCTGGGGTAGTGGAGTCTGTATTTAAGCTTTAAGCAAAGATTCAGTTCACACTTTGATAGTGTAGAAGTCCTCAGAGTTGTCCATTGAAGAATGAGGGTGTGTCCAGATGAAAGGATGCAATTGTACCCCCCATCTCAGAAACCTTGCCCTGGGAACATTCCATCATCTGCCCTCATGCCCCAGATGAGCTCTGCCCATCCTTTTGTTCATACTGCACAAATCATGTAACTTCATGCGTTGGACTGTCATTTAGAAAAATGTTCAAGTGAAATGGGCATTTAATTACCTCACTGAGAATGTCACTGATCAATTGTGGGTGTTAGTCTGTTGTTAGAAATGCCACATTGGTTCTGGTAGTTTCTGATATATATCTTTTCACACCAGCCTGTAGAGGTGAGCTGCAGGTCCTGCAGGTATTTACATTACAATATGCTGGATTTTTCCCGAGGAAACAGTGAGAACAAAGAGCTACATTTATCTTTCACCTTGACATGTGCACATGTATTTCATGCTAGACCCTGCATAAAAATTTTCAGGGGGCAATCAGGAATGGATTGAAGGAAACTCACTGAAAAAGTTCCTCCCACAGTTTTCACAGGAAGTCACAGAACATGTGTAAGATATTTTTAAAAGCCTTTTTACTACTTCCGTTCTTTTTCTGGTGGTTCACTTTTCAGCTGACAAAGTGATTTATTAACTGTCCTTAAAAAGTTCCATTTCATTGAACAAATGATAAATATCAAAACCTGAAGTGTGACTCAACATCAATATCAAACATTTGCACACTTAGTTTATTTTTCAAAGAATATGCAAAAGGACGATTAATGAATACTCAATATAAGAACAAATTAGAAAAGAATTATTGCTAGCCAGAGTGACTGGAAGACTCACTTGCTGTGTTAATTCCACTAGAGGCAGATGATAATCACATTTGAAAATTGTGAATTTCCACTCCTCCTTTGGATAATAAAGGGCATCCATGAAGAAGGAAATATAGTTTTCATTAGCAAAATAAAGCAAAACACTAACCTGCGTCCTACTACTTCACCTTCTCTTACCCACCATCTGCCTTGGGAATGTCACGTGACTGTTGGTGTTGTCACTTCTGTTAAAATCACAGAGAGGTGTGACTTGGTGCTCCTGCAAGTAACTACAACAGGGAAGATGGTGTCATTCCCAAATACACACACACACACACACACACACACACACACACATGTTGAGTGCAAAGACAAAAACTGAGAAGCAGTCAGAATTCATTCATTCATACAAAACATGATTTCCTACTGTTCATGAATGTCATTAGTTTCATTTCAGCCATTTATAACTCCTTCATTGTATTGTGTTTAAGCTCCAGCCTTCCTAAATTGATCTTTTCATTTCAACTCCTGTTTAAATACAGAAATACATGTAAATATGAGAATATTCACAATTTTTATTCTACTCATTTTACATCTTGCTTGTTGAACTGGCTGTAAGAGCAGTTAAGAATGGAAAGCACCACATAGTACCCAGTACACCTACCTGTGTCAGTCAGTTCAAGCCAACGGTCCTGCAGGAAGAATGGAAAATCCGGATGATCAGGTGAGACTTCTTGCAACAGCACCATGACCTCATTGACATCAATTTGCATTCACTCCTTGGAAGGTGGTGGAGGGCTGAAGAGGTCCAAAGCCCTCCAGAACAGATTCAGAAGCTCTGCAGCCTGGAGTTTCTTAAATTGCACTTCATCACCAGTAGCAGAGGAACAAATGGCGCATGAGTTTCATCTGTGGGACTGTACATACCATTTTCCCCAAGCAAATCCTAGACACCACCAGCAGATGATTTAACAGCATAAGCCAGAATACCTTTAGGCTCTTAGAAACACAGCTACTCTGAACATTTCCTGGTGTCCATATGGCACAGCAGCATGCAACAGAAACAAACTGAGGTTTCAGAAAGAAGCTGGAAAACTGTTCAAGGAAAAAGGTTTTTTGAGTAGAAGCAAAGGGTCAGTAGTGGAGATCCTGTAGTGAAAGAAGCAAGAAGCTGGAGGCAGTCAGGGCAGATTCCTCCACTGAAATACACACTTCCTCAGTGGAAAGATGACCAGAGGAAGTGCAGGATTGAACCAAAACTAAGTACTAAGGGTTTTCCAGATTTATCTCTGAGCTCAGCTTCTAAAGGAACCATTGTACAACTGTATACATTTTAGTAACTCAAAAATTAAAATTTGATTCTACTTCTTGAGCTTTTCAGAAAGATGAATTGGAGGAAAATTATTGCAGCTCAAGGAATACTGAAGGTACTTATTTTCAGTTACTCTTGTATAGGTGCCTACTGTGTCAGAACTGGCTGAGACAGAGAAGCCCCTGCACCAAAGCAAGGAGAGGATAAGGAAGAGGAGAATGGCGTTCTTCAGCGAGACAAAAATAGAGCATAGACAGAAAAAAATTGAGTTTCTGACCTGTTTTTCCTTCTGTAAGATACCAGATTGGTAAACAGCAAGTGTAGCTTGTCTCCCTGGCACTAGCTGAAGGCCAAAGATAGCACATCGACCTTCTCCAGGGTCTGCTGGGACTGGAGTAACCTTCAGGGTCAGGCTTGTCAGATTTGCTGATATCACAGGAGAATGTCTCCATGGCTAAAACACAGGCTGCTGTCATATATCTTTCTGCTGCTTATCCAAGTGACCATGAAGAAAAAAATCAATTTAGTTTCTCTGAAGTAGAACTGCACAAAATTCATGTGGTTGGAAAAATGTGTGGCTAAAGAGTGCTAGGATTTGTCATAAGCATAAATATATTAAATTATGCAGTCTAATTATCCACCAATTTTTAGATTCCTATATAATAATAAGAAACTCAATTTATGTGAACAGCTAAAGTGTCAGGACATTGACAGAGCCTGTGACAGGTGTTTCTGGGGAGGGCAAAACCAAAAGAATCAAGAGTAATTGTGCTATGCAGACTGGAAAATTTCAAAGGCAAACCCTCTGCTTTAAAGGAGCATACTCAATAAGCTCAGAACACTGAAGACACAGGGAAGAGAACCCTGTTCCTGAGTAATTCCATGTGTCATCCTGGTCCAGCTTAGTCACAACCAACTCACAGCAGCGTTTCAACTCTCAGCATCCATAGCTGGCTACCTTCTCCACAATATCCAGTACCTGGTTTACTTTATTCCTTAGGCTTTGACAGAGAAGTAGTGACTGTCTCCATTCCTGGAATTTTTTGAGGCCAGGCTGGATAAGGCTTTGAGCATCAGATCTATTGGAAGGGGTCCCTGCCCATGGCAGTGAGGTTGGACTCAAAGATCTTTAAAAGTTCTTTCCAACCCAAACCATTCTGTCAAATTCTGCAATTCTATGACTTTTGTTTAACCTCTCCAGATAAAGTCAGAATACAGTTATAATACTTCAGCTTCAAAATTGAGTGGTAAAGACAACTCTATCATTTTGGTTTGTCTTGATTTTTTTTGGTTTCAGAGATCAGATCTTTTTGAGATGATAAATTTTAATTCTGAGAGTTTCTGGTGGGGACCCATCCTTTAGAACCAAAAAAACCATCAGAAATGCAAAATCCTGTGGTGCTACACTCCCTACTGGTAGCTTGGTAGAAAGAAAATGTATTCTTCTAAAAGAAAAACACCCTTTTAAGATCATATGATTGCAGGAAAGATTTTTAAGTGTGCAAAAATCATTTGAGGACCTATTTTCTGTAGATATATGGTAGGAAGCGTGTGTCTAATTAGCATTTGTATCTTCTGAAATTTTCATCTTCAGTGAATATTCAGTTATTCAATTTTCCAGCATAAATGAACAATTTTCACGATCTACTTAGGCAAACATATTGTACTGAAACATGAAATGGTTGTAAATTATTTAGACGGCTATTTTATTTTTTAAATCTGGAAGCAGTCCCTTCATGTAGTTGCCACTGATTATTAAAGAAGAGAAACATGTTCTTTACATTTCATATAGGTGCTCATGAAATGATGTTAAATATGTTCTGAAATATCCATCATAAATGGCTGTCTTTGAGTTTTAATTTTTCTTCTTTTTTGGAGAAGTAGTGTCCAATTATTTTCTGTGTTTTTCCTGATGGTAAATTACATCCACTTTATCACACAGCTCAAAGAACCTTGTTTTGCTAACCACATGCATTTTAAAATATTTTACTCTAATCTGACATAACTGATTATTATAAAACTATAATTTTATAAATTATCTTGAGAAATATCTCTAGCAATATAAATCTGGTTTTCTTCAAACCATTTTGAAGAAATATATTTTGGACACACTGGAACTTTTTTTGAGCCTTGCTGCTAAATTTTAAGTCACCTACTTTGTCAGGGATTTAAACACATTTCCCTGTAAGTATTGCACTTTACAGGTTTCAAATGTGTTTTCAAAGCTACCTCTGGCAAAATCTTATCAAACATGGCATGTATTCAGCTTTTTTCTTCCTTTTTGTTCTGAGCCTCACTCTAAGAAAAAGAGTGAGGCAGTCAATATTTCTTCTCTGTTTGATTTTTTCCTTGACCTGTCCTTGAATCTTAAAATGTTGTAATTTCTGATTGGAGAAGCTGTAATAGGTTCACAATGACACGTATCAGTTATGTAGCTCATTCTGGTTTCTTTTTAAAATATAATATAAAAACACCCTAACCCTCCACTTTCATAGTGACTACAAATGGGATTTCTTCCTACACTCCCAAGTATTTTCAAGAAATCTTTCTCCAGGACTCAGAAACAAATGGGTTTTTTTGCTTACTCAATGGCCATCTTCATCACCTTCCTTTCAGCTTTCAGTGTCACACTGCCCTTAGAGCTATCAGCATCACCCATGATCAAGGTGATGCTCCTCCTTGACGGAGGAAAAAAGAGGGAGCATCAAAGTGCAGGGGAGAGATTCAATATTGCCTTGGCACAAAGGAGCAACACGCCACAGTGATAGTTCTACAATAGCTGTATTTCTGTGCTGCAGTAATGTGCTGTGCTACTGTAATGTGCTGGACTACCATAGCAGCTCTGCTATCCTCGCTTCCAGAGGAAGAGTCATAAAATGAAATTGCTAAAAATAACTCTTCAGATGAGAAGCTGTTCCGATTCAGCTTATAAAAAGGAGGTTGAGATAAGATCTTGCGTAGCTACTCATACGCGTAGGGGAAAAAAAAGATCTTACAAGTGTGTAGTTCTGGCTTTTAGGAAAGAAAGTAAAACTGGAAGTCTATTCAGTATTATATAACATGAGATAACCAGATCTAATGAGGAGAAGTCAGGAAAATTCACCTTGACATATGATGCAGTTTTCTAACAGGGAAGATGATAAATTAACACTGACTTTGGAGGGTGGTGCAGTCACCATAATTGGAAGGTGACGTTACTTGCTGTCCTAAAGATAGGATTTGATCCAGCTTCTGAGATGGTGAAGACAGCACAGGCAGGTACCAGAGTAAGTCTAAGAGGTTGTGGTCCTTCTTGCCTTGGATCTTGTGGCTTTAAATACCACTATCCAATCCACTTTCAGACACATATTCCTGGGGTAAGGAAGGTACAACTGTCTTGCCTGTGCAGTGCCACAGAAGGGGCAGGTCTGCAATAAATGACTGTAAACTGTTCCCAAGACTCCTCATTTCAATAAGAATAACAATTGGTCAAATTTTGTTTTCTCCATTTTTCTCCCTTAGTCTGAGACATCAGAATTTGACTGGAGCAGGACCACAGATTAACTGGTATTCTGAAATGCACCTGTCAAAAGATGGATGATTGACATTTACTTAAAGTCCAACTGAACATCAGATTTGGGATTATAAATAATGCTTCTGGGAAGAAAAATTATATTCATACTGGAAAGACTCATGGCACTTTTTGCAATTTAACTAAAAGAGGTCCTTTCTGTTGTAGTAGATTCCCTTCTTGTAGACTGATGCCTCAATCTTGTCTGTTCCCACTCTGTGGTACAAAAGGGTTTAGTTGCTTGAGGATTGAAATATTTAAGTCTAATTGAAGTCATTGTGTTCAGAACAGAATGCGTGGATGACATTTACAAGCCTTTAATACATGAGAAGTCAGTTTAAGTAATTTAATAGTCATCTCTGGCCTCTGAAGATGACATGCTCCATGAAATGGTGAAATCACTACTTCTCTTAATTGATCTCCCTCATAAATACAGCACCAAATTCAGCCATCTGGTGTCATTTCTTACCCTAAATGTTTTTGCTTTCTTAGAGCCTTTTGGGCCCTTCCTAATCCCATCTCCTTTCAGTTTCTGCTGCAATCTGTGTGCACCCTGCCAGCATGGATGGGCAGAGCCTCTCTGCTTCCTCATGGGGCAATCTGTGGGTCTCAGCCAGAAGCAGGGAGCTGGCGCACTAAGCCATGTATGACTCCCACAACATCTGGAGATAGCCTACAAGATCCCAGAATCATCCCAAAAATGGTGTCTCCACCAGAAACCAAAGGGTTTAGACTTTTAGCTCTGACCAGGAAAAAAGTGTCACATCTTATCGGATGTGAAGAGACTCCTTTGAAGGCAGAGGGGCTCTGCAGAGAGACTTTGAAATAGTCGAGGGTTGGGCAATCACCAACCACCTGGAATGGGCAACCCTGGATGTATGGTACAGAGAGGGGAATGAGGTGCTGGAAAGCACCACCATGGAAAGGGACCTGAGGATCCTGGTCAACTCATGTTCCAACTCAGGGTGAACATGAGTCAGCAGTGCCCTGGCAGCCAGGAGGGCCGAGCGTGTCCTGGGAGACATCAGGAACAGCAGCACCAGTGGGATTGTCCTGCTCTGCTCTGCACTGGGGCAGCCTCGCCTTGAATATCGTGTGCAGATTTGGGTGCCACAAAAAAAAAGGAAGACAAAGTATTAGAGAGTATCCAGAGGAGGGCAACAAAGATGGTGAAAGGCCTTGAAGGAAAACCTTATGAATAGGGGCTGACGTCACTTGGACTGCTCAGCCTGGAGGAGACTGAAGGGAGACCTCATTGCAGTGTACATCTTCCTTGAGAGGGGAAGGAGTGGCAGACACTGATCTCTTCACTGGAGTGACAAGACCAGAAGGACTGACAGGAAGCTGTGTCAGGGGAGGTTTAGGCAGGATATTAGGAAAAGATTTTTCACCCAGAGAGTAGCTGGGCATTGGAAAAGGCCCCAAGCCTTACAGAGTTTGAGAAGTGTTTGGACAATGCTCTCAGGCACATGGTGTGGATCTTGGGATTGTTCTGTGCAGGACCAGGAGTTTGACTCAATGATCCTTCTCGGTCCCTTTTAACTCAGCATATTCTATGATTCTACAAAAGAGCCCAGTAGCTAAGAGGGTCTGAGTGCTTGTCCTCATGGTTCCAAGAAAGGGAGCTTCCAGAAGCTATAAATACATTCATAAAGCAATGATAAAGGGAGAAGATACAAGCAATCACAGGAACAATCCTTCTTACACAGGGAAGAGGTGTCCAGAACCTTTAGCATGTTTGTATCAGAAAACTAAACAATTGGTAGTGAGATCTGCTTTATCACTTCTCCACAGAACAAGTACAGGTGTCCAACAACTCAGATTCACCTCTACCAAGACCTGTTTCATCTGGATGATCCACACCCTCACCTTGGGTCATTGCTTTCCATCCCTTTTCCCAGAAGACCAAAATTCCCTGTTTTTGGTCATGCCTTCAAAAGTTGATCCAAAAGAAATCCTCTTGGAAGAGACTTTTCAGTCTGGGTAGTGGGGAAAAAAAAAAAGGAAAAAAAAAAAAAAAAAAAAAGATCTTGAGATTAAAAAACAGCCCCTCAGATATATACAATCCCATTAGTCATAGCATCCCAGAACTCCACTCCCTGCCCAAGACTCCTTTGAGCTGGAGTGGGTAGAACACTGAATAAAATACTGCCATGTCACAGACACTTATAATTCTTTGAACATTAGCTTTAAAAAGCCAGTTAGTCTGGTAGATAGTGTTTTATATTTACTTTGTGCTGCACAAAAAGGCCAAAGAAAGTAGAGGGAGTGGACAGTCAGGTTGGTTCTTGGATTTCTTGGAAGTCAATTAATCATTTCACTGTATCTTGAAAGCATATATACATATATATACAAACATATATACCATCAGATATGACACAGAGTGGTTGTACAATGGGACTTTTAAAGTACTTATTATAATAAGTTTTGTGGAAGGGGAGTCTGTGCAAGCAAAACACAATGTGTCTAACTATGAAAATCTGCAGAAATTTGATGTATTTGGCCTGGCAGGAGAAAAGAGAGTGCCTACATTTCCTTTAGAGTTAATGGCACAGGGTAGGTGTCTCTGAAGACAGTGGAAGGGAGATGCAACCTCACTAAGTCGGATCTTTATCTTTCTTCATTAGTTACACAGAGACTAAAATGTTAGATGACTTAGTCTATTTAGAATCCACTCCACATGGTCCTCTTTGAAGATACCAACCTAATAAAGCATGACCAGCTCTTTTTAAAAAAATAAAATGATAACCATTTTGTCCCACTTTTCTGTCACATAGATAATAACAGAAGAAATGTTTACGCCAGAGTGGGACAGCCTTGGCTGTGCACTCTCACAGACCCAGGGAAGTTTGTCTTCATCTTTCCTAGGAGGATCTCCTAACAGGTTCTGGTGTAATAAATAGAGGAGAATATCTCCTCTCTTTGTTCTAATGTAGAAAGGTACCAGGTGAAAAAGGACAGTCATGGAGTTTCATACCTTGGACACTGTTATCCAGGGATTTCTGTGTGTAAATTCCATCCTTTTTGATATGCCTTCCCACCTCTTTTCCAGGAAATAACACAAATATGCCAGGTGATTGAGACTTTTCGCTTTCCAGGTTGCAAGAAATAGCTTTACTGCTATTTGTGCAGTCAGCCACATGTGCAAGTTGCTAATATAGATGAGTGGACTCTGTCCCTGGGGTGGAGGAGGGCATAATGTATGTAATACATAGAGTAAAAGCTGTAACATAACCCCTGAGCTTTAGCTAGCAATAGAGGTAGCAAACTTACCCCACAGGGACTGCTATTCTTCCCTCTGTAGTGATGTGCTATCTGTAAGTTTATCAGCTGGCCTTCTTCAGGCCTTTCCAGCTATTAGGAATAAAAGCACACATCTATCATAATATGTGAGGTGTTCATAAAACAACATTTTCCACAGCAACTCAGTGGTGAACAAGATCAATCAGATAACCAGAGCTGGTTTTGCAAAGGAGAAAAATACAACTATCATTTTAAGATTGTAGGTTAGGAGGGTCATTCCTCCCTTCCTTCTCCTGCTGCCAAAAATAAAATCCAGTTTAAAATCCAAAAATAAAAGTCTCCTGTGTGTGGGTTTGCATGAATGGGCTCTACAGGGACACAGGGACATGGATGGAGAAAGAGTTACTTCACCATTTGAAGGCAGGCAATGGAACTGAAAGGGAGCACGTGAGGGTCTCCCAAGAGCTGAGGAAATCCCAATCCTCCTCCAAGCCCATGAGAATAAATAAACTCATAACACCACAAGACAGTGGGATCTGAGAGTGGTTGCCCATGGGCACTATCCTCAGCAGTGGTGAGGTGTCTCAAAGGACAAGGCTGCCTCCCTGCAAGAGGAGGCTGTGATCAAGCATACACCTGCCCCATGGGGCTGGGAGCCTTCTAGGGTGCCAAGCCAGGCTGACCCCGGAGTCCTCAGAGCGAGCATGTGGCTGGGGCAGTGCTGATGCCTTAAGCTTTAGCTTTCATGTTTTTCAGATTCTGTGCTGCCCGGGGTGTAGTTCTGAGCCTCATATTAAGAGCCAGTAAGCTCTCTTCACAGAGCAGGTAGACAAAACAAATCCTTTTCCTGCTGGGGACCAAGGACAACTTTCAGCCCAACAGCATAAACAATGGTGGACTAAAGAGAGAATACAAGAAGGATGAGACCTCACACCCTGAAGCTGTAGTTGGACAATTAAACCAAATATGCAAATGAACCAAAACATATAAAATTGTAAGATCTGGTGACTGGTCATCCATTTATGTGACCATTTTTAGTCCATCTTTGGTGTAGCCCTGGTCAGGCTCCTGTCCTGGCCAAGGTGGATCCAGGAGGCCTTTCAATAAATATCTACTTTTTTCTCTATCTCTGTCCAGTCTCTGTTTCAGGTCAGCCTTGCCAAGGCACCATTACAATGGTTAATTGTAGAAGTCTGCCTCTGTTGAGAGTAGTGGCTTCAGTTATACTGAATATCAGATACTAGCAGGCGTCTGTGTCTCCCTGATTTGGCCGCAGGGGAAAGGGAATGCTCAAAACTTCCAGCCTACTTTATACTAAAAACCATCCTTTTTTCCATGCAAAATTACTTTTTCTTTTCTCAGCCTTTCACTTTTAAGGCTGTCTTGACTACTATTTTGGGCTTTCAGTCATTTGTAATTATTGTTATATTTTATTTACTTCACTGGAAAAACTGTAAATGCAGGGAAGAAAAGGCATCTTGTCAAAGCATTAAATGTTCTTGTTTTGTTTTTCAGGGATAAATAGAAAAATGGTACTTCAATTTAAACAGAGAGCATATCTGAAAAGAAGCAACACTTGTCAGTTAGCTCTGGTAGGAAATAATTGAGAGGCTTCCTTCAGCATACTATGATAGGAACAAATCAATACAGCTGTGCAACTGCCCACATGTTCTGGGTAGAAGAGGGCAGCAGATGGATTGTAAAAGCTACTTCTTTTTGCAAGATTCACAGGCACTTTCGGCTTGGAAATAAGCTCAGGTTAGTCTATTAGGAAATGAATAAATAGTGAGATCACTTCAGAGGCTTTTTGTAAAATTGAATCTTCAGCAATCCTAAATATAAATCCATATTCCTTGGTACCAATCTTGTCCTGCTCTATCTATGGTTAGAGTTTGTCTGTATATGGGAATTTAGCTACAAGATAAAATAGTTCTTTATATAAATATCTTATGAGTCAGTCCCAGCTGTAACTCCGAAGTGGTGAAGTCGTTAAGTAAATGCTGTTAAGAGAAATGCTAAATGAGCTATGATTTCTTCACAAGAAAATGCTTTTATGGCATTTAATAAAAGAAAGGTTTTTAAAAAATGGCATTGAACCCCATGTCATGCTGTACAAATGACTATTTGAAAAGTAACAGGGTTAAAATAAGAATCAACATGTCTGGCATAGCTCCTCTGATAGGTTTACATCAGTCACACTGGGGTACCCTATGATCCTTCAGTAGATCAAATCTTACAATATTTTCATTATAAGAGAAAAAGATCTTCCATGAATATGAGAAATTATGTACCCTGTGCATAATGTGTTTCTGTAGATAAATCTTTGTATTATTAGCTCATCAAACCCAGTCTGTTATTCTATTATGAAAACTGGTTAAATTATTAATATAATTTTTAATCAGTTGAATTAATGCTTATAATGGTGGCTTGTCAGAACTTTGATTCCTACTTTTTATCACTATGAATATTAAAAAAGTTATAATTAAAAGACACACCATATTTTTACGTTTCTTTTTTCATCTGTGGTATTTCCTGGAAATACAAGTTATGCATCTTTTATTTTTGTCACAAAACAGTTAATTCCTTTGTAGCTGCATCAAAACTGGACTGCCTGGGGAGCAAGCCAATTTCATCAGCAATTAAAAAGGTCATTCTTTTAGGTTTTAAAATATACTGAGTAACATTTTTTACAGGCCATATGTTAAAATAGAACCATGTTCTGATAAATGATTATCATGTACACTGGCTTCATGGGATTCTAATTTTTATTGTTCTTTAATGGTTTTATTCCACATGTGTTGCTTTATAACCAAAGTGTTCTTGCCAGCTATGCTATGTTTCTTAGGTATATAAAGACAACTTGGGAAACAGCCTTCATCAGCAACAAATTTTGTTTCAGTTTCTTTGCCTTGTTTAGATGTTCCTGGATGCCACTGAGTTGTCTTCTACACTGCCAGTAGCTTAAAATCAGTAAAAGAGCCTTGTTCCTTTGTGGTCACACCTGGCCTGCACTGCTAACACCACCAGAGAGCTTACAAGCTCCCTTTTTATCTGATGCCTTTTTGTAAGGCCCATTACAGGATGAGGATGGTTGTCTCACAAACAGAGACATGGACAAGGCAGAGGGGTTTAACACGTTGTTTGCCTCTGTCTTCAACATAGATGATGGACCAAGGGCTTCTCCAGCCCTGAGCTGGAGAACCATGACTGTGGGACCGATCACCTCCCAGGAGACCCTGAACTTGTGAGGGATCTGCTGCTCCAGTGAGATCCCTACAAATTGATGGGGCCTGATGGAATACATCCAAGAATCCTCAAAGAGCTGCTAGTGTCACCACAAAACCTTTCTCAATGGTTTGAGCTGGCTTGGGAATCTGGAGATGTCTCAGCTGACTGGAAGATGGCAAACGTCCTGTTTGTTTCAACAAGAACAAGAAGGAGAACTCAGGAAATTACATGCCTGTCAGCCACACTTCAGTGCCTGGTAAAGTTATGGAGAAGATTGTTCTGGGAGATCTCATTGCACTTTATAACTTCCTCAAGAGGGGAAGAGGAGGGGAAGGTACTTTTCTCTGTGGTGATCAGTAACAGGACCTGAGAAAATGGCCTGAACTTGTGTCAGGGAAAGTTTAGGTTGGATATTAGAAAAAAGGTTCTTTATTCAGGAACTGGAACAGTTCAAGATGCCTTTGGACAATACCCTTGGGCACATGGTGTAACTCTTGGAGATGCTGCTGTGCAGGGACAGGAGTTGAGCTTGATGATCCTTGTGGGTGCCTTCCAACTCAGCTTTTTCTGTGATTCTGTGATTCTGTGACCATCCTGGTTTTGGTGGTTAAAGCACAACAGTAAGTAAATTAGCATTGAGAACAGATCTGTGGCCGAGGGCACTCCTGGTGCTGCTATGCTGGAAGCAGATTAAGTTCACACTTCCAAGTCTGGAGGCACTGTACAAAGAAAAGGTGTATCCATTTTCCAGGATACAAAATGAGGAACGGATCAATTATAAAACTATGTTCCCTTCTCTAATAAATGAAAACTGGACAGAAAGTCAGGCAGAAAAGAGAAAAGGCTGCAAAACCCAAGACTCCAGACCAGAGGGGAATGCAACAGAAGCAACAAAGTTGAGGTGTGACCATAAGCAAAGCCCATGAAATCTGGCCTCTTTCCTAGGAGGGTAAGTGGGAAGCTGAGTGTTGTGTGAGGACTGTGAGTCACTCAGACTGACCTGCTCAGTGGCTTAATTGCACCTGTACAAACAAATGACATTAGCTCTCCCAGGAGAGAGGTGAGGGGGAGTGGTGTAGCCTGCTTGGGCTAGCTGGCCACCATCAGGCAGCAAGGAACAGAGCAACACTGTGAAGCAGTGGGAATTAGGAAATGTGGTTGTCTGAATCATGGTTTGTACCACTACAGGGCCATTTTTCAAGCCTTTACTTTTTATGGCTACCACAGAAACCCCCTTACCATGGAATAGGTAATAATACTAGGAAATTATGCCAAAATGGTGCTTAGCTTTTTTGATGAGGTTTAGATGTGGAGGCAAGCACTGCTGTTACAAAGGGTACTGCCCAGCTTTCTGCAGAGCACTGCCTATGTTCTTTGAAACACCACTTTCAGAAAATGCAGCCTGTGCCACCAGAACTGTTCAGCTGGAGAGAGATTATTTCCAATTTGTTTCTTTGGATATGAAGTGAGTGTCAGTTTGGTCAGCGTCACGCCCTTGTTTAACAAAAGAGAAATGAGAATTCAATAGTCATGTTTCCTCTAGGGTGAAAACCTATACCTTTTAAATATGGCTGCTTAAATTTAAAGCATCTGAGATTCAAGTTGCAGAGTTTAGCAAGTTGATAGTAGGAAAATATTATTCACTAAGATTAGTTAATCTGTAAATGTTTTCTGAGTGTGTTCAGAAAATGTGTAGGTCCATGTAGCAGCTGGCTATTTCTCTCATCTGAATCCCTGCAGATGCTAGGGTAAGGAATGTTTATACAAGAAGCTCCCTGTCTCAGAAGTGCATGGTCAGACTTTGTGAGGCCCTGAGAAAGAAGCAGGAACAGACAGTATCACACTGGAGACATCACTATTCCAATGAGTGTGAGGAGGGCTTTCCTTTTCTACTTACCTAAGTACATAAGGGGAACACACTTGGCAGAATAACTGCCAAGCTGCCATGGAAAATTAAATACTTGATCTGGTGTGATGGGTTCTGAATGATGTAGGTCTGGGAATAAGATGTTTAGTGCATTCTTGGGATAGAGCTGATTAAAAATTTAAATACCTCTAAAAATTAACTTAGATTTTGTAAAGAACAAGGTAATTGAAGCAGATCTTTGTATGGGATCTAAATAATTATCACGTTGAGAAAAACCATGCCTAAGATTGAACTGTACGCCCAAGTGCATTTTTGGTCATGTGTTTTTCCAATGTTGCCTCATTTAGTCATTCAGCTTGAAGTTGGAGAAGAGGAGAAAGAATGAACAGGTGGGTGCATAAAGGGGCCCTGAAATTTTGGTCCTACTTGCAGGTATCCTGAGATTAATATTTGCAAGCTGCTGCATCTCTGTATGGGGAAGAAATGGTCTTACAGCAGCAGACAATGGAGAAGTAATAAAAAAATTAAATTAGATAAAATTAGTTTAAATAATGAGAAAGAATATAGAGGAAATGATCTCAGAGGCAGGTGCCCTTTTGAGAAAGTAGCTTTATTAGATTTTGATTTAATTTATTAAAGCTAGGCTGAAGGGGTCCTTTTTTAATGCTGTGTGGAACGTTATCTTTTACTCCTGTTGATGGACAACGACAAAAAACAGTGCATTTAAAATTGAGTGTGGCTAGAGGGAGGAACTGAGAGTTTTGTTCTGTTTTTCATCTTCTCTCCATATTTTAGCCCTACGTGTCAGTTGATGCCTGATAAATAGGCTTACCACAGAAAAGCAATGAAATCTTACAATTTTATGATACCTTGTGGCAGCTATCTTGGAAATAACCTCAATAACACAATGAGACTTAGATTTGCTGCCTAAATAGTGAAAAAAAAAAAAAAAAAAAAAAAAAAAAAAAAAAAAGAGAAATTTTAAGTTTAATAGTTATTTTAGATAAAGATTTTCAGGTCTAACATGTTTTCAGTTGTCTAATACATTTTAACTTCCTATTTCTTTCAAATGAAATACAAAGAAATATTACGGAGTTTTTTATGCTTAGATCAAGGATGACCTAAACTTTCTTTTTATAAAACCAGATTTCTTGTTCTTGCTTCCTTACAAAGCATCTTTTAAGAAGGAAGAAATGGGGCCCTCATTCCTAAACCAACTCCTTCCATTTTGAAATGGCAATATACCTACACCAGCTCTGGGCACACTGCAGCAGGGCTCTGCCTGGTTTTTGTACTTCGTCTCTCATCAGTCTTAATGCAATTTCATTTCTTTTTAAAAAAGGGTTTATGAAGGTACTTCTAAATGAAGCAAACTCAAATTTTCCCATATATGTAGTGCTCTCTACATTGTTCTGTGGCTCCATGAGAGTTTGTGAATGGTGTAAAGAGAGATGATCATAAACCAGATTAGGAAACTATTAAATCAATCTGTGCTGACTATTTACTTTCCTATGTGTCATTTCAACACATAGTCATTCCAGGGACAGTTAGATCCTAGATATCTAGATATCTAGGCAAGTCTGTTACTTCCTATGGTCTTATTCTCAGAAGATGCTTCCCCAGCCTCCACCCCTGCTGACTTTCCACCCTGGAAAGTTTGGAAAATGTTCTTTCCTGCCCAGATTCAGGCAGTCCTGAGATGGGATTCAGAATGCACAAGGAATATATATTAAAAAAAT
This sequence comes from Prinia subflava, assembly GCF_021018805.1. Classification (NCBI taxonomy): domain Eukaryota; kingdom Metazoa; phylum Chordata; class Aves; order Passeriformes; family Cisticolidae; genus Prinia; species Prinia subflava. The sequence goes on along the minus strand of NC_086249.1, from coordinate 69,777,586 downwards.
ATGGGTCCCTAGGTTATTTATTAAAGGGCACAACTATTTTTTCTGCTTTGCCTGGTTTTCCATAGCAGTATTTTCATCCTTGCCATCTGTCACTTAAATTGGATTCTTTCTAGAACTCTATTGAAACCTAATACATGTTGGAGATGGGATTAATAAATATAATCAGTAATCTATTCACTCTTAAATGACTTCTACTAGCCTTATCTTGCCACCATTCAATGTGAAAATGAGCCTTTGTTGAAGAACTAATAGCAGAATTTTTGCAGCTGCTGCAACATCCGAACATATATTGGTTAAGCTGATTTCTGTGATTCTTGATTTTGCTGGTCTAGATGTGACTTCAGACATGTAAATGGAGTTAAGCAAATGGCTTGAGTTGTTTTTTAATGCTTTGTTGCTTTATCTTTTAAATGAAAGTCAATGAACCACTGACCCCCGAGCAGTGTATTTTTTTTTTCCTTTAAAAAATGATAGCAGAATGGCTCAGATGTCTCAACAGAGGATGATAACACCATTATTCTAAGACATCTCCTGCTCTTAACTTGTATCCCTAATCAGGAATAACAACTCCAGTGATTCAACAGTGATTCCAGATAATTAAGGATGCATATGAGAAACAAACTTGGGCTTTTTTTTTCCAAAAACGCTCACATTTCATCATACCTCATTTTGAGGTAACTTTTTCTATGGTGTGTGGCACAGCGTAGTCATTTAGTGTAACATAAATGCAAGATCTAAGAGGTGCCGTGGATACATTGTCAGTCTCTCCTGTAATTTATTATTTACAATATGTTCTCATTCATTTGCGGTACAAAAGTACATCACTATGTGCTTTAATTTATTAAAGAGTAGACTGTTACTTCTAAGGCCCATGCTTCAAGTACAAAGTAAAGCTTTTAAGCAAAAAAATTTTGGTCATTTCTGTGCAAACTCTGTCCAGTACAAGCAGCTACTCCAAAAAAAAAAAAAAAAAAAAGTTAATGTAGCTGAAAAGCTGGTGAGTTGCCCAGATAGACCTGAAACTAATAATTTCATTGGGAAAAAATATGAAAATATGTGAACAACTCAAAGTAAATATTTTTCCTTTAGGAAAAAGAAAAAAAAGTTCTTTAGAAAGATGTTCTAGATTAACAGCTTTGTCAGCACAAACATCTACTAAATACTGATACAAAGAGAAAGACATGAGGAAGGAAGTTATGTGTGTTTTATTTGGCATCTTCCATTCTAAGGTAAGATTGAGTTTCTTTTGCCTTCATCATTTTTATTGGAATTGCCTTTGTTTTGTTTTGGTTTGGTTTTTTTTTTTTTGGAATAGCAAAATTAAATCTATTCTAGACCCTTCTCTTTTTCCATAAAATATATGTTGCCCAAAGAAAAGGTCTTGAGACATAATTCTCATTTATAGATATGCCTTGCTACTTTATTCTTGCAGAATAGAAAATATTTGAAGTGAATTCCTTCCAGATTAAAACCTTTCATACCCTAGAGAAACAAGTGAGAATGACTAACTGTAAGTCAGGATAGCAAATGCCTTTGGAAAAACCTTGCTTTCTGTTATTCTGTGGTCACCTATTTACATCATTTCTATAGCCACTTATACCTAAGCAGAATAAATGTAACATAATGATGACTCTGAGGTCTGGACTTACCCAATCATTTACAACTCTCTCTGTATGTGACAGCACAAGGAGAAAAGCAAGGGGGGCTTGACTTCTGCATGGTGCAAATCTGTACCTTCAACAGTAACAGTATTGAGAAAAGATGTGGAAAGGAGAAATGTCAAAGAGGGACCACTACTGAAATCAATCAGTACACTGTAATGCCAGAATCTGTAGGAGGGAAAAAAAAAAAAAAAAGGCAACTAGAAAAAAGCAAAAATGCTAACTGGAAAACGTTGACTGGAAGAACATGGAATAATGATCATAGGATTTGCTTTCTTTTCTCACTGAAGAAGCTGTGCTAGCATTTTCAAGCTGGATATTTACATCAACTTTGACACATAACAATCTAAATAAATGTCCCAATTTTCAGATTTGATGTACTGTTGCAGCTTTTCTTGGCTCCAGAAAGTATGAATTCTCAGCACCTCAGAAGATCAAGCTGTTTATGTGGGAGGTGATCATAGTAGAAAGTGAAACTGATGTGGCTTAACTTGCACGTGCAGAAACCAGCACGTCCACAGAGTGTATTTTTCAAGAGTCAATGTCTCTCTGGCTATTATTTTATTCATTTGATTGCCAGTATGATTTTTGAAATTAGCCCAAGGTGTTTTCATTCTCTGTTCATTGGCATACCACCTATACTTAATAAAGGATCAGACTCAACTTGCAGATTAAGGCCTTTAAACATAATCTCTATTATGGAAAACCAGTCAGTAGGGTCAGTGAAATCAATGGTGGTTCTCAGCTGATGCAGTGCAAAGCAGATCTGGTGTCTGCTTTGAGGGGAGCAGAAAAATGCTAGACTATAATCTACTCTAAATTCTTGACACTTCATTCACTGTGCTGGGGAAATCTCATTGATTACCAGAGACAGCTACCTCACACATAGACATATATTGATTATGTGCAAATACAGGTAGACCTCTTACATTTAGGTATTTTAAACTGGGAACTGAAATCCACTCACTGTCACTACCACCAGGCATAAAAGTTTTATTTCAGTCTTGTATAGTCTCGTTATACAACCATTGTAGAATAACTGCATTCCTAGACATAAAAAAGGCCTATTACAGATGTCCCCAACAATGACCATATGTTAATGTGCTCTCAAAACTAGAGCATACAGAAAAATTACACAGTAGGAAGCACAGCTCTGGAGCCAAAGAATGGTTTTTCTGTTGTAGTCTTTACTAAGAAAAGAGTTTTCTTTATTTAAGCAGGAAGAAAATGCAAAAGTGGGTCAGTTGTGGGGACAGATTTCCAAATCTCAGTTGTGTCTCAGTGGCACAACAAAATTGCCTGTCAAAGTACTCAAGCTAAATCTGAATTAGTTCTGTCTTGGGTAAGCCTTGGATCCTTTTACGGTCAAGGGAAAAAAAAAAAGAGAATAAATATCTTTATTCCTCTTGATCGCTTCAGCTCTGGAGATGATTCATGATAATAAAATCTGGCATATAGAGAATTGTCACTGAAAAAAATCCAAATGACAACTCTTGACACTGTCTCTGCTTACTAAGCTTTTTAATTCCTTTTTCTGCTTTGTAGGGTTTTTTTTTTAGTCTTATTTACCTGGCCAATTCACAAATTTTTGTGTCATTACATCAGACATATACATAAGACAGAAGAAAGAAAAAGCTCCAGTCAATGCCTGGCCCGTGAGTGCTTTGCTATATTGGACTGTTTTTACAGATAATAGCAATGACAGGTCATAGGGATTAGATTATCACTCTCTTTATCCTGAAGAGAACCCCTTGCTTCCAGCTCTACAACTTTGGCCACTGGTGAATTTTGCAGGTGGGCTTGATTCAGTTCTCTGTATAACCAGCAGAAGACAAAGATACTCAGGATTTCCCCTCTTGTCTCTCATGGCCAAGTCTCTGATTTTTCAGTGAGATAATTTTCTATGTCAGGCAACTATACAGGTGAGTTGACTTCTATCTCCAGCTATTTCTTACTTATCTATTTGAAAAGTACTGTTTATCTTATGACAGTCTGATATTGCTGGCTGAGTTGGATGCACTACTAATCAAGTCAAGCCTGGAAAATAGTTTGTGCTAAAGAAAGACACATGTACTTGATTAAGGTTTTGAATTGTTTGGGTTCTATTCCTTTAGCAGACTCTTGATTTCCTCTTGTGGATGATGATTATTGTTTCAGAGAATATGTGTTGATAAGAAAACACTGCGGATTAAAGCACTTCAGGAAAAAAGTCCTCTGTGTCCAGCAAGTAGACGTTTGCAAATCTCCCCAGTCTGCTTTGATAGCAAACAGATTTGTTCTGTTCTTTGGTGACCCAATTCCCATAGCCAGAGTGCTGCATTGTCTTCACACTTCACCATGATTTGTTTAAACAGCCTGGCAGCCCACCACACCACCTCTCGTGCCCACTGCTTTAATTGGCACAGCCGCTGCCTTGAGGTGCTCTACTAAATGTGCCAAGGCAAAGACAAACAATCTGCAAACGTGTCCAAGCTTGTCACCACTGTACTTCTCTCCATCACTGCAGGAACTGTGTCTCTGCTTTCTGTGTCAATAACACTCTCTTTCAGATTGACATACACTTTATACTTGTTGGATCATGAAGGTCAAGGCATCATGCTATCCCTATGTTTTCATCAGTGTTTGCTGTTTATCTGTTCTAAGGATGTTTCAGGGACTTTGTTGCTTCTACTGCTCTGGGCAGTGAAAAAAAACCCACTGTAGTGTCTTCTCCTTTCCCAAACAGTTTGATTTCTTCACATCTTTCAAAAACAATAAACTGAGACACAAAAACTCTGCTGAAGCAGAATTATTTTCTTCCACTTAACCACCCAAAGCATTTTGCTGTCCTTCACTGACACCATTTTTCATTTGGCCACAGAGCTGTAACACAAATGCTTTGCCCTTTAGGAACTACAAAAGTTTCACTAGTCAGTCTTCATAGCAATTACACATATCTGAAATTAAATCGAGAAGCTATAGATACCAGACCATTGTATCACCTAAACAACTTCGACTAAGCTATTTTAAGTCTTTCCTCTGTCCTAAATCCTGCAATATTTGCTTAGTTTCACAGTTAACTGCTTTTTCAATGCCATTGTCCTTAAGTCTGTGAAACATTTCTTGCAGTATATTTATCTTAACTGTACCCGCTTCCTCAATGTTTTTATATTCCTGAAATTACTATCCTCTACCCTGTACTACATGCTGCTGCACTTTATGAAATTCCTATTATTGAAGGAAAAGAGGGTCAAGCTGCCTTTGAAAGCAGTGCCTCAACCAGGTTTGTTTAAAAATTAATTCCTTCTGCTCTATTACCCATAGCTGTATTTTGTTTGAATGACCACAACGACCTCAGATTTCCTATAGTTTATGGTCTCTGCAATGACAGATCCATGTTTCCACAGAGCAAAACACTGAAGAGTTAGCCTTGAAATTTAAACAGGGATGGTTCCCAGTCTCCTGCTATAACCAGAGGGCTTTACAGCTGCCTGTGTATCACAGAGTAGCCAGGGCTCTGCTCTCAAAGTTTTGGTCTGTTGAGGAGGCTCTGTGCTAAAGCCATCTGGAGCTGGTACCAGGGCAGCCCAGCAGCACAGCCAGCACAGCCAAGACATGACTGCAGGCTGAAAAGCTCAATCAGCAAATCCCCACCACTTTCTAGCCCCCCACCCAGTGCCCTAAGGGCAGTCACTGCCATGTGGGTGCCACAGGTAAGGCAGAGGCAAGTATGGTTACCACAACCTCTTAAGCAAGTCTGCTCCGTGGGTGATGGGAGGAATTTTAATGGACTTCCTGAAGACAAATCCTACATGCAAACCTACATGGCATCGTACACTACCCCGTTTGCTGATTCTGCACTCTGCCAGCTTGCCTGCATTTAGCCTCTCCCTTGAGGAAAGCCGGGGTGGTACATACCCAAGTGGTCTGATACATTATTGTGGTCACTGGACCTTGCATTTGCTAGGGAATATGTTCATACAGTTAGGGCATTTCCATTCCTTTGAACATCGCTCAAGTGTTTTACAGACTAATGAATGGATTACATTTTGTCTAATGTGGAACAATATGTGAGCTGTCTCAATCCGGCTGCTACTTCCAATTTAGGCCTTTTACTCTCTCCTGCAAAAATAGATTTAGTCCAGGCACAGTCTTTATGTTTTACCAGACCCAGCATGCCAGAGTCCTGACCCGTGAATAAAGCTCCTTTTTTACACTGCTACATAAAAATCAACAAATTGCTCAGTAAAGCAAACTTGGCACCTCCTTGTAAAGCCTCTCATAGAGCTTCCAGTCCAAAACAGGGTAACAGGCCAGGGCTTCTGATCCGGAATTCTGACCATTTCATGTATCACTAGAACCACATCACACTCATTCATATCCCATCCACCACCCTGTTAATGTCTCATAAAGTCTTACTATGCTCTATGGAAGCAGTAGGATTCCTTCCACAATTGCTCCTGCTGAACACTGTGACCCCAGGCCTCACTGAGCAGGCAGCTCCAGGCTTTTTCCCCATTCATTTGGCTCATTCTTTCCCACACAAGCAATGCTGTCATGAGATACCAGGTTGGTAGGACAGAGTCAGGCTATTGAGGACAGCACTCATGCTCATGAAAATATCCACTTGCTTTAGTAAACTGAAATAATCCTAGGCCCTCTGTGTATGTTCACCTTTACCCAGGCTACTCAACCAGGCATCACCTCTCCAGGGCACCAGTGCATCACCAGTTTAGGGCACTGCTCACCTGAGCTGCCACAAGAACTCCTTGCAGCTCTTTCACCACTGTGGAACAACAGGAAATATTTGGTACCTTCTTTTTGTGTATATGGAACAATGGATCTGGCCAACATCTGCTTGTAAGAATATGTTCTATTCCCCATTTTCTCTCTTCCTTTCTCACATAAGAAGGCCTGAATAAATTGGTACTGGGCTGGAACTGGTGGATCAGCATGTTCAGATTTGTTCAAACTCATACTCTTCATTCACTCAGGGCCAGTGCACCTATATGCTGAATCAAAGGAGATTGACCATCCCTCCTTTTTCCCTTTCCCATTAGGAATGAGGCGACATTTCCAAAAAGGCTCAGTACCTTTGTCTCTTGCTCTTGATACTTGGGAACTCCTTTCTGATGTTGTCTCTGTGTAACAGTCAAAAAACTCTACTATGAAATATGATGGTTTCATCCTCCCTTTCTCCTCCAGACACTGCCCCTGGCATAGAAGAGGAATAGATGGTGTTCAGAACTAGCTGTCTCCAAGGACAGCAAGAGTCTACAGGTACAAACATTTAGTTTGGGGTACAGCTTGTAGGCAAGATGCCTAAACTGGCCTCTGTGTGTGTCTGTGTACAAGCTGAGTATGTAAGCCTCCATGCAATCAGTAAGGATTTAGAAGCTCCATAAAACAGCTTACCCACAGGTGGCAATCACTGTCCTTTTGAGATTCTCTAGGATGCACTGTGTTGTCTCCACCTGCAGCTCCACAGGGGCTTTGGTCTCCCGTAGATCCAGAATCAGATCTTCCATGCCTGAATTTGCAAAATATCCTAGGACATCTCATCTAGGATGGCTCTAGATGTCTAAGTTCTTTTGGTTTACGGGTTTTTGTGGGTTTTTGTTTTGTTTGTTTTCACAGTAGCTCTTCTTTCAAAACTCTTCTTTCAAAAGGCTAAGCTTCCCATGACTTTGACTTTGTATAAAGAGGAATCTTGAATAAATTCTTGCTCTTGCTCAGGTAGGTATTTCTTTTCAGGCCTGCCATGCTTTGGGGGCCTTTTCAAGGGCATTAAGTTATCAGACAGGCAAGGTATGTATTTGTTGTCTCAACTGAAATACAAAATTTCTCTTTCTGTTATAATTCTGGTAAACCTTAAGTCACCTTACTACCATCAGAACCAGCCTCCTTGGCTTCTGTAGCCACAATTCCTCACAATTAAATGACAATGAGATGCTACAGAGAAGTTTTACTCTCATTTAGAAAGTAGGGAGTTACATGCTAGCCTGAGGGACATTTATACCAATTACTTGGGTGGGAAGCTGGTAAATGACTTTTTGTTCTCCACAGATCACAGACCGTGCCCAGCTGCGTATTGTTGGCTCCTGCGGTCAAGAGAAGATAGACACAGACCTCAGATATTTTGGGAACACTCTAGATCAGTTTTATGTTTGTGGAGAGTTGTGACATATGAGCTACCATGAATAGCACCAGGGCTGTTGTGAACTCCCAGCCAGCTGGCTGCAAGGTGGCCGAGCCAGCTTGTCTTCCCGGCAGCCTGTGGAATATCCGCACGCCAGGCAGGACAGTGCATTAGCTCAACAGCCAGCACCACCAAGGGGATGGAACAAGAGATCAAGCCACTTCTTTGCAACAAGCTGCATCACCTCTGTGACCTTTGCCTCAGCCTAATTTTTCTTACATTTAATATACAGAGCTTTGAATCTTTATTTTTTACAAACTTGGGCGCTCAGAGGTAGGAACTCTCCAAAGTTCTGCAACCTCCACGGGCTACTTCTCACAATATAGCACTTCATTCCTGTGTGCTGTTCTTCACCTTTGTAAAACAGAGTAATGATACTTAAATATAACACAGATGAAGATCTAGTAACCAAGCAGCTCATCTGTATGTATAAATCCGGAATCTTTCTGAAATTAAAACTGTTGGAAAATTTCTGTTTCCTGGTGGGTTTTTTCGGTGTGCTGACCAAATGTTTGCTATAAGCATTTCTCAGTGCCGATAAGCAACAGATCCTGGCAAGGCAGAAAAAGCACACACACAAACCTCTGCATTTCTCATATTTTAGTCTTACACTTCCTGGAGCAATGACAGCTCCCATGGGTTCAGGAAAAACCACCACCATCTGATCACGTCTAAAGGAATGTGAATATTATTAGAGATTCCACACATGAAAACAGTGTCCTGGTACTTCCAGTTTGTACTGGAAAAAGTGAATGGTCAAAGAGCAAACCTACCTTCAAAAAGGTAAAGATGATCATGAAGGTATAGATTACTTTGGCAATGAAGGAGAGCAAAAAGAGAGAGGGAGAGGGAGAGGGAGAGGGAGAGGGAGAGGGAGAGGGAGAGGGAGAGGGAGAGGGAGAGGGAGAGGGAGAGGGAGAGGGAGAGGGAGAGGGAGAGGGAGAGGGAGAGGGAGAGGGAGAGGGAGAGGGAGAGGGAGAGGGAGAGGGAGAGGGAGAGGGAGAGGGAGAGGGAGAGGGAGAGGGAGAGGGAGAGGGAGATGTTCACTTCCTTCTGTGTTCTCCCACCTGCTTTCTCCTTCCACCCTCTTCTCAGCAGCTCCTTTTTTTTGACTACTACCTCATAGTATTTTCCCTTATTTGTTCATGCTTTCTGTCCTATCTCCCAACATCTTCCAGTATCCAAACCGTCCACAGAGCTTCTAAAGGGAGAACATGGGCATCAATTTCCAGCTCCTCCAGCGCCACTACTGCCCCGCGTGGGTGCAGCCGCTCTGGGCTCGGCTGGAGCAGCCCTCGGGCAGAGGCCAGGGTGGGCCCACGGAGAGCACGGACTGGCGCTGCTCGGGAGCCGGTCCGGCTGTCCACGGCCGTGCTGACAACTCGGCTGCGCAGCAGGTGCTTTGTGGAGCTGTGTTAGCCCTGCCTCTCTGGGGATTTGCGGTACTTGGGAATCCCAGTCCCGGCCCAGGACTCCACCATCATCACACCATGAGACACACGGTGCTTGCCTCTGCTGGGGCAACCCTCAGATCTCACCAGAACGCTCTTTGGGTCTGATGCCGGCAGGTTGCAGAAAGAAACACCCCTCTCAGTCTGATTTATGTTCAGGTCGCGACGGCGTTGGTCATTCGTGACCGCTGGGACCACGGCACGGCCGAGCCGGGCACGCACCACACTCGGGGGAGGGGCAGATTTCAGGGGCCAGGGCACCGGGGGCGAGGGGGACGGGGCTGCGCGCTGGGCGGCCGGCCCGGGGCAGCGTGCCCGTGCTGCCCGCGGGCGGTGCCGGGCCGGGCCGGCCGCACGTGGCTACGTGACGGCGATCGGGGCCGGCGGGGCTCGGCGGCTCCTCCTCCCCCGGCGCCCGCCGGCGACTGGGCGCCGAGGCTGCGGCGGGCGGCGCGGGGCGGGGGTGCTGCCTCCTGCGCGGCGGAGCGGGCGCAGCGGCGGCGGGGCCGGAGGCGAGCGGCCCGCGCGGGCGAGGGCGGGCGGCGTCGCGGGGCGGCGGCGGGGGCTGCGGGGCATCGGCGGGGGCTGCGGGCGGGGTCCGCGCCCGCGGCCGGCAGCGCTCTCTGCGCCTCAGCCGGGCTTCGCCGGGTGCTGGCGGTGCGCTCTCCCGCCGCGGGGCTGCACAATGGCAGTCGTTCAGTAGGATGGATCCTGCCGTGGCTTTTGTTCTGCAGATCCACCCATCCTCCTAGCAGTCAAGTACCAGGCTATGGTTTTCTCTCTGGGGATCTTTCTTCCGCGTTTTGCCGGTGTCTCCGATGAGGTTTTGGCCTCGGCTGGGATTTCGCTACCTTACTTTTCGTTTGGCTTCACGCTGAAAAAAGGGATTTCTTATATTTGCTCTCCACGCTTTTGGTTATAATCCAGTGCTGGTCTAGAGGGAACAACCGTTCAGCCTGGCTGAAAAAAAAGCATCCGTTGAAAAGTCTCAAAGAAATATACCACGTGAGGAAAAAAAACTGGGAGAAGATCGGAATATAATCGTTTTTTCTATGATAAAACTGGTGCCGCTCTTCAGGAGAACTGATCTCAATTTATTATTATGCAACCACGAGGATCACTTCTTTCTCAGGGTGTATAAGCTGCTGGATTGCTTTTCGCCCAAATCAATGTGGTTTCTTTGGAACATTTTCAGCAAAGGATCGCATATGCTGCAGTGTCTTTGTGGCAAGAGTCTTAAGAAAAACAAGAACCCAACTGGTAAGCAATCCATTGCAATGCGTTGTTTTTCTTTAATGCTGCCCTGTCTGTTGCTCGCCGAGGTAGATCTGCAATCCTGCTGAGGGGAGAATGGGGGGATATATCGAGGCCAGCACGGACATGCATGTACATACGTGTATGAATAAGCAAGGAGCGGTTTGTATTAGCTCCAGCCCCTGTCACCACCGAAAAGGGGTAAAATCAAAGGCGACCCTCGCCCAGCCGGCATCTCCTAGTTCCTATGTGCTATTTCCAAGGAGGAAACTTTTATGTCACTACCCTTCCTGAGGGGAAAGCTGTGGAGCCCCCACTCCCGACGCCGATGCAAGCCCCCCCAGTCAGTTTTGGCAAGAGGAGACTGGCTCTCCTGTGCTGGTGTTAGCCGGCCCTGCCTGCGGTGGGTGAGCGTGCCGGGGCTCCGGTCCTGCACAGCACTTTCTCAATAGCTTGCAGTATGGCACCCCACACGCACACACGCCCACCCACCGCCTCGCTCGGCTTTCTGAAGTGAAGCCAGACACCCCCCTCCCCCAGCCTGGGGGCTCCCCGTTATCACACACCTCCGGCACTCTAGGCCGGGAGGGTGGTGGGTGCTGAGGAAAGAGGATGGGCGCTTTCTTGGGGCTTGTGCCCAGACGGCAACTCAGCCAGCTATGCCGAGTGGCAGCAGCAGCACCGCCGGGTTGGCTGTGCCGCTCCTCCGCCTCTCGCTGCCGGGATGACCCCTCTGTGCCACACACCGGTGTCTCTGCGTCCCTCTCTGTGTCTGCCTGGCAGCCGGGATCATGCGCTTCGGTCCAGCCCGGCTCCGAGGGGGAAACTTGCAGTACATTACATAAGAAATGCAAATGCAGGTGCTCTGGGCCGCCTGGTCCCTGGGGGTCACGCTGCTGCTGTTGCATCCCTCTTGCTCGGCGCGTCCGTGCGGCCAAGCCCGCGGCTCGGCGAGCAAGGTGGGCGCGAAGGGATGCGCGGCGGGCGGAGGAGCCGGGAGCTTTTCTGGGGAAATACCGGCCCTTCCCGCCGGCCTCTGGTCCCCCACGCCGCTCACCCCGGCCGGCAGGTTGTCTGCAAGCACTAGCCTGCCTGGGGAGGCGAGAGCCGCCGGAGCCCGGGCTGCGAGGGGAGGGATGCCGTGTGTGCGCGCTGGTGTGTGTGTGCCGGCTGCCCTGCAGTGGCAGCTCCCGAGCAGGAGGCTCCTGACGCTGGCACTGCAGTGTAGTAGATCATAGGCTCTCGTTGCCTGACACCCCAACATCAACAAGCAGCAGCCCTGGCAGCCCGCACCCCTCTCCTTAAAGGCAGCCGGGGTGCCTGCTGCTGCTTTGCTCAGCTCGGGTCGGTGCAGAGTCTAGGTGGGCACCTCGGCGGATTTACCCTTCCCCGCCCCCGGCTTCCGTTTGCCAGCTCGTCTCGCCCCTTTCCCCCCCGCCGCTGCCGCAGCAGTGAAAAGCAGCCACTTAGCATACCAAAGAGGCTGAAATGCCCCGCCGGAGGCTGCGCTCAGCCTCCCGCAAAGTGCCCTTCGCTTCACTCGTCCCTTAGCACTGCAGCCAGCCGGGGGCCGTTTCCCAGCCCTCTGCCCCCCCGGGCGGGATGGGCCGGACAGGCCCAGGACGGCTGACCACCCTCTCGCAGGCGCTGGGGATGCCTCTCTCCGCCAGCCCGGGCCGCGCACCCGGGGCCGTGACCGCGGGCAGGGAGCGGAGCGGCGGCGTGGCCCTGCCTGCCCTTCCGTCGCTCCCCAGCCCCCGGGGGCAGCTCCAGCGCCGCGGTGCTCTGGGCAAGAGGCGATGCTCCTAAGGAAGGGATCTGGAGGGGGTGCGGCAGGGGAAGAGGGCTGGTGGTTTCTAGGCCTTCCAGTTTGCATCCCTAGGGTCGAGGCTTATACCCCTCCACATACACCCCCTGGTCCACCCCTAAGCATTCGTGTCCTTTCTTTGCGGAGGGCAGGCTGTCAAGACATCGGCCCCTGGAGCAGAGTTGTGTCCCTCGGAGTGCCAGGCAACCGCAGCACATCTTTGCACCTCCCCGGGGACTTTGCCGCACTTATCTGCTCCCTCTGCATGGGACGAGTGGATCTGGGTGGCCGGAGCGGCACACACCCCGCCGCCACCCTGCCTGCCAAGGGCTGCACTGGCCCGAGGGGGGCCGAGCCCCTCTTCTGAGGCAGTGGGGGAGCAGGTCTAAGCGAGCGAGGTGGGCAGGGGGAGGGCAGCGGGCTGGGGCCGCGGCGTGAGGCCCTGGGGGGTGCCGCCCTCCGGCCAGGGCCGCGGTCTCGCTGCCCGCCCGCACCGTCTGCGCTGCTCCGCTCCGCTCCGGCTGGATCCCGGCGGAGCAGCCGGGACGCCGAGCGCAGCCGAGCGCACGGCCCGTCCTGGCACTCCGTTCCGGGAGCGCCGAACTGCGGCTATCTGTCTGAGGAGGCTAATAATCCTCTTGGCCGGATTAGTCGGTAGCTCGGTCGCAGGGGCTGTTGCTCTGCCGGCAGATCATCTCCATTAAGGCTGGGGTCGCCCGGAAGCGCAGGGAGCCGGTGCGCGGTGCCCCCCCGGGCCTGGTGCCCCCGGGCCGTGGGGCTCTCCCTCTGCGGCGGCCCGCAGACCCCATCCCCGCTGCGGCACAGGGCGCCGCGGCCGCCCGGCCCCCTGTGCCCGCCAAACTTTTCGGGAGCCGCTGGGCTTTTCAGTCTCCAAAGGTATCAAATGAGTGAGCACCTGCCGCTGATTCAACCGTGCGGAAAATCCAGCAGGTTAGGCAGGCTGTAATTGCAGTTTATTTAGCTATTTTCGGCCTGCTGCACTTTTCTTTTTTGTCCCTTCCGAGCGCTGATCTATTTCCAGAAACGGGACTGGGTGGCTTCTTTCCAAATGTTCTCTGCTTTGCGTTTCCTCCTCAGCGCTGGCTGCAGCCCCCCTCCATGTGCGGACCCCCTCCCGGGCTCCCCTCCCGGCCCCGGTCACCGGCACCGGCCGGAGCTCCAGACACAGGGCTGGGTGCGGCACGGAGGGATAGGCACTCGGAAGGGCCCTGTGTAAGTCTGGCAGGCTTGCATCACGAGGCTCTGGTTTTATCGTTGGCTGAAACCCCTTGGTTTCGAAGTTGATGCCCTCGATAGAGGAGCTGTGTTTGATTGCTGTAATTATTTACCTCTTTACATTTCTTTATAAGGAGAAAAACTTTGGGGATCAATAGGTGTGGCTGTGTTTTCAGCTACTGAATTTTTTTTGAATGTTCCTGAGTTTAGTGGTACTAAAATCAATGAAGCCCCACATATCTGCAGTGTCCTGTCTCTTGTGAAAATCCTTGCCGTGTGTCAGGTTCCCTGGACCTGTCCTTCCTCCTTGTTGTACACACAGAGAGGATTTTAAAAAGTGCAACACCAAAGGGACTTTTCCTCACAAATAGGTAAAAACTGCTCCAAACAGTAAGTCCCGAACCAGGGCTTGTTAAAATGAGACACTGTCCTCATGGCTTTCCCACCACCATCCCCAGCCTCCAAACTGGGTATCTTCATCTAGGGAATGGCAAAGTCGTGGGGAGAATGTGGGGTCTGAGGAGAAATGGGGAAGGAGATTATCTCTGGTTGCTTTTTGAAGCAAGTCCAGCAAGTGAATAGATTTTTTTTTACCAAATGACAGCTGTTTGGGTGCCCACAGGAGGTGTGTTGGCTGGAGTACTTGATGCCCCCACGGAGAGAACTGCTATCACATTTCACTCCTGGTGGCAACCCAACAGAGGATGGATCAGGTTTCTTCTCCATTCACTTCCAAGGAGAAGCATCTCTCCAACAGTCAGGGATATTGACAGGAGAGTAGATGGCAATTGGCATTACTATAAATGTATTACTGATGGAGGATTTAGTTTAGGAAATTAGTATCAATCTCACATAAATTTCAAATGCAAAACCTGTTTAAAAAGCAATACATCTGAAATCCAGGCTGCAGCTGAACTGGAATCTCTGTACAGTCTCATGTTAATTTCCTGCTTTGTAAAATAGCTTGACTGGTATTTCCTGGTTGCTAATAATTTTGAAAAAGTTTCTAAGCACAGCCATGTGAGGATCTGTTTGAAATGGAAGCTTGTGTCCTGCCTGTATGTGTCTTTATCTGACTTCTGAAAATATTTGGCCTCCCCACTGCTTTCCTTACTCAAACCTCCCACCAAAAGACAAAGACGGTAAGAGCTGTGGCATCAAGTCCTTGAAGTTTCTTTCATGTAGGTCTGGAAAGCAGCTCTGACTGCTTAAATATCATAATTCCTGTAATGGGAATTGAGGCATGGTCTGTTTCTCTCGCTCAAATGTAAAACTGCCTATTTACATGTATTTCACCTATTGAAGTTTTGTCCTCTATGGAATACATTTCCTGAATTTATACAAATTTAATTATTCTTGATCAAATTAAATTGCATACTCTACTTATTAAGGGGTGAAATTTATGCCTGCTCATGCATCTCCCTACTGTAATAAAATGTTTGCACCTAGTTCAATGTCTGCTAATGACAGGCCATTTATAAATGAATTCAAATATAAAAAGGATGACTTAGGCTTAAGAAAAATACAAAAAAAAAGTATTTACAGATACCATTGGTTTAAATATTTATGTGTATGCATTTTTCATTTGAGCTTGGTGTTTATCCTACTTTACCTGCTCGGATTATATTAAGTATATTAACTTTAAGCTAAAATTGCTATTAACTTCAAATCTAAAAAAGGGGTGATTTAGACATTCAGAATCTGTCCCTTTGTAAAGATTTTCTGTCCGGTAAATGCCTATAAAAATATAACCTGGAGATGAGACAGTCACTTGAAATTGGAAACCAGCTTTTCAAAAGGACTTCATAAATCTAAAGAAAGGGGAATTGGGCGCTTACACTGACTCTAAGGGTGCATTTTGTAGCTGATGGGGTCTCTATTGAGGTTTTCATAGGAACAGTAAACATTTAGGATAAAATACTCTGAGTCTAGATTGCAGATGGATAAATGAAGTGATTGTGTGCAAATTAAACTGAATATTTACAGATGTTTGCCAAATGTTCCTCTAAGCAGTGAGTCCTGCTGCAGCATGTTTCACTCAGTCAAGGATGATCTTGTTGCTTGGGGAGCAGTGATTTGTTTCTATACCTAGTTCTGGATTAGATGGCTTTTGTGCTTTTGAACACACCATTAATTACCTATGCCTCCTGCTTGCTAGAAATTTCAGGCAATGTCTGAACATTGCATGTGCTGTTGGCCCTTTTGTTTGTTTTTTGCATTTCAGTGAATGATAGCTTTTCAAAGATAAATTACTAGTTTACTGAACAACTCACTGAGTAACAAAACGTTGAATGATCATAAAACTTTACAATCTCTGTTGTGAAAAAAAATTGCTGAGATGTAGCACGAGGCTTGATGTACAATAAATGTATCCAAGAGCTACTTGCCACTGGACAGAAAGAGTGTATATGTGTATACTGTAGAAGAACAGTTTACCTGGAAATAAACTTTGTAGGATTGCACCCAAGTTTAGTTCAGAAAGAGCCCCCTTCTAGCACAGAGCATGCTTCTATTGTCACAGCAAATTGAGTTGGGAAGAAAATCTTTTTATTGGAGACCATATAATAAAGTGCTTAAAAGAGTACATTCATCTTCAGACTGGCTATTACAAAAAAAATATTAATTGTGTTCTTGAAGTGGATCCATACAGTAGATCCACCCAGAAGTAATGAAAATAATAATTGAAAAGGGAACTGATGGTGTTTTGTACCATGATGGACTGAACACGCAGCAAACAAAATGCAAGAAATGTATTCTTTTCAATATACTCTGCAGCAAAGATAAATAACGTGTGAATAATTGTCAAAGTTGTTATCCAAAACAGGAGCACAAGGACTCTGAAGAAGAACCTTTTGAGGCCAAAACCTCAAAAATCGTTAAGTGAAAGGCATTTAATGGATACATGGAATGCAGGTTTGCTGTATTTGTAGCATATGATGTTAGAGGCATTCACATTAAATAGTAGCAAGGGAAGTAAACAGTTGCTGGTGAAACTGCATTGAGAAGTCAGAATAATAATATCTGTAG
The DNA here is from genome assembly GCF_021018805.1 of Prinia subflava. Taxonomy (NCBI): domain Eukaryota; kingdom Metazoa; phylum Chordata; class Aves; order Passeriformes; family Cisticolidae; genus Prinia; species Prinia subflava. The sequence goes on along the minus strand of NC_086249.1, from coordinate 69,760,972 downwards.
TAATATTCAATGCACAAGCCAGATTAATAACACCTTCTGCAGTAAAATTCAATTACTAGTTTAGGTACCATACTGTGGTGAACATAATCAGCATTTTAATAGTTTTTGACTTAATATTGAGTGGTTGTGTGGGTCAAATGACAATAGGTAGCACACAGTTGCTGGCAGAAATTGATAGTCTAATTTTAATGTCTGTATTTTGTCTTTCCACTCTGACACGTGCTTATTTGACTTTTAATTGCAAGCAGCATGAGGAATTGCACTGAACAAGTTTAGTGCTTGCATACAGTAGGCACTGTCTTGGAAATTATGTGGCTTAATCTTTTGATGGCACTAAAATGAACATGGACCTATCAGACAGTAGCATCAAGCCAAGGTTAAACATTTTAATTCCATTGGAATGTTTAGCTTTTACTTGAGGACAGTGATACAAATAAATGGTAATCCTCTACGGAAAACGTTGTTCTGGGGAGACTCTCGAAAGGCTTGTATTTTACTGAGCCAAGAGAGGAATAGACTTTGCTTTTCACTGAAATTCTTCGTGTCATCCATGTTTTTTTGTGTATGGCTTTGTCATCTGGAAAAATAAGAACAGAGTGAGGATACAGAATGTGCAGGATTTGTGCCTTAGCTGTTGAGCATGTCCTGTGTCCATCTCTGGGCATTAGGTGGTGTAAGAAGAAATGCGAGACATGGGCAAATCTTTGGGTTTGATCCTTCCCCTGATCTGTGCTCTCAGTTTTCAGCTGTCACTGGACTGTGAAGTTGGAGCTTGTATTCAGGTCACTGTGTGTAGTAGCTTCTGAAAGAGCTACGCAACTTCAGTTATCAAACAGCATTTCTATTTTGGGCATCAAAAAACTTTGCATGGCAGTGAGCTCTACATAACCACGTGCTGTGTGGAAAGGATGTGGAGGGGTTTGCAATTTCTGTGGGTACTCCTTGGCCCTTCTGTTGAAAAACAGAGACTAACACTGCTATTCCTGCACTGTGTTTGTGATTACTGATTATGGAGAGCTTTTCAGGTGAAAAGCACCTCTTTCATGGTGCCTTCTCCTTCCTTGAACTGTCCTGAAATCCTGTCATCTTGGTTCTATCTGGACATCTCTATCATCTTGATTCCTGTGTAGTATAACTTGCCTTTGCTGAGGGTATAGGGTACCTTTGTCTTAGGAGGACAAAAATGAGGCAGCAGCTGACTCAACCCTTTGCATGTGCTGCTTTTGTCCAGCTAAAAGAAGTTAATTTCTGTGGATTTTCTAGGCCTATGGGATAAGGAAGTATTTCCTGAAAAGGGCATGTTTTCACAATGTCCTTTCTCTTGAGGAAAGAAGTGGAACATTACTCCCTTGAAGAAGCTTTTAAAGAATTAAGCTCTAGTGTGACTGAAAACTAGAATTTCGTACCATTGTTGAACAGTTTGAACGGGAGAGACAGCTTGCTTATAAAAGCAGACTTCTGTTTGCATAAAAATCTCTTGCTTCTCACCAATGCTAGCAAAGGAAATGTACAGGAATTTCATTGCCCTTTAATGAAGTTTGAGACAAAAATGCTAATTTAAAGAGGGCAAATTTGCCAGACTTGTTACTCTTTCAGTAAATGTATTTCTAAGCATGTCCCACTACAGTCAAACAAAATGTCCAGATTAAACAGTCCCCAGTTCATGGTTCTCATTAAAAAAGTGTACTGTGGAGCGCTACCATTGCTCAGTAGTTTCTACACATATCACTCTTTGCTGTATAGGTGCGTTTATTGACATTGAATGAGATGAAGAGGAACTACCAGTGCAAAACGTAGTGGAAAATACATAAAAAATAAAGATATGGGACAAGATGTAGAAAAATTATAGGTCAGGGAAATGTTTAAAAATATCAGTTAGACCATTAATACAGTAGTATCGTATAGAGTAACCTATAAGGAATATCTTAACAAGGATTAAATTAATAGTAGTCCCTATTAATTTGTAGTACTAATGACACAAAGAGCCACTTTACAGTTCTAATTTTCTTGGAACTGGAAATTGCAAGTCAGACTAGTGTTTGAGAAACTGAACCTAAATATGATGTAGGCAGATTATCCCACTAGGAGATCAACTCAGGATCTCAGATGGGAACTACCTCTAGGATGTCTAAAACCCAGGTGCAATTTTGTGGCTTGGACTCTCACAAAAATCCGTATTTTAAAGTAGCATTAACAAGTGGATTAAAATTTGTAAAGCTTTACACCCCTGAGAGAGTTCCTCCTGGTCACTTGCTGTTTTAAACCTTTTTTTTTGTGTGTGTGTGTGTTTGTCCCCATGTGAAGGAGACTTTCTGCTTCAAAAAATCTGGTTACACAGCGTTTCATAACCAACATTTGCTCATCCCCTGGCTTTACTGAGATGTTCATTACCTCTATGAATATCACCTTGATCCATCTCAAACTCTGTGATCTCCATTATAGCCTCTGACATCTCTTTGAGTTTCTTCACCTTCTTCTTGTGCAAGCATCTCACCTTTTTACTTTGGATAAGCTCTTTGAGGAAAATTAGCCCTTAAATGTATTTCTTTCAAGTATTTTTAATTCCTCTCCACCACTTTGAATAATTAGCTAGTGACCATGAGCAGAACAACTGCACAGGCTTATATTATTAGTGATATAATAGGTATTTAGGATGGGTGAAGGGTAGGGTGATGGACTAGCCTTTTTTTATTGGGCATGATCTGTATACATTGTTGTTTTCCCACTTGCTGCTAATTTAGAGTAGCAGAACAATAACAGAAGTAAAGAAATGCGGAGGCTGTAGAGCAACTGTGATTGATTAGGAAAAGACAGTAAAATCAGCAAGAGGATTTAGAAGACCTAAGACCAAATGCTATCCTTTTCATTTGTTTGGAGGATCATTTGAGGATAAGACGTGCTTGAGGATAAAATGTTTTTGTGAGATTCTGCTGTCAAAGCAGGACTTCTCAGCATCCAGGGAAATTTTCTGGATATTATTGCTGAGCATTTCTTATTTATGTTGGTAGGGAGTTGGTTCCAGCTTTGTGGAAGTTTTGTCTGTTCTCTTAGGTGCTATGTATCTCCTTGAAGCTTGTGGCCATAGCACCCTGCAGAAGAGATCCCAGAGAACTGCAAAACCTATGTGGATGCAAGGCATGCCCCGTATGTCCATACCCTTCAGCAGGGTACACACACAATAAACCCGTGGTTTGGATCTTGCTCACTTTTCATTTACCTTGTTCACCTTTGAGCTCACTTTTGATAGTCTATTTTAGAGATATTGTTTATGAGAGGATTGTAACCTGCCACTTCAGTGCAGCCTGGTGCAGGGTTTCTGCTGGCCAGGGGCATTAGTAGCAGAGCCAGTGACCATGTGTTGCTAAACCCTGTGTTCTGAACTGTTGAGCTCTGCCTGTATGCACAAAGTTTTGAAACGTGGAAGAGATGAGTTCTCTCACCTTTGAAACAAAATTTTAGCATGGTATCTTCCATGGAAAAGGGGATCTGAAAGCAGTATGGGGTTATTTTACAGCAAATAAGTAATTATGTAGTGTTTGCATGGAAGAACCACATTTTTTGAAGGTGATTTTATTTTGTTTTCAAACTGGACTTTAAACTTGGATAATGGTTGTGGAATAGTGAAAATATAAGAGAAAAAACTGTTGCAGTTTCCTATGTAATACATAACTGGGTAAAATAAATTAGTTTACTCATGGTAGGACAAATTACCACCAAAGAAGTGGGAATAGAGGAATTGTGATTTTTTTGTTCTAGTGTCTTTCCTCATTTTGATTCGTCTTTGCAGTTTATATGAAATGATGTATCTGAAGCATTACTGACATGAAGTGGAGATGAATCCAGTGTGCCACAGTAAGATGTTTGCTCCTGACTGAAAGTTTTCTGTGAAAGCATGTCTTTGAAGACATTGGCTTTCTTAGCACTTCAACATCATGGATGTTGATTTTGACCATTTCCATACACCATTGATGATAACACTCTCTAAGGGGTTCCTCCGGATAGTTACATAAATATGGTGCTCTCATTAAAAAAAAAAGCGCCTTTAAGCAAAATGAGAAAAAAAAAATTCAACATAAGTATATGAAGGTGAGCATCATGGTAGTTTTAACTGTAGGGTTACTAAGTTTCTCTTAGATGCTAGTCGAGAATGATTTTATTCCAGTTGTGCCAGCTGCCATTGAATGAAAGTGGAAGTTGAAGTTTTGGACCTTATAACTAAAGCAGAAATAAGCTGTACATTGTGCAGTCTGGGTTAAAATCTTAAAAAAAAGTATCAGGAGTAACAGCAAAACAAGGGTTTGTTATGTTTTCTGGAGCTCCTTTTCCTTGGATTTTCAGTGACTGTCTGGAGTAACTATGGTCTTGGTTGGCTGCCAAAAAGAACACCTGCTAATAGATTTAAGACAGAAGATGAGGAGAAGATAAACACGAAGCCCTTGTCATATATGTAGGTTAAGAATTTGGGGGTGGAACTTGCTGAAGTTAGAACAAAAGTAAGTCAGAATGTGATGTTAGTACATTAGGTGAGCTTTTATCAGGGGCTATGTGGATGATCCATGAATAGTGTGGGATGCTCTCTCTCCCACTTATTCTCAGAGGGAGATGAAAAACCAGAATGACAAAAGAAATTATAAAGTAAATAATAAAGGGATTAAAGGAGTCTGTAGTCATTTAGGCAGGTTAGTGATAGAGAGTCCTACAGGCATGCAGAATTTAGAAATTGTTGAAGCTATTTATCAATTGAAGAGCAGATAGATCTGAAATTTAAGGACATTTTCAGGGAAAACATCTATTTCTAGACATGTTTCTTTCCAAGGACATATAAGAGAGTTATATTTGAGAGTCTAGCTTCTCTCAATTTATTCCATTTATAGCTATCTTGCTAAAGGTGAGATATCCTTGTAAACATTGCTTTGCTATTATCCATGAAGGTGGTCCCACGCTCCCCTGAGTCTACCTGCTGTCACTGCACAGCTCAGAAAAAGTGCTTCCAGGGTGACCTTAGGCTGAGTGTCCAGGGCCTCCTGCCTTCCTGCTGTCACATGGATGCCCTGAGAGCCTCCTGTCTGGCAGCCCTTGATGTTTTGGACCTGCATGGTGTGTGGAGTCCTGTGTGTGCTGCAGCTGCCTGGGCTAATGCCTGCTGGCTCACCTGCAGGAGAGATGATGGCACAGGAGTCAGCTCCTGAGGGCAGCCCTCAAGCTAAACTGAAACAGCCTGTGTAGTTGCCACAGCAACTGCTGGGGAGAGGAAATGTATTATCCCCCTCCAAACTGTTTTACAGTGCAACTTTTAAAATGCAGAATATGTACTTCCATGGATCTCAAGCTGTGAAAATCTTTGTGCAAGACATCATGTCCTGGACGGTACAAACTATAGAAAAAGGTACTATAGGTTAAGTATTAATTTGCATTTTTCTTCCCATAGCTTAAGTTCACAGTCAAACAGGTCAGGAATGTTGGGTACCATTCAGTCCTTGTAAATGACCACAAATCTGCATCAAGAAGCCTACACAGGAGATCTTCAAGTAACTTCAAAGGGAAAGCCAGTCTCTTCAACAGATGGCAAATCAGAATTGTGAGTAAGAACTGTCCACCTTCAGTTTGGCACTGATATCATTCTCCCACCTTAAACTCCTCCTAGTTGTTCAGGAACATAAGACTGAATTTATATTGCTTAATTAAAAAGGGCCAGGGATTGATCCAAGTCCAAATGGCTCTGGCTGGCTCATGTCCTCACCACTTACAGTTTCCACCCTTCCTGGCAGATGAGCTTGGAGAGAGTTTGCTGAGGTGATGCCTGGGCCTTAAGGAAGAATGTTGATGACTAGGGCTCTAGTACTTCTTTAATTTATCAATCTGAACACAGCCAAAGAGGATCAGAAAAAGCCTTTCTTACTTCCAGTAAGAAAAGTTAAGGCAAACTCTGCTTGCAGGGTAGTTTACATGTGCCCCCATCTCCAGAGAGGAACCTAAACTAATAACAGCATAACACCATCCTGGACCAGCTAAAGGGTTATTAGAGCTTCAATAAAGTGGATGAATCCCAGCTTCACCCTTTGAGGAAGGAGCACATAGAAAGGGGCTTCCTGTGGCCCCTTGGTTAACCTTGTGCAGAGCTGGTGGAGAGAGAGCAGAGTGTACCTGCTTCCGAGCAAGTCTGGCAGCTGAGCAGCAGAGACCTGAGTCTGCTGGTAATGAATCATAACGAGTTTCTGAGGAGGATGAACCAGACAGGAAGGAAAACTCAATCTTTCTGGGGAAGGGAACATACCTCCTCTTTTTTCTCTCTTTCACAAGAAGAAGATGGAATTCCAGGGTAAGGAAGAGCTGAAAGATAGGAAATTTCCTCTATGTCTGAATAAAATCTTTTTTCTTCTGCTTCACTGTCTTGTACTTCCTTTCCTTCTCGCTGACCTTATATGGGATCATCCCTTCATTTGGGTGAGCATGTGCAACAAAACTTGTCAGCACTGTCAGTCATCTCAGTAACCTGTTGCCTTATTGCACACACATTTTCTATTTTCTATTTTCTGAGCTACATGAGCATCAACCTTTTGCTGCACATACTTCTTGATTTTCCTTTAATTAAAGGATATGTATTTCTCCCTACATGGCCACCAGTTGCTCTCTTCCCTTATATAGTGGTGAGGAGATGAGTAAAGAAATAGTTTTTTTCTGATTATTGATGCTTTAAATATGTTGGCAGACTAAATCTGGTCGCAGTCTGTGAATTTAAAGGGTCTGGTTTATAGTCTGACAGTATTGTCCAGAATATGAGTATGTTTTTCTTAATGAAAATTAGACAGCATAAAGCAGTTTGTATTTGGTTTTTCTTTGGGTGGTGTTTTTTTAAAATAGTTTTAGGGAAAATCAGTTTATGGCTTTTGTAATCCTTTGATTCTTCTCTGTGAGGATGCCCAAGGTATATTTACTCTTGCATTTAATGCTAAATGTGAAAAGATTGAATGTAAGCAGTAAATTCTTGTTTTTTCATCAATCCCTTGAAGACCCCTTAAGGTGACTGTTTCTTTACAAGTTGAATATCTGAAAAAAACCAAGAATCACTTTTTCATCTGGGGCTAAGAAAGGTGTTGCATTTAACAGAGATTTTTATGTTTTCATTGCTTACATTAAAAGCAGTTATGAAAAGCTCTTATGATGGGATGCATTTATGTTTTGCATTAAAATAAGGCACAGTTGGGGGGCTGTACTCAGCCTGTTAGCTTGTTAGAAAAGGCTGGGATTTCTGAAACTATTCTAAACACCCTGAACTTGGAAGTCAAATCTTCTAAGCCAATAAAGTCTTCTTAGCAATAGAGGAATAACAGACTTTGAGTATAAATACTTATCAGTGTATTAGGTATCTTGGAAACCTCTGTTAGTAGAACATTAATGTGGCGTGTCTGGGGCTTTTCATATGGCTTGGCAATTAAGACAACTTGGGCCAAACATTGCAACGAGGTTCTTTTCAAGAGTGGAAGTACTTATTTTCTGTCCTACTTCTAGGCTGGAGAAATTAAGTTTTTTTGGTGTCTCTGCATTTATAGTGCTTTTCTCTTTTGTCATGCTAATTGAAAGCACCATCTTTAATTCTTCTTCTAGGAAGTTTCTTGCTATTTGCTTTACATGGCAGTGCTCCACTGTCATATTCAGGTCATCAAAGACCTCCAAAGATGTGTTTTACAGGAGGATAAAGGAAGCATTCTCTCCATGGCCAGAACATGCGACTGTTCTTGTGGTGGTAAATGATCTTTCCTCTCAGAAAAAAAAAAAAAAAAAAAGGGTTTTTGGCCTTGGCACACTGCTTTGTTTTTTTAAAAATCTAGCTAGATTTAAATACTCAAATCCTTTCTTGCTAATCCCTCAGTCCATGGCTTTTCTAAGGGAAGGTCCCTGTTTCTGTGGAAGACAATTTTTTCTTGTAGAGATTAAATACTGTACCTGCCCTTAATCTACTATTACTTGAATAATTCTTACAACGTCATCTTCAGTCTGCTTCTTTTTCTTGTCATTTTATCTTACAGTGACTAATTTGCAGAACAAGCATACCTTCCCATTTGCACTCAGGGGCATTAACTAATCTAGTTAACAAACTAATCTAGGTCTAGAGAAAACAAATAGAACAAGCAGCAAATTAACAGCTGAGAATGAACAACAATTTCCATCCATGTGGACATGGTTCTCTTGGGTTTTCCTCTACAGAGAACTGATCTTTTTCTCAGAATCCCAAAGTTCTTGGTTTTGTCATTGCTCAGTTAGGTACAAGCAACAGTGAAAACCAGAACAAACTGGAGGTCACACAAATAGATTTCAGAAGTCTCAATGTGTCTTCAATGAAGGACCTCGAAGCAAATTTATTAAATGAAAAGCTGACTTGGCAGGAAGTTCTAATCCTTTTGAAAAATACTTCTAAAAAAAGGAATATCAGAGAATGAAAGTTCAAACTGCCTACATTGCAGTATACAAATTAGTAAGCGAGTCACCTGGTAGTCTCCTTGGCCCTGGTACATGGCACTAATGTTTTCTCCCTCAGGGGTATGTACAGTAGCCTAAGTGCCTGACAGAGTGCTACCATTTTTTAAAGTGGCTTTTTTGTTGTTGTTTTTAATGCAGTACAGAAAGATCTGGCTAGTATAGAAATATAGAGATATCAGTAGATCTTAGCAGTACTTTCTGAAGAATAGTTCTACAAATATTCATTTTTTTGAGGTTAGATATAATGGTGAGTATACAGAGCTTCTGAAGGAGCGCTGGTGGAAAGGCCAGTATGTAAAATGCTGCCCACTAGACTTCAATACTTAATAATTATGAAACAAAAGTCCATCACTGAAACAAAATATAGCAATTCTTGCTTTAAGTTCATAAATATTTACCTAGGAGGGCAGTTAAGCCAAAAAACTCCATTATCTTAATGTGTACCCTTTGCAAGTTTGTGCTAAGCCTTTTGAACTGAGAATACATTGAAACAGGCAGCTGAGGTAGTGAAACTGTTTTCTGGAGTGTTTACAGGAACCAATTATATGCAATTTGTTTAAATTAGTGGTGAGCAGTTCTACATTAACAATTGTCTTAGTGGTAGTAAGTAGGAGTGTCTGGAATGTGGCACTTTGCATCCTTGACTCCTATCCGCACTTTCAACACACCCATAGCAAGAGGATGGAGCTGAATCTTTTCTGCTCAGATATTTTTACAAGCTCTTCTTTTTTTTCTGTTTTGTTCTGGGCAAATTGTTACTACTTTTTGTACAAGATAATTCATTAGCTGTTGCTACCATATTTCCTGTAATAACCCAATTAAAAGGCACCATTTCTGTCAGACTATCCCATGGCTAATGACTGGGCAGATTGTTCTTACCCCTGGATGCAGCTCCTCAGTTAAAGATTATCCTGTTACACAGCACTTTAAGCTGCATTTCCTTTCCCTAACCCACAGAGAATATAGAATCACAGAACAATTTGGGTTGGAAGGGACCTCTGGAGATCATCTAACTCCCCTGCTAAAACAGGGTCTTGTGGATTGCACGGGATCATGTCCAGTCAGGTTTTGAATACCTCCAGAGATGGAGACTTGAGCATGGGAAAATTATTTTTGCCAGTGCTGTGACCTCTACTGCAGGCCATCTACTTACCCTCCTCCTTTTGCTTTCATCTCTCTCCCCATCTTCCTTTCAAAAAAAATTTTTAGAGAAAGAGTGAAAATTCTGCTTTACAGCACTGAGAGGGGTATTTTTCCACCTGGGGATGGGATTTGGAGCTTAGTTTCCTCACCACTCTCTCTGCTTCTGTGGGTACAGTGCAGAGCTCCTGTCAGTTCACATCCTTTGCTACAGTGCAGAGCCTCAGCAGCACTGTGTGTTTCCCTGTATTTTAAACTGGGATGGATTTAAAGAAGTCTGAGAGCTAGGACACCTTGCTGTGCTCCATAAGACAGCTCATGGTCTTGCTCCTGTTTTCCTTTAGTGCCGAGAGGAGGTAATCAGTGACAGCTTTCAGCACCTTAGTGGCAGTGACCATCTTTTGAGCATGGTGTGTGACCCCATCACCTGATGAATTTCAGCATGGAGGTTCTTCCTAACAGGAGAAGCCTTTTCCTTAAGAGTGAAGAGGTTTTGAATTCTGAGTTTATCGTATTCTGGGGCAAATACTGCCCTTCTGAGAACAAGATCCACTCAGAACAAATCAGGGCATATTTGGATAACAGATGGGGAGGAAAAAGGCTTCTGAAGTTTCTCTAGAGAGAGCACAAGATCTGCTCACTGTGCCATCCATCCTGTGTGCAGAGGGATTTGTGTGAGTGGAGTAGAGGGACGAAAGAACAAAGCCAGTAAATCCGCTGGTAGGCAGATGTTCAGCAAAGGAGCTTCACATTTTGTGCCTGAGATTAAGAATTTTTGGGTCTTATTACTGGAAGTTCTCTTTGTCAAAATGTGATAAAAAGAATTAGTTTGTGTTTCATTATGAAGAGCCCTTCCACTCTTCCATATACTATACTGACAGTATTTACTAGATATTCCTCTTGTTTCCTGCTTTTCCCAACTCACAGGCACCATGAGACTGTTAATACTTACTAAAGGACATTTATTTGGTTCTTTTTCATCAAGCAGCAGCCATTTCAGTTGTGTCCACTCAACTTTGCTCCATTTTTGGCAGTACTGTAGTGAGGGTTTAAGGAGATAATGTCTATTTCATAGCTTGGCATGTACAAAAAAGCATGAAGGATTTTTGAGGGGATGCTAGTTCAATTAGATTTTGGGCTTTTTGCAGGCAAATTTTAGTTCAAAAATTCTAGGGATAATCTGAGAAATAAATAGGTTAATATATCATACACATTCTCATTCTGCTGTTAACAGATCTCAAAATGTTCCTAAAGGTAAAGTGTAATGCTAATGGTGGGATAAGGCTCGGGGCCTAGTTGTCTTATCTTGGAATATCAGCTGTGTTTAAAAAATTTCCATTAGTTTGGGAGCATTCAGCTTCAGACCAAAGTTTTCAGTAAGTGTGAACATTGCCCTTGGCTTGGATGAGTCTTGGGAAGAAAATTTCCCTATGATTATTTAATGAATGGGAACTATTCAGCCAGCAACAATGTGAAATGGAAGGTGCCACTTGCCTACTTGGTGTTTATGGTTAGTATTACCATTCAGTTTCTTAACCAGCCTTTCCCAACTGTATATGAAATGTATTTACCAATGCATTTCAGTATATTGAGAGGTTTAATGATGAGCTCAGTCATTCAAAGATCATATTAAGTCAATAATAGCATGCTCAAGGCCTGTCTGTCTGTGCTAACTACAAATTCACTGGTTTTGAGATTAATTGTACCTGCAAATAGTCCACTTATTTGATTTATCCTTGAGAAATGAAGAAATTATTATTTCTGAGTTTATTCTAGTCTAGTCTAATCTAGTCTAGTCTATTCCTTTCATTTATTACTATTTTAACCTATGATTTTTTACTTATATAAACGGGAAAATACTTCAGTAGGAGATACGAAAAGTATTTCATCTTAGCAATGTCTTTTAAAAGCTAGAAATTACTCACTGTTTATTCTAGCTAACCTTGATCCTAAATTAATTTCTATGTTATTTTGCATCAGTCTTTATAAACGTTCCAGAGGTAACTTGAAGGTAATGCTTCGTTTCTGTTATCAGTGGCTTGTTCTCCCTTACAACAAAAAATAGGTCACAGGACCTATAGGAGTGGAGGGACTACAGCCATGGTCATATGCATCTTCACTTTTAGAACCAAGACTGGAAATCTGTCCTGCTTGGAATACCTTTTCAGGGACAAAAATGTGTTAGAAAAATCTCACCATACAGTTAAAATAGAGTTTTAGATGGTCACTGGTCTTCATCCCAGCACCCTACAGTACTTACTGCTTTCTGTCCAAATTTAGGTCCTCGCATACGCAGTGACAAAAAGTAAGATTTTATTATTGAGTTCTCTGCTTTGGCATAGTGTTGCCATGGTCATGAAAAAAAAGCACAAAAATTACATGCTGACTGTGCCAGATACATCCAAAGAAAATCCCTGTACAATGATGTGCACTCATTCAAGTTGTGCTATTCATATGGTAAGGGTGAGATTATACTTATTTCTGCACTTGGCATGCCAAGGACAAAGTAGTGCTTAGCTCATTCTCTCCCTCATCTTCCTGCAGAGTGGCTGGCACAAACGTATTTCTTCTATTCTGGGCATAGAGAGATGTCCAGGAGGTTGATTCTTGACAAGGTGGGAAAAGCCATGTTTCTGCTGTTTCTGCAGCAGCCAGGAGGCTAGAGGCAGAGCCATGGGCTGCAGGATGTAGAATAATACTGCGTTTCTTCCAGTTATGACAAATCCATCTCTGGTGGCACATGGAGTGCTGCAAATCTGCTGATTAAAAAGGCACCGTATTCACCAATTCCTAATGGCATGTGGGATACAACTGCTAAGCCAGTACTCTGCTTTAATATGGATAGCAATTAAAGTTGACAACTCAACCTACTTTTTTTGTAATTTTTTTTGAAGTGTCATTAGACACTTTCTGCTCCTCATTCATTTGTCCCTGTGCTGCAATGACGAGTTCTGCTTAAATGGCAATTAAAGTTACCTGTTTTCCTCATTTCCTCTGCTCAGTTGACAGTGTACACTACTGTCAAATATTGCAGAAGTTAAAATAGCAATTTACAGGATGTTGCTTAAAATATTTGACAAATAGTGACTTTTAATAGCAGCTACTTGTATGTTTAAGCAGGTAAATGAATAGTGAGAGATTTTAGCATCTCAGAATTTGGGCTGTAATTCACATAGAGCTGCTAACATACAATATTTACACAAGTGGAAGCAGTATTACCTGTTCTACTGCACTCTGAGCATCTGTTCAAAGATGGATGTGTTGATATCCAAATGACGTGAACACAGCACATGCGATGTGGGCAGAAAGACCGGCGTTTATTTTCAGCTGTTTATGCTTGAGGGAGAGCAGCTTTGGAAATCAGCAAAGTGGGGGAACAAAGAACCACCTCCTGCCTGTTGCAGAATTGGGATCACTCCTTTTTCTAGTATTTCTGGTATTTTTTGTTTCAGATCAGTTCCTTGACTATGGTTATGGCACAAAGCTAATGCATGGGCATATAATGTAAATAATCTTTGCTGCAGACATGTATTCCTTGTCTGGATGGCTGAGATGGCAGTGGGAGAACAAAGAAAAGAAGTCATGCCCCAGTTCCTTTGGCTGCAACCTTCCCTGTATGAGCATGTGAAAGAAAATTGCCCAGGAGTCATAAGCATGTCTCTATCTTATGTGGACACAGTGTTGACAATTCTCCTATGTTTAAGCTACTGGATCTGCAGCAAGATATCAACAGCCTCAGGAGAAAAATTAGCCACATCCTCACCATAGAAAGTGTCTCAGCTGATGAAAACTGAAAGGCTTTCTTTCACATCAGTGGTGTTGTGGAGATTTCCTTCTGTCACAACAGCACTTACTTCCTAGAAGGACTGCCACATAATATAATATCTGAAACAAGTGCATTACCTTTTTTTTCTGTATGAATAGAAGTAATCAAAAGAGCTCAGGAATATTTTGCAACTGTAGTGAATTTTAGAAGAAAAGAGTAGAAGTTTTTGGCAGATTTCATTGATAATTCCAAGCGTTCTGATATTTTTGAGAGGTGAAGAAGTGTAAAGGTAATTAGTGCTATGGAAACTATAAGATGTGTAGTAGTTTTACTTATTTTTTCCCCTTTAAAATTAGGTCCATTTAAATACATTCTCTAAGTGATGTGCTGACGGCTCTGAGAGAATGGGTATGCATCAGGAGCTTTGTATTCCTTTGGTTACTATGTGTATATAGAAATTCCAGTTTGCAACGTGCAGATATTTTTTCAGTTGCATTATACAGCCAATAAAAATTAATTGCTTAATTTGTTGTATCCATCCCTGATCATAAATTATTGTGCAGGTGCTATTTATTATGTCCAAAATCTGTGTGGGCTAAAGTACTCTTACTAACCTCTGTCTATTTAGAAATAAGAAAAGAAGGACTAGAAAAGCATAACAATTTCACATTTTTGTATAATACTCTTTCTAAGAAACTTATTTTTCAATGGCTTAACCTTAAAACCATTCTTTGCTCACTAGCTTTAATACTCTGGCATCCAGATATCTGAAAAAATGTAAATCGCTCCCAGGGATGTGAGGCAAGTTAAACCTGATGTGTGTAAGCACAGTGCTTGTTTTCAGCTTGTTTTTGTTGCCGCTTGATGATATCTGTCAATACATCATTAAAACAAACAAATAAATTAAAATTCATTAAAAGGATCTGCAAAATCAAGCATTCAAATGTTAGGTCTAATTGACTTTAGAAATGTGTAATGCTTCAACTACCTCAGCAGGATTAAATCCTGTAGTTTTGAAGGGCGTTGTACCAGGGAGGAGTAAGAAGCCCGGGTACAAAGCCACCTCGGCTGTGTAGAGTGGTTAACTTTCTTCTTAACTGATCTCCCTGATAAGTATTAATTTTGTTCGAGTAGGGCTTTAATTACCTGACTGCCTATTGGTTGTTTTCTTTGTCTTCACTGCCTGAGCGCTGAGCTTTGCCTGAGCACTGGAGCCACACAGTAGGGAGTACCTCACAGGCAGCTTGGGAAAGGGGTTAGGAGTAACCAGAGAGAAAATCCTCCATACTCACCAATCAAAATCCTGGGCTGAAGCATGCACAGCACAGCCAGAGATTTTAGCTGCTAAATTCTAGTAAGTCTGTTAGAAGAACATAGTCTGAGGCTTTCTGTGGTGCTTTTACAAGCATCTGGATGCACTAGACCTCTTCAGAGGATTGACTGAGGGTTTTTTTAAATATGAGCAAGATATTTCCAGACAGCTCAAGCTGACAATAATAAGTCTCAGGAGGACTTATTAGCTCAGGTGTGATTAGAAATCAAGCTGTCTCTGTGTACTTGTGCTGCACCGTGGCCAAGTGAATAATGTTTCCTATTACGTGGTGTACTGAAGAGTGCAATGCATAAACATCCAAGTGGCTACCACCAAAGCTGTCTAGACCCTTCTGAAACTGGTGCTCATCTGGAGCTAAAAAACCCCTGATGAATGCAAAGTGATGCCATGTGCGCCATGCCATCTTTTCACTGGTGTGAGCGTCACTTTCCACATGCAGAAAGTAATTAATGTAGTTCTTTACCAGGAGTTCAGTGTCCAAACACTTTTCAGGGTTGAGGACTGCCACCTGCTTAACTACAGAGGCTCTGAGGACTTTGACAGGAGAAATGGTTGCAGTTGCCATTTGAATTTACAGTTACTGTTTTAAAGTGACAAAAGTATGCAGGATTCATAGTTCATTTCTTCCCAGGTTTTCTTTATTTTTCTGTTGTTTCCTGCTTTATCACTTATATGTCAACTTTACCAGGCACAGTGTTTTCTTAGTGGCGAAACTTTATGCTCTGTTTTTATGAACTAAAGCATAAAGTTTCACCACAAAGAAAATGAGCTATGGTGACCATGTTATTCAAAGCTGTAAGAGGATAATAAAGAATGAAAGGTGATGTTTCACTGCAGAAGCAAATGGATTTTATTTATGACACTGTGAATGGCTTATTAGTTTTGGCTTTCTACCCCCTAATAGGAAGTCTTTATGGAAGGCTTATTTTTATCATACAATCACAGAATATGGTGAGTTAGAAGAGATCCTTCAGTATTGACTCCAACCCCTGGCCCTGCACAGCACCATCCCCAAGGGGCACACCATGTGCCTGAGAGCATTGTCCAAACACCTTTTGAGTGCTGATGCTGTGACCACTTTCCTGAGGAGCCTGTTCCACCACTCTCTGGGTGAAAAATCTCTCTCTGATATCCAGCCTAAACTTTCCCTGACTCAGCTTCATGCCATTTCCTTGAGTCCTGTCAATGGTTATGAGAGTACAGAGATTTGTACCTACCCCTCCGTTCCCTTCACTGTGACAGCAGTGAGCTCTCCCCTCAGTCTCCTCCAGGCTGAACAGATGAAGAGACCTCAGCTGCTCTTTGTAAGGCTTCTTCTCCAGACCCTTCACCATCCCTGTGGCCCTGCTTTGGACACTCTTTAATAGCGGTTAGTATCTAACTGCTTGGTGTTTGTCAAATGTACATAAGCACCTATACATCAAAGTACTGGGGAAAAAAACAGTGTAACCACAGCAGTGTTTCCCTTTGTGCACTTTCTGAAATGAAGCCTGGTTTTTCCTCTCTTGTTCTTTTCAGAAGTGTTACACAAACACACCCAGGACCTTATATGGAAGTCCTGAAATGAAATCCGATTTTTTTTTAACTAGTGCTTTTAATAAATGGCTTCAGTCCTCAGATATTTCACTTTGAGCAAAGGACAGCATTCAAAATCTGCCTGAATTATTGTAAAGAAAATGTAACCAATTTGATACAGCTTTTCTCATGGCAGTACTTGGCAGTTTGCACAATGCACATTTATGGAATAAAGAGTACATGCCTCTGGAACAACAGGAGAAGGGAAAGGAGAGCTTTTAGTTTTGCCTCACACATGGATGTATATTGTTTTGTGTTGCTCCCCTATTGTTTTTTATTCTTTGTCTTCACTGTCTGAGAGCTGAGCTTTGCCTGAGCACTGGAGCTGTGCTGCAGGGACATGTGCTGGAGAGTCTGCTCATTGAGCCATGGGTGCCAGGAAGGCACTGAGGAAGGTGGAGAGAAGGTGAGATGAAGGCAGGTGGTTTGATCTTGGAAACCAGGTCGCTTTTCCTTTTGCTGGAAGTTTCTGATTGTTGCAAGGACTCAGTCATTGGGAAGAGTGGGCTTGCTCATGTTTGACTGGGAAGAAAGCTCTGGTGCAGGTTTGAGAAGGGAGTGGGTTGGAAAGGCATTGTCATATGCAGTTGCTTGGCGGGTAAAGATGAAGACTGGATCCTTCCTCTCATGTTGGAAGTGTTTGTTCTTCCTCACTTTGACATCTCTGGGTAGAAGGGATGGGTTGGGGTGGACCCATGTGGCTGCTGGGTGAAAGGGGCCAAGATGTGAGCTGAGGCTGCCACATGAAATGGAAATTTGGCAGCCCCAGTCACAGTCTGAAATACAGCATTTGTCATTCAAGCTTTCACAGGTAAAGGCGAAACAACAGTCAGAATCGAATTCTTCTGCAGGTCAGAAAATGTGAGCTTAACTTTCCTACCTCAATCTTCCTGCAATGCCCAGTTTCCAGTATCAGGAAGTATGTCCCAGTCAGTCTGGCAAACATCATCATCTTGTTTGAGCTCACTGTAGCTCTTACACTCTAGCTTGGATGGCAATTACATTTTTGGCCTTCTGACACCAGCTGTGTGGGTGAGCCAGAGCAGGTCTCCCATCTGTGCCTAGATCTGTAAAATCCTGGCTCCTTTCCTGTATTGTGATCTCAGTAGTTTGAACTCAGGCTAAGGGCATGTAGGGGATATATAAAACTGCCCCTGAGAATGACTTCCATAAGCTTTGATTAACCGGTTTGGAGCCTTATCTTCTAGATGTTTTCTGGGAAAGTGGGTGGAAGAAGAGGACTAACTGTGGGGAAGTGTTCTATTTCATTCTCTGGCTGCTTAAATAAAGATGAAGCTGTCAAATTCCTTTTTCACTCCTATTACTGTTTTTCTCTTTTTGCTTATAACTCCCAAGCAATGTGAAATAAAATGTTACAGTTTCAAAGGAAAATTGGATTATACTCAGTTGGAGGGAGGAAAGGAAGAAGAAAACAGGCTTTATATTTTGACAGAATTCAATCCAGACTTTAAAAAAATAAAATGAATAATTTTGCAATATTTTGTAAGACTGTGTTTTCTGAAGACACAGCTAATCAGATATGCATGCAAATTTAGCACGGGTTGCCAACTATCATGATTTTTTTTTTTTTTAATTTTTTTTTTTTTTTTTTTGCTACAATTATGCGGCGTAAAAATTGGCCTCTTGTGAGAAGTTGCTGACAGCTCAGCAGTTCTGCTTCAGTGCTGGCTGCAGAGGGTGGGATGGCTGCCAGTGCAGGAAAGTGGAAGATGGCTTTGGACTGGCAGGCAGGATGCTTCCAGTGGAGGCAGGTGTTGCATAGCCTGCACCAGTTTCTGCTGCTCCAGGAGTGGCAACCTGTGTGGCAAACCAAGAAGCCTGCTGTCTCTCCTCACCCGTCCTTTCTTGTTACATGGGATGAAGTGAGGGAAAGAGAAGCAAAGCAGGTGCTCAGAATCCCTGTATTTCTTCATTTTACCCTCTTATTTGCATGTAATCAGATCCCAGTGGGAAAAAGGTGAGGAAAGGGGTAAGAACAGTTTTGGGAAAATATTCGTAATGATATTAATTTTGCTTGTGGGTTATAATCTTGTGAAGTGGGCAATGTGTGTGTATAGATAAACACACCCTGAATATATGCAAGTTGAAAGAAAATGGGAGGCAATAAAGCATTTTAGAGTATTTCTCCATTACTGTAATATTTAAGTGCTGAAGAGGTAGCTGTACTTTTATTAATTTGGTCCCTTATTTATTTGAACTTTGTACAAAATACCCAATTACTACTTCTAGGTAACAGTCTATTGATATTAAAAATCCTATGCACAAGTTTATTGCATTTAGAAGAGAGATATGGTGTAGCTAATTTTTCTGTTATATTCTCACATATGCTTATATTAATTTCAAGACAAGAACAACTCTTAGTTATCCAGTATTATTACCTGTAGTAAGTTGTGATGAATGGCTATGCGAGCCAACAAAGTCTGTACAGAGATTTGGTCAATACAGTGATCTGGTTTGTGCCAAATGGTGGCTGGAAGGGAGACCTTCATGGCCCCATTTGTCATTACAGGGTTCCTCATTACAGGGCTCCATGGTCAGACTGGGAAATTCAAGCCATGTTAGGGAGCCCGCTGAAATGAAGACAACTTGTTTGTTTTTACCAGTCTGCAAATAAGTGAGAGTGAGAGCTAGGTGCTAAACAACCTGGAGTAATGAATGCTAGGCTGACTCCTTTGCAGCTATGCACAGGGTGAGGCCTCCTGCAGTTGCGCAAAGCACAAATACCAAACCTGATCTCTCTGCTTAAGGCACTCTCGTTTTGCACTGTCGTGAATTGCACGCGTCACGGGATGAGTGCCAGCAACTGAAACAGCGTATGGGCTGGACATGTGCCACAAGGACCTGAGCAGATTTACTTTACTGCCATGTGGCACTGTCATCTGCCCCATGACGCTGTTCCCCAAGCCCGTGGGATGGAGGCTGGATGTGTAGTACAGCGTCTGTGGCACCGCGCTCCAGCTCCAGGCTCAGAGCCCACGTTACGCCCAACCTGGCGCTGTACGCCTCCTGAGTCTCTACCTAATAGGGAACATCCCATTATGTGAAGCTTTTGGGTGCTGCAGGGGAGCGTTGTCACATGTTGTAACTGAAATGGTGAGATTTGTTGCTCGAGCTATAATTCCCAAAGTGTGAATGTTTTGAAGCACTAATTTTAACTTCAAGACCAAAGATTTGAAGACTATTTTTAACTTGAAGACTTGATTCTCTGTGCTAGGAAACTAAAGATGGATACAGTCAAAGGATGTTATAAATACAGTGTGCCTATTCCAACTCCTGGCTTTCTATTTTGATCACATAATGAGTATTCAACCTGAGTGATTTGTATTGTAAGGGAATGTTGACTTTTTTTGCAAGTTATAATTGAAATCTAAAAGGGAGAGATGTAAAACCTCAACTTTGTACTAGATGAGTGGTTGTATTGTGGCTTGAAAAAGATAATGGTCCAGAAAAGCATGTCTGGTACTGCAGCCTTTGTACATATTTAAGAGGGGTCTTTGAGGCCAGACTGCATAGCAAAGCTGATGTATACAAACTGGATCACTTATGTATTTGCCATGAAATCATTAATGTTTGACACTAAGTGTGTGTCACGTCAAGACAGTAGCTTGTATTTTTCATTTACACGTACAGAAGAGAAGCAGAATTATTTTAATTTCATGTCAAACACGCCATATTTTTCATCTTTAGAACTTTAGATTTCAATTGTATATAGCCACTTTTTGTGTTCAAAGACAGAACAGAGCTCAGTGAAGCTATTTTATTCTTATCTCCTGCTGTAGGTCGCTTGAATCTTTTCAGAACATGGTTACTCATGGAAGTAGTTAAAAAAACTTACTGTTTTTACAGATTATTAGGGAATATTAATGAAAAGTAAATACGGAATTCAGACTCATGAGTGGACATACTGCAGATCAGATGAGCTATGCTTGTGTAATCAGCAAAAGACACGTTCAGTTTAAGCTCTGTCAAATTAACTTTAATTTTGAATTGTGAGTATTCAACTTCTGATACATTCTTGCGATGAGCAGCTTATCTGTAGAGGAGGATGCAAATGCATAAAACATGCTCAAAAGAATTTTGAACAATGAATGCATTTATGAAAAACATGTTCTGTTCCTAGGCAATTCTTGTTGAGTAATAAGTGCTAAATTTGACTTAATTGCTGGCTATTATTATTCCTTACTGTTTCATGTGGTAAAACCATTGAAAATGACCCAATTTTGTGAATTGAGGATTAAATGAAAAGAAAGTGAAATAGCAAGGATGATTTATTTCATTTTGTTCTGAGAAAAGCTTTCTAATCCACTGTGTAAAAATTAGTTGAATTCAAAGTATCTTGGTAAACCTTCTCTGAAAAGCAGAAACTTTAATATATTGTAATGGCATGAGATTAGATGGAGCAGTGCAGTCAGTATGTGCAACCAGCAGTGAGTGACTTTTGCTCTGAGTTTTTACCTAGGACATCTCATTTGATTCACTTCTAGCTGGGTGGTGATCACATTAGTTCCAACTAAGATCAGTCCAGCTGGACAAGCATGGTAAAAAATTAGATGGTATTTAGGTAGCAAGTACATCTCTCACAGTTCTTTGTTCTATGGGCATGGGCAGCTGTGGATGGGCATGTACAAGACACAGAAAAGCTGTAGCTGCAGACAGTACCTGTGGCTAATTTACCATGTTCCTCTCATAGGAAAATGACATTTATCAGTTATTGTACCTAAGCAAAGCACTGCATTTGTGGACTAAGGAAAGGTGACTGACCACAATCTTATCTTTCATTGTTGCTCTTTTCAACATGGAATGCATTAAAGATTATTAATGTTTAGTATATCTTAATAAAAATATATCAGTAATATAATTACAGCATTATAACATATATATGTAACATTATATACTATACATTGTAATACTAGCAATGTCATCTTTTTTCTAAAATAAAAATTTTATATTGCCAAACTAACTGTTATGATTTCTCAGAAAGAGGCTTGTGTGTTGTTAGAGATGATTGAAAGAAATGTGACTTGCTTTGAAAGGGGAAGGTGAACCCCATCTCTAGTGTCGATGCAATTCACTGAGAAAACTTTTACTGTAGAAGCTTCCATTCTGCCAGAAGGATGATATTATTTGCCAAAATCCCTACAGTACTTGAACTATGAGATATCTTGATGCTCAGTCGTTGAGTTCTTTAGGGATTAGAGCCCTGAACCTGATACTGCATGGAAAATGCATGTAATCAAAAACTAAATCTGATGATCAAGATTGGTATGGAGATGTGCTCCATTAAGGTGTCTCACCTGCTATTCACTCTTCTGTAGAGATTAAGTTGCTGATCTGCAGCAGAGTGATGATGAAAGTGCAAACATCCTAGCTGAGTTCAGGCCTCACCAGCTGGGAAGTAAATGAATCAGTTTCATTGTAGTAAGGAAAATCAAGTGAAGCCTACTGTCATCCTTTCTCCAGACAGAGCAATATCCAGTCCTTTGTGCTGCTGGTCTCTGTGTGTGTGTACACACATAAACATATGTTTGTATTTATATGTGCATCATCTTTTCACAGCCAGTCTGTAAAGCAATATGAAGAATTGAATGAGATTCTATCTGCCATGACCTGTGCATATGTAGAGCTTCATGGCAGAAGGTAGTTTTTATGGTGCTCTACAGCTTGATTATGCACTGGTGCCTTTGAACACAATACCTGTACATGGTTTGACATGTCAAGAGGTGCAATTCAAAGGTGAGCTTTCAGATTAGCTGTTCATAAGAGCTGAAAAAAGGAGGCTGAGCCTTATTGAATTTACATTTATAAGTGTGTACAACTGCAGGTTTAATAGAAATGAATGTAGTTATAATTAAAATGGTCTTTCTGTAACATTTTCTGTTCATGCAATTAGAAAAAGAAGGCTAACCTTTCTGTGAGTCTTTCTTGAAGAATGGCTTCCTTAGGGAGAAACTGAAATCCCTATTTTAACTCCCAGGCTTAATTACAGTTGCATGTAACCTACACGGCAAACCTCTCCTTTTTGTCTGCCTTTGGTTTTGCATTAATTGTTGGAAAAGATATCTTCTTTATATGGCTATGTGAAAAGTAATAGAACAGAGCAGCATCCCTCCATAGCTGAGACAATTCTGGAAAACAAAGGAATAGGATTACAATAAGTAGTCATCAAAAAGGCTGAAGGTCTAATTTTGAGTTTTAAAAGCCTGCATTTTTTTCTCAAATGCAGGGATCTTAATAGGCAGTGTGCCAATATTTTGAGTTTGATTTAATATAATCTGGAATAAGTAGTCTAAATCAGAGAGGAGTCATGACCATTAGAGTAACATGCAGCTGACATAAGCAAAGAGACCTTTCAGACTCTGGGTTGGAACCTTTAACCAGAGATGAAATAATTTCTCTGTTAATGCCTTAACCTTATGTCCTCTACATGACTAATATAAAAACTTGTAGCTTAATGCATTTTAGATGCATTATGGAAATACTATTGTGTTTTGCTTTTTTTTATATTGTTATGTAGCCAAGTTAAGTTCACAACAAGTCCTGTTTACTTTTATATTAAGAGAAGCTTTTATGGATTATTTTGTAAATAAGGACCTGAGTCTCTTTGTCATTGTCTCTTGCTGATTTAGTTCTCTAGGAGACAGTGAAAATAATCAGTTCCTGAGAGAGTGAAACCAAAAGAGTCACACCTTGTGCACATGACATCATCCATGGAAGCTGCTTTAAAAATTTATCACTAGAGGACAGGCTCAAATACATGATTAATATTGATTTTGGGGTTTTTTTTTTTCATATTTGAATGTGTAACTCAGGCGTGTTGAAGATTTCCCTTTCCTGTGGAGTTACAGTTAATAAGGCAGTTCTGTCAGAAGGCAGTTCTGGTGCTGCAGAAGAGCTGCATTTACTACATCTGAGGGGGAGCTGAGATTCATATGCTGTGATTCATGGTGTGACTCTTGGGATGGTGCTGTGCAGGGCCGGGAGCTGGACTCAATGATCCTTGGGGGTGCCTTCCAACTCAGCTGATTCTGTCATTCTGTGATTACTGACTGGCACAGTGTGGAGGGGGAAGGACAAGGCCAATCCTTTTTTTTTTTTTTTTTTTTTTTTTTTTTTTGAGGGCTCAAAGTGCATGTGATGTGTATGTGGGCAATGAAGTTTAGGCCAGTTGTTTACTGTAGGCACCCGCTGTGTGCTGAACTCACAGGCTGCCCCTCGAGGTTATGCAGGCTCCATCCCTGGAGGTATTCTAAAGGTGACAATGCCCTGAGAAGCCTGGCATGATTTTGGAGCTGACCCTGCTGTGTGGGAGAGGTTGGACCACAAACCTCCCGAGGTGCCTTCCAGTCCTGGCTGTGCTCTGGTCCTGCTGGGTGACCAGCAGCCAATTGCTGCTCAGCTGTCCTGCAGAGTCTGCTACCTGTGGGCAGGAGCCTGTGTTCACACAGCCTCAGGGGCTCTGCAGTGATATCCTGGCACACAGCTTCAGCCATGGAGCACACAGCAGCCCCATGTGAATGTCAACTTAAATACAGCCCCTTCCTTACAGTACATGGTTGGTCTTGGCACTGTGGTGCTGAGAGATGAGCTAGGTCTTAGCATGACTTGGAAAAACCTCAGGATTTTCCAAAATGCTGCCAGACTGTCATAGATCTGAGAGATCACTGTTTTTCCCAACAGACAGTGCTGGAATATTATTTTCTACTTTTTTCTGGGGAGACAGACAGTGCTGAAGGCAATCTTGCCTCTGATCTATTGCAGCTGTGTTAATTACCAAAGAGTGGGGACAGCCTGGCCCTCCCAGCTCTGGGTGTGATAAAGAGTGAGTTGGCTGGTTGGAGTCACTTGGAGTCTGCTGGTCATGCTGTGAGGAGGAAGGGACAGGAGGTTGTGTGAGGGACAGAAAGGGTAGTACGTTGAACAAGGGACAGACAGGGTTAGGTGGCCGTGCTAGGGACAGGAAGGAGCCAGGTGGACCTGCAGAGGGAAGAGAGAAAAGAAAGGAAGAGCCACAGCTGTGTGGAGCTGCCCATGGGAGGCTACATAGCAAAGGTATGAGAGACTTTTAGATACCAAGGAGCTGATGCTTGAAGCCTTCTGATATTTTACTGAAACACTCTGAGTGCATGGCCATCTCTATAACCACACTATTTATTTTTAAAAATCCCGTTCTTAGTAATTGGAAGCAGTAGGACACAATTTATTCTATATTTCGTCTAGCAACCTCTCAGAAATGGGATATCACTGCATTAGTTATCAAATCTAACTGGTTGCACTTAGATTTTTTTTTTTTTAATTATCAGGCATAAATATTATTCCCTATCGAATTCATTTAAATTGTATTTTGTTTGAAATAAATATTCAGGAGTGATTTTTCCACTTGGCTCTCAGATGAATATAAATATGGTTCTGTTGCAAAGTGTTCTTTGCCTCAGGCCTTGTTTTTTATAATATTGCACTTAGAATATAAATAATTCAACAGGTGGGCATATCAGTAGATGCTGACAGTTTTGGCCATCAGGCACAAAGAAAATAAAATAAACTCTTTATTTAAATAAGGCACTTCTAAACATGGCACTTTTTAAAAATTTATATTTAGGTATCAAGTGGTACTCAGCTGATAAGATTCTCTTCATTTTATGAATTCCACTGAAATTTCCCTTTTTCACTTTACAGAGAGTTCCTAAGTTCATTTAAATCATGCAAGAAATATTTTGCCTTAATTTGCTGTAAAACATCATCTATATATCAGAGTCTATGAAGTAGATACATCTCCATCATAGCCCTTTTTTTTAATAACATGATGATGTAGGTAATAGAATGAACATGTTAATTATATTCAATGTATTTTAATGCCAAAAATTTGTGTGAAAGCCTTTCTTTTTTAGGACGTAATAGTATTCTTCTATGATTAAAGTTTTATAAATATGAATTACCTTTTATTTCTCAGCACAGTTGTTTATCTTGAATAAGTAAGATATCCAGCCTCATACAGACAGGTTCAGTGCATATCTGTAAGCAGAAATCTTCCAGGCTAGTATTTAGATAATATGGATGCAGATAGCAACAGTTTAAATCACTCCATGTACTGATGGTGTGCTCACTGAAAAATCAGATATATTTAAAAATACAACTTTAAATAGTTTAAAAGTACTGGGAAGGAAAGATAAGAGTACCTTTGCATCTATGTCCACTTCAATATAGCTGAAGTGTAAGTGGAGAGATCCTAAAGGATAAAGGGTATTGCAAACTCGGTGGCATCTTCACATGAAAAGAAGGTGATCTGAGGAAGCTTCACTCTGTGCAGCACCTCATACAAAGTCTGCTGGAGTTTATAACACATGCTTAAGATTTCTGTGGATTTCACTTCAAGCTTGTGAACCATAAGTAATATGCTAGATCTGGGGATTTGTGTGATGAGTTGCAGGTCTGTAATGTACTAATAGCTTTCACTTTAGGGTTGGCAAAATATTTAAAGAAATTGCCAATGTCTGTGAGAACACTTTGATGCTTTGCCATGGAAATATACTTAATGCAGCATGTTAGATTTTTTGTTTGTTTTCATTTGTTCACAGAAGATAGGGCATATCATCCCAGTTTTGTAAGAAACGGAATTCTTACTGATATTTATAGGAGTAAAAGTCACTCAGTACTTTATAACACTCAGTATCTTGTAATATCACAGTTTATGTTGTTGGAATAAAATATGCCAGGATAAATTGAAGGGGATTTAAACAGTGTATGCCATTATCAGTTCTTGTGTTGCAAAGAGGGGTGGTGAGCAAAGCTTAATGCAATGAAGCCAAAGCTTGGTTTCAAGCACAGCTGTTAGTAATGCTGATGATAAAGCTGTCCAAAGAATGGCAATTCTCACTGGCAAACACTTGCCTGCTTGTCAGAGACTTGCTGCTTGACTGAGTTATCTAGCAGTGTTCATGACCAGGCTGAAAAATGTTAGACTCAGGATCAGTGCTGCATGTTTCCTTTACAGATTCAAGGATTGGATTTTAAGGGACTAGTATGGTGTTTTCATAGAAGTTAATCAGGAAAAGAAAGTCAGGGTTGGGAATACAATATGTAGGAGAAGTCCACGGTTTTAATTAGGTATAATTGCAGTGTGATGTACTGTGTATTACAACTGGTACATGACATTCTCAAGCCGTTAGCAATATTTACAGTATCCTTTTGGGATGCTTATTTACTGTCTCCTTGAAGCTTGTGGATATTTCCCAGTACAAATGTTCTGTAATGCTGTAATAGCAGAATACTCATTTAACATGTTAACTGATAGAATTTGCATTTTATTTTAAAAATTGGAGCTCTGCATTAGTCCTACCATAATTTTGTAAATGTCTTTATCTGAATTGTGGGAGACAAACACAGATCAAACACCAGAATTCTTAGTGTTGCAGAGTGTGGAGTATTTTGGTGTTTAAATTTGTGAAGTTTTGTTATTGTGTTGGATTATGTATTTGAATCAAAAAACCAAAAAATAATTTCAAACTACAGCGAGGCCCCCAAAAGCCACTTTCTGATAACTCTGCATGCACGGGCAAAAAGAAATTCAGAGATTTGGGGAACACAGCATCTTCTGTGTCTGAAGAGTACAGTAAATCCAGCTGTTCAGAAAATCCTTGTAAAAAAGAAGGAAGAAAAATAAATTATCACCAATCCACTATTGTTAATGTGGATTGTCACATGATTTGTACCAAATTTTCAAACTTAAACATCAGCAATCGTGCTGGATGTAACATGAAGGATGGTAGCTGGCACAGCAGAGACAAAGTATGTTCCTCTTCCTTCTGCAGATTTTCTGGAGGGTTGGGATAAACAAAGCAGCTCTCTTACATCCCCCACTACAACATGAGGAGGATGCCTTTCTACCTCAGAGTGGTATTGAAAGGATAAATGTGTTGGATGATGTGCTCAGAAGTGATGCAACGTTTTGCTATATTTGTACTGTGACTTTTGCAAAGTATTTTTCTTTTGACTTGGTAGGATAGTGCCCTATTGTAATACAGGCAAATGCTAACAATTTATTGAAGTTCATGGGTTTGGATACAGTTTTTTGAGGACTTCAGCTTCTTGCCTTCACACCAGAGTGTGCATATTTAAAAAAAATATTTTTTTGCCACAGCTGTGAAATAACTTGTGGCTGGAAGCCACATTGATTGCTTGACAAGGAGGAACAATGCCTGAGGGGTTTCTGTGCATCACATGTGTGTTTTGTGAAATCTGTATCTGGAACTACTGCTGTGCGATATTTCTATGACTAAGGAAAGGTACAAAGAAAACATGACAGAAGTCAGCACTGCTGTTGGAAACCCAGTGGAGTGTAAAGGATCGGAGTATTGTATGGATATCCCTATACCAGTATCATGTTATGAGTTATGGATCTCATTTTGGAGTAAAATGTGCCTACGCGGGTCATTTAGCAACCTTAATCTCATTTCATAAGAGAGTAATTTGTAAATGTCACGATCTCTGAAGAAATGAAATTGCTTTGTATACACTTTGTTTATACAGGGTTCACTCACAGCCAAAGCATTGCATGTATTGTAATTTATTAATGTTCATCGTTCTCTCTAATTTAAAGTTTGTAACTGAGCATTGCCAACAGTCTTTACAGGGATAAGAATGAAAGTCTGAAAATGGTACTTTTTTGTTCAGTACTTTCTTCCAGTTGTTTCAAGCTCTGAATGTTTCTTCTCAAAGCTCATGCAATCTTATAATTTATTGACAGGTGCAGCAGATTTCAGGTGCATTGCAGGTACTTTACCTGCATTTCCTTGAGGTCACACAAAGCTGTAAATATCAGAATTAATATGATTGCATACACACTGCTTATGTTGTAAATATTTTTAGCAGTAATCTGTCTATTTCAGTGTTGATACCCAAATTGTTATGATTCAAAATGTGTTTTAGAACAGCATTTTATGACATATTCAAAACTCATGCATGGTATATTATACCCACTGGTTTTTAAAATGGCATAATATACTATATATACTATATATAATATACTATACATAATATACTATACATACAATATAGTATACATACTATACAATATAGTATACATAATATACTATATACTATATATAATATAATACACTATAATTTTTTTCAGTTATTTAAAGGCTCCCACCATTAAATTAATTACCTATTATTGATGTTTAGCCTATATATTCAGTAACCAGCACTTTACAATTACTAGGAGTTTTTTGTTTCTAATTGGCACATATTTTTTCTAAATACTTATAAAATTTAAATTCTTAATTTTTAGTTCATTCCTTTTAATTGCTTGGTTAACATTTGGAGTAATGCTAAATATTGTATCCTTACACGGGGTTGAACAATGTCAAAGCAACTCTTTAGGTTAACAATTCCATGCTGCTGAAGCCCTGTCTTACTCAGTCAGCCACTAAGCAAAGCATGTGCATTACTCTGCTTATTTAGTTTCAGTCACAATTTCATTTCTGGAAAATGTATTTCAATTTTTATCTTTCCTTTTGCTGTAGCTGCTGCTCTTCCTTTTTAAAATATTATCATTTGCATTGTATTGTCTGGTGAAAGTCAGGCTTTGTCGCTAGCAATCTTTTGCACCTGTGTACTTAACTAGTATCCCTCAGTTATTAACTAGTATCCCTCAGTTATTCATTATTTTATTATCCATGAAAAATTGCAGCCTCTTTTCTTTATCCACTTGCAAACTGCTGTGTCTATCATTCATCCCCATTCTTTTAAAGAAGGCTGAAAACTAGGTGGGTTTCCATCTTCCCCAGTGACTGCGGAGAAAGATCAAGCAAGTATCTGCTATTGGGTCAATCCTGCCTGCTTTTGAGGAAATGGCCAGCAATTAGGCAGGTGCATGAGCATCAATTTTGGTGGGCCCATACACATGAAATGTAGAGCTGGATCTTCAGTGGGCTCAAGGCTGACATAACTCAGGCTGCTGTATACACCTCTACCTGTGGAAACCTGACTGTATTTCTCTAAAGGGTGACAAGAGTGCCAAGGTGTGTTTGGAAAATGCAGGTAGCATAATTCCTTGTTTATGAAGCCTGGAAGGCCCTTCTCTGTTCTCATAGTTTTCCACACTCGGGCTTTTTGTATATTGCACTCAGAGAGGAGGTGAATACATCCAGTAAACCAAAGTGTTTATGTCCACGTGGGTGTATATAAAATCTTGAATCTGGCATTGGTTTCCAAAGGAGAAAAGAATTTTCCATAGAAACCCTTATAGTAAAAAGATTGAAGATTGTTATTTCTTTACAGAAAATTATAGAACTATGGAGGTATAAATCTGTGTTAAAGATTAAAAAGACCATTTTTGAGTCTGCAACTGCAATAGCAGTGTTTGCTTTGGATCAGAGCAGTTCTATATTAAAGGGGCCTTTTGGTGGCTTTTAGGAAACTTTTCTTTTTTGTGTAAGAGCTTCATTTCTACAGTAATTTCTGAAAAAAAAAAGAAAACTCATAGCTCTTTTCCTATTTCAGACTCAGACAAGATGATGACACATGTGAATTGTACTCTGCACAGAAGGGAAAAGAGAGACAAAGAAATCACAAAAGTAGCTTGAGCTTAACTTACTTTGGCTTGGCTCACATTGGTGAGGATCAATAATGCCAGGAGGATTTTTTGTCTTCCTGCTTTCTGCCTGTCTCAGCATTCATGGGCATGACTTTATGCATTTCCTTCTTCACTTGTAGGTAATCAGATCAAGTAATATAGTTATGCTTTGATCTGTAGAGCCAAAGTGCTCAGAAAAAGAGCAAAGGTGGATCTTTCTCTGCTTATAGCTTCATTTCAGTATTACTCAGGTACATCACACAACATAAAAAGTGCATGTCAGTGACAATTACTGTCTCTACTTCCAAAACAGTAACAGACCTATACAATTCTTTTGATTTTTTGGGGGGACAATAGCTTTTACAGTTTTCTGTGAAGGTTGCTATTTTTTTTTCTGTTCTAGGAGTTAATTCCAGCCCTGAGTGTGATGTCAATATAGAGTTCTAATGCTTTCATGAATTTCACTGTTGAAAATGGCAGCCATATTGCTGTATATGGATACAGGAGTTCTGGAGGATCACATGAAGTTGGTTTCATGACACTCAGCTTTTAAAGAAGGGAGTTTGATACTGTGTAATTTAACTTATCATTTAACAGGGCAGGCAGGGAGTGATGCACTTAATCACATGCTATTGATTTCTCTGTTCTGACTGAATTAGTTCCTTTAAGGATTAGAAGCATCATGAAGAAACAGGTGGATTGTAAAGGCTACTGAAAACTACAGCTATGTAAATAATATGGAGGCTTTACATTTGGGGGCATTCAAGCTCAGCTTTCATTTGATGAGATTGAGTCCAACCTTCTTTAAACTCAGGAAGGTGTTTTTATTGTAGTGGTTCCAGTTAGATATTCAGAAGCAGAAATAAACTCAAGTGAACAGCCTGGTTACTGAAGGTCTTCATTATCTCAGGGCAGACATTCATTGTGGAGAGTGCTACTGGAGAAGAATTTGTGCACTTCTCTGTTTTTCTCCTTGTTGGCATCATTTTAGTCTTCCTAAGATTCAGTTCTTCAAGAGACTGAGTAGGAATGGGGACATTGCAGTCATGGACAACTTTGCAGTGCAGCATCCTCTTTCTTGGTTTTCATGTGGATGAGTTGAGAGGGAAATAATACTCCATTAGGGGGCTTATATTTATTGTATTATTCTTGACAGGAGAATGCATTTTGGTTTAGTGAGGGAGCTGAAGGGACTTTTATCTCTCCCACTCAATTAATGATAGCCCCTGGGCTTTAATACAGTGCTTGCTGTAGATCTCTTACTCTGGCAAACTCCTGGCATGCCACTGAAGGCTCCAAGACAGACAAGTGCAGAAGCTGTTTGCACCAAATTCATGGTCACTGTTCAGCTCCCCTGTGAAATGTTGCTTGATTCCTTCTGTGTACTGCCAAAGAAGCATGAAAGTCTTGACTGCAGAGTGAAGAATTTAAGCAATGCTGTGGATGAGTTTTATATGTACTGAGGGCATATGCAAAATGATTGTAAGCATGACAAGGCTGGCTAAATTAAGGATTCTGAATTAATTTATCACCTGTCTGATTCCTCTTACAGCCTTGGAATGTTTGCTTTTTCATAGCAAATAATTGTAGCTGCCACAGCTTTACTGTTTTGTTTTCAATCGACTGTGGCTAGTCAGAAAAAAAAAATCACATTCTTTCCCTCTTCTTGTTTATGTCTATGCCTGTGGCTCAGAGAGTATGGTGCAACAAAGAACTCCACTGAGTCACAGCTAGATGATGGTTGCCTCATCACAGTGTGGCACAACACTTTGTAAAAGCACAGGTGGTACCTTCTCAGTCTGAATACCACCTGGCTAAGAATCCATTTCTAACATTTCATTTATTGCAATCCAGTGTTTCATACTGGAATAAAAACAAAGTGCAACCTAGTGCAGAATGTGTCCAAGGAGCCACTATCAACAGCAGGGGAAAAACCAAGAGCTAAGTATGGAAAGCAAAGAGTTAAACATAAGAAGCTAGTCAAAAACATATGCACATTGCTTATGCTCCAAAATGTCTCTATTCTACACTATGGTTTGTTTTGTAAAATACAGGTTTTGTCTTTGGTTTATTTCTTAAAATAATAAAAAAGAACTACTCATTTGATAGGCCTGGCTGATTGTGAATCTATTGATACATGTCTCTGCCTCTCATAATGCTCACTTCTGCTTCCCTGTTCCTCTGCTCCCCAAATCTTTGCTGGTAATCATATGTTGGAGTATTGGATGGCTTGAGCAAATGTCAAAAACCTGGACTTCTTTCTTGGACACACAAAGCTTTGATTTTAATGCTCCAAGGGCACCCTCTGGCCATGAGCTGCTTCTAGAAAAACTGTCTATTACCTACTCATTTGACCAGGAACTGTGCACATGCATTTAAAAACTGCTCCTGCTGGCCAAGGCACATCCTCCTGTTATATGGGATTCAAATGGCAGTCATAGCAGCTTTAATGAAATTTACTCTTTTTCCAAGAACAAGTCATCTATTCTAGGTTTTCTTCTTGCTGTTACTGTTAAGAATGTGTTAATTTTCACTGCGGAGACGTTTCATGTTTTGATGGAAACTAATTTTCATTGGTCTGAAATTTGGTGTGCTAGCTCAGCATTTAATTAGACATCTAAATAAACAGATTGGTTTTATCAAAATATTCATCATATTAAATTCAGCACGCTATAAAAGTAGAAACCATTGCACCAGGATTTGGTTTTCATCACTTTTGGAAATATGGCAGTTACATTTGATTTAGGAAGGTGACTCTGAACAATCATACTTTAAAAATTTGAAGTTTAGCACATAATATGTAGTCCAGAGCTCCTGTGTCAAGAAAATAGCATCTTAAAGCAATCTGCTCTACGAGGAAGCATGTCTTTGTCTATGGCTGTTATGGCTGTTTTTATTGCAATGGCCTGGCTTCTTTTTTTTTTTTTTTTTAACATTAGAAAACTGGTTGCCCCTGCACTTGAAATAGATTTTTTTTTCCTACCTCTTCCTAAGCTGTGTCAAATGTTCTACATTACAACCTGCACTGTCAAAACATCATCAGTGTCTTGACACAGTTTTAAAGTGGGAAGTCTCAGCAGCTGAATGCAGATTGGCAGTGCAAGTAATGCTATCTGGGGACAAAGAAGTTAAAGAGAGAGACTGAGGGATTCAGTAACAATTCTGAGCTGGGCTCAAGATAAAAATGAGGAAGTCTATGAATTTTCTAGGTGCTAGCTGATGCATGCTAGTTTGCTTGGACCGAGGGGTCTTTGAATTGTTGTCAGCAGATCTCAGGAAGTCTTTGAGGCTGCAGTAGGTGCCACAAAGCTGTCCTGTGCAAGCTATCAGATTTGTCTTTGCTGACATCTCTGCTGGCTCTAATATAGCACAGCAGACACTTTAGATCTTAAGTGGTACCCTAGAGCCTCAAACTCTGTTGTGCTGCTGGCTGAAATAAAAAAGCATGAAGTAAAAAAACCATGGAGTAAGGAAAGAAAGACAAAGAATAAGATCCAAATATGCTGAAGAGGGTCTAGCAATAACTTTTGGAGACTTTTCATAGCATGCTGTGAAAGTTGGTGTTTTTCTCATTTCAGCTAGAATGGAGCAGAAAGAGATATCAAGGGAAGTCAAATGAAATAGTCACAGGTACAAAATGGTAGAATAACTTTTTGCTTTCATAAGTCTCACAGGCTAGCAAATAAGATCTTCTTTCAGGGAACCACAGGCTATAAAAATAAGGTTTAAGCTTAGACCAAATCTACCTGGAAACATGATGACTGGCTAATTACAACAACGTGTCATAGTTATAGTAAAACAGCTTAATTTTCAAGATTAGGTGATAAGATGGGCTTTGTCCTGCAGCAATCTTCTTCTGGCAGTGACTCATCCTCAGTTCCCAGATGCAGGCACAAAGGACACCCTCTTCATCCCAGAAGTGGCATCTTTAAAGAAGCTAAGGAAGATTTATCACAAAAGGACTGACTGCTTACTAAAGTTTATTGATATCTTTCAGCTTGTATAAATGTTATCCTTTTGAAAAGTTGATTAATTTAAACATCTCATTTCTTTCCTGCGGTGCTTGTATTACTTGACTTAGATTTATTTAATCTGTGGATTGCTTCATTTCATTCTAGAACCCATTTGGTGAATAGTTTTACTTTCCTTCTCATTTAAGAATCATCACTTCTCTTCTGCCTATAACTCAGTGTGTCCCCCCTCTGGTGGTAGGCACTCTGCTTAGTGTTTCAGGAGAAATGTCAAGGTTTGACAGCAATAGTTTGGTCCAGGCTGGTTAGGAACTACTAGTTAGACTTAAAAAATACTTTTTCATAGCCTTCTTAGGCTCCTTCTCTGTAAGTGCTAGCTCTGTAAGTTTGTAGTGCTGAAGCAGGTCAAAGGGCTGTGCCAAGCGTATGTAGGAAGGTGTGGGAACATTGCTTTAGAAATATTGAGTCAGACAGAGTAGTGAAAGCTGACAGCGTATGCCAGAAGTAAAGGCAAGGTAACTGAACATGAAAAGTCCATCTGCTTGAAGTGATTGCTGACTGATGGCCTTGGTTTGCTGTGCCTGAGGAAATTAGCCTAATAAGCACATAGTGGTTGCCTCATGTGCTTAAGAGAGGACATGATATGATTAATTTGTCAGAAATAGTCTGTATCTTCAGAGTCTTTCACTATTTCTATTCTAAGAAACTAAAAATTAGAAAGTCATCCTGTACAAGCATTTTGGAGAAGTAAAGGAAACAAGAGGAGCATGCAGTAGTAGTATTTCTTTTGCTTATCTTTATTCAATTTTTTTTTTAAAGGGCATCCTGGCCCATATGTAAGATGTATGTATAAGAGCCTTGTAAGTTGACCTGCCATGTATGATTGCTGTGGAGGTTGCTGGTTCAACTTCTCTTTAAGGCCTGCCAACTTTTTTTTTTTTCCATATAAATGACCGAAATGAAGTGTCAGTTAGATGGAAAAGATATGTCAAATTTTGCTGGTTTTCCTGCCTTTTTCTTGAGGTGGAAAAAAAAAAGAGATCCTTGGATGTTTTACTTGTTTTATCATTTTAGCAGCTGGGATTGCCTAATCACACAGCTATACTTTACTAGAGTTTCCATATGGCATATGAATGTAGGAAAAGCAAACTATACATCACATGATTTCTCCTCTGTAATTTATAGACTAGAATATAATGGAGAGGGTCAAAAGGATTCAGTGGAGTAGACTGTTTCAGTTGGAAGGGACCTGCAGGTGCTCTCTATGTAGTCCTACTACCTGACCAGTGTGGGGCTGACCAAAAGGTAAAGCATTAAATGCATTGTTGAAATGACTCTTAAATGCTGACAGTCTTGGGGCATCAACCATCTCTCTAGGAATCCCATTCCAGAGTCTGAGCACCCTCTCACTTAGTAAATGCTTCCTAGTGTCCAGTCTAAACTTCCACATGCACAGCTTTGAACTATTCCCATATGTCCCATTACTGAGTACCAGGGAGAAGAGATCAGCACCTCCCTCTCCATTTCCCCTCCACAGGAAAGTGTAATGAGTAATGAAGTCTTCCTTCAGCCTCCTTTTCTCCAAAGTAGACCAGTCTAGGAGGGCTTCAGCCTTCCAGCCCTGTTTCTCTAGCTTTATTGGCTTCCTTTGGAATAATTGTGTGGCCTTCAGATCCTTCTTAGTTTGTGGGAGCCTAGGGTTGGCTTTGATTTGTTTTCTTTTCCCAAAGGTCGCATCTTTCTGTTTCTTTCCTTTCATCACCTTCCCTTGACTCTTCTGTTCCCTCCTTGTTCTAACTTTATTTTATTCTATAGACATGGCTATACTCATTTTTGCACAGTAGCTGTTGATCTAATGGTGTCACCAGAAGGTGAGAAGCTGAAACAATGAGCAGTGCGTCACTGGTAGCTTTGACCTTATTTCTTTTTATTTCTTTTTAATTCTATTCTTATAGTAAAAATCACTCAGAGGAGTTTGGAGAGGACACACCTGTGTATTTTCTCAACCTATTTGCACATGGGAAGGTGGCTGAGGCTATCTCTGGATGTGGCTTCCCACCTCGGCTTGTGATTGTTTGGGTACAGGTAGCCTCTGGATCCTTTCTGCACACAAAGACTGGGAAATATTCTGTGTTAAAGATAATTTTCCAGAAAAAGTGCACAAGTGATGCATCTAAGAGCTGTGGCAGATGTACAGGGACCTAAAGCCAAAGTAGGCTTTGACATTTCTTAAAATGACTTTGCCTCTGAGAACAAGTGTTTGTGAAACTACATGCTGCCATGGAGAAACACACAGATGTCCCTCATGCAGTAATGCAGGGATGGTGCAGTTCCCTACCACCCCTTCTGCTGTGCTCAGGTATTTGGGGGCCCTCCCTTTGGCAGGTGGGACTAGCCCTTCTGGGCTGCCCATCCGAGCTGCAGCTGCCTGGGCAGCGTGGTGTGGTGGCAGGGGGTGGCGGCTGGAAGGACAGGCTGTGATGGGAGCCACCCGTGGGGGTGCCAGCTCTGCCCACTGAGGGCTTGGGATGCTGCCACAAGGCTCTTTGCAGGGGACACCTCCCACACATCCTGCCTTGATGCTTTCTAGAGAGCTCCAAAGTGTTCCACCTTGGAAACCAGTGGTTTTTAAAGAGACTGTGGAGTGATAAGAAGTAGCAGGACTTAAAGCTGCTACCCAGGGAAAGAGAAATCTTCCGCAAAACATTCCTAGATTTATTTTTTTTTTTAATATACTGTAAAGCATTTGTTTAATAAGAACTTTTTTCATCTATGATAATCTTTTTTTTTTTTTCTGTTTGGACTTGTACTTCAATATCTGTCCTTGACACCTTTCCATTCACTGTTTCCTTTAAACTAGGACTTTATGTTCTGAAATTGCTAATGCCAAAATAGGTCAAAATAATATTAATCACCTTCCCAGATACTACTGTAGTGACATATACGTAGTTTAAGAATAGCTCCCTGCATGAAGGAAGTAAAAGAGCTGAGATGACCTTTTCTATTATTGCTGTTTGTTTTTCTCTGGTGGTTGTTGAATATTTGTACACTTAGCAGAGTTGTCTGGTTTCTAAAACAGTTTCTTCATGTATAAAATTGAACCTTTTTTTTTCCTTTTTAATATCTTTTCTTTAAAGGAGAATTAATAAAACATTTCATAAATTAAGACCAAATTAAATTGTGTTTGTGGTAGAGTCATTAATAGTAGAAACACAATATCTGTATTCCACTATAAAAAAAAGAAATGCAAAGACATTCAGCTTTTAGGGAATATTTCTGCTCAGATATTCTCAGATCAGATGCAAGCTCATAGCAGATTTTTTGTGCAGGTTAATGTC
This sequence comes from Prinia subflava, assembly GCF_021018805.1. NCBI lineage: Eukaryota > Metazoa > Chordata > Aves > Passeriformes > Cisticolidae > Prinia > Prinia subflava. Next base: position 69,723,780 of record NC_086249.1, on the reverse strand, counting down.
AAGAGATCACTACGTAAAAGTAATATATCACCTTCATGTTTTACCTTGGTCCACCTGAAGCATGTGTTGAAAGAGAGAACTGTAGAATGTATTCCTCTCTGCGGTTTTTCCTTCTTTCCATTTTCTTTTTATCAATTTCACTGATAGAAAATCATGTATCATATGAAATCCTCACAATTTCTTAAACATCTGCCTTGAAAACTGCCTATTGACTGGTTAGTATAAAAGAAATATCTATCTTAGCTGTTGGTAAAGTGTTTTTTAAAAGTGTTTCTCACTGTGATATCTAGATGCTGAAGCTTGATTAGGAAAATTACCAAGATTCATTGGCTTCTGGAAGGGACAATAATGGGTTTGAATGCTGTGAGATAGCATGATTTCATGAGATTTACAGTGTCACAAATGTAACTCACTTGAGAAACAATTTAGAGAGAAACTGAGCAACAGTTTCTGAGCATTTGATATCCAGCTACTCGTGCTTATAGAATTTTACTGATTAGCAGAATTTAAATCCCCAAGAAATGAAATACTGAAGATGTGATATTTTTGTTTGTAACTGTGAACTAGGAAAGCATGGAAAAAACCCAAACTGACAGTAGTACTACTTTGAAATTTTGACAATTAGCTCTTGTCTCCACTCTGTGCTCAAAGTTTGTGTGACCAAAGATTGGCAGTGGGTTTCAGAACAGCAGGGCCTTCCTGGCACTATAGAGGAGGTCCCTCAGTTACCCTGCAGAACCTGAGACTGAAATTCTTCCTGAGATGGAGCTAGTCATTGAGGGATCATGATCACACCTGGGATCACTGCAGTGTCCTTACTCTGCTGAAGTCACCAGCAGAAGAATCCCCATGCGTGTCAGTGGCTGTTGGGGTTAAAAACTCACCAAAATACCTGAGAGTGGGGTTGAGTCCCAGTGCCGGCCACAGTGTTTATTGTTGGTAATCTAAGTTAACTATAAATAATGCTTGCCTTTTCAGAAAGACTAAAATCTGTTCAGTTTGAAGCATTAACAGCAAAAAGCCTTGCTACTTGACAAAGAGAGAGAAAAAGCACTACATGCAATACTTCATATAATGTTTTTCTGATTAACATTGCAAATTTAATTAATTGCTTTGTAATGATTTCTAAAGTTTAAATATTCTTTAGGTTTTGAGAGACTCTTCTTTCTGTTTCTTGTATCTATCAATGTTCAGGCCAGGTAAATATTTTTAAGATCAAATTATGGTGTCAGAGAGACATAAAGCAGTACTTTATGTGTGGGGTTTCATTAGTACTCTAGCCAGAGCTTAAGCTTTCCAACTGTTTGGTGTTCTCAAATTTAAAACCACATTTGAATATAGATTCTAGTGACAGAAGTGACTGTATAGTGCACACACACACACATCTATTTAAACTCACATTAATGTAGTTTAAGAGATGAAGAGACCTCCTGTTCTTTATTATCTACAGTTCTTTCCTTGCATCACTGGTACATAGTCTTTTATACTGTAAGTCTTTTACGTAAGTCAACTAGAAGTGGTTAATACTAGAAGAGGCTTTCAGAAGAAGTGTTTTAATAGATTTATTGCATTGTGTATTGTGTGCTTTTTTGGTTTCAAAGGGGATGCATCAAGTCAAAATGCAGTGTCCATGTGTCTTTGGAAATGGGATAACTTAGAGAATGGGAGCTGAATGGATGATAGGAAAGGTAGCTGATAATAGAAGAACATTTTGCAGGAAAAAGAATTATCTTTGGTCAAGAATTAGTGCATTGTCTGTGAGTACAATATTTCATGAAGTATTTAAAATTATTTGGTGTAGTAGAGATAGAGAGTTTGGGTTTCGGATTTTTTTCCCCCAAAATACGATCAATCTGGCCATGTAAACTTCACAGTCAAGAAATGAACAGACTCAATGCATTGTGATTTCTGTTTCATCCAAATTTGTTGTATAACTTCGGCATTTTTGAAGTAAATTTCCGAAATTTTTTTCAGTCCATCTATATGTAGTTGGAATTATTCCCCTCTCAGGTTCTCTCCTGCTCTGTCAGGGATGCTAAGGTTTATACCAACATCCAGTATAAATAAATCTTATTTTATTTGATGAAATCTGATTTCTCATTAATTATTGATCTACGGTTTTGCATCTGTTAGTTTAAAAGGGACTAGAAATGGGACTCAGCCATTCAAGTTCTTAATCATTCAGAAATGATAGATACAGATATAAGATGATATAGATATCATCTTGCTTCACCATTCATTTTTTGCTTTTCAGAAGTGAAAACAATAAAATAAATTCAAATTCTAGTTATGGAAAATTTCTAGTATTTGTAATAAAATAAATTTCAGTCCAAGAAAAAACTTCATAAGATTTACTGAAATAATTAAAATTTAATCCCATAAGCAATAAACAAATTTGCCCTTGAACTGGTTTGCAATGAAGTCTAAATTAAATTATAATAAAGTAATTTGTGACATTCTTGATGCCTTTCCAAAGCATTTATCTGAAAAGGAAGGGGAGAAAGACTTTTTTTTTTTTTTGCAGATAAAATATAAGTTATGTGAGGAAATGTTGTTCCCAAGCAATTAAAGAATTTCATCTAGAAATTCCATACCAAAGTTTCAGTTCCTTAAAAGATAAATAAGTGAAACACACTACAATCTGGCATGGATATTTCGGGCATTTTTTTAAAGACTGACTGATGCCTGTAATTCTTTCTCTCCAGGAATTAAGTCCCACTGCTCTCACTCCAGGTGGAATACAATGTATTTATAAATTATACAGTTTTAAAATATGTATTTATAATTATGCAATGTATTTGTAAATTAGTTTGGACTTCAGCAGGGAAGTCTGGTAATGTTCAAAATTGAAATAATTTAAAAAATTAATCTACTGTAAATAGTTGAAGAGCTGATTTTTCTAGTGCCCTCCTGTGAACAAAAGAAGCAGCCAGCAGTTATTCTTTTGGCAAAGATGTTGGAGGTGTGCTAAAATCAAAATAAGAAAAGCGTTTTTAATGCCCTTTTGTAAGTTTTGCTTTTGAACAGGGGTGTGAGGCGAAACAGACCTGGTGAAAGGCAAGGGCCACTAGAATAATATTTGGGAAGCGAGAACAGGAGTTTGAGGCATTGCTGTGATTGAACAGGGTACATTTGCAAGCTCAGTTTTTCACCTCCCATCATCTCACCAGCAGCTTTCGTGTGACTGCCTAGCTGATGGCTGATGTCTAGGCCAGAGAGATCTTGAGAAAATCTGCCTTTTCTCTGTCTTGGCTGCACAGAGCTGTATGATGCTGGTGATGGAAAGCAGAAAAACTTGCATAGCTGTCTGTCCGGTGTCTGCCAAAAACTTTACTGGCTCCCAATGGCCACCTGAAGGGCTGTGAATTACTAATGAGGTTTAACCAGATCTTCTTCCCTCCTATTTTTTGCATTGCTTCAGGAGATACATGAGAAACATGGAGGAGAGAGATGGTTTTTCCCTGTAGTAGGGAGGATTTCCTGATACAAGATGTAAAACAATGATGGAACAATGGTGGGAAACTGGTCTTTCCACAAAAGGACTGAGGCTGAGCCACCAGCACAGCACTACAGACTGGTTTTGTGGCCCTTCAGCTTGTCCTACTCTCAATGCAGGTTTTTATAATCTATCACCACACTGAGGGTTTTTTCCCTTCTTACGTTTTTTTTTTATGGAGACAAGGGCAGGGAAGAATAAATTGGGTTGTATCTCTTTGGACTTCATTTCTGGTAGTAAAAAGATTGTACAGAATGTCCTAAGAATAATAAACATATACATCCTAGAAGTGTAAATACAATTTATATCAGCAAAGCAAAGGGATATTTAGAGTAGAGTGGAGTATTTCAGTTGGAAGGGACCTACAACAATAATCTAGTCCAACTGCCTGACCAATTCAGAGCAGTTGGATTAAAAGGTTAAAGGGCCAAAAGTTAAAGGGCATTGCTAAGGGCATGGTCCTGATGCCTCTTACACACTGACAAACATTGGGAATCAGCCACCCCTACACGAAGCTGTTCCAGTTTTCAACCACCCTGTTGGCAAAGAAATGCTTTCTAATTTCCAGTCTAATTTGCCATTTGAACTGTGGTGTTTGGCTTCCATGGGAGATGGCTGGTGCATCAGTGACTCAGGCTGTTCTGAGGCAGGTCCTCAGTTCAGAGCTGGGGTGTCTTGCTCTGCTCCTATGAAAAAGTATTGGAGCTCAGGCCTGGATTCAAGAGGTTCTGGACTCCATGAACTGACTCATCTGAGGACATACACTACCTGAATCCTAAGTGAGGTGACACAAATGAAGGGTCTTTTGTTTAAAAAAATAATTTGTAGAAGCTGACTTGAAAGTGACTGAAATGAGACCCTTTTGTATATAGTCAGATGAAAAGAAAAGGATAAATAAATGCAGCATACATTTTCTTAGGAAAAATATGCATCAGGGTGTGGGCAAAAGAAAGTGGGATTCAATCTTGGTATTTGGTTTTGGAAATTTCAAAGGCTTTGGAGCCAAAAATTTTATTCAGTGTCAGGACATCCTACAAAGATCTGCAAGGGGTAAGCAGATGGATGTTCGGTGTGTTCCTTTTCCCACTTCCTTGTTGAGTTTGGACCAGTTTTATGACAATTAGCATGCACCCAGAATAACAAGCTTTAAAAATCTGAAGGGAAAGAAGAAGCTTAAGCGTATGTTAGAATATTCTGGGTAGACATATAGAAACAAGAAGGAGGTTTTTCCTGTTTTCTTGGTCTAGACATGATAGAATTAAACCTCCAAATCTGATCTGGTAGTCCTAATTTAGTTTCATAGCTGATGGATAGAAATGGGCAATTTAAGACAGTGTTTCATTTGACCATTTTTAGACACATTGTTTAGGCTGAGCTGGATTCATCTTTGCTGGTTTATTTCCATTGGATAAGGAGTGATCAGGCTGATTTGCTCAGACTTGGATGTCTAGCATTATATTCCTATGTTAGATTGTATGAATTTGACCTGGATTGTAGAGGAAAGGTGATCAACGACTTGATCAAGAAATGTGTTTTATCATGATAATTTCTTTCTAGCCCATCTGCAATGACTGTGTGACTCAACAAGGACTAGTCAATATTTCTCTGCCTCATTCTCAAAGGTAGACTGTTTCCATAAAAAAAAAAAAAAAAAAAAAAGGAGAGGGGGACATCTTTGAAAGACAAAGAGGGGAGGGGATCACTAAAAAGGAAATGTACGGTTTCCATTCAGTCCATCAGAAAATGTGAGACCTCATTGTCCAAAGTGATCATTTCTCAACAGATCCTCATTAATGAATTGAGACAGAATAGTACCAACTTACTGAACAATTTTGGTTCATGTGCAGCACTGTGACAGGCTGCCACACAGGATTACTGGAGGCTGAGCAGTTTTACGGTGCCGCATTCTCCCACTTACCTGTTTCCTGAACACAGCTTTATGAGCACACTTTGAGGCACTATGGGCTGTTTTGTCTGAACAGTAATTAAATTTATTGGATACTTAGCCCCTGGGAAACAGGTTTTCATGAGAAACTAAGATATCTAGTGCAGAGGGACCTCTAAGGAATATTGTGCAGTGTTCAATGTTACCCCTACACCAAAACTTAAATTCTAACCCTGTGGATGCAGCAGAAGACTTTTGCCACATATATATAATGTAGCTAGCAACTCCCTGTGTTTACTTGAAATGTTAGGGTTTTTTTCTGCTGAGATTAAAACATGTTCAATGAATTGTTAATGGAATGTATTATAGAGAGGATACATTGTCCCACAACACAAGGTTATGCATCCTGATTGTGTATTGCAAGTATTTGGGTACAATATGACCTTGATGATCTTGTTTGCTGTTTTGTCTCTTGGGGCTTTCTCTTCTCATTCACCTGTATTTGTAGCTCCCTCTGGGAAACATGGGGAAAGAGAAGAGGTTGGCCTTGCAGAGTATGTGTATGCATTTACCTGACATTTTTCTAAGCACTTACTTGGACTGTATTCCTGGACTCCTCTTCGTGGCATCCTTTATCTTCCCTCTCAAGGCCCTGCACTATCTGTCATTTACTGTTAAGACCCATTGGCCCGGGATGCTCAACTATATCTTCTGTTTTTTAATTATCAGACAAGCACTTCTGACTTTGCCCCTTAATCTAGGAAAGGCTACTACCTAAATTTTTTCAAAATTCTTTGTGAACCTTTATGTGTACAATTAAAGTGTTATCTAAAAAAGTGCTTTTTATTTGGGAACTATAAATTCTAGCCTCTACAGCAGAAGAGCAAACTTTAGATTTATGCAAGATTTCATTCAAAATTTTCTTTTAATTTTATGGCTTTTCAGTCTTGTTTATCACTCTCTGTTACTATGAACAGGAAAGTGGATATAAGATTTACTTTCTCATGCATCCCCACTCTTTTAAAACTTTGTTTAGGGGTTTTTTTTTTGTTTGTTATTTTTGCCTACCTCATTGAAGTTATCTCTCACTTACACCTTAATGTCTTTATTCACCATATCTTCTGGTTTTTATATGGCTCTGCAGGCTTGGGGTGGAGGGAATTACCTGCACTCTCTGTTGCACTTCTTCCCTTTCAGAGAACAAAACATTCCAATTAAGGCTGTAGTGGTTCATGCACAAGCTTTATAATCAAATCCAAAATTACTTTTTGTTCAGATCATATCCCAGCATTGCTTGTTTTATTGATTTGCAGGGTGAGCAGGTGTCTTCACTGAACTCTTCTGCAGGATGTCCATGTTCTTCTCTCATGAACATTTTATCTGTGATAATTTCTTCCAATTGACTACTTATTTCTATTGCCTAAAATTAAGCACCTATTCTCTGAAGCATAGAAATACTCCCTCCTTTCCCATTTATCTTTTCTTTCTCCTTTGGTACTGTTTAAAGATATAAATATTAGTATTTTACTGCCTAAGCTATTTAAAAATCCTGAGTTTTCTTCATACTGTAGTTAAGGTGTTTAGTGTATTCGCTCTCCTTCTGTATCTTTTTGATTAATTTCTTCACTTTTGTTTTTAAAAAATACTCCTCTCAGAAAACTGGTGCAACAATGTCATTTTATGCTATGATTATACCATGGAGGAAACTGAACTTAATTGGTTTTTGTGACTGTTACTTAGTGGCTTGAAATTATCTCTTAAACTAATTACAGCATCTTTAAGAGAAGAAACCTGAGAATAGCTCCAATTCCTGCATACCATGAAAGAAGCTGTTCTGAGGAGAGTTATATAATCTCTAATAATTTCACAGATTAGGTGTATGTCACATATTTAGGTGTGACAAAAGGAGGAGGAGCTGAAATATCTTATGGTGGTTTTTCTTTTATATCCCTTAACTTTATGAAATTTACTTTCTTCAGTTGGTCACTGGCTCTTGAAATGTGAGTACTCCAAGTGAGCCAGGACTGCTGGTAAATGATGGAAAATAACCTGGTGAGCCCTTCCAGCAGCTCCCTTAGTACCTTGCAGTGGATCTCATCTGGCCTCATAGGGTCCTGTGTGTCTAAGTGGTGGGACATTTATTTTCCATTTAACAGATTAAGAACCAAAGAAGTGTTGGAAAAAGTGTCAATCCAACATGGAATGAAAAATATAAAATTGTTAGCATGACTCAGGACAAATAGATTGCTCAAAGAATATTTTTTCTTGTATTTGGAAAAAGTTAGGATAGTGTTATTCTTATTACATGAAAATAATTTAGACATTTGAATTCTGGTTCATAATCAAATAGGATGGTAAACAATGTCTGCTAGGGAAAAGCAGTGTTAAATCACCAGAACTTGTAAATTGATTGGAAGGCTATCTGCCACCCTAGATTTAACTTTTAAAGCATATCAGAAAAACACAGCAATTTGAGAGGACTATCACAGAGAAACATTGTTTCAGCATTAGAGAAAAGTAGTTTGTCTGGTATGGGTAAACATAAATGGACATCAGCGCTGGGCAAAATAATGAAAAAGTTGGTACTGGCTGTAATTATTAATGTCTTAGGGGATAGGAAGTTAATTAATATGAACACTATTTTATGGAAAACAAGTCTCATCAAACAGCCTTTATTTAATTTTGAAGAGATTACAAGTTGGATTAAAAGACTGAAAGAAAGCTATATAGGTAGCATCAAGTTTCTTAAAGCTGTTGTTTATTTCTACATATCATTCTAGTTTTTTGGGGTTTGGGACCTGAGAAGTTCCTCGTTTTGTTTCTATAAATTTTCAAGATCAAATTTAAAAGTTACTGTTGATTTAATACAAACAAAAAGAAATAGATCATGTTGGGAGAGCTGCAGCTTCTGGGAAGCGTGATCACAGGGCATGACTTGGATTGTTTGGGAAGGTCTGTCTGTCCCAGAGCAAATATACACTGGGACATAGGATGGAGACCAAATTTACAGAAAAGAAGACACTGCAGAAAGGTAGGCCTCCAAAAGCAGTGTGGCCAGCAGGGCAAGGGAGGGGATTCTGCCCCTCTGCCCTGCTCTGGTGAGATCCCACCTGCAGGGCTGCATCAGCTCTGGGGTTCTCAGCACAGGAAGGACATGGAGCTGCTGGAGAAAGTCCAGAGGAGGCCACCAAGATGATCAGAGGGATGAAGCACATCTCGTATGAGGGAGGACTGGGATTGTTCAGCCTGGAGAAGATTTTGGAGTGACCTAATTGCAAGCTTCCAGTATCTGAAGGGAGCCTGCAAGAAAGATGGAGAGGAACTTTTTACAAGGGTATGTTGTGATAGGACAATTGGAATAGCTTTAAACTGAGCTCAGATATTAGGACAACATTCTTTGCTGTGAGAGTGGCAAGGCACTGAAACAGGTTGCCCAGAGAAATTTTGGATGCTCTATCCCTTGAAGTGTTTAAGGCCAGGTTGAACAAACTGGTCTAGATGTCCATGTCCATGCAGGGAGGTTGGAACTAGAGGACCTTTGTGGTTCTTTCCAATCCAAACCATTCTATGATTGTATTCTATGATTCAAAGGCATAGAAGAAACTAATATGTGGTAGCTGAAACTGGACAAAGTCCAAAATAGGCATAAGTTTGTTAATGATCAAAATGCCTGATAGATGGGACAAATTATTAAGACCTGTATTAACTGCTTCTGTCTCCAAATCTAGACACAGCACCTTTCTGGAAAACATGCATATGTTACAACAAAATTATTTAATTTGGTAGCTTTTCTAAATTGGAATTCCCTTTGAGTCACCAGGCACCACTCAAAGCACAGAAAAAGGATTGTTTAATCTTTGTCCACACTGGGCAAGGGTCTGTATGATTTCTTTTTAGCCAATGCTGTCAATAATGAATAACCTCTCCTAACCTCTCCTAGGTGGTTTTTTTGTTGTTGATTTTTTTTGTTGTTGTTGGTGTTTTGTTTGTTTGTTTTTTTGGTAGGCTGGTGCATTGCCATAGCTTTAGTCATGGAAGAAATTGGAAGAAGTAAGAAGAAAGGAAGAAATTGGAAGAAACAAAGAAATTGGTAGTAGTAAGAGAGGAATTTTACCACTTGTATAGCCTGGCTCCCATTCTGTAATTCCCCTTTTCCTTTTGGACATCACTAACCTAAGAGTTTACCCTACATTTTGTTCTGGAAATGCAGACTTCTCAGGAGACACAGAATTAGCTTTATTTAAATCCAAGTCATTGCTTAATTAGAGGTTTGAATTAGAAGCTATGAGAGAATTTTTAAGAAAATTCTAAGTGATTTGACTTTTCTTTGTTTTTGTCTTTTTTCCCCAGCACTGATGTGGCTGATATGTCTGCCCACACACTTAACAGAAAATCCACCCCAGAAGCTGAAGTAGGCTTTTTGGCCTGACAGATTAGGCACATTAAAATTAAACACATTTGTTGCTTTTCATCTTGTTTAATGTATCTTACATGCTACAGGGTTTTAAAGTGACATTTCCCTGTAAGCTCTTTGACAGATGCTCACATTTGTTCTGACCTCACTTCTAGAACATACCCTTATTTAATAACGGGTCTTTGTGATTTCCTGTATTAGAAAGATGATAAAGGACTTGTCAGAAAACCATTTCTTTGCAGACATTTCTAGGGAAAATAAGCCCGTCTAGGTTCCTTTCATGTTTATCAGCTGGGTAGATGAACCCATCACTTTAGTGGTGTCATCACTTTAGAATAAAACACTCATATCCAGGAAGCTTTTTTTCTCAGTCATTAAAATAAGTTTTGACTGTGTTACCACCTCTAATTAAAAACACTACATTAAATTTGTGTTAACAAAGATGTGTGCACATACTAATTTTACTCTTAGGGATTTTAATGCATTGGAGTATCAGAGGGAGACTGTACCTGTACTTTGTACTTTTCTTGGTGGATTATCTGTTATGTAAGTATTTTTCCTACTTTCACCCAAAACTACTAGAAGGAAACAAATGCCTTAGTAGGCAACTTCTATTTTCTTCTTCCCTAAATGCCTTCATTTTGGCAGGGAGGAACCATCTGCACAGTACTGTAATTTCTTCCCACTAATGTGTGCTCTGATGAGAAACATAGAGGAGAAAATCAGTCCTTGTTATAGACAGATTTAGAGGGTGGTATTTGCTTGACTAAAAGCCTCCTCTCTTTTTTAAAGCTTCATAGTAATAGTGTTTGCCATAGGTGTCTCCTGTGTCTAGGTGGCCTTGCCAGTTGCATGAAAAGTGATTAATGATAACTCCTGCTATTTGCATTTTACATTTTGCGTGCCAGGCTCATGTTGCAATGGCTTTTGCAAATGATTTCTAGCTGTAACCAATGAATGTTTAGACAGGCCTGGTCGCATAGATATTTATGTGATGTCTTCATTTCTTTAAACTTGAATCCTGGCTTATATTTTAGATTTCTCTTTGAATATGATGTTCATAATTCTGAATTAGCCTTATTAATCTTGTATTTTAAAAACTCAGTTCTCCTTTCTCCTTTACAAATGAATACCAGATCTGTTCTTCTTTCAAGTAATCTTTTAGCTGTGAGGGATTCTCATCTTTTCTGTCTCCGTACTCAAAACATGTCCCAGTTTAACAAAGACTTCTGTGAGTTCAAGCTCTGCTGAGCTGATATAACATGAAAGATGGTCAGATATTTAAATACTTCCAATGGGAAATACAAAACAATTCTGTATAGGCAATAAGAAGATATTATTTTGAAATTTAAGAAAAATTGTTGATTGCCCAAATCTGAAAACAAGGAGTATTTCTTCAAGAACTCCTTGTCATTATGTTAAAATAAATTTACAGGATCTCCTGTTTTCCTGTGAGCAAGAGGGAGGTTCAAGGAACACAAACCCCTTACATTTGAGTATTTCCTAATCACAGTAGCCTTGGAGGGTTTATAGACTCTTTGATTTGATTTGAGGCCATGTCTTCTATAGGCACTGTATGTACACTAATACTTGCTTCCTTTTAGGGAGAAAGTCTGAGGCAGGCTTGCCTTTCAATACATCCACAATGAAGCATTTAAGATATGTATTGCAGAATCATGGGGTAGTTTAGATTGTATGGGGCCTGTGGAATTCATCTGCTTCAATTCCTGCTCAAAGTGGCCTCACCAAATAAGCTTGCTCAGGATCAATGTTGCACATTTCCAAGGATGCCAATAACCTCTCTGGGCCACCTGGTTCAGCATTTGAACTCCTTTTGCATATTAGCAGACAAATGAAGATACTTAATGCAAAGGCTCATCTTTTGCACAGATTGGCATTACAGAGCATCTTTTTCTGAGGGACTACATCTTCAACCTCAGTGAATCAAGGGAATTTCCCACCTTTCCTTACCACTATCAGAGCCATGTGTTCCTGTTTTTTTTCATGGATAAACCATAAAATAGAGTAGCAGGTGATGCTTCACTTTACCTCCTTCCTGTCAGCTGAGTTGTCTATATACAGGCAGACCAGACCCATTGGAGTTTTGTCTGTCATTTTGTGAGGACCAGTTTTGTATGTTGTCTGTGATCATCTGGAAGGATTTTTAGCTGTCTTATTTTTAGTTTGGATAATATCTGATCAAAGGAAACAGGGTTAAGGCTGATGCAGGAGAAACACTCCTTAAGGTAATTCCATGATTACTCAGGAGAGCATCACTTCAGAAAAATGTTAGAGTATAAGGAAAAATGAGGTGTGCTTGGCAAATTAAAGAGTTTTAAAATAATTGGTACAACAGCAGAACAACCACATAGAATTTTAAACATGCCCTGGAATAAGCTAACAGGGAATTATACAGATACAAAATGGATTTATATAGATACAAGATAGAATTTTACATAGAAGTACAAGACATACAAGATTGAAGTAACTTGAAAAAAGGGAGGAAGGAAGGAAAGGAATAAAGGAAGGAGGGAAAAGGAAGGAAGACCCTGGCTTTGGAAAGGGCAGAAAGATCTTTTCTTTCAGTGTGCTATGCTGAGGAAATGGCATACTGTTTGTTTATTAACAAAAACAGAAAGGTCAAATATTGTTCCTTTTTCTGTAAGCGGTCTGTTCTGTCTGCTGTGTCCCTAGAAAATTCTTGGGGTCTACATTAAGGGAATGAAGGTCATGTTGTAAGTTCACATCAAAAAGATGATGTCTGCCTCAAGATGTTACTTAGGAAATTATAGACAGAATGAATGCATCTTATAATTTGATTATAGGTGATGTGTGTCATGGATCACAAGGTCAAAGGCATTGGAATGAATTCCTTCCAGTTTTCACATATTTTGCTGGTATTTTTATTTTAATATTTATAAATAAAATGCAAAGACTGTTTTGTGTAGAGTGCATGCAACAAGGCTGAAACTTTTCAGTCAGCTGGTGCCACACAAAGGTCTACAAAGGTCTCATACTTTCTCTGTGCATTTCCATTTCAGTGCCAACTTCCTTATGTAGAGCCTGAAAGAGGAGGTACGTGGGACCTTGTTGAATGTGGGGCAAATCAGTAAAGCCTTCTTGTTTTCTTTCTCCCCCTGGGAACAATGTGGTGGATTCTGTACTCTGTGTTAATTAATATTATTCTACTGACAGTGAGGGGGTTTCCTCCACTTCTCAATGATGAGAAGTTTTTTTAAAAAAAATATTGGAATAACAGAAGGAGAGAAGTCATGAAGGGAAAAAAATGATTTAAAAGATTGTGCCCACTCAGTTCAGAAAGGCTATAGAGAGTAAAGAATGCAAAGGGCTGAAAAAGGTAAATTGAAATTTCTGATTACTCAGAGATGCAGGAGCAAGAAAACTACTGGACAACTAAAAGAAAAGCAAATTAAATATTTGTACTGAAGAAACTCAGGTAGATCAACAATTCAAATGGGTATTAGTAATGAAATGAATTAGGGTTAAAAGGTTTATACAAAGTATAAAGCAAACAGACACAGCAGAGATTAGAAAGTAACACCAGTAACTGGGCTGGTCCCTCAGCCATGGCCTTCAGGGCTGTGACAGTAGCCTACATGCTGGGGATCCGCCTCTGTGACTGGAAAATTCCACATCAACGCTTTGAGGCATAACCCAAACTTTAATTATTACTGAGGGATTAGAAAGATTTTATTTTTCCACCAAAAGAGTAATTTAGCGATTGCCTGTTCCATGATTTCTTTTGTTGTTAACTGAAGAGCTCTGAGGGTGCTGCTGTAGGAGACGTTCCTGGAATAGGCACACCACCAGACAGAATCTTACTGTTTCTGGGCTGTGCTGGAGCACAAGCTCTGTGTGTTTAAAATGGAGCTCAAGCCTATTTAGTAGTGCAGTGTGATAATTACAGTGTCACCACGACGCTCCTGAAATAGGATTTAAAATTCTGCAAACTCTCACAGCAGCTTTCATAGGACCAGATGCTTCAGCTCAATCTGTGTTGACTCAGCTCTAGTGAAAACTGCTTGAAGTTTTTGCAGTTGACAAGGAAGAAGTTGCTGTCTCCAGAAAAGAAAAAATATATATTTTTAGCCTTCTCTTACAGATTTAAGAAACTGCAATTTTATTTTATGAAAAATCTCTTTGAAAAGACTTCAGCTATTCTGTGTGAACATAAACCTTGAACTGGCTTTATAATCATTAAAATGAACAAAAAATAGTGTTGTTTTTCTTTCATAGATTGACATTCTTTTCAGTTATGTTAATATTTATCAAACACACGTGACCAGATTTGAGTTGCAGAATCATAAAAAACAGGTTAAAGACCTCTTCTAGGTTCCAAACTCATTGGTATGCTCAGTATGCCTCTCCCTCATCCATGTAGCTCCTTTCAGCTGGAGTGTACATTGTCAGAGACAAGCAAAAATGACAAGCAAAAATAATCACACGTGACTTTAATCACTCAGGGTTTCCATCATTTCATGACATTATCTGAGTGCAAAATGTAAGAAGATATTTGTTACTGTGAATTAATTTGTTAAAATTATTGATAGTTTCAAAATTTCATGCAATGCTTTTTGGGGGGAGATTTGTTTGAAGGAAAGGATCATGACTTCCCTGTCAAGTGTCAGTAAGATGTAAATCATTGATTCCTTAGAAAGAACAAACATGATTTAGTCAGTGATGATTCACTCTGAACTATATATGACCAATATTCTTGAAAGGCTTCTCTTTTTTTCCCTTTTTACTTCTGTTTTGAGTTGGTAAAAATTGGAATAATTTTTCTACAATACGTCATCTCAGCTTCCTGACAGTTCAGATAGTTTTTGTAGCGTTCTGTCATCGGGATGATTTGATGCATTTGGTATGAATAGAGATGGGAACATTTTGTAAGTTATAACCTCAAGATAATTTATTCATATGGAGAAGGCATTGTTTGATAACTGATGAATTTCATTCTGTTTTCATGATAAAAGCAAAAATGGTGTGTGAATTGCAGCTGCTCACTTAATTGTGTTAGTGATGACTAAGGAGTGAATGGATCTTTCTGTGGGTTATATAACCAGTTTTAAAGCTCTCCACACTCTGCCCATAACACTTTATTAAAAAAAAAAAAATTAAACAGGAACCCATGAAAGAGATTCCTTTTTCTTTTTAAAACACTTAACTTTTTTAGATGGATGTAATAGCCAGATAAAGATCTGACATGAAGTATTTGAACAGTATCTCTAGGAATAATTTTAAAAGTAAGCTCTGAATCATGTCTGTATTTAAATGAAACTAAATATTATGTTTATTTAGACTAAGAGATTCTCATTTAGGAAACCATGAAGGGAAGGGTTGAATATTTAGCTCACACTAATTGGGAGCTTGCTTGGAATTATGGTAATTATTAACAACTGAAGAAAGTAGCAAGACAGATCTTTTTTCTCCATACACTAGGGGTTAGTGCTTCCTAAAATTGAGCTTTGACTGAAATAGTGATAGCCTACACAAACACACAGTCCACAGGGCATTTGAGTTGTTTCTTTGCCTGGGACTGACTATTGGTTCAGCAAAATTCTGTGTGTGCTTATCCTCTGTCTCACTAGCAGTGTCTTGTACATATCACATTTACACCTACTTAGATTCTCTTTATGTGGAGCAGCAGAAAAAACCCAGAAAGAGTAAGAAGACTTCCATAAAGATAATCTCCACCAACTGCCCTAAAACCCAAACAAAAAAGGAGATATTTCAAAAGATGTAGCCTTGGGTGTTTTGGGGTTGGTTGGGTTTTCTTTTTTTTTCCTTTTTTTTCCTTTTTTTTTCTTTTTTTAAAACAAATGCAATCTCAGAGTAGAAGAAAAACCTTTTATCACATAAGCCCAGAGGTTTCTTATTACCTCCAGGGAGGATGAGGTTGTGTTTGCATCAGTGGTTTTCCTCCCTAGACCCAAGAGAAGGTAAATGCAAGGAACAGACATTGGCATTAAGGTGGTAATGGGAGATTTCTACTTTATTCCCCTTGCATGGGAATAGCATCTGTCACAAGTTTACTCAAATCCAGAAAATAAACCAACAAAGAAAACAAAATAACTAGTTGATTATGATGGGGAACAATTTTAAAGGAGGTAGATGGAAGAATCCCACCACAACAAAAATACTCCCTGGCGTTCCTCAGACCCTCAGCTTCATCCTGTGACCTGGCAAATAACACCACAGACAGCCTGTATGTCTCCTACTACCCACATTTTTCTTCGCTCTTTGTTTTATCATCATAATAATGATACAACATACAATAATCATAATAATTTAATACCTTGGCTACCTCAGGTGTAGGGTGGAAGAATTACTCCCATCATCTGGTAAAGCACATTATCTGGTTAAGTAGAAAGCGTCAAAAGTGTATTGTTGAACACTTCTGTTGGGTTATTTTCTACAAGGCATTCTATTTTTCTTTGTTTTGTTAACATTTTACCTTTCTTTCTTCACAGGGTGTTCTAGCTTCTTGAGGTCCTTTGGTATTTTCCATAATACCTGAATGGCTTCAGAGTTTTACAAAAAACAATACTTCTTTGGTGTTAAAAATGTTCGTTGAAGAAACCAAATGTCAAATAAAATGGGGTCTACTAGAGAAAGGCAAAAAGATCAGGCCTAGACAATAATTAGTGCAGACTGGCCAAGCTGTACAGGTTTATGTTTGTGAGATGGTGATATGTAAATGACAGGGAGAAAGGAGACAAGGGATTTTTAATAATAATTTTGTGACACTTTGACAGAAGGCATTTAAAAGAGTAGAAAAACCCATTGGTAATGTGAAAGTGGTTCTGTCCATTTCCAAATCCTTTTATGCCCATTTGTTTTCCTCATATGTGATACTGGAAGCATCCACTTACCTCTGGAAAAAATGGACATGTATGTGCTTCCAGGTTTGGAAGCAGTTCCAGGAAGTTTGGAAATAGATTGATTCTGGAAAAACACCTACCTGTACATTCAGGTAATGTTTCTCATCATGTTCTTCCACATGATCTTCATCATCTCAGAAGATATTTTGAAGGATTCAAAATCTGGCAATCCAACAAGGCTGGTAGCAGTGCTGACAGCCATCAACACAGTCATTCTGTGACAGGACAGTGGAAGGTTTCAAATACTCCTGGAGAGATAACGTAAGAAAATGTTACTAGAAACCACAGTACAACCTGAAAGTTTAGCACAGTTTAGTAAGCAAACTGTTGAAGCAAAAGCTTCCAGCAGTCCTATTTCAATGCACTTGCAAGCTTAGTTTCTTCTTGATTCTGCCTCCCTAGCACAGGGAAAGTCCTGCTGAGTTGGTGACTTCTGTGCTTGGCACATCTGCTCCACCTGACCATGAGCAATGAGTCCACCAGCAGCGTTCTCACCTCTGATTTGTAAGGGAGCAGCTCAGATATTTGTTCATGCATTCCAAAGCCCCATGAGAGAACCAGAGCAATCCTTTTCAGCTGTTGACCTCTATATAAATAAACAAGTATAGGGGTTTAAAATGTTTGCTGCGTTTGCCTAACACAAAGTCATTCTGTAATTATGGAAAAGGTACACAGAACTGCATGATCTTTATACCAAAACACTTTGGACTTACAGGAAAAGAAGAAACAGATAACATTTTACTGGTCTTTACTGCTTCTGTGGTCTGCAGATAACACTAAGATTACAGTTGTGAACAGAGCAGCTTTTCAGAAATACTAAATTTTTTCAGATTAATCTCTATTGAAACTCTTAAAAGGTTAGTCATTTTTTTAAGTAAATAATTGAATGGATACCATATCAATTACCATCTTCTGGGATAGCTGAGGCATATATATGAAGTTTGAAGGATCTGTTAGCTCATATATTGCAATGCTGCGTTGACTGACAGGAGATTAAAAGACAAATAACAGTCCTGATCACTCAGCTGATCTCATTCCATGTCATACAGTTATGGGAGACTGTATCTAGGCAGCCTGTGCAATGATAATTGCATTGTTCAATAAAAAGATTGCAAAGAGGTGTGTTTAGCTCCTGATCCGAGTGTTAAGGTAGGGCATTGCCTACCACGGTCAGAGTTTGCTGTGCTTCCTTGTGCTTTGTGGACGTGAAGCCACAGCAAAAGCCATTCCTTACGAAGGCCGTGTCTGTAGGTATGTCCAAGTGGGTCTGGTATAGAAGGAACCAGTAAACACTGTCATTTCGGGCACCAGAATTGCTGGAAGAAGTGTAAAGGTGAGAACAGTGTGACTTGCAGCGATCTCTGGTATTTCTGCCTTTGTCAAACAGTGTTGGTAAGAGAGGATGGTCCCATCACACAGAATAGCATTCTGCTGTGACTGCAAGGATGGGAGGCTCTATCACCCTTGTCTCCTGGAAACACAAGATCATTCCTGTATTTCCATAATGAGTTACTTTATTATGACTTTAGTAATGAAATAATACTGACTTTTGTTTTCAAACCCCTAGAAAAAGCGAGTTTTACCTTTTCTCTTGCCAGACTACTTTATGACACAAGGTGTTTTGATGCAAGGTGTCTTTTCCTGGAAAGATACACACATGTGCTTCTTCCTGATTTAATCCTAACATTTAATTTAAATTATTTTCATTGTATCTTAAATCTACTCTTTTCACAAATTAGCTTTAGTAATCTTCAAACACTCGTAGGACACTGACTTGGTCCCCAAGAGGAGCAGCTATTTTGTAGTGACTGCATGTGCTTCTTTTTCACTCTAAACCACTTTGTACTCCCTCTTCTCCTCTTTATCTGATTAGTTTTGCTCTTTAGGTAGTGTTGCCACTAATTGAATCTGATGATTCAAAGGTAGTTACACTCAAGTGCTAAAGAAAGACAATCATCAATTGCTAAAGAAGGTGTTAAAAGGAAAGGAAGTGATTCAGTTATCAAGAAAATCCTGAAAGAAGTAATCTTTTATTTTACTAACTTTAAGTTCAGTATCAGTAAAGACATTTATTTTTTTATATCCTGCAAAATTTAGGAGTGGCTGGGTTCATATGCCTTCTGTTTCTTCATATACCTTCTTTCCCTGGTACATATGCCTTCCATTTCTTAAGTAAGCTTGCAAGATTGATTACATCTCCTTTCTTTTAATATCCTTACTAAAAATTCAAATATTATGGATTTTTTTTGTACATTTTCCTATTTCCAAAGTAATTTGTAAATTTATTTTTATGGAGTGTCACTCTCTGATGAGGTGTAAGAAGACCAAAGATATGGCAAATTCCAAATTTTTTTATTTTCTAAGTAAACTTTCTGTTTTGGAATAGTTTCTTGCTGTTTTCTATTTGCATGCTTCTTATGTGCTGCATGTGTCTTATGTAAATCCACAATATTTCAATTTTTTTCTCTCTATGTGATACTTAGTTTGGAAGAATGTAGTTAAAATTACAAAGTATGTATTTTGGAGCTAAATCTTTCAGGAGAGATTTTTGCCTAGTACCTTCACAAGCTCCACAGCAGGTTTTATCACCAGAACAAGATAGGAAACTTGCAAAGGGAACTGTTACGGAGTCCTAGAGAAAAAAACTCCATGACGCTTTCTTCCCCTTCCTGGGTGGAAAGGATGAGATTCTCAGCAGATATAACAGCCGAAGTTATGTTGTAGCTTTAAACAGTATAAAATTATGTCAAGGTCCATTTTAGCACTGCAGAGAACTGAAAATATGGAGGTGTCATAAATTTAAGAGCATATGCTAGTCCTTTGCAGAATGAGCCTGTTTAATCTGGGATATGCCAATCTATGTACGTGCTATTTAGTTGATCTGGGCATGAGTAGAATGTCTGATACTCAAAAAAACTCATCAATTTTACCACATCCCAAAGCAAACAGCCTGTTCAGTGCATAGGCAGGCATCCCAGGAAGGGAAGACTATGCTTGTACACTGTGGGTGTGATCTATATTTAGGTAATGGACACGTGCCTGTGGTTTTCTGAACATGTGGCCATGTGGAAAGGGCTCCTGCTCCTCTGCTGACCAGCCTGGGAACACTCAGGCTGCTCTCATGAGCTCCTTTGGCTGATGTGTCACTATATTGTCTGGGTGCAAAGAGACGTGTGTGCAGAGCAGATGTACTCTGTGGTCTTTGTCTTGTGTCTTGCAGGATAGTGCTTGACAAGGTGAGACAGACAGAAAACTGCCAGTTTTGCTTAGCATCTGGACAGGGAGCAAGAGCACTGAAGGTGTCATTCATATGGCAGGTCAGAAAGTGAACAAGTGAACAGCTTCCTGCAAATAAATAGGAGATTTTTAGACTTGGCTACAACACTGTTTTGATGATATCACAGCTTTAGAGTTAAGTAAGTCACACTGAAAATCTGATGTTTTCAAGAACTCGGCTGCAGCAGAGTTGTTTTATTTTATTTCCCTTAGTTAGTCATTCCTGATTTTTTAAACTTGGATCTTAATTGATACACTTTGGTTATAGATGTATAAAACTCTGCTTTTGCTCTCAAATGCTGAGGCCAAGTATAACACTCATGTGGTGAGTGAGTGAATCTCTGTTCTCAGAAATATTTTATCTGAGGTATTGCTGAGATAAATTATCAGTGCTTCTGGGAAGGTTTTTTCATTTCTGCCCATAATGTATCACCTGTACTGATGTATCTGTTCTTGCTGTAGTTGACAGTATCACTTTTTCAGACAAGAACATGTTTTCTAAGACTTGTTTTTTTTCTAAAATAAAGAATAATCATTATTCTGGTCTAGCTCTAAGAAAGAAGAGTCTCAGCTCTGATTAGTTATTCAAAGCCTGTTAATGTCCCTGTTCAATAGCAAATAGTTATTATGGGACCCGTTCCTAAATTTTTTATGCCTTTGGTTCCCAGATGAGCTGATGCTTGAGATTCACATGTACAAGAGAACACTAAATAAGTACATTTAAATAAATATACATATCACTTTTTTGTTCTTGTGGGGTGTATAAAATATTTCATGATTTGCTTTGTGTAAACTGAAAACTTAGTAAGAATATCAAAATGTTTTCAAGAAATTACTTCAAACACACCTATGTGGGTTGTAAAAATGAAACATATCAGGCGTTGCATAAAAACTGAACTCCATGGGACTTGTGCTTTTCCTCTTACTTTACCAAAAATGCTGAGAAAATTTGGTGTTTATTGGTTTTCTGAAGAAGCCTATCCATAGAAGGACATAATTCAAAATAAAAATTCCAGTAAATATTTTTTTCCGTTGGTATAACAATAGTGAGGGAGACACTTGAGACATCTATTTCGCTCTTGTGCATTTTAATACCCTAAACACTAATGTAGATAAGCTAAAATCTTGGTGAAGCAAAGAGGAAATGTTTTGCTACCTGGGTTTGTTCTACAGCTTCAAGAAAACATAAGGGCTATGAGTGAAATCCATTTTGCTTGATTTTTGAAATCTGTAAGGCTGAATGTGAGCTATTTCTCCTAAGCCATTTTTATAATCACTAAAGAGGAAAAGACAACTGTAGAAGGTGGTATTTGCCATACCAAAATAGACAGCTGTGTTTTACCAAATGAATAATTAATATCTGATGCAAAAATATGAATGCCTAATTTTAAACACCTAAACTAAGTTAGATGTAGTCCAACCTAAGTCAGGAAACTATTCTTCTAGTTCACTAGCACTTATGTGAGGAGTTCAAGTACTATTTTACCTTGAGTGGGTAAAGTTCAAAACCGACCCTTTAAGTGGTAAAGTTTATTTACCTCTGTGCAGTTTGTTGCTGAGGCAGTGGGCCAGGCAGGTATTTACAAGGTGAGGATGCTCTAAGCCTTTTTAAAGAGTGTCATTTTACTGTGGAAAGTTGTATTTGGTACTTCTTACCTAAAAATCAAAAAATAGTTTTAAGAAAATATAAATCGAAATTAAGAATATTTTTAAAAACACATAATTGCTAGGAAATGTTCCTTATGAAATCCCTGCCTGCCAAAGTTTAACCTAATTCAAAGTTAGTGTTTGACAAAGGCAGATCTTTACTTAGTGTGATACACAATTTGATTTTCATAAGGTAGTAGTGCCTGGCATGTGGATAAAGGGAATTCTTTTGTAGAATCCTTTTGAAATTACTTCCCTAAGAGTGCATGTGATTATCTCCTATTTTCTTATAAAAGTGATATTTAGAAAATATTAAAAACTCACGCCACAGAGTCATTAAAATCTCATTAATAAGAGAGAAAAAGCAGAGCTTATAAATAGCTTTAGGTGCAGATAGAGAAAAATCTGACTTTCCAGATTGCATCGTCCTTCAAAAGCTCAGGTGCATGCAGTGGGTCTTTGCTGTGCAGGTCTGATTTGCTTTGCAGAGCCAGAGAGAAAGAAATGTATGCCTACAAGGAAACTGTGACATAATAAAGAGAAATGAGAGTTTGTCTAAACTATCCATCTATTACTACTGGAATATAAATCAGCATTTAATCTGAGGGTCTTTTTTCACCACCAGTGTATCTGTGTTCCCAGAGCTCCTGTACTGCCACTGGCTCTTCCGTGTCTGTTTTGGGCAGGAGAGCTGGGGAGGACAGTGCAAAGGACTGTGATGGCTTGGATTGACCTGAGCTTGGATCAAACTATTCAGAATTTAAAACAGTGCCAAAACAGGAGTGGGGAGACGAAAAGGAAACACGTGTGCACGCTCCATACAGCAAGAGGAGGAGAGGGCAGCAGCCGTACCTTCCCCATACAGCCCTGAAGGGAAGACTGTGTTTGGTTGCACATCCAACAGTGTTGCTGCCCATTCTCTGCCCCTCTGGGCCAGCACAGAATCGAGTCTAGTGCAGTGGTCTGCCTGCCAGAGCCCAGGGAAGTGGCTTGGGGCATCTTCTGAATCAGATGAGACAGCAAACAGAAGCAACTGAGAAGTGTCTCTGTAGCTTAAAAGCTTCGATATGTAATCATAGTACAAATAAATGATCTGGCTAAATCACGGTACAAATGAGATTACTGGACTGTTACATTGTGCTTCTTGATTTTTCTTTACTAATATATTTACCTACTTGGCGGTTGCAATAGAACACTGCTTTTAAGGGATTTCCTTACCAGAGATTTTGCAGGACAGTGTGCCTTGTCTTGTTGCTTTTAAGACATATTTTATTAAAAAAACTTTACTAAAAAGTAAGTAATACAGTGAGAAATTTTCTAGTCCTTCCGAAGAGAGTGATTTTTTTTTATCCTGATAGAGGTGATCATGGTTGGCATCTAATCATCAAATGAAAGAAGGTGATCCAAAGGTAACCAGGAGGGATCAGTCACTCTATGATAGGTCAACTTACTTTTGCCTTACAGTCAGAGTAAATCAGCTTTCTTCTCGTTGGTTCTGCTGCTCTGTAGTTTTAAGTTGTTCCAAGGCTTAGTTTATTTAAACATACATTGTGTGACACTGGACATCTGATGTGACTCCTTAGCACCGTGGGCTTCCACCCTGCAGGCAGGATTCAGAGAGGATTGCAAATAGAGTCTTATGCAATGTTATCTTCAAGGGAGAAATACTTCAGATTTTCTGCTTTCTAATGAAAAAAAATGTTTTGAGGAACATGTAGAAATTTGTTGCAAATGTTTTTGCGCCAGTGAAAATGTTTATCTAAGTTGCCTGCCAGGTTTGTCTCAGAAATGCTAATGCTATTTTATGAGATGATTTTGAGCTTCGATGTGGGTTGGAATGGACTGCTATCATGTATTGCATTTCTTCATCCTTCACAGGAGCCTGATACAATTCCATACCCTTGCAGAGGTTTCTACAAGTTACTGTAATGCCACTTTGTAGTGGTGTGTTGATGAGTTCTTTATATTTTATAAGTTTTTCTAAGTTCTTTGTAAGACGGTTTGTTCCTTGTACCCCCGTTTTCCCTTCCTGATAGCTGTCCCTGGTAATCCCCCAGTAACTGTTGGGTGTCAATCCTTTCCCGCTCCTCCCTGGAGCCTGCCTGTCACCTCAGAGCCCTGCCTCAGAGCTGGAAAGTTCTGTGAGGGGCGTCGAGTGATAGGCTCGGTTCGGGGAAAATTCCCTCCTCTCCCTTGGGTGTGGTCCTCGTTTGTGTCAGTCACCTTCCTGGCCCCTCCTGTATTGAACCCAATTGGTTGTACCCTCCTCACCGCCCTCTGTACCGCCCCCCGATAAAAGCCCCCCCCCCCCCCCCCCCCCAAAAGTAAAAAAGCGGCTCAGTCAGAGCAGTCGTTCGGTGGTGGGGAGGGTCTGCCTGACCCCTCAGATAAGCCCCCTTGGCCTTACTCGGCGGGCTCCTCCCTTCATTCTCCGCCATCGCCTGCCGCTTGCCCCCTGTGCCCTCGGCGTTTCTCGGGCACCGAGCCCCGCTGGACCGGCCCGGCCTGCGCTGCTCGCCGGCCGTGCCTGCTGCTGGCCCCGTGCCTGAGCCGGCCTGGGCAGGGCGGGACCGCCTCCTGAAAGGCACCTGCGACACCACTCCTCAAAAGTTAAGGTTTCCTTTTCTTTTTTTTGGGTTCAGGTTGGTGAATTCTATTAGTTTTCTTAGTATCTCAGATGCTTACTGTTACAACTACATGACTTTGTATGGCTTTCTTTACCTTCTCACATTTTCAGAAATCCAAACAAATTTTCCTCTGGCATTCAAATGAATTTTACTCTAGGAGAGACTAAGAAGAAGTCTCATCACTCTTTATTGTTCTGATATACGTATATAGACTAAATTCAAGGAAATATGGTACTAACTGAGGAAATCAAATTTTTTTTATCCTCACCACTCAAATTTATCTTGCAATTAACTGATTTCACTGTTCTTAAGGCCTGTGCAAGGTGCAAAATATTGCTGACAAAGAAGGTAACCTTGAGGTGGTTGTTTATCTCTGAGCTAGCATCAGATGCTCATGAGTCCTCAGAATACAACGAAAGGGCATTTCTGACATTCATCCCTTTCTTTCATATTTCTGGCTTTCATGCGTTGAGTTTCTTCTCTTTTCCCCCATTTTTGCTGTCCCCACCGTAGAGGGAAAAAGTTCCTATTATTGAAGTTCCTTTTTCCCTATTACAGAGGGGAAAAGTTCCAAAACTTAAACACAAGCAGCCGCCATGAGCACTGTTCACATAGCAGTTAGGTGCATGTTTTGTGAGCACCCAGCGGCTGTGGAGCTGATAAGGCAGGATTCAGGGGAAGCAGATGAATTATACTTAAACTCTGTTGAATGTACACTAATGCGTCCCTGTCAGGGACATCAGTTTTCTCAACCTCCCAGCTGCTTCAGGTGGCTGACCTTGAATAAATATACACTGCTACAAATAATTTGTTTGCTTCTGGCAATTTTTGGTACTCCGTTCTCTTCAGCACAAAATATGCAGCCACCCACTGCATTTTTAAATGATGTGCAAATTTTGTGAGTGAGAGTAAAATGTTTAGTCCCACAGCAGTAAAGGTTTTGTTCATAGTTCTTAAAGGGCTTAGACATATGCATAGCAAATATTACCTAATTAGAAGCCTAATTAGAGAGTACACTTAAAGCTGTGACATTTTTACAAGTGAATTTTTTTCATATATGAATATATAGGGCTACCTTTTAATGTTAAGCATTTGAACTTATTTTGACTGAAAGATCTTTGAAAAAACACGTTCTAAACACAGTTTGTAATTTTAGAAATGCTTACATAAAATATTAAATGCATTTAGTTTTCAGAAATTAATGAAAGAAAGCTCAACAACAATAGCTGTCTCCAAGCAAACATACCCAGTGTAGTAGAATGATAAAAACACATTTCAGAAAGCTAAGGCAAGATAACAATTTCTAAAAGAACTAAAACAATTGAGTTCCTATTGTTTAATATTTATTGTCTCTATTTTATACTCAAATGCCTGTCTAGTTAACCAGAAAATTTAGAAGAACTAAGTGAACCCAGGGCAATGCAGGAACCCCTTGTATGCGTGTGTGAGTATGTATAGAAAGTAAAAAGATAAAAAAGTGGTAAATGGAAAGTGGTAAGTGGCTACATGAAAAAGTGATGCAACTGTGATTTACTTGTAATATTTTCAATTTACAGGCTGCTTGAGATGGCTTGTAAGCTGCCTCTTAAGTAGGAGATAACGCAATAACGCTTGTCTAGATTTTTACTTCTTGAGAAATGTTCCCTATCAAAAGGGCAAGGAGGAACTAATTTTTATTTAATATTCTTGGGTTTGCTCTTTCCAGTGGCACGAGAATGTCTTACTCAGGAGTTTCATAACTTCCTGTGCTTCGTTTCTACCAGATGACAACACATCCTGGAAATGTGTCATGCATGTCATCCTCCCTTTTACTATTCTCTTCTACATACTCCATGTATGTAATAGAATAGTAAAAGAGAGGATGACACGCATAGAGCTGCTGTTGTAATAGCAGTAACTGCTTGGTGATACAAGGGATGCTCAGTTTGCAGAAATGTCAACCCATGTATTCAGAAAAAAGCAGTGAACCCGTGTGCACCCTTCACCCTGATGTGGGAGACTGAAAGCTCGCCTGCTACTGCTGACTCTTCTGACTCTCAGGTGAGAGCCAATGCACTGCCTCTTCCCAGAAAGCCAGTGGTTCTCATGTAATGTGGAAGTGTAGCTGCTCCTGCCTTTGGGCTGGGAACAGAGCTAGGTGCTTTCTCACGTGTCCTTCTGAGGGAGTCCTCAAGCACTGAGCTCCTCTGAACACGAACTTCCATTTCCCTCATGCCCACTAGAACCATGGCAGCTTCTGAACAACTAAGGCAGTTTCGAAAAAGGCTCGGTTCCATGGTGTTATCAGTGAGCCCTGTTTCTGTTCTGCCATGAGGGTGAGCTATGCAGGAAGCACTTTGCATTACCTTGTCTACTTGTGATCCATTATAGCCTGTGTACCTGTAAGAGGATCACTGGGACTTAGCAGGAGCCATTAATGCACTTACACATCCATCCCAGTTTACTTGTGCTTTTTGCTAAAATCCTCTGCTTTGGAGTCAGATGAAGATTATACATATCATTGTTGGGGTGAGTAAAACATTTACAGGATCAGAATTTGATCCCTATGCAAGCAGGAGGCTCAGAGATATAAACAGCATTCAGTAAATCTGCCTGCTTTGACTGAATAGCATGAGAAAAGAACAGATAAGGTACTTTAAGAAACAGATCTTCTCTAATCTAATCTACTCTGTGTATAATTTGATTTTATTCAGACTCAGAGAAAAGGTAATTTTTTGACATCTTTACAGAAGCCAGATCAGCAGCCTTTCCATCCTGAACACTGTGTATTTTAATTAGTTTAATAGCCTAAAGGCTGCAAATTTAAGTCCCTTGATGTGAAGGATGAGGAGTCAGGCAAAGGAGATGTCACAAAGAATGTCCATACATAGCCTTCAGGATAGTAGTCACCAGCTTCTGGGGATCCTGTTGAGAATACTCACCCTTGTGAGGGTTTTACAGACACCCTTAGTCAGGATCATCAAAACTACTGTAGCATATTTAGGTCTCCAAGCAGCTGACTTAGCAAGACCCCTCAACAACTTCTATCCAGCCCTGCCCAGCTTTGTTATAAAGTCCATCAAATAAGAAAATGGGAACTAAGCAAAGAAAACCTTTTCCAGGAAATAACATCTGCTAGCCTGAAGTTTCTCAATTCTCCTACATAATTTGGCAGCAGAATTAAAAGATTTTCAGTTCATTTTTGGAGATCCAGAGTTTAAACTTTGATTAAAAAGTGGCCGCTTTGTTATAGGGTGAAACCTCTTGTTTTCTGTAACTCCTTCTGCAGCAAGGGTCTACATCCTTTAAGTGCTGGCTCCAAGACTTTTCATGTTTTTTAGACACTAAGGCTACATCTACTGCTAAATAAAAGAACACCAAGGATCTTGAGAACCACTTTTTTTTTTTAGGATTAGCTTCTCCAGAGCTGGCTGGCTGGCAACAGCATGGTACCTGTTATTGGTTCTTGTCTGGGCCCTGCGTGGGGAATGTGTGGCTGCCTTTCAGAGCAGCATTCTGATGTGTGATACTCAGACTGCTGCAGTCCCTGGCTAAGCAGCGTGTGCTTAGCCCTGCAGAACTTGGGACATGATTCGAGCACATCACATGGTCTTTGCTGCTACTGCTGTTTGGCACAGTTTGCACTTTATAAAGTGTCCATAGAAGAGTAACTAGAAGTTTTTTAGAGAGGATAGTAAATCCAGGATTCAGTTGTGTGATGAAATATCAAATAAATGATGGGAAGACTTCTGTGATTTAGCTGTGTAGGTGTACCATAAGAATCTGGCAAGTTGCAATACAATGTTCAAAGGCTCCCTTTAGTTGTGTGGTTGAGGTGCAGTGTGGGCTCTTGAGATTTTTTAATTCTGTTGCAAGAAAAGTATCTGGGAGAAGTTCACATTTAAGTGACTGCGCTGCTTCTTTAATCTGGAATGGTGCCACACAGACATGCCTGTTTGCCTACTGCTGCTGGGGTAGTCTTGGCCAGGGCCCCATCTTGCTGTCCTGAGCACCAGCACATCTTCCTACAGGTCATATGACCTGTAGCACTCATGGCTGCATCTTCTCTTGACTGTTTTCCCACTCTGGGGCTTTCATTTTTTAATGTTTTGAACGGCCTGTCTCTTTGTCTCCTGTATTTGTTGCATCTCCCCTTGGGATGTGTAATCTATGCTCTCTACTGTTTACCCTCAGTCCCAGGCTTTTCTCATTACTACAGCCTTTCAGATTTTGTTATGATGATCAAATAGGGAAGTCCAAGCAGCTTAAAAAAGTTTAATTTTGTCTTTCACTTATCTCTCTGGATTTTGAGTCCTTTGCAAACTTCACCTTGGTAAGAATAAGTAGATGATGTGTAGCTGTTACAGCCAAGGGCTTTCCAGCCATAGTGATTTCTGATGTCTAAAATTCTTACAGTGAGCTTTGAGCCTTGTTACACTACAGTCTCTGACTCCCACTGACCTTTAAGAGAGACTTGTAAAACTGCCATTACAATTTTTTTGCTGGGACAGATTTTTTTTTCCTTTCTGCCATAATATATTGAAGGTAAAATGGAAAAAGAAAGTTGTTTTTTTTGCTGTCCCTCAGCAAGTATTTGGCATTTTATCTTATGACTGAGAAAAAAGTCAAGGTTGTGTCATTCAGTTCCTATTACCTCATTTTTCTGCTGGGGTTTTAGTGTGGGCTTTGACTGGGAACTTCGTGTGGCAAAATCTGCAAGCAGATCTCTTTTCTTTTACAGTGTCTGGAGGGAATACAGAAGGCAGTGTCTTCATGTATATATTATTTAACACTGTTGATAACAGTTACAGTCCTGTTCAGAAATGGTCAGTATGGATCTCTGATTTAAGTACTTGTGGCAATCAGCTCAGCTGATTCACGTGTGGAAAATTCTGAGTTTATATGTTAACAGTTATCCTGCTCTAACATACATCCCTTTTCTTTTGCTCCAAGGCTAGAAGGTGATTTCTCTCAAGATACTCGATGTCTTTTTCTAACTTCCCATTCACGGCTACTAGAATTGATAATGGGTGAAATGTAGACCTTCATTTTGGATGTAGATTAAAATACACTAAAGCTGTAACCCTTTCAAAGGAATCAGAGTACACAATCAACACTGAAAAGAGGTTATCTTGGTCCCTGTCATCAAGACATCTGAAAGGCATCTTAAAGAAGAGATTTCAGCTGGCTTATGACCACTCTGCCCAGTATTTCTTTGCTTCTTAAGATGAGTCAAACTGTAGTATGAGCAATAGTTTTGACTATTACAGTTTAGTAACTTACTTTGTCTGAAAGAAATGGTTCAGTAGAGGAATAAAGATTAATTATTTGATGGACAAACTTTGTAGTATGAAATATAAAGCTTCAAGAAATTTTAGTTTTCCTGCTCATTTGTCATCATAAGATGAACAAAACAAGAACTATTGCAGCCAGATCAGTGTAAGGAGTCTCTACTAATTGCTCTCATCCTGAACTGTAGGTCATTCTTCTGTACACTTAATCAGGATTTTGCAGTCTTCATCTTTAGACAAACTGTGGAGCAATAATAAAGCTTGAAGATGCTTGTCCAGCTTAATTAAGAATGGGAATATGGAGAATATTTTCAAATTAATGTAATAATAGATCATTCTCCAGTATGACAGGAGCTTCATAATCAGTCTGGAACTAGTGGGGAATGAGGGAGTTTGTGTGTGTTTGCTTGTTGGTTTGCTTTTAACTTGTAAGCCCACAAACCACCCTTTCCCCGCCCCCCCCCCAAGAATTCCTTACCTCTTATAACCTCAAATCTGCCAGACAGTTAGCAGCTGAACAGCCTTTCACAAAAGTCTGATCTGGGGAGACAGGATTTTCCAAGTCCCTTACTCTCCAAAGGCAGTTTTTCTCATGCAGTTCTGCCAGTCTCTGTCTTTCTTTCTTGATCTTCTATAAAGTAGCAAGAGGATCTCACTAGCTAGCTTGATGTCTCCATCTGGACCTTGAGAAGTGGGCCCAAGGGAATCTCAAGAGGTTTAACAAAACCAAGTACAAGGTTCTGCACGCTGGGCTGGGGCAGACCCCAATATCAACACAAGCTGGGGGATGGACAGACCAAGAGCAGCTCTGCGAGGGCTGGGGGGTGTGGGTGGATGAGAGCCTGGCCATGACCTGGCCATGTGCATTTGCAGCCCAGAAAGTAAATCATATCCTGGATGTCACCAAAAGCAGTGAGACCAGCAGGTCAAGGCAGGTGATTTTGCCCCTCTTCTCCGCCTGTATGGCTGCATCCAGCTCTGAGGTCCCAGTAAAGGAAGGATATTGTTGGAGCAAATCCAGAGGAGGATGTGGTGGAGGACACCAAGATGAATAGAGGCATGAAGCAACTCACCTATCAGGAAAGGCAGAGAGAAGTGGGATTATTCAGCCTGGAGAAAAGAATTTGGAACAGCCTAATGGCTGCCTTCCAGTACCTGAAGGGAGCCTACAAGAAAGATGGAGAGGAGCTTTTCACAAGGGCATGTAGTGACAGGAGAAAGGGAATATGGCTTCAAAGGGAAAGACAGTAGGTTTAGATTTGATACTAGGAAGAAGTTTTTTACTGTGAGGGGGGGAGGCACTGAAAGAGGTTGCCCAGAGCAGTTCTGAATGCCCCATCCCTGGAAATGTTTAAAGTCAGGTTGGATGGGACTTTGAGCAGCCTGGTCCAGTGCCTTATATTCTGTAATTCTAAGAAATCTCTTCAGACAGTCCTGCTGCAGTTAAATCGCTCTCCCCATCCCCACTTCTTCCAAAAGCTCAGTAGTCACCACTGAGTCCTTACAGATACCTTTCCTCCCTACCATGACTCTGTCACCTTTTCCAGGTTGCATATATGACCCAGATAGTTTTGGTCAGAAGTTTGGATTTCAGGGGTCAAGTATTTTCCAGGATTGCTTTTTCAAAGTGAGTGGTCCAGCTGGTACCAAAGGGTGTCCCTCATGGTCTCCTGCGAAGTATCTCTGCAATCACTGAGTTAAACCACCACTTCAAATACACACTTCAATTCTTCAGCCAGATCCTGTTAGACAATGAGGAAACTATGGTTCCTAGCAGTGAATTCACTTGATAGCATATCCAGGGGTTTTTGTGCTCCTAATGGAAGTTACAGAACAGGCACTAAATAGCTGTTAGATTATCTAATATGGCTTTTTTACTTTGATGTGAATTATTCCATCCACATTCCATACACTTGATATCCTGGGCAGGGTCAGGCAGTGGAGAAGTCCAGAGTATAGATGTCAATTCTCAATTTATGTAGACTTAGTATTTCATTTACCAGACATCATGAGTAGCACTGTCCTTGCCAGCTGCTTGCCCAAATGAGAACTGTGCGTTCAATCAACAACAGGACTAGGGTGCGTCTTTACAAACAGCAGAACAGGACAAAAAGATAAATAGATGAGATACTGGAGCTGGCTAATTTGAGATCTCTACATTTGTGTGTTTTCTCTCAATATTATGCTGACACTGTATCAAATGTCTGCCCTAAATGCATAGGAGAACTGGGAGAAAAAATTATGTAAGTGAAATATTAGAATTTACTATTGCCTTCGAGGAAATAGTGAGTTTGACTTGTTCCTTACAGACATAATTTATTGAGATGAAATTATTCCTTGCTTAGTCTATGCTTTTTGCTGGAGTTTTTTTCGTCCCTTTGACAGTGAATCTCCATTTCTTTCTTTTTCTTTAAGGGATTGATTCAGTGAAAAGATGAATTGGTTCTCTCCTGCATGTTTCAAACCTCAAATGATGCAGGATGCCCTGAGACATATGAAAGATACATACTTTGATAAGCTGGGAATATCAGAGTTTATACACATGATTTACAATACAGCTGGAATTGCTAGAGCTAAGAGAGGAGATGAGGATGACAGATATGCTGAATAATAAAATGTATTTCATGTCAAAAGAATACAGAAGTGACAATTGCTCGTGCATCTTATTTCCTTTTGTGTGGTTTGCTGCAATCTCTCAATGAAGATAAAAAGATAGTAAATTAACAGGACACGTTCTGTGGCTGATTGTATCCCAAACCAAAAGCCCTCAGTAACAAAAGAGGGTAAATATCAAATTACACTTCTTCACAATGCATCCCTAGTTAATTTAGTGATCATAAATGGTCTCACAGAGGGACGTTTTCCTGCCATATAGTGCTCTGCAAACAAAACCGCACTTTCCTTAAACTTCCTTTAGTTTGGGAACACTCCAGTTCTGGCCTTCTTGTTTTTTCTTTGACCAAAAATAGGTTTGTGGTCTTTTAATGACTTCAGCATGACCCTGTGGTTTTGGCTCCATAATGAACAGGGTGAGCTGGGGTCCTGTGAGTGCACTGTTGGCCCAAAGCGGTACCATCCGAGGGCTTGGGTTTTCCTGTGGCTTCCTGAGATGCTGCAGACACCCAGCACACTCTTTTCAGGAAGTCCAAACTTCATTTAGTACAAGAAGCTATGGATCCACGATCTGGTTTACTTCTGTGTATGCTGAAATCCCCTCCTTCCTCTCACCTAGAGCTGGAGGAGAGCCTATCTTTAAAAAAATTCAACTTTCTTTTCTAGTTCAGCTCAGTAGGAGATCTTGATAGCTGGAATGATATTCCTTGTCTCATAATGATTTACTTTTTATTTTTGAACTCCCTAGCTTCACTTTCTTGAGCTTATCATCTTCTTGGATGGTATTCTTATGAAACAGAAGATTTTTAAGTATTCAAGAATATCCATTACTTAGTGATGCCAGCACAGCCTTAGATTTCATATATAAATGGAAGTAAAAATAATAATAGATATGTCAAGTTATTATAAAAATTAAGATATAAGCTGTTGTCTAACAAAGGTATACCCACGGAGTTTGTAAAATCAGACTTGTTTCCACACCTTCATAATACAGTGTTCAGATGACCCCACAGTAATTACATTTTACAAGCTCCACCACATCAAACTGTGAACTTGTCTTAAATTTCTGGATATTCTATTGCCACCTGCAGCTTTTCAAACAGAGAAACGTAATAAATTATCAGCAGAGGGATTCAGGCAGTTACAGAAAGAGAGCAACTGTGGGATTCGTAAAGTCTAGTAAAAATGATTTTACCAATAACTGTGGTAAAGCAGGGGATTTCCTGGGGTTCAGCCATTGTACAGCAGTTGTTTACTGCAGAGGATGACCAGTCCATTGACAGGTCTGAACAAGCTGAAATTAATACGATTTCAGTCCCTGGATGCAGCTGAAATTCATATACAGGCTCCCTGTGCCTCAGGCACTTTTGTGCAGTCTGGCCTTGTCTTTTTAAAAGCTGTATGAGGATGATGTGTAGGCTCCAAAACTACCTACTGTCATTGAAAGTATTGCCCTTTACTTCCAGTGACCTTTTTCAGCTGCAAGAATCCATGGATTTTGGACTTCGATTTTTTTATTTTTGTTTGCCAGTCTGAGCCCTCATGTTGCCGGCACCAGAGCAACCATTTGGATGGACAGGCAAAACAACTACATGCTTTGACTGGACTGATTTTGGTTCCAGTTTAAATCAACTCCAATAGTTTGAAGAATGCCTTTTCTTGTTGACACTGGAAGATATCTTGTTGAAGCCAAATAAACCCAGCATATTATATTTACCTGTACTGAAAAATCCAGGAAGAGTGGCAGAGTGATGCCTGAATCACTTGTCTCAAGCCTCTTGTGAGAGAATCAATGCAAATAGATTCTGGTGTATTATGAAATATACACTAGCAAAACCAAGGAAATTTAGACAATATGTTAATTATTTCACCATTTGCCCTCAAAGAAAAAGATGAAAAAAAAAGAACATTGAGAAATATGAAAGAAATTATGAATGTGTTTTGTCTGCTGCAGGATTCTTCTTGTCTTTCCTGTAAATGCTTTAAACATAATTTAAACTGTTTTTTTTCCTTTAAGTCACAAATCATTTTATAGACTTCTGAAAAGAAGTCCCAGACAGGGCAGGGATGCTATGCAGTTATCAGTGTACAGGAATAAATATTTTTCCTCACCCTTGCACTCTGAGCATCTGATTCAGGATCACAGGATGTTGATGTTATGGAGGTCGTTCAAGTAGTCACAAATAACGTGGAAGAAGAATGAAACTTTGTGCCTATGTGTTGTTAATTATAAATAATTTGATTTTAATTTATATTTGCATTGTATTTTATTTGTTTGCCAAACAACATTTGAAAAGCAAGTTTAGAAGGCAGTATTTGGCCATGAGAAGGTATTTGATTTGCCCATGTAATAAGGGGTAAACCTGACGAACCTCTCTTGGGGATTTTTAAAGGCACTTACTCCATTGATTGTATCAGCCCCTTTGACACTTCAGTTGTGAAACTTTAGCAGTGCTTTAAAACGTACCTGCAAGTTAGAGAGGCCAGTTTCTGCCTCCTGCTTGCTTCTCATAACATGCATGCAGCTTTGGTTACTTTTCTGTTGAAGGAGAAAGATACAATCAGAGCAGGTTGAGATATTCCTAAACTAGTGTTCACCTAAATCTGACAAGGAGATGCAGAAGCACAGATACCCAGCTACAACCTTGTTACCAAGAGCAATCTTATTATTTCTGTACTTGAGCGTTATCAGTACCCGAGCCCCGCTTCTGCCTGCCTTGTACAGATTTGGCCAGGGAAGGTTCAGTATACAAATACTTAAACTGTCCCTGGAAACAGCCATTATTGGCTGACCAGATGACCACAATTTGTGTGGTTAGTTCTCATTAGCCATATGCGAACATGCAGATCTCCTATTCAGGCTCAGTAATCCCTTTCCCTCCTGTGTGGGAATTTTTGTGCTATTCTCGGCAAAAGAAGTGCATTGATTTCCAAGTCTCTTCAGAAGCTTCAACATGTACATAAGAGGCACGAGACGAAGGTGATGGGACTGTAACAGTACTGAGATATTTTAAAGTTATTTTTCTTTCCTTTACTTCTCTCCCTCCTTTCATATCTCCTTTGTAAACTCCCTGCTTTAAGCTCAGAAGTCAAAAAACAATTATCACCCCATACCCCCTCTTCACAACTACTTCCAGGAATGGAAAAGTGTTCTGTATCATCATTCCACCTCACCTTTAGGCACAGCAGCTTTGCAATCACTTTGCAATCACTTACACAGAAGGGAAAATAGTTTTCTTGGCTTTGTGTTATACAGTTAAAGCATGATGATTACTCAGATACTGTACAATTGTTACTGGTTGTGTCATTTTTATAGGCTCAACAATTCTGTTTCTCCTACTGTGAGGCAACTTGCATTAAAGGTAGGGGCTAAGGTTGCCATCTCTTGTGACTTTTTGGCACAGAGGAACGAAGATTACTTCTCTGGAGGAAGTTGTTTCTCAGTATTAGTCTGTCCTTTGTGATGTGTCTGCATAGTGTGCAGATGCAGCAATGTGAGATCTAATGAAGTTGCTTTGTTCTGTGTCCGTCCTACAAGACTGAGTAAAGTCAGATGGCTACTGGGTGGAGTATATGTTCTGATTGTAATCTCCATCTTTTGGTCTGTTGTGGTGCCTTGAGATCTTGAGAACTTTAACTTCATAATAGAAATATTTGAACTGAATGTCGTAAGACGGGCACGGGCCGTTGACGTTGACTCTGATGCTGTTATGGTAATAAAAATAGCAATACTTAGCAGACCATCAATATTAAACGTTTTCCCATGACAACATGTAGCATTATCTGTAGTGGCAAACCACCTTGCCCTTTGGCTTGTCATATTACAAGGACCTACTTTATGTTTGGCTAGTTTATGGTTTAGATTTCTCCTGGCCTTATTCTTGGTGTCAGTTTTCAGCAGATGCTGGAAATAAGAGGTACAATACACAACTATGGGAAATCCTCACAGCTGTCTGCATCTTCAGAGTGGATCTACTCTCCAGTCCCTTTGAACAGAATTTGCTGAGGTAGAACACAGATGCTGTCATTCTAAAAGGCTGTAAGAAGAATATGACTACATATATGCATAGAAGGGGTAATAATAACTATTTGCATTGCATTTTCAGTTCCATATTTAGGACAATTTGCCATTCAGAAAATCTTTAATTTTCTAATCTCCTCCATTTCCTTTAAAACATAGAAAACTTGCACAAAACCTTAGTGTTGTAATAAGCTTATTATTTCAGCTGCACTCCCAAGACATTGATATTTTAGTCAAAATTAGTGTGATGCTTTAAGCACTTAACATAAAGCAGCACCAGGGTCTGAACCATGTATAGGTCTCCACTGATGCTTTGTAATATTGATGTGGCATTGGCTTTTAGTCCTCTACATCTGCTTTGAAAATGGATGATTGCAGTGGAATCTGGGGGCTGTGCTCCTCTCTGTCATTTCAAGCAAGAAAAATTCTGAAAACAAAGGGAAGTTTAACTCTTGTTTAGTTTGCTTTGGCACCTTAAAAGATTATGTCACTAACCTTGATGGAACATTTCATGACATCAATTCACATTCAGAAATGTCTGGTGTATTTTTGACTCCTTGTCAGAGCATTTTGAGACAGGACACATTTGGGCAGACTTTGAGCTTCACAATCAATTGTAAGCATGCTGTTAATGCTCATTTTTCTCTCAGAAGATTGATAGTGCTTGCAGACCTCACCACTCATTTTACAAGTAGGAGACTGTTTAAATGAGTGGCCTCCATGAGAAGACCTGACAAGTTCCTTGTAGCCTGTCAGGTTGCCTTACTTTGGAAAAGGATTGAGCATGAATTATTTTCTCTCTGAGCCTAATGCTTGTGGGAAGGTTGGCAATGGATACTGCAACATTATTGTAACATTTCAGAATCTTTTGAAAAAAGAATATGAGACTCTGTAAGAATTTCTTGTTAGCCTTTTTTTCCAAACAGAAACCCCTATGTTTCAAGATCCTTTTGGATCCTGTATACTTTCTTTTTCTCACCCTATTGCACTGTATCATAATAGGTAGCAACCCCTATTGCTGCCTTTGCCTCTGTAAAGTGAGTTCTGCTGCATGTCTGTCCCGTGTTACTGCAGAGGAGAAAGCCAGGCTTGTGCTGGCATCTGTGCAGGAGTGAGGAATGTATAACAGTGTTATATCTGGCAAGTCATATGGATGCCTTGTTTGATCACATCAGTCACTGGCTTTGTGGCTGAGACTTTTTAATGATAGTACCAAGCACATTCCAGGAACCTGACTGAAACAGAAAAGGCTGGACCCAAAAGGATTTTCTGAGAATCTAAATGTGTCTCAGGCAGAATTCAGAAGCCAGTGCACAAAGTTGTGATGTGGAAACTGCTGTTCATCTCCTCCCTGCCCTAGGAAGGGCAGTATAAGTTCTGCTCTCTTGGACTACAGAATTTCTTGGGCACCTGCAGTCTGACTTCTGTGAATATAAAGGCTCTATGATGCTTGATATGATCAAATGGCTTGCACTTAAGAACCATTTGGGTCTAAAGCTTCTTCTCCTTTACCCTCTGGAGCAGTGCTAATCTGATCTGAATGCACTGAGCTGCTCAGGCAGCAAGGAGCAAGTGTTGGTTCAGTTTCCTAGTGAGCCAAACCTTCCAACTCCCAGGAAATTGCACAGTACCTCTTGGCAGGAACAGCTTAGTAAGGAGAGGGGAGCTTCTCTTCTTTCTGACTTCCTGTTTCCATGTAAATCAAGCTCTCTACCATGTGAGAAGGAGCTACTGTGGTCCCAGACCGAGCTGAGAAATGTTCATCTAATGTTATTAAAATTAATCTTTAGGAGGAGCAGGAACTGGCATTTGCACTCTCACAGGTGTGTATTGCAGCTACAAAATACAGTATTTCTAGTTTTTAGGTGGCACTGCCTGGTATGAGGTGGGATAACTGTTGTAAGTGAAAAACTGGATTGAACTGTGAGTGCCATGAGGGTGCAGATAAGTGGATGCACTCATGTGCATGGTTGAGTGTCCCAAGTTGAGCTGCTGAACTCCTGAGCAGAAACCTGCCACTTGCTGGCTGCAACCAGTGTAAGTTGCTTGTAAACTTGATAAAAACGTGGACTAAAAAAAGATGTCTTGTCCCCAGTTCTTCTAAGAGAAACATGAGCCAGGAACAACAATTTGGTGTCTGATCACACACTTCTGCATTTAGATCAGGAAAACTCAGGGCCTGGAGTGCTGGAAAGAAGAGTGAAGTCAGTAAGGGTTTCTGAAAAGAAAAAACGTCTCTGAAAAAAAGAAGAGAGCCTGGAACAATGAAGGTGAAGAACTTGTTTGGAAGAAAGATAATGGAAATGATCCTGAAGACGAAAGATCTCACGAAGACCCAGCTGGAGATGAATGCCAGGGGACACCCTTCCTTGTCTTGTAACAACCAACATGGAGTGACATGGTAGGAGCTAACTTGACTTTTTGCCTGACTGTCCTGAACCAGCAGCAGTATTCCTGCTGGAAATAAATGGCGAGATCCTCCAGCCATGGCAGTGGGGCAGTGGGAGCAGTGGAAGTGCCTCCTAATCAAATAGAGTAAAATTCTTGTCTCACTGGTTGTTAAGTAAACCTCAGCACACCCATCCTCAGGGGGATGCTGTTCACTCTGAATCACGAATCCTGTGGCTGTCAGGACCCTGGCGATTTCGAGCAGTCTTACAATTGCAACTCTACCTTTCCTTAGGGAGCAGGAATTTCTGAAGCTGGAAGGATTTTTGACCACATCCATTTTGGCTCTGTCGTGCATTAGCAAAGCCTACAGCTATTCCAGGACAGGAACTCATACGAAGTTAGCATTTTCTACTAAAACTGGGTCTTTGGAAGGGCTTATAATTATCTAACTCAATGATGTGGCCTGAACTTTTGTAAGACAGATGGTTTTAAATATAAAAATACACTTCCTGTAGATACATAATATATTTTTTACTTATTTCTCCTCTCCTATGTGAGTGACAAGTATTTAAGACTTGCAGATACCTCAGTACAACTACAGTATGGCATTCTCATTTTCTTTACCTTTCTTTCCTTCACCCTTACTTTTATATCTTACATTTCTCTGGTTTGTTATCTCCTGTGTTCTTTCTCACTATTCTACCATATCTTCAGCTATCCTCTTTCCCTAAGTGCTGGAAGGCTTTTATGAATGCAAGTTCATTGTCACAGAGTCTGTGAAGTACTTCTAATGTCTATGTATACTCCTTGTCAAGGATTTATAAGCACAAAAATTCAGTGTACTGTCAAAGGAGAAAAGGCATTTATTTTCTTTAGTTATGGAAAATCACTAACAACAAATTTGACTTACATATAATAATGCCATTGGTGCTCTTCAGGTTATTCCATTTTATTTGATTAGATTTCCTGACAGAGATACATCTGGTAGAAGTCACAGAACTGGTAGAACCACTGGATTGATGGTGCCCTATAAGTAATGAGTAGTGTTTTGATATCAAAATGAGAACAGAAATAGGCCATATGGGACACTGCTAGTAACACCACTGGAGGTACTTCTGGCATGACAAATGTACATGTGCCAGAATTAGGTCATGCTCCTTGTCCAGCTTCTAGCACAAAATTGTCTGACCCTGGCACTTAACCCAGTGCACCTGAGGGAGAGCGATCTGGCCTGGCATCTGTCATCAGTTTTAAATCTTAAAATGGAGATCTGTGATAGTCTGTGGAAAAATCAGTGCCTCAATCAGATCTGCTGTGGTCTGCATTACCTTTCCTGAGGGTGTCTGTGATTCTTGACAAAAGTCTTGGTTTTTAGTAACGAAAACAGGAAGCTGGAGGATGTTTATTTGAAAGAAAAAAAATATCTTAGAGGGCTACTCTAAGTAGAACATAATGAGAAGATAAGTCCCTATAAAGACTCAGAGTGCACAAGCTGGGCATCCCAGCTTTGAGAGGCACAGACCTTGGACATTTTTTCGCTCCTTTTCATCAGCACAGACCACAGGTCAGCAGCTGAAATAATCTTGGTACTTCTAAATGACTGGCTACATCACAAAAGTATTAGATATTGTCTACATGTCAAAGTCTCCTGTTCTCTACGTATAACAGGTGACTTCTCAGCCTCCTTGTAGGTTGTACTTCTTATGTCTTTACTGGTAAATAAAGTGAGCCAGGGGATGGCCTCTGGCCGTGAAGCCAACTTGTACAGCTCACCTTGCATCCTTTGGGCGATGCTCTTCCTTTTGAAAACAAGGCTACACACACCTAGCTAAAACCTTGGAAGAGACAACTTCAACATTTTAATACTCTGAAAGAAAGTTTGCCAATCCTCAGACATGTATATTTGTGCCCAACAGTTGTATGTTTATCTAGCCAAAGTCCCAGGACCTTTTCTGGAGGTGTTCATTAACCAGCTAACAGGTAAAATGTACCTGACAAGATCCATTTCTCCTGTATTAGGGACATGGGGAATGCTAGGACAATCTAAACATAAGGATAAAGGGGCAGATAAAAGCTGATGCAATGTAGGGTGTGTATGTGG
The DNA here is from genome assembly GCF_021018805.1 of Prinia subflava. Lineage (NCBI taxonomy): Eukaryota > Metazoa > Chordata > Aves > Passeriformes > Cisticolidae > Prinia > Prinia subflava. The sequence continues at coordinate 69,683,137 of NC_086249.1, read as the reverse complement.
CATGGGAATAGACCTTCTGGATACCCTACATCCTCTACCAGTGTGTTGGATTGGGATTTGGATATTAGATGCTGGGATTACTATCGTTGATAAAATTACGGCTGGTGGAGGAGGCAAGTATTATGTGTTTCTTCTATGAAGAGGCTTCTCTGTGAGTTCTGTTACTAAAGCTCTCATAGAATTAATCAGATTTCTATGTTCTAACTCCACAAAGGTTGATAAACGTATTACAAATATTTCAGCACTTTTTTCTTTTTTTTCTGCAGTGCAACATGACATTTATACTTTTTATTGTCCAGCTGATCCTACGTCTTGTAAAACTGTGTGATCCTCTATAATAGAAAGTCCTTGTAGGCCTAATGGCAATGATGCAGATGAAGAAACTGTCTTTTTGCTCACAAAAGGAAGCTTCTGTGCAGTGTAAAACCACTTTTTTTTTTTGATTTTTCTTTTGCAGATCATGTAATGTTGGATCTGTAACAATGAATGGATACCACAGCAAAATATTACACCCTTTTAAGATGATTAAATGAATGCCTTTTCTGACTGATGAACAGCTTAATGCTAGAAATAACTTAGGAGGCTTTTTTATGTCAGCCTGCTTGTAGAGAGTGTGGCAGTGTTTTAAGTAGTGCAGTATGTTCTGTGAGTTTGGTGCAGTGCAGCAAGCTTGTATAATATTAGCATCATCTTGATGTTACATTTGGATCTTAACTTAGAGAAATGGAAAGCATCCAGTGTTTTCCCTTTCTTTTCTGTGTCTCTACCCCATGTCTTCTTTTCTTAAAGATAAAATTGTAGCTTAACAAATGAGTTCCAGTACAGCGTTGTTACCAGCAAGCCCACCATTTGCTGAGGTTTGATTTTTGTCTAGATGGTTGAAGAGTTTTGACCAAACTTTGGGATGACCCTGGGAATTCATGGGTCTAAGTCCATGGGTTTTAGTCCCGTGTAAGTAGGGAACAAAGAGTTAGGATGCTTCTATGCTTTTCTCAGTTTGATATTCTTAAAAAACAGTTTTAGGGTCAGATCCATTCATTGTCAAGTATTATCAAAATCCCTAGTGCTGGTAGTTCTTGCACTACTAATATTTTATACTTTGCTTTCTCTAAAATCTTTGTAAACGGCCATGTACCTCATTTTCCTTTTGATACAGGTTTGATATTTTATCACTTGCATTTGTTTCAGTGTAATAGGACTCCACAACCAAATTCTGGAATTCTGGAATGTGAAGCTCTTAAAAGAGTAGAAGTCTTTAGCTTCTGTCTTTGAGATTTTTCCTGCAGTAAAGGTGTTTTTTCCCAGATCTGTTTCTGTAGATCTGCTTAGTCTCATAGTAATCTTTTCTGCTTACTCATAAAGGGGCAATCTAATTTAGATGGCTGCTTCTCCTGAAAGATAATTTTTTTTATCTGCCAATTCTACCCTTATTTTTTTGGAATGAAGTCATCTTTTTCACATAAAGACTAAAAATGATGAATGATTTATTTTATACTTTATTTGCCCAGGCAGAATACAGCCTTGTTTTTTGTTTTTTGTTTGGTTTTTTTTTTTTTTTTTTTTTTTTTTTAATATCAGGTTTATTTCAGAATTAATGCACCCAGAACACAGTCAGCAGTCACCTTTCTTATTTTCCTCAGTTCCTGCCATGATCATTAATTAAACTGCATCTTTTAAATGTAAATATACTGCAACAAAGTAAAAGTGTTTTATGACCATAAATCTCATGGGTGTTGTTGCTAGGCTGTTTATGCACGCTGTGGTTTTTCAGCAGCTCTTAGGAGGAGTAACAGTGATGCAGTAATTTATAATCTGAAAAAATATCATTTCCCAATCATAAGATTCAAATGCCTTTCAGTAATAAAATATTAGGGATTTTTTTGGCAATGCATCTGTCCCTCAATATTTTCTGTTGTCGAATGACAGGAGAAAGAGAAATGGGTCAGGTAGGATCTTTCTGGTATATTGAATATATCGCTATATGATATTTTATAAATGCTGTTACATATTTTCAATCACTTTGTCAGCCTCCTCTCTTTTTTTCAATTTCTCTCTCTTTAAAAAAAATCTATTTATTATTTCAAATCCTAATATCCTTTCAGTTTCCTGAATCTAACTACTACCTGCAGAAGCAGCAATTTCTGATTCAGTTCATTGTTATGTAGTTTCTACCAAAGGAAGTTCATTCTTAAACGATTCCTGTAAATTAGCTTTCCAGCAGAAAATGAGTCTTGATGTTGGATGCTGCACCAAAATCTGATGATGCAAAGACATCTGGGCTAAGGCAGAAAGGAGATTTAAAGCTGACTTTTTCCTTCTGAACTCATTCTGCTCTCCCACACACATACATGCACAGTTTCTCTCCTCTGCCTCCTAGTACATTTGCCACCTCCTTTCTTTCTTAGTTTTTTTTTTTTCCCTCCCTCAATAAATGTCTAAAAACTGGAATTAGAGACTGGTTACAGTCATGTTGCATTCATTGTAAAAAGAAGCTTTGACTGCCCTGCCTGGGGAGCAAAAATCAACATTTCTCAAAGGACATGGCATACAGTGGAAATGAAAAAAAAAACCTATTGAAATTCCACTCAAACCTCTAATCTCTATTTTTGATAGTTTCTTATTCTCAAAGTTTTCATTTAAACTTATATTTTTAGTAGTTTTAACATGGAGTGTAAAGGATAATTAATTTAAGGACAGTGGCTGCTCTGTTAAAAAAGACACTTTTTTCTAGACTGTGCTTGGATATGTTCACCACAGGCTGAAAGCTGCATGCTTTCTTTAGCTAAGATACTGCAGAGCCCTAGTGAACATAAGTGGGTTTTATACCTCCCAGTCAGAATACAGATCAAAGGATAGATTAGGGTGGAGCCTGGAAGTCATAAAACATTTTTTAAACTTACCAGAGTCTAGTTTTCCACCAGTATTTCATCTCAGAGGTAGTTACCACAAAAATACGGATGGGTTTGTGCCGAAAATGGGCTGTGTGAAAGAAATAGAATCTGTCTGATAGTCAGAAAACTTCTGACTCTGCAGCCTCGAATGCAAGGGCTTGGGAAGAGCTGCTGACTGTTCTAGTGGCTCCTTGCTTGGAATGCCACCTTTGAAGGCATCGTGCTTGTTTGTTCCAGAGGAGGGACCCAGCTGATGCAGGTACAACCCCCAAAAGTGTCAGCTAAGTGCAACTCACACTGCCATTCAGAAAGGTGACTCCAGATGTTCAGAAAGAAAGCTTTAAGAAGGCCACTAAGATCTCTTCCCAATTAATTGTAATTTCTAAAGGTTGAATTCGCGTTTCTCAACCTCTGCATTTCTCAGTAGCAGTATTATATTATTTTTTTCTTCTCAAGCTCTCTTAAGGAATTTTATCATCCTCTGAAGAAATAACATTTTTTCTGTCACTTAACGGAATTAATTTTAGGAAGACTCTTGTATTACTAAATATCTTCTTTGATCCCTTTGAGGTTTTCAAGGTTTAAATGTTTTGCATCTCCTGGCCCCGTTTTTTTATGGTTATCTCTTTTTGTGGTACACAGCAAAGACTTAGTGTTAATTAGATCATGGCAGACAGACTGATATGATGGTTAAGAAAAAAACGTCTTTGCTATTATCTAAGACGTTGAGATGTGTAGTATAAAAACCAGATGACTCCTCCATTGTCTGATCTTGGCCAAACTTCCTAGCAGTATTTTGGTGCATGTAAGACTTTGGGTCTCTGAGACACAGTTCATCTTTGCTTTTGTCCAGTGTCAAACTAAACATGGCTAAAGATCTGGGGACCTCGGGAGAATATACCACCAGTATTTTATGATATCCATTCTTCAATTTATTTCTGAGAGAAAAATGCTTCTCTAATTACAGTGGACAGAGATTTTCTTACTCATTTGTCCTATGACCATTTGGACAGCTCAATCTGTCAAACCTTTGTAGAACAACACGAAGCAGTTCAAGCTTTAATAAATCTCCTCTTCAAGGTAAAATGCAGCCTGAGAAGAATGTTTTGGATAAAAATCAGCTAAAAATCTTTAGTGCAGAGAGGCTCTCTTCTCTCATTTTCCTCTGAAATGTGACAGTACTGTAAAACAAAGAGACTCTGTCTAGTAAAATCTAGATTTTTACTCCTTCATTAGCATTCTCAATAAATTTCCATCCAGTCTCAGCAGGCCATGTGCAGGAGTATGGGAAGGTAATTTGTACTCTGGTGCTGATTTGTTCTTAGTCACTCAGAAGATGCTGGAATGAAGGTGCCAAATCAGTGAGCAAAATGGGCACCCCAATGGGTATGGGCTGAATGTAAGTTTTGTAAAAGAACTGAGTTGAAAGACTGCTACTAAACATCTTCCTCACTTCCAAAACTGGGACTACTGTTTGGATGCTGAATGACTTAACAAAAAGGAGATAGTAAATTCTGAGGAAACCACAGATAAGTTTGTGCCCTAAATTTGAATTGTGATTTATATTTTTATTTTGGCTGGCTGTTTTTTTTTTCCCAAAAATACCCTGCCATTCAAAGTTGGGCAATGTATATTTGATTTGAAATAAATATGGTATTACGTATTGTACAATTAGATACATACAGGAATTTAAGAATACCCTAAAGCAGCCTAAATTTCTTCTTCAAATTTATTAATGGATTACTTAAATACGAAAAGATAAATAAAAATTAAACATATTCAGTATTAAAGGCAGGCAGATTACGAAGGTAAATGCAACACGTTCAAGGTGCACAATCTCAAGTCTTTTGAATTTGAGGGATGAAAGAACGAACATCTAAAATTATTAAAGTCTACATTTGATACTACAAAAATTTTCTTAGTCAATCTGTTCATATTTATATTCAGTGCTACCATGGTGGTAACATCGCACTGGTGAGTCAAAGTACAGAAAGAGAAGCTTTACTTTTTCAGAAGTGAGTAGGAGAGCAGTGTTCATGCATCTGCAGAGATAGCAGTAAGACTTACTGGAGTTTGTGCAGAATAAATTTCTCAATTGCTTGCGAATGACTGTCAGATGTAGGGCAGCATGCAAAACAAGCAGATCACAAACCCAACCCCAGCATAGCTCAAGAACAGAATTCTTGAAACTTTTGCAGTAATAACATTATAAAATAAGAAAATACAGTACATAATAAAGAAGATTCTGGAGTAAGTGTGTTGGTTTACTACATATTATGCATAATTATTCATACTGATGAATTAACTATGGTAAAAACTAAACTACTGCTGTTTGCCACACAGTAGGATAGAAACTTTATGAATAGTCAATCATGTAACACTTTTAAAATTAATAACTTGTTTAAAAGGATATATTTTTCTCTGTGACCATTGATACCTCAGACCAAGGAAACACCAAAATTCTTCCAAATTATTTGGTATCACATAATCTCAGTGAAAAGAATCTGTTATTTCCTTGGTCATATTTTAAAAGAATTAGTAATATCTTAAAATATACAAATGCATACTGTATAAACTGCTTCCAGTTTTGACAGGATATCTTCATCTGCAGCTAAGAACACTTCTATTTGTAGACACTATCTTATCTAGAGATAAGTGAAATGTAGGATGAGCATTTATTTGCAGGTGTTTACCAGCTTTTTTTGCACCAGCATTCAGCACAGCCAAACATCATCAATTGAAAGCTGTGTAGTAAAAATGTTTATTTCCTTCTTGTTATCAGCTCCAAAAGAATCAGATGTCTTTATATTCAATGAAATTCAATGAGACCAATGAAGGTCTAAGTTGCTTTCTACTTTGTATAAAGACACCAAATTTAAAGTTCTTAATGAAAGACAGAGATGAAGAGATGCTGCCAATGACATAATACTTATTTCCATTTCTGGCACAGTATATTCAAAGTTTTTATAAACAAATTTGAAAGCCTCCTATTTTATACATGACAAAGTTTCTGACATAATATAGTCACCTAAAGAGTTAATGGTTTCCTGAGAAAAATATCTGGTTATTATTTTTTCAGTATATACATATTGTGAAGCAGCAAGACACAGAGACTTTAATTCTGCAGTGTATTAGCATGTGAATTTCTGTCTCCAAACTGTAATTTCAACAAGAAAATTCAGCTTAACTTGATTTAGCCATTTGCTCTTACCTTGATTTTAGTAATTCTGAAATTGTGAAGTTCAGTCTTGCCTCAAACACGGCAGTGGGAAGTTATCTAAAGAGATCTGGACAGATTGCACAACCTGCTGAATATTGATTCTGTTAAGCTTGAGCTCCCAATTAAAGCTCAGTTTTTCATACAGAGAATTCTGTGAGTGAAGAAAGATGTATTCAAATAAATTAAAACTGATAAGTGCTACTTTAAGTAGAATAATTTTATTTCTTTTTGATTATTGAACTCTCTGTTTGGAAGCTTTAGAAGTGTACATTTCAGGAAAAGAACGTGTTATATGGCATTCCTTGGGCAGATCGTGTTTTACATCATTGTCTTTTTCCATCCAAGGAATATTTTGCCTCCAGTTTGACCTTATCAAAATAAGAATTAGTGGTAAATTATTACACTGGGTAAAATCCAATAATCAATAGCAAAATCTTCCTCAGGCTTGACTAACTGCAATAAACATCTCCTGGAAATGATAGAAACTGATGTTCAAAAGCAAAATACATTAAGGTGTGGTGTTTTTTGTTGTTGTTGTTGTTGTTTTTTGTTTTTTGTTTTTTCTTTAGTAAAAATAAAATTAGACCATGAACTAAAGGAACTCATCAGATATACAGTGTCCAAAATGCAGATATACAGATGGCACAAGGAAATAAATAATTTCTTTTAAATGATAAATTCTCATTTGTTTCATAGCAATTTAAAAACAAAATGTAAATGTTGGCTGTGCAAATAAGAGCCTTCTTTGAAAGGGTATATCTTTGGGATGACATCATGTTGAAGTGCATCACTTCTTTGTAATGTGATTCATTTGACTTCTGTTATTTTATTAACTGATTATTTATGCCTTTATGCTATTTTCTTCTAAAGAGGTTTGGTGCTAATTTGTTTCTTGTAGCATTACTGTTTAATTAGGCAATCAACTTTATGTCTACCTGCTGGTGGAAAGAAAAGAAGTGACAGCCTTACGCAATGTGTTAATTTAAAACTGCAAAATACCAACTTGAACTAAAAACCCGAAACAGGCTTAAACCACACCTGAGGATTGTTAATAGAGAGATTTTTATGTTAGCACAACTCCATTGCTAGGGTATAACTGATGTTGTCTTGTGTAGAATATAACAGAAAATTTTCAGATAAAGCATTATTTAACTTGGTAATCCTTCTGAGACTTGTAAAATCCCTGAAAATCTCATGTTTAAGTTTGACCAGATTTTTCTTCCTTTACTCAAGTCAAGTAATGTCTCTTATCCTTTAAAATTCTTACTGTAATCCCTGAGATCACTTGCAGGATAAAGTGATGCCTATTCTCCCAAAAATGTGAGAATTCTCAGCATCATGTCCTTTGGAAGATGTAGCACATAAAATCAGCAAATTTCTTCAAAAGAGAAGAGCTTAGACACGTCTGTAGCATACCAACAATTTTAGAGATTTCTGGGATAACATATCGAGTCAATTCCTGAGTTGTGGACCTCTTTTAAAAACAAAAAAGTCCTGGTAACATTTTTTTTCCTATGTTGAGAAGCTGGAAGAAACACCAGTGAGCGCATCAAAACATCAAAACCCCAAAATGCAGTCCAGAGTAGCTCATTTTGGTTACACACTGTGGAAGAAAACAAGGCTACCAAATTTCTGAGCCCTGGGTCTCAAAGTATTTTCTGCCTCTCTCCACCTGCAAAGTAAGTGGAATCATAACCATAAATAGTTTAAAAGCTTGAAAATTTATAAGCAATGAAAAGGCACCCAAACCCTCCTTTATATACCTCTCAAGTATATGTAATATCTTGCAGTGAAAATAATTTTTTTATAATTTCTTTTTACCCTTTTTTCATGTGATATTTTCAAGCTTTTCATCATGATCATGAAGACTATACATTTATTATAATTTTTTACTAGAAAGATCTCATTGTAATGTACTATTCTAATTTCAGACTTTGAAGGAAAAAAGCTCCAAAGTGCTAAAAGAATTTTTATAAAGTAAGGAGCAATTGTGCTACTTTATTACTGGTTTTGCTATGGCATTTCCAGCTTCAGGAACTGCCACTGTTTGTGGCAGTAGAGGAGTGTAAAGAGCTTTCTATGTTCTTGCATTTAACTTTTTCAATTAAGGATTAAAAAAAATCAGCGGTTTAAAAAGAAATCATTCATACAATTAATCATCCCACTGAAATAGGATCTTGCCTTCTTTTGTTTGATACTTCAGTAATCTTTGTCAGCTTTGCAAAGCTTAAATCTTCTCACAATATGTTTCAGTTATTGGCCTAATTAACATAGAGCTTTACATGATTGAGTGATCACTGCAAATTAGATACCAACAGGGGCCATTGACCTAATGTGCAGACAATCCCCAAACTAGATCCTGAAATTTTTAATGACTTCAGAGTGTGGAGTTAGCACCATAGAGCTGTATGGCTGAGCCCTGGGGTTAGAAATAGTTCTTGTGCAGTTAAGAAAAGTAGAGAGGACTTGAGCGTGCTGAAAACACTTCACGGTGTCTCACTCCTATCAATGAACGGATCAGCAGAAGGAAGATGAAAAGTGACCTCAGTCACTGTTGTTATACCGTTGCAAAGGTTGAAATGACATTTTGAAGTGAACCATCCCTTTCTTTGGGAAAGTTCAGCCTTTTTATGATACTAATTTTACTGGAAAGGGGAGAGAGGAGGTAACATTAAATTTGCATGTTTGTAACAAATAAAAAGGTGTTTGTACTTCTAATGGGAAAAAATCTCTGAGCATCTGTAATTATTTGGTGGACTATTACCTTAAAACTGTTCACAGGTGTTGATGACTAGTATTCATCAGGGGCAGAGACAAGGGTATTTGCAAAGCCAAAGCCAAGTGGATCTCTTGGTTCTGTTCTGCTTGACTCCTTTCTAGGACTTATTTTGAGAAATACAAGGCCTGATACCATTGTATTAAGGTCAGAAGCATTTCTGTTTCTGAAATTTGGGGAGGACTGGTATGTAAACACACTTTAAAATGCATGCAAGAATGGCAGTTTGGTTTTTGTCTGTGGCATTTCCCTGTGATGGTGTGTTTTAATAGCTAGGTTGTGTGCTGTGTGAAAGTGTGGCTTGCCTTGGTAGAAACTTTACAGTTTAAGCAATTTGAGCTGCTTACCTTACAGCCTTACAGCAGTTGTGCAGAACCTTCTCCCCTGACTTTCCAGTTTACTCCATTATAAGCTAGACCTGACACTCACAGGTGACAAAGTGGCACAGTCCACCAAGCCCACCCTTACCAAGGAAATACCTGGACCACCAAGTTTTTCCTGGTGTCTAAAAGCATGAATGACATCAGGGTTTTTTTTTCCCCTGATATTAGGTGACAGATTGAATCGAGTCCCATTTGTTAAAAGGTTTTCTTGGCATCTGAAGCCAAAATATTCTTTGTAACACTTCAGAGTGAATAAGTGTGCACTTCAAAACACTGACATAGGGTTGTCTTTCATTTTTCGCCCCTGTGTACAGCTTCACAAAGTGAAACAAAGGGAGACTTATTGCAAGAGGCTCCTCATGATTTCCATTCATTTATTTATTCATTTGTTCATCCATTCATTCCCATATTTTGAAAAGACTCTATTCATTTAATTTGTGCATAGCAGATAAAATTAATTACTGCACTGCAGATAATAGCACATAAAGGTCATCCTCAGAATTGTGTTTCACTTTGGTGTCTTTATCATGCTTTGAAGATAATGGTTTGATATTGTTTGTACACTGTGGAGTGCACTTCCATCCCTTGGGAAGCATACTGAGAAAACAAATAATAGTAACAGAATGGTACAGCATAGCTGTTCTGCGGTGTTTGTCCCTGCTTTAAAAGTCTCAGCTGCTTAAAGCAGTGCCTGTTGACAGTGCAGAGTTCCTCAGCCTGTAAACATGAAGGTATCGATCTGAAGACACTGAAATTGATGTATCTGTATGTGTGAGAAAAGGAAGGTGGTGTTGTGGCAGCTATTAAATGATTCACAATGATTTGTTGCTGTGGTGCATTTCTGCAGCATTCTTCCTGTGCATCCTCTTCTCACCCAGTGCTAGATTAGTCACTTTTCAATGGGTCTGGGATCACAGAAAGGTGTTGTGTTGATCAAATGTTTTTCCCCATACACAGTGCAGGAGTATAAATGAGGTTGCTTGGGAGAAAAGTGTTACATTCCATCAGTATTCTCACAGGTTTTTTTCCTGTGGACAAGTGCTCTGGGTTTACTAATGGTCACAGAGTGTATGGTTCAGCTTCCCCACATCCAACTGGGCGACAGATGAGGCGCATCGTCAGTGAAGATGCAGACAGCAAGCAGCATGTGCTCAGGGCCTGCTTTGGGAGAGATTCCATTTTGTCTTTTCATATCTGAGCAGGGCCAGGTTTGGTTGTCACATGACAGAGTTAGCTGGGCCTCATCAAGATTTTGTTCACGCCGTGGGCCCGTGTGGGTCCTGTGCTGGAGGCGGTCTGACACGCCAAGGCTCCTGGGCCAGGGCAGCGTGTGCATGTGCCCGGGCACACGAGATCCCAGCCCTGGCTGGGCTGTGGCTCTGCTGCTGCTGCTCCCTCTTGGCTGCAGAACAGCTGGGGAGCAGGGAATTGCCAGGAGTAGTCCTGTGGCAGGGAAGGGAGAAGGTGAGGAGTGGTATGAGGAACTCGGGGATTGGAGCTTGATAAGAGCTTAAGCTCCCTTTTTTCTTCTTCTTGAAAATTAGTCCCTGATGTTTGTTAGAGGTATGTTGCTGCTAAGAGGTGATTGTATGGCTTAGAAAAGCATTTTTGGATGCATGTAAAGAAGATGAGAGAGCGAGGAAGACGGCCCCATTATCTTCTCCACTTCCCCACCAATCTTCTCATAAGCAGTCTGTAGAGTTCTAGCCTTTCTAGAATTTCTAGCCTGCCAAATACCAACAAATCTTAACTTTAAAGATGCTCTTTTTCAGATAAAATCCAGAGTATACATTTTAAGTAATCTGGGAGGTTTGGTAGTTTGGTAGGAATGGTAATGATGTTTGAAAACTTCTTGTAGATGTTACCCAATTCAGAATGTTTAATGCTGTCAAAAGTTCTAAGTAATTTATCCAATACCTTATTGAAGCTGTTTATTTGCATGCAGGTTTCACTAGAAAGATGCCTACTTACTTTTTCATTATTTAACAATTAATGTTCCAAGTATGGTTAAGAGAAAAAACTGGAGTCCCAACAGTAGTCATGACTACAACATGTTGGTGGACTACTGTGAAAGGCATCTGTTTATGGCCATGCAGTTGTGAATATGACAATCTTTTTCTCAAGGTCACAGTCATTCCTCGGAGAAACTGAGATAACTCTCAGTATATCAACCCAGTATTTAAATAATGTGGCTTTCAAAGAAATTAATTATAGAAATTTAAAGAGATGCAAGCACCATCTAGTGCTTGACTTCAGCTGTTGTGGGTGATGGGATAGGTTCTTTCTAGGAATATATAAGGTATTATTGTGGTTTAAGCTCAGCTGACAACTAAGAACCATCAGCCACTCACTCAACCTTCCTCTCTCCACCCCTTGCCCTGGTGGACAGGGGAGGAGAATCAAAAGTAAGACTTGAGGGTTTAGGTAAGAATAGTTTAATAATTGAAAAAAGGAGTAAAATATAATAATAACAGTACATCATTTTAATGGTGGTAATAAAAAGGGAAAGGGAAAAAATCCAAACATGTGATGCACAATACAATTGCTCATGAACTGCTGGCTGATGCCAGCCCTGTTTCTGAACCCAGATTGGCCACCCTTCCACAGAACTCTGCCAGTTTATATACTGGGTATGGTGTTCTAAAGTGTGTAATATCCCTTTGGCCAGCTCAGGTCACCTGTCCTAGCTATGCTCCCTCCTTTGAGGTGGGTTTTTTTTTTGGTGCACCTCCTCAATGGCAGAGTGGGAGGGCCAAAAAAAAATTGCTTGATTTACTATGAACTCCACTTATAAAACTCAGCAAATCAGAGTGTTGTCAATGTCATTCTCATTCTGCATCCAAAACACAGTACTGAGAAGAAATTAACTCTATCCCAGCTGTCCCAGAAACCAGAACAGCCATAAAAAAGAGATATCCCACTTTGTGTTATGATCAAGTGTTGCATAGGTCAGAGGTGGTAAATTTGAAGCCTTTAGAGCTTCAAATAGAGCATCTGGGTCCTCTGCAACCAGGAAAGGATGCAGTATATCCAAAGTACTTGTAATAGACTACAGAATAGTTTAAATTACCTCTGATGCCTTTGATAATTACAATGTGATCCTTGGCTATTGATAGAAGTGTTTCAAAGGAGACATAGCACTGAGTCTCGAGGACGTTGTTAGTGCTGATAAGATTGCTCATAATCAGTAAGTGGTTCATCATACTCTTAAAAGCCAGTTGGGAAAGCCAGTAATACAGAAAAAAAGCCTCAAAGGAATGGTGTCACTCTGTGTCACATTACTCATATCATTAGATGGATTCTCATAATAGCGTTTTGTCTGGAAATAATTTTCATGACAAGCAGTATTTCTGTCATTAAATGTTTGTGCTATGTAATAGGATCCAGGCTTGAAGAGTGTAAGAGAAAAAATGGTGAGATATTTTGAAGCTTGGATTCATGCTCCAACTTTTTTCAGTGGAAGGACAACAAGATGAATGGGCAATTAGAAAAAATCAGAAAAAATTTTCCAAGAGTAAAGTACTTTTTTTTTCCATCCTTAATTTCCTACATTTATTTAGAACAAGTTCAGTGTGTTTTGACAGTGGTTGCCCTGCCAGTAGATTACTGCTGTCCAAAAGGGAAAGGCATTTCTGCTGTAAGTGCCCCTTCAATTTTGAGAAGTAGCTCTTTACACAGCGGTTACTAAACCTAAAGGTAATAAAAGCCGCTGTGTAATTCTGACATCCTTTCAAAGATTTTTAAGAGGTCCAACTGTTCTGAAGCAATGAAATTTAGCTGTTCAGGTTGATATGTTCAAGTTTATTCTGATTGTTAGGGGTTTTTTTCCTGTAAACAATTGCACAGAGTATTTCTTCCAGGGCTTGTTTATGCTCAGTAGCTACTCAGTGACTGGAGAATCTGCAGGGCACTTCCTTCTTCACCAACTGACCCCATCCACTTCTTAAAACGAAATTGTCAAATCAAAAGCAGTGCAAAAAAAGATTCTTTTAAAATTCAGAACGGCTGAAAAATAATCAGTGATCAGCTGGTTGTTCCATTTGTTGCCAAGTCAGAGACTGCACCCCAAAAAGGCTGTTTGTGAAGGCCCAGCACTGGCTTGAATGAAAGCTGGGCACTCACCTATCTGTGAGGATCTGAGCCTTGTTGTGGAGGGGGAAAAGAAGGATAAACCCTTTAAAAGTAGTGTCTTTCAGATACTGTGCATCTCCTGAAGGTATGTCAGAGACTAACTCATTTAGGGAGATTATTGGATCTGTTTTCTTTTCGTAAGACAATAGATAAGGGTGCACTTCCTCCTGCAAATCTGCACAGCAGAGCTCATTGTTCCATACCCAGTAATTCTCAAGTCTAAAGAGAGACTGTAGGAACACAGTAGATTCAGACCTCTTCAACACTGCAGGAAGCTGAATTGCTTCCAGAGAGCTTTCTTTGTCTCCTGGCAGACGCCCTGAGACAGGATATTATGAGAAGACGCCTCTGTCCCTCCTCCACCACCCATCTTCAGCCCTTTATGTATGGGATTCTTCACTCTTTTGTTTTTGCAGCAAAGAGGTGGCTCTGTGGAGACCATGGGTGGTGGGACCCACTTTCACAGGTTTGTTCCCCAGCAGAGTGTGAGGGAGTTGTGACTATTGAACATAAGGTGACACACACAACTGCCCAAAGCAGGGGGCTGTGGGACTTCCATCAATGACCTGGGGCTCTTCGTCTGTCCAAGGACAAAACTCCCCTGCAAAACAACACCAACACCTCATGGTCCACGAGGGGCAGTGGGCAGCACATGCTCATCGCTCCAGCCCTTCCAGGGGACTGGAATTAGGTCTCCTTGTGGCAAACCCCAAATGAAGTACTGGGCTGTGCTTTCTCCAGGGCAAGCACAGGCACCATAAGCTTTTGATGTGCTTCCTGCCAAACCAGGCGGTAGGCCTGCTCATCACCTTGCTTGATCCACTCATTGCAGAAGAAGACTAAGGGTAACCAGCTGGTTAAGGCTGGGAGGATTTTCTTTGCATCAGCACAAGGCAGGCAGCTGTGGTAGTAAGGGAAATTGTGTGAAGCATACCTAATCTTTCCTGGACACACGTATCTGCTGATGCCTTAGAAGCGCATCTGGCTTTTAGGTACCAAATCACAATATCCAGCATCCTGGGCAATATATCTCGTACTGCTCTGAGCTCTGCTCCACCACCAGAGCGTGAGAAGTGCTGAAATCCAGGTGCTGAAGCAGTCAGCCCATTCTTGAGGTGATCACAGATAGAAACAAGCATCTTTGTCTTATTTCCAGCCACCCATAATTTGAGGCAGAACTCTTTTCAGTCTGACCTGAAATAGCAGTATCACTTTGTATCTTCAGTACTGTCTTTTCCGTGTTTCTGAATGTGACAGTTGTTCCCACTGCTATGGAGGAAAGGAGTACATCTGCACCCCAACGTGCCGTGGTAGGAGCAGAGGACTCATAAATTCCTAAATTCTTACAGGGCTCATAAGGCTCATGATAAGCCTTTCTCCAAACCCATGAGACAATATCACCTAATCTAGCACAACAGCTTTTGTCACTGCCATGGCATCAACTAACTCTGGCCTTCATCTTCAGTTTTAACCTTGGAAGATTTACATCTCAGTCAAGTCTTGGATGTGCCAGTTTTCTTCCTAAAAGCTTCTGTCTCTCCTAGATGAGGCAATGTTGAATATTTTAGACCCTGTGAGGCTTTTGTGGCTTTGCAGCTAGATTGGTCCAAAAAGCCTGACGAATTTGTGCTGATAGTTGGGTTTAAGAATTTATTCTGCTTAGTCTGGTGAAATCATTAGAGCTGTGATACCACAGATCAGTTGTTATGAGTGAGGCCTTGCCTACAAGAATGCTCTAAAATGGCTGCTATTTTCGTACCAGAAAAAAATTGTAGTTAGATTTGGAGCACTTCTGAGAGTTGAGTTCTGCGGACAATCAGCTGCTCTCTTTTGGAGCAGAGCTCAGTGCTCAAGCGTAGAGACACATCTGGATCCACTGCCCAGATTTGGTCACTTAGGAATCTGTGTTCAACTATCCCTCTTTTTCTCAAAACTTTGGAGGTATGGGGAAATTCTTTAGTAAGCACCCTGGAATATGAACAGAAGCTCATTGAAGAAAGAAATGAGTGTTCCTTAACAGTATCTGGAATTTGATAGGGAACACCCTCCCTTCATCACTACCTGTATTCCTGTTCTCTTGCTAAAGTCTCCTGTCTTTGCAAATAGCTAGATTATAAAAATCAAAATGACTTCCTGGCTAATATGGATTTTTAGACACATGACCAAATAGATGTTACAGTGAGTTTTTAGATGTTTCCATTAGCAGAACTGTTCTGTTATTCTGCAGGTGTTCATCCAGAAGGGATGCCAGTTGCCCTCCTGTTTGACGCTGCAATCTGCAATTGCAGTGAGTTGTTGGATGCCTGGCAATGCCACACAGCATTTTCTGCCGTTTTACACTGTGGAACTGATACTGATCACGCATTTCCTTCCAAGTACTGTCGTGCTCAAACCATCTCTCTTTAACCTTGAAAAGCCAGGATCACACAGGCCAGTATGTTCTACTGCATAACTCATGAGGAAATCTAATAAATGTATTAGCATTTCCTTCACTTTCTTTCAGTGGAGTACTTCATAAGAAAATTTTGCTTATAAACCTTCCTGTGAGCTTGTTGGCAAAGTAATATCAAACTGGACAAATGGTTTGGACCTTTGAAGGGAACTCTAAATTTGGTGATGGAAGATGTCTAAACTTAATAAGCATCTGTAATGGACTTTACATTTTGTGCAATTGGAGTGTTTAGTGATTATTGGATAGCTGTTAGGCAGAGAATTAAGGCTTAATGTAAATTTCACTGTTTTTGGTTTGACAGGGGCCATGCAATTTTTGTGTAACAGAGTAACATTTATAAGCTGATTCAGCCACTTCATGCAGGCATGCTGTCCAAGTTTTCCTATTACAATTATGCATAATAACAATACAGCTACATAAAAATGATAGTGCTTGGGTAATCACAGTACTGGGAGCATTTGTCCTTTATTCTGAAGAGCAGAGAAGTGGAAAAGTGCTGGATGTGGGAAAAGGAAATTAATATTTACCCTTGCAGAACACTCTTCTTCCACTGGATTTGCATACAACTCGTCACACCTTTTCTGCATCCTGGTTATGCTTCTGTCTGGTTCAGCAGGAAAACTATTTTTGTTTGGTGTTGGGGAACAGGTCTGAACTTGGAAAAATTAGTTTTGGTTATTCTTGTGGGAGATTGTACATAGGTATATGGTTTTCTCTGATTGCCCCACTCTCTTCATATTCAGGTAGTACTTAGCATTGGTCTGACTGGTAGGAATATTCACAAGGTACAGGGGGAAAAACACTGGCTATAAACATACTACTTTCCAGATAAGAGTATTTTCTGTAGTGGCTTCATTTTCATGCTGTAGGTCTCTTCTGTGGCCCTGGGCATTAGGAAGTTTGCCTGTGCCCCAGCTCCTTCCAGGCCTCTGCAAAAGATCCTAAGTAAAGTTTGCAACAAAATGCTCAGTTAGGTTTCAAGACTGACTTTTAACCTATGTGACATGGACAGGCTCCTCTTCTAACCTTTTACCCTGCCAAAGTATGGTCTAGATGCTGAGTAAGGAGACCTTACTTGGTGATCAAAAATTTTGCCCACCCATTCCAACTCTTCCTGTAAAGACTGGTGAAACCCAAAACATGACTTGTTGACTCCTCATGTGTAATTTCATCCTATCTGGACTTCCTTTTCTTGCTTCTAGTGAAGTCCTCCTTCAGTGAAATTGTACTAAAAATAGATGTTGGCTTATGCTCCAGCAGCTCTTTGTGTAGCTGCTGAGTGCTAGATGCTGAAGAAAGGATGTCTGAACTTCTCCTTCCAAAGAAACTGCTTAGACCTCCAAAAATAGTATTTAAATAATATTTAACGTGTAAACCCATGTCATTTTTGACCTGGTTAATACTGAGCTTCTATACTTCCCTATTACTGCATTTAACAAAAAATACAACACAGTTCTGAATTTTATATATCATGATTAGTTTTTAGCTTGCTTATACTGTTTTTTGAGACTTTATGTACCTTAGCAGATGGTGTTAAAGTTTCTGTGAGTAGTTCAATTTAATTTCTTCCCACCTTCTTAGCATTACCCTTTTCTTTTAATTATTTGCTTGCAAACTAGCTAACACAAACTAATTGAACACACTGATGACAGTGGATTGTAGTAAAAATATAAATTTTAAGATCTCAAGATTTAGGCATTTGACTTTTTAATGAAAAACATTTTAAAAAATGTGTCAACCTCTTTATTCCAGTAGAAGAGTAATAATAATTTAAAAATCCATTTTAGTGTTATATGATAGATATTCCTGAAATTTGGCTGATTATTATCTTGGAAACACTCACACTGAAAGGGAGAAACAGAAAGATAGACTTTATCATACTCCAGTTCTGCAAAAATGTCTTTTTGTGTGGGATTCAGAGAGTTGTGGCCTTTGTTGACAAATATGCTGGGAACAGATATTTACTCAGTTATGTCATAATCTCATTTTCAGACATCTAAATATGTAGCATTTTCCAAGGTGTACGGTATGTGCTATTAATATGGTTCAGAAATATCTGTAGGCATTAAATTCTGAAGGTTAATTATTTCAGGCAGGAACAATACAGGTATAAAGTGCCATTAAATGTACTGCTGGCTAATATAAAAGGAAACTTTTAGGAGACTCTCTGGAGTGCTGGTTAAAGTTAGACAGGACACTTCATGGTGCTCAGAGTTGTGCTGTGGGTCTCAGACAGTGAATCCAGAATCTGACACAGTGGGAGCTTCCAAAGACTGACCACTTTTGAAGTCATGTACGTATCAAAGCATGTTCATTGCATCCAATCATACTAATTTAATTTTAGACAGTAAAAAAAAACCCCAACCAACCAACCTAAAACAAACAAACTAAAATAACGAAAAAATTCATGGTAATGTGTTCTAAAAATAGTATCCTTGCTACTCTGTCTGTTATTAATGGCAATCTCCACAGCTTACAATCTTGTATTTCCTGCATCATTTGCTGCAGTATAGAATGTCATGCTTTTAACAAACTGAACCTGTCAATGTATGGAATAGTTTTATCAAGTATTGTTGATGACACTGGGGTGTTAGTTAAAAAAAAAAAAAAGTTAGGAACCTTAAGTTTCAGGTTATTTTTTTGGTTAACTCACCTGAAGCCCAAACCCGAATCCAGTTGAATTTTAATAAAGTAAATAAATAAAAAGAAGTTATGCATTCTAACCTAACCGATGATAAAAAATTATTCCTTCTCTCTGGATTGCAAAATGTCTTAATTTGTCTCTCCATTTTTAGAACTTCCTGTGCCTTTCAGCAGCTACCTTTTACACTCTTGCAACTTTTCAATCTGCTTTTCCACAGCCATTACACTGTTCCACTCCTTCTCAGCTCCATTAAAAAGTATCTTAGTTCAGCAGTGAAGCATTAACTTCTTTTACCTGGGCACCAGCATCATTTGCTATCAAATAAAAAATGCGGTCCAACTACTTTGATAGAGTTGCACAGGTTTCTGGTTTTATAAAAAAGGAAAAGCTATTTTTAGCTACAGTTACATTTACTGAATGCAGCCTGAAGCTGAAACCAGTTTTCATTTTGATGTTCTGTTTTTCCCCAGCTATAGTACTGGCTTGTAATACTGGCACGACATAAAAAAGACCAAATTTGTGCTGGTAGCAGACATTAGTGTCCTCTGAAAATTTCAAAATGAGAAGAAACTCATCTTTGCGTCATCCTTATCTCCAGTTCTGACTTTAATCTGTCCATCTCCACTGCTGAAAATAGCCCCTTATCGATACGCCAGAATGACTCTCCTTGCAGACCACTGTGGTAACTACACTGTGGGAATATCACTTGTATCAGAGCAAGGCTCTAAGTGGTTCTGCAGCCTGCAGTGTGTGGATCAGTTCTTACTTCACTAGTGGGAGTTTTCTTCCTTGCTGCAGAAGCATGAGAACATTATTCTAAGTGTGCCCATGGAAATATACAGGGAAAGCTATAAATATGATCATATTAATTAAATGCTTGTATGCTCTGACATTTAAAGACCCTGAGTAGTAGTCAAAGCTTACATGGCTGTGAGCAGCTAAGTCTGTTGTAATTTTTTTCCTTTTATTTACAAGGAATGTTGCCTATCTGTCTTGCGCATTGACTTTTTCTTCTTAGAGTTGCTATCAAAGGTAAATTAAAACCATTTTTTGCTCCTTTCTGTGTAACTTTATAGAGATAAGATGGGGTTTGCTTTGTTGTTTTGACTTGCCCATGGTGTTGTTTTTGTTTTTTTTTAATTTTGCCTGGAGAAGAAATACGGGCTTAAGTTATTGTGAACATGTAGTTTCAGTAGAGTCTTCCCATTTAAAGAGCTTCAGATACCTTTTTCATGAGCAGGGTGTAGAAAAAAAAAATCAAAATTACCTAAGTAAAAAAACCCCAAAACCCTAAACAAATCAAAAAAAGAACAGATAACAAAGCTTAAAGACATAAAACATCCTTTGTATTACCTAGGAAATACATGTAGTGGAAGCATTCAGTTGCAAAGTCTCATGTGCTTTAGCATTTTTAAAATTTTAATAAAATGTTGTTGGGACATTACTAGTATTTTTATACCCACACGTACCTTTTACTGGTTCTGGTGTACCTATTTTGCCTTTCATACTTGGTCTAATAAAAGACCATGAGTAGTTACAATGAATAAGGCATGTGAAAAGTGTTGTCCTTCTTTTCCCTAAGCCAGTTGCGTGTGCTTACAGTTTTCCAGCACTTACTTGCCTGTGGCTTTTCCAAGACAGCTGCACGCTATGATAGGCTTCATCCAAAGCAGCATTCGTTCTTTCATCTCCATTTTCTCGGTATTTTTATTAGTGTCATGACTGCTTTATATTTATTCAGACAATTTTTCTTTAGCTTCCTAAAGGTGCGTTTGGAAAGGGATTGCAGTATCACAGTCGTTACCGAAATCATTAACTTAATCTCTCTTTTCATTTACTAACATGTCTTCATTTTTCTGTAGCTCTTCAGTTTAATGTTTGTAAAAGCTCCTATTCCTCTTAACCTCTGTGGAATAAGAAAAGAGCCATAAAAACATACACTATAAGGCATGTATTTTTTTCCTGTCTTTCTCTTTTCTTCTGCTGATTTTCACTCAGGTTTACTGGCCCGTTAGCTGAGACTCTCGTCACCAGGTTTCTCATGAATACCAGAATACCTCTGTCTAAATTTTCTGCTCAACTGTGCATCCATAACTGAATGCATTAACATCACAGAAGTCAATAAATATTTAATTAATAGCAATATCTGAGATTTTGGGTCAGAATTTGTTGCAAGTGTGTGTTGTAATCAAACAGAGCTTAATAGAGAGGACTTTTACCTAACATGGGCTTCAGTTTTATGCTACTGATTCCCTTAATTTAATCTGCTGAACTGTTCTTGTAGAAATACAAGAGGAAAGAGTTGGATACCTCAGAAGTATCCAAAGGCAGAGCCATTTTGCTGGAAGCTGTGTATTTGTGTTAGACAGATGCATTATTCTTCTATGAGGAACTTTTTTATTTCCTCGGATAAGAGCTTCATCACCAAAAAATTTGAAGGCAAATTATCTGCTGGAGTCTGGCAGATTGTGCCAACGAGGCTCAGCACAGGCGCAAAATCTTGCTTCAGAGCAACATAATTTTCTTTGCAAAATGGATGTGAAGTTGTTCTGTAGATTGCCCAAGATTTGTGCTCAGCTCCAGCTCAGCCTACACCGTCTCTTACGTGGTTTAAGAATTGAACATGGCCCAGGCACCTGTGTTAAAGAAAGCAGAGCAGACTGCCCTATGAAATCAGTGGGAAAGGAATTAAATTTCCTTGTCAGAGAGCAACTGGGATTTTCTTTGTTTTCACTTGAATTTCAGAGCCCTTTCTTTTTCTCTCTCTCTTTTTTTTTTTTACAGCTTGGATAAGCTCAATGCATATTTAAAGAATGGTACAAGAGATCATATTTAAGTGTGGAAAACTGTGAAAAAAATTTGAACAAGTTTTTCAGTTAAGCTTGAAAATTGCTTTCTGGCATGTATCCAAACAAGAAAAGCACACAGAAATGCCTGCCATTTTATATCCAGTCCATTATTTTTGGAACAGCAGTAGCTGAAAGAATAAAACTAACTGAAGATGCATACACATGTGCTTTCACATGTGCTCACAGTAACAGGCACAATCTTTCACTCCTTTGCAACTGCTTATCTCCAGTTTTTGTCAAGTGTGTATTGTCATGTTGGTCAGAAGAACTTCTGCTTAAATGAGAAATGTCAATTACTGTTGCAACTAGTTACCACCAGAAAACAACACTCTTGATTCTGAGCTGCTGTTTCATGATCAACAAATATTTGCTCTGTAGAGATTAATTTCAATGCTGATTATAAGCTTAATGCATTTTTTGTTTAATTATCTGGTTTTGTAAATGGAAGGTACAAAGCCTCTAGGGTTATGGTACACAGCAAAAGAACTTCTCTACATAGATTTAAAAGGACTGTGTTGCTCACAGGCATAGAATGTAACATTGATTAGGAAATTGTCTTAAAGTTCTAGTTCTTAAAGCAATATAAAATCAGAAATTCACTTAAAGTATTTAATATATTCTTAGCTCTAGGGCCTGCAAGAGAAAAGTCAGGAAATTATTAAAAAGTGCTGTTTCAATGTTAAAAAACAGAAAACACCCAAATTCTTCCACCTAAACTCTGCCTAAAAGTTTGTGGGGACCTGGTTCAAGAATTATGGGACCAGTAATAAATTGAAGGGTGTGGGTTGGGGTTTCACACACACGCTCACACCCCCAATGTATTGATAAATTTCCTGTTCAGAAATAAAGAAAGCTGTACCACAGGAGTGGAGGAGCTGCTGATACTGAGTAGGTAACTGAGACTGTAATGCTATAGAAAGAATGCAAAAGCTGTACTTCTTGTTCAATTAAAAAAATGAAGGAGAAACAGAAATTATGAGTACTGAAGGAAATAATCACTAGTCCTAGAGCTTTCTGCATAGTGATGTCATACTGACATTGGAGAGATATACATTGGCTAGAAATCTTGAACACCTGCCCCAATTCTCAAAGCCATTCATAATCGACAGGGAAAATTAAAAATAATTTTTAATTGTTCAGTTTTTTTACTCTGCTCTTCCTGGTTAAGATTCTGTGGACTGGGTTTTTCATAGCCTTAGTTATAGCTTCAGAGATACTAAATGGGGACATGAAGCAAAGAAATAGTTACCTATGTTATTTGATTGTGTTGATGCTTGCACATGTACACAAACAGACTTGAAGAACTTATGGACGAATCTGAGAGATGATAATTCACAGCAATATATATAATAAATAACGTACATTTTTATTCCTCACACTTAAGAACAAAGACTATTAACCAAAAGCACTGGCTAAAAATTAGGCTGAAGGAAGATAACTTGATTTCTCTGGCAAGGTGCTGGTAGTACCAAGGTAGTACTTCAGAAGACAATCAAAATGGACTTGGAAAATCATTGCTGTTATTCCTTCTGGGCAAATTTTGTGCAACTAAACCCCACACATCCACTCACTCACTATCCCTGCGTCAGGATGTGGGAGAGAACTGGAAGAGGAAAAGTGAGAAAACCCACAGGGTGAGATAAAGGCACTTCAGTAGGGAAAACAAAATCCATGCACACAAGCAAAGCAAAGATTCATTCACTGCTTCCCCTGGATAGGCAGGTGTCTCCGCCACCAGGAAAGCTGGGCTCCATCGTGCCTAATGGTGTCTTAGGAAGGCAAACAGCATCATCCCAAACTTCCCCCTCTTCTTCCTTCTTTCCCCAGCTTTACGTGCTGACCATGACACCATAGGGTATGGGACATCTCTGTGCTCAGTTGGGGTCAGCTGTCCTGGCTGTGTCCCCTCCTCCCAGCTCCTTGTGCACCCCCAGCCTTCTCCCTGCTGGGTGGGAGACAGAAAAACCGTGACTCTGTGCAAGCACTGCTCAGCAATAATAGAAACATCCCTGACTTACAAACATCTGTTTTCCAGCACAAATCCAAAACACAGCCCCACTCCAGCTCCTGTGAAGAAAAATTAGCTCTCCCACAGTCAAAACCAGCACAGCAGATAAGTTTAGCAGATAGCTGGAGACAGGATTGTTAGAGGCAGGATAAGGGTGTTGGCACATGGCCATTGGAGGGCACTTAACAGTATCAGTCTGCTCCAAGTCCTGTCAGATGTGTGCTGATACAAAGAGGCCTTTTGTTTCTTTTCCCAAGAATGCATTTGGCCAACCTAAATCAGCTGCAATCTCATCTTTTTATTCTGGTGGCTGCATGAACCATAAATAAATTTTATTTTTATAGATGTCAATCTCCTCAACAAATCTTGTCTAAGCAATCTCTTGCAAAATAATATCCTTCCAGTACATTCTTTTTTTAATTTCCCACTTAACAAAACATGAGGCTCTTTTGGAAACTCAGAAATCTAGTAGAAATTAATTATCTCCTCAGAACTTTTTAACAATTTGAACCTTTTATTTCCTCATGGCTTATTGAACTGATATACAGACCAGCCCTATTCCAGTAGATTGCAAAAGAAGATGCTGACTGTGACACAGAGTTATGGTATTTTAGCATGAGTGATAGTAGGTACTTCTCCTGATGGATAAACTTGATTTATGTAAGATGTCTGTTGGAAGTCCTTTTTGTTTTTCAGTAAGAGACCCTGAGTTACACCAGCTTAAAAATGTCTCAACAGTCATGTTTTGAGAAGTGGTGTGAAGTTGAGTTTCAATTTTTTTTTTCTGGAGACAGCTGCTCTATGAAAGGTAAAAACAGTATCTAGTACCTATCCCTAAGTGCAGGAAATGTCTTTCTGGTTTTCTTACCCTAAACAAGGGGCAGAGATTTGAAGCAGCCCCAGTATGCCAATTACAGGCTTTTAATAAAGTCTTTTAATGTTTGTTTTGGGCACATTTCTTTTTATTGATAATTCAAATGACTGGCAGCACTCATGTTCCTTAGTGCTGAACAATAAAATGGTATACAGACAATAAAGTTAAAAAAATATTTCACCATGGAGCCACACTCAAGCTTTCTTACTCTGTCAAAATTATTGTTCCTTTCATGTGTCTGACACTTTCTTCTCCCTCATCAAGAGGAGAAAAAAATGTTAAACTAAATGATGATAATTTTTGCTAACTTTTTTCATACTTGTATATCTCGTAAAATAATAGGAAAATTAATTGGAGTTGCAGGTTTTGAAATATACTTAGCCATGAAAATAGGCTGTAGTCCTGCAAGCTGCATGTAACTGAATGTAAATGACTGGTTCCATTTAATTCATTAATACTTCTCATATACATAAAATTAAAATTACATCTTTATTTTCATAGATGTATGAACGCAGAATGGGTTGGAAGGGACGTTAAAGTTCACCTAGTTCCAACCCCTCTGCCATGGACAGGGACCCTTCCACTAGGCCAGGTTGTTCAGAGCCCCATCCAGGTCATCGAACACTTCCAGAGGTTTTCCATTTTGTACGGTTAAAATCTAAGACTACTCTATGCTTTTGTTTTTCCTCATGGCTGGATGAGTTGATGACTTGGGATTGGAAAAATAAAGCTTATAAACAGAAAAAACAATCATATATTACAGAGACAAAAGTTATTCTGTTTATTGTATTCTTTTCTCTCTTGTGTGCTAGCTACTGTTTAGGCACTAGGAAAAATTCACAGAGATCAGGATTTCATACAGCATTTTTAATATTTATAGTTTTATTTTTACCTTCATTTCTTGTTCTTTCAGCTACACATGGTGAGACTTAAAATACGTATTTTCAGATCAAAAGAGAAATGATTAGGTGCTCTTCCTTTCCCCAAATTGCCTTGTTCTTCAGAACAGATTTATTCCTTTACAGATTGTAGGAGTCTGTTCATTCCCTAATGAATTAAGAATTCACGAGACACATTCTTTGTCTCTCTTTTTTTTTTGTGGAGTTGTCTGTGCTGCTGCTGTTTTGTATTGCTGCATGGTACTAACCTAACTTTTGTGAAACACTGTTGACTCTTTTTTTTTTTTTTTTTTTTTTTTTGCCTGAAGTGTATAGACTGTGGCTCCCCTTGGAAGGAAAAAGATGCAGTTTCTTCATTCATGTTTCTTCCTTCTGTAAAGTTGAATGCTGAATTTTAATAACGGTTGAATCGCCATTACTGTGCTGCTGTAATATTTTCTGTATTACAGCAGGGTTCTAGAAAGCTAGAATAATTTTTGAGGGGAAAAAAACCCACAAATGTGTTCTTGTTTCAAAAGGAGACAGAAGTGTTAAGTCATTACATGACGTTTTGTCACGTCTCCAGACTGTTTCCTGCAAGTGCAACAAGGTAAGTATGCACAGTGCAGATAAATGCTAATAAAATATCTGAAGTTGTGGTGTGGGGTAAGGTTTACAAGCTCTTTCAAGCAGAGAAAGGGTTAACATAGACACTGGCAAGGCAGCAGATGGGATGATGAAATGCAGCTGCAAGGGATAAATGCACTCAGGAGAAGACTGCAGAGGAGGGGAAGTGCCTAAGGAAGTAGGGAGAGCACTTAGAGGAGTGCTGGTAGAAGGGCATGCTGTGAGACTCAAGGTGACATGAGCCTCTGAAATTAGGGAATAGGAAAACAGCTATGTAGAGGGGAAAAAATAAAGATGCACTTTTGGGAATGGGTTTGAGGATGAGTAAATAAAAGCCTTTTTTCCTAGCAAGGCTGCCCCTGGCAGGGATGAGTCCCAGAAGTCAACCTGTTTGTAAGGGCGTGGGTAGGGTTCAGCTCCCCAAACTTCAGAAATCTTTTATGTGACACAAGTTTGCATTTGGGCTTATTGGTGTTGGCCCCTTCACTGTCAATGGAAAGAAACAGATGCTTTTAGGGCATGATTCATCTGACCTATTTTGAACACATGCCTTAGGAGGAGTTGAATCATACCCTAGAACTGTTTCTGTCTGTTGACTATAAAGAGAGCCTAGGGCGACTAACTCTGATTTAAATACCTATATAATAGCTATCTTGGCTTGGCCAGATATAAATGGTCTCAAAGAATACCATGTAAGTGCAGAAGTTAGTGTTTGAATGTCATCATTGTGACAGCGCTAGAGCATGAGCACTATGGAAGTTACCCCAGATTTACCTTAAACTGCACTGGTTTTTTCCATACAGGAAAAGGGCAGTGGGAGCTGGTGGCACAGCCAACCTTTGCCACTGGATGTATGCTGAGGTCTGATGGCTGCTGCAGAAACTTGCGGCTGTGCCAATCGCCCCAAAGCTCTGCTGATTCTTAGGAATTGCATCCCTTAGATCTTCAGGGGAGAAATTCACAAAGGACAGAGAGAGAGAGGGAAAAAACACCCCAGGTCCTTCCCTAACTATGAAATTTGGCAAGCATACCAAGTTTTTCTATGTGCTAGACTATCTCGCAGCACCATTTTAAAGGAGTGCTTCACTAATTAGGAGGAAGATTGTGAAATTTTGCTGTGGAAGGGACAAGGTGATCTTGAAGTAAGATTTTTTTTACGTGGGGAAGGTAAGGTTATCTTCACATCAGCTATTTTTCCCATGAAAATATGCTCAGTTCTGTCTGAATGGCAAGCTTCCACATACCTCAGTTTGCCTAAATTTGACTTGGTATTTGTGGACATGTCTCACCTGATGTCACTGTGTCACAGATTCCTAGCTGGGAAATCAGGATTGCTGCTGCAGCCCTCACTTGCAAAGATGAATTGTCCTGAAGCCTTTGTTTAGCATAAATGATGGCAGCCCTCAAAAAAACCCATGAGGAAATTAGCAATGGTTCTTTCAAACTAGGGGTTGAATCATGTTTAGCAAATAAGGCATTGGGCTAAGCATCCAACAATAATTAAATGTTGCATAAATGTTCATTAAATGTGCACCATGAAGCTGATGTATTTATGAAGGCATTGTGGGAAAACATATTGAAGAAATGGACTCTCCTGACTCTAGCATATCCTAAAGAATGGGCCCTCCTAATTCTTCAGCATTTCCTGAAGGCTGGATATGAGTGTCTTTGCAACCATAATCATATTTTTGATAGAACAGCTCCCTAGATGGATGAGGGCAGAGCAGTGGATATCGTCTACCTTGAGTTCAGCGAGGCTTTTGACCCTGTGTCACAAAATCCTCATGGGCAAACTCAGGAAGTGTGGACTGGGTGAGGTGGGTCAAGAACTGGCTGAACAGCAGATCCCAGAGGATTGTAGTCAGTGGCACAGGGTCTTATTGGAGGACTGTTACTATCAGTTCTTCTCCAAGGTTAAATACTGGGCCCAGGGTTGTTTAACTAGTTCATCAGTGACTTGGATGAAGGGACAGATGTCTTCTCAGCAAGTTCACTGATGACAAAAAGCTAGGAGCAGTGGCTGATACCCCAGAAGTCTGTGCAGCCATTCAGAAGGACCTTGGCAGGCTGGGGAGATGGGCAGAGAACAATCTGAAATTCAGCAAAGGCACGTGCAGGGTCCTGAAGCTGGGGAAGCATAATCCCAGGCACCAGCACAGGCTGGGAGCCAACTTGCAGGAGAGCAGCTCTATGGAGAATGACCTGGGGACCCTGGTGGGCACCAAAATGTCCATGGCCAGCAGGGCTCCTTAGGATGAGCATTGCCATGAGGTTGAGGGAGGTGATCCTGCATCTCTGCTCAGCCCTGTTGAGGCCACATCTGGTGAGACCTCATCCAGATCTGGGCTGCTTCAGTACAAGAGAGACAGGAGGAGTTGCTGGAGCGTGTCTGGTGGAGGGTGACAAGGATGATGAAGGGACTGGAGCATCTCTCTTATGAGTAAAGGCTGAGGGAGCCAGGCCTGTTCAGCTTTGAGAAGAGACAACTGAGACGGGACCTCATCAATGTTTATCAGTGTTGAAGGGAGGGTGCCAAAAGGATGGAGCCAGGCTCTGCTCGGCGGTGCCGAGCAATAGGATGAGTGGCAGTGGGCACGGGAAGTTCCACCTGAACACGAGGATGAATTTCTTACAGTGCGAGTGACTGAGCTCTGGAACAGACTGAGCAGAGAGGCTGTGGAGTCTCCCTCACTGGTGATTATCACCGTGAGCCTAGCTAGATAAGGACACTCGGGAGACAGAGGTCTGGCTTCAACCAGCAGCAGGGCAGGAGAGCTGCCTTTGTTTATTCTTCCTATTAAATACCTCTAGCAAGGTGACCATGGATTGGAGGGTGGCATCCCCACCTCTTACCCACATTGGTCAAGGAGGCTGTCATTCAACCTCCCCTTCTCTTGGAGAAGGAATCCATAACAAGGGCAGTATTTACAAAACACAGTCTATTGTGTACATTTACGAGCGTGAGAAGCTGCACACTTCTGCTTTAGTATGAATGCTCAGCAAACCAGGAAAACTCATGGCAACAGGAGATACCCCAGAACCATCTGAGCACAATCGTGTGCCGTGTGCTCTGGGGTGATCCTGCCTGAGCACGGAGGTCGGACCAGATGTCCCACTGCAGTTCCCTCCAACCTGTCCCATTTGGTGATTCTGTAATTCTTTAAGTTAAAATGTTATGTGCAATATCAAGATACCTTAAAATTAGGGTTTTTAAGGTTCACTGTGTGTGTATATAATCTCTAGAAACATAAGCTTGAGGCCATAATTCTGTTTATAATATTTGTGCTAAGAAGTGAAATATCTTTTCTTACTATCAAGCTTAAAGTCATTGCAATTTCTCTATAAGCCAAACACACTCGAAGTTTGGGATATATCCTTTTTCTACAGTAAAAGCTTGGATATTTGTCAACCCAACAGTCTTGGCTAGAGGAAGTATATTGTGGTCAAAATACAGCTCTATATTCTATATTTATTCTTTACATTTACAGTGAGATGATATCATTACTGACTTTAAAGACAGTAATATTTGTATTTAAAATTAATGAAAATAATTCTTAATTATTTTGTAGTTTAGAAAAAGTTCTGCCTGCTTTTCATAGTAATTATCCAATTATTTCATAGCCAAATACAGAAAATAAAACTTTTCAATATCATAATTTTTCATTAAACCTCACCTTTAACAAACTAAAACACAAAGAAACAAGTCCTTCACTACTATGATATTTTTTGGTTTTCAGTCTGTGTTTTGCACATTTTCAGATCCTGTGCTTTTCTTTCACAGGCAATTCAAATGACTCAAGGAGAATTAAGCTTTTGCTTAATGAGTAGTACACAAGCATGTTTTCAGAATTGGCCCTAAGAAGTGAATTCAAATCAGGAAATACATTTGTCAATACACTATACATTCTCTCCAGTTCAAGAGAAAATTGTCCTGATGCTGAAGCATTCTTATAGCTAAAAGAGAACACATCCAACCTCCTGTTCTAATAATGGGAGTAGAGGAAAGCCTGATTAGGAGAAAAATTTAGGGTGATCCAAAAGTGCATTCATTGCTTATTGTATTTGCCATATATGTTAAGTTCTCTTTATGTTACAGTGTTGAATGAAAGGACCTGAGGTTTAGATTTAAAAAGAAAGGGATATTTAACTGAGAGTATGTAATTATTAGAAATAAAATACAAAAATTCCCAAATTATAAGGCATGCCTCACTACAACAGCCAGGTAAAACAGATGAGATTATTTGACGAAAATGTTGGTTAAAAGGAGAACTCTCCCATCCAGATAACCAAGCAGTTTAGCAAGGCTGCCTAAAGCTCCAGTTAAAACTGTCTCAGATTGTTTAATTTATTTCTCTTTTGCATGAATAAAAGGCAAAGCCAGGAGTGCTGCTAAGAAAACTAACGCTGTCTTTTTAAGGTACCTGCGTTTATATATACTGTGAGTTGTTAATCACAATTGATACATTGGTTTAAAATCTATTATTTGAATGGTTGGTTTAAAAGAAGAATATCAAAGATACGTGGATGAGCCCTTTTGAAGGAAAAACTATCAGCTTGTTTATTGTTGACAGAAATTTCTGATTCTCTAGCTGCACACATTGCACTTGTATATTTTTACTGTTACTGAATGCTACTCATCAATGACATAATACTGTTTCTGACTTCTGACTAAGAAAATATCTGAGGCAGACTTATTTATTGCTTTCATCACGTTAAGAAATGAATTGAAGACGTAAAATATGTAGGGACAATATCCCATTAATCTGTTTGAACAAATCGTTGCTACTCAATACTAGTGAACTCTGCATTAAGAAATGCGTAGATGTAAATGAATCTCATATCTGGGATCTTGAATGTTTGTTCATATTTATATACAAACTTATGTAGGTAGAATTTTTCTTTGTTTTCACATGAAACTTCTGGTTGCTGTTAAGACTTCTTTTATTTTCAGTATGAAATTTGTATTTTCCTTTGCTGGGATTTTGCAATGCTGTATCTGAAAAGGGTCTTCATCTTCGGTATCTAGTGGACTTAGTCCACACAGATTGACTTCTTGCAATTGCTGATTAACTTTTTCCCAGAGGGAAGTGGTAGCATAAGTCTGCCCTGTGTTTGATAAACAGGTCTGACATGCACTTTAAAGACTCAGTTGAGAAGTATATTCTAAGTGTTTTGTGATAATAACAGAAGCTGTGTAAGACTTGGTAAGCTGAGAGAGTAGAAAAAACTTCAAGGAAAGAAAAAAAAAAAGTACCTAAAACTTTTGAAGATTTGGAGCTAAGTTCTAATAATTTAGTTAGTACATGGCCTGTGTGCCAAAACCTTTATAAACTCTCCTGCGACTTTTTTAGAGTAGCAATTTTTATATCACTAAGGACAGGCAAAACGGGTTAAGTCGGTCACTGCCCACCTGGGTGATTACCTGAAGTCAAATCACAACTGATTTTTTAGTGATTTCATTGCCAATTAAATATAGTATATAAGGGCATTTTTTTGTATCCCTATATGGTGAACTCCCCATTCTGCAATTGCAGCCAGATAAATGCATATTTTTGTAACTTAAAAAGTATGTGAGGTGCTTCTGGTGCTCAAGAACAAACTGCTCACAAATTCATTGTGGTGAGTTTAGTGAGTAGGAAGGCAGTTCAAGGTTTAATTCTCTCTGGAAGACAGCAACTGTACCCATCCCTGTCCTTGTGACCCAGGAGCACAGGAGGAGTAGCTGTGATAAGAAGTATTGGTGATCATGCAGATTTCGGTCACCAGCCTGGCTTGGCACTGATAGGTGGCCAGGCCTCTTTTTTTCCATTGTGATATAAATGGCCAAACTGAGAGCTGATTTGATAAAATATCCATAACTTTAGGAAAAAAACCGCCTAAGTCTTAAATGCCTTGTTCTGTGATGTGATGGGATAGTTCCATTCTTTTTTTTTCTTCTTCTTTTTCCATTTTCTTCTTTTTTTTTTTCAGTTGCTCATAAGTGTTTCCCTTTTTGCTTATGAGAGCAACTACTATCATCACTGTATTGCAACAAGTGCATAATAATAGCTTTATAGGTATAAAAGTCAAAATGCTATTAGTGCTGAGAGGCATTGTTTTAGCAACTGGATCTTGTGTGTAAGAACCTAATTTTTAAAAACATAATTTGCTTAATGTTATGTATTCACGAAGTTAATGGTCAGTGAAATTTCCCATGCACTGTCTTTTTTGAACAGAAATACTTTTGCCTGTAAGGTGCTATGTTATTAAAGAACATTAGTTAAATTAAAATTGCACCTAGGCTGAGAGTGTTCACAACACTTAATGGACTTTTTGCAGTTTGCTTCCAAGTACTTGTCTACTAAAAAGATTACAGGCATATTAAGATGAGTGTATTTGGGGAGGGAGGGAAATTGTGTGCTTAAAAACTAAAGCCATTTTCAGTTGTGTGTCTTTTGAACCATAAATTTATCTCAGAGACAGTGAAGCAAGCTAAGCATCTCTCCTGCCATTGCTGCTGTAGTCTGGCAAGGCACTAAGCTGTAGCAGAGGGGAAGTAAGAGGGGTGACTGCCCCAGGTACTCTGAAACAAAAGGCTGAAATAGCAGTGAGGTCTGAGCCTGTCCTGCAAGAAGGGTGGTGTGTCCTCGGTGGCAGGCGGGTGACAGGCAGTAGCTGTAAACATCTGGAGGTAGAAATATGGAGAATCACTCTCTGGAGAAATCAGCTCCCCTCCTTCCCACTCCATCTTTATGCCACAGTATTTTCTTACAATTCTTCTGCAATAACCTACATTTAGTGAAAGCTTTGTTACACATTTTATGGTCTTGTGCAATTTCATAACTCCTCCAGGCAGCAGGGTAACTTTCCACAATACAAGCATGTAATTTCTGAAAATTGTCAGGGTCTCAGGAGACTTCATCAGTATTTATAAAACGTCTTTAGTTGTTTCTGTGAGAGGTGTTTTATACTGTGATAGGTGTTGTGGAACAAGCCCTCCTCCCTCCCTCCCCACCCAAAACAAACATCTGTACAGTGTTAACGAAATATTTATATAGCACCAAGACAATTTTTTTTCATCAAAGGGCCGTGCCATGTGTTTTAGGGGATTCTCTACACTGGTATTCAAGCCTTGCTTGAAGCATGGCAGAGCTAATCACATCAATACAGCACTCTGAGCCAGACCTGAATGAAAGATACCTGACTGACTGCAAGTCATACAGTTGTTTTGTCCCACTCTAGTCTCATCCTAGACTGAACTTCTGTCTGTTGGCTCCAGTACACGGTACCAGCAGAGGGAAGACACAAAAGAAGCAGTTTGAATTGCTGCCTTGCTCATGGGACTGCCTCAGTGTTCCTTACCTGCACGTTTTTCAGCTAAACATCTGTCTGGTTTGGGGGGGTTTCTCTTGGAATTGCTGTGCCAGCCTTTGCCATGCCCACACATTCCTTGTTTCAGACGAGCAGCAACCAGATTCATTATCTTCTGGTTGTTCCAGTTGTCGTGTTCTGGATGGGTCACTGAATTGTTTTCTAGACTGCATCTCCTGTTGCCTGCACTGAATGGAAGCAATGTGTGGGGCTCCGAAGTAGGGAGAACTGGCAGCTGTATCTGTTTATGGTTTGCATCTTTCAAAGAGAAGGAATTGAGATTGCACTTTTCAGCTCCAACGTGGAAATAAATAGACCCTTTCTAAAAGTGTCATGTTAGGTTAAAATCAACAGGAACAGCACAGAGAGAAAAATCAATCTCCCAGCACAGAGGGAGATTATGAGAGTAAAAATGATCCAAATCCAAATTAGAAATCCTACTCTGAACTTTCAGAAGTCAAAATATGGAAAGAAATATTTTATTTCTGCATATTTGATCACAAACTAGTGTAACAATAATGTTGCAAAATATAGGTAACACTGCCACTAATTGTCAAAACATCCTTTCATGGTGGAATTTCTCCAGTTTGTACTTATTCCTAGAGGATATGTCTTATTTTTATAGTTTTCTTTCTTTCTTTCAAATATAGAGATTTTAATATGCTAATAGCTAAGTTAGTACTTCGTGAAGATGTCAGAATTTTTGAATAATAACATCAGAAAGAAGTCTTGCTTTTTAAAAGAACAGAGGGACATAGAAATTATGTTTCCATCTTTTATAACTGAAAGACTAAACCTTATCTTGGTAACATCTGCAGAGATTAACCCCATGTACGAAGGCTAATTCATAGATTTTAAAAATTAGCATCCTTGATTTAATTTGGGGTTGTTTGGGTTTTTTGTAGTGTTTTTTTTGTTTTGGTTTGGTTTGGTTTGTTTTGGTTTGGTTTTTTGTTTTGTTTTGGTTTTTTTTGGAAGGACTGTGTGCATTATGTCTCTAATCTGTATGACACTACTTGCATAGTTTTCAACATTCCTCAAACTGCAGCCATCTACAAATTAAGAGCAAAGGGAAACAGATATTTCCTAACTGTAAGGAATCTGAAAATCCTTGTTTGGGGCAGATTAGCCTTTACATTGGTCCAAACAGGACAACCAGTGGGAGAGATAAATTTCTGGGAATGGATGATTCAAATATGCATCATGTGCAGCATCATCACCAAAGGAACCTTAAGCAGCCAGGTCACCCCTGAATGACTATATTGGTTCCAGGAAATAGAAGCAGTACTGTTATTAGCAGGTACTGTAAATCAGTGTCAAAATGAAAAATCTTGAACAATTAGAAAGTAATAATATTGTACTGTTAAGAAAAAATACTTAGACTCAGCAATAAATTTAGTTGAGTGGAAGATCCATATGCCCTCCAATAAAAGTAAAAGACTCACAAGCCTTCATTTTAGTTAAAGATTTATAACTCATTACCATGAGAGTAAGACTGAACCATAAATTCTGGAGGAAATTTAGAGACTAGCCAGCAGGAATTTATTTTTTTGTGTGTATACAGATTGAATTATAAAGCTGGTCTCACAACATTATTTTTAAACTTGGTGGTCATGTTTTTATCTTCTAATTTCAACTTCTTTTGAGAATTTACTCTTTTTTTTCAGCCCTAAATTACACAATAGAATATTTCTTTTGATTTAAAGAGAAGTGACTTCTTGACTTTAATAATGTATCATACCTAAAGCTTGCAACATTTATTCGGAGGGAATTTCAGATCCATGTTTTCGCTTTTGGGATTTGGGGGTTTTTTGTGCATGGAAGGCATACTTGGAGAGATTTGGTAACAAATCTGTACAATGTGCCATCTTCCACAGTATCATGTCTCTAGTGGTCAGCTGTAGCAGCTGGTGGAGACAGGACAAGCATATTGTGAACTTTCTTTTCACTAATTATCCCAGATTTCAGCAGTTAAAATTTAGGAGGCTTTCCGTTCATATTTTCAAGGTGACAAAATAATTGTTAAGGGTCAGAACAGAATACACCCAGAAAACTTGAAAGAAAATAGACTTTCCCCTAGGCAACATCAACTGCTTCTTACTATTCCTAACTTTTTAACATCTGGGAATAAACAATCCTGGAGACTAGTGTTATACTAGCATTACTATGTTGCAATATCTAATGCCTTAAAAAATAGTTTATTGTTTCTTTAATTCTTTTCCAAAAAAGAGAAATAGACAATATTTGTTATGTCTCAGAAAAAATAGAACAAGATATATTTTTCAGTTTCACTGCTGTATTCTCAGGGCTTGTAAGTAAGCCTGCACATGCTGTTTTCAGTTGATAAATGATGTTTTCTCTGTCTTACTATATACAGACCTATATATAGCATGTGGTGACTTTCCCCCCATATATAAATATAATTATATATAGATAATTTCTTCTATACAAACATAAATTTTAATGTATTTTTTAAAATCAGGCAGAGTGAACATGCATTAATCAGGAAGCTAATGCACAAAGGAAACAGGCTTTTTCATTCTTTTTCTTTTATTTCCAGTCACCTTTATATGTGTTTAAAGCTCAAGGCAAGGAGCTAAAAACAGCCACTGGGGTCAACAGGTAATTATTAATAGTAGGCAAGGTAAAATTGTCTATTTTGAAGGGAATGTTTTCATATAAAGACATCAAGAGGGCCTCCAGCTTGCTTTCAGAGCAGGTTTTTACTAGATAGCAGATAAGTACTGTTGAAGAAGCTGCATTTCACAGAGCTGATTCACCTTTCTTCAACAGTGCTGTCGTGATGTTTGAGGTGGATTTGAAAGAAGGCTGAGTGGTTGTTCACCTCTGCTTGCCCTCTTCATACCTTGGCCTCTGGGTACCTGGGAGAGCTGTACTAAATTATCCCTCTTCTGTGAAGCCATTGTTGTGCTTTTCCAATTTCTAACTTGCTTTTTGGGCCACATTCAGGTATTAACCCAGTAATGATAGGGCTCGTTCGCAGGAGGAAACATCCTCCTGCTCTTCTCATGTTAAAGCCATCTTGCTCCTTATTTTTGAGAATGCCAGCAGCGTTTTTAACCTATCCCTGCTGGTGTCTGCAGTAACTTGTGCTTGTGTCAGCAACAGTGTGACCAGGAGGATTGGGTCAGTGATCCACCCCCCCGTGCTCAGCACTAGTGAGGCTGCACCTCAAATCCTGAGCTCAGTTTTGGGGCCCTCATGACAAGAGGGACATTGACACAGTGGGGTGTGTCCAGGGAGGGGCTGATGGAGCTGGTGAAGGGTCTGGAGCACAAGTCCTATGAGGAACAGCTGAGGGAGCTGGCGGTGTTTAGCCTGGACAAGCTAATGCTCAGGAGAGATCTTATCTTTTCCTAGGACTGCAAGGCAGGACGGGGGGGTTGTGGTCTCTTCTCCCAACTAACAAGTAATAGCATGAAGGGAAATGGCCTCAGGTTGCACTCGGTGAGCTTTAGATTGAATATTAGGAAAAGATTTTCACAGAAAAGGCTGTGAAGCATTGGAACAGGCTGCCCAGTGGTGGGGTCACCCTTTCTGGAGGTACTAAAAGATGTGTACATGCAGCACTTGGGGACATGGTTCAGTTGTGAACGTGGCAGTGCTAGGTTAACGGTTGGACTTGATGACGGTAAAGGTCTTTTACAACCTAAAAACTCCTGTGGCTTTATCATTCTATGATACTGCATAATTTTTATTTGTATTGTCATTATCCACCTCTGACCTATATAGTCATATAGTTACTGTTTACATTTTGTTAATGGAGTTACAAGATTCAGGAGAATTACAAAAGTTTTTTACCCTGATAGAAGGATGCACATCTTTGAAGTGCAAGTTCATAGCCTTTACATGAAAATCACCCTTCTTCAGATTTATTGTGTCAAGAAGCGTAATCCTAAATCTAAGTTTTCAGTGCGTATACAAAGGATTTTGTATATGAGTAATTTTCATATTAGTGTTTGACAAGTAAGGATACAAACCCACAAAAATTATATCTTTTATAAATTTACATTTAATTTAAAAATACCATTTAGTTTCTGAAAATCAGATATAGTAATGGTCAGTGTAGAAAGGTAAAGACAGACATGTAGTAATTAGCATTGTGTAAGAGGATGAGAAGAATATTTACATAGTATGGATGGAAACCAGAGTTACCATATAGAAAATCAAAAGAAAAAGATTTCTGTTAGCGGAGTATTTGGCAGCTTGTTCTTTTCAGTGGCATGCTTACCTAAATCTCGCCTTGTAAATACTTGGCGAATAATTAGTATAATCTCCATCATAGTTTTCCTACAAATGCATGCTGCTGGTTATTCCAATATATTCTAATTTATTGCAGTGCTAAAAGCAGTGTAGCTGGACTGTACTCTTGCTACACTGCTGAAGTAAAAGCTTAAGTAAGTACAAGAAAAATAAAATATATTAGTTATTACATATCTATCACTTTTATAGTGTAATTACACTTTTAGTAGTTTTTAATGTATTGGAGAAAAAAATGGTAATGAAAATGCTCGAGTTAATTTTAAATTGAGATGACCTTACTAGAAGAAAATTCAGAGGGTGACAGTCAGACTTTGCATCTGGGGAGAAAGTTCGGTGGGAAATGACAGGATCAGCTGGTGTTTCACTAATTAGTGAGAACCCAGATGGAATAGCTATCTGCTGTTGTGTTCAGAAATCCTGTGGAATGCTGTTGTGTTCAGAAATCCTGGGGAAAAGAAGGAACACCTAACCTAAAATTAGTAAATTAATTTTCCTACAAGAAGTCATATATTGAATTAGTTTCTGGATATCTACCATTGCATTCACAAAATACAACTCACTAGCTTAACCTGAGTGTGAGAGTTTTTGAAGAATACAAACTAATTAAATTTCTAGGAAATGGTTAATTTTCAATAATGAAACTTCTCTGAATGGATTTATGGCTGAAGTTAGTCTCTTATCTCTAGTGAGATGTTCTGTTTTGGTAGATGAATGAAAGAATTGTATGGGTAATCATACACAGAGAGACAATACTGAGGTTGTAAAGCAACACCAAGACTAAGTGCAGATCTGTAGCATTTTAACAAAGCCTTTTCTTCCACGTGCCACACCCTTTAAAGCAGTAAGCTGTTTAGCAGCAGTAATGAATACAGCTTTTGGAAACTGCTTGGAAAGTTTGCCAGGTTTTAATCCACGTGTATATGCCCAGAGCTCTAGAGCCCAGTGTAGGCAATAGATCTTGTGTCATCTTTTCAAACCACATCGTAATGTTATCTGAGTTGTAAAATCGGTGTGGGCCAGAACCAAGTGGTTTGTGTTCATGCTGCAGTGAAACATGCAAAGGTCTGTCATTTGGCTACCTGTTGCAAATACTCTGGAGCTGCAATATTAGTGATGGAATAAGGTAGAACCATAGAATTATCGTAGAACAGTTTTCTTACCAGTCATCCAGTGGCAACCCTCCTGCCATGGGCAGGACACCTTCCACTAGACCAGGTTGCTCAAAACCTTGTCCAGCCTGGCCTTGAGCACTTCCAGGGATGGGATGTGTACAACTTTTCTGGGCAACCTGTTCCAGTGCCTCACTACTTCAGAGGATTTCTTCCTTATGTCTAATCTTAACCTGCCCTTCTTCATCAAAGGCAATCCTCCTTGTCCTATCACTACAAGCCCTTGTGAAAAGTGCCCCTCCAGCCCCTTGTTGGCCCCCCTTGGGGTACTGGAATGCTGCTGAAAGGTCTCCTGGAGCCTTCTCAAGGCTGAACAACCTCAGTCATCTCAGCCTGTCTTCATAGCAGAGGTATTTCAGCCTTGTGATTATCTTCATGGCCCTCCTCTGGACTTGCTCTGACAGGTTCATGTCCTTTTTATGTTGTGTCCCCCAGAGCTGAGTGCAGGACTCCATGTGAAGTTTCACAAGGCAGAATCCCCTCCCTGGGCTGTTGGCTGCTCTTTGGATACAGTTGGCTTCCTGGGCTGCCAGCTCATGTTGAGCTTTTTGTCAACCAACACCCCCAGGTCTCTCCTATCAGGGCTGCATCAGGTGGCAATCCATGGAGTTGTGGGGGGCCCTGCTATTGCACTAACATGTTTTTTTCAGGTGAGTTTAGGTTTAGGGCTGAAGGAAGTGTGTGACAGCTCCACCACCATAGATTAGTTTGAATTGTCATCAAATCACACCTGGAGTTAATTCATTTACCTTTCCAGGCAAGTCCCTACATTTTTGTCTGGACCTGACTTTCCGACCCCTCTGCTTCTCTTGCAGAAGTATCAGTAGAGAGACAAACTTACTGTCAGGTTTGGGCAAGTGGCACCGAGCCTGTAACGCAGAGACGTTACCATGAGGTAAAATGGAGTGAGGTGTAATTCCTCATGCAGCTGAGGTGGGTTTAAATCACGCTGCTGCAAAAGGCAGTGTGTTGACATGGCCACTCCACCTGCCAGCACCCCCTGACCTGGGCACACAACTTGTGCTTGCTTTAACAAAATCCAGTGTGGCCCAGCAAGGCCACCTCACCCACCCAGCTGAAAACACCCAGCAGAGTGGGGCTGGGCCTTTCTTTCTGGAGGCTGTGTGCTGCAGGGATACCTCTGCACCAGGCCCTCCTGGCAGCTGATGCTGGTGAGATGTGCCACAAGGTGGCTGCGTTAGCTGTCTCTTCAGGATATGGCATTTGAGTTTCCTTGAAACAGCTATAAATTCAGCCTCCTCAGCTCTCCTTTGTAGACAAGCCTTCCAGCTTGATACCGTGCCTGTCTCTTTTTTGTGGGGAGAACAATGTGTGCTTTAGTTTTGTAAGTTTACATCTCAAAAGACTTTTGGATCCTTGACAAAAAATAAATATTAAATCCACAAAAATCTTAACTGATTTTAAAACTGAGCATTCAAGGAAGGTGGGAATTGATGTGAGAATTGGCTGTTATTCCAGTTGGAGTTATTAAACCTACAGGTTTTTATTGGGTAGGAAGTCAAATCCTTGTTAATACTATTTGTAGAGTAATGCCCTAATTCTCTTGGGTATCCAACTTTGTTAAGTGTACATGATCTTTAAATTGGCAGGCAGGCAGGGTGAATGAAAGCTCTGGTGATTATCACTTGCTTGGTGGACTCACCTTATTGCTCTTTATTTCAAATCTCAGGCTCTTTTTTTTTCATGATGTTTAATATTTTAAAAAGTGTCAGTTGCAACAATATGTAGAGGGAGCTGACAGGAGTAAACTCAAAATGCTGTCCTTTTCTTTTTGTGACCCCATGGGTGTTTGCTGGTATGGAGATTCAAGCTCTTTCTTGGGATGAGCCATAAAGCTGTGTAGAGTGACATCACTCGGTGTATCTGTTTTGTTTAGGATTGCTGCAGGCTGATGTGTTCACCTACTGTGCACCTAATAATTGCATTAACAAAACTGTGTTCCTTTCTTTCCCCTATAGCTTTTTTTTTCTTCTTTCCTAAGCCTTCATTTTTAATGTTTTGCCTGTTAATTTGATATTTGCATCAAAAGTCTCAGGATTTCTGGTCTTAGATGAGCACAATACCAAGTAATAGATTTTTCCTGGCTGATTTCATCTGACACATGATATGTAATTAAATTTTGTTCACATGGATAAGATGACAGTTTACTCAGGTTTTGGTGCAATCATTCTTTTTTTTTTTTCCTGACAAGATGAAAATCTGAAAAGGGACATTTTCCTGATTTGTAAGTACAGTACTGATGAACACATATAAAGCCATAATAAATTTGAGAAATATCACATGAAATACAGAAAGATGAAACGCTTCATGAAAATCATTCCCCAAGATTTTTTTTCCTATTCCAGTGTTTTGCATAGTGTCAAACTGGGTAAAATTCTCGATTCAGTATTCAGTGAGGTTGCCAAAATAGGAAATCAATTAAAAATAAGATGTTGAACAACTTTTTTGGGGAGGCAGAAATTTAAAAAGTTTCTAAAGGATAAAACAACTTATTTTTAATTTTTCTTTATTTTCATTTTAGATTGAGATTTCAAGAAAGGGATTCAAATCATGCTCCTCCCTCCAGAGTAGCTCTGTAACTAAGGGGGATTTGCATAATGCAGGTATTACACTTCCATAGTGTAATGATCCAATGGGAAGGAAACCTTGAGCTCTCAGGTGTCACCTCTCAGTTCCTTTAGTAGGAGAATGAATGTCCTAAGAAAGGAACATTTTAGTTGCCAAATAATATTTTCATATTAGACTAGGCTGAGAAAATTTTTTGGTTTTACATTCACTTACTGAATAATAATGCTTAAAGTCTTTATTTTGAGCGAAACATGAAGTTGTTATAATAGAGATTCTCTAGAGAAAATAAGAAGAATTTTTATTCTGACATAAACGTTTTGACAGTTTGGGAGGATGTTAATGTTTTAGTGAATTGAGGTTTATTATGATGCTATACTTACCAAATCTGTCTCAAATAACTCAGAAGGTATAGCCTTGTAACATATAACCTCTTACTTTTTCTATAATTAATTTCATTAGATGTGTGTCAGTTTAATTATTTCTGCAGTGAACAGAAAGTGGATGAAGAAATGTACCCTGCTTTTTCCCCCCTTCTTCAATACCTGGAATTTGGATAAGAAAATCCTCACAATTTATTACATTCCAATAATAATGAATATTTA
Source organism: Prinia subflava (assembly GCF_021018805.1). Lineage (NCBI taxonomy): Eukaryota > Metazoa > Chordata > Aves > Passeriformes > Cisticolidae > Prinia > Prinia subflava. The sequence goes on along the minus strand of NC_086249.1, from coordinate 69,641,410 downwards.
TTTTAAATGTTCTGGAATGGGAAGAAGAGCTTATTTTTTTAATAAAACACGTTAGTCCAGTAACAATGATTGAATGGCTGTTATTTCTCTTGAAACCATAAACTTCATCAAACTTTCATTCACTAGTTGTTTCTTGTCTTCTTGGTGTCAAGTTATGAGAAAAAAAAGCCCCACAGTAGTCACGTAATTTTAATTCCAGTGAAAGGATGATTGCCTTAGCGTAAGACAGAAAAGAAACTATTTCAGTGGCTGAAAACTTCCAAAGGGCAGAATTTCAAGTGGCAGGACACCTAAGTGGTTCTGTTTCAAATTACTTGGCACTTGAATAGGAATAAAAAATTATATTTTTTAATTTGTGGGTTAAGGGGATTGTTCAGTCACAGCACTGTGTGAGAAATTGAATTCACTGATGTATTTTCAGGTTTTTCAGGAAGAGGATTTTGAGGCTTAAACTCTCATTACTGAACTTTTGTGCTTCTAGCTAACATTGATGAAGTTATACATGTGAACAAATAAGTGAAGTAAATGAGTATTTTGAAGTGGTTCACTTTTCTGCATAAATTATCTTGTTCTGTGGTGCTTGGGGTCCTTTCACTTGGGTGTTCCTCCAGGAAAAGATGAGCAAACCTGTAATGGGAAAATTGCATACAAAGATGGACATTTGTGAGGTGCAAAGATGAATTGTTGAAATCTAGGTAGTTAGAGAAATGGTCCTGAGGACGGAATGAAGCAAACATCACTGTGAGATTAAAAGTAAGCAAAAAATTGTCAGGAGCATGAGGGTCTCTTGGATTTGCAGCAGCACTGTGAAAAGCTGAACCCAAGCAAGAGGAGGGTAAAGACCTTTCTAGACCTTTCTAGGATTATGTGTTGATAGGCACTTTGATACCCAGAAGGGACATTTTTTTTTAGGTTTTACAAAATTCCCAGATTATCCAAACCATGAAGGTACAATCAACTTCTGTGATGGACAATGAAGCAGGCTGCTTAGGGTGCTGGCATTTCTCACAGCTACACTGAATCCCTGTTTCAGTGCTCGGGGATTACTGAGAAGCAGCAATGCATGTTATTCCACCAACACAGGCTCACCTTTCCTGGAGCCCCAGGCCAAAGTGAATTGAAAGCTGTGCTGGAACAGCTGTTTTGCACTTTGTGTGAAATGGTTCTACCAATGGTTCTACCAATAGTAATTATATGGAAAGCAGTATCCTACTCCTTCAGGAGCAGGAGTAGGGATCAGACCCGGTCTGTGGCCTTTCTGTGCCTGCCAGGTGTGACCAGAATGTTGTTAAAAATTCAGTCTGAGTGATGTCTTTTAAAAGTGTATTTTGTATCCTCTTACTCAGGGACTAGGATTTGGATTAGATGCTTCCTTTTTGCTGTTAATAAACCGTTAAAATGTTTAGGTCAAGATTTCAACTTAGCTAAACCTGCAGTTGTTCTTATAGCACTTTATTTAGGCGTTGAATTATCAACACAAAGTAATAATAATAATAATAATAATAATAATAATAAACAACCTAAAACCCAAGAATTGCCTAATGTAGTGGTGTCCAGGAATGCAGAAACCCAGTAATTCTGATATTGTGTCTGTGTGTGCTCACGTAGCCCTTAGATTTCTTTCCTTACCCATTGAAATAAGAGAAGCCAACAGATCATCTGGGCATTACCTGGTAGTTGGATTTGGAACAGGGCTATTTTGATCCTGGAGGTCTCTCTAAGTGCTTCACCCACTGCTCTTCTGAGGTCTGCATACCTCAGCAAGCCTGACTCAAGCCGTGCCCTTGCATTAATGTGGTTGTACATTGTCCCAGTGTTTTTATACTGACCACTGTGTACTCAGAGACTAGCCACACATTTGCAAGATGGAGTTGTTTGGCTACTTCTTGCCAAACAAAAAGTTGTCCTGGAAAGAATAAGTTACTCATCATAAAAATTCAGCTACAGTCGTGTGTACATGAGTCACCTCTAAGGAGGTTTCTCATTGTCTAGAAGAGGAAAATAACTGCATTTGAAGAAGGAACTCTGATGGGATTGATTCATCTGACCTGACATTCAGGCAGGTGTTTACAAAGCACATGGTTGATCGGAGTATTACTCAGCTGTGAAAAAATTTATACTCCATATTTATCCCATTTCTTTGTAAATTCTCAGCCAAAAATTGATTTATTTTTGAATGAATGTGTACCATGCTTTGTTTGTGTGAAATACTTCTCTTTGTTTTACAGATCACACTCTTCCACAAACTGTTTTGCTCAAATCAGTAGTTGCTACATTTATTTTCCAGGGTGTGAGGTGATGCTATGACATCCTCATATCTTGAAAGTGCTGCTGATATTCGTGTCTGTTTACAATACTGAGTATTTTGAGCATTGAACTCTGATTACCATTTTACTGTCTTTGATCTCTGCATCTAAGTCTGTCTGCTTGAGGAATCTCTCATTTCTTAACATTATTCTTTTCAGCTTGTGTACTGTTGTTTGGTGAATGTTTAAAGTGTGCATGTAGAAGATTTGTCTGTTGATTGCATTGAGTCCCTTTCACAGCAGTCAGTAGAGTGGCTTGCACTGTTCCTTTGCATGAACTCCCATTTTCCAAAGGACGGCCGAGGAATAAATTGTTCCCTATTTTCCTTTTGCTGTACAGGTGTTTATTGATTGCAGTGAGGATAGATATATGCTAAGTAACATGCAACATTTGTGCTAACAGAGCATTCAGATTAATTTTTTGCTAGTTTAAATATTCTTTGAATTCAGATGCAGTCTGGGCATGTAAGGAAAGAAAGGGTTTACTTGAAATATAATTACTTGTCTTGAGTTACAGACTTCCCAAGTCCTGTGCTTAGTTTAAGGCTATATCTGTATATAAAAAGTATGTTAGAGAATTAATTAATGAACTGATACATGAGGTCTCTCTTTTATTTTAAAAGAAAACCTCAAGACCCTTAGACTTTCAATAAAACTCCCCACCTACCTTTCCTAAAGTGAGGCTTGTTGTGTGTGAGGTCTTGTAGTACATCATTTTCAGATAGGAAAAACACTATTTAAGGGATTTGCTGAAAGGCTAGACAAGGAAAATGTGACACACTAGTGAACAGGCTGGGTGATTTAGTAACAGAAGCCATGGGTAAGGCTGATAGACTCAATGTCTCCTTGCATCTTAGCACAGGATGAGGACAGGGCCAGGTTGGCTCCATTCAAGGCTGCCTAGAGACCTGATTGATGTATTTGCAAGGCCCCTTTCTATCATCTTTGAAAGTCAGTGAGACCAGGGTAGGTTCCCAATGAGTGGAAAAGGCAAATGTTGCACTTGTCTCTGTAACAGCAAAAGGGACAATTTGGGAAATTACAGAGTTTCAGCCTCACTGTGACCCCTGGGAGTGTGTTTAAAAAGGTCTTCTTGGAGCACATTTCTGGGCACATATAGAAGGTAACTGGGAGCTGCCAGCATTAATTTGCCAAGAGTAAATTATGTCTGACAAACCCGACTACCTTTTTTTGATAAATTTATTGGATTTCTGGACTGGGGAAGAACAGTGAATGGCATTTATGTCTTAGGCAAAGCTTTCCACACCATCTGCCACTGTATTCTTCAGTCCAAGTTAGGACATTCCACACTAGATAAGGACTGCCAAATGGGTGAAAAGATGGTCAGGCTGAAGTTCAGTGGTTGTGCTCTACCTGGAGGTCACTTACAAGTGCACTGCTGCAGGGGTCTCTCCTGGGTCCTACCCTGCTCGGTAACTGTGCCAATGTCCAGACCACTTGGAGGAGGAGGGGGAAGGCAGCACCAACAAACCGAAGTCCTCAATATGTTTGAGGGTAGGGCTGCCATCCAGAAGGGTGAACAAGAGCATTCATGAAATCCAACAAACCTTATGTAAAAGCCTGCAGTGGGGGTGGTCAAATTGGTCACTGCTGTGGCAGGCTGCGGCAGAGATGGCTTCAAAGGATCTGACCACAGGAACATGGTGCCTGCAGGGAGGGAACTGAGGAGTCTGAGCTGGTCTGAGGCAGTGGCCACAGACAGAAAAATGGGAAAAGTGACATCCCTTAATAGCGATATATCCTGTGTCCTTCTCAGGAGGACACTTGGGCAGTGAGACAGGACATGCCCATAGAGATTGTGCAGTGTCATTCTTGCAGGGTTTCAAGATGTAATATGGTAAAACTCTGAGCGACCTGATAACCCCTCAGAGTTGGCTCTCATGTGAGCAGGAGGTTGGACTATAAACCTTCTGCTGTCCCTTCCAACCTGAGTGATTCCATGAATGAATAGAAATAAAATTATATTTAGCTTTCACAGAATGTAAGGTAATATATCAATTTTTGTGTGTTCAGACAAGATTTTTAAATTGGGAAGTGAAAGATTGAGCTATCTTAATCTGTAAAGTGTGTTCTTTCCAGAGTTTGAGCGTAAGTATTAATAAGTACTGGGTATGCAGAGGCAGAATAGATGAAAAGAAGGAGATTTATCTTCTGAATTGGTGGTGTCTTCACTTCATTTCAATCATAGGAAAGTATTTTACTTAAGAGCTGGAGCCCATACACTTCAATTTCTTGGAGATAAACTGATTCCAGCATGATTATTTACTGGATGTATTCCATCGAGTATAGTGTTTAGTGTTTCTCTGACTGATTGTTCTGACAGAAATTCCTTATGTACTCATATAAAACTAAAAAGGGAGGTAGGGAGCTTGAGTTAGCAGTCTTCCAAACAACAAAATCATAAATCCACTACTGGGTTGCTTTTCTTCCTTTAAGCCTGACATTGTTTTCTTCTGAGTGAATTTATATCTTTTGAAGGATGAAGAAAAAAAATTGCAACTATGTTTTGCAAATACAGGAATCTGTGAACTAGAATAAATTGCCAGCTATTGGCTTGATTCTGAAACTTGAATTGAAGCACAAAGTTGGTTAGTCATACAAGTATGCCTCAAGTAAGTCAGCACCCTATTCTCAGGTGTTTGGCTATGATGTGATGAACAATTTAAGATATTTTGAGTTGATTTGAATATTACAGTTGTAATTATACCTAGGCTGGCTCTTGGAGTGTTTTGAATGCACAGACTGCTTTTGTATAGGAAAGGTACATGCTACCAAAAGATGCAGCAATTATATGGCGTATATAAGGTATCATGATGAACATTCCCCTTCTCCCTACTCTCCATTAAAATAGAAAAAATTTTAAAAGACCCTAACTGGTGTATTTGTTACTGCCTCAGATCTGCCCACAGCTGTCCCTTGAGGCATGCAGAAAGATTGGATAAGCAAACGTTGCCAGATGGCTGATGCTTGGAGGGAACGTTTCCCTACAAACATTGCAAAGTACAGAAATGCTGAGGCGTAGCAGCCTTCTACGGGCGTAGGACTGCTCAGTGCTTCGAAGGACGGGCTCACGTACCTCATCTCCTGAAGTGGGGTCAGCTTCTCCAGCACCCTTGGTACAGCTGACATTAGCATGCAGCACCCTTAGTACAGCTGATATTATTGTGGTCCTGACTGAATTAAAAAATGAGCACACTGTAGGGAGTTAATGTGCCTCTAATGTACAGGTTCCTCAACATCCTACAGGTAAGCAAGGGTATGGACAGGGAGAAAGAAGGCATAAAAATGAAAGAAAGCTCTGGAAAAGCTGTTAGCCTTTAGTTGACACTTTGCTGGACACGGTGAGTGAAGACAGGAGCTTGTAAGTGCCAGCTGGTGGGTGTTGAGAGAGCAGCATGTTCTACCTCCTCTGTCCCCATCCCTGCCCTTGTATACAGCTGATACAGCCAAGCAAGAGTCTGTTGAGTAGAAGAAGTGGTCTTTTGTGCCTTAGTTGTTGTGGATGTGTCATCAAAATAAGCTTTTTGCTGTACTAAGGCAGCCTCTAGAGAGGAATATCACATCTTGCAACGTAGTTGTGCTTAGAAAAGCACTTAAATCTTCCCCTAAACAGATGAATGGGGAGAAAATAAATTTAGGTCATTATTGTGGATTTGTAAGTTCTTCTTTTAGAAATTGCATTTGGGGATGAATAAACTAAAAAGAATGGGATTAGATATATATCTAATTTCTCTGAAGAAATGAGCATGATTTTAAAATGTAAGGATTGAGTCTTTCCTTGTAACTTCAGAGTATGAGCCATCAAGTCTAGAAGTGAAAGCAGCTAGTGCATCCATCTATGCTTTACATCCCCAAGGTCTCATCATCAGGTTCAGCATGGATTTTGACAAAGTGGAGGGAATGTTACGATTCCTACAAATATTCAGGTCTGTGGTTCCTGGGGTAACTCTACCCAACCTGTAGTATAAGATTGTGGTCTGAGGTGATGTTAGCATTCCTTCCAAATTTGTAAACCTCTACCTTTATTTGCTCTTTTCTCCTCAAAGTTCTTAAAATTCTATCATCAACTACAGAATTACTATAGAAAACATAATACAAATCTTAGACAGCTGAATGCACTCAGTGATCTTGGAGATCTCTTCCAACCTTAATGATTCCATAATTCTGTTAGTCTAAGTTTTACGTCCTCTGAGCATGAGAGGTACCAGTGAGAACTGAGCTGTTGCATACCAGTTGTTGGCAAACACTTCTTTGTGTAATAGATTTTCTAACCTTGAGATGTTGTAAATGAAGTAAAACCCCAAAGCAAAGCAATAACTTTGGATGGTTGTGTTACTGGAAAGCATAATTGCTTCCTAAAACACCTAATCATGAAATTGTTTGGTTCCCAGACTTTATGTAAGCAACAGATCACAGGTCTGCTGAAAAAAGAAACCTCAGTAAATTGCAGAGGAGTTTTATTGCTGTAACCTATGGAGCATTTCTTTCTTTACTGTTCATCAGGATGACCTCCTTAAGAAGTCTAAAATTTGTTTTCTTCAAGGTATGAAAACTATTAACATTTATAGGACACAAGTGTTGTTCATCACCTTCGAACAGCAGCACATTTGTATCTGTAAATAGATGTTGTTGGAAGATATTGTGTTGCAAGGGAATTTTACGTGTTGGTTGTGAATCACACCTAAAATGAGTTTTGATAATTGATAATTTGACAGGCAAGCATCATTAAGTTACAGAAAAATGTGTCTAAATTTACTGCAATATTGAAATGCTTGTAAAACCAAATTCAAAACATATTCCCCTAAATGCTAAAACAAATTTTCTGCTACACTTGCAAAAGCAATGAACGTGAACATCTTTATTCACATGAAAACCTTTCTCTTATAATATGAAGTAAAATCCAAAATTAGTAGTCTATTAGGACCACATGACATGTTTCAAATTTTAGCAGTTATTCCTGTAGTCTTTCCTTAAAGGAATAAAAATAGGATAAAAATATCAGCCTAGAACATTATTTTTCACTGTTTGACTTTTGAAGGCAAAGGAAAATATACTGTAGGAGTACCTACAGAGCTACCAATTAGTGCCTGGTAAAGCACTGCATAGTGGAAATTACATGCAGGATGAGGGAGCCAAATACTGGTGCAGATCATATTGATAAATAGTGTACCTTGGCAGCTTCCTGTGGTGTTTAATCTTAGCTGTTTCAAAACGTTTTCCATAACTGTATGAATAAACCACTTATTACACGCGGGAAAGAGTATTTCATTATTTTCTCCCCTGCATTTTTTTATGACGGATCACGTAGCATACCTCACCTCTAGAAGAGAAGAAATGGAAAGCCAGCAATGCATGCCAGTCACTCTTCCCTAAGAGGTAGAAGGATATGGTTAAGTGGCACGAGTTTAAACAACGTTGAGGGTCTCTTACAGAAACAGGAGTGGACTGGACCAGTGAGATTTCTGTACCTTCATAAAGAAGATGCATCTCTATTTCAAAGGGAGCCTCAGCTGAGGCCACAGAGCCCCATGACCTCCACTAAGATCCTGAAGAGTATTCACAGGCATCAGAAATGTTTCAGGTACAATCTTTCTACACAAGGCACTTGCAGAAGATTATTTAAATGAAAATTACAGTCATAGAAACATGAAGTGGCTTGGGTTGGAAGGGATCTTAAAGATCATTGAGTTCAACCCCCTCTGACATGGGCAAGGACATCTTTCACTAGACCAGGTTAGTCAGAGCCCCATCCAGTCTGGCCTTCAACATTGCCAGGGATGGGACATCCACAACTTCTCTTGGAAACCTCTTCCACTGCCTCATCACCCTCACACTAAAGAATTTCTTCCTAGTAGCCTAATCTAAACCTCCTCTCTTTCAGTTTGAATCCATTCCCCTCTGTCATCTCACTACATATTATTGAAAATAGCCTCTCTTCATCTTTCTTGTAGGTGATGCATTGCAAGCCACACTTCAATTTTCTGGTTTTTTTTGATTTTTGTATTTTTAGGAGAAACCAAGTAAGGATTTTTTTTCTTTTCTGTGTTTTTGCATTGGAAGTTGCTATTTTTAGTGGTTTACAAGTTTAGCAAGTTTAAACACAGAAGTGAAACTATCAATGCTGAGTGCTTGCCTCAGAATATCTTTGGTTTGCTTAGTGATTTTTCTTTTTTAACTCGAAGGCTGTATGTTGAAGAGAAGCAGAAGACATGCAATCTTGAGGAATTTCAAATTATATGTACTTTTTCAGGTCTTTGATGATCCGTAGCTGAATGTGAGTCATCTTAGATCTGAAATGGTGTCACGTTTTAACCCATCAGGTGGCTGAACACCTTACAGCTGCTCTCTCACTCAACACCCCAGCGGGATGAGTAAGAAATATGTGTGAAACAAAAAGTAAAATTCTTGAGCTCAGAGAGTGACCATTTAATAAGACAGAAATGCTTCTTGTGCAACCCCAGTCTGTTCACGGATGGGGTGGGTTGAGAGGCAGAAAAGGCTTTGACTTTATGTAAACACTTTTTAGCAACAACTAAAGCATCAGTGTGTTATCAACGTTATTCTCATCCTAAATGCAAAACACAGCACTGTACCAGCTACTAGGAAAAAAATAACTCCCTTCCAGGTGAAATCCTGACAATACCCACCCCATATGTATAATTTCCATTGTGTGCAGGTCTCAATAATTCCAACACGTTCTTCCCTATCTTTTGATATATACATGCAGATATAATTCCCTTAGTCTGTGGATCATTCCTCTAAAATATCCACTGAGATAATTTAGTCCATGACTTTGAGCTGTATCCATTATAGCAGTCCTTCAGGGCAGGAAGTTTTTTGTGATGTTAGATGCTGAAGCCAGTTCTGGTTCCATCACTTCTGTGCTTGTCCAGGTCTATCATTGCTGCACTCTGCCCAGGTTTATCAAAACTCATTCTTCACTGATCTGGGCAATTATTCCTGTCACATCATTGACATGAACATACAGGAACTGTTGTAGTGAGGACATACAGTATTATATAGCAGTTAACATAATGTGGTTCAAATCACTGGCGATTACCTGAAATCAGATGTCACTGAGGCACAGATCAGACTTCCCCGTCCTTCCTCATTACCTACCAAGTACACCCAGGTCCTTAAGAAAAGCCATCTCACAAATGTGTTTGCCGTTGCCTGAAGCAAGGGTAACCTAGACTGTGTTCTACAGTATATTTTTATGTGCACTACAGTGGCTTTATCCTCTTCCATAGTATGTCAAAGTTTTGACTCAGCAAGGCCACTCAACTGGCAGATTCCTTAGAGTTAACTAACCAGGTGGCTTTTTCTTAATGTGTACCACAGTATTTGAAGGTCTCACCACCCATTTCTCTTAGTGTAGACTTTAAAGTCCTTAAAAAGGCTTTAAAATCGAATTGTGTGATTTGATTTTCCCAGGGACTGGTGCATGATGGGGAATGCCATTTACCCACTCAACGCCATGCTCTTTGGACCAGGTGTCTGTGAGATTTTTTTTGGAATTGAGTACCCGTGTGTGAATCAATTCTTTTTGTGGTGCCATGTCACCATAAAACTTGTTTTTTAAGACCTGAGATGGTGTTCTTGGTGGTGGTATGGGACAAGGGATACATTTTGGCCATCTGGTGGTTTCTTCAATCATTGTAAGCACGTGCTGCTTGTCTGGGAGGGTTTGAGGAAGTGTGATATAGCCAATCTGCCAGACCTCCCCATACTTATTTTTCAGCCATCCTCATCCATACCAGAGAGGTTTTAAGTGCTTGGCCTGCTTGATTGCAGCGCATTTCACATTGATGAATATCCTGTGCAATAGTGTCAAGGGTTCAGTCCAACCCATCTATGGGCCCATCTTTATGTTGCAACTTTTCCTTGGTGGCCTGAGTTTTCATGAGCTCATTGGGCTCTAAATAATCCACCCCTTCTTTTGCCAGCTCAGATTTAAATGAGCCACTTCAGCTGTAGCAGCCTGACCCACCTGCTGAGTTGGTTTTGTGTTTTTCAGTGGCCCAGCTCTTGGGTGAGGAAGCATCTACATGATGCAGTTTTATAACCAGAGCAGTATTTTGCCATAATTCAGCAACACAGATGGGTTTAACTCTGTGCTGTCAGTTGCTCTGTTTCCATTGCTGTAACCACTCTCACAGGACATTTGCCACTATCGGTGACTCACTATAAAGTATTGTCCATTTTTTCTTATTCAGCAGTGTCTAAAGCCAACTTGATGGCTTTCAGCTCTAGAGACTGACTCAATTTACTTTGTCCTTCAGCAGTTTCTGTGGCTTGCCATGTGAGACACCACACAACAGCTTTCTACCTTTGATGTTTTCCTACAATAAGACATTATCCATCAGTGAATAGGGCATATTTCTTTTTATTTCATGGTAGTTCATTATACAGTGGGGCCCCTTCAGCACAGTCTCCAAAAACCCTACAATGCCTAAGAAAGCCTGTGTTTACTTTTTGCTTGTCAGTGGAGACGTTGCTGTTACCTTGTTAATTCCATTGGGATCTGACAATCTCCATCTTGCCATTTTATTCCTAAAAACTGGATGGCTTGTGCAAGTCCATTGACCTTACTTTGTTTTATGGCCACACTGGCTTTCAGAAAGATTTGGACTGTTGTCTTCCCCTGCTCAAAAACACGTTTCAGTGTGTTGCCTCACACAATAATGACATCCATGTATTGCACGTTTCAGAGCTTCACTGTATTCCTGTGCAGTCCAGATAAGTCAGATGATAGGCTGTATTTCCACCCCTGGAACAGTCAATTACAAGTCTACTGGACACCCAACCAAATGAAAGCAAATTGTGTCCTGCATTCCGCTACCAAAGGGATTGAGGAAAATGTCTTAGCATGCTTGGCTTCCTTAACCTCTAATTCCAGGTTTCTGGCACCATTATCCCAGTATCACAGGTGATGATGTGCTCACCTGGACAACGCTGCAGTTCTTTCACATAACTCACAGCTCACACAGGATAGGGGTTGGGTAATTACCACTTCTTCCTTCATCTGCCTGTGTTCCTCCTCCTGTTCTCGTGATGCCCCTACATGGGAGTTGCACAGGGTGGTGTGGGTTTTTTTTTTTTTTTTTTTTTTTTTTTTGTTTTTGTTTTTTTGTTTTTTTTTAATTTTGCTAATAGTAAGTACCTGCTCTCATGTATGGAAATGAAAGTGCAGTTAATGACTAACATATTTTGCCTGCAAAAAAACCACTGGATTGTGATTTTATAGATAAGTTAACTTTTGAATACTCTCACTTTCAAATACTTGTTATTTGAAATTTCAGCATACCTGTATAATGATTTCCAGTGGTAATTTTATGTAAGCTGGGCTGAGCTTTAAGATTTAGGCTGATCTTTGTATTATCCTGTAGATTGGTCAGAAATGTATTTGTGCAGTGCAGATTGAGAGAGCATAAAACCAAATCTCTCTCTAGAGACAGTTTTGGTTTGTATTTTCTTAAACTTTAGGCAAAACAACATGAAAGCTTGGAGAAAACTGAACTTCTTCTGGTAAGAAAAATTCCACACCAGTGATGGCAAGCCTAGAGATGCGTAATTTCCAAGTGGGTTCTATTACCATGTAAGGATCGGTCATGAAAATTTGTTTTACCCAACTGCCCCTTTCTTCCATCTGCTGTATATTTGTTGAAAATTAAATATTTTTTTTTACTTTTGCCGTTTTCTCCTGAAAGTTGAAATTGTCTTAGAAGTCTGAATCTTCAATACCACTTAAATGCAGAGGTCCAAAACAAGCAGGGTATGGCATGTTTGCAAAGGCGTGCCAGTTGAAACAGCTGGCTTTGGCAATTACAAAATGCCCATCAACACAAACATCTTAATTAAAATTCCTCTTTAATTGTTTGTAATACATATGAAAGAATGTGATTTTTTTGAAATGCATGAATATTTTGTAATGCACCTATGGAGAAATGAAAAAAAAAGTATGTATCCAGCAAACATAGAAGTGAAACACTGATCCGGGAACAAAGTGTAGGCAAAGGTATCTCAAAGAAGAAGCTGCAGTCAGATTCCAACACCCACCCCAACAAAACAGCTGATGTGTGAGCTTTTGCAAAGCTGAAGTAGTTTAGCATGAGCATCTTCTCTGAATATACTGTAATAATGGGAAGACTTGTATAGTAAATATTACTTCATTACCTTGTAATTTCACCGTTAAAATGGGTAACTCTGAAATCCCTATAAAGTTTGTTTGGTGTTACTAATAATAGTTTAATGCTTTCTTACATAGAGGAAGAAACAGAGTTACATTGTGTTGCTGTAAATAAACCTAGAGAATTAAAGGACTTCAAAGTGTCTCTCTCATTGTCGGTAATGAATTCAGAGATCATTTCCAGTTTTTAATAACTGGGAGTGAACTTGTATCAGCTTTTTAGTGGATGTCAAATCCCTAGAGCCAGCCTCTCTGTTCTACAGATCTGTTCTTGTTCCAGGGGGCTACATGTTACTGTAGATGTCAATGGGTATTGTGGGCTTCTTTCATATTGGCACATCTTTATCTGTGCAGGATAGATGAGAAAGAGGGGAACAAGTGAAGACAAGCAGTGGCAATGCTAAACAGGAACTGACTTCTATTTTTGTAGTTTTGTGTTCCTTTTAAACTTCCTTTTATTTTTTTCTAGGAAGTGTGTGGTTTTATTTTGTTTTGCTCTGGCCTTGGTTTTTGACTTTTTTGTTGTTTTTAATGGGTAAAAGTCCTGCCTGAGTGCCTTTTACTATATTTAGAACTAATGGCCATTTAACCATTCCTTTGGGTACTGGGGAAGGGATGGAGGAGAAAAAGTTAGTTGAGATGGACTGCTGGTTTAAATTTTTTTTTCTTAAGACAAAATGTACTAGAAGAAAGCAGCAAAAATAGAAAAAGCCATTCTTGTCTCAGGTGCTGGAAAGATGTAGGCAGAACACATGGTCTCATCAGCTGCTCTGTGATGTGGTGAACCTGTAGCAGGACTGGGCTGTTGAGACTATTATTGAGTTACCTCATTTGTCACAAGTTCACAGAAATGTTGTCTTGTAAAAGGGATGACCTTGCATGTCAAAATGAGACTCTCAGATAGGAGAGAAATAGGCAGCAGTACAAACCAGGCATCTCCCAGGACCTGCTCAAGATTTGGCCAAAGGACATGGGTGTGGTAGTAAATCTACATTCCGCCTCTCTGCCAGGACTTACTGGGACAGCACTTGAAAGGTAGGAGATTCCTCACTGTCCTGATGGGTCTGTGGCTCTGGGAAAGGATGAAAGGGGTAGTAGTGAAGAGTGTTCCTCCTCTTAGTTTCCTTGCTTCCATAGTTTACTTTCCCATGTAGTCTTTTTCCACCTCTTCTCTGACCCCCAAACCAGACATAAATTAGTCAAAAATAAGATACAGTTTATTTTATTCTTTTGTATCCTTTATTGTTGTTCCTTTACTCACTTGTCACAATTTTTATTCTTTCTGTCAAAGGTATTATTTTTTTTTTCAGATTAGATCTGCTGTCCTGCTCCACTTGTGTGCCTTAACCTAGTAACAGCAGGATTTTGGTATGCATTATGAGTCTTCACAGTTTTCAAGAGTGCAATCTGAATACATACTCTTACATAATATGGTGATGCTTACATTAACTAGGTGTCTCGTAAAGCTGTAGTGGTCAGTCCTTTGAAATAGTGCTTTTAACTTTAAGGATGTGAATATCTCAGCTGGGATAGCCAGATCACCTAGTTATAGATATTTAACATGGGGATACATTGTGGCTTTCTGGGCAAGAAAGATGAATCCTGAATGTGGAGAATTTCTGAATTGTCCTTAAGCCTCACAAAATGATCCCAAATGACATATTCATAGTGAGGCACTTAGACTCTCGAAGCTAGCTGGTGTAATCATTTCTTTCCAAGCTCTGGTCTGTCAACTGCTCTCACTCCTTCCTCTCTCCTCAGGGAAAGTTCAGCCATCAGTATTGACATGATTTGAACATGGCACTGTGTTCCTGAGCCTCATTTTTTTCCTCTACTTGCTCTTTCCCACTCCTCTTCTGGTCTCCTTTCCCACTGTGTTCTTTCTGTTACTTTGTTTGATATGATATAATGAAGAATGGGCTGTGGAAAGAAAACTCTGGGCAATAAAGCCTCTTTAAAAAACCATGTGCATAAAGTAAAAATAACAAAAACTGTCAAAAGAAGCTGTTAGTGTGAATGTATTTATTTTATCTTTGGTGAAAAAGCTTAACTGAGCTACAGGACTTCAGGACTACAATGGACAGTAATTTCTATATGAGTAGAACATCTATTTCTCTTTTGAAATATGGGACAATCTGATCCCCAGGTTGTCAGCTGCTTTTACAAGTTTCAGGGGGAAAAAAAAGAAGAAAAAGATAGACCAGCTATTTTTGAACCATTTATCAGTCTGTAATCCAAGTCCCTTTCAGGAATGGGGTTAAAGCATACCTGCAGTATAAGTGAATGCAGTGAAAACTGCAGCAGTTTCTGAGTGGTGCCAATAGAGTGTGGGTTAGAAACTTTGACTCAGAGCCGTGTTCCTGGAGGTAGGGGGAGTGGTGGGGTCACTTGACAGGTAAGGAGAGACAGCATGGGAAGGAAATAGACTTTTCAACAGGTACTGTGGTAGCTTTTGTCAGTTTATGAGTTCCCACTCCTTGGGACTGGGCTCCCCTGGCACCCCTGGTGCCGTGCAGCCCCAGTGCCCAGCTGTAGCCACCCAGCCAGAGCCGAGCTGGGCACACACCACGGGTGGTCGCCCACATCCGCCGGGGTGGGAGAATGGCTCACATGACTGAAATCAGGAGCTGATCTGTGGGCTGCTGCTTCTGTTTGGAGACTGGCTGGGAGGAGAGGAGATGCTACGGAGATGTGATTCATTCCTGATAACGAGTGGGTGAAACTCAGGCAGGCAGGAAAGCTGTGATTCAATGAACCTCCTGTGCAAAGAGAGGACAAGGAAGAGAGCAACCAGCAAGGATGCTTTGAGAATGAGCTAGCCCGTGCCATTTAAGAAACTGTACCATTGTGTCCCCTTGAAATAGGTTTTTTTAGGGGCAATCACAGCTCTTTATGACACCAAAACATAACAGTAAAAATATGTTCCTTAGTGCATTAAGACATTTCTCCCTATAGTTTCCTTGATTTGCTAGATTATGGGTTTATTCACACATCGTAAGAAAAATTAAAGACTAAAGATAAATAAATCACCTCATTAAAAAGTATATAGAAACATTTTTCAAAATTTGATCAGAATGATATTTTCTCTGCTGCAGTAAATTTACTGTTGTAAACCTGCAGGGGGAAGAAATAAGCAAAGAGAAATCGTACAGCATGCTGCCAACTTCAAAGATCCTGGGTGGGATGAATCAGATGGAGAAATGAAACCCAGAGCTAAAGGTCTATTTAGCATCTTAGAAGAAAAATTGCTGATGAAGAAGGGACAGAAGAAATAGGCATCATAAATAAACAATAAAAATTTAAACACCTGAACTTGTTTACTTGCATATCTCCCACCCTGGCACGTTTTATCTTAGCTTTTCTTTCGAAGTACCAAGTATCTCTGAATTTCATGAGCAGAAGCAATAGACTGTGCAGAGTTTTATGGGTATTTTAGGAGGTTGGCACCAACCAAAAAGCTGTGCTTATGAATTTCAGTGCAGCATCAAACTGCCAGAGGGTGTACTCTCTATGGCAGAGATTATTAGCCCTTCAGTTGTGCTTTGCTGAGCCTATTTTAGATATTATTCCTGGCAGACGAGAGCTCTGTTCTGCGGTTGCAAGGCCCCGCTGCGTGATTACCCTCTTGTGCTGCCAGATTCCAAGGAGTGCTGATAAGAGTCAAGCATGGACTTCATTTCTTGGACTTGAGAGTGAGTGGGTCAAAAGAGCTTTGTCTTGGCATTTTCACTCACTGTATTTCTAGCCCTCACCTTATAACACTATATATGTATGTTCTTTTTCAGTGATGTGAATTAATTTGTTGCTAACTGGGCTGTCATTTCAAGATAAATACGTTTTAGGACTGTAATTTAAGAGATAGCTGTATAGAACTCCTATCTGAAAATCAAGACTATTATTAACATGTCCATGCATAATATTAGTTTATATTTGGATAAAATCAGTAGGCATTTCTTAAAGAACTAAATACCTATAAAGTAATTATTCCTTTGCTCATTTCTAGAGAACAATGTCCTGACCTTTCTTCCAAGTTCTTGGAAAGCAGTACTGATAGAAAGTACACATCATGAAGGAAAATTGACAGGTCAAATGAAACTGCAAAATACAACCTTCTAGGCAGTATCCCATTATTCACAGGCACAGCTATTAACATGAGGAAGAAATTTCCCACATATACTTCAATAAAGGCCAGCAAATACAGCAGGTTATTTATTATCATGGGGCAAGTTATATGATGTGCAAATATTTTGGCAGCTTGGAAGACTTCTGCTTCCTCATATTTGTGACCATATCCTTCTCTCAAGGGATAACAGAAATATGGAGAGACCATTTGTTTCTCTGACCTAGCAATATTGATCAGTGGAGCTACTGTTTTCATGAATTTATTTAAAAGTTCCATTTCTGGAAGCTTCTTCTTTTGGAAAAGAAAAAAAAAAAAAATATATATATGTATGTCAAGCTGATATAATACCTTATATCAATTTAAAAGCCTGCAGCGTTCATACAAAACACTTACAGTGCACTACAGAAATTTACACCGTGGACAGAATGAAATTTTATAGGTGCTCTAAGTAAGTTGAGAAAATCATAGTGGAAGAGTCCAAGGCTCGTATTCATGAAATGAAAATTTTTATTTAGGAAACAGTAGGTATTAAAATGTGTAATTTTCATTTGAAATTTTAAGCTCTAAATATAACTACAATATCAAACTCCATTAGATCTATGCTGCTAAGTATTACTTCTTTTGTTTAGGAAGTCTTTTAATGAGGTTTCTGAGCATATTAACCCATGCTGAGACTTCACCTTCCTCCGAGCATTTTGGAAAAAGCTTTCTTTAAAAAGCATTGAGAAGCGCACTGATACTGCATTTAGAACATTGGTCTTAGTGTCAGTACTGTACATGTAAATGATTGTACTGTAAATGATGACCTATTTGCAGAATCCTTCTGACCTTAGCAATCTGTACTTCATGGCCCTTTTTGTTTGCATTCAGTAATGCTTTCTATTTTAATCAAAACAGTTATGGTGGCAGACTGCACACTTGGGCTTGGGATGTGGAGCTGTTTTGTCAGGGCATCCTGTTCTCACATTCGAAGTAGAAACTCAGTGCAAGCACTGCTAAAAACACATGGGGAAGCTGATTTGGGTGTTCTCTATTCAGGGCATGAACGTGTCAAAAAGAAGTTTCTGCAGAGCATGGAGAAATAAAGTCTGTGCTAAAGATTCAAGGGGAAAATGTGAGGACAGCCAGGAGTGAAGGTTGCATGGTGGCTGTTTTCATGGCAAAGTCCTGGGTACTTTGGCAAGGGTGCAGTGAGTCACTGCTGCCCCAGCAATAGCCTGGGTGGGGGGCACGCGCCCATGGATGCTCACATGGGAAGAAGCCCATGGGAGGCTGAAAAAAATCTGTGATTAGACAGGGAGTCTGGTTGTGGGCAACCATTGTCCTGGCACACAGGATGTCCCCAGATTGCTCTGTTAATAAGGGCTGAGGTGTCTTCACACTAGAGTTAGCACTGTAGGCTGGGTTGAACATTAGCTTAGCTGGCCATTGGTGCAGGTACAGTAATTCCACAGCAGCATCTTGTTCCTTTACACTCTGGTTGCTCTTTCTGTTCACTTCAGGTCTCCTAAACCTGGACTCTGGTTCATTTGCTTTCAGTGGCGGTTGATATTATCTGAAGAGCAAGGATCCAAAATCAGGTTTCCTGGTTCTTGCAGTCCCTTTTGGGATCCAGTGTGTTACCTCTGACTGTGGAAGACTGAGTGTATGAGATGCCTACTCCCTCTGGACTGTCTTCAGGGAACCCGGTATCTGCAGCTTGCCCAGGTGCAAGTGTGGTGGCTTGAGCAAATCTTCAGCTTCAAGAATTAGCTTAGCTGCCCACATTATTGGTTATTTCAAAACCAGCAAAAGTAGTTCTGATTTTAATTTCTTGGCTTTGTTAGCTTATTTTAAAACTTTCCAGAAATATGCTATTCTGGTGTAGTTTATAGAAGTAAGTCTACTTATGGTTTTGTATTTTCTCCATGGAATTTGATTCCTGTTTTCAGAGTAGGGGTCTCACAGGATAGTCCAGTCCTGAGGCAAAAACTGATTGCTGTTGCCAAACAGAATCCAATGCTACAGAACAGAAGTAGAGCTGTACTTGAGGGAAGTGCAGTGAAGACATTTTTGTCATTTGGAAGGCACAGAGACAAATGATTCTCTTCTTTCAAATGGAAGTTTTCCCCAAAGGAAACTACTAGGACAACTAGCTGGTGTTTGTAATTGTGTACACCTCATTTAAAGTAACATTTATCTTGATTTTGAAAAGGTCAGAGGGAAGAAGAAAAAAGGGTGCCGATTGAAAGCAAAGGTTTGGGTTGGATATTTTTTTTGTGTGTGTTTGTTCCTTTGCCTTGCCCATAGTGATGTCATTCAAATTTCACAGGCAGTCCAAGTCCCTCTGGGCAGAGGTATTGCAAAGCACATATCTTCAAAGGTGCCAGCAATGTAAGTGGAGAGATCCAGTAAAAGACAATCCTGAGAACAAGGGTGAATTTTTGATATTCCTGAGGGAGGGAATCATAACTGCTTGCCAATGAAGAATTTGAAAAAGAGGCAAGTTTGAGAAACTCCAAGCCTCCTAAGGAAAAAAAAAAAGTAACTTTGAACATCATCCTTTAGCAGTTAGTTCCTAGAAAATTAATTATTAAAAGATAAGCCACTTTAATAGTTATCTTGTCATAGTATTTTGAAAAAAAATAAAGTTTTTTAATGACATTACATAGAAACCAGTCAATTTAGAGAAGATGGGAATTAACATGAAAAATCCCAATAAGAAATGGATGAGGGATACAGAGACCAGTTGGGACTGAGAGGAATGCTACTAATTGTTGCTGGACTGGGTGCATAAATATGCAGGTGAATAAGAGCTTAGATTAAAGGACAGAAATACATTCATTGCAATAGTTGTTTCCAGTTGGAGGAAATATAAAATAGTGAAGTCACAGATACTGAGATTTGTTACCGCAGTTTTAGGCTAACTTAATGCTTCTCAGAAAAATCTTGTCCCTTATGATATGAGTTATATATGTAATTTCCTGGGGTTTTTTCACTCCCATATTGCAAAATAACAGGCCCAATTTTGTTTTTCTTGTTTCCACTACAAATTAATCTTTACTTTCCACTCAATTTATTTGTGACTGAGAATCACGTCAAATGTAACACTATTTGTGTAATTTATCCCTTTCTAAAACAAAATCAAAAAAAAAGAACCAAATGGATTAGCAATTCTCTCTCCTTAAATGGAATAAAGAATGTTGTTAAAAATTCATTATAATATTCATTAATAGCCTTCCAGAGCTGTTAAAAACTTACATTTCACATTCAATCTTAGCATACACATGCTGCAGAGTACATGTGTGTGTGAAAATTGAATAGGTACTGTCTGCATGAATGTCATTTTCACTATTTAATTACATGCCTCTGAATATAAACCTATTTTTTTTTTCTCAGTGGGGATCTCTGCAGCTTGGAGGAACTTGTATCCTGTTTTTTATTCTCCATTTCAGGGGTCAGGAGGGATAGTAAACTCTTACAAAAGATTTAAGTCCATCACTATTCAGATGAACATTGTGCCTGACAATAATTTGCTCAAGTTTTTGTCACATGTCTTTTATACAGCTGATGCTTGCTTCCAAGTAATTTTTAAAATATTTTTCCTGTCTTGACAGAGCTGAAAGTTTCTTATTTTTCAAGCTGAAATAAATTGATCAAGCCATGACTTTTCCTTTGAAAAAATATTAGGAGATATTTGCTAAGATTTTCAATAGTCATTTAGTCCAAAATTTCAAAAGAAAGAATGAAATAACAGTGATAAGGGAGATGGAAGCAAATATCTTTGTAAAGGGTATAAAAGAGCAAACCAGATAACCTCAGTAGGTTCAGTTGAACATGGTTTGGCTTGCTTTTACTTTGTCCTTTTTCCTTCTCAACCAAGTATCAGTCTTACTTGATACAATTAATCCTTCCATCTATGACATTACTCAGTGTTTAAGGATTACAGAAAACCCAAAATCTAGCAGAATCAATGAATTGAAGAAGTCTCTTCAATATCACGTCTCTCACTAGAAACATCTGTGGGGATTTTTAGCTGATAAACTATAGATGTACTTAAAGCAGGCATTGCATCAGGGCAGAGTAACTCTCTGATGTGAATATTTCTAAACTTCGCAGGGTTCTGAAGTACACATCTTTTCTAAGTACATCTTGTCTAAGACTGAATTATAGCCAGCTCCAGGCAAGGAACAGGTAATACTCATATTGCCTCTGGAGCAGCCCAAAAGTGAAATTAACTCTCATGTCCAAAGACTCGTGCCAAGTTTTTGTAACGGTGGCGTGTGTTTTCTCCAGTCATCCATCTATTCCAGCCCCTGAACAGTTCTTCACAAGTTATTGAAAGGCACTCCTGAAAGATAATCCTGTAGCCTGTATCCTTCACAATGAAAGGCTTCCTGCCTAGGCTGTATACCTTCATGGTTTTGGATAGCTCTTCTCCCTGCCAAAACCTCCTGAATATCCCCTTTACATGGACTTTTTCTTTTGTTTTGCACCTGACTGCATCATTCATCTGTGTTATTTAATGAAAGAGATAAGCACTTAAATCTTTCTATTTAGGTAGTTTTCAAATCAGATGGATAAACCATGTGTTACTGCAGAATGTTAACTTTTGACTTCTTAATAGTTTACAGCTTTCACAGCTCCTCTAAGAAATTAGCATTCAGAAGCAAGAAGGGATCATTTGTGACTGAATAATTTCTTGATTCTCTTAGAGTGTGATGCATGGATCGCTCATCAATTTTATGGGGTAATGTATCATGCCACTTATAAATATCTCATTATCTTCTCTATGCAAACAAGTGTGTCAGAAATACAGCAGTTGAATGCAAGCAGGATTTATATTTCTCTTGGGAAAATTAAAACTTCGGACTCATTATAGTGTCCCTAGAAGCAGTTGGTTGGCATACCAAGCATCACCTGGTTTGCTGAGTGCTTCTTATGGGTTAAGGGTGGCAGTAAATGTATCCCAATCAGGGTGTTAGGCAAGTATTTGGCTTGGTGACAGGCAAATAAATGTTTTTCTGATTTTTTATAAGAATTTCTTGCCTTTCTCCCTTTTATTGTGTGATAGAACTTGAATTAATACATGAGGAAAACGTAATGCTTTACTTGTAGGGCTTGTTTACATAAGCAAGAGCCATGCAAATGGCTTCAACATTTCAGCTTTTTACTACTACTAATTTTCATCCCAAATATTCAGCAAATACATTTTAATCAAAACCAGAGGTTTTGATTGAGATAAGATAGCAAACGGGAGATTTCTGCAAAGAAGACTGGAAAAACCTCTCTTTTTTGGAGAACCAATAATTTCACAGAGGCATTATTGATTATGACAGTTATTTTTACGGACCTACCATCTCTGTAACAATCAGAAAGTATCAAGTGCTAGGAATTTATAGGAAAATAATAGAAAACTATAAAAGAACAAAGTGTAGGTTTGCAGGTCTATGGTTTACCCATATCTTGAACACTGTATTGTTCATATTCTCTCCTGTCAAAAAGGTTATAGTGCAGAAAAGGAAATATTCAGGAAAAGCCAATGAACAGTCAAAGGCAGGGAGCAGCTTCCATCCAAGCTGTGACTTGGTGGGCTGTCCATGTGTATTGGTTCCCATTGCAAAGTTTTGGTGGCAGGGTGAACCGCAGAGGTGGCTTCTCTGAGAGGAAGCCAGAAGGTTCCCCTGTGTCTGATAGAGCCAATGTCACCTGGCTCCAAAACAGGCCTGCCACTGGAGGCCAAGCCCGCCTGTGATGATGGTAGTGATTCTGGGATAATGTATTTCAGAAACAGCACAAACTGCTGGGAGGCAGCATCTGGAAGAGAACTGTGAGAATACGTGAGAGAAGCAGCTGTGAGGACATGAAGAATGTGAGGGAGGAGGTGCTCCAGGCACCATAGCAAAGATTCCCCTGCAGCCCATGGTGCAGCCCATGGTGGGCTCCTGCTCTCCATGGAGGTCTGTGGTGGAGCAGATGTCTGGAGGACCCCAAGCCAGGGCAGCTGGGGTACCCAAAGGGGACTATGACTCTATGGGAGGATCATGCTGGAGCAGGTCCTGGCTGAACCTGTGAGCCCATGGAGAGAAGTGCCCATGGTCAAGCAGGTTTTCAGGCAGGACTTGCGGCCCTAAGGGAGGCCTTCACTGGAGCAGCCTGTTCCTGAAGGACTGCACCCAGTGGAAGGGGTTTGCTAAGAACTGCAGCCTGTGGGAAGCAGCTCATGAAGGTCTGTATCCTGTGAGAGTGTGAGGAGGAAGGAGCAGCAGAGACAATGCATAAGGAGTTTACTGAAACCCCCATTCCCCATCTCCCTATTCTGCTCATAGGGAAAAAGGTAGAGATGTCTGGAGGGAAGCTAAGCCTGGGAAGAAAAGGGAGAGTTCTTTTCACATCTTATTTCTTGCTATCTTACTGTGTTCAATTGTCAAAAAATTAAATTAATTTCCCTCAGTCAAGTTTTTCCCATGAGAAAAACTGAAGTGTGATCTCTCCCTGTCCTTATTTCTACCCATAAGCTTTTTTTGTTTTTCCTCCCCTATCCTTTTCTGGGGAGAGGGAAATGATAGAGCAGCTTGGCAAGCACCCAACAGCCAGCCAAGGTTAACCCACAACAGATGCCACAAATAGGGGACATGGAGATGGCGCACATGGAGGAGACAGGCACACAATAATTCTAAAACCACGAATGTCATGGCAAAAGGAGACACTGCATGCTGCCTCTTCAAATACAAGAATTAAGGGCATGAAATTAATCTGAGTAGCATATTACAAAACAGAAATTTTTTTTTCATGGGATTGGCATCAGAGCTGAGGAGCTTGCTGGTAAGCAAGGTTGTGAATGATTAAAGGTTACATGGTTTCTAGGAGGAAATGGACAAGTGCTTGGAAGAGGCACCTACTGGGGTTAGTAACCCAGAAATCACATCAGGCTCTGTAAATTATCCCACTGGAAAACATCTGGAAGCTAGGAAAGTACTCAGGGGAATCCTGTTCAGGTAAGGTTAGGAATGGGGTTCTGAGCCACCTGATCTAGTGACCTAGGGAAAGCTGTCCCTGTCCGTGGAAGAGTTTTATTAGATGGTCTTTAAAGGTTCTTCCAACCCACACCATTCTGTGATTCTATGTAGTTGTCCCTCTTTTCAGTCTCATCAAGTGGGTGGCTATAGCCATTGATAGAAACAGAATACAAAATGAGATGAATCCTTGGACTTACACAGTATTGATATTATGAAGAGGAAATACAAGAATGAAACTTACAGATAGCTATAGTTAGAGAGGATGGATCTCGCTCAAATTTCTGGGAGGAAAAGTCCAGTGTGCATAGTTCAGGGAAAAGAAAGGGGATGAAGATTCCTCCTGGAAAATGCATCTGCTCTGACATCCCCTTTGTCCATACAAGCAGACATCTGGGTACAAATAGTGAGCAATATTTGAAAGCACTGCTCTGAAAAGTCTTTATAAACATTGAGAAATACAATCCTTCAGCATATTGAGAATAGGAGCAAAGTGCAACACACAAAAAAATTCTCACTTTTCTAGGTCATTTCTAGTAAACTTTCTTCAAAGTTCAGGTCATTAAGGTAAACCTGCATCAGTGAAAGGAACAAGCGCTTTAAAGACAAACACTCCAACACAGGATAGAAAAGACATTAAAATTACCTCAAAGACTGTGAGCAACCTATTTTCAGGCAGGCATTTTGGCATTATTTATTACAGTGTTTTTATTTTGCTTTGAATGATCATTTTTTTTCTTATAACCAGTTGCATTCAATCTTTTATTGAATTAATAATCCAAAATTAGTGTCTGAAGGAGTGTTCTGTGAGGGTCATGGGGGCTGAAATTCTTACACCACAGCCGAAACTATTATTTCAAGTATTGAAATATAGATTAGTCATATTCTTATTGATGAAGATAAAATTACATCTGTATTTCTTAAAATATCATGTCTCTTTCATCAAACTTTATGTTATTAAAGGTTAATGAAAGAGATTAATATATATAATTAATATATGCAATATAATTAATAGTATATGTAATTAATATTATATAATGATATATAATTAATATAATGTAATTAATATTAAAGGTCTCTTTCATCAACCTTTATGAATTTTCCTTATATAGAATCAGAATCATGTAGCTTGGAAAAGACCTGTAAGTTCATTGAGTCCAACCATAATATTAACTCTGCCAATTCCATCACTAAACCATGTCTCTAAGTGCCACATCTGCTCATCTTTTAAATACCTTCAGGAATGGTGACTCCACCACTTCCTTGGGCAACTTGTTCCAGTGCTTGATAGCTCTTTGATGAAGAAATTTATCCTAACATCCAATCTAAACCTCTCCTGGCCCCACTTGAGGCTATTTTCTTTTGTCCTGTCATTAGTTACCTTTACCACTGGTAAATACTGATTTCATCCCTGATTTCTCTTAGAACTGCTTACTGTATGCTAGAGGGTTTTTGCAGTTTACTTACTGCTTTAAAGTAACTGTAAAATACAACAGAATTCAGAGGTATCCTTTGCAGGGTCCACCCAAAATAAGAATTTCAGCATGGAATTCTGCCCAGGTTTTTTTTTTACAGTGAACGCTAATACAAAGAACTTGTTTTATTCTCTGCTATTCTGTCCTTTGTCATGTTGCTTGAGTACCGTGATCAACTGTTTGCCTTACAGACTTTGCCAAACTTCTTGCTACTGATGTGTTTGAAGAAAGATTTTCTATTTAGTTTAATGCCCTTCAACAGTTGCTCTTCAAACCCTGTTTTGGGCCCTCTTGATTATGTTTTTATATTTAATCTGCTAGGGTTCGTGGTAACTCCATTTTTCTTAGGTATGATACAGCTTTAGCCTTCTGATGGAAAACTTCTTATTTCTAATTACCTCCCTAACCTGCTGTTCAGTCATCATGAGTTTTCTACCCTTCTCTAAAAATACTTTCAAAAAAATCTGCGGTATGCATTCAGCAGTGTTGCTCCTTCGACAATCTCCACACTGACTGTCAGGTTTTAAATTCTCTCAGCTGCCCATTTTAAATAAGTTTCTTTGTCTTTGTGTGGTTCTACCTCCTGAAATAGAGCAAAATGGTGATGTACCCCTTGTTTATTGTTGCTCCGTAAGGGTAGAGTTTATCCTGATTCACATGTGCAGTTTTGAGCCAAGTCTCATGTGACAGTGAGGACAAGGTTGAGAAGAGTGTCCCAGTTTGTGGGCTGCCTTTGCAGCTGCTTCAGGATGCCCTTATCCATGGCCTTGTAAAAAAGTGATTTTACACATCTGTGTCACGTTCCAGTGTGAATCTTCGTAAGGATAATTACTATTCTCACATTTCCTGGCCTTTCTGTCTCCGGTCTCCTGTGGGATAGCAGTTAGTGCTGCCATCCTATCTAGGTGGTCACTAATGACTTACGTTTTTCCTATTTAGGCCTTGAATTTTGGTCTCTAAGGACATTGAAGCACTTGGTCAGGTAGATAGTGTGTCAGTTTTGATTTTTATCAAATTGTGCTTCTCCAGTCCAGTGACTGGGGGGAGAATGAGTGTAGACATGAGAACGTGAGACAGGAAGGCAGCAGCAACAGAGTTCAGGGAAAGGTGCTCTTGCTCCAGGAATACACCCAGATTTTCTCTACAGTCAGAGAGGCAAGAGGAGCTCTTCTAAAGAGCATTTAGTCCTGTGTTCTTTAAAATAAGACTAGCCAATTTATTCTTAAACTTAGATTGGCTGCTTCCTAGATATTTTTCCAATGGCAAAATATACATTTGAGGTCTTGCTAATGAGGGATTTAAGTGCCTAAAGTATGTCTTCAGGGAGTAGAAGAAGTCTGTGATGTAGATTGATTGACTGGTTTGCTCTCCTTTCTCCTGCTGAAAGTGGTCCAGTTAAATCTTGTAATTGTTGAGGACAGAGGTCCTTAGCTGGTGGGGCTCACAAGGGGAAGGAAACAAATGGGATCCATTGGTTCTTGTGCTTGGTCTAAGAATCTATTTTATATGAAGTAGTTAAAGAGTAATTGAAATGCTTGGAACAGAGATTGTCTGTCAATAAATTTACTTCTTAGCTCTCTCAGTCTTGCATCGGTACTGCTTAAGCTTGGAAGCACAGTTCCAGGTGCCTGAAGGACTTTGAAATCTAGAATTTTGAGGGCTAAAAGTTTTATTCTTTTCAGGGTAATGGAACATTTCTTTACATAAAGAGAGGGAGATACATGAGGATGGGAAAATAGAATGAAAGTTGTAATTTTTTGCCTTATGCTTATAAAAGGACTTAATTCCCCTTAAGTAGCTCAGAAGAGATAGGTTAGCAATTTAAGAGGTACATACCAGTTATATGGATTCAGCAACAGAAATAACTGGGTTCCTGTAATATAGAAAGCTTAATAAGTGATTAATTCAAGATTCTTTCTCTGAGACAGTGAACTTTATATGCCACTCCATTTGGGAAGGTGCAGGCACTAAACCATCTCTGGTTTGAGGGTAAGGAAAACCATAGCAGCTGATGAGCAGCCTATAAGCACATAGAAAATGCTTAAGCAGCTGCTGTGACTTAGCAAATTTAAAATCACTTTCATATGCATTGGAAGTAGAAAGTACCTTTTTTTTTTTTTTTTTTTAATGTTCCAAATAATACATCTTTGCAGGTTTTGGACAATTTCAAATTCAGTAGACATTCCACAGAGTACTAGTATTACTGCCTGTTTTATGCTAGGCTAGAAGTAGCTCCTTGTGGGCTTCCTAAGAACAGAGTGTACTGTTTTGTTCTGGATCTTTTTTATGACCGTACTCAGAGGAAGTACTTAATGGGTGGCAATTCACAGATTTGAAGTCAATTTTCAGTGTACATTATTCCGTGGACCACATTTCAAAACAACATCACAGGGATTTCAGTTATTACCTTTAAAGACAGGAAAAGTAGAAAGTTTTATAGCACTTTCACTTAGCTAAAATATTAAGCTTCCACTGGTACGTGTGTTCCTGTTTAACAATCCAGTGAAGCTGCTTAAACTGAGAATTTCCACTACAGCGAGAATTATTCTTATCTGCAATCTCATGTATCAAAATGTATCAAAGCATTTATATTCTTTTGTTCCATTTCATATCATGTAAATTTTCATTCTGAAGTGTTTGGGCAGCTTTCTGGAGTTCAGAAAGTATTGTGACTAGCATCCATCATATCTATTCTTGCCTCTATTCCTTATGGGAAAAATGAAAATAGTGGAGATGCTTTGAGCTTATAAATGAAGTCAAAGCTGAAAATAGCTTTTGCACATAGAGATGCCCTTTTGTTGTTCATGAAATGCATTCCAAACAGTTAGCCCTGGAGAAAATGATGCCTCTAGTGCAGACGAGCTTTACCCTCACTGTAGAAAATTTCAGCATGTCAGAGTAGCACTGCTGTTGGCAACGTTGCTGATGTTGGCCTTTCACTTATCCTTGCTTGAAACAATGATGTACTTGAAGACAATAACTGAGTCCTTGGGCAAGAGTAAATACTGTACAGAGAGCTCGTTCAGGAGGCAGAGGACGCTTTTGCTTCCCAAACAGTAGAAAATGATGCTTGAAGGAGGTGCTGTAATATTTTGAACTTCCTAGTGTTTTCTAAGTGCTGAAGGCTATGAAACCAAATCTGCTGCGTTACCTCACTCAGCTGTGAATTCCTCATGAGATGATGTGGTCACTGCCCGCTGGCGTGAAATGGAGGACTTGGTGTCACTAAAGGAGAGCCATGCAGCTGACAGACTGATGTCACCACTGGCTGCCTCCAGCAAACAGGATTATTTCAGACTGACTTCTAGGACTGTCCTGATAGAACACCAGCTCTAGTGCCATGCTTTGGCTAAACAGAAATACTATCTAGCTAAGAAACAAAATCTTTTTGCTGGCTAGAGGAATTGCTTTTCTGTATGAGTAACTCGCAGCAGCCTGGCCATTAAAAGCATAAGGATTAGTCTTTCACCTTCCCATATCCCGTATTTGATCTAAATAAACAAATAAATAACATCCCTCCAAGCACTGAAGAATTAATCTCTCCAATACAAATTTTTCTCCTAAGCTGTGTACGTGTTAGTTTTAATCCTGTGGGACTTGCTTTTCTATAACTATGTCTCAAATTTGGCCCTTAATAGTGACTGAGTCTTCACTCTGTAATGTAGGTCAAGAGAAGAAATTAAATGATGACATTGTGCTTGCTTGCTGTGGCATCCCCCAGGAGTTGGTATGGTCCCCACTGATTGCCTTGAATCATTAATCAAAGGGAAACTGCATTGCACGCAATATATTCTCAGCAGGCACATGCATTGATGATGCTGCACCATGAAAAAGACTTAATTGCATTGACAGTACATTTTTTTCACAGTTTAGAATGTTTATCAAAATTGTGCTTGTAGCATCTAAAAATACTGTAATTAATGCAGCTTTTGGCCTCTTCACACACTGTTTTCTTTTTAGTTTCTTCTGTTAAAGAAGACAGCTGTTTGCTAGGAAAACAAATTCATCTCTTTTCCTTCTCTCTCTCGCCTCCTGTTTTGTATCTGAGTGCATCAGTAGGAGGCTCACAGTTTGTTGTAAATGTTCATTCACAGTTTCTGCAGATTCCTACATTCATATTCAGAAAGGCAGAATATTTCAAGATGTCCCTCATATCAAGTTACTGCTACTTCACATCAGACATGAGGAATACAAAATATGGACATTGCTTCCAAAGGCAAAACAATGCAAACCAAAAAAAACCCCAACCAAACAACCACAAACCAAACCAAAAAAACAAAAACAAAACACCACCAAAAAACCCCCCAAACACCCCAAAAACTAACCAAAAACCCCCACCACAAACAAAAAAGAAAAAAAACCCCAAACCCAAACAATAACGTACAAAAGCCACTGTCCTCGAGGAGAACGTGACAATTTGGATCAGCCATTTCTTCATTGTTAAATTGTTTCCTTTCATTGCTGATCTAAGTGTGGCTTGTGGGTATTAACTTGTAAAGTACATTACAGAACAAGGAAGGCAGACCTTCTTTGATGACATAAAGCATCTGCAAGAGAAGAGGAGGGAGATGCTGGTGAGGCAGCCTGTGACACCGCTAGGCAGCTGTTCCTTGGCTCCTGGGCAGACCAGGACAGTATTCTCCTTTCTCCTCTTAAATATTCAGGCTGTGAGAACAGGCAAGGACACAAAAGCATCAAATATGGTTTGGGTCAACACCATAAGCTGTTGCTCCTGTGCTGGGCAACCTGTGCACGTGTGGGGACCTACAATCCATAAGAAACCCCACCTGCTTGGTGGTGAGCAGACTGGGAGTAAGGGAGCAGCATCTGCCCTCCTGTGCAGAGTGCAGCAAGAGCAAAGGGAATTTGTACTGGAAAGAGATCTGGGTTAAAGAAGACGCTGGGAAAAAATTACATATTTGAGCATTAAGGAAAAAGAGACTGAACGTCTGTTTTGCCCACACTTCTACAGAAAAATCATATTATCATGACTCATTTTTGTCATCCATCTGCTACCATTAACAATTGTAAAGTGCTCTGTTGCTTCAAACATCCTCATCAGGTTTTAAAATGTTTCAGTTCTACATATTGCCTTGTAAATCTTGTATTACAGTGAAGAAGACTGTATGTAGCAGAACTTTGCAAGGCTGCAATTTCACTGAAATGACTATTATTACCTTATAGACTTCAATAGTAAAGCTCAAGTGGTGCAGTATATGAAATCCTAAGGTTAAATAAAGGATTTTACCTAACATTACACTGGACTTGATACTTCTGCTGCTGGTGTAGGACTTCTATTAAAACAGGAGCCTATTAGACATTATCATTGTCTGTCGTAAAAGCCTGCACTGTGTACACACACAGTGTGAAAGTTCAAGATCAGAGACTAAGTGGAAGTATCTTGAGTTTATCAAATGCTTTCTACTCTGTGAATAAGGATATCTGGAGTCAAGCTGCCCTTACACTGCTAGTTGGTGATGCATGTGAGAATGGGATTCACAAGTGATAGCAGAACCAGAAATGGTCCTGTAGGGAAGCCTGCACTTGAGCCTATAAGCACCACAAAGTGAATTAATCAGGAGAACATATGAAGCTATAAAAAAATAAATTCAATATAATTAAAGAAAAACATTCATAGTAGTTAACAGAGAAAATGAAAATTAAATGTATTTTAAGTAATTAAGATTTTAATGAAAGTTCATTTAAACCGTTTTTTCTCCTTCAGTACATTAAAGCAGTATCATGTATGGAATGGAAGAGCTTGAAAATTTTTAGATGGTAGACTTTAAGGATATTTATTGAGCAGATTGTTTGGGCTCCTGGTTGCTATAATCTTCCATAATGGTTTGAGTTTAATGTATTTGCAAAAGATTAGGCTGCTTTCTTTTCCAGTACAAACTTTGCTCTTGGAAGTGCTGTTTTACAGATTAGATTAAACTTAACGCATTTAAGTATTGAGTTTTAAAATCATTGAAGAAACAAGGTGTCCCTAGAGCAGAAGATGCAGGTTTTGCAGAAGATGCAGTTCTTTTCACTTCATTCATCACCAAGACAGCATTAAAGTGCAGTGGCTATGTCATTTGCTGTTAAAATTACATGAGGGGTGAAGAAACACAGACCCAACATTCTGTACTTGATCACAGATCAACTGTTGAAATTACCAGTGGCCTTTACGTTGTAAGATTTTTTTTTCCTTGTATAATGTAGAGAATAACGGGTCTATCTTATTCAATTTCCTTTGTCTATGATTTGGAAAACCACAGGAAAAAAAGGATTTTGTAACTGAAAAATGTTTTCAGCTTTCACAAAGCATGGTACTGTAGAGTGTTGGATAAATAGGAAAGAATCCTCCCTTTGCATTGAGCTGCTGAGGTTTTTCCAGCCTTTCAAAGAGGCTGTCATTAAGGATGGCAATACTGACATTTGAAAGCCCTCTTACCTGCTGATGCAGGGAAGTGCAGACTGACTTCTCTCTTCCCCAGGCATGCCCAGCTGCCTTCACTTCTTACCAGAGCCACCCTTGTCTTTCAGCTTAGCAGAGAAAGAAAAGGGGCAGAAAGGGAAACCTTGGTCATTAAAGTTTGCCCTGAATCGATCATGCCCCTGTTTCGCTGTCCCCCCGATAGGGCCATGAGGCAGCCCAGGGCACCCGGGCGCCTGCAGAGAGCTGCCCTCGGCCATGAGGGTCTGCCGTGCTGAGGGCAAAGGCTCTGCCCGCGGCCCAGTGCGGGCCCTGCAGAGGCCCTGGCTGCAGCACAGACACTCAGGTCTCTCCTCCTTCCCACACGGGGTAACTGTGTTCCATGGCTCAGCCCCGGGGATGTGATGGTGCTGTCCCACTGCAGCCGTGTGTTCCTGGCTCCAGTGTCAAAGCCGTCAGTACGGGAGCAGTGAGTAATGGCTGGGGTCAGCCCGAAAGGGAAGCTGCAATTGGCAGCTGCCTGGCTGCTGTTTGTCAACACAGCATCATCTCCACACAGGCAGGCTCAGCTTTTCACTGCTGTCCTTGGACCTTCTGTGGTCCAGCAATTTACAGAGCCTTTGAGGAAAAATGTCAGTTTTCATGAAAATACAGAGGTAAACCAGTAATTAAGGGTCAACTGTGTCTCTAATACTACTGCTAGCTTGCTTCAGTTTGTTCTGTGCTATTTTAAAAACTCTTAGTAGCTACAAATGCTAAAATACAGGTGCTACTACTGATTTTTTAGGCTGTTACGTTACATTAACATTGCAATTCTTAAAATATTAGTCTAATTTTACCATTGAGATGAATTTTGGGTTGTAACCCCACAAGAATCAGTTTTGGAAAAGCAGAAACCAGGGTTGGTTGCAAGCAGTTCCTATCAAGCAGTATTCAGATAACTGCTTTACAAAATTACATTTACAATTGCTTTACAAAAAGCCAAATTGTTATTTTCAATAACGAACTCCTGCACACTATGTTTGCTAGTTTGCAACATCAAGGAATAAAGCGTCATGCAGGGCTAATGATTTTTATACTGAGAAAAAAATATGGAAAGACTGATTTCTTTTTTGTGGTGTATGCACTTTGAGGAAAACAGTTTTAAAGAATTTACTGTATAAAATTTTCTTTCCTGCTCTTTAACACAGAGGAGTAATTCTGGGAGATCTTTCAGATATTGAAATTGATAGATTTCTGATGTTGCTAAGGGTTTTTATTCCTCATATAAGTCATACACTAAACTCCTTTTACAGTCACGGGCATTATGGGCAG
The DNA here is from genome assembly GCF_021018805.1 of Prinia subflava. Classification (NCBI taxonomy): domain Eukaryota; kingdom Metazoa; phylum Chordata; class Aves; order Passeriformes; family Cisticolidae; genus Prinia; species Prinia subflava. Next base: position 69,608,566 of record NC_086249.1, on the reverse strand, counting down.
TGCTGAACGCTCTCTCTTTTTCCTTACTAGCTTAACACATAATTTTGTGTGTATGAATGATATATGATCATCCTCAGTTATAAGAAATGTGAAGTTTTTCAACAAAACCAGTGGACATTTACTACAGCATCTGTGATATTTTGCTTTTCCTTCACTCATGTATTAATTTTTCGTGCATTCAGGTAGTGTGAAATGTCTTGGCATACTGGAATTCCATTGTGAAACTCAAGGAATTTATCTGAAGTCATATTGCTTCTTTGAAATATAGAAGCAAACTTATACCAGCCCTACTATCAAGGGAAAAGAAAAAAAAAACCACCCCCAATAACAGACCAATGAAAAAAAAACAGATTTCTATGTCATGACTGAAAGCTGCTTTTGTCCTTGTAAGTCTGTGGCCATGAGTTTTGGCAGTCTAAGAGCACAAGGTGCTGTTTGTGGAGTGGCAGTGTTTACTGCCCTGAAAACCAGACTCCAGATCTTTTCATCACTCTTTGATACACTGGTTAATTACATAAGCTGGGTCATTGATCTGGTACTCCATAACCACTGGGCTAATAATAGTGGGTCACAACCCTTTCTTAGCCTCACTTGGGCATTCATGTGGTTTCTGTGGTTTTGGTTCCTAACATAAATGTATTAATCCTTCTACAGCAACCTGTCTTGCTTATCTTGAGCATATGTGTGCAAACTTCTCTTGTCACTCATCCCTGGGGTGTTTCAGCTGGTGCTTTCACTGCCACTCACCACTGTACAACCAAGATTGCTACAGGGCTTTCTGTTGCTGCATTAGCCCTGCACAAACAATTATTACTGACACCCAGACTAAGATCATTTTCTCAGTCAGAGATTATTACTTAAACTGTCATTTTTCTCCTGTCTTGCTGAACACAATACTATCACCCCTACCCAAAGACTTGTCCAGCTGTGTTGTGTCTCTCAGGCACCCAGTGTGTTTCAAGACATCAGTAACAGCAGCAAACTCTCTCAACAAGCTAGAACCTCTCCTTACATCTACAGCAGGATTGGTGCTGTATCTCCTGGCTAATTGTACCTGAATCTGCTGTCTCTCAAAGGGTTGAGCAGGTGATTCTGCCCAATCTTAAAGTCTAAATATTCCTCAGATAGTGGAGCTGCAAGTGTTGCTTTCCTGGTGCTGGAGATCACCTGCTCTTGGTTTTAGCACTTGATCCTTGAGATCTTCTCTTTGATTTCTAGCATACAGTTTTGCCAACCTATGCATGAAGATAGTTCATGGTTTCTTATTCCATTTGGCTGTATCTTCTCCTGGGCATTCAATTTTTAATTTGAAACACAATTATTCTAATTCCAGTGTCATCTTCATGATTCATGCAGAATTCTTGGAAAAATAAAAAACAAAAAAACCTTCTGTGTTATCCTGCAGCCAAGCCCCATATACAGAACTGCAGGGGTCCATCTTGTCTTTACTTTCCACTTGCTTGTATATCTTTAGGGTCCGCATTAACAAGCATTAAAACTGCTTGCATCATTTGCCTTCTCCTTTTTATTAGATTCCTTGGGGTTTGTTCCCTCCTGCAGAGTATTCCCACCCCCGCCAACCTGCACTTCTGAATCCAGACTCTTAATGTTAGCAGGGTTCAAGGGACCCATAATCAAGGGATGAGTGGATCCTCCAGTGCTGCAGTTCTGAATCTTAGCTCACCCTAGTTGGGCTGCATTTCCCTCTGGCACCCATCTAATAACCACAGACAATAGCTGTTTTTAACATGGGACTCTGGACCTGTGTGGCTTTTGTTCTTTCAAAAAAAGCCCTGCAGATACCATTTCCAGCCGCTTTAACACAACTCTGGCTGTATGTACAGTTCATTCGCCATAGCTGGTGTTTATTGTGGGTTGCACATGAACTCTTTTGTGGCTGCACAGGCTGTTTGAGGCAGGTAATTTTGTCTGCATTGGTCAACTGGGGCCGATGTGTCTTCACAAGGAGCAGTACCAGGTGGACAGGGATCATTCCAAACCCCTCTGTGCCAGTCATCAAGAGCTCGCTTTGCTAGCTGTCCTCTGGTTTGTACTGCTCTACCCATTTTACCTGTCATTTCTGTGTAAGCTTCTCAGCTATCTTCTGGTGAGAGTTGTGATCCCCACCTTCCCATCTCCTATCCTCTCTGTTTTCTCCAGCGCCACTTGTAACAGTTACCTTAGCCTTAGCCAACTCCGTTTTCTTCTTTTCCCTCATGTTGTGTGATATCCGAAACTTCTTTCTTTGGTCTTTCTTCCCACCCTCACCATCCTCTCCTAGCAGCAGCAGGTTTTAGCCCTTCTCCACCAAAGGTACATTCCTCGGCCTTGTATTCCCCAGTGTGATCCTCACAGCATTTTTTTCCTCCCCTAATGCCCCGCTCTTATCTTCACATTGCTCTCACTAGCTGCCCAGCATTCCTCCAGCCCAGGCCATGCTCCCTGTTAACTCTTTCCTTTCCACAAACAATCCACTCTTCCCAAGACTCTCAGAAACTTACACAGCTTTGCTTAAAAGACTCTTTAAAGCCTCACATGTCTAGGCATGAGGATACAAATGTACTGCCTGTTCTTCTGCCATAGAAGCCATGGTAGTCTCTGTCCTTCAAAGGCCACGGCTGTACTCCGTGCTGGATTTGAAAAGTCCTTCACAGTCCTGCTTTGGCATACGTGACATGGGTTATGACCTTTCTACCAACTTGGTATTTGAGTGTTCTTGTTCGCTGTGTGTGGCAGTGATACAATTTCTATTTCTGCTCCACTCAGGCTCCCACATTCTGGCTCCCATAGCCTTAGTTGTTGAGTTCTCCACGTTCTCTACCAACCTGTTACATGAAAAAAGAGGCCTCTTGTTGTTTGCAGGACTCATCTGGTGCAGAGGGGCTGAAAAAGAACAGGGCTGATTTTTTACTTCTTTTACTAGACAAAATTGGAAGAAACAGATAACTGCTAGTATTTGTGTTGTGCTAGGCATCTTTGGGGGTTACATTCATGTGTTTCAATATGCACAGAGCCTCAGGAAGGAGACGATTAAAGAAGAAACAATTTACAACTGGAATCTCACATGGTAGGTGGACTCTTCCATATAGTGCTCATTGTGGTGTCTGTGTACTATTTTACGTTCATATTGCTCTTTATATGATGCTGCTTCACAGGAAAATACTCTCAATTTGGTCTTCTAGCACAATTGACTTTTCGTATAGTTATATGTACACAACTATATTATGTATTGGTGAAATGTTGTTTTGTAAGGTGGCCGTAGTTTTGCAGCAACTTTCCAGCCTACTGGTATCTCAAAGCATTTAGTTCCACTAATTCTTTAAGATCCCAAGAGTCCGTAGCAGCTGCATTCTGCAGTAAAAATAGTGTGGTCAGCAGCAGTAACCAGGATTTCCTGTGCTGGACATTGTCCATCTGCAGTAAAAATTTAGTGGAACTGAAGTGGTTCGTAGGCTCTTAGCTGCATCATCAGAACTGAAATTGTATTCCTCATTTAAGGCTTTTGAATATTAACAAATCTGTCAGGACATTAGAACTGTTACGGAGTTTCATTAATTCCTTCTTTAGCAGGGAAGAGCTTGGGATGGAAACTACAAGTAAAATGGCTCTGAAGTAAGAAGAAAAAAGTTTGGTTTACTTTAAGTTCTGTTGTGAGTTCTGTGTTTTCTGAATCTGAAGGGGGCTGTCTATTGATTGTTAGTCATATAACCAGCTCTACAGAGGGCCTGCTTATGAGCATTGCTACACAGAAGAAAATTTCATCATGTTTTTTTATCTTGTCTGTGTGCAGTTTTCCATTCAGTTTTATCAAGATTGAGCAAACCTATGGAATTAGTGAATTGAACATAATTTCCCATGTATGGAAGCAGTTTAAGTTTTTTATTGCTTGCCATCACAATCATCTTTGGCTTACTCCTAGCAAATATCCTCTGTAATATGCTGTTTTTCAGCTGTTCCTAATAGACCTAAAATTGTGAAGACAGTGTTTTGTGTTCTCTTGCTCCCAGTTTTGACAAGGAAAATACACTGAATTTGGTTTGTATTTTACACATACTTTGGTCAGCCAAACTGATTTTATCTCTCTCCTTTTTTCCTTACTGTTGACAAATGTGCAGTTCTGGAAGCCTGAGGCTATTCCACAACCTTTTTCTACTTGCAACTGAAATACTGGGCATAACTCACCAGAGATTATTCCTTGCAGGTTTGCTTTGTAGGACCCCCAGGAGTCTTACTGGTATTTGTGGGTGGAAAAAACTGCAATGCATGCCTCAATTTACCAGAGCTTTCTTAATGATTAATGGTGGTTAAAGTTCACCAGTCAACACAGCTTGATTTGGGAATTCCAAAGTAATAGGGAAATTGCTACAAATCAGATAACCTGGTGATCTTAACCAGCTACAGATTTTAAAAAAAATATTAGCAAAGGGAAGATTTTGTTGATGAAAATGATAATTAAAAAATCACACATATTAGTATGGAAATTAGTGTGGTTTACTCCTTAACTGTTTCATAGTGGCTAATCTTTGAGGGTGGTCTTTTAAAGTTCTTAGGATCAGGAAAGATGTAGTACAACCAATGGGGAAGCTGTTAACCTGGAATCTCCCTCTTTCTTTTGAGAGAAAAGTGAAAGACTAGAGACAGGGAAGGTTAATATAGCTCACTCCTTATGAATTCCCTGTGCTCCTTGCCTTTGTATCCCTGCTGCTCAAGACAGAATGCCTTTTCCTTCTGAGATTTCCTTTTGGAAGTTAATACTACAAAGTTAAAAGGAGTCTTGTGAATGGGCACAAAGATGTAACAAGAACTAGGAGAGTTTTTATTACTTTCTTCTTTCTTTTTCTGTCTTTTTTTGGGAAGACATTCTCGTGTGGGTTGCATGGCTTGCATTCATGACTTTTATTTGAAGGTGGCTTTGAATTTTTGGGGGGATTTATCATATGCATAATCACACATATATCTAGCACTATGTCTGAAATCTGTTTCACTCTCTCTCCAACCCATGCATATTAAACATGATACACAAATGAGTATTGACACTGAAAAGTCAAACCTGGATTAGTTTGCATCTTGTAGTCCTGTTTCATTTTGGATAACATTCTGAAAACAAAAGCTATCCTTTCATTATGCATCTTCATAAAAAACCTAATGATTCAAAGGGTGCCAGCAGGGACTTTGTCCTGAAAACTGAAGCTTGCTATTAAAATTTGACAGGTTATACCTTCAAACAAACAAACAAACAAACACACCCCAAAAGCAACAAGAACAATAAAAAGTTAAAAAGGCAGTCATTATCAGAAGTGTGTGAATTTCAGATAGCATTTGCATCACGGAACCATAAAAACATACCTTTCCTTTTGGAAAACAAGGGTATATGTTTCTTGGTTATGGTAGCCAATGGTTCTGACACCTCAAAAATTTTGTTTTGTTTTGTTTTATAGTTAGAATATTCTCCTAAGAGATTACAGCAAGAATATATGCTAGCATTTTGCTGTGCATGCATTAAATGCACTTCATTGAGTATGCTGCCATCACTGGCTTAATAGAAGCACTATAATTTGAACTCTTCTAATAGCTCAATTGATTTTATTTCTTTTTAATAACCTTAAACTCTACACTTTCTCTGTTTTGATTTTAATTGGTTTTATTTTTAGTTAGTATGTTTCTTCTTTTGTACTGCATTGAAGCAAAAAGCTACAGTGTTTTCTCACGTCGACTGCAGAAGTTATTGGTCCATCAAGGCTTTTACATGATACCTGCAGATTCCTAGGGGTTGACCTTAAACAGCAAAAGAGAACTTCAGGAAACTACTTGAGTGCATTTTATTGGAGATGTAAGAATAAATTCTGATCACAATAGAAACTGTGACAGTGTTTGTTTTCCATCCAAGCCCTTGGTATTATCTTATACCAGGGGCACTCCTCCAAACCACAATAACTATTAAATTTTAGGGACCTAGCTATTGCCCTCATTCTACAGGTTCTCTAGATAATGATGTATAGTATGTTTCTGGGCAAATGGAAGCCCAAAACAAGAAACTGAAAAAAAGAAAGGGTAGCTTACTATTTTCAGGAATGAATTTTTGATTCCACACTGGTTAAGGCTTCATATCAGAAAACCCCAAACCACCTAAAACCTCAAAGGCTATGTTCAGAATGTGTATAGCTGTAACCAAGAGTTTAGCTGGGATTTTTTTTAAGCTGGGCAGGTGGATGGCAACCCACCAGACCCCTAAAGAGGTTACCTGCTTCAAGTTGCACACTTCATTCATCCAAATTCTAGAATTAATTTCTCTCAACTTTCACCCATAGTATTTCCCTTTTATTAAAGATTGTGTTGTTTAATTAGCCTGGCTCTCTCTTTCCATCTTCTTCATTTTAGGGTCTCTCATTTCATATTCGCATTTATACCATTGTGTTAACCCTAACAAATTTAGATGTATGGGTGAAAATATTAAACCCCGTTTTTTGAGTCTCGCTCCTGTTCTCCATTATCAGAAGTCCTCTTCCTTTGAATGTAAGGTCATCACAGCTTTGCATCTTTCAACGTATTTTTTCCTTTGGCTTTGATTTCAATTCAAAAAGTCCCCTACAGAGCTTCCTATATATGATATTTTTTCCTTATGCTCTGATATTTTCCTTTACTTGTTTTTACCAGAATGCTTTAGAAATAAGATTTTTTACCACTAGAGGCTAGAAATAAACTATTACATATTCCTCTCTTGTATCTAGACACATACTATTTGTAGTAAACTAAATTAAGAAAAAAGAAAACAACATGGGAACCAGAATACAAATCTTAATCTTTCTGAGGTGCCTTCTGAAATGCTGTTGATGATGAGGATAGCAGCCTCCTGGGGATAATGAAAGTAACTTTTTTCCACCTTTTTTTTTTTTTTTTTTCCTCAGTAACCATTTTGCTTCTCTTTGTTAATGTATGATCACTGTGGAGATATCTATTTGCAGTTATTTTTAAGATATCTCATATTTCCTCTTGGTTTCAGACAGGGAGAAATGTATGATGGGAGCTTGTAGAAAATTTGATTCATTGCTTTGTTACTCTGCCTAAAGCCACTCTAACTCTGTCCAGCAAAATGGAATTGGACCGATTCCTGGGAAGACTGCTGGTATAAGAGTCACGTGGAACTAGTGCAGTAATACATCAGACCTGTTCTCCTTTTAGTTGTTTTCCTGCATTGCTGTTGATGCTGCTCCTGGTGGTGCACTTAGTAGCTCCTGCCATTCTGAATGTCATCTTTGCAGATTTCCTGGATGCCTACAATGAACTTTTGTGCAGGCATCTACTAAAATGTTCTGTGGTTTGTTATTTACATGGCATTTAACTATGCCTTTGAAAGATTCAGTAATATAAATGGAGACCAACACTTTCTGGTGAGCAGCATGCTGAAACCAAGTTGTATAGCATGCTGTATCCAATTGTTAAAGAAAAGGAATATATATTTAACTGTAGGAGACTTCCACTACAAAATAAGAAAGTTAATTCTTACTTTTGCCTTGTGTGATTTTTGGTTTCTTGTTGTTTTTTTCAAGAAGCACAGACAATCACAGCAGTTGCTGTGGGCAGTACCATCAACTTTGAACTTTTTACCTTAATTCTCTTGCCATTTCTGGTTTAGATAGTTTGTCTTTGCAGACATTCTATTTTGTGAGGGTTTTTTTTTACTTCATTTACAGGAATGGAAGTGCTGGGAATGGAGTCATATTGACGAGTTCCCCAACACAACATACAAAGGATTAAGGCCAAGCTGTTAATTTTCTCTGCCTCCACTGATGCAATTTGGAATCATCATGACACTGGCAAAGGAGACTATTTAACGACATTGTTCTGTTGCTATTTATAAATGAGATCTCATTTAAATTTAGAACACAGCCTTCCTGGGTGGAAAGCTGCCATCTTGTGTATCCGCACACGGCGCAGTGCGAGGGGTCCGATCCGATCGCTGTCAATATTGGCGCTGCAGTACAGGCAGCGATAATGACAACAGCACTGAGCTGTCCTCAGGGCTCAGATCTGTAACCTTGTCACTTCTGAACCATGCCCTCAGCTGTAGGGGAGTTTCACAGAGACTGTGTGTTTAAATGTATGTGTTCATCAGGAGTTATGGGGCATCTGTTGTTTGTACTGAGGTACATCAGCGCTCCAATGAGTGTTTCCCAGCTACACCCAGGCAGCGCCTTGGAATGCATGGAGGATGCCTACCTTTTTCTTTCCTCTTCTTTTTTTCTGCTGTCTTGGTTTGAATGACAAGTGTCTGGTAGGGAAGCCAGGAGCTTCTCTTGGAATGGAGAATGTAAATCCCCTCCCTCCAAATTATTATAATTTTGAAATTAACAGGCTCTCAGGCAAGGATATCAGGGTAGGAATAACAGTTTTTTATTAGTATGTATAACCAGGCAAAGAAACAACAACTACAGCATTAAAAGCAAAACAGAAACCAGGAACCTCGTGGTGGCTTTCTAGGCTAAGATGGGAAGGGATGGAGGAGAAGCTTTGCTTCATAAAACCCTGGGGCAGCCTGATCCCAGTGCCCCTGCAGGACCCTGAGAAGCACTGAGCTGGAATGGCAGGAATGAGCAGAAATCTCGGGCTGCTGGATGAGATGTGCCAGAAGCTTCACAGTGGTAGCTGAAACTGCAGATGTCCTGGCAGGGCAGGGAGAGCGGGGCTACAGTGTAGCAAAGACCCAGAGCAGTGCCAGAGAAGCGGCAGGATGGGACAGCGCCCTGGCTCCAGCAGGGCGGGAAAAGGCGAGCTCAGGATTCCTGGACAGGCTTTTGGACTGTTGACATATGCCTCTGGCACTGATGGCTGCAGAAGATACTCAGGTACTGCTTGCTTTGAACCATTTTTCTTTTTGAAGGGGGCTTGCTCTCGTTTAAGTGACATGCTATAAAGGTCTAAAGCTACCTTAGCTGCAGGAGCTGTCCACACCCATCCAGTTTTATGATGTGTGCCCTTTTTTTGTTCATAGTTCATTACGCAGTCCCTCTTCTCAAATACAGACGTGGAGATGAAGACAGATGGTGAGATGTGATGTTCAGCACAGCTTGAGTCACAGTGCAGCAGTGTCTCCTTGCACTTTTGTCTGCTCAGATTTCAATAATTGGAAACAGGACTTTATCATTCCAAAATGTGGTGAACCTTCTTCCTGGAAATCCACTAGCAAGTCATGAAAAGTTCTCCCCAGCCTTTGTCATGGGTAGGAGTGGGAGCTTCAAACAAAGTTAGTTAAAGGCTCTTGTTGAACCATGAGGTGCAGAAAGGAGCCCTTTGTGCTCTAAACTCCTCCTGAGAGAGGAGCCTGGGTCCAGTCAGCCACAGACTGTCAATGGTTTAAGGAACCTTGTCTTGGAGGATTAAAGATGGTAAATTAAATATATTTATAAAAATGAATTATTTATTATGACAAATGATTAGACAAAAGATCTCAATGAGAACTATTTATCTCTCAATATAAAAACTGAAACTAGTAGTGTGTAGTATATTGTAGTATAGGGCATATATCAAAGCAATTTTATACTAATGCTAGCAAAAAGAAACCATTGTTAAGTAGAGATTGCTGTAACTCACCCAGTCAGATAATGTCTAAGATGACTGGAAAAGTGAAACTTTATACCTATCTTTAAAAATGGGTAGAAAGGAGGACCCAAGGAGCTATCAACCTGTCAGAGGTCAACCTCTGTGGCTGAAAACATCATGGAACAGATCCCTTCTAGACATTATGCTAAGACATGTGGAGAACAGGGAGGTGAGTTGCAACAGCTAGCACAGCTTCACAAGGGCAAGTCCTGCCTGACCACCCCAGTGGGCTTCTCTGATGGGGTGGCTACATCAGTGGAAAAGGGAAGAGATGTCATTTATCTGAACTTCTGTAAAGCCTTTGACCACAACATCCTTCTCAAAACTGAAGAGAGATGGATTTGAAAGGTCAGCTGTTGAGTGGATAAGGAATTGGCCAGATAGCTGGATCCAAAGGGCAGTGGTCTACAGCTCAAGAGTTCCAATGACCCTCAGAGGTCTGTACTGGGAGCAGTGTTATTAATGACATAGAAAAAGAGTTTGCGAGCACCCTCAGCAAATTTGCAGATGTCACCAAGCTGAGTGGTGCTGTTGACACAACTCAAGGACAGGATGTCATCCAGAGGGAGATGAACATGCTTGAGAAGTGGGCCCATGGGAATCTCCTGGGGTTTAACAAGATGAAGTGCAAGATGCTTCACCTGGTTTGGATGAATCTTTGAGCAACCTGGTCTAGTGAAAGGTGCCCCTGATGCTCATGGTAGGGGGTTGGAAATAGAAGATCTTTGAGGCCCCTTCCAACCCAAGCCATTTTACAATTCTATGATTTAATGACAATGTTAGTTGTAGACAGAGAAAACAGGTCACCCCCTCCTGTCTGCAGTATGCCTCCATGCCTAAGCAGCAAAACCATTGGCTTCCAAAAGTTTTTATATCTATTGTGAGAAATTTGATCCTCAGGATCTATTAGTTTTGTGGCTTGGAGATTGCATCCGGTATTCATTCCTAGTTTCTAAGTACATCATCTGAAGCACTACTTTAGGATTTGAGACATTAAAAAAATCCTAGCCATATCTGTGCATCTGTAAAACCAGTGAAAGGGTAGGGCGTGGGCTAGGAGATTTTACAGAAGGTGGAAAAATGGCCCCATAGTGATGACAGTTACATGGACAGTACAGCTGGGGAGGTGGGGAAAATAGGACAGCTGTAATAAGTGAGAGGGTAAGTAGCTTACTGGCTATTATCAAAGACCATAAAAGAAGGTGGAATGGTGGGCAGCCAGATTTGTTGAAACAGATGTTAGTTACAGACCAAGAGCAGGATGGGAGGAAGCCATCGGTACAGGGAAACTGAGGGGAGAAAGCATGTCCAAAATGAAATAGTAATAAAAAGAAATGAGCTTTGCTTTGCTGAAGTCAAATAGTAGCAGGGGTTAATAGCAATGAGGGTGAAACAAAAGTTTCAGAAAATGGAAAGGAAGCTCATCCCTTTAATAGTAAAGTTACTAAATTGTCATGTTCATAGAGGGGGTGTGGACAAAAATGGGGGCTTCCCTAAGAACAAATGGTCTCCTGATGGGCACCAACATAAGCCAAGCTTGCGCATCCACTGCTCATCTGGCCATTCGGTCAGGCTCCTGTGGGCTTGCCTGGACTCTGGTTTAAGTGAAATAGCATTTTAGATAAGCAAACTTACATTGAAGACCAGCCTTTCCAGGGAGTCCTGGTAGTGGGATGTATTTCACTGACCTGAAGTTTAAGTGATAGCACCATCTAGTTTTCAAGTGTGATGAGTTTTCTTCAGTACCTCTATTCCAAAGTAAGCCAATAAACTTTGCCTGGTGGTGCTGGGAGCAAGGCAGGCACTCCTGGAAAACAGTATATCCTAATTCTTCTACACCTGCTTTGGAGGGGATCAACTTTCTCTGAGAGGAGTTTATTTTTTCCCTCTCGGTGTAGAAAACCCCTGAAGTACTGACACTCTTGACGGGTGTGGTTCAGGTCCAAACTGACATCTTCAAGAAGATGCCAACAGGAACAAATGCCTGGGCACCTGTTAGAGGGGGAGGAGAAGCAGTAAATATGGCTGGGGAGCAGAGGCTGCTGTTCAGCTGGCCAGAATCAGTGGTTGCTCCTGGTGAGGTGACTCCCATTCCCTCCCCATTGGGCACACTGACTAGGCACTGACACTGACTACATCTTGAATGGTTACAAAGGGACTTCAGGAACCCAGAGTCAGGTGTCTGAATCAAGAACTGCAGTCCAGCATAGATGCCCAACTTCTAAGTTACTGAAGCAAATTGAAGTGAATCAAGGCATAGAAGAACAATAAAAGCCTTTTTCTTTATTCTTGGCTCAGGATTTTGCTTCTCCAAGATGTAGGTCTTCTCATTTCCCTGCTTTTACCATAACTCTCACCTTTAACGTTTCATTGCATTTCCATTAAATTAAAAATGTGCTTGTAACTACAAAAGGAAAAAAGTAGTAATAGAACAAAGTCTGTATTTTCAGATGTTGAGTTGAAAGTATGAATTACCTTAAAATAAGCAGACATTCTTTTACATATTCATTTTTAAATTTTACACAGACTTGAAACTTGTCAATCTTTACCCAGAATACATCTTCCCTTGAATGGTTTGCCTACATGCTCTGCTAGTGGCAAGGGTTTTTTCCTTCTTTCCTCCTTAGCATATATTCTGGTAACTGTATGAATTTTATAGGCAATTGGCAGTCTTTTTCTCTGCTTAAATATTGACTTATTACTTGAATCTGGAGCTTGGTCTGAGAATTGGGCCCTACTTTTGCAAAAGATGTATGGGTATCCTTTACATTTAATGACATGAATAGTTCCACTGAGATCTGGGAGTACAAAATTAAAGAGCTATAAATCTGCAAGATGAGGCTGTGGCAAGAAAAATTAACTAAATGCTTACAGTGGATCAAAAGTAGACATATGTAAGCTTGGTAAGTTTGTAAGATCTGTCTGATATATTGATACTCTTACATTAAGGAATTTAATATGTTTGAATTAATGAACCATCATGTCCTATCATTTGTCTAATGTAAATAATTTAGATTTTTTTCTGCTTTCTTTTAAGAAATATATTTATCAGTAATCAAACTTTTAAGGTGAATAAACACTGCTAATTTTAAGTTATAATTTATTATGGATTCCGTTTCTTTGCTCAAGTTCTCACACAGATGAAATGCATTTGTGTGTATACAAAATAATTTTTTAAAAAGTTTGAGAACTGTCCTTGCTTGCCCATGCATCAGTGCTTCTACTCTCAATATGGTTTTATTTCTGTTTGGGTCTTGATAGGAAATTCTGAAATTACCAACCTTTCTACAAGATTGATGTCAGGCTAAATTTACATTTGAAAAGTTGCTGGGATCTTACTGGCTTTTTAAAATTTATTTTTATTCTTGGTAGGAGTACTAGCTCTACTGGATGTCAAAGACATTATTTGTAGAAGCTTTTAAAATGCCCAACCATGTGCCATATCTGAAGAGACTCGAGTGTCCCACAGTTTCACTTGTGAAAATGTATTATAACACAAACTTAAAAGCTAAATTTTTCATGGCAGTATACCACCTTTGGAGCTTTTCTTCAGTCTGTATAGACTTAATTACAAGATTCCTGTGCCACTCCTGTAAACATTCATGGACAGGTAACAATCAAGAAAGTGACCCGTAACTTTGAAATGCTTTGTGTACAGATATCGTTAACATTTTGTGCCAGCCAGAGAGCTGAGAGATGCAAGAAGCAGAATGGAGAATCTATTCCATAGAAAATCATCTGAAAGAGCTTTACCGCCTGTGTGTTCCTGTCAGGGGATGCTACTGCAGGAATTGTTGGCTGCTTTTGCTCTTGGTACAGGCATTTATCATCCTTCTACCTTGTCTCTAAGCAAGCTGCATGCATTCTGCTTTCATTGTATGGTTAAACATACAATGTTTATATCATTGCTTTGCTAGCAAACTTTTTGGCCTTCAGTTCATCTTTTATTTTCTTTGACTTGTTTACAATAGGCTTATATTTTCTTGAGCTGATATGGTGAAAAAATCAAATTTCAAGTTCTTCAGAGGCAGGCCACTTGCAGATACCTACTTCTGTTGAATTGTTATCACTAATACACAAAAATATGTGGTTGTTTGTTGAATCTTTACATGAAGATTTTTTTCCCTTGGAAATTCTTCTTAGCAGAAATCAGAAGAGAATTATGAAGGTGCACTAGCAGTACAATGTCCCTTTTTAAAATTTGCATCCTTGGTTTAATGCTGTGTTATTACATAAAGTTTAATGGGAGGTGCATACCTTAAGGTTTAAAGAAACATATTCAAATGTCTCATATAATTGAAGGTTCATCTGTCTGTTTTCATATAATCCTAACACACAAATTAAACACATACCAAAGACTGCATTTATGGTAGCAAACTTTGAGATAAGTTTTAGCTTTAGTTTTAATTTAGAAAGTCTGTCATTGGTCAACAAGTTGTTGCCTTAGATAGGTACAAGAACAAACTGTGGAAGCAGCATGTGCTAAGAAGTTGTAATGGTGTTTTCCTCGTGGGGATTTTAGAACTTGTTTGATAACCTTTTACTGCAGTACATGGACTCAGACCTTTCCCTTGGGTTCTAATGGGAAGATCCCAGACTCGGGTCTACTTACCTCCCATTCAACCTGCCAGCACCTCATTTCAGCTTTTACATCCTCAATAAAGTGAGTCATCAGTCCCCTGGATAATACAGTGAAATTTGAGATAAAACAGTAATTGTCCCACAGTAGCTTTCTTCAATTTCAGTGTCACTTCTGTGATGCCTGGGGCCCTGGAGGGAGATGCAAGCCCATGAGGATGGAACTCCACTGCAACTGTAATTACCAATAAGGATGCCTGTATTACCCTGTCCAATAAGTCATTCTTAGAGGCATGTCTTTTTAGTAAAAAGGAGGGGATTTGCATGTAGAGGGAGCCTATAAGTGTTCTTTAATAGATGCAATTCTGAAGAATTGGAGTTTTTCAGTAATTTGTCAAAACACACTGAATAAAGTGTGGGGTGATATAAATTTTTTTTTTTTTTTTTTTTTTTTTTTCTGTAGCAATGACTTGTTTGCTCTGGAAATGAAGGCTGGGTGGCTTTAAACAGAATTGTGTCTCCCTCTCTGGTGCATTATTTGATACATGTTAAATTAAGACGAGCTGGTTTTAACCAGTTGTATCTTGGCTGTCCCAGCTATGCTAGCTGGTGAAATACAGTATCCATGAGCCATTTGGTTTATCAGTACCTGTAATTTAAAAGATACCTTCCTCTCCTCCCTATTATTTCTCCTGTGGGTAATGTTTTCAGCCTTTCTCATTTCAGTTCCACTTAATACATTAGCAACTTTTAGAAAGAAATGTTATCTTCTGATACTCTTGAACAGACTTCTCAGATCTCTGCCTTTTTTCCCCAGCTATGGTAATATCAAATTTCATTATGAAGAGGAGATGCTGCATCATCAAGCACAGATGATTCTCCCTTCTCTGGTGTCTTGTGGAATTTAAGTTAATTTCTTTCTGCAGCCAAATCTGAGAGGGAGAAATGCTTGTTTCTTTTCTCTGTGCATACTGATTGTTTCTCAACACAATGCTCATGGAAACTCCCTTTGTCCAACCACTTTTCTAAACCCAATATCTTTTATAAAAGCATGGAGGAGGTCTCACTTCCAGTAGGGCAAGGTATATCCCCAATTCCCAGATCCAGCTGACTGAGGGATGATGTGGTATCTCAGGGTTGCAGCTTTTGTTCCTTTGATGGTCTGTGCTAATACAGCGTTATTGGTAAGATAACTGGACAGCTACCTCCGTTGAAGTAGTATTTGGCTACAGGAATACATTCCTCACTGATTTGTTTTTGGAAACATCAGGTTTATGGGAGCAGCACTGTTCTCATGTAAAACCTAGTAACTGTCATAGCACAAAATGTGTGCAGCAAACTGTGGCCTTTTTATAATTCTTCTCCCAAGCACTTGGCAAGTAATTCCAAAAGAAAGAAATCTGAAACAGTGTAAATATAAATCATATCTTCATAGAGTAAATTTGAGTATTTTTTGACCATTGCACTAATGAGACACTATAAGCAGTAAGAGAAATAATTTTCCCTGAGGCTATTTTGTGGACTTTGTGTTTGAAATTGTTGAGATGGAAAAGTAAAGCAGGATCTGAGTTCAGTGGGTCTCTTGAAATTCAGTCCTTATGCAGTGTGATTCTGGACTGTTTTTATTACCTTGATACTATTTGAAATTCTTTGAAAAAGATCATGGAAAGAACAATGTTTAGATGTGATGGATTGTGTGGTTGCCCTCCTTCCTTGATGGATTAGCAAGTATGATGAACGGACATAACTCCTTCATGGAGTCTTAAAATGGATGATGTAGAATTGGTTTAGATCTCTGTTTTCATGGAAGGTCTGTACCCTGTGGGATTTTTTCAACAGACTTACTGAGTCATGTATTATTTTCTTTCTGTGTGGGAAATGAGCATATTTGTATTATTGTCACGGATAACTTGCTATCAAAATAATCTCACACTTCTGCAGAATTGGCAGGGGGAATTTTGGAAGGGTGAGAATTTGGAATTGAAACTGTTATTTGCTGACATGTTCAGCTTTATACCAGAATTACACTTTTCAGGGTGGGGGATTTTTTTGTGTGTGTGCATGTGTGCATAGTTTCAAGTAACATGACGTTTTAAATCTGTGGTGTGTGTCTCCTGGCAGCTACTGTAAAAATTTAGCCCAGAGGCACTGCCCTCATCTCAGGCAGCCTGTCGGTGGAGTTCAGCAATCTCACAGGATGAGCACTAGCAACCTGTTTCCAGGGTGTCTTGTAATTTGTTACAGCTCAATAAATCTCTGCATGAGCAGTAAAATCTGTGCTGTAAATCTATCCATGGAATCAGCTAAGCCTTGCATTGAAAGCAAAGGACAGTACTGGGCTTTGCAGTGTGTCTCTGTGTGCAGAGTTGGTTGGGTCTTCCCACTTCCTTTCTCAGCGGAGAGGTTTGGATCTCTGCCCCAAATCCTCTTGGGTCCTGTCATTTATCTCAGTGCATATAGAGACCACAGGTCCTGTAAGCAAGGGAATTCATTCAGTGTAATATTTTTGTATTAATAGTGAAGTTGTCAAGAATTCTAACTGCAAAAGAACTAAAATATATAAAGTGAAACTCTGTTAGGTGAAGATAAAAATGAAATTGTTATTAGTGCTTTCCACATTGATACTCTATGGTTTTTATAATTCTTTAGTCTGCTGTCTTCTGTAATTATTGCTCAAATGCTTGGAGAAATAAGCAAGAAAAATAAAGATTGTAAAGTATAACACTTCTTGAATTTAACTACTTTTAATGGAAAGATATTTCTTCCTGTGAGATCTGTGCCAGAAGGAGCATATACAAAAGACTGAACTCTAGGAGTTAACATTGTTCATATGACAGAATTTACCATTTCAGTAGACAATAATGAACATGTCTGCAGGTAATTTAGAAGAATTGGTAAAATCATGTTATCTTCAGACACAGAAAAGCCTTATGCTTACAATACACAATGGAAATGTAATCGTCCTCTTAAGATCTCACTGTCGTTGTGCCTGAAATGTTCCTTTCTAGAGACTTGTAAGCATAAAGCTTTCACACTGTCAGGGGATAGTATCTCTCCCCAAAAACTGAGCTTTCTGTTTCAAAGGGATGCCGTTAATGTTTTGAACACCTACATTTGCATCTCCTGTGAAAATGGATTTAAAAGACAGTGAGCCTACACTAGGATTAGAGAAGGCATTTCCCTTTGTTTTGCTCTGCTGGACCCAGGAGCATAAGAAATTAGTTATCTCCCAGGTAGAGTGAAAAGCAAGTGAAGCTAATGGTTTGTAACAAATTTATGTTTTAGAAATCAGCTTTCCTAAGGAAAGGAGAGGAAGGCCAGTAAAGAACTAAAGAAAATAAGTAATATCAGAGTAGCACAAAATGCAATGAAAGGTAAAATGATAACTTTTAAGATTGTGCCTTTTTTTATCTAGGAGAGAGGAACTAATCAATTTGTGACCACAAGATGAGAGTATGGACCAGAGTATTTCCAAATTACTCTGAAAAAACTGAAATTCTTCTGAGTCCCATGTAAAGGGAATTGAGGCCTGTAATCTCCAACAGCATGGTGTTGCTGAGAATAATAGACATGTATTTGTAGTTAGGGTGGAGGATCTTTAAGGAAATTAGAGAAGATCCATATTTAAGCTCAAGGTGGATACCCAACCAAGTGCCACAGTATGTATTTTTTGCATTGCCAATTTGAAATTTAAATAAGTAACAGTTTCACACATGTAAGTTATAGACAGAGCCCTTTTTCAGAAGACTGTTGCAATACAAACAGCATATGGCTTGTGCCCTTTGTCACCCTTGTTCTGCAAGTGACTGCTTGACTCCGACAGTTACAGTGACCGAGGGACATAAGAACTCTTGAAGTCTGTCACCTGGTGCTAAACTGAGGTTCCAGTGACTGGAGAGCTCTGTAAACTCTCCTGTTTGGGCAAGCGTAAGTAAAAATGAGCTTTACTGTGAAGCATTTCTGGATTCTTGAGTTCTTTGAGACAATAATTAAGTGATGGTTGTAGGAAGAAATTTCTGTGTTGGCATTGTTTAGTGAGGCAAAAGGCATTCCAGCATTTCTGTTTCTAGGCTCATTCTTGTAGCACAGGGGGCTGGTGCATTATCTGAGCAAAGTTTTAGATTGCACAGGATTTTATCTATTTTTGGGGCAATCTTTAAGCTATGTCAGATGAATTCATATGAATTTTACCTTTAACAGTGCTTAGAGCAAAAGGTCCTCCTCAGTTATTTATTGTACTAAGCTTGGTGTCATGAGTTAGCTCCTTTACAAATACTCCTGTATTTAACAATCAATGATGTTGCCCCAGCTGGTTTCCCCAGCTTTTGTCCTTGAAGATTGAGCATCTTCGGTGTGACTTGACTTCTGGCATGTATTCCCAGATTTGCCTTTTATTGTAATTCTAATTGTGTGTATCACAACCAAAACAATGCCTTACTCTTCAGCTGGGTAGGGTTTTGGTGACAGGTTTTTTTAAATAAACGGGAGATTTAAGTTTTTTTATGTTTATTATTTTATGCTATCTGAAGTACTTCAAAAGGGTTATTTCAACCTAGTTAATCTAAATTCAAACCAGTGCTTTTGTGGTGAGACACAACACATGAAAACAGCACAATTTTCTTAACAGCTTCTTTTTTTTTGGTTGGTTGTTTCTTGGTTTTTTTTCTTTCTTTAAGAAGTACATAAGATGTTTTTTTCTCCGCCCTTCAGATGTTCATGTTTTCTATTTGGTTGGTTTTTCCTTACTAAAGAAGGAAAATAAGAAAAACCTGCTGAGCATATGTTGTAAAACCTCTGCCAGATGCATGAAATAGTCAAGAGTAAGAATAGGGGTAAAAGAAGAAATCCTTTTTTCCTGTTGAAACTGCTAAATCTATCCTTAAAGAGACTTCTCACAGTGTAACTACAGGCTTTTGCTTGAGCACCTTAAGCCCAAGGATGTCCTTGCTGTAAATCAGCTTAGAAGGGGATTAGGAAAGGTGGAAAAGTTTTGCACTTGTTTTATGGTCTGAAACATGTTGAGCTTGATGATGTGACAACACCCACTCTTTAGGTTTTGATTTTCAGTTTCCTAAATATTTTTCTTGCACTTGCACTTGATTATTTTATAGTTGTTGCACTACTGTCAGCACTGGTAAAAGATAAAATTTGTCCATTTTACATGACAGCTATTTCCTGTAAGCTGTAGCATTGGTCTTCGGGAACGGGACCTAAAAGTCAGTCTTTCGGGTATGGCCAGCTGCTGTGCTGCTGCATCAGTGTCTCCCCTGGCAGTGCTGCCTGCAGGGCTTCAGGGCAGACAGGCTGCATGGTGCAGCCCATTCCCAGCATGTGACTCTGGTCCTTGGTCTAGAGAGTGCATTGAGGCCAACACCAGTCCTGGAGGGAAAATACTTGAATTCTGGAGCTCAAGGAAACAACATGTCCCTCCCTGCCTCTAGCTTGTTCCTTAGAAAGATGAATTGTGGGCATACCGAAATTGGGACTGCAGGTTCCAAGCTGATTTAAGAGTCAGAAGCTCCAAGGAATATGAGCTCATGTCTCTTGTTAATGGTATGTCCCACTGCTTAGTTTTTGATGACTTGCACTTGGAGCATCAATCTCTTGCTTTATGTCTAATTCTCCTTGGGCATTTCATGCTTGCTGTCAGTCTAGCTCTGAATTTTCTATTCTGCTTTTTGAGCAAGATTAAAAAAATTACACATTATTTAGACATTGCCATTTAGATATGCCTGATTTAAGACAGCTGTTTCCTTCAGTGGATAATTTTTGAAGTCCTTTTATGGATTCAGGCCCAGACATTTTTAAGTTTTGGTCTTCTGATGTCTGCCGTTAGAATATTCTCAGGCACTCTGTAGATTTAGTAGCAATAAATTATCTTGAGAGGTTTGTGGGAGAGCAAAAAATTGAGTCTGCATCCAAGGCCAGGACTTTAGTCAAGGGCTCTTCTTGTGGCATATGGTTTTCTGTGTTGCTCTGCTTGTTCAGCTGATGAGTGTCAGTGCACTGCTTTGCAATTAAGCAGGACTCTTCCGTTGTGTTTCTGAAACTAGGATTGGATATCCCTTTAGCCAAGCTGGTTGCATCAGTAGTCTGACTATCAGGATAAACTAAAAATCAATAGTTACAAGACAGTATTTATGTACAAGATCATCCAAATAATTTTCATTATTTTCATGACCAGCCAAGTGGCCTGCCATACTTGTTTCCAACTTTTCTGGGGTGCAGTCTCTTTTTACAGCTGATCAAACCTCACTGCAGTCCTCACCTGGACCCTCAGGGACTTGCAGCTTCAGTCCCGTTTGCAGTTGTGCAGCAAGCAGATGAGTCATATTGATTTCTCCTGTGGATAATTAAGTAATGAAAGTGTGGGATCCAGGGTTTCATTAGATCACCAACATTATCCTATTTGCCTTCCATCCATGGGTTCATGAGATTTGGCAGGAGGCAGAGTAGTAACAGGTTTTTGGCAGGAGCATGTGATCAGGTGTAAGCAGGTGTAACATACTACACCTTCATGAAATCATTGCCAGAGAAGGCAATGATTTCATGTATGTGTTAAGGCAATATTGAGTGATGTTGTTATTTTTAGGGTAATATTAAGTAAAATTAGGTACTATTTTTAGAATAGCATTTTTTAGATCCCATTAATAAATTGGTACCAAACCCGCCTAAGCATGGTACAAACACATAAGAAAAGGATGATCCATACAGCAGAGCAGTGTTATAATCCTAAGCATGGTTATAAAATGTGCTAAAGAAGCTTGAGAAGAAACCAGAAGAGCCAACAGTTTGAATTGAGATATTATGACACATTAATAACTAGTTAAATCAGTTTTAACTTGAATTATCCAGTAAAAAAATGTACATTACTTCTGTAATTTTTGACTTCTAAAACCTTTTCTGCTGGCATTATTTGTCCATATATTCTTGGCATTTTGCCAGTATAACAGCTGCTGCAGCACACAAGAAAATTATCTTTGTGGCAAGTTTGCTGAAGTATATGTGGTGAATAGTGTGTACTTTCAGAAGCTACAACATACTCTTTAGACTTAGTATTTGAAGTGAATTCCTTTTAATAATAATTTAACCACAGAGCATATTTCTGGATAGTACAGGGAAAACATTATGCTACAGGAAAAGAAAAAAAAAACCCAACCAAAATCCTTCATTTGCTGGTTGCACAGGGGTCTGTCAGGCCAAGTGTCTCAGCGGAACACCTGCATGTCAGAACGTCTTGTAGAATTAACATGGGTTTATTTGTTTTTGATTTCAGAACCATGCCTTATGTCATTCCCAAAATGTACAACATTTTTCAGACCATAAGCCAAAATTTCAGTGTGTTTCTACCTCATATGCATAGTTTTATCTCGGCTTTCTAAGAAGCTTTGACTTCATGCTCTGTGAATAAGTGTCCTGTCAAAATTGCATATTTAATCTTAACACTCTGGATCTGGTAAAACCTGCTATATTTGTAGAAAGTAATGGGAATTTGTGATCAACAGGCTTTTTCCTTCAGACCTTCCCTCTCCTGGACAGTATCCTTAAAATATTGGGAAGCCTGTCTATTAAATGGCTCACAGTTTCCACCTGAGAAAATGTAACTGAATCTGATAAAAGTGATCTAAAGGCCATCTGAATGAACAAGGGAAAAGGTCTCAATGAGCAATTAGGCATAATTTTACTGTATCACAAGGTAATTAAGTTCTTCACTGCAGCATGAAGAAAGCTGCTTTTTGTTAGAAGGATTGGAGATAAACTTTGTTTGGGATACAAACTCAAAAGAAGTTAGACATCTTAACCATGTGGGTACTGAAACTGTTCTCTCTGAAGTGTGAAGGCCAGATGCTTTTCTTTCTAATAATGTCAAAAAGAAATGTGCCTATTTGCATCTTTCATAAAACAGGTATTTTTGTTTTGTTTTGGTTTGGTTTGGTTTATTTTTTTTAATTATTGTTAACCTTCTCTTCAACTTTTGTTCAATCCAAAAGGGAATGGGTCCTGATTATGCCTTAACTTGTGCTAGTGCAAGTATTTTAATCAAAGTATCTTATCTACAAGCAAACAAATACTTCTTACATGTAGTAAGCATCTGCATATGATACTGAAGGTATGTAGTAAAATACCTATTGTATCTATAAGAGAATGATAAAATCTAGTTAGATATATGGTAGATGTACTGCCACTCTGAAACAAAAACTGAAAATGTTTTGTCACTGTAATTGCTTTTTCTTCTTTGCTACAGAGAAGGGACTGTTGGTTAACGTTATCACTTTGTCCTGCTTTATAATGGATTGGCTTTTAGCTTGTTTTTCTGAAACTTCATATTCCAGGGATAACGACTAGAAAGTGGCACATCATGAGATGAGAGTGATTAGTAGTATGGTTAAAAGTTCAATGTCTTCTACAAC
This sequence comes from Prinia subflava, assembly GCF_021018805.1. Classification (NCBI taxonomy): domain Eukaryota; kingdom Metazoa; phylum Chordata; class Aves; order Passeriformes; family Cisticolidae; genus Prinia; species Prinia subflava. The sequence goes on along the minus strand of NC_086249.1, from coordinate 69,585,980 downwards.
CTCTGGACATTTTCTTTCCTGAGTCAGACTCAGCTGGCAGTGAATAATGTTTTTCTAAGTGATTATTGCATTACTGATGGAATGAAATGTGCTTTGACTGCGTGACTGTTGGGAAGTGGCATGATCATGGCTGAGCACAGACTAAAGAAAAAAACAGGGCAGTGGAGAGATGAGGGAAGGACTGCTTCTTAGAGTCCACTACTGCATGGTTCTTTAAAGAAAAACTTTTTAGAGCTAATAATTAACACCGCCCCCAACCTGTATGCTTGTGTAACTTCAATTGTATAGACATTGAATTTATGTGCGATATTTGGGAGAAGTAGCAATTTTATATCTTGGCCAGGTTATACTGGAAGGGATGGAAAAAAGTGCAAATCCTTCCCATACCCCAAACATTTTGTTGTCATTTTCTGAGTGTTTATTATCAGCTCTAATAAAAGATGAGCCCAGTGCATGGTCCTTTGTTCCTGCATCTTCTAGTAGGAGCCTTGGACTGGCACAAACTCTTGAGCAGTAAACAGAGCTCGAGAATTTCTGCAGGTTACAAACAATCTGGTGAGACTGACAGGTCCAGGTTAAACCACGTAAAGTGTTCTCTGCTACAAGTACTTCATTAAACATCATTAAACTATTAACAGTAGGAAAAAAGTAGGCAAAAACTCCCTTGATACGCAGATCCTATGATAAGACCTGGTTTGTAAAAGTCTCTTTACAAAGATCCTGACAGGAATATTTCTTTACTGAATTGCTACATCATCAGTGTGAGAATAAAGCCTTTTCCCAGCTGCTTTAAAATGTCAGGAAGTAGTTGCCATGTACAGCAAAGAGCTCTTCTTTCACTCAGCAGGTTGCCAGCATTGAGGACTGTTGGGGAGGAAGTTTCTCTAGGTAGTAATAAATATAATAATAGAAGGCTGCTCTCTCTGACACAGAAATGTTCCTTTTTGCTCTGTTTTGGTGACAGAAATAAAAACGAAGAAAGTGAAAGGTTCTAGTAATGCGTTTCCTGAAAAAGTCAAACTGGTAAACACCCACACCATGGATACTAACTTTCCCCTCATACTTTTGCACAAAAATGAAGCCTGTGATGCTTGTTGCTTCTTTATGTTTTGGCTCCTTAACTGTAAGAGAGCAGATCTGTGATGTGGTGGTAGCTTTTCTCAGTAGTGTAAGTTCTACATCAATTCCTTGTATGAATACAGCTGACTATCGTTTTATTTCTTGAGGACTGTAGTTGCATATTTAACTTTTGCCTGTATAGTAGGGAAGGGGGGATTTTGCATAGTGTCCACCTATGTTTCTCCTTGTTTGATGGGCTTTGGAAAACTAGTCAAACCTATTTTTTAATTTGTTTGGTTTTGATTCTGAGAGTGTGCTAGTCCTCTCCTTGGTTATGGATTCATTTGGGTATATGTAATTATATTTAACTGTCTTTCCAGATGCCAGCAGTAAAGGTGACCAAGTTCAGACTTGCTAAGAGTTCTTCTAAACTTAAATCCGATGGCAAAGAGCTTTTCCCAAAGATGCCTGTGCTCATTTTTTGTACTGGGAGTTAAAACAGGACCCCTTTGAGTATCTCACTTTCATTTAAACCTAATTAATGTATTCATTAATGTGCAGAGACAGAAAAAGAAAAATTTTTACTTGAAGGGTAAAGTAGCAGAAAATGGAATGTGAGGAAACTTCAACCAAATATATAATAAAAAAAGCCAAATGTCACATATTCAGGAATCTAGCTCACTTCATAGATGCAACTAAATTTGTTGGTCTCATTCAATCACAAAATAAATAAACCTCTTTGGCAGGTTCTTGGCAGTTAAAGACAGCATCCCACACTTTCCTTCCCAGTCTTTGTGCTCTTGCACCACCTATCACCACCGAAGGTGCAACAGGCATTTGTGGATTTTGGCAACATTTATGAATTTTTGCAGCATTCCTAATCTGGCTCCCATAGGCTTATTCCAGAAAAAGTATTAAAACTAGGTGGAAACAAGAAGAATATTTATTTGTCCTCTGGACAGAGTGTCTTGTCAGTGCCCTTTGATGCAAGGGCAGATCCTTTTACGAGCATGAACTAGAGGCTGGTTGGAGAGTCCGACTTCTCCTGCAGAGTCCCTCCCACCAGCTGATTGCGTTGTACAGTAAAGGCTCTTACATGATGGTATTACATGAACTTACAGCTTGAAATTGGTCAGCGATGGAATAGACCTGTCATCGTCTTTTTCCCTTTGATTACTGAAAAAAAAGGGATGGATTGTCTCAGATCAAGGTGACCCACTTGTCTATTCCTGTCCAGTTTCAGCAGTCTGCAGCAGTGCACATACAGTCAGAGCCTGAATTCCTGGTAGTACTACAAAATGTCATGTCAAGCTCTGGGTTACCCTCAGCCACATCCAAACTAGTGCCAGTGAGATGATGACTTCCACTTAGAGAGGGTACCTCATTCAGTCCCCCTAAACTTTGTAGCACCAGACCTCACACAGATCAGAAGTGATCCCTGTTTTGATCTATAAACAGGATTTCATATCCAGGCCTGTCTCTGAGGCTGTTTACGATTTTTGAAGTTTCCTAAGAAATGCCCTTGAGACTAAAGGGACAAAGTTTTCCTTTAACATTTCCCTTCCTGCTTTAAGGAACAGTGGCAAGTGTGCTGTGAAAGCAAGTAATTTCTCCTGAGCACATTGTAAAGGAAAATGATGCAGAAAATAGTCTGTAAAATACAATGTGTTTTCAGTCTATAAATAAGGCTTTTCATGGGGGAAATAGAAAAACATGTCTCATGATTCCATGAGACAAAGAGAACAATAAGCTCATGGCCTTGTTTGCTGAATTAAAAAAAAGAAGGGTTGGTAGAAAGCCTTCCCAAACTGAGCTGGGGGTCAGATCTTTGTGTGGATTTTCAGGATTGCTTCCTGACCTGCTGCTGCTTCAGTAATTTCACATAATTTATTTCAACATAAATAGCTTCTCCTCCTGGATGCAGTCTCATTTCTTACACAGTTCCTTTTTCTTAACAGTTTAATCAAACTAATTGTGACAAGCAGTGTATTTGTATAAATATTTAAATGTGAAGCATGAGGTTTGAATTATTTATTCTGCAAATGTAAGCTTAATGTAACTATCTTTGGAAACCATCTCATTCTCATGTGGTTGTGCAGTTTGGACATGCATGCTCTCTGCTCAGTTCCATGTGTAATGTTGCAAACGGCTCAAATAATTTTTTTTTACATAAAGACTAAACAAGATGCCATAAGAAACAAAACACAGGAGGTACCTTGGTTTAGCACATGGAAAAACCAGTTGTCTTTCTAAATTCAACCATCAAGGGATCCTAGAATCCTGAAAATGGGTTAACAAAGATGCAGATGATGTCATTCATTGTCCAGTCTTGTCTCATGCATGGAGAGGCATATGTTCTGACCAGATTTTTCTCTTGTCTGATTCTGTGACTTGCAGTACTTCTGCACCACCCCTCTCTGGGGAGGAGCAGAGCTGTATGTAATAAATAGTGCATCCCACTGTGGAGATGAGTTATTGCTCTTTAGGGAAAAAAGCAGTGCTCAACACGAAAAAGATACCATGCCACAAACCATACCACAAGCCAGTGGGTGACTGGTAGAGTCTCTTGCTTGACTGCATGCATTAAAGGGTGGCTTAACAGTGCAGAAACATTTCTTCCTTGCTCTTTCCATCCCAAGACTCGGCTGAGCTGGCCCCAGCTGCCATCCCAGCAGCAGAGGTTACACTCCAGCTGCCGCTGCTCCCCTGGGCTTCAGCCAGGAGCTGCTTCAGCAGCCGTGCTCCAGAAGGAGGCAGGGAGGAGGAGACCAGGGAGCAGGTTTGAGAGGAGTAATAGAGCTGGCAGCATAGATATGAATCAGTGTTTGGTGTGCTTATTTTCACGTTCATTAGGCACTGCAGCAATAGGGTCAGTATCTCTACACTGTACCTTGTGCCTCCTTATCTTTATCTTACACTTCTAATTTACTGGGATCAGGGCAAAAAACCGTAAGTGTATTAGTCAGTGGGCTGAAACTAGCTAACAACAGTATACTCCAAGCTCAGAAAGAGCAGTAGAAAAAGAGTTTCCCAGTCCTGTCCCTCCAGCTCCCCATGAATTCTTCCTTTAAAAGGTACGGAAGCATTTTCTTAAAGGAGAATGTTCACCTCCCACTGACGGCCCCTGGTGCTGGTATCATCTGCAGTATGTTTGGGAAACACTTCTACTTTCTCACTTCTTAGCTGCAGAAAAGAGCTGCAGCAAAAATAACTCTCTTCTGCTTTTGAAGACACCTTGTTATGAGGAATTTCTTGTTTAAATAATTCAGGGTGTCAGCACTACTTCAGACAGGTTTACTGGTTGATGTTAACATTGGGAGTTTTCAGTGGGAGGTGAAGTATAATCCCAGGAATTATGGTACAGAAACCAGAGGGTAGACACCAATCCCTTCTGAGCTGCTTTTTTTTAAACTTCTATTTTTATTTTCTCTGAATAAAATTTGCACTGATTCTCAGCTATCTTGATCAGAGACCTAGAGAAGCCAATTTGCCTGAGCACAGCTTGTTGTGGGACTGCATTTTTATTCACGAGCAGCCAGGTTTTGCTACAGTCTTACTGTTTGAACCCCAGGAACCTGTCCTACTGCTTGTACTCAGATCAAGTATTGAAAGCAGGAATTATTTCTAATTAGCTCTTGCTCCAATATCTCACGTGCCTCTGTCAAAAACCATCAAATTTTATGAAAATCAAGCATGTCTCCAAACTTTTGATGGTATTTTCTAAGGCCTAATTTATTTTTTAGAATGAGACAAATCCCTCTTGGAACAAGTGGCATTTCAGAGTTCAGGCTATTTCTTTGATATGTGAGAAACCTGGGCACGTGTTTGTGTTAATGTACACTGGTGCAGTGCCTTTCTGGCTCATGTGCTTTTGGTGGAGAGGAGGCTTTTTCACAAGATGTCAAAACTCTAAAAAGTCAAACTTTCAAAGCATTTTTGTGATTTTTAAAAAATTTTTCATGCAGCTCTGCTATTGTCCTTCAGATGATTTTATTTTCTGAAAAGGAATTGTGTGACTATTTCTGGAGTTGCATCTGGGCTTGATGACATAATCTACTCAGTTTAGCAGAACTGCACAAGTCTAAGTAAACAAACCACTGTGCTCTGGTGCTAGAGCTAAATCAACGAATAGTCTTTTCAGTGAAGCATTGCAATTTTTTTTTCTCCAAGGTTTCTTTCACTGGCAGGATATCAGTGTGGGAAGGAGAGATATTCAACGTACAGATCAGAGCACAGCCAAAATTTTACTATATTACAGTTTTGGAGGGCCTTTATTTCTTTCTGCCATTAGAGCTGAATTTCCTACAAAGATGCCAATCTTAATTCACATGTAAAAAAACCAGCTTGGTCATAGGGGTTAACTTCTGTCGAAAGAAATACGTGTTTGAGTCCTGTGCTGGCAGAGGATGCTTTACAACACCCACAGCAGTATTTTGGGGATGTTGAGGGAGCATGAGCACATACTGAGCACCCCATGCAGAAGCTGCAGCAAGAAGGGTGTTGGCACCACCTGGCCATGGCTTTCTGAAGCCTTGTTGGTTTTTCTCTTCTCATTAGGGCCAGACACCTCCTCAGAGGACAGAACAGAACACCTCTGGGTTACCCCCCTTCTTTGTTCCTGCTGCTTTGCAGGTATAAAACAGCCAAATAGCTGCCTTGTGCTTTTCTCCTTAAACTATCAAAATTTTCTGCTATTCATTTCCAATCTAGCTGAAGAATATTTTCATTAAGAATGTGTAGAAATTAGATGTTTGTCTTGTATGATGGGGCAAGGAAAATGCTGTGGAACTCTTTAACCCAGAGCTGCGTGGTGAAAAGGAAAGTATTCTGCTGGATCCTGTGCCATTTCAAATGACAGCAGATTTTAGGCCATAATGCTGAAGTAGTCGAATTTACATGAAGATCTCAGTTACTTAAAAAGAAAACCCAAGAAACCAATGGATATTTGTGCTTAATTTACACCAAAATTTTAGATAGATACCCTGTGAATAAATTGTTCCAAAGTAAACCAGTATTACTCTTCTTTTGAAGAACTATAAAATTAAATAATAGATGTGAATGTACAAAGGTAATTTTTATGTCTTCCAGAAGAAAACTGTGCCTGACCAGTTAACCTGTTTATGCAGCATCTTTCTCCTCTGGGCTGCAGCTTTTCTCAAGCCATTATGGCTGCCCAGAGCAGCAGTCTGAGGGTTTTCTCACTTCTTTTATCTCACTTGAGCTATAACTTGAAATTAGGGAACTGCTAACTTCAGCTGGGTCTGAAGATGCATGAATGATGATTGGCACATTGATGATTTTTCAGTGGGAAAGAGGAGGTTAGGAAAATATGACACAAGCTTTGGAGGGCATAGCTCTTGTAGGCTGTGTGCTGCTCTCCTCCTGTCTGTTTTTAGCTCAGTTCAGTGACAGTTCCTCGAGGGAATGAAGCTTCTTACTTTTATAAAAATGAGAATGTTTTTGTATCCCATAATTAAAAAAAAAAAAAAAAGCTTAGTCTTACATTACCACATTTTCATTTTGTGTTGTATATTTAATCTCTTAAAAAAAACCACAAAATTTTTTCACTGCTAGAAGCCCAACTGATAAACTAGTTTAGCTGGGGGATTTGAATATAGATTTTCTTTTAAAACAGAATGGATTTTCAAGCTTTTTTTGAGTAAGGAAATAATTTCATAATGCAACTACATGCTCTATAATATACATCAAAAAGAAATCTGTAAGGTTCCATATTATGAGAAATTAAACTGAATATGAAGGTGACAAGGCAGATGTAATAGATGCAGATTATATACCATTATATGTCATGACATTGGTTATGTTAAAGGAAATTATAACAATGGAGAAATGTTGCAGGAAGCCTTGAAAACAGGCAGGACTTTTGGGGGTAGATGAAGGAAAATGGAAAATAAACTAAGCCTTTGTTTGGGGATTGCTGGTAAACAGCAGTTGTACTCAAATGTTAATAGTTTCTTCATCATACCAAGAATGCATCATCTTTACTTGAAGCACTGTTGGGACACTTCACTGTCTTGCATGGCAGCTTGCAAAATTGTGAGATTGAGTTCTTTATGATGTGTTGCCATATTATGTGACTGCTTCTCAAATGGTAAAATTGACACAGTCAAAAGTTAGTGTCTGGTCTAGTCTATTTATTTATCTTGCAAGTGTTAAACCAGCATATACCTGTCAAATTTTCCAGAACATTTCAGAGTCAGATTTTTAAAAAACTCATTACTGCACTGAAATTCTGAAAGGCTGTTTTATTTTCCTAAAAGTAGATGGAAAATGACAAAATTCTGAAATTTAAAGTACTTATTTATATGCAGTGTTGTTAGTATACATTCCATTAATTTAATAGAATATATTCTATGTGCAAGTGATAGCTGATGTGACTGACATTACCCAGACTTTTAAGGAATACTAAATAATGAGAATAAATTAATTTAGGAAGAAAAGAGTGAGTGACTGGAGCAGTTAGACACTCTAGTAAAGATTATGTGCATAGCAAGTAGTTCAGTTAACATATGAGCTCTGACATATCAGAAGTTCTGCACTGATATCAGTTTGAATTATTTGAATTATGAAGTTATCAAGCATGATGGAGATAAGGCAGAAGTAATGAATTGTTTTGCATTAAGCAAATCTGGGAGAACATGAGAGCAGTAGTGCCTATTACCATTTAAGTGCTCATATTACCTATTTAAGAAGTCAGAGGGGAAGTTAAACATCACCTAAAAAACAAAGAGTATTTTTCTACCTGCAGATTCAGTAATTTGTACTGAAGATGTGCAGAAAAACTGGCCACAAAATTCTGAGTCAGTGACAAAGTTAAAAAATTCTGATATTAATGATGCATATATGACAGCTGGAAAATGCAGTGGGTCAGTACATTTTGTTTCCTTTTAAAGTAAGAATAGGCTGGTAGAGAACACTGCAGCCAGGTTAGTTTGTTATCAGAGCTTGAAGACACCACAGGAGATGCAGTGACTAAGATATCAGAGGGTGAAATTTACTTGAGTCAGTGAGCATAATTTTACAAAGAATGGGACCTGTCACAAAAACATCAGTGATATCAGTGATACCATGTCATGCAGATATGACAATGCTGCTGCTGACAGTATTTCAGAGTTTTTGTAAAGCTCTTGATTCAGTATCACTTGTATTTGGATTTTAACAGTCCCATGATGCAATGGTTTGGTCCCCTTATTAACACTTGTAATTTGATGGCTTCTTAAAAATACAGTGGGTATTTTCTACATTGCTTAAACTCATTATTATAACCTCATCTAGTTTTCCTTTAATGATAGAGTTTAATATTGAGGCCCCTGAGGCAAAGAAACAGAAGCTTCAAAAACTTGGAGTCTTTCTGCATTTAATTAACATTTTTTGAAGGCCTGAAGCCGATGGATTGTATTTTATATCAATTTGTAATTAAATACTAAAGGAAAAAAAATAAGGCTTTGCAACATTTCAATATTATGTTAGATAATATTGATATTATATAACTGGTAATCACTATTAGAGATTTTATGGAAATCAGTTCTTAGTTTCAGTTCTGCATCCTGGTCAAAATTTTCTATTAGATATGAAGCCAACCAGATACCTTAAGGGAAGACTTATTCAAGACTTCCTTCTATTTGCCAGAATACCTGTTATATTGACTTACCTTTCATTGCAAACTGCAAGAGTTGACATTTGGATGTACTTTGTCAAGTGAACACTCTTAACATCCTTGGAGTGTTGACACAAGTGGTTTGACTGTGAATGGAGGAAAAGCAGTAGAGAGAACATCCTTCCCTTCCTTACAGGAAGACACAGAGGCCAGTAAGTGACACTGAGTGCTTGAATCCTGGTGTTTTCCCACACACTGAGCCACTGCTTGGGAACCTGGATGGTCAATGATTCACACAAATCTTGCAAGTTCCTGGTATAAGGTTGAAAGTGAGATAATAAAATGGAAACATACTTTATATGCCTTATGAACAGGTTGAGACACATTCATTTGTAGGATACTCTGTACATTTTTCTGAAAAAAAATAGATTAGTGTAGAAAAAACAATTTTTTTCTCAGTATTTTCTACACAAGAGTAGCCTATTGCATTCCTTTTCCCCATGGATCAATCACCTTAGAATATTTTCATTTTACACCCATACTATATATGTTTAGAAACTGCATAACAAATGATCAGTGTAGATTCTTGTTTATAGTACACCAGCTAGCAGGATTTATGAAGGTCTGCCTGATCCATATTGATTAGTAAAACAGTGACTTTACTCTGTCATGTTGCTTAGTCTTCAAGGTGTTACTATCACATGCAAAAGGCAAAAAAAGGTTTCAGGATAGTGACATGCTTCAGTAATATGTCTGTTATTTAATTTCTTGGTATGCTGAATAGCCTTTTTATTGACAAGTTTTAATACAGAAACCCCCTGCAGACCACCACAGACTCTTCAAAGAACATGATGCTGAAAAATAGCAGTAGGAAAATACTGGCAAAGACAACTCTTACTAAAACTGGACAAGAACACCAACATTTATGATCTGTGATATAAGAACCTCTTGGGCTTATCCTCTGCTGACTGAAAACAAAAAGTTTCAACAACACTATCTCTAATGTGCTTTAGAGATTTCTTGAATCTGAAATGTCATCTCTGACAGTCAGACTTCAGAGAGGAAAGATTTATTAAAATCTTTTCAGTGAATCACTAAGTAAAAACTCTGATTATATCCACAGCAATGGAAGCATGGTTATTTACCTCCTCTTTCATTCTTTTGTTACTCATTTCTAGTGTTTGGCAAATATCTGAAATAATTGTGATAAAATCACAGATGAGTTGGAAAATGTCATCTTGGTCACTTTGAAACCTGGACCTTACTAGAGCTCCTTGAGGGAGCTCATGCAGTGAAAGATGCAGGAAACTCTCCTAGGCAGGTCCAGCCTGCCCCAGCTCCTGCCAGTGCCAGAGTGGCCTTTGTCAGCTGCCTGCCTACCTCTGTCATGCTTTCTTGAAATGCTTGAGTCAGTCAGGGTGAGAGAAAGAAGTGGCTCACAAATCTCTCCCCAAGCACAGTCCTTCTGAGAGGTCAGGGCATCCTGGTGTCATCCACAGCCCGGAGGCTGAGACAAGCATCTCTTGCCCTCTGCTCCCCAGACATTCATGTTCTTTAACTTGAAGAGATTTCTCAGGAGTTGATGGTGGTTAGACTCAGATGTTATACGAAGATGCATGTAATTTATCTATTTTAAATATGTGATGTAATAACAATTGAATTCCAGTATTGAATTCCTAAATCCTATTTTAGAATACTCAATGTTAAATTCAGAATTTCATTGGAATATGTAAATTCTTACAGTATGATTTTTAAAACATCTAGTTTGTAAGGTTTTTTATTTTCCATAGCATGTAATTAATGTACAAAACTAAAGAGCAATATCTGTATAAATAAAATAACCCAACCCTGTTAAAATGTGTGCCTTTAAAATGTTTCTAGAAAGAGTTGGCAGTGAATATTCTCCTGAAATTCAGTACTAATCATTAAGCTGGGAAAAATTAGATATCTACAACTTGCAACTAGGTTCAGCCTATTTGTAACACCTGTTTGGCAGGAGAGGCTAGCACAGTACAGTTGCCTCAGAGTATAATATACCTGAGATGTTTTTTACTTTAGAAAAAAGTGTGGGAAGGATGCTCTGTTTCAAACCTCACCTGCTCACTTGACCAAAAAACTAATCTATATTTTTACTCTATAAAGGAGTTGAAATGAATTCTAGTTCCCCTTACACATCACCAGAATAGCTCTTCAAAGAATGCCTGTTATTTCTGAGTAAAAAAAATATTATTGTGCACAGGGTTTGTGCTCCATCCAGTCCAAATTTCATTGCTACTACAAGCTTCTCCTCTTCTTGGGTAACTGATTAACTACGTCTTTACTGTAAAAATTTATAGCATCTTCTTCCTTCCATGCTGACATTTGTGGCAGAGAAAATTTACCCTCTCCAAAACTCTGAATCCATCCTTTGCACCTGTATTTAAGGGATTTAATGTCTTCAAGCTGGAAAGCCAATATTAGCTTGGTTACTGTGGAAACAGACTCATTTTCAGCACCCTGTAATGAATGCTGCTAGAAGCACACTGCTATTCTTGAATTTTATTTATGTAAATGTGTTTTAAACACCTTTCTCCCATATCATATCTCCTGCTAATAATCTCCAAGTATGAAGGTACTGGTATTTGAAGCTTTCTCATAAAGTTCAGGTTTCAGTGTGATGGTGCATTTGGCTAAAGTAAACTCAGATGCTTTTGCAGAACTTTGCCCTATCACCGCAGTTAATACCAAACTGAAAATCTACCCTTGGAATTGGATGCCTCAGTGAAACTTCCCTCCTCTTGTCTGTTTTACAAAAACTTGTAGATTTAAAAGCCTTATGGCCTCTTGGTTTTTATCCACACTTTTTTGAGAGACCAAAGGAGCCTGCCTATCAATGCCTTTGAAAACTGGGTATATATCTCAATTTAATAATTATGTTGTTGGAGACAGGAACATTGTTCCCTAGATTTCTTGTGCAGTGATAAAAACTCCTCAAATCACATCAGAAAAGCCCAAACAAACAAACAAACCAAAGAATATATTAAAAAGGATTGCTCATCATTTATAAAGCTGCCAGTACCTTTATGGTATGATTTGTTTTCACTCTCAGTGTTTAGCTCTTTTTGGAGTTAAGTTTTCACGAACTTCACAGAAGTTTACTCATGCCAAAACCTAGAGACAATATTCTGCAGGTATAAACACCTTGAAACAAAAACCAAATTTGTTAGTAACAAGAGAAAAAAATTAGTACAGTACTTAAAACAAGGGTAAAAAAAAGTTATAATATTTGTTGACCTCTAGGTCTTTCTTGGAGAGACAAACTTATTTTAACTACAGAACAGCTGAATAAGGGAATAAGTATAATTGTTAGTGTCATAATTACTTTCCAACATGTGAGCAATCCTTAAGGGATTTATACAAAGATTACAGAAAGTTAATTATGAAAGCATGATGTAGGAATGAAATACAGATGCCTGCATTAAATTAGTTCATTGCTCAGAAGAATTTTGGAGGATGTTCCCTACCCCATGACCAGTAACTTCCCCATGAACTCAGAATGACACAGGCCTGGCCCTCAGGCAGAGGGAGGTTGGGGCTGATATGATGGTTCATCAAAATTACTCAATCTTTAAATGACAAATCTACCAGCAGTGCTAGCAGCACTACTATGTTTTCCCTGCCTGCTGTGACAAATGCTTTCTTGGAAGCATAACTGGGGAAGGATTATCACTGAAGTATTTCCCTCTTGTTGCGAGTATGTTGTCTCTGACTGCACCTGAAAACAGGTTATGAGGAAATACTTAAAAAAGATGTGTTTGAATTTGAGCACAGGGCCAGCCTCAGCTCTGCTTGTGTCTTTCACATTGCAGCACTTCTCTCAGAGTTTGTAAGTACAGGAGGAGGGAGGGACCAAAGCAGCAACGGCTGTATCAGAGTATTGCTTATCACCACAGTATGATACTTATGAAATTCAGACTTTCTATTCAGTACAGGGATGTTTTTTTCCCACTCTCTTGCTTCTCCCCTGGGAATCTCTAGTAACATTTCTTCCCACTTGCTGCTCCACTTAAGAGTTAATAATGTGTTATTTTTACCAGAAAAATGCAGGCCATTCAAACAAAATTGACCCCCTGTTTTTTATTCTGCAATCGCAGTCTATATTTTAAAGCAATGCTAGACATTTTCTAGAAACAAGGATCAGACATCTTATTTTGTAACAGTGTCTAACTTCCTGTCCTCTAAAATTCACATTTTAAATTTTCTACTTGAAATGTAAATATACTTGCCAAAGAGTCTTTTTCTTAGATGGGAGGACTTTTCGCTAATCCTAGAGAAACAAATTGTCAAAAATTCCTCAGCTGCTTTATGCTGTGCTGCAGCATGTGTGGATTAGGAAGGCTGAAGTGCTGTTATGTTCAGCTTTCTTCCAGAAGGTGATGCTTGCTGGGTACAAGCACACAAGTGCAGTCATTTGGTGTGGCTGGCACTGCAGCATAGAGGGCTCATCAAAGAGAGAATGATCTGTGGGAGCTCCTGTGCCTCTCCTGCACTGCTCGTACACATGCCCTGCAAAGTACCATCACCTACCGGCTCAAACTACTCCTGACATTCAGAGGATAGTGTACAGGGATCTGGATTGTTTTTATTTACAGCAGAGAAATGATGGATGTCAGCTCTGGAGGGCCAGCAAAGCTCTGTGATAAATTGCTGGTGAGAGCAGAGGCCTTATGTGCATATGGAGAGCAGCAGAAAATGCACCAGTACTTTCTCTTGGGGGGATCAGTGAAAAGACACAGGGTGAACAGATGTCTCTGGCTTCTGCAGGCTTTTGCTGAGTTCTTCAGTCGGACTCTTTGGGACTGAATCTGCTCGCAGACCTTGGCACAAAGCAGCCTGTGCCAGGGAGAGCCTGTGCTTGCTCTGCTTGTGCTTCTTCACTGGCCAGGAAGGACCAAATCCTGCCTGAGAGGAGGGACCAGGAGCTTCTGTCTTTCTGCTGTTCCAATTTATTTTTGTCTCACTGATTATGCTGTTGTCTGCACTCACAACACAGTTCATGTAAAGCTGTGATTGAATCATGGGAAGTGATGCCCAGAAATTATTTCCCATGCCCAGAAATGTAGAGGGTGGAGCAGGGCAGATGCCAGGGCTGTATCACTGCTTCTATATTGAGGCTAGTTTTGGTTGACATTCAAAATTTTAAATTTTACTAGGAGACAGAACACAGTCGTAATGTTATTCTGCTGCTTTCATGCCCTTGCCAGACTGCATCATATTGCTTATAAAAAGCTAAAAACCTGCATTTAACGTGTGACTCCTCAGATAAACTGTCTGAAAGCACACTGCTGCAAAGTTGAATAGATGGTGAGATTCATGTTGTAAATTATGCTGTTCTTCTACTCAAAACAGAGATTTCTATCAGGATATGAAGGGAATAGGGAGTTGTTTAAATATTCTGAAACATTTTAAATTTGTAGCAATCTCAAAAATACTGTGCTTTAGGGAGTATAAATATCTGGAAGGGATAATGAAAATGTTGATGGTAAATGTGTTTCAAAATTATGGATTTGAGTATAATCTTGTGTGTAGTTATTGGAGATTATCGTGTGATTAATGTGATCTTGATGTGGAATTGGGATAGAAAGGAGAAGATAAAGATACTTCTCCTTACCTGTGTCCATTAATAGAATATTTATTTATTCTTATTAGTAGGCCATATCTATTTTCCTTCTTCCATCCACAGGAAAGTACTTCAGGGAACAATTAAAAGCATTTGACTCCCCTTTGTGTGTTGTTTAGCAATAAATTAATTAATTTTTCCAATACCTGCATCAATTAACTATTTTAAGTTCAAAGCCAAAGCTCAGTCAAAGCATCTCAGCTTCTTTTCTTTGAGAAGAGAATGAATGGGGAATTTTTTCCTTGCTAATAAAATTTAAAAAGAGATTGTAGCTGTTTTCTCTTTTCAAATCCCCAAGTCACTACTGAGAATGAAGTAATTTGATAGTACTGGTATAATGAGTAATGGAAAAATTGACAGTGTTGCAGAGGTTTCTTTGGATCATTGATAGCAAGAGGGCATGGAGTCTGGTGTTTCTGTGGGGTTTTGTTTGTTGTTTTGGGGTGGGCTTTTTTCCTTTTTTCAAGCTAGTATTGATAGCATCTGCTGTCTGCACTGATCTGATCTGCACTGAAATCTGGTTTTGCCACTGCTGTATCACGTCATCCTCAGTTAGGACTGGCCTGTAGAAATCTTACAGAGCATCTCTTGCGGTCATGTCTCCAGCTGCATACTGCAAACAGGGATCAACCTAGACCTCCCTCTGCTTTAGTATGTCTCGTTGACATGATTTATTCCTAAGCACCCTTGCTGCAAGAAAGTGGTCTTAGGTGACCACTGGTCAGTCACCACCCCTCCCAAAAGGCACCAGCAGGACTCCCTAGCTAAGCACATAGACTGTGTGGGGCACTGTCACAAGAGCCAATTCAAGTTTGACTGCAAGACTGTGAGGCACTGGGACATGCTCATAGCTTCTGGACAGAGATGGAGGAGTAGGAGAAGTAGCCATAGAGTTGCTAATGACACACTGCAGAAGCAGTGCAGTGTGAAAGCTTCATCTAGTTCTATGTACCGGTGAGAAATCCTCATGAGTGTCTGTCTCCTGCAACATCCAGGGCCTTCTGTCTCCAGTGACATATCTGTTGTCCTGGCTGCCAAGGCTCTCATGAAACTTCCTCTAATGGACACCAAAACGTTTCACTGCCCAGCAGAATGAATTGTGCAAGTAGCAGAGTTTTCTCATGAAACCTCATCATGGAATAACCAACAACAGCCTGTAGCAAGTTGCAGGAACAGCTGTAATATTTGAATTCAAGTACTACTTGATGTCAAATTTTGAAGGGAATAAAAAAAGCTGCCAGTTTTCAATATTAATAATTTCTTGTATTTCTCGCTTTTCCTGATGAAGAATTCTGTCATAGTAACACAGAACCATCATACATTTTATTTAAATAACTGAGAGAGCAAATTTGTAATCAGTGAGAATAAAGGTTAACATGTCAGCAGTAAGGCCTCCAGTGCAAAAACTGACCACTGAAAAAAAAGAGAAATTGTACTGTTTTATGGTTGAGCCTTCTTTTGCCCCATTTCCAGGTTTTCTGATGATAAGGCAGTATGTATTTATAAGGCAGTAATAACCCTCTACTTAATGGCAGGATATACTTGAAGAAAAATATAATTTATTATTAATACATTTTCTAATGGGCTGTATGCCATAGGGAAATTGAGCCTAGAAGTGTGAACAATTGATAAAAGACTGTTGTATTTTCTCTATCATAGGAGAAAAGTGAAATATGTATGTAAAAGACACAAGAATGGGACTAGTTTAAAAATAGGGTGATTTTGTTTGAAGGCATTTGCTTCCTCGCTCTGCTGTTTATTTTATTTTAGGATGCGTTCCACAGTTTTCACCCTCACCTTCTGGAACTTGTACATCTCTTTAAAGCAAATTGTTGTAAAGCATATTTAGTGTCTCGAGTATTAATACCAAGTTACATTATTCATCGAAATTTCTACTAGCATCCAGTAAGGGATTTAAAGGAATACCACCTCAAATAAAATCTGCTAATTTAAAAATAACACATTTCAAGCACCTCACTTTATTGCATTTTGATGAGGTTTTGTCCTCTTGGGGAGGTTGTTGGTGGGGTTTTTTGTTTGTTGTCTTTTTATTTGATAGAAGAGCCAACCAATTGCGAAGAACTGCAAAGCTCTCCATGTGCAGACCTTTCTCCAAAGCTCATTTGGATGTGTTTGGATGCTTTCAGTAATGGTTTTGGTTCAGTGTGCTGGGATGTACACATGGCAGTGTCTATCTCATGCTTTTACCAGTGTTGTATTCTTTCTGACATGGGGGGGGGGGTTTGATCGGTTTTGGGTTTGGGTCTTTTTATTATTATTATCATTATTTCTGTTGAGCTGACTTGGTCTGTTTTGCTAAAAGCAACACTGACTTTTGCTATTCTAAAGCAAATATCTCTTGTAAACAGGCTCCCGATGGACCTTAAAATATACTGGCATGTGATGAGCTGCAGGACACGCAGTGCTGGCACACTGTGGGAGCACGATTGTCCTTCCTGCGTGCGCCTTGTGCTTCCTGGTTCAGACTCTGCTGAGAGGAGGAGGGAGGGGCAGGCTGAGGTCCCCTGTGCTGCCACACAGGCACCCGGGCTCATGCCATAGAGCACAGTGATGGCTTCTGCAGACACCAGAGCTGTGCTCACTTTTTTCCTAGATAGGAATTTACTGTTCAGGGTTGATTATCTTGATTATATTGATATGCTCATCTAAAGGCAGGTTTATAGGCAGTGATATGTAGCATGTTCAAATCTACTTGTTCAAACCAAAGGTCCATCTGACTCTGTTTGCTGTCACTCAATAACAGATAATTTGAAAACAGTAAGGACAGGGTGAGCAGGTAGAGATGCTTTTTCCAGAAAGTAGTTACCCACTTACAGCAAGTTTAGGCACTTCCTGAGTCAGAGGCAGTATACTTCTATAATTTGACTCCGAAATTTTGCTTGAGAACTGGTCAAATCAGCTTTCAAGTCTCTTTGATGCCTTGATTCATCTACAGCATTCAGTGACAAAGAGCTTGACCCTGAGATTTGTTTCTTTCATGCCTGTCCTCTCACAGCTTCAGCTGGTGTCAAAGTTCTTATGCACTTGCTCTCTTTATATGTTCTCTTGGGCTTTTCGGAGTTTACAGAAATCTCTTCTCCTCCCCAGAGACAGCAGTATTGCTCTCAATGCTGATCCTAGTTTATGCAGCACTTCCAGGTAAAGCAATTAAAATGCTGGGTTTGTTTCTGGCATTTCCCAATATTTTCTCAACAGAATCTATTCTGAGTATTTACCAAAAATCCAGAAGATGTTATTGGAATTGAAGCAACCAATGTCCAAGTTTGGGGAGTTGTTTTTCTTCCTTTCCTATAACAACTGTTTCCTGGATCTGACTAATGCATTTTCTTTAAAAGAAAAAACACAAGCATTATCATATTCCATCAACCCAAACCAAGCTGACCCCTACCCTCCTCCCCTCCAAAAAAAAGAAAACTGGCTATCCATCCCAAGAAAATCTTCCTGAATTTCATTTTCCTTGCATGGGATCTAAAGTTTTGCCTGCACCATTAGGAATAAAATAAAATAGTGGCTTTACTTTTATAGTTCTACATGTATATATGAGAATGCATGAATAATAACATTTTTTCAGCAGTTGCTATGGAAAACAGTTTTGTGTGGTGAATCATACTTTGACTTTTGTTGAATAAAGTCATCCTACGTATTTTATAATAATTTTAATTACAAGCATTTGTTAAAAATTAAAATGTTACGAAGTAGGATGTATATTTAAGCGAATACACTTTAAAGAAGGTGCTTTTTTTGTTGTCCATTGGATGATGTGTGGCATTTTAATGCTCCTAGAAAAGCAGGTTAGAAGGGACCTTACAGTTCATGTGGTTCAAATTTCTTGGTGAAAGCACAGTCTAGAAAAGATGGCCCTGGACCCTGTCCACGCAAACCTTAAAAGTGTTCAATTTGGGGCAATCCACCACTTCCCTAGGGAAACTGTTCCAATGGCTGATTGCTCTCAGTGCCAAAAATTTCCACCTTGTGTCCAATCAGAATCTCCCCAGGGGAAGTTTGTCCCCATTGCCTCTCAGCTTTCCCATGCGACTGCAGAAGGGGAGTCTCCGCCTTCCTTTTAGTCATCCTTTAAACAATGGAACATGGTAATGAGGTCTCCCCTAAGCATTCCTTTCTCAAGGCTGAGCAACCCCAGTTCTCTCAGCCTTTCCTCAGATGGCAGGCTTCCCAGTGCTCTGATCATCCTTGGTATAAAATCCTTTGAAGTATAAGTGGTTTGTAGGAACAGTTGGGAGAAGTGGTTTCCCTGTCCATGACATGTCAGAATTTCAATTCATTCTGTTCTGCAGCACAGCTGAATGACTGGAGATGAGCTAACTGGCACCTGCATGTGTCTCAGAATAGCTAATCATCCAGTTAAGACCTAACTGTAATTTGTTTGCCATTTTACTATATTTAGTCAGTAGACCAAAAAAAGGCTGGTAATCAAAATTCCCTGGGGTATGGAGACCAAGGTTAAAAGGTTTTGCATCAAGTGGATTTTATATGGGGTCTTCATATACCAAGTGTTGCACTTTCTGGGGATGTGATTGAAGTATTACTTCTCCAGTCTGACTTTTTTCCCCTTTTTTTTTCCTTTCCACTTCCCTTTAAAAAAAAAAAAAAAATTCATTCTTGTCAAAAGTGACGAATATATTCCAGCCAAATATTTAGATTTGACAGATGATTATTTTGACATTGTTTGACATCTGTTCCATATCTGTTTTTTAAAAATTTATTTTTAAAAAGACAATATCACCTTTCACTTCATGAAGATACTGCTGATAGGCTTGTTTTAGACCACTAGGTGAAATACACAGGTAGGAGGAGAAAACTCTTAATTTCAATTAACATTTCTGAATAGGAGCTAAAATAGTTTAAATAAACAGTAATAAGGAGTGGAAAGGTGTCATAGCAGACTAGTGTTTTACAAGTCAATATGTGGTACATAAACTCTTAAGTCTTTTATTAATTCTTTTTTCGTTCCCTATCAACTCCCTTTACTGATTTCAGCATCAAATCTGATATATGTAACCTTTAGAAAAAGGACAAAGAAACCAAAATCTGACATAACCATCTTCATACCTGTTCCTTCCCCTATAAACAGTTCTTCTTTATTGAAGCTGATTCATGAAAACCTTGACATTTGCAGCTGGAGTGAAATATAAGAACTGTTAAAAGAAGGTCATATTCATTTTGGCCTGTTTATTTTTTTTTACTCATGTATGTTATAACAAATTCAGCAAGCTATCTAGCTGGGAAATTCAAGTTGTCCTAGCACCTGTGAAAGAGAAGCTAAGGTAATCAAAGATGAACATGTATGTGAATAAAACAAGAAATTCCTGGCAGTATTAGATGCAGTTTGGCATCTGAACTGCAGAAAGCTTGTGACTTAATTTCATCTAGAAGATAAATTAAATCCAGGTCTTGAAAGATGCTATGCTCTGTCTTATACCCCTACTTACGTAATAACTATTTTTGATCACCAGAAAAACTAAACAACCAAATGAATCACAGATAATTTCCATTTTAATCTTTTCACATTTTAGCCTTTTCTGCATTATCTTCAGTGTCCTTTTCCAAGTTTTGGTTATATGAAATGAAGAAATAACAACAAAAAAATGCTGCCTCCATTATTTCCTACCTGTATGGAATCTGAACATATTTGTCTTCACCTGAATTATCTCTATAGAGCTACAGGATTCTCTTCCTACCCATCCCAAACCTATCAAGACTTTCTTTTGTGAGTCCTAAAAATTGCATAAAATTTGTAAGGAATGGCAAACTAAGACTGGAACTCTGGGCCTTATTTTAACTCAGGGCCTTCTGATTTCAGGCCCTTTGTGATGTTCTTCACATTATTCTTGTTTCAGATAGTGCTCCTCTAGCTCATCAATTTTTCTCTTGTTAACAGGAGGAACAACTTTTGGTGATAACTGGTGATGCATGGTTTCAAGCCTTCAAATAGGATATATCTCAGTGGTCTAATAGCAATTCGATTTCTCGTCTCAGCATATTGCCTTATTATTCTAATTTCTTGTTTCAGCATAAGCTGAAGTAAAAAAAATGAGTGAAGCATTATGGAAATAAATAAATGTGATGCACTGGATTTATCTTGAAAATTTGTGAAGTTAATCATAGACAATTACTTGAACCAAACTTTATACACTTATGCATGAGTTAAATTTACAGAATTTGTATTAATGAATAACTTCTAGATTAACAGAATTTGTATTAATTAATCTGTATACAGGAAGAAGACAGAAGATTGCACAAAGTGAATTTCATTTTGCCTTTTTATGTTCTTGATTTTATCTTCTTTTTTTTTTTGATAAGTTTTTAAAGATCATTGTTTTATCTGGACTGTCTAGCCAATAGTATTTTTATATTTGTAAATGATTCAGCAGTAAGTATTCTATATTACCTCATAACCTGAAAATAGCTGATCTTACAATTTACTGAATTTTATGAGTATAGTGTGGGGTCCTTGTTTTTATTTCCAAATTAAATTTTTTCAACGGTAAGTAAATATAAAGGAGTACTGGTGAGTTCTGTTTCTTTTTAACAGAAAAAATGGTATATATTGATCAGGATTGTTGCAGTTTTATGGTACTATCAATAATATATCTTCTGTTCCTGATTACTGAATCTTTCTCAGAGGTCTCTTTCGTGTCATAACATTCTGTAAATGTAATTGAAAAGGTACAATCATTGTCTACCTTAGGGTGCTTTACAGGTTTGTTGTTTTGCTAGTGCATTTAGAAAAAAAACAGAATGGCTTATTGGGCAACTCCTTTAGTTTTAGTTATGCTTCTTATTCCACATTACCTAAAAAATGTAAAACTTTGGCTGTAGTAATAAAACCATAATACCACTGTTGGAGCAAATTCCGTTGAGAGGGACAAAGTGTGGAAAATAACAAAAAGATGGTGAAGCAACACAGAGGAGATGGAGCGTGTGCACTTCGTTTCACTGGTTTGATGGGTTGCTTTTCCAAACACACACCTCTCCTGAATCGTTGTGGGTTGGTGGAGATGAGGCATTGAATAGAGCTGTAAGCATTTTCAGAGGAATAAAATCTTAATTTTTATGATTTGCATTATTTCGGGATTTCTTCATGGGGAAAAAAACGCTGAACCATTGGATATTGAAAATTGGGGTTTATGTGCCAACAGCTGACAAAAACTTGCAGTTTACAAAGGCACATCCAGAAATTAGCTGAAAATGCATTTTTTTTTTAATTCTAAATGCACCTATATTATGTATATGCCATTTGACAAGTGAAATAAAGATCTATGTTAAGATTACAGGTTTGCAGTGCTTCTGCTCTAACAGAGCATCTGAAACTCAGTAGGTTGGTGGGTTTGTTCCTTTCTTCAAACTTGTCTTCATTAGACAGTGTTCTTTTCTGTGTTCATTACATCTCACAGGATTAATACCAATGTTCTTTTTCCAAAATATGATTCTCTATGGGTATAAACATGTGAATTTGTAGAATCATGAGAACATAATGGTTTGGTTTGGAAGAGACTTTAAAGATCATCTCATTCCAACTCCACTGCTGCAGGCAGGGACACCTTCCACTAGACCAGGTTGCTCAAACTTGTATCAATAAAGAAAACCCAACCCCAAACCATTAAAGCCTAACTTTCTCAAATGTTTTATGTTTACAATAATACTGTGGGTATTCATCTCTCTAGATACACACGTAGATATTTATCTACTGGAGATAAAATAATGATGATTTATACAACAGCCAAGACATTTTTTCGGGGTCCACCTGACCATTGTAGCTATGTTGTGCTAACCTTTGTCAAACCTCTGTCTGTTGAACTTGTGAAAACACAAGGGATTCAGCCAGAATCTCCTTTGTAGTATCTTTTCCTATGTGCCCATTGACTGCTTTATCCATCCAACCTCCTGAAAAGACTTTTCAAGTAAAAAAAAAAATTTGGATTAAATTAGTTTTATTTCTTGGTGTGCTTTTTCCTCTCACTTTGCCAAAAAACTGTTGGGGCAGAATATAAGAAAATATAGGAGTTAGGAGTATTTTTAGTGCAAGCAGTCATATATGTTGTCAAGAGCATGGACTGCCGGAATAAAATGACATTTTCAGCAGTAAAAAGGCTGCTGAATTTATATGCTTTAAGTGCATGAAGGACAGTGTGCTTTCCCTTACATGCTCTCTTTGACCAACCAGTAAAAATCATTTTTCTTAATTACAAAATACTCATTTGTGATTAACACTTATGGGCCTATTTTTTGAAGAGACAAAAAGCCATGAAAAATTAGAAAACAGAATAACATGATTTTGAGGACCTGTCTCATAATGGTATTTATAGATATTTCTATTTGTAGGACATACAAAAATATTCATAGGTACTTCAAGAACATATACAAATAATATTATTTTAACACTAGTAAAAACCCCACAAAATTGGTTTGTTGGGGATTTTTTACTAATTACGTGTTTTCTGGGATTTTTGCCCTTAACCATATTTAGCACCATTCTTTCCTACCTTTTTATCCCTTCCTTTCTCCGTTTCTTTATACCTGAAAAATACATTTTTTTTCAGATATAACTGCACAAGACAGTTTTAATACAGGATTGTATTCTCATGAACAAAATCTGGCTTTATTCCAAAGCTTAAAAAGTATTTTCAGTGGCTTCTCACAGTAGCTGCATGACTATATGACCTATAGAAGATTGACCTCTCTGATTTTCCTCCTTTTTGCTTTTTTCACATATTATTGAATATAGATCAGTAGCTGTAAGTTTGAATTGCTGTAATTTTTTCTTCATTCAGCACTATATACATTTAAATGATGTGTTTAACTGCATAATATTTCGATTACATGACCGAAAACAGGGTCACAAGCATTTTAAACAAGCTTTTTATGGTTTTCTAAAAATGCTGTTTAATAACTTGCTCTGAGATTGTGCCAAAGTTTTATTAGCTAAGATTAATCTTCCTAAATATGTGAATCATCATCTCTCATTTTTTGCTCTGGTGTTGAAGTGGATTTTTCATATCTAATCCTTGTAATCTCATACTGTGTACACAGCGAGGCAAAATTCTGGGGCGGTAAATTCCACAGATCAGTTCATACAAAGGTATGCGTGCTTGCGTACATCAGTTTGGCTCGAGACATGGTTTATGTTTTTCCACCACCATGATCTGCAAGTCTCCTGTTCCTTGCACGTGGTTTTCTGCCTGCTTCCTGAGCAGAGCAGAGGGTGGATACAGTCAAGGAGGAGGCTGGAGAGAGCACAGAGCAACCCCCGCGCTCTGCGCAGCCCGGCGTCACTTCTGTCCTCTTGAAATGATCACTGGCACTTCCCTGGCCAGATAAGAGGGATTTATTCCAAACCCTTTTATCAACAGAGCTTTTATATTAGTGTTTCCAAGTTTATCTGATATCAGAAACCATATCTCTACTTATCAGGGAAAAAAAATCAGTTAATGTGAGAATGCAAGCACCATGCTGGCAGTGCTGAATTTATAATATTGCTTACAGTGCTCTTCTGAATGATGTTACAAAACCCCACATAAATGGTGTATAAAAGATGCACTTAACTGTGGAAGACAAACAGTGATTTACTGCTGTGTGCAGTGGTGCCTTCACTCATTGTCAGGATGGCTATGTGTTGTGGTTTTCTGAAATGCCAGGAAGCATTTGAAATATTTCAGACCTTAATGTTAATAATAATAATACTGAGTCACAAAACTGAAGGAGGGGAATCTTAGAAATACAGAAAAAATTGCACACGGGCATTTCTGGTATTACCTAGGCATTGAGACTTCTGTTTAAATTCAGTATGTGTCACTTTCTCCATAAACATTGCAGCTAATATGTTTTTTCTGGACAGATGGGTGCAATAAATAATGGTTGCAATTTCAGAGAACCTGTTATACTTACCAAAGGTGTTCTCATGAAAACGTTATTTACAGAGTATAATTAACCTCCTGCCTTTTAAGGTTCCTGCTGCATACAAGTAAGTGAAACAAATAGCTTTGTTATAATGATCTTCCTGCACTTTCTTCCCTCTCATTCACCTTAAAAAGTTACCACAGTTTTCACCTATTTATATTTCCTATATTATTTACATAATTTTACTAATTTGACTTTACTCAAATCTGAAGATCATTTTGTTTGGTCGTAATTGTCAGGAATTTAAGAATACAATTACTGAGAAACTTGTGCAAAGTTTCACCCTCTCATTATTTCAGGCAGCACAGATATCCATTTTTCATTTTTTCTTGTGTCAGAAATTGATATTTTTTTCTTCTTTTCCACTACTCTTCTGAGTAAGATGTTCTAAAATATCACTAGTCTGATATTTAAAAGGTTAGAGATTTTTTTCAACACAATTCATTTGCTTCTTTATAACTTACATTCATATAATCTTCAGCCAATTCTGTTGTAATTTTATCCTAAAGGATGAAACTTTGAATATTTTTGGATAATCAAATTTTTCACAAAATCAAGTCCTGGCTTACTGGAGGAGTAAATAAACTCTCAATTCATTTTAATGTTAAAATAAAACCTCAGATTAGTTTTTTATTTTGTATTCAATACAAATGTTCAAGCTTCTCACCTTTGGGGTCCAATTTATGGTACAACACAGAGTTACAGCTCAAAACAAAGAGCATATCTGATGTCTTTGCAATGATATATAATATTTTACTTGAACATAAATGTCCTTTGTAAAATCTTTTGTTGGGCCAAAGTTCTTGAGTTAGTGCTGCTATTTTGACTGAGCTTGCTGGGCATCTTCAGATTTGCCTTCCCAGTTCTGTTTTCTAGGAGAGATTTAAAGACTGAAAAAATCCTCATCTGTGGGAGGAGAGAAAGGAGAATAAGAAATAGGTTGGTGAGCTTAAACAAGAAGATGAAAAAGCTGTAAAAGGATGGAATGATGAAAGAGAAAGGATTTATGAAGACAGCAAGAATTACAAGAGTCATACCCACTCCCCATCACAAAAAATCCAGTGAAAACTGAGTAAAGAGTTTTATCATGTCATTTATCTTGTACCCTTTGTCAGTGATCAACAAATACTTGTTAAGATGATATTCCTGCATGTGTATTAACTCTTCATCACTGCAGAGGCGGAAAATCCTCATAGTGATGTGCATAACAGCTGTGTCCAAAACCCCAGATTTGGCTCACGCTGATGGGTCTGGTTTCTGTTGTCCTAGTGCCTCTTGCTGCTTTTTTACCTGACCCCAAGTACCATCAGGGTTAATCGCAGGGAGAGCTAAGCCTTCTGATAACTCCTGGTCCATCAAGAGAATGAAAGAGATGTGGACAGAGAATTACTGGAGCTCTGGAGGATGAAGGAGAACTCAGACACTTTTTGCTGGGAAGGTAGTGCTTAGAATGATATCCCCAGATGCAAGGCAGTTGGTTTATAGTGGATTTTGGAGGCAAGGCTTTTAAGGAATTTACAGAGTTGTGAAATTTTACTTGATTAATAGTGTTTAATAGTTTTATATTTTGGGATTATAATTTCAGACATTATACCTGTATATTTTTTCTCAAATTACTTTGGATGATGAATACTTAATGTCCACTTTGGAATTTGACCAAATTGTACGTCTTTAGAGCATATAAAGTAAATGTTCTTATGAGAAGAAATTTTTTAATTTCTTCCGTTTTCTCTTGGTTGCTATTTTTCATGTGAGTGGGGATAGGACAATTGTAGACATGCTTTGGTTTTTATAATATGCTTTGACCAGAATAAATAGCTAAATATTTTTTGCTCCTTTTTGTCTGATAATGGTAAATTTATAACACCTGAGTAACTTTCACTCAAGTAAATTGTTTCCTTCTATGGTAAAATTAAATATTCTTTTAAGCTTCATTAAGTACTTCATGTTTTTGCTCTTCATAGAAAGAATATTTTTTTAACCCTCAATCAATGGAAAGAATTTTACAAATAATATAACCTCTTGGGATTTTTTTAGTTGGGATTTGAGGAAGTGGGATTGAGAGATGTTCTAAATGAAAATATAATGATCTATCACTTCCAGTCTTCATTTGGGTAGATTTTCTTAGAGTGTCTTGCTAGGACGAATTTGAGCCCAAATGAGGAAGAGAGCTGTTATGCAAACTGAAGGTCTGTGCACAGAGGAAAACATTTTGTGAATGCTCCTTGGCATTGAGCTGTAAACCAGGCTTAGCACGGAGAGAAACATGGCCAATAGTCAAATTCTTCAAATACAACAAGTTCTCTCAATTGCTAATAACAAAAACCCAAAAAAACCCAAAACAAAACAGAATTATCTCACAGGCTGCTGAAGTTCTGCTTCAGAAATCCAATATAAGAGGCATTATGAGTCTGAAAAAGTTGCATTTACATGCTTCAAGTGAGTTAACATGTGGTAGTTTCACAGTGGGCTGAGTTTGTCCCATGTGAGGACACCATGTCCAGAAGGTTTAGTGTTCTTGCACATACAGTCTCCTTGAAGTGTGGCAGCATCATCCCTCTATGTCAATAACAGCTGATTTCCTCTTGCTTTAGTTCAGGAACAGCTCATTTGTCACTCTTCCTGCTGCCAGCTAAGAAGGACATTTTCTCTGGGAAGAGAAAGATCTTATAGCTTTTCTCTCTCTCTCTCTCTTTTTTTTTTTTTTTTTTTTTTTTTTTTTTTAGTAAAACTCTTCAATACATTCAAATAATTTCCTAGTAGTATGAGAAAATTTCAATAAGATTTGGAAAGCTTCTTTTCATGTAGAACTTAGTGAAAAATTTGAAACTGGGTAGAATTTGGAAGCTTTCTGTTCCCCAGAGCCAAAGATAGTAGTTTACAAGAGAATAATTTAACTATATTTTACATGGCATTTTGAAAGTGATGACATCAAGAGAATGTGCTGAAATTGTGGCTTGTTGTGCAAGATATTGATTAAGATGAAATAGTGTTGGTAAAAAACTCTAGTTCATTTATCAACCTAAATTTGATGTTGAATATAATGATTAAAACCCTAAAATTTAGATGCAATTCTTTCTTAACTGTCAGGTGGTCATCCTCTTGATTTTCCTAATACTTAGGTGTTAACTGTGAGGATACATAGTGAGTATCCATGCAGAATTTGTAACTTTGAACCTTCAGCAATCTATATCCTGCTATAACTCCTTGCATGTGTGTAAGTAGAGAAGAGGTTCCTTTTGCATCAGCAGGGGTTGGTGGTGCTGGTGGTGAGATTTAGCATTTAAGATGTTAGCTGAAGTTCTCAGCTGTACTTCAGTGTCCATATTACTCTTCCCCTAAGTGTTGGATTTAGTTTGTCTTCAGGCTTCTACAAGTTTCTACAAGAACAAGTTTCTAGTTCTAAGGGATGTGTGTGCGATTGATTGACTACAATTACATTGCTCAAAGAAGAGAAGTGTTCATTTGTGTTTATTTATAAAATTCTTATTTTTTAGGTTTTTAGTCACCTTTAAAAGGGAAGATATTTGATTTAGAATTTTTAGCTACAATATTCCGGACTGAGAGGTTGATGTTATTAAATTAAGTGGTTTTCTTTTTTGGATGGTATAAATTTTTTTCCAGGTTACTTTTCATCTTTTGAGATGAAATTGGCAAAACAGAACAAGTGCTGCTGTTTTTTAAACCCCCTAAGATTCTCAGAGGTTTCTTTAAATTAAAGACCCAACAGCTCATCTAGAGAGGTGCTAAAAGCTCTACAGATATTGCAGGAACTCATCAATTTGCAGGCCCTGAATCCTTCAGGTACGAAATGAATATCCTCTTCCTTGCAGTACCCAGTGCTGCTTCCCTTGAACTGCTTTGTTCAAGGATTAATTTTCCTCTCTGGTGATCGCATAATGCTGGATTCAATCCAGCTCTGAGTCCTTGCCACAGTCAGAATATTCCACAGTGTTCTTGGATAACATCAGAAATCTGAACATTTGAGCAGATTTTTCCCTGGCCAATTGAATGTCAGTCTGCTGCAGAAATTTGAGGGAGGCAGTGGACAGTCTGGAGTAGGATCTCCCTGACTGTCAACTGTTGCCAAGGTCAAGAATGGAGTCTGATTAAAGATTAATTAAAGATGTCTGTCCTGTGTTCCTCTGAGGAACCTCCACAGATGGATTGGTTGGAGACACTGCTGGCTTCAGAAACTCCCCATGTGGCAGGACCCATTTCCTATGCTGCTGCACATCACCTGGCTCTTTGTTCACATTCCCTGCTACATAAACAATGGTCGTATGTGAGAAGAGGGAAAGCACACACTGCACTCACATAGGGTGCTGGACTCTGCCATTCCCAGGTGGGAAGTTAGAGAAGTTACCCATTGCTTAATGGTGTGCAAATTAGCAGGAGCAGTGTTACAGGTCAGAGATGATCACATACATCTTGGGGCTCATTTGTGAGAATATGGATAACCTGTCTTTGGGCAGTTTTGCTGCAGAGAGTTTATCATATGTATGATTACTATGCTGACTGATATGAAGTGAAATTCTGTTATATTTGCCTTTCTTGCTGAGAAATTTTGAGATTCTTTGAGGTGGAAATCCATTCAAAACTTCTTCTGTGAAAGATTCAATAGTGGGATATGAAGCCAGATTAAATTACACTCTTTGGAAGGACATCTGGTAAGGAAATTAGAATCTTCCATCAGACTAGGGTAATAAAGTATTTAACCCAGGTGATTATTTTGTTGAACATATTAGGAGCTATCATGCTTTATTCACTTGGTAAATATACTTTCTATTTCAGAAGCTCTGAGTACATTTATCTGAGCAGGTTCTTGCTTTGCCTTTTAATTTGATTAAGTCTTACACTGTCCTTCCTCTTTATTTCACAAAGGTGAGAGTGTATAGCAGGCTATATTTTTTTTGCACTTTTTGTGTTTGCAGAGCTGCACATCGTGCTGGAAATATTTTTCAGGTCCAAATTAATTACAGTACTGTCAAGGTGATTTTCTTTTGGTGTCAGTGGAAGAAGATTAGGTTTCCTAAACTAGATTTTTCTTTTTCTACAACACTGGCAAAATACTGCAATCTTATATAGCTATCAAATAAGACATCAACTTTTGTGGAATATGCTAAATATGTCAGCTGCTAAGCATTTTGGAAAATCTTTTTTCGGTACCTGAGTGGAAACTGGACAATTACAAAAATCACACACAAAGAATTTCTTAATGATTTTTTTTTCAGACTGTCGTGTGGAGGAGATAGGTCGGTATTCATTTATTCACTTATTGAAGAACTATAGCAGGACCAAGTGAGTGTACACAAATCTAGTCTGTAATCATTTAGTCTGTGTGGCAAGTTACAACAACTTACAAAGTGTGAGTAATACTTAGTGTAAAAAGAAGGGGCTTTAAAATGTACAAAATGCACGTAAATACTTAATTTTCCATGAAGTTTACAGTTTGGGACTCATTCTTGAGTTTTTTTTAGTAGAAGAACAAAGAATTAAAAAAAATAGATTAGGAAATAAACCAGACATTTGTCATTGTGCACAATGTGTTGGACCCATAATAATTGGCTGATGCAGGTTAGGTACCACTCAACAGCTGCCTGATATGCAGACTGGACAAAATGCCAACCCTGGATTCAAGCTGTTACAGACCAACATAATGTGTTCTTATTACTTCAGCACATCATATACTTTAAAGAAAAAGTAAGCAAGCAATGTACTGAGGGGACATAATCAACAATTCTACAACTGGTATTAGCCAGCTCAGCTCATATTCTAGTGCTTGGGAGGGGTTACAAATTAAAAAACAGCCCAATTCTTACATGTTAGAGTGAATTATCATAGCATACAGAAAGACCTCAGTATTCAAATGCAGTTCCACAACCTTAGGCATTTAGTTGTGTGTCTAAATACGTAGCTGTATTGTATATTTTTAATAGGTTTCAGGAACTATTTTTGGCAGTCAGTGTGCTGGTGAGACCTACAGAGAACTGAGATTTCTAGAAAGAAATGAGGTGGTATCGTTTATTTCTCTGCTTTCTTCTTACTGTGTGGATGTTACTTTCATGTATTTCTTCTTTTTGAGACTAATTATAGTTTCTTGAAATCTATTTTCAGCTCTTTCAAATGCCTGCTTCCCTCATCTGCTAATTGTCTTCTATTTTAGTTTCTTTTGATGTTAGTCTCCCCCTGACACACACACAGGCGTGCGCACACACACTCACACCCCCACACCTTTCTGTTATTCTGTTGTCTCCAATTCTTTTCTCTCCTCCAAATGTAAGTCCTCACTCTGCTCATGTGGAGGTTCATCTTGTGTAGCTGGGAATAAGACTTCCTCCTCCAGGTTCGGTATCTTGTCATCAACACTTTCAACTTTCATGTAAAACCGACATGTAGCTCTTTATCTTCTCATCACATATTCCTGCTTTTCTGTTTTATGGCAGCTTTTGCATTTTTTCTTTAAAGGATTTTCTCTTGTCTTTCATGATGGCCATTGTATATTATTCACTGGAATTTGGAGGTGGTATTATTATTACTTTATCAGATTCACACTTAGATTACTGCCTTACATTAGAAAGCTAATCATTCATTGCATATTCTCATAAACACAAAAAAGTATGTTTATATTGCCAGAAAGTCAAAATATTAGAAGTGTGTGTTTTTATCTTGATATGGAATTAAAAACTCAAGCAATCTTTCCAAATAAATGATGGACAGAGAGCCACAACTGAATAACTTTGTGCAAAGATTGTATAGTTAGACAAGTTACTTGTACTGTGGTAGTACTACAAAGGCCCAGTCCCAGCCCAGAAATACACTGTGTGCTGTGAAAGCAAGCAAAGTGGGTTGTCATGCTCTAGCTTTCATACAGCTGGGGAATGACGTCTTTCCTTGCAGCAGCATCTCTCTTAAACACATCAGTGTAGGAAATATAGTGGAGGTTAGTTGCAATATGGTGTTATTATATGGTATTTATTGTGTAAGCCTAGTAGAATAATTTTATTTTCTTTTCTGAATTTCTGTTTTTCCTTCGGTCCCCAGAACCATATCCCATAAGACCTGCATTTAACTACAGTGCTTATGTCCTAGAGGTTCATGCTGTCTTCTCTTTTCTGTCTTCCCCAAGACATCCTGTATGTAATTGTCTTCATGTAAAAATGGCTTGAAATAGTAAACATGGTATTATCAAACCGTAATTGTTCATGAAGCAAACTTGGGAGAGCAGAAGGTGCTCATTTATAAATGAAATCCACTCATTTGATTATATGGCTGCATTTTTACAGCTGCTATTTGCTTGACACATTGTCTGTCCACAGTACACTGAGTACTGTGGACTAGACAACTGTGGTGGCTGGACAATAATTATTATTTATATTGCAATTTTTGAGCTGTTATGTGCATACATGATAACTTTGGTTGTTCTGTAAGGGTTGTTGAGCCAGAGGAGGTTAATTACCTTTCCAAAAAATTATCAGATGTCTACAGTTCACTGTAAGCTCCAATATGTGCATTTACAGTGAGCTAATGAGTACACAAACATTAAATCCCCAGTCTAGAATCTATTAACCCTTATTTTCACTGTAAGGATAACAATTAAAAATAAAAATACTCTGGAGAAACACAGTTGTGTGGTCTCATGATGGCTATTTACATGCTTATCTGAAATGTGTCTGAAAAATGTCTGGTCTCTGTTGTTTAGTAAATGTTACTGTTATGGTAGAATTTTTTTTTTTTTTTTTTTTTTTTTTTACTTTCTGAGCTGTATTGTTATAGGAGTAAAGGCTTGAAAACCAAATTCTATATTCTCATTCTAGGATGTGTTTCCTCCCTGTTTTTCCCTTCTTTTCTTACACCTCCAACATCTAAGATGCTGCTGTTGTGTGGTGGTTGCAGTACTGCTCTCTATCCTCATCTTTCAGAGATAGCTGAACCTTATCCAAAGACATTTTCTGTCCTATTTTTCAGACTTTATCTTAATTTCATTATCATATATGGCTTCTTACTTTGGCCCACAAAATAACTTTCCTTACAACGAGCAATATAGCTCCACCAATTTGAAATGAGGAAATGGAGAAAATTGAATAGCAGGAGGTATAAACTGTTCAGCTGCATGCTGCACTAGCCCACTGGCTCTCTTAACCCTTGGGCTTCTGAGCTGAAGGCTTTGGCTTTCAAGAGACAACAGGGTGCCCAGGCATGAGGTGTATCTCTTCTTGTGCATGCCTCAAAGATACCTGAGGAGAAAAAGAAACCATATTCAAACATGTCAGCATTATAGGCTCACGTGTCACAGGTCGCCTGTCTCTTGCAGAAATGGAATTTACATTGTTCTATCTCTGAGCACTGCATGTTGCCACAGAAATATCCAATATCACTGACATCCTGGCAGAGCAGTCAGGTAGTAGAAACTGTCTCATTTCCTCATTCTACTTCTTAACATTCCAGGGTTCATTGGTTAGTTTTTGGTAGATTTTTTTTCCTTTTTGTTTTCTATTTTTGAAAATCTTTTCTTTCCTTTCCCAAACAGACTATCAAGAAAAACAGAAGTTCCAGTATTTGAATGTTATTTTTAGATGTATGTCTTCTGGTCGTGCTTATGCTAATACTCAGGCTGCAGATACAGCTGAGAACAGTGTCTTTTCAGATTTTGTGAGAAATTTCCATTTTTGCTTTTTTTTTTTCTTTCTTTATTTCTTCTTTCTTTTTTTTTTTTTCCAGTAATGAAATGATCTGTCAGCAGCCTTTTTTTTTGTCCTTTTATGATCCTTGGGTCTTTTCCTTTGTATTCCTCCCCCCTCCAAGTATTCTGGCAGCTGATGTGTTTTTTACCATCAATATAGCTGCCCTTCATCTCCACTGCCCAAAAGGTGGTCTTTTTGTAACTGTTCTTATTATTTAGTCATTCTCTTTTGAAAATAGGCATTCACTTCATGCTCTTTATTCCGTGCACATTCACCACTTGCTAAACGGAGCGTGTCCCACCTAGAAAAGACTGTCCCTCCTGCAGAAATAGACTCCTTGCTTTTTGTGTCTGTACTGCCTGCTTCTGATCCAGCATTGCAGACCAGTGGGACCTGTTCTTCAAATAATTAGATTTACACAGATAAAAATAACTTTACCAAAAAAAAAAAAAAGAATTGCTTTGCAGATTGGTAGGGGAACTTACAAATGGGCCAGTTTAGTTCTGAGAAAAAAAAAATCTTTCCAGAGATTGCGAGATGAATTTTTCAAAACCCTTTAGATTATGATATTTAGCACCAAAAAGTAGCTCATTCAGATTTTGATTGAGTACAGTGTTTCAGCAGGTATTTCCAATGTTATATCTTTTGTATGAGGAAATCACTGCAACCCAGGAAACTTCTGCAACTTCAGTAAAGCTGCTTAAGATCGAGCATTTTTTCTGAAGGAGAAAGAAGATGAGAAATGCTGTATTTCATGTCAGTTAAAATATGTTTAATTAAATGTTTATTTAAATTAATATGTTTTGATGATTTTTGCTAAAGTACAAATTTTGAGCCGTAGGAATTGCTTATATAATTTTTTGCCTAACTTTTCATTCCAAAGGGTCTTCCACATACCACAGGTAAACAACATCTCTTAATGTGCTCTCTGTGTTTTCATGGCCATTAACATCTTTCTGGTGAGAAGATAGTGTGTGTTATTTAGAATGGAGATGACTAAGTGTAGAGTTTACAGGCCTGAGAGCATTATGCTCATATTACCAGCTCTGGGCTGTGAGATTTGGGCCTCCTTGGGTATTCTGTACTACATAGTCTGTGCAGGCTTTACTCCAACTAATCTGGACAGGCAGCATGTATCTGACAGCAAAGATGATGCAATCTGACTGCTGGGTCTACGAGGATATTGCTGCTGGAAAAAAGTGTTTGAAGGAGAGGAGTTTGAACTCCCGTGGGAATCCAAGCCTGCTATCTTCTGTGTTCAGTGTTCTGATGTCTGTAAGCAGGACTTGACTGGAACTCCAGGAGCCTGTAGGGTCAAAGCAGCTTCCACAGACAAAAAGTCAGAAGTGCAGCCCCATGCTTTGGGTTTCATTCCAATTCTTTATTAAAATTTCTGCCTTTTCTGGAAAAAAATCTGTAGGTACAAGGGCAGAGGTGTTGTGTCCCCTGAATAGAGCCTCATCCAGCTCAGCCTTGAACACTGCCTGGAATGAGGCATCCTCAAATTCTCTGGGCAACTCATTCCAGTGCCTCATCACTCTCACAGTGAAAATTTCTTCCTAACATGAGATTTAAACCTGCTGTTTTTCAGTTTAAAGCTATTTCCTTTGTTTGCCTGTCCTTGTAAAAAGACCCTTTGAGCATGGCTGATGGTTCTGGTTCAGGTAAAGCAGACATGAATGGCATCTTTGGGCAGCCAGAAATTCCTGGGTATTACAGCAGCTATATCATTTGCCTGCTACTTGGAGCATCTGTAGGACCCAATTTGCCTTGTATTCCCTAACCCAGTGGATCATCTGGTGGTGCTGCATTCTTTTGTTCTCTTGTGACCTGTAGCTTTCCAGTTTTCTTGACTGTCATCAGCAAGTATCTTCTCTTTGCTACATGAAAATAGAAGTTTACAGATTATTTTGTAGCTACAGTAAGGCAAATATGTAATTTATTTTGCTTTCTAGTTAAATTCTACTGTTCTCCAGGTATGAAAGTACATTTCTGTTTTCTCACAGTTTGTCTGATTCTGAGTTGATTTTTTTTTTTTTTTTTGATTGGGTTATTTAATCTTCAACCAGCCTCAAGGTTTTCTTCTGTTGGGTTTAAATCTTCAACCAGCCTCAAGGTTTTCTTCTGTTGGGTTTACTATTAAGGAAAAACAGCTTATTTTTTCTTCTCTTGGATTTTGCCTCTTCCATCATACTGCTGTTCCCTCTTGCTCTGTCTACCCCCTGTGACTTAATTATATTGTTCTAAAGGAGAGTTCATAAGAAGTTGAAGAATTTTAATTTTATATGTTTAAACATTTGCATCTTGTGTAGGTAAAAATTTTATTAAAAATCATTTAAGGAAAAGATCACTCTCTAAAGTTTGCAAGCTTCTCAGTCCTGTAACGTTTCAAAATGTACAGCTCAACTGTATTCCAGTTTCTATGGCTTAGTGAACAAACTGTGACTCCTATGGGAAGTTATATAGAAGAATGGTTTCTGATTTTCTTGGAATCAAATAATTTATGATCCAGAACTAGCAGGAGATGCATTTATTTAGCATGTCAGAAAACTTTGTTTCTAAAGCTTGTCCTGTTGTAATATTTGACCAGAGATTGCACGGGTATCTAATTTGCCCTCTCCTCCTCTTTTGGCTTTTTTGCCTACATAAATGTGTATAAAAGCAGTGCCGTAACCTGCTGCAGAAACGTATGTGTTTCAACAAATATTCTTTCAATCTTCTTGAACTTACCTACAATTCTGGTAATAATTACATCCTATTTGACTTTTAGTTGCAACATCAGTTTCTTCTTATATTTTTAAGCATTAGCACTATTTTACATCTGTTGAGATCTCTTATTTTAAGATGGTTTTGTTATCAAGTGATTTCTGATTGGGTGTTAATTCCTCCTTCCAGTAAGATCATCAAAAACCTCTTTTTAATGCTCAAGAAGTTTATGTGCCTGCTGTATTCAAGATACAACCTTGACAGTAAGCAAGGGTATTTCTTATTTCAAAATACGGATATTCTAAAATATTCAACACAAAAAGTTTCTTTGAGCCCTATAATTTCCATCTACACAAACAGCCATTGGAGTAGAAATTAATTATTTTTCTGAACTACTTCCAGATGAGCTGTGTGTGGTTTTCTCCTTCAATTTTCAGCATTACACATGAACAGCTATACCTCTTGGTTACTTATGAGCAATCAGATGTACTTGCATCACCCCGACCCAGAGCACACTCATTTGAAGAAGAGTTTATTTCATTGCATGAGAAAGGAAGCTTTTGGTAATGCTAGAAATAAGCACTGCTGTGAAGATACTCAGTTGGGTACAGAAAATCTTTGGTATGTACCTGTTCATAAGTAGCCCATTGGGAGCATTTTAATCTTCAAGAACAAGGTCTGAGGTAGCAATCAGGATTTGTTATATGCAAACCTGAGAGTTGATCCTTCATACAGTTCTTGCCACTGTTGCTATCGAGACTTGGTGCTTAAGACAAAATTTCATTGAAGAATTCTTCAGCCTGGCAATTTAGATGATCCTGTCTCTCAGTTTCATTTCGTACCACTTCTGCTTGTTGTATGGAATCTTGTTTTGTAGGATGGGAGGAGACAGAAATTACAAAGGTCTAAATTACATACTAGTAATTGTCTTTGTCATAGTCTTGTTTTCTACCATCCTATCTTCCTCCTTCTTTCCCCTTTTTACATTATGCTGAATTTCTCCATAATAGTATATTTCTTTTCTTCAGAATTTTTCTTTTTTTTTATGGACTGCGAAGGGGAGAAAGGGTGGAAGTTTGCTGTATATAATACCCCTGTGATTGACAGTCTTTTTGCCTCCTGCTTCCTAGTAGGTAGATAACGCTTGCTGTATGGGATCTTGTTTTGTAGGGTGGAAGAAGAGGGAGGACTACAACAAACACAAATAGTGGTATGTAATTTTCCCTTTCTCCTTTGTCTGTCCCTTCTTACCAGTCTTAACACAGAATTTTCTGAATCACATGGTGATACCTTGTACTGCTATTGCTGCTTTTTATAAAACACATGTTCCCAGTTTTTGTTAGTTAAATGCCTGCAGCATTTTAAAAAAGAATGCCAATGAAATATTATGTACAACACAAAGGTAGTGAGTCAGGCTGTGCTTACTCTTGGACACAAATTGACTGAGCTTAAACTGACCAGCTTCTATAGCACACTGCAATATAAGAAGTCTTCTAGTCATCCAGTATCTTTAGAAAGATTTAACAGGCTAATGTATACAGGGATTTCAGAGAAAACAGCTGAGATGGGGAAAGAGTAATCATCCTGTTTAAACTAAAATCAGCTACATGCATAGACTGTGCTATCTTTTTGAAAAGCTAATACTATAGAGCTGATAGAGAACTGCCTGGTTTTCTGGTTCAAGTCTCATCAAAATGGTGTAAACTTAATCTTAGTTTGAATGACACAGGGACATGGTACTCAGCTATGCATAATACAGATTATCTAGAGGTAAAAGGATCGTTTTGTAAAATAAAGGGAAGGATTGCTATTAGACAGAGAAATTGTATTATTTCTAAGGGTAGTACATCACTTTTAAAAGTACTGTGTTGTGTAGTGTTATAACGTTTCACTCAAAAACACAGAAGTTGTCCTAAAGTCATTGTCATTTGGTGTGGGTTTTGATGAGATTTTTTCTGTCTTAAAGTTCTCATTTTTGCCCTCTTGTTAAAAAGGTACAAGTTGTTTATCACAGAGGTACATAAAACATCAGAGCTGTGGCACAAAAAAATTATGGGAAGAAGGCTTCATTGAATTTAGTTATCAAAAGGAATAGAGAAAAGCAAATGAAGTGTCAAAAACTCATTTCAAGGAAGATACGATCCTCACTAGACCAATTTTTCTTTGTGTTGTTCTGGATTGCTCGTTCACTATTGACTGAGTAGGAACATGTCTTCTCAGTGAATCATTCCTAGTTTCTATGACACCCCTAAGATCTGCAAAGTACAGCTACAGCAAAAACAAGTCATATTTTCAAGGTCTGAATAGCTGTGATAATTAGGAAACAAGAGCTGCATTTGTATTTGCCATGATGATAGGAAAGCTTTTCCATTTCAGTTGAAAACAAGAACAGAACACAGTACATTCTCAACAGCATAGTCAATCTGCACTTCTTTTGGTAGCAGCACATAAGGGATCAGATCCTGTACATTAACTGATCTGCACAGATTGTGTGTCAAAAAACTAAATGGAAAAGGTAGAATACATTTTATCTGTCTGATACTCAGTAAAATAGAACTTCTTTTTCCTGTGAGAAAAGCATGTTATAGTGGATTACTTTAATCCTCGGCATGCTGTTATTGTTTATGGACTGACACAACTCCTGTGATCAAGATAATTCTTTTCTTTCTGCTGTAAAACTAGAAACAAAGGGATTTTGAGTGTTTGTGCTTGGTCCATTTAAGAGGAATGTAGGGGTTGACCGTGGCTGGATGCCAGCACCTACCAAACCCTCTCTATCGCTCCCCTCCATAACTGGGCAGGGAAGGGAAAATATAACATGAGGTTCATGGGTTGAGTTTAGGACAAGGAGACATCACTCCCCAAATATTATCATAGGCAAAATGGATTTGAGGATATTAATTGAATTTATTACTAACAAAATAGGAGCAGGATAATGAGAAGTAAAAGAAATCTTAAAAATCACCTTCCTCCCAACCCTCCCTTCTTCCCAGCTCTACCTCCTACCCTGCAGCAGTGCAGGGAGATGGGGAATGGGAGTTACGGTCAGTTCATCACATGTTGGTTCCTTCCACAAGAAGCAGTTCTCCACAAACTTCTCCAGCATGAGTCACAACCAACAGTTCTCCATGAACTTGCTCCAGTGTAGATCACTCTTCCATAGGGTGCAGTCCTTCAGAGGCAGGCTGCCCCAGCGTGGGTCTCCACAGGGTCACAAGTCCTAGCAGGAAACCTGCTCCAGAGTGGGCTCTTCTCTCCAGGGGTCTGCAGGTCCCTGCCAGGACCCTGCTCCAGCACAGGCTTCTCACAGGTTCACAGCCTTGTCTCAGGCACCCACCTGCTCCAGTGTGGGCTCCCCCACGGGCTGCAGGTGGATCTCTGTGCTCCCACTGAACCTCCAGGGGCTGCAGGGGCACAGCTGCCTCACCATGGTCTGCACCAGGGGCTGCACAGGAGTCTCAGCTCCAGCGTTTGGAGCATCTCTTCCCCTTCCTTCTCCACTGACCTTGGTGTTTGCAGGGCTGTTCTTCTCATTCTCTCTTCTTAGAGAGCAATTACATCTGCACAATACTTTTTTCCCTTATCACAGAGGCATTACTGTAATTCGTGTTGGGCTTGGCCTTGGCCAGCAGTGGGTCTATCGTGGAGCCAGCTGGCATTGGCTCTGCTGGATATGGGGAAAGCTTCTGGCAGCTCCTTATAGGGGCCACCCCTGTGTGCCCCAGCTACTAAAGCCTGGCCACATGAACCCAATACAAGGAAATTCCGACTTTCAGTGGGGAGAGTCTTCCCAGACTAGGGTAAAAACTAAATTGACATTGTCAACATGGAGCAAAACTACTCCATCATGATGGAAAATGAGTCCCCAAAGTGTATTTCATTTAAATAATAACTGTGTATTGTGGAAAAATATGAAATAAGATGATAAAGAACTAATTAAGATCTA
Source organism: Prinia subflava (assembly GCF_021018805.1). Taxonomy (NCBI): domain Eukaryota; kingdom Metazoa; phylum Chordata; class Aves; order Passeriformes; family Cisticolidae; genus Prinia; species Prinia subflava. The sequence continues at coordinate 69,546,372 of NC_086249.1, read as the reverse complement.
GAGGTTTTGTACTGCTGGCATTTGGAAAAAAAAGTTAATTGCTTTTATTCTGAGGTTCATAACATTATCATTAATTTTCATGATAACTTTATTCCATAGACATGACACATATTGAATAGAGCTGTCTGTTTGATAGAAAATGCATGGGCTACTAAGACGTCAACAAGGATGGTACTTTAAAAGTTTCAAAAGGATGAATAATTCCTGTGGATTAAGTTCAATTTGAGCTGGGTGCAGAGGGGTTTGGTTTTTTCCTTTTTTTTTAATGGGATTGTGATTCATCTATATAATCAAAAAATCATCTGTCCATGCAGACTAAAATGTTGTCCATTTTAATTTCAAGAGTTGTTCTTGGCCTAGACTGGAGGGATCACTACCTCCAGGTTACACTGGTACATAATGCCTTTATCTTGGCATGATAAAGATATGGTAATGGGAACAGGTGTGGAGCAATGATCCTTTTACCACTTGCAATGAAGAGGAATAGTGGTACTTGGGGACTTGTAGAGAATCCTTTGTAACTCTGCATCACCTAGAAATATGTCCTAGCAGCGAAGGCTCCAGTATCCATTTTGTCTGATTTGTGAATGAAAAATATATATTGCAGCTTGTCAGTCTTGTATTTGCTGTTTTCTGCATAAAAAATTGTGCAACAACGCTCCTAATGTGGTGAATTAGATACATAGTTTGCTATGAATACAAAATCCTTTTAAGCAACACTTTCCTGTGAGCGTAAATAAATACTTAGTAGAAGGTGCGTGGGTGTATTTTCTTCCATTTTCTAGATTCTCATAATTTTTCTGTTATAAGTAATGAAATAGAATACTTAAGAATACTGAGGGGTAGGTTTTGAGACTGAATATACAGTATGAAGTTCATTTAAAAAAGAGTTCTTGTTATTCAGTCATACTGAATTTTTACAGTGTAAATTAGAAAGATGTCATGATTTGAATTGCATCGGTACCTGAAAACTGCTGTTCTGGTGTAACACATCAGATTAATAGGAGTCCTGTGCTGATGTGTATTTATTTTGCAGCTGATATAAACATGTGGTTGGCTTTTCTTTGACCCATAGCTTAAAATTTTCTTGCCTTATGCTAAATAAATTATGTTTATTTTACAATTTGATTGTTGCCTATAAAATAATTTCTGGCCCTCTGCTTCTGACATTTTAGTTTAAAATTACTATAACAGGTTTGTAAATATGCCCATCCACATTTTCCCTGCTTTTTTCAAGCTATTTATGGTTGTCATTTAGCAGTAGTAAGAGAAGAGATTTCTCTTGTTAAACTCTGAGGTGGGATTCTGCAGATACTATGGAGAGAAATGTTAGTCATGGACTCGATGTCCAAACAAAATCAGCCAAAATGAAGAAGCAGCCACCTTATGCAACTACTTCCCAAGAAAGGAAAATTAGCAGGATATTAGCATTCCTGAGTTTGAGGCAAACCTGCAGTGCATGGGGAAGCAAATCCAAACCATTCTACGATTCTCTCAATCTATGAAATTAACTCCAGTCTAATCCTGCTACTAAAAATAAAAATAATTTTTAAAAAGTTATGTTCATGCCATTGCTTCCTTCATATTGCAGCACTGCTGACTTTTGTGAAGCGGTGTCTGACTTGCCCACCAGTGCTGGAGATGACTGACAAACAGGGTTATGATTCAGCTTAGCCCCCTTTATCCTGACTAAGGTACAGGACTGCTTATTCATGCTCAGTAGAGAGAGACTGACCGTACCAGAAGCTGAGCAGAGTTAGATACTTGTCTTAACAGCATTCTTATGGCTCGGGTGTGGTGAATTACTATTTCACAAATCCATTCAAGAAATACATAGCTCCAAGAGTTCTGCTGGTTTTTTTCCATGGGACTTTTAGATAATTTCTTCTGCCCGTGTAAATACGTGTATTAAATTTTCTCTATAAAAAGAGACTGGAAGACGCAAAGTTTCTCATTTCAACAGATCACCTTTTTCCCAAAGAAAAGAACTATGCACTTAATAATGATATATAACATAAAGAAGAATTAATTATCTTCAATAAAAGGTACGTTTCTTTTCCTTATAAAGAAAAAAATAGAAACTTTGTCCTTTTGTCTAAGGACTTCCATGCTATTGTTCTGTTTTCTGGTTAGGAAATTGATAATGGTCTCTCTTATAAACTGTGACCTTTCCGAAGTTATCTTACACATGCTGACCTTCTCTAAAAAGTGAAACTAGATATTTAATAGTGAATTTTCTTTTCAGTCTTTTTTAAAAATAGTTAATCTCATGTTTAATGAATTGGCAACATATTTCTTCAGTAATATTTAAAAAAATAACCCCAAAAATAGTCCATTGTAAAAGAGGGGAAGCTTGCAGCAATGTTGAAAAGAACCAACCAACCAAAACAAAACAAAGCCAAAAACCCACCTAGATTTTATAAAATTGCTGTTTGGGAGTTGTTTTGAGATACCAATCCTGAGAAATGTTGAATCATCAAAGATAACCATACATTTAGCAATTTCTCTAAGGTAACTTACAGAGTTCTCACTGAGAAATATGAATAATTTAATACTGTACAGCATAGGACTCAGTATTTTGGGTTTCTTTTTCAGATTCTTTCTCAAGTTTCTACATTAAATATTCTCAGTTTAAAACATAAGTATTCTGCAAGGATTTCAAACCCTGCAGAACTGGCCTAGAATTTAAGTGTCATTGCAGTTTCTCCACTCTCCCTTTGCGATTATCAATAGATTTCTTCCACCAATGTTCCTGGTCAGGCTACATGCTGTTGTCTCCTCTGTTTCCAAATGTCATTCTATGACGTACTGTCAATTTATAGTTGGGGTTTTTTTCTGAAAGCATTTACTTTCAGGGCCGAAAAAGTATCACTGAGGTAGAGATTTGTCTGTATATGAACACACATGGAAAGCAGTATTTTTGTGTATAAAGGAGCCTATCTTATATATTCACTGCAGAGAGCGGAACAGAACTCTCTGGTCTTATGCTCTGGACTTTGAAGGGAGAAATCAACAGTGATACATGCTTGAATGAGTGATCTGGAAAAAAGTAGTCCCATGCTACACTCTTCATGTGCACCAAACAACTAGAATTGCACAATAGAAGCATGACCAAAGAAGTTTGTTGTGATTAAATATTTATCAGGACTTAGATTATTTCTAACAGAAAGTAATACTCACTTTATACTTGTCATGTAATTATACTGTTCTCTGGTTTAGAGGAGAATTCAGAAAAGTTACCAAAATGTCAAAAGGCCTGTGTTTGAAAGAACTCTTGCTTCTATATTTGTCCAGCCTGGATCATGGTCAGTACAAACCCTACTGTTGCTGTTCCACTGAGTTCTTGCTTTGTTTATTTGGCTTAATAACTGTGATTATGTTATTTCAATTTGACCCACAGAGTATAGAATGCTAAACATGCTTATTAAATGTATTAGAGTCAAATGATTTACCATGGAAACCGAGGGTTTCCCAGTCTTCATGCTATATTCTTGGAACACATCTTGCCAATAATGGATTTCATTTTGCCATCTGCTCTCATATCAATGAAATGTAGTGAAGCAAAGGAGGTGAGATGGGGTATGTGGTTTTTAAAACATGACTTCTTGAAAAAATTTGAAAAATAAAGTCTCTACCAAAGGCAAAAGGACAACCGGTCAGCTTCATAACTCAGTCATTCTTCACACTGTTACTTATCCCCGTCTGTAAGTTATCAATATCATATGACTGAATTTACAGAGGTTCTGGCTGGAACTCTGCAAAGTCGGTAAGAGCTGGGGCAGTCAGCTTTCTAAAAATAACTGGCCTGATTTTTATACTTTAGAGGAATTTTCACTCAAGCAAAAAAAAATTGTCACTGCCAGATGGTGATGGAAACATTACTACAGCAAGCGAATGTTAACAAAGATGCACTCAGCAAAGCAAATTGTTGCCGTAGCAACAGGATGCTAAGCATTTTCAAATAAATAAATAAATAAATAAAATTAGTATTATTTAGATAGCACAATGGCTTAAACTCCCTAAGAAACTGGCGTCGTTATTTTCTTTTTGGAATAGATGTGTTTTTTCTACATTTTGCTTAAAACTTTGTTACAACACTTTCTTGCTGGCTAGGTGTGTTTTTTCGACCTAGATACCCTTCTCATCTGTATTCATTTTTATTCCAGAATAAATTCTGTTATTTTGTCCCTTTCCTCTCTGCATTCTTCCAACACATTTTTACAGCTAAACAGTCCATAGGATTTTCAAACACACTTTAGGGTTTGGTAGCAGGATATGACAAGCAGCAAAATTAACATTAGTGTTGTAAGAGCTTCTCAGTGTCCTCAGCCAGTTACTAGTTGCAGTTACAGCCCCTTGCCAGTGCTAGTTACCACACAGAATTTCATAGGAATGTGGGTACTTAAAGGGTCTCAAATTTGGTGTTTTGGCCCACTAAAAAGAGGGGTAAATCAGACCTTGGAGGAGGGAAGAGTTTGTGGTGCACAGGAATGTTAAAGCAGGTGTACTTTAGAAAAAGGAAGCAGTAGTGATGTGTTTGTCAGGCCCATGGCCAAGGAAAACACCTTTAGTGCAGGAGGGGTGGGCTGTGGTAGTTGTGTTTTTTCTCAGTCTTAAAAAAGTTTTTTGAGCCACACTGAAATTTGCAGAATATTTGCACCTCCTCCCCAACCACCACCATTTACACCAAGCGGAGAATGAAGGGGAAGAGTAGAGAAGGGGGAGAAGGCACCTCTTCCTTTTTTAATCATCATATACCACTTCTTTAAACAAAAATTTCAATCTATTAAATCAAGAACACAACAGGCTAAGGCTAATGTGACAGGATTTTAGAGGAAAGAGATTTCTCATCTTTAGAAATGAGAGGAAATTGCTCAGTGGAGTCATTTCTTGGTGTATTTGGGAAGTGTCCTGACAAAAGCAGGAAATGTAATGATTTGGCATGGGGTGGTTCTTGAACTAGTTTGACAACTTGTTGGTTCATGTAGGAAATGTGACAACTCTGTTGCCGTTGGGACCAAATCATTTTCTGTTTAATGTGTTCTGCACCAGCCTGAACATATGGAATATTGGTATTGCTCCCATAGTTAGACTCTCTTTCCTGCAGGATCACACTGTGTGTTGTATTGGCACCATCTGTCTCTATTTTAAATATTTAGATTAATGGTCTAATACTAATCCAATGTCTCAAACTATTAATTGCTCTAGATGTTTAGAGAAAGACAAAGAAAAAATTATATCCTCCAGGAAAACTTGCTCTAATTTGATTTTTCACTTAAAATATTTTTTAGATCAGGGCCAAATACTCTTATGCACTTGGAGCAAGCGAAGTGTTCAGACGTGAATAATCCATGAATATACATAATAAATCATACTTAATTACATTTTGATGTCTGGATAGAATCCAGTATGTTTTGTCAAGTCTCATAGGGAAACTGCACAGGGTATTTATGCATCATTTCATAAATTGTTTCACCACCAGCCCTCATTCTGTTCTTCAGGCATGTTTTAAAGTTGGCATCACTTGTTAAGACCAGCACTACTTTAGAGGAAACAGAAATTTCAATATAAACGCACCAAAGAATAATCCAATGAAGCTTCACTCAGTATATCCAAAAAAAATTCCCCTCTTCTTGGGTTTGTCTTTTCTTTTGATGTAATAAATGTAATCCATTAAGAAGCTGTTGATAATATGTTAGATTTGATAATCTTAAATACAACTTCTAACCTTCTTTATGGAAGTTCAGGCATAAAATTTACAGATAATTTTTCATCTGTAGTATGTCAGCATCATATCTTGAGTGAATGTGGTACTTGACTGTTATAATTTGTTAGCATTTAAGAATAATAATACGTAGTTGTCCTGAAGAATTGATTTGTCATCTGTCTGCAGTGTGCACCCACATACACACCTTTTAAAATATGTAATGCAGTTCCTTAATGATACACAAACCTATTCTTGCTTTTTTGCCTGCTCCTTTGCTTGGGATACAGCCTTCAAACATTTGATCTTTAATTACTTATTACTTGTCTTCTTTGCAATAGTAAGTACCTCATTTTCTGTGGTTGCATAAATATGTGAAGCTAAAGATTTCAATTATATTTCCAGCTAGGGCAAGAGTAAAATTCAGAGGAAACAAGGTAATTAACTATTTTAAAGAGTAGAAGTCATGATATATAAACACATTGCTACTTTAGCCATTTACTAAATGCATTTAAGTGATGTAGAAATGTGTGAGAATATACTTGTCTTAGCCTAAAAATCAGGCATTCTTTTCAGTCACTAACCTTCATGAATATTTGCTTGTTATGACATAAATACTTAGTCTTGCAAAGATAGTGCTTTGGTTTAGTAAAAAAAATTACGTTACGTTACAGCTTTCTTCACTGCAAGAGACAGCAAATTAATTCAGCTTTATTTGCAGGCCTGCAAATCCCAAACAAATTTAATAAGGTAAATCTCACTAAACCAGTATCAGGAGGGTTTTGCAAATGGATGCTAGAGCATGAGAATGGTATTTTAATTTTTGATCATTGGCCGTAAATCTGCGTTGATACTAGGTAAAATATTGCTGCTGACTCCAAACTGTGTGAAGCCTTGAAAAAGATGTCTCCCCTGCAGTATTTAGACATCCATGTCATAAGTACAGCCACCTCTTGGGACAATGACTTCCTTCAGTAGGCTCCTGGTCTCCAAAAATACTTCGTTTCTTAACTGAGGCACAGCAGTCGTTCTACCTCGAGGTTCTCCCCCCTGTGCCATTGATATCGGCACTGCCGAAAGCCTCGACTGTTTATGCCCCTTTCCCACTGTCAGTATTTTTGTGTCCCTCACTAAATAAATTATTTCTCACACAGTTTGATGCCAGATTTCTGAACCTACTTGGAGAGAGTTTCTTTAGATGGAAACTTCTTTTTGGGGTTTTACATGATATAGGTGATTTTCTATTTGGTGTTACATAGGTGATCAAAATAGCTTGCAATGAAAATTAAGTTTCATCCATCACAAATTGTCAAAGTTGGATTGCATTATCTAAAATCATTACTTAAAAACCACACTTTTACCACTTTGGAGTAAAGAAAAGTTGAAATTGGAAAAATGATGATTGGTAATATGGATATATTTGAGGGCCCTAGAAAGTATATGATCTGCAGGACACTTGCATTAATAACAGCTTTGGTGGCAGCTAGGATGGTGGAAGAAGAAAGGTGGGAAAGCAGGCTTATCTTCTGTTTTTGGGGGGAACTTAGACTATTAAATAACATGGGTAGGTGCCATCAGAATAATTTTTATAGATATTTTTAACTTCAGCAATAGTTTTAATTTGTGTTTTACCAGACAGTGTTCTCATAATTTGTTTGATAAATACCAACTGTTGAATTTCATTTGCATGGAAGAGTCAGTAAAACTTTTGTGAAAGAAATATAGATCAGATAAATATCTGTATTCATTCTGTTTCTATTGGAAAAAATAAAAGAAAACATATTTTTGTTAAGTGATGAAATTTATGTGACAGTTTGTGGGTTTTTTTATTCCATGTACTTTTGCTATTGCAAAAACAAGGCACTGCTTTGTTATTATTGCACTTTTGTTTTAACTGTAGCTGCTCAAATGTAACATTATCAAAGTCGTACTGAGTAGTAGAGGTTTAATTTGAAATATTTGTGCATGAAAGTAGTTCTCACTTTCTCTCAAAATATGACACATGAGGTGATAGCCTGACTGCCCTGAGTTGAAAGAAAAACTATATCTGCGTCCTTGTGATATCGTTGCCTTTATTTTGTGTCATCAAGCTCATCATAGGTACTTGGGCTTTCAAAATGTCAGAAAAGTGCATTCCGTGAAGAAAAGTGTCTTCTTGCAGTGATTTAGGAGTAGCTGACTGCATCATCATCATTCTGCTCCTGGTTCCTCACCATGTGTTTAACAGAGAACTTTGCTCCCTGTCTTGGGCTGCCGGGGACCATCCTGGGCTTGGACAGTCCTGCCAGGGTTGCTGTGAATAAAGGAGGCATTGAGCAAACCCCTCAGGCACACAGTGTGTAGTTTTGGCCTAGCTAGTAGTCGGCCTTGACCAACTAGAATTTGAGCTAACCAGCTTTTGCGTTTAGGCAGTGTAAAGATGCTTGGGAAAATCCGCCTGATATCCCAAGTGTCAGCACCGAGTCCCGCTGTGAGTCCCTCTGTTTGCCAAGCTGACTTTGTTTACGTTTGTATCCAACTGTTTGAAGTGTGGGGCCAGATCCAAACATTTAGGCACTCGCTAGTCCAGTGTCAAAGAGCCTACAGAACTTGGATTAGTTAAAAATTTTAATAGCTTAGGGTTTGGACCTAATGTCTAGTGCTTCACAAAAGACAACAGACTTCTGGTAAATGAGTCAAGTATTTATCTTCTCTGCATGAAGTTCTTCATTACAGCGCATTTCTGCTTACATAGTTTCATTAAAGCAATGCAGTAATAGCTCACAGTTGCAAACTGTTGGAGGGCTCATGAGTTTTAAAATCCCAGAGAATGTAACTATTTTTTTTCTTCTTTCTTCATATTCTTGGAACTTTTTTTCCTTTATTTTTAAGAATTTTACTCAAAGGAAGCCAAATACAAGACTCCACTGTTGTGCATGCACGTGCCAGCATTTTCAGTTCTCTCCCAATAGTTTTCAGACAACCCAGCTGGAATTTTTTCCTATCAGTCATTCTAAAAAAGTGTCTCACATTTACATGATTCCCTATCTTAGATTGTAAGAAATGATGATGAAGTCAAGCTTCAAACCACAGTCAAAACTTTCAAATAAAGACTTTATTCATTTATTGCTGACCTTTAGAATTGTGTGCTTAGTGAATTAAATAGGAAAAGTGCTTCACTGTCACAGGAACAGTTTGATGCTGAGTGTTCTTTAAAATCATCTCATTTACATTAGTGACTAAACGTGGCCTTTTTTCCCTGCTCAATTCAATTAAGTATTTTGAACTAAAATAATATCTCTGATGGAAAAGTCGTGGTAGCTGTCTTTCAAAATGCCTCTCATATTTGTAAAATAAAAGTAACACCAAAAAATACCCTTTTTTAATTTTAAAGCCATATTTAGGTACTTAGAAAAGGAAAAACTAAAATCTAAACTTCAAATAATTCTGAGTCTGTGATGTATTTTGTTATATCAGAAACTGTTTTGAAAACAAGTACAGAAATGCTCTGCTGTCACATTTACTAAGTAAAAACAGAGCTACCTTAGAATATCAGATTTCCTGCAAAATTATCAAATGAGGTTTGATAACCATAGACGAAAATGTCTGAACTAGTGTCCTCATTTCTCTTACTGTACAGTTTTACCTCAGATCATTCCCTGATTAGGTGCACTGGGTAGAAGATTCAACTTTTCATCAGTTTGGTTAAATGAATTTTGAGTTTTGTCGATTAACTTGTGTATGTGTGTGTGCATATAATATGTATTTTATAGCAAAAATCTTCATTTATTCTCTAAATAATGGTATTTGTACACCAGATGTAAAACTCCTTTCAATTTTACAGTTACTGCAGTGAGCATATTTTCATTGTGCCTTTTAAAGATATTTAACTTTAAAAGTATCTGCATTTAGCCTGTCCCAAGGTTTTATTTTTGCTTATAGTGCCCTCACCTGTAACTTAGGGCCAACTGCAGAACTTTACCAGTAAAAATAGCTATTTTTTTCTTTGAATCATAGCTTGTCTTGTTTTGACAGCCAGGAACAGCTAATGCGTTCCAGCTGACTTGTAGAGGTTTGCAATATTACACTTGAAATATTACTGTGGTTTTTAGTGTACCTTAAACACAGCTTACTTTTATGTCAAACCTCAGTTGTGTGCTTACTCTAGAATGGAACCTGCAAACCCTAATGAAACAATTAATTCATATTTTAATTTCAAACCTGTCCTTAATTTAATTTTTTATCAAGTTATGAGATACAAGAGATCAAAACAGAAAACAACTAGGGTAGGAGAAAAAACAAAATCGATGTAGCTGCATTTTTGCTGTTTTCTTTGTTTTTCCTTTTCTCACTTCTATCACATTCCCAAGTAAAATCAAAAACAAAGTTCATTTAGGTAACTTTTCAGAAACGAAGGAAGGTTAACCAATTTAATATGGATCCTTTCATCGGGATTTTTTTAAAATTTAAGATCCTATAGAACAATTCTAATAGTGATCATTTATACCTGAACACAGACTTAAGTGGATAGGCCTGTAGGATGTAAAGCAGGAACAGTTTTCTCATTCTCAGGTCATCTTGGTTTGGTACACAGACAAATACAGCATGGGACACTTCAGTTTGCACTCTGACTCCCAGTGTAATATGCAGATGCAAGGTGATAGCTGATAGAGTACAAACATTTTTCTAATTCCAGGTCTGAGTTGCAGTGGCTTTTGTTTGACAGGGGAATTTGAATCTGGCAGGATCTTGCAGTACCGGGTTCCCAGGATTCCTTTTTTGGGGGAACTTTTCTCTCTGCAGTGATCTTCCAGCACCTAAGTTGCCAGTCAGGGTACAGAAGCAACTGGGGGCACAGTTGTGGAATGGCAGGTGAAAATAGTAATAACTAAAAAATCTTCTGTTGTTCTTTTTTTAAGTGGAAAATTTGTCCCTCAAAGTTTCAAGATTTTGGTCTGATGAGAAAAGGTGTAAGGTGCGAAGTGGTGTAATGAGGACCGAGCCTCCAGAGCAATCACTGGAATTAAAAATGTTCAGATTTCTGCAAAATTTACAGACAGATTTCTTTGAGTATGTTTTCCAGCCAGGAGCTGACTGTAATTCGGGCATGCTCTTGACTAGCTCTTTCTCTGAAGCTGAAACCTATATCCTGTAAATCAAAGATTGCTCCCTTGCATACCTCCACTTTCTCTTTCCCTCCTCCCCTTCTCTGCAAAATCAGCCTTCCATTCATTTTGTTCATAGTAACCTTAATATTTCACTTCCAAATTTTTGCCCTGTCAACAGTAGAGTGTACAAGCTCTTCTTGTGCCTGATCAGACAATGAGAGGTTGTGATTAAGGACAAGTACCTGATCTTCATGCAGATACATTTCAGGGAGGCACTTCAGGGACATGGGAGAATGGGTATGTGGAATATTGTGCACATTGCTTCCTATCTGCTTTATATATGTGTATGGATATTTACACATGGTTATTCTTCTCATCTAATACCTCTGTGTCTTGGGCCAGGACCCCACTGTGCTGAGACTGTTCCAAACAGTCTTTCCATGTCTGAAAGCCAAAATTAATGGGATATGTGGGATCACAGCCAATCTAAATTTAGTTTTCACCATATGTGTTTCACTGCCATGAATTTAAATTACGCCTCCCCACCCCTCTTTTTTTTTTCTTCTATTTGTAGTATTGTTCTGCTTCCCAGTTCTCAACCATTAACATTATGCTACAATAGCTGGACAATGAAAAGTGAGGACATATTTTTTAAAGACAGCTTTTTCAAGAAATATTTATTTTGTGATTTTTTTTGCTCAACTTAGATTGTTCAAAAGGTTGCTTTACATCTTCCTTATGAGCTAATTTACATACACAATGATTCCTTTAAATACCAGTTTTTATGTCTATCTTCCTCAACGCTCATTCCAATCATTCTTACTTTGATTTTCAAAACATGAGGTTATTTTGGAAATGATGTATGAGCTGCTGATGTCTAGCTTGTGTATGATTTATTTAATAAACACTGGGAATTTGTATGGGTACCACAGATGGAAAAAGCCTCAGTGTCCTGTAGCATGACTGACACTGTTAACCTTGGGCAAGGATTTTGGGTTGGCCTTCTAAATTGGAGATTATCAGCCTTTGCAGGTGTTGGTGTGTAGGTTGTTACCCTAAAAGCTTTGCCTCAGGAGCCTGTCTTTGAAAGCCTTGCCCTCGCTCAAGAGGCTAAAAACTGTGGTGATAGACACATGGCCATTTGCTAGGAAAGTGAGCTTCTTGTTTATGTGGTGGAAGAGTTGAGGAGTGTCTTTGGAAACTTCCTTTAAATTGTTTTAGAAGGTATTGACCAGAGCAAGCTGAGTCTGATTTCTGTCAAAGACATTTTTAAAAATGAAATTAATTTGCAAGCATCCAGTTTAAGAGCAAGATTTTTTTTATAGCTAAACACACAAAAAATCATATTCCTTTGGACTTAAATGTGCAGTAACAGTGGGTTTTGTATGCCCATGTGTGTCTGCTGCTGTAGCTAAAATTTCTATAATCTGTCATTGACTGGAACAGCCAATGTTGGTGCTTTCTGAGGTGCAGCAAATTTTGTTTCTTCTTTTAATAGCCATTGTTACAGCTAACCTACAGATAACCTCCTTTTGAATATTTCTCTAAGGGCATGACTCCTCCTACAGGATAACCCTTTAAGGGCATGGCTCCTTTTGTGACAAGTCTCCAGCAAATAACAGCTTTATTTTAGAAAAGTCAAAAAAGCCTAAAAGTGATTCTGGAAATATGTCAGAAACTTCTATTTGTTTTTCTTTTTCAAAAGTAAACTTCTTCATTTTGATAAATCAAAATTAGTAAGGTATTAATATTTAAACCTTCCATTCATTTAAGTCTTTACTAAAATTTTTAAAAGCTGAAGCAACTTTTTTCATGCTTTTAGAGAAAGTCTAGCAAAGGATTCTGACATGGAAAACACATCAGACATAATACCTGCATTCATAGTTCTTTTGTTGTATCAAAGTAATGCATTTCAGCAAAACGGGACTAGTTAATAACATTCTTTAAGAACCAGTGCATTCTGCGTTTTATCTCCCTTTGTGAACAAATAGATTTGAATTCATCTACTTCTGTTTCTGATTTCTTTGACTGTCCTTCCTTGGATGTGGAGCTATGTGATGATCAAATAAATTGGCAGGCTAACTTTTGCTAAGAATATGCAGGGGAGTTCTGGCTACTTTTTAGAGCTTAAACTATATTTCCTTGCATATTCCAAGAAAGTTTAATTTTTCAGCATACTTATTTACGGTTTATGAAGTGACATTGACCTTCTGAAAATAACAACATACTCTTTCTTTTCCCCTCCCTTAAAAAGTTCAATTTTTCTTATTCAAAGTAGAATATTGCATTTTTATTATGTAAGTTTTGATGTTTAATTTGCCACAAACCAATCTCAGCTATAACTTCTTACAGAAGGAAATGATTTTTCCTGAGTATAACTTCTATGTCAAGGTAGTATGCTTTACATAATAAAGTCTCATAAATATATCTGACTTACATAAAAACAGTCATTTTGTAAGCAATCCTTAGCAGAACCCATTCATTAATAATAAGCTGAAACTATCAGATCACAGAATTTGTGGAATCACGGAATCACCAGGTTGGAAGAGACCTTCAAGATCATCAAGTCCAACCCAGACCTCAACTAGACCATGGCACCGAGTGCCACATCCAATCTTTCTTTAAACACATCCAGGGATGGTGACTCTACCACCTTACCAGGCAGACCATTCCTGTACTTTATCACTCCTTCCATAAAAGGAGTTTCCTAATATCCAACCTATATTTCCCTTGGCACAACTTAAGATTGTGTTCTCTTGTTCTGTCAGTTGATGCCTGGAGAAAGAGACCAACCCTCACCTGGCTACAGCCACCTTTCAGGAGGTTGTAGAGAGTGATAAAGTCACCTTTGAGTCTCCTTTTCTCCAGGCTAAACACCCCCAGCTCCCTCAGTCGTTCCTCACAGGGTTTGTGCTCCAAGCCCCTCTCCAGCCTCGTTGCCTCCTCTGGACGCACTCAAGCGTCTCAGTGTCCTTCCTAAACTGAGGGGCCAGAGCTGGACACAGCACTCAAGGTGTGGCCTCAGCAGTGCTGAGCACAGGGGAAGAATGACCTCCCTGCTCCTGCTGGCCACACCATTCCTGGTCCAGGCCAGGATGCCCTTGGCCTTCTTGGCCACCAAGGCACACTGCTGGCTCATGTTCAGTCAGTTACTGACCAGAACTCCCAGGTCCCTTTCTGCCTGGGCACTGTGCAGCCACACTGTCCCCAGCCGATAACATTGCAGGAGGGTACTGTGGCCAAAATGCAGGACTTGGCACTTGGACTTACTAAAATTCATCCTATTGGACTCTGCCCATCCATCCAGGTCTCTCTGCAGAGCCCTCCAACCTTCCAACAGATCAACACACACTCCCAGCTTAGTGTCATGTGCAAATCTGCCAATGAAAGACTCAGTACCCTCATCCATGAAAGACTCAATACCCTCATCTATGTTGTCAATAAAAATATTGAACAGAGCACAGGGTGTTTGTTCGCTGATGGACACCACTTCCTGACTGAGTGGACGATAACAGACTCCCAGTAGGATGTCAGCCTTTTTGGCCTTCCCCTTAATTCTTACTCATAGGCAGTCAACTTCATTGTCCTTAGTTTCAATTTCCTTTGCATCAAAAGCCTCCGTAATATAAGGGACCACCCCTCCACCTCTTCTCTCTTTCCTGTCTCTTCTGAAGAGTTAGTAGGCATCCAGTGCAGTGCTCCAGCCATATGAGTCATTCTGCCAAGTTTCTGTGATGGTGACTACCATCATGGCTTTGCTGTGCACCCTGGATTCCAGCTCCTCTTGTCTGTCACCCATGCTGCATGCATTAGTGTACATGCACTTCAGCTGGGCTGCTGATTGCACCCCTAACTCGGGCCTGCCACGTTTGGACCTGCTTCTGGAGAGCCTAGTTGCATCCTCTTCCCTCTTCAAACCTAGTTTAAAGCCTTCTCAATGAGCTAAAATCCTTCTGCCCTTAACAGAGAGATGGAGCACATCCACTTCCAGCAGGCCAGGTGCTGTAAAAGTACCATGATCAGAGAACCCAGAATTCTGCTGATGACAGCAACCCTTGAGCCGCTTGTGATAGTGTGGGCTCTTCTATTCCTTCCATCGTTTTTCTCTGCCACCAAAGGGACTGAGCAGAGCACCACCTGTACTTCTGCCCTATCAAGCACCTGACCCAGTGCCCTTTTAATTTTTTTAAAAGTCCCTTTTAATTTTTCTGATGCTCTTCTGTTCAGTCTCATCTCTCCCAGCCTGGGGTATCAGCCAGTAGGTAGTAATCAGAGGGCTGAATCAGCCCAGAGAGTCTCTCAAGAATATCCTATACCCAGTCCCCACAGAGACAGCAGACATTCTGATGTAATACAAACTTGTAAACCTTCCCATTAAACTTCCAGTGATTTGAGAAAAAACCAAACTCAAAAGTAAATTTAGGATACTGGCTAATTGTAACATACTGATGCCTGATTTTGAGCCAAATGTTCAGAATACCATCATGTGTTTTTTATCAGCTAAATTTCTACATGTGTAACTGTGACTGTATTCCACTTCACTGTGGAAACAAGAAAGCCTCACTTAATGGTTAACCTCACTATTGTCTGAATGTTTTAATCCATTGTTTGTTTTCAATTTTTCTGCATACACGTTTAAAGAAAACCTTTCTGATATGCTTTGGTTCATGTTATCCACAATAACTTTTAAACCACACATAATGGATTTGTGTGTATTCCCACATTTTGTGCACTTTAAAATCTCTGCCAAATGTCTAATGAAAGTCTTTGACATTTCTTTTGATTCATAGTATAAGATCCTCTGAGTGAGCTCAAAGCTAAGATATTCTTACACAGTCATCAGTATGTGTGAAGCCATCAGTAAGGTGTAAATTATCTTAATTCAGCAAAATGCATAGCACAGTAGTGTCTTTTTGAATCTCTAGCCAAGTAAGACAGTTCTTCTGGAAGTTGTTTTCAATTTTTATTTATTTTAAAATACCTTAAATGATAATAAATTATTTTAATAATTTTGAGAAAATATCCCCCAAATGAAAATTTATTTTGGTTCTTATACTGTTAAAATTAGAGATATGCAGAGCCTTTTAAACACTGGGTTTATTTCTCATGAGATGCCTCCGCTCATTCATTTTATATAAATCAAACTTGAGCTGACTTTAGAAAGTCCAAACACTTTCATCTATGCTTCAGCCTGAGTGTGAATTTCTTTAACGAGTATTTGGACTCAAAGTATTTAAGAAACAAATCAATTATCTTAAAAAAGAAAATATGTTTTTATATATAAAGGCTATAGCAAATTAAGAAGATTTGGTATTATTTTAAAGTGATAACATAATAACATTCTCAAGGATTATACTTTAAAAACAACTATACTAACTTACATTTGTAAACCTCTTTTCTGACTTAATCCATATATTTTTTTTACATAAATGGGAAACTATTTCCTTCATGATGTTTAGTAACTATTATTACGTCTTCTTCCGTCCTTAGGATTCCTCCCCTACCTGCTCTTTTTGCTCTATTTATATTACTTAAGACAAATTAATATTACTCCATACCAGACTGGTGTTTGGGGTCCAGGCATTTAAACTCATACCTTTTTTGAGGAGATGCCACAAATTTTCTCATCACTGAAGCCTTTTCTTTTAAAGGACAGTTATTTCAGCATATGTAACTTTTGGGCACAAATTTCTAATGGTTTTCATTAAACTAACCATGTAATGTGCCCTGATCCCCCACAACAGAAAAGCAGAAACCATGTGTAGTGCAGTATTTTATTATCCCTTTCTCATATTTCCTGTTGCACATATAAATTTTCAAGCTTATATAGCAAGCAGTTCTTCTCCAACTGCCTCAACAGAGATAAACATTTTTAAACACATTCAAAATAAATTTGGAGTACTGTAATTGGAAGCTATTTTGGGTCTAATCTATCAAAATCATTGACGTTTTGCCATTGATTCCATGAAAAGTCACTTCATTAGTACTATCACTGCAATAAAAGTAAGCACTTGTTATGAAGTGGGCTGGTATGAAAGAGGTTTTCAACATTATAACAAATAGAAATATGCAGTTTCTGTGTCTCACAACCCACTCATTGAATCTGCATGTTTGAAATAATTGGGGAAACAGGTCAGTGAATGATTTAAGACAATCATAGAATCATAAAGGTTGGAAAAGACCTCCAAGATCATAGAGTTCAGTTTCTGACTGAACACTGCCATATCAACTACACCACAGAACTAAGGGACATGTCTGGTTGTTTCTTGAATATTTCCAGGGATAATTCCTCCATCACTTCCCTGGGCAGACCATTGCAATGCTTCCTGTCAGTGAAGAAATTCTTCCTGATGTGCAACCTGAACCTCCTGTGGCGCAGCTTGAGGCCATTTCTTCTTGTCCTGTTGCTTGTAGCTTCAAAGATGCCAAATCCCACCTTGCTACAACCTCCTATAAATTATCTGAATTCAAAAGTAGATTACTAAAGCCAGTCATTTGCTACACAGGGAAAGCCAGGATAGAACCACAGATCTTCACAGGGCTTGTCCCATGGAATGACAGTTTTTGTGCCAAATATCACTGAACTCCAGTGCTACAAACCTTAAAAGCTTTGTACTACAAAGTCATGACTGAGACTTGGGCCAGACTGCTCTATATTTTCTCAGAAAGCTGAGATCACATACAGAGTAAATCAAAATCATTTGCTTTAACGTTTATTCTATAGCTTTGTTTTCTAAAGGTAACTAAGTATCTGATCTAGTAATCACAGTGCTGAACTATAGAAGAACATTTGTGGATGTAATACAATAGTCTGAAAATTCCTTGAGTCCACAGCATCTCCTTTCTCTCAATGTAGAAAGTCTTTAAATCATTGTAGGTCCCTGGCATTGCCTTTGAAATAGCCCAGCTATCTGCATGAGATACTGCCTCTTTACAAAAAACCCTCATTCATTAGAGTAGCTTTCCATTGATCTGAAAAATGCAATAAAAAATATTTTAAATGTTTATGAAGTCCTTGTGATAAAATATTACAGTCATAGACTTCTAGTAGCAGTAACACTTTTGCTAACAATAGCCAGACTAACATGCAAACTTAAGAAGTTCGAGCATGCAAGGCAACCACCTCTTACAGAGCATTTTACATTTTAATACATTTAAACATTTTAAGAGAATATGCCAAGCTTTTATAAAGCCGTTCATCTGAGAGGACTTAGGTTCCTTGTGGTCTCACATTCCTCTTCTCTGCCCTCCAGCACTGTGACTACATGGTGAGCAGGATCAGCATGAATATCCAGCACGAATAACCTGCAGAATCTAATGCCACTTTTTCTAGTGGATGTGTGGGCTGCTCTTAGTCCCCCTAAAGCTGCTGGTCACTGGAAGAGGGAAGCAGTGCTCAGCTAAGGGAGCTGGAGACTAGTGAATAAATCAATGTAAAATGAAACTGCATTTTGTTCAGGAACTGAATATCTATTTAAACATGACACAAAGCAAATGCAAAGGGAAATGTGCTCTTGGCTAAGACCTTTCACCTCCACAGAATTAACATATCTTCTGAGACCAGCAAATTGCATTTCTATACCTCTAATCACCTCTAATCAAAAACAAGAGATGGATCCCTATTCTTGGCTCTTCATTGCTGAACTCTACTTATTTCCCCTTCCAGAATTTCAAAGTTGAGGATAAGTTGTTGCATAAGAGAGGAGAAGTTGTCTGAACATATTCAGTGTCTTGATGGGAACATTCACTGACTAACATTCATTCACATTTATTTTGTGCATCTTGCTGACATCAACATGGCAATTAATTTTGCCTCTGCTGCACCCTTAATATGCAAGAAATGAGGAATGGCTAGATGTTCTAAAATTGCAATTTATAGCTCTTGGGTTTGTTAATGGTTGCGACACCTGCTGTGAATCTTTCTCATTTAAAATGGCTTCTGACTCAGGTATCTGACACTATTTGTTGAATTTAAACCTTTTGTTTCTAGGCTACATCAGAAGAAAAAAAAAAGATTTGCTGGTTTTCTGCTAAATAGAATATAATTCTTTTGTATGCTAACATATTAAACTCTACATTCAGATAAAATTTTGTTTGAACCAGAGAAACATCATCTTTCCACAACAACAGGGGAATAATGTCAAAAGACAAATCATTGTGCATTCAAAAATATTGTAGATATTTATTTTATGATATTCAAAATAATGGCTAGTTAGTTATTGCTAACTTTTTTATAGGCAGCATGGACAGTTGAGATTTTCACAAATGACCAGCAAATGAGATCCCTTGATTTTTGTGTACCTAATTTAAAATTCATTTTAAAGCCGTGTCAGCTCCACCTGTAAAATGTTCAGGAGTTGTCACCCCTGAGAATGAGTTCCTTTTACACATTTTTTCTTTTAATGCTTGCTTGTTTAACTAAATGAAAATACTCAGTTTTTTCAAGTGTCTTTTAAACATGAGATTTTACTGGTAGTAGAGTGCAAAGAGAGTATCTCTGTCACCAAAAAAAAAAAAAAAAGGGAATAAAATTTATTTAATCTATAATTCCTTGTCTGTATAAACAAGATAAAATGTTAGCTCTTTTCTTCAACAGTGCTATAAACTACTCTGGAATTGTTTGTGTTTGTTCATTTGGTACTTACAGCTAGAGCCTTTTCTAGGGGTTGGGCTCAGAAATTTCTTACTTTAAACATTAGATTTATTTAATTTCTCCTGCCATAGTGCACAGCTGGCACAGAATAAAATTACACTCATTTTTAAAAATAGCCTCTGCAGTTAAAGATTTACTTGCTTTGGACTATAGATAGAGATACATAGATGTCTATATAGATAAAGATATCGTAGCTACTCCTCTTTTGCAGACAGGAGAGGTTTGGGAATGGCAATTTACAAACCAGGCAATGAGAGGGGACAATCTCTTTCTTCTGCTCAGGCTGTAGCCCTGTGCAGCAAATACCTTCTAAGAGAAGGGTGCAGCAGGTAAATTGGTAGCCTTGTAACTAAAGAGAGGTTTATTGGCTTTCATTTTCTATTGCTAGGGCAGTTCTTTACCCTGCCCAGTGAGTGCTGAGTCTAAAAATCCCTTAGAGGGTGGGTAAATAACTTCCAGGATTTAGAATTCTGAAGGGGAAGGCAAAGATTGTGAGTAGATGGAAAAAGTAAGTGAGGGCAAAAAATTGGAGGCAGCAAGTAGTGAGACAGAAAACACATTCAATAATTTCTGCCACTGTTAAGTACTGGAAGCATGTCTGATGGCAAGTGATTCACAAAGATTAATAACTCAGGCGATTAATAAAGTATTACCAAATTAACCAAGAGCATAATAATCCTCAAAGGTTGTTTACCATTCTCACTGCTCGGGATAGTAAAAAAATAAAAACAAATCATTAATATTGTCCCTTAATCCCTGAGATCTTCTTACAATGAATCTAGCATGTCCAGATGTTCTACTGAAAATGACTCTTGCAAGATTTGAATGCAATGATTTCCATGGGAAATTATTTAGCTAAGATAGATGCAGCTAATGAATTTTAATTTCTTTCTGCACTTTTTGTTTGAGTATCTTCCTACTGTATCTACAGAAAGTTAAGACATTTATGACCATATAAGCACAAACACAAGTTGACTGTGCTAAAAAAATCAGTGTTCCTTCTCGTGTTTCATACCAGCTTGATGGTCTTAAAGGTTTTTTCCAATCCAAATAGTTCTGTGATTCAACACACAAATGGCACTGTGCCAACTGCAGCTTGACACAACATGAACACTCCAAGGCAAAGCAGCTTCACCCTGCTTCATGTCTTCTCTGATTCTGGTCTGAACCTGACCTTCAGCAAAGGAAGAACAGCTTCTGCAGTATCTCTCTCACACCTGGGGAGAGAGAGACAGAGCTCCAGAAAAGAAGAGAAGGAATAGTTAGCAAAATACAGGATTGAAAGAAGGAAGATAACCTATCTGAAGGTTGGACTAAATAGGCTTGTGAAATCTTTGAACCTAAACCGAGATCAGAGCTCCTTGTAGGGAACTGGGTGCAAAAAATGTTCCTGTTGTACCAAAGTTGTTGAATGCTTCCCTCTTGTTTCAACTAATTCTTAGGACCACAGATTTATTTATAACCAGTGGAGGGCGGTGAGATTTCTCCAAAGTTTCAGTGGGTGTTTGTCTCCTTTGGGTAAGTTGCTCCATTTAAAGGGAGCCTAAAGTTTAGGTGACCTCAGTCTAGTTCTTTGCATCTTCTGTTATTATAAATCAGTATCAATGCAAATCTGAATCCTCAAAGAGTTCTTAATGCTTGTACTTATTATATACACATTCCTGCATGATCTCCCACTCCAGATTCTCGCAGTGTTTTCTTAGCAATGTTTCTTTGATTAGCTGAAGATTTATTAAGGGGTCATAATAAACATGAGGGTTTTTTCAAAAATTTGAGTAATATTAGCATTTTTTGGAGCTTAAATTTAATCAGTGTTGCACAAAGAGTAAAAGAATTATCTTTGATCTTGTAGTGAGGAAACTGTAATATTTAATAATGTGTTTTGGGTGAGTTTAAGCACTATTGTTGCTCTCTGTGCCACCTACTGGTTTAGAGAGTAGGGAAAGGGGAATAGGGCAACATTTCTCTCTCTCTAATATTCAGCTTCTGAATGAGATTGTATTACCTGGCTTTTGTGTTTGTCGTTTGTCATAAAATAACAAGTAGCTTCAATTATCAAGGTACCAAGTGAATTTGACTTTTCTGAGCCTCTATGAACTTGGCATTTAAAGTACACATACTGGTTCCTTTTTTTTTTTACTCATGAAATTTTAATTTTCTAAATGTGTGTTTTAGGATGTTTGTTGCTTTATTTGCCGTGTTATGTGGGCAGAGGATAAGCAAAGAAATTGCCTCTAATTGGTAGTAATATTGAGTGTGTCAGAGAAAGAAGTTCTTTGTCTTTTAAAATCTACCAACTGTTCTTCAGAGTTCATTTCCTTTCCTATATTTATAATTGTAATTACCACAAAACTAAGACTACATGGAGACCACTGAGAATATGGCCCTATTTATACTAAAGTTAGGTAGTCTATATAGTTTAATTTATATTAAAGATGTACAGCTCTGTGCTCTACATCCAAACTTTACAAATATTCCGAAGGTGGCAGCAGCACTGATTTCCTCCTAGTATTTTGTATTGTGGGAGAAAGCCATTAGTGGGATGGATAGGTGATGAAATCAGAAGTGTTTAGCATATGGAGATCACCAGTGGGCTCCAGGGCTCCTTGTCACAGCTGTCACAGAGGCTCAGCCCTTACAGGAGATACCACATGTACAGAGCAGTATAACACTATGGGGGGACTTCAGTGGTTTCCAAAGGAAAGGTCTGCCACCAAGGAGAGAATGAGATTTGATTATAAGGGAGCTAAAACAAAATAACTAGCAATTCAAAAGTTGCACAGACTGAATCTCCACAATATGCAAAGGTTGTGGGCTTTTGGTAGCAATATAAAGTTAACAAAGCCAAAGTAATGGAACAGAGCAATAGCAGGATTACTGGTGCTGTCCACCAAGTAGAGGAGAGGGACAGAGAAAACACATTTTAGGAGAAGTTAGTTTGTTGTCATTAATATACTTTTGAAAGTTGAGTATACACAAGGAGATCTTGTAAAAATAGAGGGTTGGTGGTTTTTTTCTTTTGCCTACACTTCTGTGTTCATCTGGAGCAGAGCAGCCCAGAACAGGGCAGTATCTCTAGCCTGTCTTTAAATTCAAATGAAGTTAAAATTCTTTTTCCCAAGGCAGTGTCAACACGTGCTGATGGCTAGAATGAATAAACTTGTGTATTGTGTCTCAGCTAAATAAAGTATAGTGTTTAATTTTATGGCAGAACTGCATCAAAATATTTTTAATGGTTAGTTCAATAAACAAAATTAGCATTAGGCTCATACAAAAGGCCAATGGATTATATAATATTTTAATGTAAGAGGCTTTAAAATGGAAATATTCTTTCAAAGTCAGAGTGTGTGGAAATGACTGATGCTTTTATTTTTTCTCTGAAGATGTATTGGAAGCTGGGGGGGCTTTACAACATAGAGCATCTCAGATTTTCATCTAATGCATTCATTTCACTTCTTCACTTCCACCCCAAAAGCCCATCATTGGCAAGTAACTTCCCACATCTCTACAGAGAAATAGTGGGGAGATAGCCAGCTCTCATCACAGAGAAGAGATGCTCATACTGCTATTAATTTCTGCTAACTAGATAATAAATCTGTGGTTACTTTCCTCCCAGCTATGAGGTCACTATGGGAGCCCCTGTGTGCAAAAAAAGTACATGTACACCAGATTTTGTTAATGTGTTAGAATGGTGGTTAAATATATACAAAAGAGAAAAGAGATCTGTCTTGGGATGTGTTCAGGCATCACTGAATAACCGGGAGAAATGATCAGAGCTACAATACGAAATATTAAAGTTCCAGCATATATAACTGAGTGCATGAAAGGTAGTAATCCCTGATAATTTATATTGTTACAGTGCCTCACATTGTAACTGTTTTACATAATCTTTTAATTAGCTCCCTTGCTGGCTTTTGTGAGAAAATTTTAATAGCCTGAAGATTTCTGATGGGCATGAGCATTATAAGCTGGAAAAAAGGAAATCCAGGATATTTCAGCTGATGTTGAAATACAGAAAACCTGTTTCAAAGAGCCACTTATTAACTACTGAAAACTGATAACTTTTTAAACAATTTTGAAAATGTCTTTTCTAAAAAGATTATCTCAAACTTTTTTTATTGGTATAAACCCCTGTAGGAACTTAAATACTTCGTAGTGTTTGAAGCATGAGAGGTGTGAGTTAGAGAGGCAGAGTTAGGCCTAGGAGTCTAAATCTAAAAGCTACTTTTAAGGCCAGTGAAAGAGAAATGGGGTCTTGCATTCAGCAGCTCAGAATCTGTGTTGGAAAAATGCCTGCACATGCAGGATGCTGAATACCACTGTTAACTGAGACTCTGGGACAATTCATGTTAAGGTAACTGTTTTATGAGGAGGATTTCCCCAGCAAACCCATTAGTCTGCCTTAGTTTTTGTATGAGAACAAAAGGTCCTAGTTTTGGTTTGGAATTAATCAGAAAAAGGCACAGCAAGGCTTCTCCATGAATAATCACTCTATCTTTCCTTAGATATTATACTATCCCTGCTTGTCTGTTGCCAATTTGTTAGTGATGACTGAAATTGCAAAAACATTTAGTCTAACTTTGCTATATCCTAAATTATGATATATCTTTCCATTTCAATAAGATCAGATTTGTTGATTTGTAACAGCATGATACTGTTTGAATTTTTTTTTCTTTTTTAAAGTAAATAAGTACAAGTTTTCTTGTAATTTTTGTCATATACTATTGTTTTTGTAGAGAAAAAAAAGGCCAGTTTGTTTTTCAGTCTGCAAAAGAGATTTGTTCCTTCAGTTCAAAAAGACTTTACTGTAGCTTCATTTGTTTTCTTCAATATTTGGACAGTCTTCATTTAGTAATGATAGATTTGAAATTTGCTTAGATCACTAAAGTGGTCACAGGTTTCTTTCAATAACATCTTAATTTATATTATTTTCTAGTCTTTCCCAAATTTGTGTGTTTTCACATGTGTCAGTATACATATATAGCAACTTAATTCCTTTATCCTTGTAAAAAAATTCTGAGGATTTTAAAGACATATTTTCTTATGCCTTTCCATCTTGTACCTATCCTTTCATTTAGATTCACTCCTAACAGGCTTTCTGAGGTTTTGTTTTCTTGACTCCAGTCGTACATTTCCTCTTTGGCAGTGGGAAAATTGTGTGTTGCTGTGTGTTTCATTTCATGTATAAATCTATGCCTTTCTAAAGCATAATTATCACAAAATATTTTAAAGTAAAACTGTTAGAAGTTATGTTCTGTGATGATCTTTGGAGAATAGTTTTGAGTTGAGAACTGAATTGCTTAAGCTTTGTCAGGCAACTGCTGATACTAATATTTGTGATCACATGTAGATCATTGATTATCTTCCTGTAAAGGGAAAGTTTGAATGTCACAGTTCATAAAACAAGGGCATCAGAAAATAATATTTTGAAATATACTGGAGGTGATAAAGATTCTCTGTGTTTCAGAAAATCCCATGTCATGGGAAACACGTAAAAAGCAATCAAAGTTTAAATTGCCAACAGCTACACACATTCAAATGTGTTGACTTATAATCAAGTAATGTCAGAAATAAATTGTGCTCAGGCACCTTATCAGATAAAATATTTTTAATCAATTTTTTGTATACATTTTAAAGTTAAAAGATCCTCTTGTAAAGTAGAAGTTTTTTTCTGTCTTGGGAAAATAAAAACCATTAGATTTAGAAATATCTATATGCTGTTCAGCTCAAGATCTGCTGCTGTTGGTCATCTTTTTTTTCTTTTTTTAAATTAGGACATTTATTTTGAATGAAAAATGAATTCAATGCAAAGTTGATCTGCCTGTGTTGTAGGTTTGAGCAGTGGATTTAAAAAATATGAGTGGCATCAAAGCACAATTATTTTGTATGACACAATAGCAAAATAATCACCAAAAACTTACAAGAGTGATACTTAGAGAGTGATATTCTACCTGTGCAAAGCTGCAATGGCAATTTTAAGCTTTTGTATTTTCTTCACAATAAATTACGGAGTACATTGTTTGTCTTCAAGATTTAAGGCCCAGAAAGGGTTTTGCTTTGTCTCTAGAGAGAGAATATTAGCAAAGGAGCTAAGGTTCACAGCAATTTGGCTGCCAGATTGTTCTGTTTCTAATGACTTCTGTTCTTCCTTGTCAGTCTAGCATAGCCAGAACCTCTTACTTATTATTTACAGAGCACAGTTTGGATTGCATCAAAGAGAGCTTCCACTCATCAAGCTGTTTCCTGCTATTAATTTAGCTCTTCCTCTCTACATCTGTAGCTAAATCAAATTTCCATAGAGTTTAAACCCAAGTCAGGAAGTAAGTAAAAAAACCCCTGAGACTTGGAGTGATAAATTTTAATTTGTCTCTGCAAATACAAGACCTACCTGAACACATTCAGGCAATGCAAGGAAGGCTTACAGATTTTTGGTAAGAAATGTGTCCCAGGGGATTAAGTTTGAAGAGAAACCTTGTCCACCAGTAGCAAGTTCAGTTTTCAGGTGGATGGCTTGGGAGAAGTGGGGTTTGGGAAGGGACAGTGTGCTGAAGACCAGTGTCAAAGGCTGAGCAGGTTGAAA
This sequence comes from Prinia subflava, assembly GCF_021018805.1. NCBI lineage: Eukaryota > Metazoa > Chordata > Aves > Passeriformes > Cisticolidae > Prinia > Prinia subflava. Next base: position 69,520,348 of record NC_086249.1, on the reverse strand, counting down.
AGCTGATGTAACTGGAAAGGAGTTTCAGCAGTCTCTGAGTCTAGTCCAAATATTCTATGTTGCCTGTTCATTACTGACTGATTGCTTCTAAGCCACTTTTATACACAAAATAAAAGACTGAAAAAGTCATTGACTGAGGGGATACTCCAGGTTCTCACAGATTGGAATGCAGCCTGCTAGAAGTTGGATCTCACACCATTATGTCTGAAGTTCCCCAGCTCTCTGGGAGGCAATTTCACAATAGTCTTGGGCAGATCTCCAATGATCCTGCCACTGAATGCAACTGACTATTCATATGACAAAAAGCCCAGTTCTGATAGACTTTGTGGGTGTCCTGTGTACACGTATGGCAGCAGAATGCTGGGCCCTGTTTATGAGGTTTCAGCTTTATTAGGCAGAAGATGAGCTAACTATGCTATTAAGATACTGGACGTTCTTACGTAAGAACTGCATTTATTTAAGTGTTAGACTGAAATGCATTTTAGGAGGAGCCTAATGAATCATTTGAATACTGAGATAAGTAGGTGATTGCTGTAACTTTTGCAGTAGTGCCTGAGGTAATATTATATGTGATTAAACCTGTGCATGGCTTTTTTAAAATGCTTAGACTTTCTTTCCATTTTTAAGAGGAATGGAAACTGTCTTCCAGCTAGCTAGGCTGATTTCTGGTAAACCTTCTGCAACTCTTTGTGTTGGTCTTACAGTTATCTAATTTTTCATCCTAACCAAAAAGCTACTCTTCAGCTTAACATCAGAGTCCCTGTAAAAATATCAGTGGGTAAAACACATCTTTTGCAGATCTTGAACAATTGTATTATTCAACAAATGGTACAGGATACTGAAGTAAATATTCTCCATAGAATTTTTTAGCTTGCTTATCTCAATATTTGCAAGAATTTTATAGAAAAATGCGAAGACTGTACAGTTTCATTCTCATAATCATTCCATGAAAAATACAAGCAAAGAAATGTTTATTTTTTACACCAGAAAATCTTCTACAACTTGAAATTATTGTGATTAGGATAAAAAACAATCCTATGTGAATAAGTCTATATTTATTTTTCCTAAAGTTAATTTTTTTTTTAAGAAAGGAGCAGTATGCTATTACTCAGATATTGAAAATTATTCCTACCACACAATCTTTACTCAGCTTGTGTCTGGTACAAATAACTCCATTTTTTTTCTTTAATTACTTGCAGTGCAAGGAGTAAAAGAAAAATATGCCAGTATGTGTTGCAAGATATTCTGTGAATAACTAGACAAACAGTGTCCACTGCTGGCAAATCAGATAATTGCACTGCACATTAGAGAGATATGATGTTGAAAGATTTTGATGAGTTAAGGCTTAACTGTCAGATATTTTGTATTGACTTTTTAAGACTGAGTTGTAAAATCAGCTCACTATATTAGAAGTATTCATGCTATTACCACTAATAATAAATGCTATGCTATTTGAACTAATAGCCAGGAATATCACCACAGTAACATGAGCAGGTACTGCAACTTCTTCAGGATTTAAAAATAATTCTAATATTCATTATATTCTATCTATCATGTCTACAAAATAAATAAAAGGTAGCAAAAGTATATAAAATTTGTCTTGATGTCCTAGATCATGTAAGTAACAAGATGGGCAAGCAGAAGTTCTTAAATGCCCTTTTTTCTCTTTAGGTCAAAGCATTTGTTACTGATTTTTTTACGTTTTTTTAAAGACATAAGAAATCAATGTTTCTGTTTTGGAGGAAGTAAAATGGAAATGCTAATACAGCAAGTTGCTGATATCAAGTTTCAACTGCTGTTGGTGAAGCTAGAGCTGAATTAAACTGATTATCAAAGAGAGAAAACTGACATCTAAAACGTTTCCTCCTGATTTTTTTTTTTAATACATAATGTTTGTTTGCATCTTTTGCTTTACAATAGCGTGTCAATGCAAAGGAAATTTTCCATCAAAGAAAAAAATACGGAGTGAAAGAAACATGGAGGGGGAGAAAGGAAAAATCTGTTCCTATGCTAATATAAACAAATACTAGCTTGTCAGATACTTCTGAAAATCTAGATTAACTAAAAAAAGCTAGCTATACTTGTTTTTCAGAGATTTATGTCTGTCATTAATTTATTTCATTCAATAAAAGTAGTAGAAAATGCATGGAATTTTCTGTTTTTTTGGAAAAGGGAACACAGTATAGGACTTTTTCCAGAGAATATTGGTTGTGTCTGAACCCCAAAGGAAGGGACATGCCTATGTGATTAGATCTGAGAGGGGATCGAGGCTTACCCTTTGGATGAACGTGGCATTAGCTAGAATTGTTCTATACCTACATTTTCTCCCTTCAGTACCCAGAGAAATCCTGCAGGTTTCTGTATCACAGATATTACTGTGTGACCTTCCCTCTTGAACAAGAAAAGAACAGAATGCTTGTTTTGGTTTGGGTTATTTTTTTTTCCTTGTAAATGTCTTAAAAATAGTATCAAATGGATTGCAAAGCAAAAGTTACTCAAAAATAAATGGAAGAATAATTGCAAAGAAAGATGATTATCTGAAAGTTATTTTGTGAAATTAATCATACTGTCAATTTTAGGTCACATAGCAGAAAATAAGACCATTTTTCCTATATTATTTGGCAGGGAGTATTTTCCATGCTTTCTTCCAAGAAACAAAGTGGTGTTGTGGATGCATTTGCATGTGCATGGGCAGACATGCTCCACTTCTTCTTGTCACTGGTAAAAATCACTTCTTATACTTAAAAGATTATTACATGTATTTTGAGGGGAATCATCCTTCTGCTTCTCAAGATCTATGTATGTCTCTGCTCATCTTTTCTGTTCAGTATTTAATGAATATAAAGTGCTTTTTCTCCCGGATCTTTGTGAAATGGTCAAAATTCAACACCTTCCTTGTTCTAAGGGTTCAGAAATATTGCACTTTTTTTTCTCATATTGACATGTGTTTTCATATTTGTTTCAAGGAAAGCAAGAAATCCACATGTAAGTATGTTTAGGTGCAGGAAATCCTCACTGGAGAGTATCATGAAGCAGATTACATGCTCTGCCAGCTGTACTGGCTCCAGAGCAAATTTACTGTAGAGACTGAATTTCTTAGGAACAGTGTTTCCTTTGTTTCTGTAGAACAAAATTAGGCAGACTCACCTTACAGGGACTTTCAGTTACTTGAGAGAATAACAGCAAAGTCTGTTGCACGTTTCAGAAGTCAGGCAAAGCAGACAAGTCCTGCTGTGGCCAGATAAGTAAATGCAACAGATGTTTGGCTTAAGCTGTGCATATTAATGAAGAAGCTCCCCATGCTGTTTTTAGGCCTCTAAATCTTAAACTGCTCTCTGCAGCTGCGTGGACTAAAGATGGGGGGGTGGTGTTTGTGTTTGTCTTTCTTTAATGAAAGTCCTTTCACTGGCTTGTGTCACCAAAACCTCATTTGAGGCAGTCTTGTGGCAGATCCGCTATTAGCTTCAGTAAGAACAAAATTAATGGTAATGTATATCTGTTAGTAGTTATTGCAAACCTCTCTTTATAGAGATTAGTTCATTTTTAAAGGTAAAATCTTATATATGTCACTGCAGAAACCACAATGTATTTAATTTTTAATTACTTTTTTGGATTACACACTGAAAGTGACCTTGATTCTTTTTTTTTTTTTTTTCTTTCTTTGCTGTTGTTGTTAAGTGTTTAAAAGAGACTCACTGGGTTTACGTTTTGTGCCTGGGAGAGCTATTTTGGAATCCTCGTATGATCTGTGTGCTGTTCAGGTACTCCTATCACCCCAGCTGGTTTCTTTTGTTCACCTGGTCTCAAAAGAAGTGGCATCAGAAGTAGAGGACAGACACAGTGAAAAACAGGAAGAGTCATGAAAGATGTCATAGGAGCTTTGCTAAAGGTTAACAGCTGTAATCATGCATCTTATCTGGCTGAAAAATTGTTTAAAGTAACACTGAGAGTATTCCTCCACCTTTTTCCCCTGTTGAAGGATGAAGAGTTAGCCCATGGAATAAAAAATGAAACTCTGAATTATTTTACTTGACACAGGACTATTCATGAGACTCATTACTGAAGGATTATCAGTGCAATTTAGCATTGGAAAGGGAAGGGGGACAGCAAAGTCAAAAAAGCAAAAGCAAACCCAAGCAATCTAAGTATTATGTAATGTCGAAAGAGTAAGTCAATATCTAGTGTACAGGTACTCAGTCTTTTGAATTCCAGATGTATCTCAGGAAATGTGTGAAAGAAATGAATGGAATATGTGAAGGCAGTGAAGGGTCAATGCAGAAGAAATATTGCACCTGAGCTGCTACAGGCAACATTGTAGATGTTGAGTATTTGAAGAATGTTATGTATTTGAATAGGATGTTTTGATAGTTCTCTGCATAAGCAGTCATCTGATGCTGGACTTTCTTGCATTAATTCATTCTAGCACATACAGGAATTATGTTTTAATGTTTTTTCTTACGGGTTGGATACAAAAGATCAAATAAGTCCAAAGTCTGTGAAGAAGTTGGCTAAAATATGTCTTTGAACAACATATTGGAAGCTTACTTTTGAATGGATTCACTTGACCTATTTAAACAAGTGTCTCCATAGGACCTCCGATGTATTTAGTAAATTTTAATAGGTATGATTTTGGCTCCTCGAGCACATTGTGACTGCTAAGACTGAAGGCTGAGTTCTTTTGACATGAAGCGTGGAAGGACAGAAGTCCAAATTCTGTGAAGCTTATTATCATGTTTAACAAATTTTGTTCTTAATGATCTTCAAAGTCTAATCAATGAGTATCAAGGGTTAAGGATTTTAAATTTCAGTGCTTCATAGTACATTTGGGAAATTAACAATAACTTATAGTACATTTGGGAAAATAACAATAACTTATAAGGAGCATTATATCCAGATTAATAGACAAGAACATATCAAACTGACCTCATTTAAACTGTTTACATCTCATTGCACAAACATAACATACTAGTCCTCTTACCAACATGGAATGCACATAAACTATCTGAAAATGGAGCTCTTATCTATGTTTTAATATGTTCATACTGGTCTGCTTATGAAAATTGTGATCTTTCAAGTTGTCAAACGTTTTTCTAGCTTATTCAGTTTTGTACAATTAAACACTCACCAACCTATAGAATCAGCCATAGGTTATACGTTTCACCTTGTTCAAGTCATTATTTCTCTTACTCTATCATTTTCCCCCAAGAAAAGTAAATCAAGAATTGCAAGTTACTCTTGCTTACTGACACCCACCTCCCCCATATATGTACACTGTGTGCCTTGGGAAGATACCAGTTTGTAATTACACAAATAATCCTATTTGTAGGACTGTATCACATTTCCTTATGATATTTGGGGGAGTGGAGGGGGTCTTAGTACATACATTTAATTTTGATACTTTAATTATGGTCCACCAAAACTACCAGCAACTTTCAATATTTTTTTAATCAGAAGAAGCAAATCAGAATCACAATTTCAGCTGGAGACAATATTTTGGCAATCAGTTTGCAGTCTGATCAGAAGCACCACAAGGCTGATTAAATAAATCTGTCACAATTTAGAAACAAGTAATTTTTCCACTCCTGAAATGTCTCTTCTTGGAATAAAAAATTTTCCCAGTGTCTAGATGTACTTTTGTGCCTTCATGCCTTTCAGTTTTTAGGCCTAAGTTGGTACTTTTACCCCTAGACCATCCTTTCTGTTTTGAATGGTATAAGGAGTAAGGTGCAAATACTTTCACTACTATAGAACACAAGATCTTCCAAAGGGGAAAAAAAAATATTTTCAAAGACACAAAACAGTTTTCAACTCTGTAGAGTCTGAAAGAACATCTAGATTTGCTATACTTTATTAATGACTTCTAGAATCTAAGCTGACTTTACCTCATCATCCTCTAGTGTATTTAACTGGACAAGTGAGCTGTGTGTGCCCCCTACTCTTTGCAAGCAAGTGCAATATAAACTTCACCACAGTTCATGAAACTTAAACATATTTAGTAGTAATGTAATAGTCTGATACTTTGTGCTTGTAGAAAATATGTGCTTGATATATTTTGGCAAATATGAAAATAAATGCCAAAGAACTTTGGCCTTTATTTGATTTATTTTGGTTCTGTTTTGATATCAAGAATCTTTTTGGGATATTTGGGAGGAGAAACTTTTTGTGCAGTGTGTGCACATGGCTACATACCTGCAGAAAGATATTTTTGTTTATACTGAAATGGTTTATGAAAGGAAGATCTCTGTAGAGTTTTCATGAGTGCATTGAATAGATATTACTCTGCAGCTTGGAACTTATCCAAGTTAATGCAAAGCATATAATAAGTTTAAAAAAAAAAAAAAAAAAAAAAAGAAAAAGAAAAGATCCCACAGCCTATAATGTGTAAAGGTGACATTTTAAGTTATATAAATTTCTTAGCCTATGGATCTAGCTTAGGATAGACTGTGAAGCATTGAATAGCATTTTCCTAATGGAATTTCTTATAAAAGAATTTTATGTATCTCTAGTACATGCACATACACAAATATCAATGATGTATATTTTAATATTGAACTTTGATGCCTGAAAAGGTCACATTGAAATTTACATGTTAAATTAGCTGAATGGAATATGATTTGTTCCCAGTAATACAGAAAAAAAAAATTAAGGAATAATAATGTTTCATACCCTAACATACAATAAAACAAGTCTTTTGTACAAACTATATACATCAAATTTTTTTACTCTAAAATTCGTCCAAGAAAACAATTTTATAGTTTCTATAACTTTTTTTTAGAAAACTCCTGAAATCCATAATAATAAATTACCAGTTAGAAATGAACAGATGGGAGAACAGAAAACACTGAAAATCTTTTCTCCCCCTCTTTGGCTTTTAATCATTTGTTTTCATATCCAGAGTTTTGTTAACCAGAAATAAAACTCTGTTTTAATGTAGAAAATGTCATAACTAAGATACATCCATTTGTCCTAAATGCATATTCTCATGCAGTTCCTAGTCTTTAAGGTAACTGGTATGTTCATACTTGTACGATCCATCTGTTAGCAGAACCTTCGCTTTTACTAGAATTGCACACATTTTATCACAGGTTAGGACACCAGATGGCTCTCTTGAGTTTTCCTTGTAAAACCCCAAGCTGTAAACAACTGCTCTGCATTTCTGAGATGTGAGTACTAAGCTTTTTTTTTAATCTCTGGAGTAAGAAACACATTTTCTCTTTGTCTGTAGGCATACTGCCCATTTTCACCCTCTCTCTTGCTTTTCTTTGCCATCACCCTGGGCATCATGTTGCTGAGAAATGTCAGTGTGTTTTGGCAAAGGCCCAGTATCTGAAGGAAAATACAGAAAGGAACAATAGTAGTAGAAGTAACAAAAGTAGTAGTATGTAATGCATAGCATCGTCGGATACTATAAAGAGGAACTTGGGACCCCCACCTTTTTGTAGAGAGTTTCTCACGCAAATGTTAGGGTTATATATATGTATTATACCTCTACATTCCTGAGAAAATGAGAGGCAGTGGGTGGTTGGCCTCTGTTCCGCTCTACTCCCTCCCATTCATTGCTTTGTTTGGAGGCAGCAGCCAAGGCGAGCGGAGTTTGGGCCGTGTCCTGTGAGCGCACTTTGGGCCGGGTGTCCTGTGCCGTGTGCGCCGGCCCGTGCTGCGCTGTCCGCGGTGCTGCCGCCACAAACAGCGGGGCAGGGAACGCGGCCCGACGGGACCGGGGCCGGGCAGGCCCGCCGGGACGGCTCTCAGAGGAGCGCTTCCCTCTTGAGGGGTCTTCAGGAAGGACACTCCTTGTCTTGTCCACTTCTGAGAAGGAAGGAAAAAAGAAAGCAGTACGCAAAAAAAGACACCGAAATTTATTTTTAATTTTTTTAATAACCACCTCTCTGTCTAATTGCATTAGTTAAGGCAATTGTAACCGTTGTAAGGAAATTGCTGCTCTGTAAAAATTGCCAGATAGAAAATCCAATGAGTCTTAGCTGAATCTCTTTAGAGACACTTTTAAATAGAATTAAAATGTATTATGCAGATCCGATTGTGCATGTTCTGTTCCTAGTTGGTCTAGTACTAATACAAAATCCCTGTATACTGGAGTTCCCACCATACACTTTTGCCCTCTGTATAAAAATAGCGCTTTGTAGATTAAAGGATTTAGGGGGAAAATGGTCAATATCAAAGAAGCTGAAGCCTTTGCTGGAGCAAGAACATATTCTTATATACTAAGTTCTGTATTGCAAACCAGTGAATTTTTCTGGATGGATAGTTACACTTCCAAGCCTGTTTAGAAAAACAAAAGCAAAGAAAACAAACAAAAAACCCCCAAAACACTCCCCCCCGCCCCCCCATCTAATAAGATATTAGAGTACTTTGAAAACAGTATAAAAATAGATATGATGATTTCCTTGCAAGCATCTACCCTTCTTTATAGGCTAACTTCATATTTTTCTATGTAGCTGCTTGTTTCCTTCCTATGCTTTCCTCTGGCTAACTACAACTTCAGAAAGTTTAACCATTAGGCTTGCAGAAAGTAAATCCACAAAACTTTGGGCCACTACTTGAAAAGGGAGATGAGCCATCAGGAATATATGAAAGGAAGGAGGTGGGGTGTCTTATTTTACATGGCATTTACTGTTTACAGTGCCTTGTGAACCTCTCAGGGCAGATACTTATTAGGCGTTCTGTGTCTAGTGAGCTTGGCTGGTGCTTCCTTAAGTGCTTCAAGACATAGCTTATAATTTTACATGGTGGTGGTGATCCGTAAATCCACCTGCTGTGGCTGTTTGAGCCACAAGCCGTTTGGTATTTGGGTTGAAGCTCCCCTCAGCCCCGTAGGTGTGCTTCCTCCTCACGGCTCCCAAACCTTCCCATGCGGCAGAGCCCCGTCTCCCTCCAGACTTCACCTCCTGCTCGGTCCGTTCCTGGGGTGCGGTCCGGGGAGGGGCTGCGCGGACAGGGTGCCCTTGGCGGAACGCGGTGTCGCCTCGCCCGCCTGCCCTGCCCCCCGGCATCCCCGCCTGGGGACGGGGACAGGTGCCGGTGTCACCGCTGGGGCGGCGGGGGCGGCCGGCAGGGAGCCGGGGAGCTGGAGAGAGGGTGCGTGCGAGGGATCCTGGCTGTGCCGGGAGGGCGGAGGAGAACGGGGAGGGCCATACGCTCCTCCGGCAGCGCCCTCCTTCCCCCGGGAAGGGAGCCCCGCACGAAGCCACCCGGAAACCTAACGAGGGGCAGAGGCAGCTGGCGGCGGATCCACCGGGAACCTCCCGGTTCCCACCAGAAAACCACATCAGCATCATCCCGTGCCTCCGCCTCTCTCCCCCTGTGCTTTTTTCTTCTGCCTTTCCCCGTTCCCCCTCCTCCACTGCTTGCACCCTCGCCGCCCCTCGCCTTGGGGAGGACAAAAAAAGCTCCAGCGGTTCGTGCCTCTGTGTGTGTGTGCGTGTGTGTGTGTGTGTGTGCGTGTGTAGGGGAGGCTGGAGCGGGGTGGGACCGAGGAGCCGTGATTACAGCTCTCCCCGGAGCAGAAGATTGCTCTCTCCAGATGCTGATTTCTGAAGCACTTGGCAATCATCAGGCGGGAGCCGGGAAGAGGCGGCGGTAGCCGCCCCGGCCGCGGCGATGGCAGCGACGGGCGAGCGTGCGGCGGCGGCTCGGGGCTGAGGGGCAGCCCCGGGAGGCGACGCTGCCTGGCGGACCCGACCCGACCCCATCGACCCGAGCCGAGCTGAGCGGACGCGGCTCTGCCCCGAGCCCCGCTCGCTCCGCGCCGCTCCGCTCCGCCAGCCCGCTCACAGACCGCCGCCCGAGCAGGTGCCCCTGCGCCGGGGCACGGCGGGGGGGACGGCGGGGCACCCATGCGGTGACCCTCGGCGGCGGCAGCTCCGGCCGGCCGCAGGGAGCGGGTGCCCCTCCGCAGCCGCGCCTGGGGCCAGAGGAGGCTCCCGCTGGCCCGCGCCCCCGGGGATGGGTTCCCGCCGGGGCTGAGCGCCTCGCCGCCTCCCTCCTCTCTGCCCGGCGTGGGCGAGCCGGCGAGCAGCCATGGCAGCGGCCATCGCCAGCGGCTTGATCCGCCAGAAGCGGCAGGCGAGGGAGCAGCACTGGGACCGGCCCTCGGCCAGCAGGAGGCGGAACAGCCCCAACAAGAACCGCGGGCTCTGCAATGGCAACCTGGTGGACATCTTCTCCAAGGTCCGCATCTTCGGGCTCAAGAAGCGGCGGTTGCGGCGCCAAGGTGCGTCCCTGTGGCCGGGCCCGCCCGGGCTCCGGGGGTGGCGGGAGGGGACAACCTGTGGCGAGAAACTTCCCGGGCCTGGCGCCGCCCCGGGTCCCGCCAGCCGGCGGCTCCCGGGTCCCGGCAGCGGCCGAGGAGCTCCGCGGGCTGAGGAGAGCGGCAGCCTGCGGACCTTCTGTGGGGACCCCCGGGGCCAGCCTTGTTGCCCGGCTCTGCGCCGGGGCTCCGGAGCGGGACGGGACAGGTGGCTGCGGGCAGGAAGCCCCTCGGGGAACCCTGCCCGCCGCCCCGCGCCTCCCGTCTCGCTGGTGTTACTGTCTGAAGGACAAAGAGCGCACAGCGCTTCGGGTGTCCGCTGTCTGGGGGCTGTCGGTCGCCAGCCCCTTCCCTGAGCCACCAATATGGTTTTGGGAGGGGCAGCCCGGCTGTAGGGATGGGGTCCCGCTCCCCACTGCTCGGTGACTCCCCAGTCAGCACAGTGGCAGGTGGGGCACAGCCGGCAGATGTGGGAGAGCTTCTGGCATCCCGGTGGGTGCCCAGGTGCAGGTCCAGCTGCCTGTTGCCCGTTCCCAGCCAGGGCCTTGCCATGCAGACCAGCAGCTTTTGCAGGCAGTTCTTCTTCAGGGTAAATGAGCAGTAGTCAACGGAGAAAGCTGGTACCTCCGAGATTGCATTCTATCCAGTACTTTGTATTAGCACCCAAGAAATAAAATGAGCAAAATGGTGTTGCAGTGACTTCTCAATTTTTTTTTTTTAATTTTGTGGTATTCAACAGCATTCAGAAATGGTAATGACTTACCCTGTGTCGTCAGGAAACAAGTAGTTTTATAACAAAAGGATTATATTTTGAAGAGTGAAAATGTTAAGTATCACTTGAAACATGGCTAATATCTACCAGTCAATGATAATTAGTACCCTCTGTTACATTATCCAGAATGCCACCATGTGTTGTGGTTTGGAATGTATACTACAGCTCCTCTTTAAGTTGGGTTGGAAGATCATTTTAAGCATAATCAGGGAACTGTCCTCATTGATGCTTCCTCCTTCTTTTCCATGGCTCACATTTGAAAAAGCATAAATCAACAAAATGCACACAATTTTATTTCTACATGGCTTTCTTGCAGTAAAATGATTTGTTGTAGCTCCTAATGCAAGCCATTTTAAATCTTTAGATTTAAATTTTTAGATAAGACAGGGATACAGTGAAGATGACCAGGAAAATATCAGTGGCAAAATTTTTGGTGGCTATTTTTTTTAAGCAGTCTGTGTGTGCATTAAAAGAGTAGAGTATCTGGTTTATGATGGTGGATTTTCATAAGTGATACTCTTCAGGAAAACAAGTTTAGGGAGATTTGCTAACTGAGTAATTGTGCTTGACCACCTGTGCAGCCTTATTTGGGGGAAAACTGTATTTGACAATATTACCATTTGAGGAAGACTTGCAGCACTGAGGTAACAAACATTTTTTTTTAGATGAGATGGGGGCTTTAAGGAGTCTTTTGAATTCATCCTTTCTCATTCATTCATTTTTCATAAGGCACTTTGTCACATCCTTGAATAAGAGAACTGAATTAGAACATAACTCTGCTGGTAACCTGTACCACTGACACAGAACATATCAGCAAGAATAGTCAGAACAAGGGCGATTCACCAGTAAAATCTGCAATATCAGACCCCTGAGTTTATTTTCCTTCATGATGAGACATGGTGATATTTATCCATTGGTTTACATTAAGGTCTCAGAATTACTGCTCATCTGTAAGAATTCCTGCTGAAAAAAAATAACTATCATAGCTTTTACTATCTATGTTCCTGATGCACCAACTGATACATGGAATACCTGTGGATTCAAAGTTGCATTCTATTTAAGAGAGAAACTGAAGAAGCAATCAAGCCAGTCATTACTTAAACATCTTATGCAAGACAGTTTCGAGTGAATAATCATTTGTGAAAAAAACCCAAACAAACCACGTTTTATAAGGCTGATTGTTTTAAAATGTATTATAAGAGTTAAAAAATGAACATTTATCAGGGTCTGGTTTTAGTTTTTCTGAACTGAGTTAAATGACCAATGAATTTGTCACTGAAATCATACTGTCAAGTCCATTAAAATAAGTCTTTGCCAAGCAGAATAGGATGAATTTCAAAACATCTGTTGTCAGAAAGGTGCTATGGGATTTTGACAAATAAACCCTGTGTAAGTGATACAGAGTGTCACAAGAGCATTGTGAAAAATGAGCTAATCGAGATGTGACAAACCATCTGTAGCATTCTCATACAATTCAATGGAAGAGTAGAATTATATGTAAATTTTTTTTTTATGTAGAGCAGTAAAAGCAAAACTCTGTTTTTCTTGGAATGGAGAAGTGTTTTGCTTTGTACTTACATATGAAAAATAACTGTCTTCCCATCTTTGAAAGAGTCAGGCAGTAAATACTAGTGATGCTGCTTTTTAAATTAAAAATGCACATTTAATCTTGTACATACATGTATATGTGAATGAGGTAAATAGATATACACAATATATGCACACATACCAACATGTCAGCAAACTTTAAAAATGTTCTTAATTTTTAAATTCTTTAAAAATGCCCGTTAATACTTTTCTTGTTCAGTGGGATTTATTTTAGAAAAAAATGAAGTTATTGTGAATGCATAAAATGCTTCAATCGTGTGTACCCTGAGGATTTTTTTTCTGTCATAGTGACAAATTCTCTGTCCATAGTCCTTCCTTTAGGGGAATCCTAAAATATCAACAGAAGTGTGCTTTAGGAGACTAACATTTAGGTAGCATTAAAGACACAGCCAGGAGCTCACTCAGAATGCAGAGTAATATTTGTATTTACTTATACATTTTCTCTAATGATAGATGCCATAGTAGTTTTAAACAGCCTTTCTAAGACTTCGATTAATGAATTAAACTGCCAAAGTGATTTCTGTGGGACACTTGTCTGTTAATCTGAGTGGATGAAACCATTTTCATTTACTGGACATTTTTGAGTCATACTGTTTAGTATTATGATATTTCAAATTTATTTAATTTTTATTTTATTCTACCTAATACCTGATGAAAAAATCACTGTCAATTATTTCCAAATAATCCTGAAGCCAAGATCTTGCCTATCTGATGCCAGACATCAATCAATTTTGAATCATCCTCTCTTGCATTGCAGGTTGTTTAGTCATAATAGTTTAATTTATGTTAATATAATCACAAATGGGAGAATTGACAGATATTTTGTTTTCATGTGAAATAACCTTATCTAACCTGGGGCTACCCAATAAAAAGAAGAAAATAAATGTCACTTCAGCTCATGCATCTACTAAGCACAGAGATTAAAACATTAAAACATATGCTTTTTTCACTGGTGCAAATTCAAACTTCTTAGCCTGTATTTTCATCTACATATCTAGCTGCTTTGCTAATCTGAAAAATATTCATTTGGTTAATTAGGTCCCTTGGGAGTATTCTACTGAAAAATACTCAACATTTAAATGTATTAAAAACCAAGTGTGATGTTTACTGTTTCTGCGTGCGAATACCACATTAAGACTTCTAAATTTATACATAGAGTGTATGAATTTTAGGATGGCTTGGCCCCTGATTTTGTACATTAATATTTATAGGAGAGACCTAGGGAACATGTTCAGAAAATGCACTGATTAGATTTTACTGCATCTACAAAGGTAATTTAATTCTCCAAAGAAAGCATTTTTGGAAAATTCATCAGTAGATCAGCTAATGTTTTTTGGCAGATGTGGGAGTGGCCCATAATTTCAGATATAAGATAGTTCCCAATATATACAATGCCCTGAGTAGTTTCTAGTTCTCCTACTTGTGGAATGAAGTGGAACTGAAATGGAGATCTGTGCTTGTGCATGTAGATGACTTGTTTCCCAAAGCTTAAGGAACCACATCAACTCCCACCACGAAGCTCCAGCGCTGGATGATCTGCCTTGCTCAAAGTTTCAGCAGACTAAAACACGTCTGTGCTTTCCTATGAAATTGTCCTCAGAATTAATTCTTCTTGGCAGTTCACTAAAGTCCACTGCTCCTGCATTGTCTGGGAGTAAGGCTGTCTGTTTTTCAGGGTGTTGAACTGATGTTGCTTGTTTTGCATTACTTTTCTTTGAATGAAATTGATTAACCCATAACCCTTTTGGAAGTATAAACACAGTCTTAACAGCCTATATAAGTAATCTTTAATTTTTTCCTTCATTGTTGTTAACCTGTTCACAGGACTGCATGATAATAAAAAACTAAAACTGTGTAAATATGCTACATTTCATTTAAAATATTCTAAGCATGCTTAAAAAATATTTTTGAAAACATGACTTTCTAGAATCAATCTCAAGCTTTCTTTCCCATGCATTCAGTATTTCACATAAACCCTTGCTTACTAAGAGAAGCTTTAAAAAGAAATACAGCAATGGCTGGGATGACATTTTTATTCTAAACTGGTACTGGTAGCTCTAAATGTGATGAATGAGTTGGCTTTGAGAGCAAATGGGAAAAAATAGCTTGAAAATGGTAACATAATTTTAGGGATTATTGATTTTTAGAAATATTTCAAACAGGGGTGATAGAATAGTGGGCATTTAATGTACAGATAGTGCTGTAGCAGTGTCATTTCAGAATCTCTTTCGCATTCTTTTTGAGTGCCTTCACTTAGTAATTGGCGATTTAACTCATCATTAGAAAATGAACTCTTCAACTCCTGAGTGATCTTCTGATCTCTAAAATTCAGGCAGTTTCCGTCCACATATAGTCTTGTAAAGTATATCCCTTATTGTATCTATTAAATGTATTGTAGAACTAAATTATCTGATTATTATAGATACTAAGGGAGATTGAAGTACAGGTGATTTCTGATTCATGGTTATGTATCAATAGAAACATTATGTGTGAGGCCAGGTTTCTATACTGTACTGAAAGACAGAATCCTGTCTTTAAAAAATATATAATCTATTAACAGATGTAATTTTTTGTTGTTTAAGGCTCTGATTTGAATCAAACAAAATCCAGAACTTAAAATTTGTTTTGAATGATGAGTTTTCCAGTCAGCGGCTTACAAAGAGAAGTAATTAATTTCAATATAGAGATAATACTCAAAAAGTTTATTACAGAACATTTTTCCATTCAAGTCTTTTGATTTAGACTCTAAGCATAGTTTTGAAGATACACAACTGTGGATCCCCATTTTTCATAATGAGTCAACAGAGGTCTGTCTTGATTGTGTGTGAGCTCCTTTCTGTCTTAGGCAAGTATTGAACATAATGATAGACAGGAAGGTGTACTCCTGGCATCTACTCTGAAACCCTTTGAAGCTGGCACACTTTTCTTCCCAAGAGGAGTTGTTGTTGTTATTATTATTATTACTACTATTATTATTATCATTATTATCATTATTATCTTCATCATCATCATCATCTTAGATCTTATGCTCTGCCATACACTGAGTGGTGTGAAAATAGAAAGGAGATTCCTATTCCATGGTAGAAAAGGATGAGAAAATTAGTAAAGCTTTAAATTTCTTCTATTATGGTCAAAAATCAGTAACATGCTTTCATTACATTGTAGACAGTAACATTTCTGTACTTTGAGGGTTTAGTTTGTCATTTCAGTTATATAAATAAGATACCCTGCTGAGGTCCAGTGTTGATATTCCAATTTATTTTTCTATGGGACTGAAAATTAAGGAACATATACCTTCTTGGTGCCAAGGAAGAACCTAGCTGCTTTTGATGCCAGGATTTAGGAGTATATATTTGCATTAGGTTAGAGATGGGAAGGAGTAGAATCCAGGACCACCAATATCTGATTCTATGATGTTATAAACTATAGCTGTTTTCAGCAATAGGTAACATTACCTCAATTTATATTTTGGTAAATAAATACATAACCCAAAAAAGGGGAGAATTTTTGTAATTCAAAGGAATTCAAATTCCAGTATAAGACTGGAAAGACTAAATAGTAAGGGCTTCATATAAAATTTAGATAGGTGGTCTGTGTTGAAAAAAATTACAGATACCTACAAGTTTTTCAGGATTCCTTGTATTTATGGTTGCCATTTTGTAAAGTGTTGAGTAGAAGCTAATGAGCAGGATATTGGATGTTCAGTCAGATTCTCATAAACGAAACTAGAATAAGGTGACTGAAATAGGAATGTGAAGAATATCTTTTTTCTGGGATACAAAGTATAATCCCTAGGATGTAACTAAATTAAACAATTTAATTGCATCTGTGATCTTGATTCTAATCCTTTACCCAGCTGTAGAAATTTTGAAAGGCATTGGAGTTCTTGTGCTTTAAAACTACTTTAGACTGAACCAAGACTGGACAGTTCATTGGCAGTAATCAGCAAAAATAAATGATTCAATTCATCATTTTAAAAAAATACTAAATATTTTGCTTCATTTATGAAGAACGGAGCTTTATGAAACAGAAGCACACAACCTATTCTCTCTGGAAAAGTTAATTTTAAAAATATAAAAGTAGAAACACCATCCTTTACTACAATTTCCATTGCAAAGCCTGCCTTTTCTACTTTATTTTGCAAATTCCAAGATATATCCAAGATACTAAATGTACTGTGAAGCCTGACCCCAGAAAGCATGTAGTTTTGGTTGCTAAATTGTTTTCAGTGTTTTTTGGGGAAAAACATGAAAGAAATGGAAGGAAGGAGGGAAGGAAGGAGAGAAAGAAGGAAGGAAGGAAGGAGGGAAGGAGAGAAGGAAGGGAAGGAAGGGAAGGAAGGGAAGGAAGGGAAGGAAGGAAGGAAGGAAGGAAGGAAGGAAGGAAGGAAGGAAGGAAGGAAGGAAGGAAGGAAGGAAGGAAGGAAGGAAGGAAGGAAGGAAGGAAGGAAGGAAGGAAGGAAGGAAGGAAGGAAGGAAGGAAGGAAGGAAGGAAGGAAGGAAGGAAGGAAGGAAGGAAGGAAGGAAGGAAAGAAATTAGTTTTAAATCAGTCTGCATTTTCATGGTTCCTTTTACAGGTGAATATGAGTGGAATTTCATGTCCTAATGAAAAGGGACTTTTCAAGCCTCAAGGCATTTTTATTACTGAATTTCAAAGTCACTCAGCACACAGCAGATATGTCAGGCTTAAGAAAAGGTCAGCAGGTTTCTTTGCAGTAAAGATTCTTGTGGAACTATGAGCCTAGGGGTGGGAACTGGAACCAGGGTCTCTCTTAATGCAATAATGTGTGTTTCTTGTTTGGTTTTGATAAGCATATGCACTCCCTGAGTGGTTAAGAGAGACTTCCTTACCTACCATTTAAAAATAGAGCAATGCTTGTTTTGTTTTGTTTTTTTAGTAAATTTACTATGCTTTTATTTTAGTATTTTCTGTAGCATGAAAGGGTGAAAGGTAACTTTACTTCAGACTTCTGTGATCAGAAGTACTAAATTTATGCCTTATATACACCTACTGATGTACAAGCATTATATATATGTAATTCTTAGATCATGATAATGCTCTGTTTTAAAAGTATGTTCTACAGTGAACCAAGTGAAGGGTCTTATGATTTCTTTCCAATTTTGCAGCAGATTTTTTCATACAAAAGCAAACTTTTGTGATTAAAATGGGTGTGTGTGAAGCTTATTGGTAATTCATAAAGGACAGTCAGTTTGCTAGAATATGAAGTAAATAGGTGTTTACATTTGTTTTTTTTTTAATCCTTGATTAATGTGGTGAAGTAAGAACTTTTTTCAGCCACTCCTCCTTGTAACTCTGTAGTTCATAGATTATGTACTGTTCCAAAATCTTTCAACATTTACAGAGTGTTTAGTTGTTCACACACTTACTGCTTTCACATTGTGAATATTCCAGCTTGGGCAGATGCTCCTCTCATTTTCTTCTATGTAGTTTATATATAACTGAGACTTGGATTCCTCTACCTTAATTAGTGGTTTGTATCTCTTCATATGAAATTCTGATGAGTTGAAAAATTTGCCACTGTAATCTGTATACCAGCAACTATTAAACAAATGAACTCTTAAACTTCATTGCTCTATTTTCTGCTTTCACTTTTCTTGCTGTGTAATCAGAACAGTTCCTTCTATGTAATCAAAGCAAATGCACATGAAATGGGTAATATTTTGTTCCAAATAGCATTTTAAACTGTATTATTAAAGCCAACAAAAATAAGATTCCGGCAACTATTGAATCTCTTTCTATGGCATTAGAAAGAAACTTGCCTGGTAGGGAGTGCTTTGCAACAGCAGAATTTAGCAAGTCTCCCCTGGTGTCCAGAGCCAGTTTTGTCTTATCAGAGGTTTGGTCAGTCTTGTACATGGAAGGACGCTTGTGGCATCAGTCCTGAGGACTTGCCATGCTGGCCATCAGGCAAGTAGAGGCATGATTACAAGATGAAGACCTAAATATGGTTGTGTAAGGACACACAATAAATTAATAATTTATCCCTCTAAATAAATAAATCCCTCTAGTAATTCCTTTTTATCATATTATAAATTATCTGGGATCATGATGGTGCCAAGAAGTAGGAATAATTATAAAATAGCACAAGATAGTTTAGAATTTTTTAATAGAAAACTATTCCTGGAGCTGAAAATTTGAGAGATTTATCTGTGCTGAAATAGGTAATCTGAAGAAAAGCCAACTCTTTTTGCTTCTATCAAGTGTTATTGAACTTAGCTTTTGTATGTTTTAAGGATTTGAAAATTTAAATGTTCCTCCTAATATACTCATTAGAAAATTATTGATAGTGAACAATCATCATCATCATCAACATCATCATCATCAGTTCTTACTACCAAGCAAGTAATTTTTTCATCTGAACACTTTCATTCTTTCTTTAGATCTTACTTTGTATTTACTTTCTTTTACTCTGACTTTGGATAATCAAGTTTTGTGTTTATCACAAACTCCAAACAGAGCACACACAGTACTTACACATCTTTCACAAAAAAATAAAAAATCAAAACCATAGTCTTAACCTCCTTATTAACATAGTTTGAGCTTGCTTAAAATAACATTCTGAATCCTGTGAACACGGTTTTCTTTTTGTCTGTTGGTTTCTTTTTTTTTTTTTTTTTGTGCAGAGAATGGTGTATGGCTGAACTCTTCAAGGCATTATAGTGATAAATCCAACTTCATTATTGCTTCTAGTTATATTTTAATTTTCTGACAAGGTAGAAATAGCTGTCATTCTAGTTTATGTATCCACAGACTTTTGCTAAGCAAATGAGAAACCTGCTTCTGTGGAGCATCAGTAATGACTTTTTGAGGCAATATTTAAGGAAAAAGAGATAAAAGTTTTTCAATTTCAGCTCTCAAGTCAGATGTCCCCAAATTTGCAATTTATGTGCAACTATGAACTGTAGCATTTTAGCACTTCAGTAGATGTAAATTAATTCATTAAATTCTGTTGTCTAAGTTGAATCCAAACCACTGAAAGAAAGAAAACCGAAACCATTCCCATTAGCCATACTCTCTAGTTCTCTATTTTAGAAGAGTTTGTCTGCACTCTCAGAGTGTTTTCTTTTGTTTTGTTTTGAAAGTGTTTTTCTGTTAACAAGAGAGAAACAGGTTCATCTGGTGTCCATAAAGTTAAAAAGTTACAGAAATCAGTGGAGGTTAAGCCTGAATAATCTTGAATATCATTTGTATCTCATTGTTGTGATGACAAAGTGATTGGTTCAAGCCAATAACCATCTCAGGGCCATTTATCATGTTCAGTATAATTCAATCAATCAATCAATCAATCAATCATCATCCTGTTTACCAGTGGTTTATGTTGCAAACATAATGGTCAAAATTAACTGGTGCTCTAAGCAAACAGTTGTGTTTGAATTACTGGTGCATGTTTTTAGGTCGATGGATGAACATTGTGATCAGGTTGTGTTCAACATTTGTTAGAGATAGTCAACAATTCAGGATTTAAGTAACTAAAACTCTCCACTTTCAGAGCTTAAATAAAAACAGCTAAAAATGGTTTAAGCAGCCTCAGTGGCAGAAGTGTGAAGACCACAATGAATGTCATCTTTAAATTGTTTATGCTTAGAGGTCCTTAACTAAAATTTTGTCAGCTCGTTACCAACTTCACACAGTATTGTTATTTTGGTTTTCACAGTTTGCATTTGTTTCAAATACAGGGAGGGGTGCTAGGAAGATCAGCCTGTTTTCTACTCTTTGCTGAGTGTTTAGGTACAAGTAGTACATGGCTTGAAGACAAGTAGTTGTGGGGAATGAACTGGTGGCAAATTACTGATGGTGCTTTAACACAAACATTCACTGAAAATTTTGGCTAAATTTTCAGAAGTTTCAATCACATTACGGTGAGGAAAGGGAAAGTTAAATGCACCTAAGCAACCCAGCTAGAGATCTTAGTACATCTAGATTAATCAGACTTGTAAAGACAAGGTAATTTTTCAGAGGTTTTTTATTGTTTCTGTCCTGGTATTAGCATCCGTCCAGGACGTAATACGAGTTGTTTGAAGCACTCTCTTTGAATTGAATGAACTTTGAATATAAGTAGAATGATAACTTCAGAACTTTAGTTCCTAGTTATTGTGGGCATTCCAGCTACATTTGGAGCCTGAAGCAGCTAAAAGGTTTTGCTTCCATTTAGGTATTTTTGTTGCAGTCAACTGTATCAAGGATGACCCAAACTACAACAAACATGATCTGATGTAGAAACAGTCTTTAACTACTTGCTACTTATTTTTCTTCTACTTACTCTATTTAGTTTTTGATTGTGCAATATTTACATGCATAAGGGTGTTCTAACTGGTTTCCAGATAGTTGTGTGTGATTACATTGGGACAATTTAGGTGTTTGCTGTTGATTTTCCAGAGTTGTTCAGATGTGACACCAGAGGACTAATGGCACAACTCACATCCTGAGTCCAATAGATTGTGGCATACTGAGTTCTTTTTTAGGGATATGTCATAGCTGTGTAGGAAGTGAAAAAATGTTTCTTCACTTCTGCCATAATATCAGCAATGTCTTGCACAGTGGCTTTAGTATGTTGACAGCTCTGTGAGTCCTGAGTGCCTCCATTTGATTATTGGGTTGAATTTTTATCTCCGAGAAGGCTTTTTTCTTCTTTTTAAATAACATGAAAATTACACAGTTTTGGACTCTACTGGCTACTTCCATGGAAACAGAAAAGTATCTTTGGTAGAAAACTACCAAAATACCAGTATTATTATTTTTGTATGCTTTCTTGTGCTTTGAGAGAATGTTTTCATGATGAATTGGACCTTGGTGTTTTTGTACACTGAATGCAGTTGGGCATTCCACATTTTGATTGTATAGGTGGTTAAGTTTATTCTTCTCTCTTTGTAGGGAGGCATTGGATCAGTGTTTTTTAAACTATTATGATGCAGGTCATCAGTGAGCTCATTCTAAATGGTACTAGTTTTTCTATTTATATACACTTGTTTCTAAGATTCTGTTTAGAGGAAGATGAAAAAATTGAATAGATTTTTTTAATTGGGGTCATTCAGACTGTATTTAGAGCATGATAGAAATTTTCATATTTGCATTCCTTCAGAGGAAGAAGAAATATGAATTTTTATAGCTCTGAAAGCCCTTTGCCACCACCTTTGCCTGTAAACTTTAGCAGAGATGCTTCTGAAAGAGAACAGGATTGTTTTCCAACCATCCCAACATGCAGTTGCACAGTCCTGCCATTAGGAATCGCAGGGATTGTGTTGCCACCCTTCTTCATTGCAAAGATAAGGCTGGAATAAGCTTGCCATGAGGCTGTTGCTCAGTCATTAAGCTAAAATCAATCAGCCCTGGATCTCCCATTTTGTTCCAATGGGAGCAGTGAAACAGATACCCTAAAGTTTATGTGCCACTTGGGTGACTATGTGCCCTCAAATCAAATTAAAAGACAAACAAACAAACAAAACCCCACAAAAACAAACAAACAAACAAAAACAGTAAAAGGGAAGAAGTTCTTTTGACTATCCTAGCAGTGGGATTGAGCTGCAAATGCATCACAGATGCAGAAGAGTCATGCTATTAAATGTTAAGGTTGATAGGTATTAAGGCTTGGGGTATTTATGTGATTGCTGTGGCAAGTAGGTAAGGTGGTCGTGTTGCTTCTATGAGCACTGGGACTCTTGAGTAGAAGAAGATGACACTGATGTAGACAAGGCCATCTATGTTGTTATCTATGCTGTGACACTTGAAAGTGTGATGCCTTAGGTGCACACCTCGAGACCTCTCAAAACCCAAAAATAGAGTAGTGGTCTTTTGTGGTCTTCACCCTGAGAAGCTCCAAACAGAAGGACATAGTGCATTGGAAACTGCTCTGGCTTCTGAAAAGCTTCAGCTTGAAAATCAGAGTAGTAGCAATACCAACAACTTATTTAAAAAGCTGTTCAGAAAATGACTATTCTGTCATCTGGGAAAGCAAACCGACATTTAGGTTTGTGGAATTTTTCACTGCAAAGCATATTGTATTTTCTGTTTTGTCAGAACAGCATTTCCAGTCAAAGCCTGTTTTGACAGACACATCCTGACGTAGCATATTGGTAAAACACCTGATTACCCAATGAGGAGGATGGAATGAGGGGAATGCTCAGACAAATGTGCTGTTCATATCTTGTTCCATCTGAAAAACTATGGCAGATAGACCAAACTTATTCAAAGGGTAGTTACATGACTTATTCAGGCTTTAACTTTTATTTCATTGGTTCTGTAATGCCTCATCTCTGCCATGACCCTGCAGTTTCATGCATTAAAGCACGACCAAGAAGGGTAAAAGCTGTTTTGTGACAACCAACTACCTGACAGAGTTAATGTAATTTCAGTCAGTGCAGTGGGGTTGACAGTGAAGTCAAGCTGTACTGTGGCCAAACTTCAGGCCTATCCATGTATCCCCAGTATATTTCACTGAGCTTATTTTTCTTAAAGCTTTCTATTACTAAAACAGGGAGATACTTGGAATTAATTTCAGTTCTGTAAAGGGAAAATAAAATACAACCATTTTGTTCTGGGACTGCAATTTTGGAATTTGCTAATGAGCACAACCAACTTTTGTACAGGTTTTGGTAAGCAAAATCAGAGATTTTGATTCCATTTCACTAATTTCTGTAAGTGCAGAAGTTACATGGATCTTTCAAGACTGAGTTTTTCATTTTAGCACATGAAGCTGCAGAAGTTGCTCCTTATTCTGATCCACCACTGCAACTAGCAAGCAGGACTGTGAGACCAGACAATAAGTCCATGAGGAGTAGTCCTGGAAGCAGTACATACATGAATCAAAAATATATCTTTCTTTATGTTCATGTCCACTTTGAATATAAGGAAATATACCTGTGGATTCATTAAACTGCTGTGTCCTATTAGAAATAAATGTTGTTTCATTTAAAGGTTTTATTTGAATGGAAGCTTTAAAATAACCAACCCTCCTGAACCTAAACAAGGATCAAGCTATTATTTGTCTCATAAAGAATCATAGTTGATTTAAAGTATAACCAAAAATTATTTTGTTGATGGAAGTTTTATTGAGTGCTTACTAAAATGAGTCATGTTTGACATCCAGATAGGTTTCAGTACATGGCATTGGTCTTCCAGCTTGCATTCTTAGGGAGCTGCACTATCAAATGTAAGCAAACCTGCCAAACTTCAGATGGAAGTACAGTAACATGTGAAGTTTAATACCAAGAGGTGTGTAGGTTAGGAAGTTCCAGTCATCATTCTAGGGAAGCAGACACATGTATGGGACTTGGTTTAACAAACTGAGATAAGAGTACATTTTAAGAAATTAGCTTCATTTATCTAGGCTTTATTTTTAGCAGCCAAACATGAGCTTTGTAAGGGTTTGTGCTTTCACAGAATGACAAAGGAGTGATGACAGAGGAAAGTCACCTGTGCTAGAGGAGGTAGAATGTGCACACAAGTTTGTGCGAATTTTAAGATTGTCTACTGCTGTTGTAGCAGTAATGAAACTCTGTCCTAATGAATATGAGATCTGGGTAATTTGTTTTGTGACTTCTTCAAGTGACCTTCTGTTGTGCTATGTTTAGTTTTGCATTTTGCTTTGGTTTTTATGCTTGTATCTATAATTGCTTTTTTTTTTTTTTTTTTTTTTTTAAAAAAGGAGTTCTTTAGGGCTGTGTATCCTCATCAAGGAAAGGAGAAAATAATTAGCCAGATATTTTATGGTGAGCAAGTAAAGTGAAATTGTCACACATGATCCTTCTTTCTAGGCAAATGAGCCACATTTTTTTTCTGACCTTCTGGTTGAGGTTGTTGGACTGATATTTTGATTTTGCCTGAAACTGTTTTACTGGTCTGTCAGGTTTGGCCAAATGCCAAGCTTCAATTAAAATAGGAGAGCTTTGTTAAAATTTCTGTTGGAAAATAGTCTTAAGACTGGAGAATTATATGTCTTTAAACCCCTGGGCATAAAAACCCCCTTATAAAAAGCAGCTCTGCAGCTCAAAGACTTTTCTGTCATGTGGACATTTCAAGTCTTGAGTTGTTACTCACTTTGATTCAGATAAAAAAGCCTTTAACCCCAACCTACATTGGTTGCCAAGCTGATAGTTATTCCTGTGTGAGTAAGCCTGGAAATGTTTTTCCTTTTCTTTTAATTTTTTAAAAGAAACCTTTATTCTGGGCTTTATCCCAAAAAAGTATTTCACAATGGGAACATTATTTTCTGATTAGTTCTGTCTGGAAAGCTTTTTTCAAAATACGTTAACATATTTTGATAACAGGTGATTGATGTTTGTTACAAATGCCAGGACATTATCAGAGAGAGTTTGGTGGTGTGGAGCAATGGTAGTTGTAGGCAGATAAAGCAAAAAAGAATCCCTCCAATGTCTTAGAAACACTTTTCTGTTAAACAGAGACATAAACTTTAACCCCCCTGAGGTTGGTTTGTGGCATTTTCCCACATCCACATGCTGATTTTAGACACCAGTCGATTATTTTAATGCCAGCGGCACATGTTCACTATTGTTACCTGTATGTTATAAATGGGAGCTAGATCTTTATGCAATATGCTTTTTTACTGTTGAAAAATCTCATAAACTTGTTTCTTCAAGGGACTGCATAGGACAGGTGTCAAGTAGGATGGGAAGTAATTTAACTTCTAGAGTGCTGTGGGTGAGTGCCATGAAGGCAGAGGGGCTGTTCCTCTTCAGGTGTGTCACTCAGGGGAGCTTTAACCATTATCACATATTTGTATAGAGTCATGACTTTAAGGTAGTAATTTTAATTTATTTGGAGAGAAACAGAGTTATTTAGCACCTTTTCCTGTTCTTCCTGCTAGGAAATTATTTCCTGTTAAGTCCAATTTTGAGAAAGTTCTGCCTTAAGGATGGCATTTCAAAGGATGTCCGTATTGGCTGGATTCAGATGTCTCACAACCTTTCCCAGACAAGTTTCACTGCAATCACCTGTTACATCATTGATTATTCATTATGATCATTTATCATTGAATCTGATGTTCTTCTATTATATTTTGATTCTGCTGAAGTTCCAGGGAAAACAAAATATGTTTTCCAACCAGTGAATACGTGGCCACGGATCTACTCTAGACCCTTGGGATCAGGTTCACCTAATTGAAGGAAAATTCTTGCTATCGAGAAATCAAAACTTGGGTATTTTATAGGTTCATGTTTTGACTGAAATGCAATTAATTAAAAATACTAATTTCTAGGAAATAATTGCTGTCACCCTGAAATAGATGGGTCCACTAGCCGTGAAGGGAGCCAAGGAGGACTGCATCAGATGTAGAAGTCCTACTGACTCTGGTCACAGAGTCTGGTCTAGAAGTAGCCTTTTTATGCTTCCTGAAATGCTGCACAGCAGGCCCGAGGAGAGCTGAGACCCACAGTGTTACTGTAAATCCCAAAACAAAGCTGTATTCCTCTTCAGAGCCTCCCAGTTCCCAGTGCCTGGACTGACAGCAGGCTGCCTGATGGAGCTGGGAGCCTGAACCTTTGGGAGCCTTCCCTTGGACTACGGTGGCAGCTTGGAATGTCCTGCTCTCAGCACAGCAGAGGAGAAAACTGGATTCTTCTCTCACAGGGAAGTCAGATTTCTAAAGAACAAGGCGTATTTTAGGGTGCAATAAATATATTTTGAAGTCTAAAATTTCCTGCAATTTACCTAGGGTTGTCTCCCTTCCATTTCTATCATCCAAAATGTTCTAATTATCTTAATTATATCTCTTGCCACTAAAATTTATTGTCTTTTAATCATGCCTGGAGTATAGACATTTCTGTGATATAAACCAGAAGCATTTAGTAATGTTTGGTTATTTAGGAGATTTTGAGAGTTTCAACATTATAGATTTTTGCTGTTGTCCCAAAAATATGTAAACTAATTTGCATACTAATTTCCAATTTACTCAACTTTAAATTTTTGTTGCCCAGAAAAATTGTGGATGCCCCATCCCTGACATTGTGTTCAAGGCCAGGTTAGATGGGGTGTTGAGCAACCTGATGTAGTAGTAAGTGTCCCCTGCCTATGGCAATGAGTTTGGAACTACATATTCTTTAAATTCCTTTTTAAACCAAGCCATTCTATGATTCTATGAAATGTCTCAGGACTTTTCAAAAAGTCTTACAGCTGTTTATGGTTTACAAAAACTGCCATTAAAATAATTTGTGACTTTTCAGAGGAGGTAATTCCACTGAGAAATTATGTATTCTGAACAACACATATCCAGTCGTTAACATGAATTAACCAAAACATAATTTTAGAAGCAAATTGTTTGATTTGAAATTGTTTGGAAACTGTTGACAAGGGTTTCTCTTTATTTTTTTCCCCCTTCCAGTTGCATTCATCAGTAGATGACATTTTGTTACTCAGATAGGATGTTTCTAATAAATGATGTCTATTTGCATTGACATCTTTTTATTTTATTAAGAGTAGCAAGCCTTTTCCCCTTCACTTCCCCCCACTCTAAGTTCCTCTTTTAAGGTCATTCCATTTGCCTCAACAATGGGATTAATACTGCTTTACAGAAACAAACACAATCAGTGTATAACTCGGGGCCTCTGACATGCTTGTAAATAGTGCTTTCTGTCTACCCAGTTATTAATTGTGTCTTTTCCAGTCCTATTAATTCCTTCTGTATAGCCTGGCAGGGACATCTACATACTGGACTAGGAAGCAGAAAACCACATTTGCCATGTTGGACTAACTGTTCATCCTCTCAGTTCTCTTATTTTGTTGTCTGTAAAGTGAGGGTGATTCTAATCCCTTGTGTTAAGGTATGGCCTGGAAATCTGCTGGCAGCAGAGTCTTTTTGCTGTGACTTTACAGTATGAGGCCAGTGCTTATCGTCCTCCAGGAACTGCCCCTGTGCTCTGGACCAGCCCAGTCCCCTCCAAAGCGGAGCCTGACCCTCCTCTCCTGATTGAGCCCCCCCTGCTTTGCCCACAGGGCTATCCCCACCTTCTTCATGCTGCTGGAGTCCAAGTAACATATTCACTAGAGCCTAAAGAATGTTGTAATTAATAGGGAACTTGAAAAATCTTGTCGATACTACAGATTTTTTAAGCTAAATATCATGGAAGAAGCTTGTCTTTGAACTTGAACAATAATTTCAGTTAATAGCTCTATGGTCTTTAAAATATATATTTCAAAATATTCAAAGCTAACCATGTTCTGAAATTAAAGAATGCTAAATAGAAGCACAGAGGCAATTTTTGATGCAGTTTTAGGCAGAAATTAAAACCTAGCTTTGGTTTTCTTTGCATTAGGGCTGAATATCTGGAGATTTCAGGAGGCAGCCAGGCAAATTCTATGGGACACTTGTCCTATCACCCAGTGAGAGGGTGTAGGTTCTGCCCTTATGAGAATCTGAATCTGGTAGTAATACTCTGCTTCCTTGATGTCTCTGTGTTTCCAGATTAGGGATATACCTATCACAAGTTCTTTAGATTTCAGGTCCATTCATATACATCAGAACTAGGCTGGAACCAGAAGCCTCAGAATCAGTCCCATTGACTCAGGTGGAAAAGATTTATGTGCCTCTGCTTTAGCTGGATTATTTGGTAGGTCATGACTATGTTTCAAGGTATTTTTCCTTGCAATATAGAACTCAAAGCAACAAAAGAGTCTTCACAGACTTTAACCATGTAGGGTAAAGGTGTGAACCTGGGAACCATCTGGAGTAAAGCTTTTATCTTCAGATAGATATTTCACAATTTTGATATTTTTTTCCCCAGTTTTGAAGCAGGTCTTTTTTTCATGTTGTCAATCAGTTGAACTTTACAGTTTTAACTCTCTTTATGTTGAACAAAATATTTCATTTGTTAGGAAACAAAGGATTTAAGCTCTGAATTTATGATGATTTGGTTTGTTTTGGTGTGAATAGCATGTTTTTCTGCAAAATACACAGTGAAAAATATGGTAGGTCAGTTTTGTGGCAGCACAAAGCTGACAAGCATGAGTCAGAGTCCTGGGAGCTTTTACTTTCTCTTTCCCCTTTTCCTTCTCTTCCTTCTCTGGCAAACCCACACTTTGCATACAGGTAGAAATAATTTCTTAGAAACATCAAATGTCGTCCACTTGATGAGGCTGCTGCCACAGATTTTAGTGAAGAACCTAATAAAGCATAAAGAAGGCTAATCCTCACTTTGTTTAGAGAAAGGAGTTTGGCTTGTGTGTCAGATCTGAAAAGTTGGACACTTCTGCTGTATTTGAGTTGAGAAACAGAGAACTATATCAAAGGTCTCTGAAAAACAAACAAGACTTCTGTTACAAACTGAGCTTCATTGAGAAGGGAGTAGATTAATTTCAGATAGCTTTCTAAATTAGTAATGTCCTGTTTGTTTGTTTGTTTGTGTGTTTGTTCTTCTCCACTGCCCATGCGAGCTGGAGAAGCTTAAAATTATGTTCTGATAAAAAGCAGAAGTGCTAGGTGTTCCAGCTCTGCCATGTTGCTCTTGAAGTGTGTGTAACTCTGCAGTGGAGATGTGCTAGGATACGAAAGCACACAGCATTACATGGTTAGAGGAATGTCACCTGTTACTTTATTGAGAGACACCAAAAAAAAGGAGGTTTGGAATTTGCCTTACTTAGTATCTTCACAAATAATTGGACATCTGTAAGAAATTAAGAGATGATGCCAGGCTTGACAAGGAATGATGATGATGCTGTTAACTCTTTTAGCCAAGCAGACAGTGAAGGAAGAAGCCATAGTTATGGAAGTATTGTGGCTCAGAAGCCTTGAGAAATATGTTTTGGGGTGAGATTTTTTGTCCATTTTATATTACGCATCTTGAGAGAAAATACACATTTGAAACTGCCATGGTTCTTCAGTCTGAGTCACCACTGTGCAAAACACACTTGATGGCAGGATGGTTGATGAAACTGCTGGTGGGCTTGGATCTTTGTACTGATATACCTCTGTGGTACAACCTGAAGTTACAGACTACACTGCATTTCCTGGTAGCTACAATGTGGAGTTTGTATCTTCTGTTAAGTTCACAGCCTGAAGAGAATCTGTTTCTATAAATTTGTAAAGGACATATGTGACCGAAGGCAAATTTGTTGTATTTGTTTAAGCTTACAAATCTAATTTGTTATTAAAGTTGTGATTGGGCAGCAGGGTAGAGGGCTATCATCTTATGTCCTCATGAATAGTCCCTATTGTTGGGCATGCACAGCTGGAAAACAATACCTGAACAAGAATAGAGCTGGGAAGCACTAAAGGAATGAGAGTACAGTAGGTAAGGAGTGAAAGACAGGATGTGAGAAACAGTGGAGGGAAGGGTTGCAATTTGAACATGTTAAGTAAGTGTGCATGGTAGATGCATAGCCAGTTCTCCATGATGAGAGAGCTGCACTGGAGGCAAATCAGGATGTAAAAAAATTGTCACTAAATCTCTGCAAACTTTCACTAGATAAGATGAGAGATTCCTTATAAATCTCTCATTTTTTATTTCATTTTCAGGTTATATATTTAAAAGCTATGTATTCTGGTCTGTGTTGTAATAAAATTTAAATTTAGAGATTGAAAGACCTATCAGTGTTTTTGAGGTATTTTTGGGCATCATCAAAACATGAACCAACTTTGAGCTCCTCCAAAATCTAGCATGTATTTTCAGTCTTGTGATATGTACAGAATAGTATTTTCAATCTTGGGATAGGTTATAGAATACTTTTATTTTCTGTAGGTGGCAGTGAGTGTCTGGGTAGTCTCTGCTGAGTGTGTCACTACTATATTATCAAAAGATTCAGAACTAGATTTACTCCTTATTAGTGAATACTCAAGTTGATCTGAACTGATTCTGCACATTTTCTCATAGATGCTATGAGTATAGTTCTGATTATTTTCTGGTGAGTAGCTAAATATCTGGACTAAATAGTGTTTCCAAAACAGTCAGGGTAATCTAAGCAGGATAACAGTTTGATTTTATTTGGGGTTTTTTTGTTTGTTTTTTCCCTCTAGGAGCATTAGGTAGAATAAATGGAATTTGCCAGTTTTGGCCATGCCTTTTTGTTCTTACTAGAGTCAGTCTTGAAAAAAGAGAAGTTCCAGAGAAGCAAAGTTGTTTGTGCTGAAGTCCCTCAAAGAGGTTTGAGTTGAGTGACTGCCTGTCACAGTTTCCTGTGATTGTCCTGTATCATTAGTGTCAAATTCTGCTGATTTCCTTAAAGCCCAAATCCTGGGGTCATGTAACTTCATAATAGTTTTTCTTTCTGTTTATTCCAAGTTTTCTTGGATAGCAGAGAGGAGGAGAAGATAAAAAAGCCTTGAAGGTGTGACCCAAGTTAACCTCAAACTCAAAAAATAAGCAGAGAGTAGCTTCAGTAAAGAGGTCTGGTTTTGTCATACCAATGATAGAAGAAATTAGTCTTTTATTCGGAATTCAAAAAGATTCAGACTGTGTTCTGCAAGTGCAGGGAATTATTTTCTTGTCTTTGTTTGAAAATCAGTTTTTCAAGCTGCTACTCTTAGGATTTCTGAATTGTGTCTAATACTACTGATTACAAAGCCTTGCAGTCTGCGGGCTGAAAGGACTTTCTTCTTACAGGGAGAATTTGGGAAAAAAGTATTTCAGGAAACCAAAGTAGCCATGCATTGCTTCTCTTTCTGTCATTTTCACTTCTGTTGCTGTTAGTGGTTTTGGAGTGTGTAAATGAAAATAGCAACCCTTTGTGAAATAGGAATGTAATGTTGTTTACAATGTTGAACAAAATGTTAAAGACACTGTATGTGTAATGATATTAAAAATTCTTTTGTGGCCGTTCTATAAGAATTAATGCCAGTGCATTCATGCTTTCTAGACAAATAATTTTTCTAAGTAAATAAAGCATTGTATTCATACTAACAGCACAAACTTCCACTTGTCTGATGGAACCTCTTCAATCTTGCTTTATACAAAACCAATAATGTTCTTAACTAATAACAAATATGGAAATATATTTATTTCCTTTTCACAATGGGATTATCCATTTCTCAATCAATATTCCTTTGGATTCGTGTACCTCCAGTAATATTGCATCTTCATGAAGAGGACTGAAATGCAATTTGCACTTAACAGATCTCATTTGCTGTGATTTCTTTGTAAAAAGACTTTGTAAAAAAATCTGTTCAGACAATGTTTATGAATGACATGGTTTGATAATGAGGATTTATGTTAAAGCATAAGGATTAAATAATTATTTTCTTTTAAATGAGTTTTAATAATTTGAAACAGGTTTATTTATCTTTGGTTCCTACTTAATGCTTTTATTTTGTTAATCAGGTGTTTACATTTGTGCACTAAATCGTTAGTACTAATGAAAAAAAATAATTCCTGCTTCTTTTGGCTTTCTGATTTATGTATTTAAACCTGCATAAATCTCAACTCAGTCTACTAAACTCAACAAACTATCATGTGGAAATGACAGCTTTTGATTTTTGTAATTTTATAAAATGTAATAATGTGTCTGTGGTGCCAGTAAAAAATTGAAGCTGCTGCATTTGGAGATATTTGAAATCTGCTGCACCTGAAATCAGGAAAGCTTTAAAGTTGTTCAGCTATCAAAGCGAATTGAGTCTTTGCTCTGCAATGTGTCCCTGACGCATCTTATGAGAAAAAAAAACCTTTTAGAGAGTGGCTGAGGGAGCAGGGCTTGTTTAGACCGGAGAAAAGGAGGCTCACAGGGACTCCCTCTCTACAACCTCCTGAAAGGAGTCTGTAGCCAGGTGGGGCTTAGCCTCTTCTCCCGGGTAACAAGTGGCAAGAAAAGAGTAAACGTCCTCAAGTTGTGCAAGGGAAGGCTTAGGTTGGATATTAGGAAAAAAAAAATCCCTCACAGGAAGGGTAAAAACATTGAACAGGCCGCCTCAGGAAGTGGTGGAGTCACCATCCCTGGAAGTATTTAAAAGACGTGTAGATGAGGCACTAAGGAGTGTGGTGGCGGAGGTGGCAGTGCTGGGTTAAGTAAGACTTAACATCTTAAAGGTCCTCCCAAACTACAAGAGTCTATGACTCTATATTTTGCAACTTCTAATCACTTCCTAACTAGGAAAAAATCTTCTTTGTCCCAGTTCATTGGCAGGGTAAGTTCTGGTTTTCTCCAATTTTTAGACTAGTCAGTAAATCAAAATTTCTTGAATGTAATGTGAAGGGTTTATTTCAATATTTTGAGCCATTGGCAAGAAAATGAGAGTAAATATAATACACTATGTTTTTGACAAGCATATTTCAGATGTGATGGTTTTGTATCTCTAAGAAGAGGTAATTAATTAAAGAGGGAAGTCCACTTAATTTTGTGGACTTTTATGTATTCTGTCAAGAATTAAATAAAGTTAATAACAAGTTATTGCCACTTGATATTACGCCACTTGATATTATGGAAGCTTCCTGAATATAACAATAGAAATTGGAATGTGGTGTAGGATTCAATACTTAGGGTTAAAATTATCTTGTTATCCTCTCTTCATTAACAGTTACCCTGCTGGCTTTGAATACTTGTAAAATGGATTGCTTGGGCACTTTGAAATTTAGTTCTAAGTCAGCTGGTGAAAGAAATAGAAGCTGACTTCAGATATTTCATTGCTTAGTAATGCAGCATGCAAGGAGGTAAGTAGTAAAGCTTGTGAAAATAAATGCAATGTTTAAACATTGACTTCTAAAAATAGAATTTATTTAGGAAGAGGAGTATCAAAATCAGTCTTTGATAAGTTAGGTGCTACGTGAAATATATTCAGTTACCTATGTAAAG
This sequence comes from Prinia subflava, assembly GCF_021018805.1. NCBI lineage: Eukaryota > Metazoa > Chordata > Aves > Passeriformes > Cisticolidae > Prinia > Prinia subflava. The sequence continues at coordinate 69,486,955 of NC_086249.1, read as the reverse complement.
GTCATCTATGCCCATCCCATTGTGTTTTCAACATTTAGTGACATCTTCAGAGAAATCTCATTCCTCAATCCCATTTATTTACTGATTCCAAGGGCAGTAAATTAGTCAAATTTTATACATACGTTAAATGGTAATAGAAGCTGTCACATTGCTGTGCTTTGTTATTTTTTTAAGTGTGAGCAAATTACATTTAGTGTTTAACAAAAGCTTTTTGTGGAAAGATAACAAAGCAGAGATTATTGCAAATTGAAGACACAGAAATTACTTAATTCTGGGATCTATTCCTTGATGCTTTTTTCTTTTCAAGAGAAACATTCATCAGTATTTTGTATGATGTTAACATTTTGCAGTTGAAATTTAGAATCAAGGATATGCCAGGTAGAACAAAGATGGTCAGGCACAGGAACAGCTTCAAAACATAATACCAGAATGTTATTTTATCTACATTATTAAGGTTCATTAAGATATACTGGGTATTTTTTAGGCTTAAGTGAAATGAAAAGGACAAATAAAACTGTAATAGCAAGACTTCTCTAACATGGAGTATAGACAGTAGAATTTTTAGTGTTTCAAAGTAAATTGAGAAAGTGAATTTAGTAACAGAGATGGGACCTTTTCATTAGTGGATGATGTTTTTTAGGTAAATATATTAAGCTGTGACTGGTGCTATCCAAGTAAGCTTGGAAGTAGAGACTAGCTTCTTCTAAATATTTCTGTGTATAAATACATAAACTAAGAAATCATTTAGATATTAAGAAATTGAAGACCTTTTAATTTTAGTGTAGTAGAAGAAACGTGGGTCAGACAGAACTGGAAGGCAGCGTTTAGGCAGGAATTTCCCAACACATCCATATGTTGCAAGATTAGAACCATCAGGTTTATACAGTATAGTGCAATAGGAATGCAAATTATTAACTGAATTTACGAAAATTAAACTACTGTGCTGGTGTAAAATTCTGATTTTGGAACAAAGGGTTTTCTGAACAACCTAATCTTTTACCCTTTCCAACAAATACCCTCTAAAAATATATATCTGGTAAAGGATGCTGTTAATTGTTATTCTGTAAACAAGTCTATTAAATCAAATCACCATGTAAATCTGAACAGATATAAATTATCCCAGCTATCAACCAAGTTTCTGTAATTCTATTGATGATCAAATTTGTTCAAGTAAAGCCATATAGCAAGAAACACATCTTATGTAGTTTGAAATGCTCTGTGAGAGCCAGAGACAAAATGCCAGCACCCACAAATGGAAGGGAGAACATTTTGCAGTTAACATAAAAACATTTGCAACACAAAGGCAAGGGTGCCAGCACAAAGGGGGCTTTTAAGAAAAGCAACCATTTTGCAAAACTCCAACCTGCTTTCATAGTTTACTGGGAAATTTCATAAACGCCGTGGAAGTGCCACTGACAATGACAGCAGAGGAACGTGGGAGGACTCTGTGTCTCTCAGCCGCGCTCTCAAAGCGGGGTTCTGCAGGAGATGAGCTTGTGATGTGAGACATAAACGGACAAAAAGTAGAGTTAAAAATAAACACCAAAGTTGAGTGCCCTGCAATCATCATGAGAACAGAAAAATAAGTGAGCAAAGAGAAAGCCACCTCGTTTCAGAACAAGTACTATTATTACTTATGGGAACAGGGAATAATGGAAGCTATTGCTTTTCTGAGTTCACATTATGTGCTTTTCCCTTCTGCCCTGAATAGAGCAAAACTTTCTTTCAAAAATATTTTTCTCTCAAGTTTTTAATTAAAGTTTAGTTTTCTGATGCGTATTGTGAGATGCTGAAATATTGTTAAAATGAGAGAGAAGTAGCATGTAAAATAAATGTTCATATTTTATCATTTCCTAATAACAATGAGAGAAAGTAAAAACACTATCAGAAACTTGGAAGCATTGAGACACCAGGTGATAGGACAGTCTAATAAAGAAGTTAGGAGTGTATAAAGCTTTTGAATGCAAGACTTGTATCACCGGAACAGCTGAAGACTTTAATAATGAAGGATGGTTTTAGATGCCTATTTAGGATTTTATCACCTTTAAATTAGGTACAAAGTTCTGTGTTTTGAATTCCCCATTGGCAATGTCCTGGCTTCAGGAAGCTTGTCGTTACAATTGCATAACACACATTTCAGAGGACCCTGCACTTTTATGTGCTGGAATGACGAGGCAAGGCTTGGCAAAAACAAGGCAAAATGTAATGTGATCATCTGCAAGGACTGTACCTGTTTGAGTACTGTTGCAATTGAACAGAAGCTACACTACATTTGAGAAGAAGATGACTTTTGAAAACTGGGAAAAGCATTACAGTAGAAACTTAAAATACCTGAAATGAGAATCCAAGAAAGAAAAAATATTTTTTAAGTAGAATTTTTTCCCTGCTTCCAGAGTGGAATTGCTTAGTGGAAAGTTTCTAAAATACTATGCACTACAGAGACATGTTTAAAATTTTTAAAAGTATCCAGACATTAATCTGAAGCAACAATATGTTTCTGTGCAGAAGTCAGTGAGGAATTGACGATATCTTGAACTGTGGTGTAGTGGATGGGGTCTAACCTGCCTGCAGGGGGGTAGTCAATTATGCAAAGTAGAGAGCTTCAGCAAGAGACATGGCAAGAAATCCAGTCCAACACACTCCATACATACACTACTGTTAGAGTACTCTGGTGTTAGAAGTCAGGAAAAGGCGTGTTTTGCACTTCCCAGGTCTTACAAAATAATAGGAATATGTATCTGGAGTGGATGAGACACTGGACTTTGGGTGGGTATTTTACTTCCCAGGCTCAAAAGGAATTTGGTGGTTGCAGGATTTTGGGGGGTTGACTTTTTTAAAAACTCTGAATAGAGACTATAATTAGGTTTTGTTATATTTCAATAAAGTTTAATAGATGAGGGAAAAGATTCCTAACAAATGTTGACCATAACATCAGCAAGCAAGGCATGACAGCCAAGTCATGGTGACTGAGTACCATAAATCTTGAATAAAAAATGCTCTATTTTATTTTTTTTTCTGGACCAATATGAGTGGTACTTTTAGTACCAAAATATCTAAAAGTGAAAACTGCTGGATGGAAGTTCAAAGAATAAAGGATAAGTACAACATGAAGGACCTGGAGCTGTTATAATGAGTTTGATGCTCTGCTATCTGAGCAGAATGTACCTCTAAATATTGGCTTTTATTGCCTCACTGAGCGACTCATTTTGTGACAGACTGATAGCTGAGTGGATAGTGCAGCTTATTCTCCATGAGATTGTGAGTTGATGTGAGACCAACCCCCCATTAAGCATTTGCTTGTCAGCAGGCTTTTATTTGGTACCTTTGCACAGAAGAGGGAGGAGATAAATAATAAGAGTAAAAAAAAGTCTTCCTCTGGTAAAAATTAAATATTAAAACTCCAGTGGATGCTAAGGGACTAATTTTTAAAATATACAATGGGCATATTCACTGCCGTTCTTTTAACATTTTAAATTCTTCTATGTCTTAACACTCATATTTAATAAGTTTTTTCCCTAGTTTATTTTAAATCTATAAAGTTTCTAAATACATCTGTCCTGGCAGATGTGTTGGAGTGGGGAAGTACATGCAAAAGCCATTCTCTCTGTGAACAGAAAATATCCCCAATTCAAAACATGAAGTGTCATAGTTGTGCTAGAGCAAGAGCTGCACTCAGCCTGTCATGAGCTAATGCCAAAGCCATTTTTGTAGCCACTATTTGAGAGAGAAGACATCTTAATTAAACTCTGCCTTTGTTGAGGACATCAGGAGAGCTACTGACAGAGTGTTTGTGCTAACTGCAATCATGCATCCTGCCATCACCACTGACAAGGAAAAAAAGCAAGAAAAGTGGGCTGCAAGTGGCTGCTGTCACACAGATTGCTGTGAAAAAGAGGCTTGAGGAGCTCTTGCTTTTCCATTCAGTATGGTTTTGAATTTTAAGAGACAACCTCTAATAATGACAAGTCAGAATAATTTTTCCCAACGCAGGGCATTGCTGACACATTGCTCAACCTCAGAAGTCAAGGCGCAAAAAAAAAGATAGATAAAAATCATTAGAGATGTTGAACTATTCCATAAATTTTGAAGCATGAGGTAGTTAGCTTCTTTTAGTTTCATTTCCCCTGAAATCAAGGTGTTTAAAGTTAAATAGAAATTATATTGTTCACAACCTCACTGTGGCAGCTAGGACTTAAAGAGAGCTAATAGCAAATTTTGTATGGTAAAATCATGAGAGCCAGGAGCTCTTTGGTGAGGTTGTCTGCTCTCATCCTGTTTCTGGTTTATTTTTTTGCTGTATTACCTTGCCATTATCTTTCTCTTACATGTGGCAAGATAAGAGCAAGTGTGAGGGTTGAAGGGTCAGAATAAATGCTGGTCTGTCTGTCACTGTGGTGAGCTGAAAAAAGGTGGCACACCCAGTACACCTGTGGACAGGCAACACCCGTCTTCTGCTGCTGTTTCTGGGCATTGCTGCTCACTCCTGCTGTCTAGCAGACAGAAAAAAAATTTAAAAGTGTGATCAACAAGGATTTGAGAAACTCATTTGTAAATCATCTGAAGAAGCTAAGACTGTTCCTGTAAGATTATTAAGAGACAAAGGATAGATAAAATGCTACAGAAATACAGGAACTAGCCGATTTCTCTTCTCTGCTTGCAGCCTAGGTGTCTCAAAAAGGACCTGAAAGGGTAATTTATCTTTCTGCAAGGAGAAGAGATAAACTTGTTGCCTGACAGGATTTGTCTGCTTCATCTTGGAGATATTTACCTTGAAGCTGTAGAGAGTACTGTCTTTGTGACTATTGCTTATTATGACTTGCATCAAGATTGATGTGTCATTTCACTTTCATTCAGATATAATTTTGGATAGCTGGCAAAGCAGGGTTAATTTTAAATGATAATTTTGATGAAAACAGATGAATGATTATTAGAAAGTATATTTAATTTGTCAATTTTGAAAAATGAATAGAATGAGTATAAAGAACAACTTTGAAAGTGACTTGTAAGTTGGACATTTTTCCCTTGAAGCAGTAGATGTAAACAGCTGGTGGCAGTGAGTTGACTGTACTTTGCCTTCCTATGAAACTTCTTTGCACTAGGAAATGTTGATAAAAAATCATTTGTTCATGATTCCTTGGGTATGCAAAGTGTTTTTCAAAATGCTGATGCTTTTCCTGTAAATAACTTTTAAAGATCTAGTTTTAATAATATTTTTGTTATACTTCTACTTAGTCTTTAAAGATGCCTTTTTAATGAGTATTAAGCAAGCATGTTTAAAGTTGTCAATTTGAAGCACACACTGAAAGCATACATTGACAGGAATAGTGCTTGTGTAAAAGGAACTCACTTTCCATTTTTAAATTATGGAAACACTTTTGAATCACCTGATGAAATTGGTGGAGGCACTACATTCAAAAGAATTCAAGTTTAACATGTTTAATTTCTTTAGAAATATTTGTTTCTGAGTATTCATGTATAAAGAAAAACTTCTGATAATGTAAAATGTAACAGAAAGCAAAATTTTCAGTTAAAATAAATTTTAAAAATTTAAGTCGTAACTTGCTTATATGCTGATCTTTGATTGTCCATATTATTTATTTCCGTGCCTCAGATGTCTTACAGTGTTACTATTTATAGTAACAGTTTTTTATTACATTTACAGTTTATCTTGTATTTTTAATTTAGATGGGCTTATTGTTTAATATGACTTTGTCGTTTGGATATTCAATAAAAACTTAACATTTGCAGGATAATTTCGTAGAACTGAGCCTCTATAGAAATTTCTGTATGTACCATTCAGAGGCAGTTTTGTTTATCGCTGTTTGTTTTCATGTCCCCTTAAGATACTCTAAGTAACCCAGCATGATTAATTGTGAGAGCAATTATACACAAATTTTGTATTCTGCCCACAGGCGTGCATGAAAATACTTTCTGTCTTCCTTCAAAGTTCACATGTTTATTTTATTATATATCTGTATCAAAGTATTTAGTAATTTAATTCATTATTGCAGAGCTAAACATGGCATGATATAGATATTTTAATGCTAATATTCTCACAAATTTATGTACTGGCTGCCTGGAACTGAGCCTAATAGTTAATGTTTAACAATATTAATACTGATATCACACAGAGGTAGTTCTGTTGAATTTTTTAAAGATGTGATGCCTTTTTCTCTGAACCAGTTGTGCAACATCTCAGTTCTAGCTTGGTTAAAATATTCTGGGAACTTCAGATGCACTGTTACAAATTACACCAGATAAGTTTACCACTTTTGATAGGAAAGGAGACAGACCTTTTCCTCCCAATTTCCTTAAAACTTATGTGCAGTACAGTAAGTTGCTAACATATATGAAACCCGTAGGGTTTTTCAAATGTTTTGATAGTTTTTATAATGGGCTATATTTGTTGCTGGAGTCTAAATTTCTTTGCAGGGCTTAATATGGTTTAAGCTTTTGACTGTGGGTATTTCGGGTGTTCTTTTTTCCTCTGTTTTACCTGTATTAATTATAATGAAGGATGTTGGAGGCAGAGAACAGGACACAGAGCTGACCTAACAACACTCTGCAGAGAGATTTTTCTCCATCTCCATCAGCACACATCCTGTTGTAGTATTTACTTTTAAGACAGCATTGCTGCTTCACCAAACATCCTCCTACAGTGAGAGAAGTAGGGATAACTCTTGGAAAAAGTTTTGAGGCTAGTGACACAATATGTTTGTCTTTCAGATCCCCAGCTCAAGGGTATAGTGACCAGGTTATATTGCAGGCAAGGCTACTACTTGCAAATGCACCCCGATGGAAGTCTCGATGGAACCAAGGATGACAGCAGTAATTCTAGTAAGTGACTGCCCCAGGGGAATGTGTTAATGGCACCCGCACACCGCACCCCTCGGATGTGTTTGCACAGGCACCCTGCTCATGCCTGCCTTTGGAGGGCTCCTGAATGTCCAAGGAGGAGGGGGCTGTCCCTTCAAAGCCCCATGACCACCAGCATGGCTCGTGCAGCACGTTGGCCTAAATGTGTCCTCTCTGAAGGGGAAGGCATAAGTGCTCATGGAGGGAGACATTTAGGCCAATGGATGTCTCTGGTAATTTTATATAAGTGGTAAAATTATATTAAAAGAATTCTTTTTGTATAAAAACTATGTATCTAACAAAAAAAATCTTCCAGTAAATAACAAAGAAATAACAAGACATGGAAAATAAATTTCCCAAAAAATCTGAACTTACAAGCAAATAAATGTATGCTAAACTATCAAAGACCTTTCTAAAACACCTACTAAATTACCTTGCTGAATGTACCAAAAATTTTGGGCCTAAAAATCCTACTGCAGCTAGAATTCCAATCAAGTTAAGAGATTTCTGCCACTGTAGAGACAGCAAAAGTGGCAGTTTTTAAAAATGTTCCAAACAAAAGAGATCTTGAAAGGCCGTGTGGGTTGCTGCTTTGGTATGCTTTTCCTATGATACTGCTACATATTTTCATTCAATGAGCATATATATATGTATGTTTGATAACCTCAGCTGCAAATGGTAATTAAACAAACCTATTATTACTCTAGAGACAGTTGATTTATGTTTTATTTTAATTATAGTGACATATATAAGTAACATTTCTGTGTCATCTTGAATTTTATTTTAAGCACTTTTAATACACAGGATTTATCTTCTTATTATGCATTCATAAATAACCCCTTAGGTTCCCCAAAAATGCTGAAATTAGGCTACAGAAATTAAGGTATTGAGGTTTCTGCCTTATATTGGTAAGGTCTCTATTTTAATTGATTCACAGCTGTCATTGATAACACCTTTCATCAGCAGGTAGCATGATCATCTTTTATTGTTTGTTTTGGATGGATTTTTTTTAATTGAGAGAAACTGGTTAATGTATTTTTATGTGTATCTCTCTGCTTGTTTTCCAAGTATTTTTGTTCCCCTTCGATGCCCTCCCCATCCCACCCCCATCCTTGTTTCTTTTCTTCCCTCCATGTGTCCATCTCTCCTGCCCACTTCAGTACTGGAGTACATACTAAGATGTACATGTACTTAAACAAGACAAGATGATTCTCACTTTTTATAGAATCTTTGCCTAGATGAGGACTGAGAACTGTCTTAGGGTACAAATGCCTATCTCTCTCCCTTTGCCCATCTCTCTTATTTTCAGCTTCAGCGAGAAGGTGTGTACGCCTGCAACAATTTTGTCATGCTTTATTGTTATTTTTGAGAGGTTTTTTAACTCTTAAATCTCTATGGATTTGGATTATTTTCAAAGCTAGACCACAGTAACTTACTTTTCTCTTTTTGATGTCAGCTTCACAAATCATCCTCTTTTTTTTTTACTCTTTCTCTCCCTTCTTCTCTGTATTTCTGATTTTTCGGCTCTCTGCCCATTTCCCTTACTTTTCTTTTTCCAAAATGCAGAATGAATAGTCTATATTATAAATATTCTGAAATATTGAACTTCTCCAAATTCAACCAAATACCATCTAAAAGTATTGTGTATTTTGCATAAATAGTGTTAGATAAATTGTTTTACTCCAAATGTGTTTTTTTTGGCTAAAAAGGTGTAGGGTTTTTTTCCACAAAGACATTTTTTTCTGTCTGTAACTGGTGGGATTATTTTTTTCCTAATTACTCCAGTTTTCCAATATTTTTTAGTACAGTTTACAACAGAAGAATGAAAAATTACTATGTTTGCCAGGAAGGCCTACAGTCTACATCTGAAATTTTGTTGGTATATGTATCAACGCTATATTAAGAGCTGAAAACATTTACCTATGTGGTATATTCATTATTGTATGAATATGTGTTTGTTTCTTTTGTGCTACCATTCTTAGGTTTTTTCCTTTTCCACTCTGTTGCCTTTCAATTCCTGATGAACTTTTTTCCCTCTATTAATTTTGTTTATTGCAGCATATGTTGTTTTTCCTTCTCTCTTTCACTTTAAAACAATGATTTTCTCATGGACAGAATTTCTAGAGTTTTGACATTTTATTTTGTGAGCCCCTTAGCGTGATAATATCTGTCTGAGGCTTACAAGTGAATAACTTTTGGCAGCTGCCCTAGGGAGAAAATCCTGCTTCTGACCGTGGTGTTTGCAGGCTGCCCATTCAATGTGCCAAGTGGGTGAACGGATGGAGATGTATCAGCTGTCCACAGGACAGATAGAATAGTGCATAGTGAGGATGACTTCCATTCAAGGTGTGTTTCATACAAAAAAAGGAAATGCAGGCTGCCACAGGGTGTGCATTCCTGCCAGCCTTCCACCTGTCTTCTGCACTATTCGCTGTCCCTGAGGAGAGCCCACTGGGAAACTGGGTGTCAGAGAAGCTAGAGAGAGTGAGGACTGAAGGAGAGAAGAAAGATGTAGTTTCTTTTTTGTCTTCAGCAAGGACACTGTTTGAGGCTTAGTCATGCTGCTACTTTTTGTGCTGTTGCCATGTATTCTGTGTCAAGCAGTTAGAGAAGTACTTGAAGTTAAAATTCCCTCAAGTGCCTATTATGTTTTGTACTCATTTTACATGTATGTCAGTATGCATAAGTTTACACACTTTCGGAGTCACAGTGTTACAGAGTGGTAGCTCAAACTGAGATTAAGAGTCACTTCTACCTGAAGTCAAAATGAATTGTACCAGTGGTTTTAATCAGCTGCTCATTGTCCCAGTTTGTGTAAAGGCTAGAGACTGCAGAGAGAGATGACAGGATTTTTGGTGCATCACTGTGGGCAAACACTGGCATGAAAAAGGAAGGAAGATGTGATGTGTAATTGCATCCCTGAATGTACTTTCGTCTGCTTATGTTGATGGCCATGATATTAGAACCCAGCCAAAACAGACCAACAGGTTTCACTTCATTATTGTAATTTCTTTTCATAACTTTTCCAAGACGATGATGTTTCATGAAGCAATTGTAATCAATGCACCTATTGGTTAATGGTGCTGAATTTCCTTAAATCACTTCACCAAATCAAGGCTGTTAGCCAAACAATTTTATGTGTATGGTCTGTATTTTTTTTTTTTTTGCCCCACTCTCAGTGATATCTTGTTTTAGCTATTTTTTTTCATTTAATTTCTCTAATGCCTTTCAGTTTCTGCTTTGCTTTTGTGTCTTGCTTGCAGCAAAGGCAGGAGTGACTGTGGTTAAAGCTTTGGTTACCGAGGTCCTGCTCAGTGTAGCTGTCACACTCACTCTAATTTTTGTGGAATTTACAGGTGCAAATGCAGCTTGCTTCACTGGCCTCATCATTATTAATTAGGAAAAACAAGCTACCACACAGAAATCATAAAGAGACAGAAAAGATTTCCGTATGTGCTTGTAGTAGCAAGCATTGCATTCTCCTCCTGTCCTCCTCACCTAACCGAGCTCATTTTTAGGCTTTGGTCTCTCATCAAAGTTTTGTCTCATGAATGAAGGGTAGGTTTAGTAGGAAGACTAATTAATTTAAGAAAAAGACAATTCTGACTTTTTGATTTCTGAGATTGAAACCTTGAATCTTTCAGCACTATAGCCTGTTTTAATTCACCTAGAGTGCATCTCAGCCAGCAACCACTGAAAAAATGCAACGCAAGTGATGGTACTTTCCTTTATAGGTGCAGACCTGATTGTAACACTCAAATGTTGCAATTTGTACCCCTTATGAATTTACATATTGTGTTTATAACATGTTTATAATATTCTCTAATTAAAAGGACATTTTTTGCTGGTAGTCTTATTTCATGAGACATAAGACATATCACTTCATTGATAAATGAAAAACTGAACATTATCCAAGAAACTTTGACTAAGCTATGCTGTGCACATCTTTTATTATGCTGCAGCATGCTTTACCTCCTTTGTGGTGCTTGGTACCTGGGAGAGTTTCTTTTCAAGAAATCCTGCAATCATTTAGTATTCCCTTATTTTCATCTTTTAATGCATGCTTCTAATGTTCTAGTTATATCTTCCAAATTGAATGTGGAAGTATTAACTTCTTAATGTCTTTATAAAATATCTACCAGTATCATAGTTTGGTTTGAAGATACTCAAAAAATAACCTTTACAGCACCCTTGTAAAGTAAAGGAGATAATTAGATAGAAATAAAGCACATAAAGATTAGCAAAAAAACACCTGCAGAGCCATTAAATTTGGATTAATGAATGTTAATTTTGGATTACTGCACTAAAGTAACTGCAGCCTGATGCTTGCACTGGTTTTTACTGAAGTTTGTCTTCAAAGAATTATACAGGCATTTACTCATGTATTTACACCACCTCTGGAAGTTAGGTAAACCTGTTTCTCCCAGTGTGATAATCTTAGTCTGACAGGTCAATGTTCAGTCATACTTAAAAAAAGTTTTAATTATGTCTTCAGTAACATTGGGCAGGTAGAATGGATTTGCTGCATAAGAAATGGATGGGCAAACCTCTAAACACCAAACTCCTTGCAATCTAAAAGATGTTTTGATGGAGTTGTCATTTTTGCCTGTGGGCCTGCAGATGAAAATAAATTGAAGAGATAGTTGCCTTGATCTGATTGGAGATTTGGTGCTGTGGAAAGTTTTGTTGACTGTCACTCCTCTGCAGTGTGCGTGCACAAGAGACTGCAAGTTCATAACTCTTAAACAATCAGTCTGTGGCAAAATTCTTGAGAAAAACAGTGATCTGCAACAACAATTTCCTTGTAGCTGCAAGTCAGTTGTACCTAAATAAACTTTCACAAGTATATGGAAATATCTGATTTCAGGCATTTCGGATTTCAAGTTAATGGCCTGTGTTGGTGTAAAATAAAAGAAGGAAAAAGTTATATGGCAGTTTTGTGTTTTGCTCAAGCAAGGAGTGATTGCTTATAAAAAAAGTGGACTCAAACTTTTGCTAAAACTTTTTGAAGATTGGAATCCAACTCAGATTTGGAGTTCATGCAAATCTCCTCCATGAAACCTAAACAAATAAGCCCTTTTCATGCCAGTTGTTCCTGATAACTCTTCCTACCCCCATATTCTGAACTTTCTTTGTGGTGGGAGTGGGCTTGCAGGCTTAGGAAAAGGAGGAGAACCCAAATGCTTTATAGGTGTGGTTTAGATAGAATACAGAGCAAAACAAAGGGAGTGTGCACAGTCTTAGCGCTGACAAGGAGAAAGGGGTTTACTTGCACCATTTCTGCCAAGCAGTTCCCTTGTCTTCCCTGATGCTCCCACATCTTATTCACATTCGGAGTTACCAGGCTTTCTACTCAGGCATGCAGCATGGGAACACTGAGCACCAAGCACTGCTGTATTTCCTGAGCTGTTGGAGGGTGCCCCCTCCTCAACTCATCTGTGGACTCAATGAACTGGTTTTAGGCACATAAAGGTGTTCAGGGACCTCACTCCCCTTTCAACATATTTTGGTTTCAGATCATTTTCTTAGAGAGAGAAGGAAGCAGAGGACATGGCTCTTTTTAGTGACACTCTCAGATAAGAACGTTTGGCTGTGCACAACTGGAATGCCAGCAGACTCTAGAAGGCTTTCTGCTTTTTTCAGAGCAGGTTTTTACTAGAGTGAGCTATATCACAAGGGAAGCCTAGGAATGTTTGGAATGTGTAATTGAACACAAAAGTCTTGCTCAGTGAAGAGTACTGCTCAGTCAGGTTCTGGGGGAAATCGAATTTCTTTTGGCCTGCTTCAAAGTTTGTTAAAACCACATGCTGTGCCTTATTGGTGCATGTTTTGCTGACCCCAGTATGAAACACGTTGCTGAACATTTGTCAATCAATAGCTGAATGTAGACTGGCCTCCCTAGTTTCACTCAAGTCTGAAGGATTCTGTGAAACTTATTGAATATTCTGAATGTGCAGAATTGCAGCATTTCTGGTCACACTCCAAAATTTTAAGGGTTTAGACTAATTACAGGATCTCTGAAAATCTCCAATTAAAATTTGGTGGCAGTAAAAACTACATGCCCTCCACAGTGCTTTCTGAATTCACCAGCAACTATAAACCACTTCAGTAACTTTACAGGCTGCACACAACACTGCTGTGTTACAGACTTGTAATTCTTGTTCAATGGTGGTTGGATTATTTTTTCTAGCTTTGGTGTTTTATTTTTATTGGTAATATGGCAAATAGTATCTACATTTCCAAAGTTTTGACTGAGCCACTATGACTAGGAGTTAGTTTTCATTGGCTGACTTAGTTTGCATGGCTGACTTGTCTTTCGTGTTCACCTCTTTGCTTTTAAGTATTGTTTGTTTTTCCTTCCTGGTGTTCCCTCAATTGTTTCTTCAGTCCCTTTAGCAGAGTGTTCAAATGCAGGTTTGCTCCTGCAATTTCTTTTCTTCTAAGAAAAAAATCCAAGCTCAGTTGCCCTCTGATACTTGGTTTTGCTGTGACAGACTCCCTGTCCACAACCCACGACAGTAATTTTACTGGTTTTGAAATTGTTTTATTTGAGGTAATGACTTTATAACTAACTTTTGACTTCCAAATTATATTGAACTAAAAGCCCTCAAGCCATGCAATGTTTAGCCTATATACACTTAGGATATCTTTTCTTTGAGTGCCATATTTCACTGTTTTACATTTATTAGAGAGGGAACCTTATCTGTACCAATTTTTTTTTTAGTAAACAGCACTGTAATATCCTAACATATTGGAGAATTTTGGAAATGACAGAATTTAAAATTTTATTTATTTGTGCTAATTCGTGTCATCTCTTTGATTTTCTTTGTAAGCCTGCCAAATTGTTTTCAGTTCTTCTAGAGCTCTTTTGAATGTGTTTTTCTTTCTACTGCTCTAGAAGAACTCTGCCACAATTCCTAGCTTATTATTTCTTTATGTATTCCTAAAATTGTCTGATGTTACATTCTTTTTCTGCATGACTATGCAGAAGGAGTCTTTTTTTTGTACACATACCTATACTGCTACTAGTCTACCTATGGTTTGTATCTCAGTTGTAAAGACTTGTTCATAATCATCATGAACAAACTTTGGATTTTTGCCCTTTGACCAAACAGGAATTTTCACACCTTGAGAAATGTATTTATCTACTGCAATTAGATCCTTTTGCTCTTGATTTGGGCTTTAGCTCTGGCATTCTGATTACAGATAGCCTCATACAGTGCACTTTTTGCTTACACCTATGGACACCCTTCTTAAATTTTGAGGAACTCACTGTAGGTCTTACTGTGTTCCTGAGACCTGACCTGGTAGAAACATAGTCCCCACTTCATATGCTGAACACACGGGTTGTGCTTTTGGTTTTTATCCAAGGACTTGGGAATCCTTGGCTCATCCACAGTGGAAAAACATTTAGAATGAACTCTGTCTCATCCAGGTCTTTTCTTTCTAGACTGATGTGCGCTTTGCATCTAATTTTCTAGCATGAGTCAGTAAATGTAATATAGGTGTGTGCTGTCATAAGTTTTAGAAGAATTGGTTCATGCCACCTACTTATACAACTTTTGGTTTTTCTATGGTGAGGCTGGTAAACTCCCACTGTTCACACTGGTCTTTTTTCAAACAGTAATCAAAGTTGTGGCTGTTTGGATTACTACAGAGGTACACAGTATTTCTAGGGTAGTTTTTATTAGGTGGTTTTCTAATTATTTTCTAATTATTACCCTGACTTCTGTATTCTGTTCAATAACATTTATGCACATTTAGAGTCAAACACATATTTCAGTGCTTTTATGAACTATGGTAAGCCTCTTTCATTACCTGACACCAGTGTCTTACTGCTTGTATCCAATATGTAACTCACAGAAGCAAAGAAAAAAAATTAAATCACAGGAATCACAGATCCCTTGACATCAGTCTTTAATGGGGGTACCTCTTAATCAAAAACCATAAAAATGCCCAAGAAAATAAAGAACGACTTGTGAGAATCAAAGAAGTAAGATTTTTCTGAATTAGTCTATTTTTAAAAACATAAAAAATACACAGGAGCTACTTTTCTTTCTTTTTTGCTAATGCTGTTTATTGGACTGTTGTATTAACCGTAGCATATTTATATCTGGTCATGTTTTTTCTTCACAGCTTTATTCAACCTTATACCAGTGGGGCTCCGAGTTGTCGCTATCCAGGGTGTAAAGACTGGGTTGTATATAGCCCTAAATGGAGAAGGTTTCCTCTACACATCAGTAAGTACCGTGCTGAGCTCTGTTTAGAGGGCACAGCTGAAGCTGAAATCTTTGCAGGAGGAAGATGTGTGCCCACTTCCAAGCAGTTCTGTAATGTCTGTATGTGTGGCACACACCGTGCTTGTGTGGGGCGTTATCCACAAATGGGACACAGTAGAAACTACTGTGTACTGCCTATGAAAGACTGAATGCTAGCAATCCTAAACAAACATACCATAGAGCTCTTTTCCTGGCAGGCTCTAGTGGTAGAGTGCCATGTGCCACAAAGATTATAATTTTTAATTCAATTCTTCAATATTTTTAAATAAAGACCTGCCGTTATTTTCTTAGTGATTTGTTGATCAGAATCCAAAACCCCCTCCAACCATTATTTTTATTGATGAGATTTATGAGTGCAACTTCCACCTAAAAGGTCAGTAACAGGCTAATGGTTTATCACCACAATCTTGTAACTGTATACTTAGCGTCACTGATAGTTTTTATATCAGATATAAGGAAAATAAAGAGTTCTGTGAGGGATTGTTACCTCTATGGAATGATCAAAGCTTTAAAAATAGTCTTTTGAGTCACAAAGAAGACTGCTGGATAAAGTGACTGGAAAGACCTCAGATTGTTTCTGGTGTTTCAAATGATTTGATGCTAATCACTCAGTGTGTTGTGAATATAAAATTCCTCAGATTTGTATAAATTTAAAGGCAAACAGACTTTAATGTGAACAGGCAGTTCTGTCAGGTATTAACAAGGTGGCTTAAAGATTTTTCATCACTGTATTTTTATTGACATTTATGTTAAATTTATTTACATAGTGCTTTTTCTATTTTTTACGTCACACAGTTCTTAATTCCCAACTGAGTTACAATGCACTGCTTTGTTTTCAGTGTCTGTTGAAAGGAAATTGGAAAGATTAAATTTCTGATGGCCCAAGGGAAAGTATTCTGTTTGTTTCAAACATACAATTGTCTTGCAAAAGCTAATTAGGAAGAAAAAATGGAACTAATCTTGAATGCCAATGTCAAGACAAAGAGAAAATTCCTCCTCATAAAATGCCTGCTGGAAACTCCAGCAATATTATCTACATTTTTTTTTACACGTATGCAAAATAAAAATTCTATCACAGGAAAACATGCAATATTTACTATCAGAAGGAAGAAAACTTGAAGAAAAAACCTAGAGATATTAGAGGAAATAAATTACTGACTTTCCAGTTCCATTGCATTGTGGGGGGAGTTAATTTCTGAATCATGGCATAAGGAGCATTTTTTTAATGTGTTGGCACAATGAAAAGTACATTCTTGCCCAGCACTGTTCCTGAAGTGAGTTCTCCATCTTCCTGAAAGAAATACAAATTTCAGAAGATGTGCTGTTTCCTGATGTTTTCCTTAATTTTGCAGGGGGACCACACATGTACAAATTGTGGTAGGCACTGTTTTTATGTATTATTCTAGAAATGATTCAAGTTAAATGAAGCTAAGTGGGGAAAGGAAATGAGTGTTTTTATAATGTACTGCTTACTCTTCGTTGTGCAGAGAAAGAAAGATGAGTGGCCCATTAAATGACACATTTGACACATTAGAAAACACAGCGGAAGACTTTGTTATGTCTGCAAAATGATTTTCAACTTAAACTTTTGTCAAGTAGAAAAATAATAACATTTGATCAAAAATTTAAGGGTAATGGTTTCAAAACATCGGTGCTATAATACAGGTTTGTTTGTTTCATACTAATGTATTGACAAAACTGGTAAGATATATTTTTGTCTCAGTGATTGCCTGTTTTCACCTTAAAGACCAACGCATTTGAATATAAAATGAGAAAGCATCAGAGAGAAGTCTGTGTTCTCCTGAGGATCAAGATGAAGAAATAGTGTATGCAAAATTATATATCACCATTTGTAGAAAAATATTTTTAACCATTCCATTCACTTTGAGTTGCTGTCTTGGTGGACTTTTTGACTCTTTCACATCTGCGTATCTCTTGCACCTAAGTGCAGAAGTTCTGTATTACATGTCATGTGTTTTTCCCTTGACTATTTAGGAGACAATGGGAGAAGAAAGTTTTCTGAGTTTTGTATGTGAACTGCCATCACTGAAAAAGACTGCTGCTTATTGGGAATGCTAGTTAAAATGTACATGTATTTATATTTATTACCAATTTCTTATAAGGATTTAAAAAATGGAAGCATGCCCTGTAGACTAAGTAGAATTTTTAGTCTAAGTTGAGTTCTGCAGTTCTGCAGAATAGCTCGGTGTCCCTTCTACCCATCCTATTCATATTCCCAGTATATGAAACCTATATCTTGTGAGATTACCCTACATGAGGATGTAGTCTCTCTTCAGAGACCGAAGGCCCCAACTCAATTATTTTTATCATAAGGTTCACATCACATTGACTAATTAAGCAACAGCACTGACAGGAAAAGTATTATGTGTGAACCTGCTGTGTGTTCTTGAAGAAGAAAACAAAGGTGCAGTGGCAGACTAGTTTTGCATACAGATTATGAAATGAAAATTTGCATTGTTTCTTGTCTTCTTAAAAATCTCTTTTTTTATGGTTGTTTGCATCAGTTTGAGAGTGGCTCTTTTTTGCCCCTTTATTCTGCTATATTTAAGATGTTTTTCAACTTTTTCTCAGAACTAGAAAAATGTTCAGAAACTTCATAGAAGAGTGTTATGTCAGTATTTTTTGAAACAGAAATGGGAGGACAGAAAATTGTGTAGGAAGATCAGTCTCAAGAGTTTTTCATACCTATTTTGCCTGCTGCAGCACCTGAGATTTGTATTCTGTCCTTTGAGTATTGATTGAGCCAGGGTCTCTAACATATGCCATCAAAGTCTTGTCAAATAAAGAAGAGGAATCTTTGGAGTTTGATAGAGTTTTGCAAAATTCCTGAGAGAAATTTTCCATTTTTTTTCCAAAATCATAACCTGATTTTTTCTATGCATTTAAAGTAATTATTGTAATTAATAATTAATTATTTTCTATCACATGAAATATGAGAAGAGCCTTTTCAAGTTGTGATTTTCCTTGTTCTTTTAAGGGTTAGCTCACCTAAATTCTATCCACTAAACTCGTCTTCTTTGAAGCTCTGGATTGCTGTGTCTAACTTTATTTCTCAGTGTGTGTATATTTACATATACTTATATCTATATATGGATATATGTCTAGTCATAAATAGGATATATTTGCCTATTGGAAGCTTCCCAGTTCTACATATATGTTAGTGAGGAATGAGAATTATAAAAGTGAGTTGGAATTTATTTTAGACTGTTTAATGAACTGTGAATAATTTAATATTTATGACTCAATAAATAACTGGGAAAGCTAGTTAGAGAATCTGGATTTTTCCACAAAGAGCCATCTGAGTTACTAGCAAGATTTTTGAAATAATAGTTATGGACTTCAGGTGTTAAAGTTCAAAATTATGCCTTATTCCTTTCTTCCCTTTGAAAGGGTGAGCAAGATGAGGTTTCATTTCCAGTTTTTGTCTTGTCAAAATCAAGAGGAATGAAACTGGCCCCATGCATTGAAAAGGGGAGCACAGCTGCAGGGATTCTCCGTGGGGAACAAGTATTGCCTGCAGCAGGAAGAGGGCAGTGCAGTACTTGGCAGAAGCTTTTGTTGGGTTTGATGTTAATTTAGATCAACTCCCTTTGCAAGTGGTTCATTAGTTCAGCTTCCAGGGGGCTACAGGTTTTGTTTTGCTTCTAGGATTTCCTGTTATCTTAGCAGGATGAATTCAAAGGTAAAACTTACAATATGTTAGTCCTTTTTATGATTCCTGTTTTCCTGTCATGAGGATATGAGAGTCTTCTGGGTTCACATCCATGGATTTTTCTCCAGAATTATTTGATATATCTGGGAGCATTTGGAAGGGCTACCGGTTCCCTTTTTCGTCATAGGAGCAGTTTGGAACGGTACTACCTGTATTTGGTGGATAACAGGGTAAGAGAAAAGGGAAAACCCAAAATGTAGACAAGGAAAAATCCTGTCTAGAACATCTTAACCTGCTTATGTTTTCTTCTTTGTGTTTCCTGTTTCACTGTTTGTTCTGCCAATTTTCTGAGACCAGAGATATGGACTAAACCAGAGAGGAAAGAGTACACCTGTGATATTGCCCAGCAGCAGGTATCAAAGTCATAGGAATTCACTGCATGGTTTCTTAGTAAGGCTGATGCTTTAAAAGATGACTGAGCCTGCAGGGCCAGGGCTGACCTGCCTGGTCCCCTCTTCCACCATCATGCACTGAGGCTCCAGAGGTCCTCTTTTGGATATGGGGTAGTGGGAACCTCAGTGGAAGGATGTAGAAAGTACTGGAGAGACATGGCTGCATTTCTGGGAGGTTTTACCAACTTTTTGTAAAGTATTTCAGAATTAAGAATGTCACACCAAAACTTACCAGAATAATCCTGTGAGGTGGGGGTTTGTTTTTTTGATCTGCCACAGTACACAGTGTTGAGGGTGTTGGAGGGGGGTTGGTTGGGGCAGCGTTTCTGTTGCATTAAGATATCAGTCTGTGTCACAGCCTTCATGAAAGAGAGAGAACATCAATATCTCTTGCTGAGAAGTGTATTTGTTCTATCGCTCCAGCAACTCTCACCTGAAAAAAGGCCTTTGAGGATTTCTCCTGACATTTCAGCAGCTTCCCAATGTCGTTATTTCTGCCACTTCTTTAAGCCCACATAATTGACCTCTCTGAGGAGAACAAAATTCAGCCTCAAGGAATAACATAGGAGCACCTTCAGTGAGGCCTAGAAAAGAGTGAGAACTGAAGTAGTCTGTATTTCTAATACTCAAATCAAAGTCAAATGAAAAATAAATTTTGTCTAGCTTTTCATAGAGCCTCACTTTATGCTTTGGAATAGCAAAGCTGAGCATATGCATAACTTTGAAGGTTCAAAGATGCATAAAACCTTATAATAAACAGAGCAGAAGGGAGTTCAAACTAGACAAAACCAAAGAGGAAGTGTGATGTTTTAAAATTTTAATTTTTTTACAAGGATAATCGAAAAGGGGTTAATATTGATATCAGAACAACATTGATAAAACAGTAGTTGACCTATGTTTTGGCAAAGGTCATTCTCCAGCTTGCAAAGTATTGTAGAAATAGTTGGGAGTATATCTATTTAGAGAAAAAGTAACAAATAGAGATTGCTCTGTGATTTAAAAGATGTAAACTTTTATTTCTAGTGGTCAAAAGTGTGCTAAATATCAGAAAAGGGTAAATCTCACTGCTCTTGAGGTAACTGTGGTTTCATAAATGTAAGCACATCAGAGAGGAGTGTCTCATAATATTGTGATCAGTAGAAAACCTTATTTTCTTTCTTATGTCAGACTTATGCTTTAGGATCTCAAACCTGCTCCCACACATTTATCTTCCAGCATAGACTTTACTAAGAAAAGGATAGGACCTTATTTCACTTGTCATTATCCGTATCTTGGAAGTATTCTGGCTCATTTTGGAGAGAGGAAAATGGGTATTTTTAATTATTTGAAAACCACAGCTGCTGGTAAGGACTTTTGAAAACTGATTATGTGATATTTTTAAGAGTGTAAAGGCATAGACTTTATGCAAAATCCCTTATTTCAAGGGCTTACCAGTAACGTGCTTCCTTACATATGTATACCATTTTTGCATTTCCAGTTATTTTTTTTTATTCAGTTTGGGATCAGTTAGAAAGTGACCTATAGTTGCTTCATATTGAAAAAAAAATCTTTGAGAGGGATGCAGCATGTTTCAGGCTGTGTTCCTCTGTAAACTGGGCTGCATCTCTCACAAGGTAAACAAGTTCAGCATGTTCCAGCAGTTGAAATACACTGACAGGGAGGAGGAAAACATCTGCATGCTTTATGCTTATTTATATCTGTTTTTGGAGGTAGATAATTTGTCTCTCAGGTTACCTTCCAAAAATAAATACAGAAAATTGCTAATGAATTTGTTTATTCTGTGGTAGCACTTAAGGCACAACTGATAACATAGCCATGCTATATTGTGCAAAAAGAGTGTCAGATGTCCCTGCTACAGCATGTAGAAGAAAAGGGGTGCAATATACAAGCTAAGTCCAGGACTTTATTCAGTGGGTTAGGTTTTCAGTACATTTTTGATTGAATATGCTGAAGCCAATGCTTTCACACACAAGATAAGGGAAAAAAAGGAGGAATGCAGAGACACATGAGAGTTTGATAAGGCAGGAGAGAAGTGAGAAGGGAAGAGATGAATGGAATGAGGCTGACATGAGGAGACTGTGATAAGAAGGGATATAGGAAAGTGGATAAATAGCACAGTGGAGCAGAACAGTATTGTAGAAACCCTAAAATGATACCATCACTGCAGAAATGTTTAGGATGATATCACTATTGTTCAAGTCTCGTGCTTACATTGATTATTACCTTTTTTAGTTTTTTCCATGCACAAATGGCTACTATTTGAACTACTGTTCATAAACCATTTTGTGTAATGAAAAATGCTACTTTGAATATATAAGGATACAGTATTTTAGTGTGGCTTCTTACTCTATGGCTGTAGTTTACTCCTGGAATGTAAATGCTGTACTAGAGCTAAAAACAGAATTTGACTTAAAGCTTGCAGCACTGTTTCTTGCCGCTTAAACCAAATGTGTATGTCCTGTTTGTTTCATTAATGTTTACAGTATCCAGGATCTAACTGACTTTTTATCTGTAAGAAACAGTTTTATACTTCTTAAATTATTTATTTTCCTTTCTCATGTGTATTTCTCACATATCTGTGCAAAAAATCTCTCACTATATGTGTTCTCTCTCCCTGGAATGTATATAAAAGATTAAGAGTTGCTCTTCCAAACTTGGCAAGGCACGGACGATCACAGTCTGCAGCTGCTGCTGGATATTTTTCAATAATTGTATGACAAGGAATAGTAACTGTGAGTAGGTATGCTAAAATGAGGTAATCTAATCTCATGCTTCAGGAAGTAGGATGACCGCCACAGGGAGTCAATGCTTCCCCAGTGTATGGCATCATAAAGTGCAGTTGCTCTGAAGGAGGTTTGTCTCTGAACTGCTGTGCAGTGGCCACAGCTGAAGGCTGAGCACAGGCTTGATGGACCAGCAGCTTAATCAAGTATGTCAAATTTCTGCCTCTGGCAATTCTGTCTCTCATGGTAGCATCCCTGTATTTTTGTCCAATGTTTGTTTTGTTGCATAAATACAGCTATGCTATTCTGGATGTTTCTTTATTCTCTGTTTTGTTGCTCTTAGAAATTTGGGGTTGTTTGTAATCCTAAATGTTGACTGCATCTCACTCTCTGTTGTTTACCACTCTTGCTTTCTGTTCTCTTACTTCCCTTCTAATCGTCACATCCCAAGCTAAAAGGATCATGTTTGAAATTTCTCATTTTCCATTCATTACTGTTTATTCTTACTCATTCATTGCATCAAAGTAAGGAAGGAGGCCACCAAGGACTTGGAATTTCTCAAAGTTTAGACAATTATCAAAAACATGTTTCCAAAACAAACTCCTACTACTTCTTTCTACAAATGGTTAATGAATATTGAAAATATTAGAGACAATTTTTGGACGATCTTAAGTTGAAATGCATTTCATAATAATTGGAGTTCTTACAGTGTAGAGAAGACTTCCTATTGCATCATCAAGAGGCATAGGTAAAAAAACCCCCAGTTTTCTGTGGATTAGAACACTTAAACACATGTGGTGCTTTCTATCACTTCTGTAGCTGCATAGTTAATGTATCTCCTGTTATTCAGGGCTATTTCCAAAAGATATATATCTAGATACAAAGATAGAGGAACAAAAATTATCTATGAGCTTTTAGATATATGGTCTATTTTTTAAAAAATGCTTCTGTTTGAAGAATGACTTCAGTCAGGCAGATATTTGCTTTCATTATGTGAGAAAAAAAATCCACATTACCTTGCAGAAATGAAATAGTCAAATGCATATTTTTTGATTTTTATTTTTAAAGAATATAAGAATATTCAGTTTATATCTGATAATATCAAAACAAAAGATAAGAATGGTATTTACCTAGGTAATAAAAGCAAATTATGCAAACATCCTATAATTTCAGGGAACTTTCTAAGGTACCCCTCATATCCTATAAGAAGATGGTGTGGGCTCAAGTATGTGCATATTAAATTATCATCGTATCTTTACAGCTGAATTCTGTATCATGTGTGGTCCTTATGATTAGACTTCAAAAGAAGGATGGTGTATTTAAAGTGTTATTGTAGTGTACAACTCTATACGACAGGGCTTTGTGTAAAGGATACAGCTGTGTAAATATCAGATGTTCACAAAAGCCATAGATGCATTTGATAACTGATTTATACACAATATCCAATAAATTTTTGTAACAGATTTCGTATTATTCTTGATATTCTTTTTAAGGGTCTTGTTTCACCTTGCCATCATACACATTTATTTTATTGTTGTAGCATATTAATTTTTTCATTTGAAGTGGCAAATGTGTAGCTAAGCTTAGTGAATGATGGTCAGTGATAAATTTATGTCTCCTGTAATCTTCCCATATGCCATGTGTCCCTGTGAAAAAATTTGGGATATTTCTGTTTCTAAGGCAGCTGTAGCCATGGGCTGGATCCTGCATGGGAGCTTGACCATCTGGGTAGGCCCATAGAAATGCTGATTCTGCATGTCCCGACTAATGAGCCCATACCTTGGGCTCTCACATGTGAGAGGCTTGTTAATGGCAGAGCACATGGCAGAGTTTGTTAATCTGGGACCTGCCTGAGGGTGTTTGTGCTCCCCTCTCTTTCCTCTGCATGCCGCAGAGCATGGGACACGATCTGGTGTGCAGCAGACCTGTGGCAGTCTGTGGGCAAACATGTCCACAGGAAAGGCTGAGATTATCCCTGAAGCCTTGTCATTCCCTGCAAACTAAGCCTCAGAAAGGAGAACTAGGGACCACATTGTTTCTTTTTAGGTAAATTTGTAGCTATTTGTCCATTAGAGTTCATTTACAATGAAAACAGGTGTGTAAACACTGATTTTTATGTGTCTATACAAAACTGACTAGGAAGGCAAGGGTCCAGCAAGTTGTACATAGTTAGTTAGCTAACATCAAATCTTGATTTCCCTCTTGGTTTGTCAAATTCCTCAGTCCTCCTCTTTACCTGCTAGCAGCTTTCATTAACAGTGTTCCTTGGTGTATTCCCATGGATAGTGCATGATCTTATATGCTCATTATGCTCATTTAGACAAGTATCATAGTTGCCGTACAGGGCCAGGAGTTGAATAGGGTATGACTCTTTCCTGCCTTCTCCTCTTTCCCTCATTTGGGACACCATTTAGTCAGAGGAATTTTGTGTGGAAACAGACATCCCAAAGGAATGTATGAGGTTCATTTGGCTTGTTATTTGACCAGGCACTGTTTGTGGCAGAGCATCAGAATTAGCTCCTAGCAGTGGTGGGACCTTTTCTGCCCACAGCTTAGTGTAATTAAAAATTCCAATTTTAAATTTCTAAAATACTGCTCAAATATTGAAGGGCTCTGAAATTTTTACATGTACCAAGTGCTGGCCTAGTTCTGATGCTAATTACAGTTGCTGAGCTCATAGGTATCAGTGTTGGCATAACAGAGCATTTTTCAGAAATCCCTCTTGGAAAGGTTGAATTGGTGAGTTTGTTGGGCAGTGTTTATTCAGCATATTCTATTGACTGTCAGATGAGAAGCTCTCTTAACTGATTCCTGTTGATTTGACATGGATTCTTGTTTTTAAGCAGACTACAAATACAGCTTGGGGACATATTTTCTCTCCCTGAGGGTGTGTCACAAGGAATCATAAATCTGTAGAAAAAACAGCAGTTAAATCTGAATTCTATGTTGCAAAACCGTTGCAAAAACATTGGAGTAGGGGTGAGTAGACAAGTCATCCCATTGTGGTTGAATTCAGAGGTGACTTGTCTCTGCATTCTGTTCTCCTGATATACTTGTCACTAAACATTTTGTAATAAAAAGTGACATGATGCCACTACCTGGAAAACCATGAACACCTGGACTTAATGGACAGGATTTGCAGGAAAACCTTGTACTTCAGGTAAGTGAAACAAAAACCTGAAGACTTAATTCCTTCTGTGCACCCATGGCTTTCTTTTTCCAATAGTACATCATGTTATGGGAGACTTTGGCTTATATCAACAGACTGATAAGATTTTTGGGCATTACCAGACGTTTACATGGCATTACTTAATCTTTGGTGTGATTGTGTCTGCAAAACTGAAAACAGTATTTCAACATGAAAATGAAATGCCAGTACTTTGTGACTCCACAGATGTACAGAGCTAAAGATTCAAAGTTTTCCACAAAAGAGATGTGATTGCCTAATTCACCATGGAATTGTTTACTTATTGCAGAATTGCCTAGCGGCTGGTGAATTTTAAAAAGATAGAGAAATAGTTTTATACCACAGGCACAAAACAAAATACAGCCAACATTTCAAAAGCAAAATATGTTCTCTTTTTCATGTCCCTCTTGGCCAGCATGTGACTTCCGTGTTGTGACTGATGTCCCCCAAGCAGTTGTACCCTTTCACATTGCTGTTCAAGCTACAGGCCAAAACTTAGCACAGATCATCAGGAAAGAGAATAATATTATGAGAAGGTCTACTCGTAGAAGTAGCTTAGATGATATTAGGAATAGGTAGAAATACAATTTTTTTAAATTTATTTGCCAAGGATTGCTACTGTTTCTTCCCCCAGTTTTTTGTATTACTGGATGAGTATGACTTTATAAGGAAAAAAAAAATAAGATAAAGTTTTAAATGTTATACAGTTTTAGTTAAAAAGTGGACCTGCCTGGGATTAACTACATTCCAGAATTCTTGTTAGTATATTTTTCTTTACCCCAGGATGGGTTTAGATGTTCCCTGCCAAGGGGAATGAAAAATACCTGTGCAATAGTGAGCGAATGGTCTCGTCAGACAAAAAAGTAAAGTATAGTTAATACAGGACCATCTGGAAGTACAATCTCTGTAGGGTTACTTTTGGTTTTACAATGGCATAGAATGACTTTTCGATTTGGTAGCAATTTTTCCATTTGTTCCAGTGGGATCTGAAGCTATTGGTCTACACTTCAGTAGGTGCTGGAAGGATTTGCGTAAGTGTAAGCATCATTCTCATTCGGCTTCTGAAACAGAATATATCAGGGAGATATCCTTCATTTTATTCAGTACACAAATGCTTTTAGTAGAAAGCAGTTTTAATTCCAAGCTGCTTTCAACCTTTTACTTTCCTCTTCCTCTCCTCTTATCCCTTTTTTCTCTGGAGAGCTTCTTTTAAGGGTTAGGATAATGTAGGAGGACACAGCATTTAATATTCTGTTTCACCATTTAGTTGTTCATGAGGAGGACTGAGTTGACTGTTTTCTTCTTGACATTTGAAGATCTGGAGTGTACCCTTGTCTCTTCATTTTCAAGTTTCTATTGGCACCAGCAGCAAAGGAGATGAAGGAATCAGCCTTTCAGGCATTGGAAGTGACAACTTAAGGAAGCATCAGCTGAGGCTATTCTATCACCCATTTAGCATTCATCTGACCATTGAAGGTGGCTGAAGAATAGCATTTGAAAACAGAATAAAGATTATATCAGTATTTCCCTGAATACTTAGAGAAATTTCACTGCATCTTTGACAAGTGTCAGCCTCCTGCCCAGTCCTCAGAGCTGTGAAAGTCACTTTTATTCAATTGACATGATTAGAGTAGAAGATAGATCAACTGATTTTTGATTTTCAGGGATTATAATTATGTGGAGGTGACTACTCCATAGATGAACATGAGGTATAGTGAGGTAGTATCTAAACTACTTTGTTCAACTCACAGTTTTGGATGTGCAAGTATGACATTGAGAAAGAAGGAGACTGAGGAAAAGATTAGGATTAGATGATCCACAGGTAGATTATATTAGGTTCATTTCAAACTCTGCCAATCATATGAAAAAAGTCTCATTACATGAAAACAATCTCTTAGTGAATATTTCAGAAACTAGCCATGATAAAAATAGCCTCACTTGAAATTGTTACTCTAATAGGAAGTGCATGGGCCATGTTAGAGACAGACAAGATGCAACATTCACACTAAATGACCATTTTTTCTGGAAGATCACAGATTTTATTAGTTGTGAAGAGGCATGGTCAGTTTTATTTGTTTGAAAATACCTTTAAACTCAGAAATATAGCATGGAGTTCTGCAGTCCTGGTCTTAAAAATTGCACTATAACCTTGTTATCCTCATGACTTCCATAGACACATTTTTGTGTGAGCCTGCAGTGGTAGAAGTTTCATAAATAGATTTGAACAATAAAACTACTCATGGAAATGTAAAGAAAATTTTGATTAGTTGTTCAACTGAAAAGCCAAAAGCATCTCCATGAGTTAGCTGTTGACATAGATATTGCTGAATAAAGGAATGATGTAAAGGAATTGCAACACTCTAGGCATCAAGGTATTAATTAAAAATTAAAAGTACTTTGAAAGAGGTGCTCTGAATTCATCAAGGTAGTTATTTTTTCAATAAAGTGAATAATCCAAAAATGCAGAGAAATGAAACAATTACTCAACCAAATTTTCAAGATTTTTAAGAATGGAGAGAATGCTGAAAGATTCCCATAATTTTTAGTCAACGTTCTAGATAATCAAAATGAAAGAACTTCATAAATACAAGTTCATTTAAAAAGACTTCTTTTTATATATGCATAAAGGGGTGTGTTTGTGCATATATTTATAATTAGACTAAGTCATTTTTCTGTGAAAGAGATGGACTTCAAAAGTTCTGTAAATAAGTTTGTTCATATGTAGGGTTTTTTTCTAAGAAGTTGAAACAACCTAATTTTCTTCATTTTCTTTGCTTTGTCAAAAGAAATGTTGGAAAATGCTCACATCTATTTTCTCTCTTTTTTTGTCAAGTCCTATTTGTTAAAGTAGTGCTATACTGTTTTTCCTTTGTCTCTGGATGGAAGAAGGAATTTTATTTGGCATTTCATGGCCCGATGATTTTTCTAAAGTTTTCCAACTCAGTTCCCATCACTAGTAGACAGCAGGGGGTTCTCTAGCTATGCTTAAGATCGTTATTAGTTTCTCTCTATTAATGTCAACTTGATATCTCTCTGATTGGAGTGGCCTGGAAAGCCAGCTCTGCTGGGTAAGTCCTCATTAAGGTGGCATACTGTTCTTTTATTCCAAAGTAAATATCTACTTTCAGCTGTAAAAAGACAATCAAATTATTCATTTATTTATTCTATAGTATGACTAGGTCAAACAAGTAATGATAACAAATAATCAAATATTTTCATTAACATCTTTTTCTTTGTCCTATTCCATTCTAAACGTCAGTGTTGAAATATTGATGGGAAGACAGGCTTTTATTAAAAGCCTATTACTGGGGCAGGTTATTAAAGTTACAGTCTTATAATAAAGGAATATTTATTACTATGTATTAGGAATATCATCCTTAATAGAGGAATATGCCAAGGATTTCTCGCAGACTTCAGTAGTTTTCAGGCTTTGGGGAGCTTCAGAGAGGGGGGAACACTGTCACTTCCATGAGTGAAACCGGAGCCTTAGCAGTGCCAACAAATGCCCATAATACCATAGTGACAGAAACTTATTTTGTTGACAAATTCCGCCTGGTGACCCCCAAAAATTTGACATGCAGAAATGAATGTAGCTTTTTGATCCCCATGTGTGCTGTATAAGAATGCCAGTAAGCTTTCTTGTCTTCCTTTTTAAAAAAAATAAAATTTCAGAAGCTGTTTAATTGAGAAGAGTTTAATTGACCATGGTAACGGAAGTATGTATTGTCAATTATGAAGCAGAGATTTGAGATATGTGAATATGTAACAGTCCAAGCTAGTTGGCACAGAGCTTCTAGATCTTTCTCTAGTGTGTTTCAATCCAGGCTCTGACAGGATTAGGAAGCAAGTGCCTGAATTTCTCGTTGTTTTCTTGGTTTTGGAAGTCATAATAAATTCATCATAGCACCATAGCATGTGATTTGAATGTAGTGCCAAAGCCTTCTTTCATGTGGGAAATGTCTACAGAAATTATTGACAGATTCAAATGATATGAGGTAACTTGATGGTAGAATGAATTTAACAAAACTGTGAAATTCTTTCTGCAGCAAGCCTTATGTAGTCTGCAGTGTGGAATACCCTGATTTCTGCCACTAAACCATGACAGAATTGCATTGTTCATCCACATGCTGTCTCCAGAAATGTGTCTTCAGTAGGTTGTGTGAAAATCCTATCTTTTTATCATTTTAACCAAATGGTGAACAGTGGCAGAATAGTGAGAAAATGTCTTTTTCATACAGTTTGTTTCATGGAGACTAAAACCTCATGTTCAAAGTAGCCATCTAAAAATGAGCTTTTTATCTTCTCTTTTTCATTTTCTTGTTCTGGTTACTGTTTCTTCCCTCAAGCCTGTTTTATTAGCTGACTGGATTATCTGAACACAGGGACTAAGTTCTAATTTCTTCCAGAGGAATTCTATATTGAGCCACCTTATCACTATGCAGATAAAACTTAACTTTCACAATCTGATCTGTTTCTTTTGGTCTTGACCATGAATATCTCCTAGCTATACTGTAGATGAAGACAAAGCAGGATGAGGTACAGCTTTTGGTATTTTCTGCTGAATCTTGGAAAAATTTCCCTAAATGAGACTCTCCTAGTCTGCTAGGTGCAACTTCTGCAGTTAAATAGAGAATAGTTAAAAAAGCAATATTGAACAGATCAAACATAGCATACACATTGAATAATACCTAATGATTACAAAATCACATCATTTAAAAATATAAAATCTATATTTCATGGGCAGCAATTAAGTGAAATGCAATGAGGTGAAAAGCATTCCAGGCCATATTCTGTTAAAACTTCTTTAGACTTGGCGCCAACTCCTTGATACCATCAGAGGTGATTTGAAATGTAAATAATGCTTAGAAAAATAGCTATACTTTATTCAGACCTCTATACTTCATTCAGTGACATAACTTGCAAAGTTTTTATATTTGAAAGGTGTTAGTTCAATAAAATTGAGCAGAGTTCTTTCTTTTTGATGAGATCTATTGCGTAGTTTCTCTTTCATCTTAAAAGTAATGTAATAATGAAAGATTTAAGGTTGAAACTGGAAGGACACTTTTATTTCTACTTCTCTGTATTAAAATGGCATCATATCTCTTTTGTGCAACAACACTAATAAAACAAAAACTACTATCTTAGAATTAAACTACTGTTTTTTCTAAGATACGGAAAAAATTAAGTAACATCTATAGCTAAGTGTTAGTGTGACATTGCAAGAGACCTGACCTCTCTTGTCAGAACTTCTGGCCCTAGGGAAATTGTTATACTCCTTGAATGCTTTTCTTAAGTGTTGTTCACCATGTCCATAGTGTATTATATGCATTTTACTTTGGGCTTCAAGAAAACCCAATGTAAAAAAATGTGTTTTTTTTTTAAAAAAAGTTGATATCAGAGCCTAATTAACAGCCCCGTATTGTGGGGAAAATCCATTCTGCAGTATTCCTGCAGTTAAAGTGCTTAGTGCAATAGAGTATTAGGCTACAAACAGTATTCCTGAGGGGGTTAAAATCAGTGGGTTAAATGCAGTCTTCTGTAATAGAATTTTATATATATATATATGTACACAGGGAGTTGGAAAACTTAACCAAAAGGATTTTCCATTATGTGTAATCATTTTCATTGCTGTTCAAAGGAACACTGCTGTAACAGTGGTTAGGGAAAAGAAAAAGGCCTTTCAGAGAGAATGCCTTCAAGATATACTGTACCACCTAGCCAGTAGTATGATGCTGGCTATCTTAGCAAAAAACCTAAATAAAAAATAAAAATACCTTAACAAAAAAACTGCTGTAATAAAAAAAATTCCAATTAGCTTGGAAATGTGAGATGGTAATGAGAATGCATTTTTCTAACACCCAACTCTGTGTGGCTCTTCAAGACAATTACCAGGGAAAGGTAGGAAGCAGACCAGTGCACCTGAAACCCCATATATACAAAATAGAAATTGCTTTGAAATGAGAATGACCTATGAATAAAAAGATCATAGAAGCAAATGTTACAGGTGGTAAATGATGTGAAAATATGTGAATAAATATGTATTGTATTTTTTCCTGTTGAGATCTGAAAGGTAGTTTGTGAATTTTACCTGGAGAGTACAGGTTTATTATGTAAACTTAAATGCTATCTATAGCATAAATAGAAGTCATATTAGTCTGTAATAGAGCTTTTCCTTTGTTTTTCCCTTTCTCTTCACATACTGTGGAAAAATCTTTTCCATGGTATTGCTTTCTTAAGTGTGCTTTCAGCTTAACATTTTTTAGTGTGGAAATTAATCAATAAAAAATGTTTTTCTATTGTAAATTCTTAGAAAAGGGTATTCATGGTATTTGAAGGTCTTCGTCAGAGCATTAAAAAAACTAAGTGGAATCTTTCAATAATTTTTGGTAATGTAGAGTTTGGGTTAATTTCCTCTAATGCTCCCATTTCCATGCTAAGTTAATAATTGTTACAAATCGTAGAACAAATGAAAGCAAGGATGTGAAGAAGCATTTGGACTATAAGGCACATGATGTGACTCTTGGGGACAATCCTGTGAAGTGCCCGGACATAGATTCCAGTGATCCTTGTGGGTCTCTTCCAAATCAGGATTTTCTATGATTCTCTGATTCTGTGTGGGCTAGTGTTGAACTGATCTGTCAGAGAGGGAAATTAACTCACGCTCCAAAAAGTAGAACACCCCCCTGTTGGGCTTCTTTTGGCCTCCTGGTCTGTAAGGCTCATGTCTCCTCCTCCCCTCATCCTTTTGTCATTCCCTCTCTATCCCCAATTTTGTCATCCAAAAATATTTTTGTTACAAACCAATATATTGGTAATATTTATACACTCTTGTTTTTAAAGGAGTCATTCGCTACATGAGCTGTTGAATTCAGGCAATAAACAAAACCTAGTGCTCTGAAGATCTGCAGAGAGGTAGTTACAGCACTAGTATCAATCCCCTTATTTCTTATCCCAATCCCTACAAAATACAGCTTAAAGCTTTATTTTGAATCATCACATACAAAAAGAAGAATATAGGAAGAGAAGTAGGAATGATTCAAAATAGAAATTAAATCCAGTAAGCAGCATGGAGCATAGAAAATCCTTCTAATAATATTTTTTCCACTTCCTTTCTTTTTTTATTTGCTTTTCTCAGTGGTTCCTACTGGTTGTTTTGCTAGTTTCTTGTCCAAAGCTAGAGTCGTAGTAAACGTTCATTTTCATTTGAGTGTGCAAAGCTAAAAATGAGCACAGAAAAATCTTTACTCTCAAATGGTCTAAATAGTTTTTAAGTAGTTTTCAGTGCCGTCCTTTTTTCTGTGGAGGTCTAGACCTTGGTTTTTATCCTTGAAAGAACAAAATGAAATGAAACTATCTTGTCTGAATTACTTCTCAGAAAACAATGCATGCAATGGCCTTCATTTGATGTCCAGCAGAGCTCAAAGAAAAAGTAATGAGTGGCTGCTGCGCCTGGCTGGAAACTCATGGATCAGCAACACAGGCTTGTAGCTACAATGTAGGTAGCTCATAACCTCCTTCAGCAGCTCCAGTGGCCCAAACATAAATATGTTCGTTTTAGATAAAACTCCCACTAAATTCAGCTGGAAGAAACTCCAGATAAGAGTGAATACTTTTGAAAGTTCCACTTCCTATTTCATTAAATGGAATGATGAAACCTTTGCCTATTTTCTGGTGTAATGAGGTTATCACAGAAAATGAGGTACCACATAAAACAACTCAAAAGTAATTGAGCTTCCAACACTTTGAAAAAAAAATGCATTTATTGCTGTGGTTTACAGCTCAGTTTTCCTGGCATTAGTTTGGTTGTGAGGTCTGAGAAGCTTTAATATATTCTTGAAGGGTGATGTTTTTATGTAGGGAGAGACAATAATAACACTTGATTAGTTCAGCAAACTGTTTAAAAGCAGATTTATATTTTAGTTTAACCTTCTGTGTTTAGGAATAGTTTATATTTTTTTCAAAATTTCCAGTAGCTTTGCTCTGTGTTGTGCTGAGTGCATTTTAGTTTGAGTTGCTTTTCACTGTAAGGAGTAAATAGCGTTCAGAGAGGGAATGGCATGATGGCCAGATGACACTTCAGAAATGGCATAATAATCCTACCACCAGTACAGTATTTCACGCTACTGAAAGGGAAAAAAGTTAGAAAACCATAGGAAAACAATTTTGATAAGCTGTGTTAAGACTTGAAAAATATTTCACTGAAGTAATGGATGCAAGTGTAAATGCTGTGTACTCTTTGATTTCTTCACATCTTAAAAAAACCCCAAAACATTAATTGTCAATAAGGGAAATTTTATCACAAATAAGAAGTAATTTAAGTTCCAGGAGATTCCACTAGCATGCTGTATAGCAGTAATAACTGAAGTATATATTCCTTGAGGAATTTTTTCTGTAAAGTCTCATGTGACTTTTTATTGCGTTCTAAAATGTGTCTCCCTAAGAAGCTTCAGTTTAATCTTGCTTTGTGCACCACTTCTTCATTCCCCTCTGACTTATTTTCTAGCAAAAACTAGAAATAGTTTTAATGCCTGTAAATTGTCTTGAGGATAGTTTAATATGGCATGGCTGTGCAGTAGGGCACAACCTTTGAGCTTGCTGTGAAGGTAAAGAATACTTTAGAAATATTACAGAGATTAGGAAGCAATTGGATAAATGGTTATGACTTCAAGACTTAAAAAGCCTCCACAACACAAAAAAAACCCAAAAAAACCAACCCACATGTGACATGTGTGTTTGACCTTTTTTTTTTACATTGACCAAAATGTTTCAGAACAAAATAGTATTGTGTAAAAGAGGTGCTTGTATTTTGGATGTGTGCAATGAAAGATAAATAGTCAAAATCATGTGCAGTCAAATGTTTTGGAGCCACATAAACCTACTGCACCAGTTTTCTTCCATTACCACAAGTAGGTTAGAAAATATTTGAGGTAATCCAATGCTATAAGTTTTCTAGTTGTTTTTGGATTGCTTTAGTAGTGTGCAAGAATAGAAGTTTCAAGAAGTGAAATTATGTAGGCACTGGCATAGAATATAACTATTGGCATCGAAAGACAAGTCTGTATCCTCTGACTAATAGACACTGGCAATGAAGACACTCATCTCTCTAACCTCTTCCTTCAAAATAAAATAATATTCAGTAGTTTTCATGGACCAGGTTCAAGAATTTATGTCAGAAAGAATATTTAAATTAGTGTTGTGGCTTTCTGAAACTTCATTGTAAAGCATAAGTGATTTTGTTTCAGTAGGGAAAGTTCTAGACCCCAGTATTGTGGGGGTGTAGAATTACTACTGAGCCTATTGTTCTCCATACAGACATAGATTAGGAGATATGTTACTGAAGATAACTACATAGAATTAGTGCTTAATTATTCAGAAACTATTGTCCAGGTAATGAAACTGTCTGAATCATGCTTGATTTGAATGACTATCCTAGGGCAGGTAGACTTTCTAAACTGAGAGTCTTTGTTGAGTGATAAATCTGGTGTCACTTTTGTTTTTATTTGGAATACAAATTCCTTATATGCTGAAGTGTGATTCTTGTCACACAGAATTACTCAGTCATGGTGGCAGTGCTTCCTTGATAGGCTTGTAAAGTCAGTTCATAAGCACTGCATGTTCATTGTGTTAAGTGGTTTAAGTTTTTAATTAAGCCATAAACTACAGATTGTTTTGAAGGTTTGAGGATATTTTTTTTGGCAGAGCAGTATACTGTAATTGTAGTCACCATGAAAGAAACAAATTATATAAAGGTTTTAGCTGTCTGTGTAGTTCAGGTTGCTAAATTCCCAAAACTCTTTGTCCATTGTGTATAACAAACTGATTTAAACATTTAATTGAAAACATGAAAATTCCACAATTAAAAGTCTAGAACCAAATTATAATGGCTCTGTATCCTTTATCCACAACTAATCATCTAGTTTGTGCAAGTCACAAATAGAGATAGTGCCCAATATTTTCTAAGACTTCTGTAAAGAAATATATTTATGTTAAAACATTCTTCTTCTTCACTGAAAGATATGTGCCTCCACCCTACTCCATCTCCCTTGTACTACATGCAAATGTTGTTGTTATTGCTCTTATAAGAAAGGAAGGGATGCACCGGACCCAAGCATTTTATTTTATATAGGCCACCAGCACACTAGGAACATACCTGAATATGATTTACAGTTTTGGGCTTTTTTTTTCCTTTTTAAACTAAAGTAGTCGTGGTGATTTTCTGTGTGCCATAGGTTTTCTGTTTTGTTGTTATAGATTGGTGATTTTGGTGGGGGTTTTTTGCTCTTTCTCCATTAATATAATTTTGGCTGCTGTCCTGTGTTACAGGGCTAGATGGACTTTGTTCCAATATGGCTCTTCTCTGTGGAGCTTTATTCAGTGGGATTGCAGCCAGGTTTATCCTGCTGCAATTCTGCTGTCTGCTGTGTGTTTACTAACTACACAGCATGAAGCAGGCAGAGTAAAGGGATTATTTAAAGATTTTTCGAGGCCACATCCACATCTGCTGTACCTCTGTGAATTTTTTCCTTTTTTGTGTCCCCTCAAATTGTAATCTCGGTGACAGCAATATTCTGTATCTTTGGTACAGCCAACAGCTGGCATCATGCTAGATACCACTCTTTGTTGGTGCAAAGATATTTGTCATACTTTGTAGGTACGGAATTCAATATAAAGATTTAAATTGAAGCTTCAAGAGGTGAGTTTCTAAAAATTCAGTTTCTCAACTCAGCAACAGCTTTCTGTGCTTTTTGCTCTTGAAAGGAAACATCACTCATTTATTCTATGGTAATTCACCAACATAAAACTGGGATAGAAGATTTGGTGTGGAACTTTGCTTAGAATATTTTTTCACATACAAAAATATAAATGAAAACATAAAAAATTCATTTACTATCATTTTTATAATATATATAATCCTAAAATAGGTTCTTCTTTTTTGGTATGAAATATTCTCTCTTACATAGTAAAAACAATTGGAACAACAGAAGGTGTTTATAATTTATATAACAATTTGTGAGGGCATGACAAATAATCAAAAGAAAAAGAAATCATTAGCTCAGAACAAGAAACAGCACAGTTATTATTACGGATCTAATAAAAATAATTTGGCTTTTGTAAATATGAAAAATCAATTGTTACTTTTCATGCACACAGAAATCTATGCACTATAGTGAGTCTTTCATAAAGAAAAGTCCTTCTGCCTCTTGGTTTAAAATTTTTAGGTGCAGCTAACTTTAACGAATTCAGCAATACTTCCTTTCTGATAAAGGGACAGATTTATTTTATAGAATCTGGGGCAGTTTCATGATTTGTTTGTGGTTTAATGAGAGTGTTGTGATGGTAAAGGAAACCATTATTACTGGTAACAATCACATTAATTTCAAATGGCTGAAGCAATGCAATTCAGTGAGCAAAATTTGCAAATCAATGCTGTAAAAATGATTTGTTGTGCTTGAGTTGAACAGCTGATGTGTTTGTTGCCTATAAAACTGAGATATTGTACATGGTTCAATGATGTGTAAGTGGATATATGGTAAATAGAAATAGATGGGGTTTTTTTCTTGCATATATTTCTATTCAGCACCTTTCATGGATGCATATGTATTTTATGTAATAGAGACAGTATCCTTAAGGGTATTTTTTCATTAATGCTTTAATATTTCAGACAGAGCAGACTCAACTCAAGGTAAAGAAACAGATTAAGGTGACACTTAATAGCAGTAACTGTTAGAGAGTAGTGACACAACTGATTTTGTGTGTTTTAGAAGAATACAAAGCTGTAAAATTGGCTACCTTAATTATTTCATGTATTTGAGGACACCCAAGTCAATTGTTTTGCATTATCTTCATACCTTGGCATCTGATTTAGATCTCCCCTTTTCAAATATTATTGTAGTAGATAAGGTACCTTTTTCATTTCCTTTTTTTTACTCTCGAGTTTTCCCTGGGTTGAGTAATGAAGAGCCTTTTCAGGACAAATACTGGCAAGTTTGATAAAACTGATTTTGCAGGCTCTGTGATTGTTCAGATTTGGTTTTACCAAGCTCATAGATAGTATCTTTTTCACTTTTTTCTAGATAGGATAAGTTTCAGTGTTAGCTTTTGTTCTGGAAAAGCATCTGTCTATCCCATGACTAGCATTTAAATCAAATTCTGTTCGTAATGTTTTGTTTATTAATTTTGTTAACTACTAAGTTTGAAGACTTGAAGAAGTGAAACCAAGAAGTTTAAAAATCCCTGCCAACCAACCCTGCTGAAAGCAGTTCTTTTCTTTCTATTTGATGTTTTATTCAAATCTCTACAATCCACGGATTTGTGGGTTTTCAAAGCATCTATTTTTGTCATCAACTATGGCTGTTAATGAACTGGATGCCCTTCAGAACTCAAAACAAAACTGTTAATTTCCTTTGCCAGTGTACTTTGCAAACAGGAACTGGTCCATTCTAGCATTGGTGTTACCACTTTCATTGTTTAGCAAGTA
This sequence comes from Prinia subflava, assembly GCF_021018805.1. Taxonomy (NCBI): domain Eukaryota; kingdom Metazoa; phylum Chordata; class Aves; order Passeriformes; family Cisticolidae; genus Prinia; species Prinia subflava. The sequence goes on along the minus strand of NC_086249.1, from coordinate 69,449,308 downwards.
CTGTAAATAGAATTCTCATGGTGTGAGATTCCAGACCAGTGAGACTCGCGATTACAGCGCTGTCGTAGTGAGCGTAGCACAGAAGTAGGAGGTCTCCACAGAGCCTCAGGTGTTGTGATGCAGGATTCACTCAGCTCTTCTCTATTGCACAGCTGTACAAGCTTCTTCCAAAAATTCAGTTTGGACAAGATATTCCATTACTCCTTGTGAACAGACTACAAAAGAAATTAATCTGGGAGATGATTTTAGGCTGGGGGAGAAAGGAGGTTGAGTCTAATTCATGTGACCAAAATTGACCCAGATTTGAGGAATTTCTTATACAGCATCACAGCATTTGACCTCCACGTCTGAGCCTTTGTAATGTGTGTTTCTTGCCTCTTACTTCCCATTTGATCTCAAGACCCTCCTTGGCAAAATAGAGCAGATGCAAATTCTCTTATGGTGTTTTACTTCCTTCTGTATTCTCTTGAAAATATAATTCAAGTCCAACCTTATTTTCCAGGTTTCATACACCATTAGAAATAGTTGCATTTTTTAATTAAGAATTGCAGATAGAGGAAAACAAGAAATGGTTTCACCAGTGTGTTTCTTTAAAGTTCCTGTAGTTTTGGTCACAGTACAAAGCTAGACTGATACACTACGTATCCTTCTGCAAAGGGGCCCTCCAAACAGTAAGAAGAGTAGTATCTTTGTAATAGTTTTGATTCCACATACAGCACCTTCAATGAGAAGACAAGACAGAACTTCATTGACTTAATGGTGTGCAAATCTCCATAGTGTACTTAGGCCTATCTCTGTGCACAAATTTTGAAGTTAATATAAAAACCCACATTGAGATCTTTATATAAAAATTCATATTTTAGTTTATAAATGCCTTGTAAAAAGTTCTTTTTAAATCTTTATATCAAGAAAAACATTACAGAAATCTCCTGTGTTTGGTAGGGCATCTGACATGTTGAGACTTAATAGCACAGTTGCATATCTACAGAGAAATCTCTAGAAGCATTCAATGAATTTCACAATCACACTCTTGTGCATGATAAGTGTTTGAAATCTAAGTTAAACATTCTTCTTCACAGCTCTTAATGAGACATGCTGCCTCAAGTATTTGATTTCAGCAACAGGATTTTTTTAGTCACTAAATCTCTATTCTAGTGATCATCTTTAGGGTTGAACTGAGTTGAGTTCAGGGCTGTGCTTAAACCTGGATATGGATAAGCTTGAGTTCATCTCTTTGTTAATCTTTTGTCTTTCTGTTGCATTGTTTTGGAAAGGACTAAATGTAAATAGAGAGAAATGTGAATAGAAAAAATAGTTTCCCAGTGACCAGTTAAACTAGAATTTTGTGTCTTGAATTTCTGTATTTTTATAGAAAACACTTATTAGAATTGCACCTAAAGGAGGAGATTTAACCTGTGAAGCCCCAGCCAGCTGACCTCTCCTAGTCATTGCTCATTCAGAACAAATGGTACCAAATATCAGCTTATAGCAAGGACATGTCTGATTGGGAAACTTCCTTCCCTGGATCACGCTTACCATTCCCTCACAGTGTCCTTTGCTCCTGTTTCAGGATCAGCTAACTTCACATTTTCTGTAGTCTCTTCAAGGGTGTTAAAACTTGGTCGTTAAGCCATGTCATAGGAGTTTCCTGTAAACCAAATCATTGGCTCTGCAGAACTTGATGAAATTATATATTTTTTTTCCGTATGTTTAGAGTTTCCCACACAGTATTGTACATGTCAAAACACAACTTGCTTCAGAAGGTGAAATAAAGGGCTAAAAATCAATAACCCTTTTCACAGTTTGCCTCTAGGGATCATCATACAGTGTTTATTAGTTGTCTTTCTTACCCTTCAGATGTTAGAAATAACAAATCTGTTGAGCCTTGGTGTGTCAGACTGCTCTGTGCTGCCTGCTGTGAGGTATCGGCGCTGCTGGCGTGAGCAGCAGCAGCCCAGCCATGCTGGGGAGGCATCTGCTGTGGGCTGGGTGTTGGATCGTAGCACACTGGGACATCGCACAAAACATTCTTTGTAGCCCTTTTTTATCAACTTTCATGCTTCCTCAGCAGGACCACTGATGATTCAGTGCCAGGTATTGTAACGAGCCACTGAAGAAGGATTGGCATGCTGGCACTTGGGGCTTGAGGGTGTCAGCAGGCAGCTTTACTGCACATGGCTGTGTGCCTCTTTCTCTCCCTCGTGGCTGGGACTGTGAGGAGCCCCCAGACATGTTTCAGTCTTGGAATTTCTCATCTGTCCCCTGCTTAACTGAGGTGCTCCCCGCTGCATCCAGATCAGCTGATGCATGCACATAGTTCAAACCCATATGTCTGATAATACAATTTTCTTATCATCAGAGAGACAAATGAAAAACACAACCATAAGAAATTCTGAGCTATGAAAGCATAAGGTGTTTTTCTTCTTTTATCATAATTTTTTTCTACCTTTTTTAATACTTCCCCTAAATTTTCTGGTTGACTTTCGTACTGATTTTTAAATTCCAGTTTTACAGATCATTGGTAAGTGATGTGGATTAAAGAAATCATATTTGGATCTTTCATGAACAAGGTAGACTGACACTTTCTTAGTTTAAAATAGTACTAACTAAAAAGTGTTTGCTTAGTAATTCATGCAAACAGTGTAAATGTGAAGGAGATAACATTTCTCTCCAGGGAAGTGGTCACAGCACCAGACTGACAGAGTTCAAGGAGCATTTGGCCAATGCTCTCAGGAATACAGTGTGATTCTTGGGGTTGATGCTTTGCAGGGCTAGGAGTTGGACTCGATGATCCTTGTGGGTGCCATCCAACTCAGCATATTCTGTAATTTTGTAATTGTGTGATTTTATTTAGGCTGGTGAAAAAGGAGGTAATTTAGTCTCTAAGCCTGGAGGAGTCCAACACCCATTTTGTCCTAACAAAAATGTATCACAAAAGAAAACTAGTTACATGTCTGTTTGTTTAAATAGCTGTTTAAAATTTCTTTGATATTTTTGATAATTTTCATTATGACTCTTTTTATAGACTGGGGAAGTGGTGGGCTGGAAGCCATTATCAAACTTGGTAATGAAGACTAGAGGCAAAAATCTGAGACAAAGCAGGCAAGTGAGCAAAATTAAAACAGAAGTTAAAAATGGTCCTCATTTCAGCTATTCTCTGTGCACTGAAAAGGCTTCAAATAGATTTTTTCTCTTGAGATCTAGGCCAAAACAGACAATCTGAAGTTGAAATTGTCACCACTAACCTACACTTTTCCTACACATCACAGGTGATATTTACAGTCTTAAAGTTGTTTAAACGTGTCTGTATTCTGTACAAATTTTTTAATGTGAAGGAGAAATCAGTACAGAAGACAAAGCTGCAGTAGCATCTCATTATCCACAATTGCACCTGGGCTTCCATGTAAATCTCTCTTTAAAGTGACATGAATTTTGTCTTTGCTTTGTGACTGTATCAAAGCATAATATTTTTCACTCCTGTAATGTGTTGTGTAAAGCATCAGACACATTAGATTTTCTGATATATTTCTGCTGTTTTCTTTCTGACATATTATTATCCCATGAGGCAAATGACTAATCTGCAGTGGCATATTCCCTGGTGACTTTGTATTGGCAGAATTAATTCACATCTCAAGTCCCTTCACATGCGGTTCTGTAGACAAGTAGTTAGATGGAGCAGGTGTGCCAAAGGTCTGAATAAAGTCTTGAGGGCAAAATTACGGATGAAAAGGTTGAGGAATAAGAAACAGTTTTGTTTCCATTTGTTCCTAATTGAAACATGGCTATCAAGAACTGGATGTACCCTGGAGTAAAGGCAAGTTAAACAGACGCAGCAAGTCCCTGAAAATTGCAGTAACCAATCTCTACAGATAACTGGAAAAAGCCCTGAGAGCTCTTCCTTAACTGTTGCCTGCACAGATGACTGGTATCTCTGGGACAGGATCCAGGCAAGAGGAGGGATATTCCCTAGGGTGTGCTGTGGCATCCTAGTCCAGATCAGAGACACCTTTTAACACCTCCCGTGCACCAAACCTCACTTTTCTGCTGTTTTATAGGTGTAGTATAGGACAAAATCTAGTTTGTTCATATGCCTGGCAACTGAAAAGGAAGAGAGAGGAAAAAAAAAAGGTTAATGGTTCACCATTCAACTTCTTTATGACTTGAAATATTCAACACCATTTTCTGCTCTTTATTCTCCAACCTGCCTGTCTGTGTTGTTTTTTGCTATCATGCACCCACAGCATTATTGCAGCACTGCCTGGTGGAGTGGTGGTGGAGACCAGTCACAGAACTTCTTTGCCTCCTGGTTCCACTCACCCTAAGCAGAGCTGCATCTGTTTAGTGGCACCTTACTCAGATACTGGCTATGGCAATGCTTTCTGAAAAAGCACATCGCAATTCTCAGCTGTGGAGTTTCACCTGAATGCCTAGGCTGGGTACGGGTATAAAGTCTCTAAAGATCTCACCACATCTTGATTTCTAAATAGAGTAATTTATTCATACAAAAGCACATATCTGAAGGCAGAGAGTTCTAAGAGCGGCCTTATTCTACAACCAGTTACAAACCTAGGCAAAGAAAGTCTGAACAAGACAATAACTAAAGCATAGAAATCTTAACACATACAACTCAAATGAGACAGCGAACAAAGCATAAGATTCCTAACAAACAGAGCTCTAATAGAACTATAGACAGAACATATAATTCATAGCCTCAGGGTAAAGCAACCTCTTATTACTGTCTGCATTTTCAATCGCTGGGATCACACTAACAGAGAGGAATAGATCATAAGTTTCAGACAGGAATCTCAGCCACAGGGATCGTAGTAACAAAAGGGACCCCGAAATTCCAAACCCACACAGAGCCCTCGACCACAGGGAAGCGGACGCAACGGGAAATCCCGAACCGCACAGAGCTCCCGTCCGGGGGATCGCGAGGGCAGTGGGGGCCCGAGCCACGCAGGGTTCCCGAGGGCAATGGGGGCCCGAGCCAAACAGGGTTCCCGTCCGGGGGACCGCGAGGGCAGATGGAGGGTCCGAGCCGCGCAGGGTTCCCGTCCGCGAGATAGAGAGGGCAGACAAAGGGTCCGAGCCGCGCAGGGTTCCCGTCCGCGGGATCGCGAGGGCAGTGGGGCCCCGGGGTCCCTCCCCACACAGAGTCCCCGACTGTCCCAACCGGCGCACCGGTAGCAAGTGCTGCAGGGGAAAAGGGGGAACCCCGGGGCCCAGGTCCCTTAGTGCGGGGACCGCGATGTATAATACCTTAAAATCCCGTCTTGGCTCCTGTCAAGGATCGTTCCTCAGGTTGCAGAGAGTGGAGGTTGGATCGATGGATCGAATTGATCAATCAATCGATGCCTCTACCTCCAACCCTGAGGCCTTTTATCCCTAATTGCAAAATGCATATTCATATTTCTTATCTACACACTAACCAATCTAGGTACAATTCTAAAGTTCGTAAAATTACGAAAAACAGTATCAGAACCTACGCACTTAACATATCTATTAACGCAAAACACTATCTTGCTAGCCTCAAGTTCTATCTTGTTATTGTAAAAAACCTCTATTCTATCATATATGAAAAACTCTATCTTCTCTGCATAAAGTCTATACGAGTTACAAACAGCAGTCTACCCTATTTTTGTTATGTCTTTAAGTTTATACGAGTTACAAGCAACAATCTACCCTATTTTTGTTATGTCTTTACTCTATCACTAGGCCTGAAGCTGTGTCCTTCTACACTGAACTAGGACTTAGGGCATGTAAAGCTTAAAGCTAAGGGTTAGATTTCTACTTTATGCATTTAAAGCTTTTATATATTCTAATTTTTCTAAAGGCTTTAATTCTATCTCTGTACTTTTCACTCTCTGTGGAGGATCCATGAAAACATGGACTCCGACACCTGAACAATTCTTGTGCAGTTCCCTGATGCTCTATCTTTTCATAATTAAGCCATCACACTCTGTTACGAATTGTCTCCAACCCAGCAGTAAAGAAATTCTTCTTCTAGAAAGTCAGTTTAGGGTGATAAAATAATTAGAATTCTTAAATCAGTTTGGGTAAGAATTAACACATATAAATCTATCCAGATTTGGGTGTTGCTGCCTAGTCTTGATGAATTTTTGTTACATAGCATTTCTGATACACAGATCTCCGGCATAAAAGCCCTCTGTAATGAGCTCTCTGAGAAGATAGCTAAAGCTATATAGAGAATGATGATTAATAAAGTCTCCTCCTCTCTTTCCTCCCTCCATCCATCTGGAACAAAACGGTGGCAGACTAGAGAGATACACATTACTTATTTTCTGTCATTATGATCTGGGTGGATTTATTTGGAATCTCTTGAGAGGATGCAGAACAAGCACATTCTGATTTTGCTTTTTGATTCTGTCAAAGAAGCATTTTCTGCTCATATCCCAAAATATGGATTTAGGTTTGCTTGTACGCTAGGGCAATCAGGAATCACTTTAGGGTCAATAGAAGCTTTTCAGTGCATTAAAATGTCAATGCTTCTAAGTATTGTGTCTCACTACCTTTGAGGAGTGGGATTGGAGGGTTTCCAGATTCTCACTGGATCACAGCACTGAATTTACCTCTTAGAGGCATTCAATATCATACTGTTTTCAAAAGCAAAAGAGTGTTAGGGCTCCTGCTTAACCTTTTGCTAATGATAATTTAGACATCTTTCAGAATGATGAGAAGCACACTTTTAATGTTTTCATTTTACAATCTCTTGTACATTCTTGATATATTATTCCTCACAAGGAAATTTAGGCATACCATCTCACAAAATTGCAAGGTGTAAATATTTTAATTAATACCTGTGTAATGTAACATGTATGACCAGCATTTGTTCATCAGTCCTGAACTGGATATGGATATGTGACTAAATTGCAGAGATCATTCAATTTCATTTTTTCCCCTCGCAGCTTTCTGGCCCTTCATTCTTAGAGAAGCAGCATTGACTTATGCTCAAGATAATGAAAAGGTTAATGAAACACAAAAGCAGCCTATTTTCTATCAGTAAAGTATCCATGAACTATGAAGCAAAGAGATAAACATTTGTACTACATTTTAATATAGTGCTATTTGTTCTATACCTGCTTATAAAAGAAGCCTTGTAACCTCAGGGATTTCCCCGTGCACAGAGTAACTGGGTAAAAGTTGTAATCCGGAATTATTTCTCAATTACTTTAAATCTGGAGACTGTACAGTCTTTTGATTGACAAGTGCACCAGTGTGTTTTGAAACTGCCATTGCAGATGTAGGATTTACCTTCATGTGTTACTGACACTGTGATATTTTAGTACACTTTTAGTAGAAGATAGTGTTTCATAGTAATTAGTCTATATTAGAGTCTTGATTCATATTCCTAATCAGCCAGTAAATCAATAGACTTTAAAATCAGTAGGAATCAAAAATACTAACATACCTTTAAAAAGTATTTTATTTTGTGATAAGCATTTCTATGCTGCTTCAGGTTATTTACTGCTTGTTACATCTTGTTACATAATAAGGGGAATAGTTCACATTAATTCTTCTAGGATTTCAAAAGATACAGCCTGGATTATTTATTTTTTAATCCAGCATAGATGAAAATCCAACTGCTGCCACTTGCAAGTACTCATCAGTGTACTAAAACATTGTGCTAATAAAATATCAGGTAGCACACAGTTTCTGACTTTTTAATGATTTTCTACTTCTTTCCTATTTTAATATTTTTCTAAGTCACTCCTTTCTCACAGCAGTGTTTGCAGTGGCAGAAATTATTTGCAGCACTACGTACCCTACTGTCCTAATATTTCCAGGTGTGCAGCATTGTGTCGTGCTGTAAAAGAGCTGCTCTCAGGGTGTGGTAGGTGAAGAGGATCAAACTTCCTAAAATTTAATTTTTTCATCTTCTCAATTGTGGGAATTTTTTAAATCATCCAGCCACTATCTCCAACTTGTCTCCTGACCACTGTTTCTCAAACTGACTTTCACTTTCTTTACAGCTTCCTCATCAGAAACTTCTATTTTGGAAAATGAACTAAGAAACTTTGTTTTAGAGTATGTGTAACCAATTCTTTTGCTTTCCTTCATTCAAAGCAACTACTAGAGCAGTACATCATGCTGTGTTGGGAATTAGATCATTTGAGAAATGCATGATGAAGACAGCAAATGGAAGTCAACAGATGACACAGGCATTTACATACCATACAAATTGCTTATGGTGGAGTAGTAGTCTGTGCCCATTCAATACTCAGTATGGGAAAATGGAGCTACATTTTGGCTGTTGTAGAACTTTCAAACAGGGGGATATAATTCCTGAAACTGTTCATCATGCTGTTCCTATCCTTGCAATGCCATCAGCTGTGAGACGAGCAAGAGCTGGCTTGATGATGGGAATACAGCTGGCTGTCCTGCCTAGATTCGGACAACAGTAATTATTTTGGTATCAGAAAATCCAGGATAAGCATGTTTATCATCCACAGACAGCAAATTTCAAGGCCAAGCAGGAGTATTCAGTGCCATTCCTATCCCAACACCAACTCTTTTGGGCCCAGACTGGTCTCGACCTCACAAAACTGTAACAGAGATGACACAGAATTATTTACTGTTGGAGCAGGCACAAGCTGGTTCAGCAGCAGAAGTGTCTCAGGATGATATCCAGATCCTAACTCACCAAATATTGCTGCTGTTGCAGTGACAATGCCTACATGTGCTACTCAGAGGGGACCTGCTGGAGCAGAGTAGCAAAGAAAGGCAGATACACACTCACTGTGGCACACATTTTTGCTCACTGGAGCATGAGAACATTGCATAACAATGTGGGCCACTGGTTTGGGCCAGCACCTCCTCCTCCACCACCATCTGAACACTAGAAGAGTCTTTGTTTTGCTTCCTCCCCCACAGTAAGACAACATTCATTTTCTTTTTAGAAAAAAGTGAGAAAACAAATCAGTCATTAGTCAAAAAACATTTAAATAACTGTGCACTGGTATAAAAAATCTAAAATTAATCTCAGAGGAACTGTTGCTACTTTGCTACTGTTTTGTTCTTACAACATTCTGTAATTTGTCTGATTATTGAATCAAAGTGCAACATGCAAGCACTTTCCTTTGCACCTCACCTTTTGGTCTTGAATACTAAAAAGCGTGTGTGAATCCAGACTTTCTTTGGTTGACTGTATTGCCGCCTTTTTTTTTTTTTTTTTTTTTTTTTAACACAGCATTGTGGCAGCACCCCTTAGTTTATGTCCTTTGCTTTCTAGTTTCAGATCTTGTCTTTTCCCATGTGGTGAAGAGCATCTTCCATTACATTTTGTGTCTTTTTTTAAATGTCCAAAGGAACATTTATATTCCCTCTGATTTCTGGCAGCTGACCCTCTGTACTGTTTTATTATATCCTCAGACTGAAAAAACAGCCAGGATACCTTTCCTTATCTAGGGCAGTAGTGTCCACTTGTAGTTATCCCCTTGATGATCTAGGCAAAGAAAGGGTGTTTCCAAGACACGACATCTAAAAGCTTGTGAATGTGTAGTAATTTAATCCTTGGGTAGCAGAGTGAGAAAATCCAGCCAGCAGTGCTGGTGTTATGGACACAATGGCATTGGAGCTGTTTGTGCTGCCAGACACACACACAGACCATCACAATGCACAGGTGTCAACCAAAGGGTCACATAACTCCAAGGATTGCTATTCCTTTACTTGCAGAAGGTCAGAGTTCAGCTGTCAGGACTGAAATATGACTAGAATATATGTATGCCCTGAATTATGCTGATAGAAGATACTTTACAGCATAAACCATATCTAATATATTTTCTGGAAGAAATCTCTCTCAAGATAATTCCTCAAATAGTTTTCAGCCTAGATTTCTCTCTTTGGATGTCCTTGGTTGATTCATAATCTTTCTTTTGGGGGACTGTTTGATACCAGTCCCCAGGCTGCTTGTGTTCCTATCCCACTGATGGCAGCTCTTGTTCAAAGGACATTTGTAGCAGCTATTTAATTCTGTGTGGGGAGCAGAAGCTTTTGAAATGGATGGAGTTGTGGTGAACTGTCAGAAAAGAGCTTTAAAGAAACACTTTTCCTGTATTTAGAATACTGTTAGTGTTTTGCATAATTTAAACATTTGGGTAGTCATGTTTTACTTATTTGAATGCTGCTTACTGTGACATGCCTTGCAGTAGAGCTGTAAAGGGAGAGGTGATATTTCAAAATAACCAAGCTTACTTGGGCAATATCAAATTCTGTGTAAAGGAGGTGATCTGAGGGGATTAGGCTGTGCTCATACATCCCTAAAAGTATTAGACAAGAGCAGTAAGTAAAAATATCAATTTATTTCCTTCTTTCCTCTCCTTTTTTTTGCTATTTCTGCTAGATTTTTGCTAGGTCTATCCTTACACCACTAAGTGGGAAGCAGAGGTTCTTGTGGTTCAGAGGGTATTCTGTGGTTTTGAAACCACAAGTGAAATTAGGAAGAAGGAAGGAGCCAGAGGAATTCTAGCACTGGATAGATTTGCTAGAATTAGGAGTAAACACAACTGAAAGGGATAAACAGTTTTGTAAATGTAGCTGCATATTCTGAAGGGTCTGCCCAGGAGTATTCTGACATCCAATGGCCCACAGTTACTTTTTGTGAATCGGCATGCTGAAGGAATCTATATATGGACTGATACATAAACTCTTGCCATTTCAGTGCTTAATATAATTTTCTAAAAATTAAAAAAAAAAAATTGTGCAAAAGACCCAAGCTGCTCTCTACTTGATTCATTACCAGTCCTGCAGATAAAATTAGGGAATCTTTGCTTTCTGATTGTCTGTTTTTGTGCTTGGGGAATATTTGTGCTTTATGATATAAAAGACCTACCCCACCTGCTATTTTCTTGCCCTGCCAGAACAAAACAGCAACTGATTCTGTTGTTCTTTCAGAGATACCTTTTGACTGAGCTTCCTGATCATAGATTTTTTGACAGTGCATGTCAGATAACTTGAACCTGGAGTGATGGATGGAAAATGGTTTAAAGAGAAAACCTGAAGCATTTCTACAAGCCTGTGGACTGAGGAAGGACCAGCAGCTGTATTTACCTTCACAGGGGTATGGAAGCTGTAGAGGGCCAGTTCCTGTTGTCTATTTCTCTTCGTCTCTTTAATTTTTAAGGTGTTTAAACTGGGCACTTGCTGTGCAAGAGAATCCCAGGGAAACCTCGTGTATGGGAACAGGTCAGGAAGGGTTAGCTATGTAATAATGCAGGGCATCACCTGAATTCTAATCTGTCACCCCCTTGACTTAATATCATCTTGTTTGATTTCAGATAAGAGCCAGTGGTGAGTAAAGTGTGTTATTTGTAACCTGTGGTTGTGCAAAACAGGGTGTCATGCCTTATTACACCAAGAATCAGCCCAGGTTTGCCCCAGACTTCAGATACCCTGTTGGCATGCTTAACTCATGAGTTCAGTCCTTCTATCACCCTATGCAGTGAGATAGAGGAGGATAGAGGGGTCACTAGAAGGTCTCTTAATTAGGGTAAATTTGTTTTCTGAACCTTCAAAGTACGGGTCCAACTTGGACGTTATTGGTGCAATGAATTCTGGCATAATCAATCTTTTTACTAGGGCAGGACATCAGTGCTGAGATGATGAGATACACACACTCAGCTATCTCATCTTTTTCACCATCCATTTGAATAATAATGCTCTTGAAATGGTTGTGATTACTTTGTACTTTCTGCATTAAAACTATAATCTATTTAACCAAAACTAAAACCTATATTTAATTAAAAATGTTTGAGATAAATCAACTTCTTCTACAAAAGGTTTAGCAGTAATTATAGCTGGTTTCCAAGAATAATTTAAAAAAACACCTTAAGTCTCAAATAGGTATTTTTTTGTTTTCTTCATTTATCAGTTTCAATAAGTTACACACACAAAAGAGATATAGTCTTGGCTTCTAGTGCTTCATATCTGACACTTGTTCCTCCTTGAAAAAATTGCAGTCAGTCCATTGTGTGCCATTTGGTTTGACAGGGTCAAAAACTTCTGAAAAGCTGAAGCTGTACGTTGTCATCCCTCTATTGCCTGCCTTTGTAGTGGCACTGCCCAGGTGGCTGTGCAGCACCCTCAGTGCTCACAGGAGTGAGTGCTGCTCAATTACTCACACTCTGATCCTCAGTATTTCTTAACTTGTTCAGACTGTCTCAATATGAGGATCAAAAAAAATTCATTAAATTTTAAGGTTTCGACAAAGGCATAAGACTGAATTTATGACATGAGATTGGCAGTGGCAGATCTACCCACAAGTCATCAGGCAGAATACAAAAGGTAATTAAAAAATGTATTAAATGTATTAATAGCACAAAAAATCATGCTTCTGATGAACTCATAGAAAATTTACAAGAAAAATTATGTGAGAATAGCAAGATCTGCATAGTCTTCTAGCTAGTTGTCAGTCCCATTTCAAAACACCTCTCTATAATAACAACTCAGTTTTGCCATAATTGCAGCTCTTTCTTGATATAAACATTTAAGCATCTAGTGAGATATGGGACACATTTTAAACTTTATCCTCTAAAGCACTCTAAAGGATAAATCCTTTTAAAATGGATTTAGCACCATTTCAGTTTGATAGATATTTATGATATAAAAGATCTATCCCACCTGCTATTTTCCTTTGTCAAACAGGATTATTCTTATTCTTGGTTACTTGATAATACTTTAGTAAATGGATTGTGTTCATTTAGACATATAAATTCTATTTTCTTTCCCAGAATTCTTTCCTTTATTTTTAGTGTTGGGCCACAGTTAACAGCTTAAATATATTTAGTGTACACAATTTACATAAAATAGTAATGGCAGCTGTCCAATACAGCAGTGTAGCTTAGCATAATGAGCACTAATAAAGAAGATAACAAGTCTATTAGCTAATATTAATTCTTAGACAATATGTGCAATTAAATGTTGGACAATAAAGAGGAATTTAATGGTTGAAAAGGCATTAGTCCAGCTAGTTTATCAATATCTGGTTTTAATTTTAGAAATGTGAATCCTGTTATTTTTCATTATGTCTGTTTATATCTCCTTGAGCAAACTCATTTTCTACATACATATTTGGATATAGAATTTTTGATTTTGTTCTCTCCTCATCAAACATTCTATATTTGTTTTAAAAAGTATGAATGAATGAATGAACCCTTTCAACCACCTCTGTGCATTTCTTCCACAATTGCTCCCATTTAGCAGTGTGGAGTAGCTTCATGCTGCATAGGATACTCTCAATAGTATAATCAGCAAAATCATGTGGTTTAAGAAATTAGTGCTATGAGTATAGCAGTTTATAACCAAGATCTTAAATTCTTAATAAAAAGTTGGGCTATGCATGCCTCACTAGGACGTACCTTACATTCCTACAAACCAAGTCTCTTTGGGACTTCCATGGGGAAAAGTGCCATCAAAATCTCCTACTTAGTGTGTTCCAAGATGCTTTCTCCAAAGCGCATGCTTTTATTTTACGTTTAGTCCATGTGTATTTTCTTTAGTATATCTTTACTATCTTTAAAATTACTTTCTTATGTCAGAGTGAGCACATTTTAATAAAATATAGTGTGTGTTATTGGAAACTTAAAAACTGAACTTTCAATTAGCCGTGTTAATAGAGGATACTAATATAGGGCAAGCCTCAAGTCTGGGGAAGAGATGCTCTTGGTAAGTTATTGTTCCTTTGCACTATATCCCCAATCCCATGAAGACCTACAGAAACTTTCAATTTAGTATAAACTGTGAATTTAATTAGTAGTGTTATCATGTTAGATTACTCATGACATTGCTAATTAAAATTTGAATTAGCATTGTTGTCTATACTTCCCTACTGAAAAAAATTAATGCTAACTACAAAAGTGAGAAATACCTGAGCACTCAAAATGAGTATATTTTATATTTTTGTTATCATGACCTATATGAATGACCAAAAATACATGTTTTGATTTTAAAACTTTTTGAACAATGATATCTGAACTTTTTCTTGCATTTTTTATTGATTTTTTTTCTGACTTGCTCTGTGGTGATACAAGGGAAACATTGGATGATATTTTTGGTGTAGAACCAGACGTGGTAATGCAAATACACAAATAATGTAAAATTCATGAACAAAGTTATAGAAAATATAGAATAATAGAAATAGAAAAATGCAAATGTGATAAATGCAAATTATAAGGACATCCCAAGATTTGATGAGATTGATGCTTGCTTTAGGATGGAAATGGACTGGGGAGCCCGAGTTTTATTTTTGTGATGTCTGGGCTGCATTTCGCCCTGAATTCAGAATGGTTTAGAAATTATATGCAATAGTGCTCCTTCTTTTCACTCCCCAGACCTCTGCATCCTCTGGAGCATAAAATCTATCTTGAAAAGCTTCTCTCTGTTAGAATGGAGAGGTTATATCCCAATTGCAATTTGCTTTTTCCCTCTCATAAGATAACCAGAAATAATATCCAATTTTTGGTGGTTTCGAAACCTTTCAGGATTTAGTAAAACTGAAGCATTTTCTTGAATTTTTGCAGAGGTATATTTTTATCAGATACTCTGTCATATCAAGTTATTTCTTGCAAAGCTGTGATGTGGACTCTTTTCCTGGTTGAGCAGATACTGCTGTGGCTTGAACAGTTTTAGTCAGAGAATATTTCTCTGTAGGCATGCAACAAATTGTAGAAACATTTTCTGAGTTCATGGCATAACCTATGATGGTAATTCATGTTAATATAAGTGGATTTTTTTTTCACATCTGAATGCTTTACACTCTTATCCTGGAAGCCAAAGGTGCCTTCATAACTATACATTAGAGATTTAGCAAGAATGGAATATAAAAAGTATTTTTATTTTTAACATTCAGATCTCATATAAAATAATAATATAAATAAGGAAGGATTGATTTTAAAGTTGCTCAGTGTTTTTGCTAGGAATATTTATTTCCTTACCCACATACAGCAAACTTCTTTGAAAAATGGGATATGATTACCAAAAAAAGCAATAATTGAATTTTAAGCTCTTCTGTGCAATGAGTACTAGCTTTATCCTGGTATGGAATACTAAAGAAAGAACATCTGTCCTTGGAACTGCCAGGGTTTTGCTGTGCATTTGTCTGTAAGGTGGATGGTGAGT
The DNA here is from genome assembly GCF_021018805.1 of Prinia subflava. Lineage (NCBI taxonomy): Eukaryota > Metazoa > Chordata > Aves > Passeriformes > Cisticolidae > Prinia > Prinia subflava. Next base: position 69,434,176 of record NC_086249.1, on the reverse strand, counting down.
AGTCTAACTTGACCTATATCTCAACAAATTAGATCATGAGCTATACTTAATTCAAAATTCACATATCTGTATTGTAGGAGAAGGGAATACAGGTGACCCTGATAAGTAACAGCTGTGTTAATTAACCAATACAGCCTTGCCCCTGATGAGTAACAGCTATATGCAATAAGGATGAATGAGATAAATGAGGGGGTTAGTGGGAAAAGGGAGGATCAGCATTGAGGAGGAACCTTGAGGAGTGTGAAGCAGAGAATCATGAAGCAGGATCTTTGGGAGAGAGAATCCCTGCCATGAGGTCAGTCTGGGTCTGCAGTTAGAGCTTGTTGTTGGAACCTGCAATCACAGTCTAGCCAGGTAAAAGCCTGCAGTCACAGTCTGCAAACTAACACACGCAGTCAGAGTTTAGCAGGAAATAACCAGCAGTCAGAGGCTGCAAGGGAAACCTACAGCAGGAGCTGGCTGCAGAAAGAGTCAGTGAATAGTTGGAGTTCAGATGGCTAAGCTGTGAAGAGGAATAAACCAGGACCCTTTTAATGCTGTGTTTACCCGGAAGTCTGTGCCTTGGCTCATTTTTACCCTCTTATAAGAGGACTGCTGCAACATGCATTAGTACTGTGATATGTGTAGTCAGTATTCTGTTTCTCAACAGAACTTTGAGCCTGATCTCAGACTCTGGTATCACAAAGGTTATATGCTGGTGCTGGCCCAGAGCACAAGGCAAAACTTGCACAAAGTTATTCAGCCATCCCCTTAACATTTATTGGTTTTCTGATAAATGTTAAGGGGATGCCTAGGTATCAATTTTGTATTAGTTCCTCCTTTTTATAACAGGGTGATAATACCATGGGTATTAGGGGAGAGAAGATCAGTAACATTTCCTGTAAGGCAGGGCACAGCCTGTGACACACAATACAACCCCATTCAGACAGTCATTTTGACCAGCGAACATTGAATCAGTCCTCAAAGATTTGTGTTCCTAAGAGAACTGTGATGCAAGAACAGATAAATGCAATACTGGCCAGCTCCACAGCTGCTTATTCCCCTGCTTCCAAAGGTAAAAGAATGAGCATCAGAAGTGAAAACACGATTCCATCACTGACCTGATTGTGTTGTGTAGAGAGATAAAGCCACCTTCACTTAGTTTTGGTTTATTAAGTCCAGACTGCTGTAAGCCCTGTTTGCCAAAGCACTATGAACTGAGAATTCATGCTTAATACTCTCCACTGAACTTCTGTCCTGTTAAAATTTTGCATTTTATGTCGTTCTTAATCTTCGTTTTAGAATTTTTATTTTCATTTTGTCCTTAAATAGCTGGCTCTCCACGTGCTTTATGGTGTTTTGTCTCAATTTGCACCTCTTACAAGCAGTTCACTCAGTAGCTGTCTTTCTCATTTAGGGTGTTTTCTAGAAGAGATATCATTGAGACATGTCTTAATTTTTTCAGTCAAAATTCTGTGGAGTATCAAGTAAGATGCTTTCACAAGTTGAAGCATGGTATATATGGACACAGTTTCTGTTCCTTTGTCAACTACCAAATTTAAGGTAATGAATAAATTGATATTTCTCTGAAAAAAAATTTTCCATAGTATAATGTTGAATTGACTACTTAAATGCCTAAGTTTTAATTACTAATTAAATCCAATACAATTTTTGTTCTGATTGGTTCTTTTCTTGCCTGATGATTGATGCACCTGGTTGTTGTCGTGTTAACTGACATGCAGTTAGTCCATTTGCCCTTTTCAAGTATTGGCACAGCTTTAGAATGAGACTTTCTCTAGTAGTACCTATTTGTATTAAAAATGAGAATGCTTGCTGGAGATTCATCTTAGGCAGCTCTTTCACTTCTTAGAAAAATAATGTATGTTCAGTTCTTTTGTACAAAAAAAAATAGCTATCAGGTTTGTAAAGATTTCTGTGATGGTTTGATACTGTAAAATGATACAAAATATAGAGGATGTGGTTCTTGCCTGAAAGATTTTACAAGATACATTACTTGTCAGTCATGCATATTCACACATACCTACAAACACATCCTTTCTTCTCCACAGGGAGAATGTAACAGTGATGTTACATTCTCACCAGAGAGAAAAAAAGGACTGACAAGGGAAGTCTCCTGCTCATTAAGTAAATTGCATGGTGAGCTCCATTTCAACAACCCTGGAATGATCCCCATGTTTCTGTGCCCTGAGAAAATTGTCTAGGTTTTTAGTATTTTGCAGTCTCTAGGGTAGCTCAGTCTCCAGAGCTGTTGGCTGGTTTCTGTGTCACTGGAGTCAGGACTTCAATGGGCCCACACTTGCTCCCTAGCTGCAAGTCAGCAGAGGCTCAGCAGCCCATTGGGGGCATGTATATTTTATGTCTGGATGAAAGCAGGCTTCTTGCACATTTATTATACGCTTAATTTTGTGTGACAGGTTGCATTCATTTTGCAGTTGTGATTTTTGAGAGAAGGAGCCCTTTCAGTATTTGCCAGAAAGCTTTCCATTTGTGTTGTACTGTGTGGAGTTGGTACAGGTAATCCATTCAGGGCTTGGCCTGGCACACGTTACAGAAATCAGCAGAAAATTTGGATTCAGTGAATACAATGTACCAATATCATGTGTCTAATGTAAAAAGCAGGGTTAAATATCCAATATGCAATAGGGAAATATAATTAGCTTTCCAGATGGGGAACTGCTACCAGATCCAATATTGCAAGCAGTCTTCAAAGTAGTTCTAACTTAACTGATAAAATGATTTTTTTTTTAATAAGTGGAAACAAAACCATTAACCAAATACAGTATCCGTAATAATTTATATAGCAGTATCATATGGTGAATTTTAAGGGCTGGTTTTATGATGGGACTGAGTCTTAGAAATTCTTTGATGTCATCTTTATTTGCATATCCCCTAGGAACTATTCAAACAGCAATTTACCATCTCTCTGAGCTTTCATGTGTTTGGTTACTTTGAAACTTCTGTAGGCTTTGGATAAGACCTGAAAGAGGAGGAAAGTAGAAGGAGGGAAGGGACGTGTATGAAACAGTGTCATGGCGAGACACCAGTATAAATCTTTTGGTCTTTAGTGTAAATTTTGTGGTCTTTAGTCTTTCCATGCCTGTTGTCTCTGTAAAGTGGAAGCTGGAGACAGATATTGGTGAGTACCATCAACACGTGAAAAGGACTGTGCATCTCCCAAATGAAGAGCAGACAAGCCTTAAAAAAATTAAATACTGTTTGCAAATTGTAGTTTGATGATTTTATGACCATATAGAAGCAGAGGTTCTTTATGGCTGCAAAAAAATTCTGAATGATCTCTATATTCACCTTTATGTCAATCCTTATTCTATTTTGGCACTTAAATTGTGTCTTTACAATACCTTCTCTTTGTCTGTCTGAACAAGAAGCAATTAATTTCTTGTTGAAATTCAGAAAAACTGCATGGTATGTTATGCCACAAACTTCATTTTTAATCTTTAAAAAAAGAACAGTGTGGGCAGATGATTTCACCTAAATAAAGGGTTTTTGGGAGAAGTCAGGGGACTCCATGTAGGTGTAATGATCTGCACTTATGCACCTGTGGACCTAAAGACTGAGGAAATTTAAGGCATTAGAAGCTCTATTTGCTTGAGTAATTCCATTAATATTAGTAAAACTGTTCACGGTAATAAGCACCAAGCTCAGAAACAAACCAAGACCAGCCCCTATGGTATTGAAATGTTTGTGTAGTTCTGGCACCGTTGCCACTGAACTTTTCTCTTTTATTCTTGCATAAACAAAGGATGCATCAGGGACTCTGAAAGCAATGGTCACCTCTGCAGGACCATCTGTTGAATGCACAAGGCCATAGATCCTGTGCATGCTTCTGTTATTTGTCAGTTTTCTCCCCTGCTTGAGGAAAAGCCTGAGGACAGTGACAGTGATACCTGTTGGTAAACAGATGATCTCTGAATGCTGACAGCTGTACTGTGAAATCCCTATTATGGATAACCTTTCCTTGCTATTTGACTTTGCAAGGAGTGTCTGTCCTTTCCTAAATTGAGTGATTGGATGGAAATTGTTATTCTTAATGTGTTTACCTTCCATTTATTGAGCAATCCCTTTATGAAGGGTGAAGAGAATGCAGCCTTGTACATGGATTTTGTTACAGTTCATCAAAGAAAATGCCCTTGCAATGTCAGAGCTCCTCTCTGGCAGGTGGCACCAGGAGATGTAAGCACCCACTATGGACTAGGGAATCATTTAAAGTCAGTGCAAAAAGATTAAAGGGAGAAAAATTCAAATTAGGACTTATCTAAGGCCAGGAAATGCCTCAAGGTACTTTCTGTGGAACTTCAGTATTTTTCACTGTCTGGTAATATACTGTATAAGGTCTTCCAGTTATCAGGGCTTTTCCTCCCCTGGTATTCTCATGCCCCATTTCCTAGTGCCTTGGCTTCATCATCATGACAATGTAAAGACAGCAGAAAACATTTTTGAGAGATTTTTTTCTGCTTTTGTGAATCTTCTCTGACCAATTTCTTCCTTTCTATTGAAGTTAAAAGCATCGTTGGTGGCTGAATCTGTTTTGCTGACTGTGGTTTTGAATGACCCACGTTTTCTTTGGCAAGTCAGTGAGTGAAAAGAGAAGTCAAACAAGCGTAAACTATAGGTAAAAATCTATTGTATGGCCAGGAAACATGTGATGTGCCATATCGTTGCCTGCCTTATGCAGTCCATTATTCCAGTGAATGATTTCCATCAGTACAAATGCTTCCACAAAATTCAATTTCATTACTAAACTGTGGTCAATATCCTGGTCACAAGAACAGGCAGCCAGGGTCTGTGGCTGTCACATGAGGGGCTCCGTGTACATGGTGGGAAGTGCTGGGGCTGTGTGTCCTGATGGTTTCAGGGAAAAACCAGGTTTGATGTGCCATTCAGCAAAGGTCAAAGCTCATCTTCTCTCATGTGGAGCTAGAAGAACACTTAAAAAGCTATGTTTGATTGAAATATCTTTACCATGGCTATTTATTTCCTGCATCTTTAACTTGCAAATTTGCATGACTGTCCAATCTTTTCTAATGCTTGAACCACACTTTTTTGTTTCGTTTTGTTTTTTTGTTTGCCCTATATAATCAGTGCTGCATTTTATAGTAAAATACCTGTATGAATTCTGGTACTTAAGGACAATATTTCCTTATTTATGATTGCATATTTTACACATCTTTCCAAACTCTCATTATGAACTTTTGATTTTATTTTCATTCCTAGCACTTACTTTTACTTCAAAAGAAGAATGTATCTAAGAAATACCAAATTAAATTTCTAATGGAAGTTGAAGTGATTCTTAAAAAATAACATGAGCGTATTAATAGCAAATCACAACCTCCTACAAATGAGGGCTACTTTTGTTTTTATACAGACCTCACATTTACTAGGAGCATACTTTTTTTTAAGTGCAATTTGTTACACATTAATTGAAGTAAGGTCTCTTTTCAGATTCTATGGCCTCAGATTCATTTTGCTTTTTGGAGGTGATGTTGGAAATAACAAGCTGCGTTATTTTTGTATTTTCAAGGGCTACTGGAGAAATAGTAGAGACAGCCAGGTGAGGAGGTTAAAATAAGGGTAAAACAATTGCTTGGTGAACCATGATACACAAAAGAAAAAGGGTTTTGCCTTATCCAGTACATTGAAGCAGTTTCATGTTCAAAACTGGTACAGTGAAAATCACTTGGGATCAAGAAGGGAGTTTTTGCATTCCAGGGAGAACATATGCCTCTTGGTTTTTTTCCTTGTAAGAATATTGAAATTTCTATTTACAGTCCTATGTGAAGCAGTGTATAACATTTTACACCAGAAAAACAATTTGCTTATAGGAAACTAATGGACCTGAAAGCCATTCTCTAGAAGGATACTCAGCTGATGACTGACGGGAGTTTTTTTAACATACATGTCTCTGTCTTTGTGGTGCTACCTGAATAAGTCATGTCAGTGAACCTTCTTCCAACTAGAAAAATACTTGCAGAACAATGGCTATGTGTAATTGGTAGCAATTGGAAAAAGCCTGGAGTCCCAGAAGCCAGAAATAAAAGGACTTGAAGAAGAAACTGCACTCCCATTCTGAAGGAAAAGCCAACTTTTCCTTTCGTTTCTTTCAAAGCCAAAACTTGGCACAATTACATAGGCCACCATTGACCATCCTTTGCACTGAAGCTTCCCTAAGACTTTGTTTTCCAAGCATGGTTTTCTCTTGAACTCCTCTCAAATTTTGAATTCACTGTATTTTTCAAAGCGCTTTTATTGTTGTTGTTATTTTCTGAAGTATCTAACAGTAGACAGCTACTCTGTGGTGGTGGTAATCTCATGGTTGTATTTGCTTACCTCGTGTGGAGTAACAGTGACATCCAGTGGTTGGCTGTTTCAGCCAGATGTATAAATCACTATTCCAGGCAGTATTTCAGTGAGTGTACTTCTGCCAATGCTTCCCTTTTAGGGGTTTCTTTGGGTGGGAGATGAGGGGAAAGAGAAATGAAATTTACAGTGCAAGAGATTTACTCTAGGAGTTTCAGCAAGTGTTATGCTGAAGTGAGAGAAAAGTATTTATGATTTTAAATTAATTTTGTGTGTGTGTGTTCATTTCTGTGTTTTAAAATCAGTTCATGCAGCTCTGGAACATTGCTTCATGATATTTTGAGTTTTACTTTGTATCTGAAGTTCATAGAACGTCTCTACCACATAACTGCAGCTGTGCACATAAAAGAAGACATTTTCCTTTGCCATCTGCAATTAATAATCTTGTCATTGAACAGGGGAAAGAGAGAGAAGATAATGGGAAGAATTTTTCATCTCTTTTCTTTGTGGTATGACATATGTTTATTCTAATGACTTGTGAAACTAAAGTGTCTGTTATTATATATAAAATAAGCATCCCAGTAACTGCATTCATTCCATACCGTGCAACTTGTTGGATTTTTTGGTTGTCAAATCTTGAATGAAGCTCTTAAGAATGAAAAGAAACTTTTATTGTTGTTCATCTGAATCAATCACGTTGAAAGACATCCAAACACAAATTCTTTACAGTGTATTACTGTGCATTTTTCTTGTAGGCCATAATTGCTTCCATTCTAAATAGGTGATCTGTCAACTAGAAATGTAAACCCAAATAGCTTTTATTTTATATATATATATGTAAAAATCACTTCTTTTCACTCCTGTCTCACATTTTGTAATGGTCTCTTCATAAGCTCTCAGTAGTAAATATTTCCTTGGTCAGGAAGGAGAAAGAACAGTGGTGGTACCTCTGCACCTCCCTTGCTGATTGCTGAAGGGTTTTGGTACACCCAGTAAGAAATCTTTGTTCTAAAATACAAAAGTTTACTTGAAATCATGTCTAAGCTTTGAAGAGGTTGAAGTGCTGGTGCATGGCTTTTGAGTTATGGCAGGATAGTTCCTGAAATAGTGCTCAAAGTGATTAAGATAGATGGAAATGCCTACAGAGTAATAAAGAAGTGCTTTATGGTCTGCCTTGGTGGTGTGACTGAAGAAGTCAACATGTTGCAAATCAAAACAGGCAATGTCCCCATAATTTCAAGCCAAATACTGGGAAGCCTGTGAATTTTATTACCAGCTAAGTAAATAAGAGACAATGAATTAATTTTGAGAAAGTAGCAGTATGTTTCTGTTCTCTCATGTTTGTGTGTTTTCCAGCTTCCCTAAGGACCCTGGTTCCAGTAGTCCATGATGAAATTTCTTGTTATGGGTTACGAAGGAAAACTTTGAATAAAAAAAGCCCTTGTACACATTTCAAAATCTGGTGATTTGTGCTCAGCCTCTTCCAGGGTTAAAATGAACAATACTTTCCAGTTAAAGGCTGAGAACTGTCAGATTTACTGCAAAGTCCCCTAAGGCTGGAAATAGTGTTTTCAGCCATGTGTGCAGTGAAACATTTACTGTGGAGGTGTCTGAGGAGACATGTCAGCAGTTGTTTGGGGAAAATCTTGTGTCTGTCCAAGCTTTTGCACATGTGGAAGCTGATCTTTTAAAAAAAGGTATTTTAGCCCTTTACTGGTGCAGTTGGATGCTTAGTTTCATTTTACAGATATCTTTCAATTAAAAATTTAAGGGAAAAATGGTGTTTACTGTTCTTGGCTTCAGTTGCCATTAGGATGTAAATCCTTTGGTGCAGTCAGGTAGGTGAGCGTGTGGGGAGATGCACTTCAGGGCTGATTTTCGGATGTGTGAAAAAGAAGAGAGGTGGTTGACTTGCTCCAGTACTTTTGGTGTAGATGGGGACATCTGTCTAGTGAAATTCTTTCAACATGAATGTATGTTTCTTTAAAAGCTACTCACAGCATATCAAGCATAGGAAGTATAGTCTGAAAAAGCACTTTTCTTAATTACATTGAAAGTAATACTTTGAATAAAAGGGATTTTCCACTTGCATTTCATCTATGGCTAGTTAAAATTATCTTCTGCTCAAAATACTGTCTTCTGATTTGGAAAGTGGTTGCAGCACTCCAATTCTGTTCAATTCTTGCTTAGTCAAAAGTGAAAGCAGTGAAATGCAAAAGGCTGTTATTGTACCAAGAAAATGTCTTGTGAATTGTCCTTTAGTTAGCAACGACTGTGAAAAGGGTCACTGGATTTTAATATACAGATACAATTCTGGCTTAATAAGGAAGAGCTCTTGCTACTGTTTAATACCAAAACTCTCATGACCAAATCTACAGCAGTTTCAATCCAGCATTAGTAGCAGTAGTTGTAATTTAATAAAAACATTTGGTCAGAAGGGCATTTTAGAGGGATTTTTAGGTTGCATCAGTGTATTTGACTGGATTTTCCTTCTTTGTACCTCTGTAGCATACAGGCTGTTATTCATTTGATCTGTTTCCAAGCTGGCATATTTAAAACACAGTTCTGTCTGAAATTTTATTTTTTGTCATGTGAAAAACTTCAGATATCTGTTTCTTTCATGTTTTAACCTTGAGCTTTGATCTTTAGTGACAGTTCAGATTTAAAATCCCTTCCTACTGGATCACATCAGTAGGATGATTGAAGGGAATTGGAACCCAAGCTGTTTACTCGGTTGGCCATCAGAAAGTTTCCCTCCAAGGGAAGCATTTCAATTAATGTTACACAAGCCACAATGAGAGTGGAGACCAGCCTACAGCCACATACACGGGTGTCAGTTAAAATCAGATGTCAAACATGGCTTTTCATTACAGACCTACAGCTGCAGATCAGTGTTATTTGAAGCATGCTGGTGATTTCAGCTTCACTTTGGCAACCCATGATATCCAAAAGTGAAGTGAGAGCCTGCAGGTAAAGATTTGTGCATGGGCTCCATGTGCTTCACACTATGAGTACAGAAGTCTAATGAGTAAACAGACTTCTGTTCTCTTCACTGTATCTTTAATGATGGAAATGGCATTCTGCAGAGGGTAAACACAGGGTAAAGATGCCTTAGAGGTCTTCCAGCTCCCCCAGCTGTTTCCTCTATACATCCTGCTTGCAACCACAAGCTCACCCTTTGGGCAGAGTATGTTAATATTTGAGCCTATACTTTCTTTTTATTAATTTTTTTATATTTCACCTCCTGGTTATTCACAGACTTCTGTCTTATCTGCAGAGTCCTCAATTTATCAAGACAAATGTTTCTCAGATTTCTTCGATTATTTTTGAGGCACTTTTGAACAGCGATGAAAAAAAGGAGGACCATCACGATTCCCAGACAAGGGTGAAAAAGTTGTCAAGTTGACATTGATATGGTATTGTGGAATGTTTCAAATTTAATCATTCGAATAGTTTGAGAGATAAAATGAAAGAATGAAAGTTCAATTCAGTTAGAAATGACAATATTATTTCAGGTAGAAAAATGTTCATCTATCCTTTCTGGGTTGAATGTTCTGTTTACTTTTCCATTTAGCAAGCATCATATTAGCACACCACTCTTTTAGCCTAGCAATAGATGTTTTCTATAACAGTATTCTCAATATTTCAGTTTTTACTTTGGAAAACAGAAAAAAAGATTTTGTTCAACAGCAGAAATTTCAGACAAAAATATGTGATTTCCAATTACATGCAATTTTCAATTTTTGTATTCAGACTCGAGGCAATTAGGTGTTTTACATTTTCCAAATTTGTCCCTTTCACTTGACCAAGACAAAAATAGCTTTTTATTTGAATTCTTTTAGAATCACAACAGCAATGTGCATGAAATATTTAAAACCTACAATTGCTGAAGCAAAACTATGCCAGAAAGCACAAGAGTGAAATCAGCCTGTCATGGTACCCTGAACTGCAGCCTTGGAAGCAAGGGTACCTGTGAAGCATTATTGCAAACTGCAAAGTCAGTCAGCAAAAAATTTAAAGTGAAGAGTCTTTAGGTACATTAATAGAATCATAGGTTGGTAGGGATCTTTGAGATAATCCAGTTCCATCCCCTGCCGTGGCCAGGATTTCCACCCACTAGACCAAAACCAGTAGTGAGAAGTGTCTGCAATAGATTTAATTTATGGTGATAAAGAGATTGCTAAACATGAAATTATTAGTTTTGTTAAAATTTTGGTAGTCTTGTTTCCCTGCAGTGCATATCCCATTGATTTCTAAAGCTTAGCACACCAGAGATTTGATAATCACTGTAAAACTTAGCCCCAAAGACCCCAATTCTGTACAGCATACATTTGATAATTATAATTCAGAGCTAATTTTGGGAGGGTTTCTGGGTGCATTCTTTGGAGCCCATGAAAATTGAAGAGCAAAACACTTACATTTAAAAATATAGCATATTCTTTAATAGAGAGTTGTCCCTTGAGAACTGTTTTTCTATTTGTATAGAAATGAACATATATTATTTACACAAATATTTCTCTTCAGTGTACATACTTGCATGTATCTGGAGAGAAATAGTCTTTTAAAACACTCAATTTTTTCCCATTAATTATAGAAAAGTACTTTGGACTATTTGACTTCTTCATTACACAAAGCTGAACGTATTTTTTCATTTCCTTTTCAGAACTTGTTTGAAGAAGGTGCTGATAAAGGTTAGATAAAATGTTAATTGGATTACAATGTATTTGTGAGAGAGATGAAGAGGGAAGACAAAGTTCTTGTTCTGAAAAAAGAGTGGAAGTGACTGCATGTCCCAGACTATGACAATGTAATTTAGTTCAAGTAATTACAGGGCATTTCACTTGCAGGAAAAGTTTTATTGGCTCCTACTTGAGCTTTTTTGCCCTACTGTAATGACAAACAGTGTCAGCCAGTTAAGTTTATTCATATTTAACTGGACATTTCTCCACTTAAGAGCAATGCTTGTTGTCATCAGGCTGAGATTCAGGTGCCTACCTCTCATTTTTGTCACTGGGCAATAGTGGTTTTAGGAGATACTGTGGTGACATACAGTGAGCTCAAGAGCTGCTGGACAACATCTAGGTTAGTTTAAACTAAGCTATTCTTTAGAAAGTCTCCAAATTCAGATGCCTCAAGTGTGGAAGGTCAGACATCCTCATTCAGGTCTTCTGTTGAGTGTGGGGTTTGTAGCAACAAGAGTTCTAAGTTTTTTTCTGTCTTCTGAATTGTTATGGGGGTTTATTTATTTATTATTGAAAAGAGATGTTTAATTATCAAACTATTTTTAAAAAGTAGCTAACTTTGTGCTGTTCTGAAATGAAAATTACTGCAAGTAAACAACTCTGAACTAGCAAATCTTTTGAGTGTAGAAAAAATACGCTAAATCTGTTAGTTATTTCAATCAGGGTAAATGGCTTCATAATGTGATCCCACATTTCTGTAGAGACTTTATTGTCCCCTATTTGTCAGTAGGCCTGGGCAGTCAGTATATATGAGAGCACCCAAAGCAGACATGATTTGTCTTGTATGAATGTAAATAGCATTGCTGTGCTGACCTGGGGTCACTGGGGCATTCTCTGCTCCTGGGAAAATCTCTTACAATTAATTAATCTAGCACATGCTCGTTAAAGTTTCAGGAGAGGGATGCAGTTTCCAGCTAAACCCGTGGTGAGATTAGTGTGGGATTTGTCACGTAAGGCTGGGACAGTTTTGCACCATGACCAGGAGGACTTTTATATCTGGGCTGCCTTGACCACTCTCTGGTCTGAGAAGCTGATTCAGGCACTTTTCTGTGGGTTTGGGTTCAAAATCTTTTCCAACCTCATCCCTTCTTGATAAAAAGCTAAGGTGAACAGGAAGATTTTTGAAATATAACTAATCGATTGAAGTGAGCTTCTTAATTGCTACTTCAGTGTGGTCCCATCACTCTACTACTTATGCTTGCTCTGACCTTTCCAATACTTTCACATTTATGCATAACATTTAAGAAAAGATTGCTGATAATGGTAGGTAGTAGGTATGTGGTGATAACTGCCTGCCCAAGAGATTAAAAGGGTAAATGAATACCAACTGAGGAACATCATGATAAATTTAGGACCAGTCTGTGAAGAGGAAATAATGATAATTAGAAGCTCCCCAAGTATTTGGCTCTGAAAACTACAAGACAGAAAAGGAAAAGGAGTCAGTAGTAATGAAGGCATGAAATAAGGCTCCTAATAATGATGAGCTGTCAGGTGAAATCCTGGCTGCAGGAAGACCATTGCTGATGAATGCAGTTTGAGGAAAAAGCAGCAGTTTTTTGTGCTGGTGCCAGCTCAGATGTTACCAGGACCAGCCAGTGACATGACTTTTGGGAGCTGTCCTTCTTCCCACATATGCATGAGTTGACTTTAAGTATGTTGCCCTTTTTCTCTGTATTTTACTGCAAGAAATGGATGTTCAGGTGCAATATTCTGCCTGAAGTTTCACAGTTAATGCTGGTTTCCGAGCTAGGTGATTGTGAGCCAGAAATAAGGTGGAGATGAAGACCATACATTTTTTTATAAAATGCCTAAGCACACAGCTGGGACACAGAGAGCACTATTGCTGAAGGGGGTCTGATGAGGAGGAGGGAGTTCCTTTGCATTTGAAATGTCATGCAGTCTTTATCTCTAGAAAACCACATCTTTAAAATTGTACTTAACAATAAAATTAATTTATAATCATTGTTTTATGCAAGTGACTATCTAGAAGAGAAACCTTCTGTCCAGAAAGAATCTCTGTCTTCCAATTAAATCACAGTATCTCATGTCTCTCTCGACACACTTGCCTGTTTGTTGGTTTCTGAAATACTGAGCAATGCGGGGAGATGATTAATAGGATGTTTTGTTCCACCAGTATGATTTTTTTTTGTAGAGACAGTTCTAGTTCATATTAAAGCCAGTGACCAGAGCAAACAGTGGTGTCAGTTCCTGTTTGGCTGCCACACATAAGAGGAAGTATTAGCGGTGCCATACAACTGTGGAGCAAGCTTCTCTTACATGGAATAATGGTGCCTTTAGATAGCTTGTGTACTACAAGTTCAGGAGATGAGTTGGCACAGACCTCTCCCAGTCTGTGTGCTGCTGCATGTCCTGCAGGGAGCAGACACTGCCTGCTGTCTGCATTCCCTCTCACATGCAAGCAGTGACCAGACTGCTGCCCAGCACTTCTTATTTGCCTTGGACTAGCTGACAGGTTTCCAGTCTTTGCGGGCTGAACCATGTTCTTCTTCTCCACCTTCCTAAAATTGCGTGCGTGTCATGTGCTATTAAATAACAATCTAAATCATTTACATGAGTAAATGATCCTAAGGACTAAATTGTGATAACTATTGTATTTTGACTCTTGGTGTGACCCATGTAACTCCTTTATAAGAAAATTGGGATCCAGTTTTACATCTCCTGTAAAATTAATTACTCTTAGAGTCTTGGAAACACTTCCAAGGCTACAGTTGCTATGGTGATAGATGTAGTATGGAGATGTAGATAGATTGCCTGAGCAATCCTAGCCAATCATCTTTAAACTTTGCTTACCACAAACCAAACAACTGTCATTTGGAGTGTTTTTTCTTTCTCTTTCACAAATTGTATTATGACTGATCCTATAATTGAAGCCTTGTGGGCTGTATTCATAGGGCTAGAGTACAAATCCTGTTGTCTGGACCCTATGGTCCTTCTATCTGAACACAATTTGGAGCGTGAGCCAATGATTATTTAATATACTTTTTAAATAGTTAAATATACTTTTCTGATAATTAGTTTATTTAACATATAGGGATATTTCTGAGTTTTTCTCTGTGGCAGTATGCAACAGAGTAGTAATGAAGCTGAGTAGTAAACACCAGCACCACTCGAAGCCTTGAGATTCCTCGATACCAATTCTTTTTAATGCACCTAGTATTTTTATTTATAGAGAAGTATCTGGGCTAGATGCTGATGGACTGCTGGCAGTATAGATCCCTGTGATACTAAATACATCATAAGAGAAACTGTACATTCATTTGTATAAATTATTAAAGGACATGCTACTATTCAGTATTTTTTCCACACCAAATAGCTTTGGAGGTTTTTTTCTGAACTTCAGCAATTAGCATGAGATGACTGTCCTATGCACTCTTTATGCCCAGTAAAAGAGAACCAATCTTACTCATCTTCAACTCATGGGTTACAAGGGGTCTCTCTGTGGAGGTACATCTGTCTCTCAGCATGCTACAATAAGACTTGATAGTTAAAGTTGTGCCAGAGAGATCCTTTATATCAACTGCTACTGGATATACATATTGTAGTGTAGAGGGTATTCTATGTACTGTAGTTACAGTACATAGAATCATAGAATGATTTGGGTTGGAAGGGACATTAAAGATTGTCTAATTCCAACCCCCTTGCCACAGGCAGGGACACCCTCCTGTTCAGAGCCCTGCCCAACCTGGCCTTGAACACTTTTAGGGACGAGGCACCTGCAATATCTCTGGTCAACCTCTTCTTGTACCTCATCCCTCTCACAGTAAAGAACTTCTCCCTAATATCGAATCTAAACTACCCTCTTTCATTTCAAAGACATTCCCCCTTGCCCTATCACTGAACATTGGTGTAAAAAGTTGGTTTCCAAATCACTCCCTGAAACCTTCTCCAGGCTGAACAACCCCAACTCTCTTGGCCTCTTGTCTTTATAGGAGAGATGCTCTGATCAGCTTCGTGGACATCCTCTGGACTTGCTCTAAGAGGTCCATATCTTTCTTTTGTTGGGGACCCCAAAGCTGAACACAGCATTCAAGGGAGTACTCATGAGAGTGGAGTGGAGGAGAAGAATCACCTCTCCTGATGCTTTCAGTGTTCCTTCTCTTACTTGGTGGGGTTTTTTTTGTCTCTCTGGCATAAGCAGAGGATTTTTTTAGCGAAACTAGTATAAATTAATTAAATCCTTTCTGAATAGTTCCTGTGGATTATTTTTCTTAAGATGTTTGGGGTATTTCCTAGAAGACCGAAGCTGAGCAAGAGACTTTGCAAGAAAAACAAGTTGGAGCTGAGCAGTGGGGAGGCAGAACAGCACTGAAAGGTGCTCCCTGGGGCCACAGCAGCGAGCCTGCCTTAATGTAGGTCATTGCCTAGAATGAAACTCTTCCTCAGGGCATCTGTGGGAAAAGAGACAAGCAAGAAAACTTGGCTGATGCAGATGTAGTCTGAAGAAATAATATATTTACAACCACTGTTTTAAGCAGCACCATCCAAGGTCACTCAACAGCTGTTTAATATTGAGGTATAAGCGAATAAATATTCTGCAATGATTGTAGTTAGCAGTACATGAATAAATATCCTGCAAAGAATGTAGATAGCAGTACATGGAGGCAAAAAAATCATCTGGAGCAAGGGCCTGCAGCAAAATCTGTGCAGTCATAATATGTTTTTAATGTCTTTGCTGCCAAAAGCCTCAGACAGCTGGATAATGACTCATCAGAAAGCCTCTTGGAGTAATTCCACAGCCCTGCAAACCCCTAGATTTGGGCTTTTTTTTCCCCCCCTAAAAAATGCCATCAGCTATTTAGTTTCACACTGGTTGGCCAAGCAGCATGGATTAACATGGGAAAAAGTCAAATAACGAGATGGTTTATTTTGTCCCTGCACTTGAGAATATAGGACAGCTGGCAGAGTGTGTCAGAGTGTGATGCTTTGCTCCAGGAGTTCCACGAAAGTGCCGCTTGGCGAGCAGCCACACAGGCGCTCAGCTCAGCATCTCCTCTGAGGGCAGGACAAATCTGCCCCGTGATGGAGGTTTCAGAGAGGAGATGCTGATCCTTATCAAAGCCAGGATTCTGAATTTGTGAAAGTATTTAATTAAGACCAGCAGTAAGCCTGCTGGTTAATGCAGCATTTAGTTTGCCGCGCTTCGAGTGCGAACAATGATTTTAATTTCATTTACTTACCCTAGTCAGCCAGGAGTGAGAACAAAATGATATTTTACCCAGTGAATGTAACACAGGATTGTTATATTCTTGCAAAATACACTTTGAAAATGTCCAAACACCCCAGAAAGAGACCATTTTTTTGTCTTCATAGAGTTAATAGCACACTTACATTTATTATAGATTAGGGCAGGAGAGCTCAGAAATTTGCAGGACAGAAACCTCATTTTGCTGCTTATGTGCTTGGTCTGGTAGTGGCTCCATTTTTGCAGCATCCTGCTGTTCTTTTACTTCTTTAACTGTAAATTGTATACACCTGCACTCTGATTTCCTTCTGATCTGAGAATTTTCTCCTTATGTGCTTCACAAAAAGATGCTCATTTGCTCCCTCTCACACTTTCAGAATAACAACTTTGCTACTTTGTCCTGTTTTTTGTGGAGTTTTTGTTAGCTGAATCTGCTCTCCAGCATTATGAGGTGATTATCTCTGAAACAGTAATTTTTCTGCACTGAAAAATTATGACAAAGATTGGCTACAATCCTAGTCTCTGACTGTAAGTCATTGCAAAGCTTATTTCTCTATGTTCTACTGCACATATGCTGCAAAATCCTTGACAGGCTTCATAGCCTAGGCACAAAAATGATCACAGTAAACATTTAGCTTTTTGTCTATGGAAGAGATGTCAGGAAGAGTCCTGCACTTTTCCACCCTATTGTTTCCATGTCTCTGCCACTGCCTGAACAGAGTGGTGCATAGGCAAGTCTGTGTCTTCCCATCCATTTTGTTCTTTAGTATTGCTATGGGTAAAATGATGGTATTTCAAATAAAGTATTTTTTATGAGCATCCTGGAATCAGATTTTCCCATGGTGATGAGTCCAGGGCTCGGTTGGATTGGGTGCTTTTGGAGGCTGTGTTTCCCCATAGTCCTGGGCTCAGGTGGTGCCCTCACCAAGACATGGAGAGGTGCAGGACATGGGAAGTGAATGAAGGGATTTGATGGGCACAGGTGGGAAGGGGCTGCAGGTGCTTAGATGAAGCAAGAGTGGTACAGAAAAGAGAGTAAATAAGGTAAGCCCAGAGTGTTAAGCAGGCTTAGAAAGATTTTATCTGAGTGGGTATTTTAGAAGATGCAAATATGCCTTTGCTTTTACTTCACAGGCTTTTTAATCTCAGGATCTGTCTTTGCTTGTGTTGCAGCAGGAAGATAGGAAGAGCAGCATTTACTCAGTTCTGTGAAGTACCTAAAAACATATAATGCAAAAACCTGCCTTGGTGTTACTCAGTTTTGGTTGAAATGCATTAGAATATTACCTATATATTTAAGCTATATTAATGATGTAATCTTAATAGAATTTAAAGGAAAGATTATTTTAAGCTGATACTAAATTTTGCCAAACAAACAGAATTCTCAAAAATGTGTTCAGCCTCAAGCCATGTGTTGTTTTAAAAGTGGTAAGTGATTAGGACAGTGAGTTACTTCTACTTCTTGTAATACTATAAAGGTTATTAACAATATGATGAATAGCAGTATCAAGGCTGATACTCTGCACAGGTTCATCACAAATTTAAAAAATTGCAATTGACAGATAAATAATTATTTATTATTATTTCCAGAAATTAAGTATTTTTAAAATAATAATTTCTTTCTAAAGCTATAAAATTAATCAATTAATTAAGGAAAGCAATGTGAACAGAAAATGGTGGCATGCCTTTGTTTGGCTGAGAATTTTGCTTTTCGTTTTCTTCAGAGGCAGAAAGAAGGTATATCAACAGCTATGTAGAGTGTAGGGATTGCCACTAAAATATGTAATGTCAAATTATGTAAATAACTAGTATTGTTTGGCATCAACTCCTCTGAGCATTCTTACTCTTTTATTAATATTTCCCTGTGATTTTTAGATCTCACTTGATCTTTCTAGCTTTTCCTTTTTTTCCTTGATAATTCAGTTATGTGGGGATACTTATTTTGGAGGAAATTTCACATGTTTGAGGTGAACACTTACAATTTGAAGAGTTTGGGTTTACAGTATAGTAATTATTATCTGATAAAAGCTGATTTAAATATGACCTGAGTTAGAAATGCTTTAGAATTGCATATTGCATAACCACTTTGTTGTTAGAGCACTGTACTGTTCCTCACAGGTAATTGGAAAACATTGATTTAAAAATTATGAGATCTGAAAACAGAGAGCAAGTATCAAATTTAATTTAATTTTTTTATTTCTTTCCTTGTCAACAGTGTAGAAAATAAACTAATAACAGGGAAAAAGGCATTAGCAGCATCCTTTCATATCTGACTCTCTTTCAAGTACTGGTTGGACCTTCTGAAGCCTCTTTTAACCTGAGTTATGCTGGGAGCCTGGTGCTACACCTGAACAAGCAAAGCTCCAGGCAGGCCAGGACACACCCAAATAGAGCCTGACAAGTCCTGAGTGCTGTTCACCAGCCCAACACCCAGCCTGTGGCCTGATGGAAGCAATGTGGCCACCCTTACCTGCCTCCACTTCTGGAAATCACAGCAGGGTCTCCTCCGCCTCTGGAGAAGAATGGGAAAACCCATTATTTCACTCTTATTCTTGTGGCTGTAATAAGCATCAAGGCTTGATTGGGAGAGGATGTACCTTCATCCTTCTTATTCTTGCTCCACGCAGCTCCTTCTGTTGCAGGCCTTTTCTGAACAAGTAGTTCTTAGCAATACATTGCAGTAGAAAGATTCAGCTCACCTCTCCAAAGATGTCAGACTTTCTGTGTGTACTCAGGTCTCAATGCTTATCAGTAAAAATCCCAAGAGATGCTGCAGCTTTTCTTTGCAACTAGAAGGGAACCCCTGAACCCTGTTCCTTAATTAATGAGATCAGAACAATTTTGACGGTTGAGTGCCATGTTCTGATTTAGAAGTAATAGCATCTCTTTCTCCTGCTAATACATCAGATCTGACTGACTCTTTATGTCAGTGATGTGTTTAAGTGCTGAGACACTGAGAATTCAAACACAGAATTGCTCAGGGCATCTAAACCACTTAATGCTGCAATGGGAAATAGTTTTCTGTGTTCTGTTGGTTGCCTGTTCCACTTCAGGATTTTCATTTATCTTTCAAAAACTTCTTGCACATCAGTTTAATGAACTGGAATTTAAAATCAATTCTTTCTTAATAATTGAAATAATATCCTAATAACTTGTAGGTTTGGTCTCATACCATATCTCCTATATTTAGATTCCTATCCTAATAAGCTGTGCCCCAATCCAAATACCTCTCAGTGGGTTTGTAAGGGGGTACACAAGAAGCAAGGCACATACACATCACTGGAGGAAGAACCTCATTTAATTCAGATTTCAGATGAGCTCAGAAAGACTGTTCAGCTATGCCTAGACTGGCATCTTCAATAGTTAAAGAGAGAGGCAGTGGAAGGGAATATTTCAGCAAGGATTGTATTTGAGAAGTATGTAATTTTTAGGATGGAAAAAGGGCTTATTATTTTGCCAAAACAGATGTTTAAAAGATAATGCTTTCTCAAAAATCAAATGGAGAGCTGACCTTTCACAAGAAAAAAAATTGGATCATCTTGGAGTATGAGGAAAACAGAAACGCAGAACAAAATACAAATTTAATAAAAGGAAGGGACTTAAAAAAAAACCCCTGTATTGTTCAATGATTTTCAAACTTTATTATTTGTGTTTTGGTTTTAGATTAGTTGCTGTGTTTTCTATCAGTTTTTTCTTTTTTTTAACAGCACAGCTGACCTAGTTCCCTTCACTGTCATTCACATCATGTGCAGCTTACTTACTCATGCAGAGTAGTATTTTGTGAGAGCAATTTTCACTTTAGAATAAATATCTGAGTTATGAAAGGATAGGGGAGAAATGTATCCCAGTCCAGGCATTTTGCCATGGATTAGGTTTGAAATCTCACAGTTTTCAGCTGTGACTTTCTCAGTGGCAGATAAAGGTGAGGCCATTTCCATGACTGCTTAAGGGAGCCAGCAGTGATAAATACATGGAGTACATCACAGAGTACCTCTCTTCAGATAATGATGGTTTTTCTATATTTTGGTTTATGTATATATAGAGTGTCCTTCTAACACCAGGTATACTAATAAGGGATTTTGATATTTGTAAATGTTTGCAGGTTGGGTCTTCATTATCCAAGGCACTGGAGAGTTTTGAAGGCTGCTGTTCTAATCCATAGAGAATAAACGTAAGAACTCCCCTGAGTGTTGTAAGACCTCTCTATTCTTCACGGTGAACATTTTTCTGAAAGTAATGTACCTGCAGCTTCTGAGCCTTAGAAAGAATTGAAGTGCCCAACAACAGGGATTAAACTCAGATAAGACCTATCCATATGAGTAATGTGTTCCTAATTTTTATTTTAATAAATTACAGCTTATAACATTTCATGTTCCTTTAGCTAATTTCATAAATGAGAATCATATAAATATTATATTTAGACAAACACATTAAAGGCTGTAAGTTATTTCAGGGTGTTTTTACTCAGTTCTGTCCATTTGCTGTTTTGCTCATTGGCCCTGAGGTTTGACTCCTGATAGAGGTTTCAGCAAGTCAGGGAAATACTCAGGCTATTAAAATACATGAAATTATGCTAATATTATAGTTTTTGCACAGTGCTTAGTATTTATTTAAATGGATGTAAACCAGAATGTTGTTAAGGAATGATTGCCCCCTTTTTTCCATTTTTTACTTGGGTTTTCCTTTTGGAGCAGTAAATTAAAAAGGAAGAAGAATATATTTCATTAAATACAAGCAGTAATTTATTTACTTTTAAATGTAGTGATGCCTACAGAAGGTTTTTATCCTAAGAATTAAACAAGGAGTGACCTATGACCAAAAATAACTCCCCAAAAATTAAAAAGATGTAAAAATGAAATTGCTCGAGGACATGTTTTTAGAATTGGAATCTGATAAAAGTATAATAAATAAATGGCCAAGATAATGAAAGTCTGGCATCTGCTGAGTTTCAGTGAAGGGAGAGAGAGCCTATTTTAATATTCATAAATTGAGCCATGACCTGGCCAGGAACAGGTTCCTTCATGTGCCCACCCTGACTGATGGACTTCCTGGAAGAGTCCAAAAGGGAATGATGTTGAACATCTGTCATGGCTCAGTCCATCATTTGTCTGGGAGGCTCAGTCCCTGTTTACAGCTGCCGTGCCCTGTGCTCAGTTCCAGGCAGACCTGTGCACACCTGTGGTCTGGCTGTGCACGCCCTGGGAAGGTGCCAGGGAGAGAGGCACTCTCTGCTGCAGCACCAACTCTCTGCTTCCCCCATGCCAGGAACAGGGATCCCCAGCAGGAGCCAGGCTGCTCCTGGAGGAATTGCCTTTAATGACATCACTGTAGTGTCCTCAACTCAGGGCTTTAGGTATTTACTGGTTGGTATTCTGTGAAATCTGGCCAGGGATTGCTCTATAATTCTTCCTTTATTCTCAGTGTAAAATTTAGCATTTAACCAAAGAGAATAACTCACCTTCAGTACAAAAATCAAGTATACTTTTATCAGATACATGGAGCCAGGTACTTAAAATATTAATTCTTAACTGCCAGTAAGGATCCTGAGTATTTTTGTATTAAGTTTCTGTGGGGTGTAACATTTCAAAATTTTACCTCTGCTTTGTAACCCAATGTAGATGGGGTTTGAGTCAGTCATATCTAACAGATACACAAGCTGAGCTACCAGGTAACTTTTTTGTAAAAGGTATGCAGACTGTGGGTGTTGTACAAGTCATGAGCCTGAGTAGTGTCAGGCAAGAGACAGATACTGTGTGAGTAGAGAAGGGAGATTTTTTTTTCTCAAATATCACAGCACCTTATTATTATTGATAAGAGTAAACAATTAAATACTTACAATAGCATTCCAGAGGTAGTGATAGGTTAGGAAAATAAAGCAGAGAGGGGTTTTGTCCCCTTTTCTTTGTAAGCATGACTCCATTTACTTAGTTTCAGTTCCTGAAAAAGCTTTGCTGACACAAATTGATCGGCTGAGGCAGGGGGTGGATGGTTCTCCCCTGGATACCACTTCAGAGCAGCAGGAACTTCCTGCTCACTTCAGATCTCCAATAAAGTGGTTTATACAGAATTCTACCCCCTCTTACAGTGTCAGGCTGCAACCTGTGGCAATTTAGTTGTCCTGTGGACATACCCTTTCATGTTCCAGATCTGGATAAGTGTACTGCATGTATTCAGTTTGGGAGGAACACTGACAAAGCAGGGAGTTTCTTATTATCTGCTTGTCTTTCCATGCTGGGGTCAGTGTCTGTCCAAGCATCTCCTGGAGAAAGCTGGGTGAGTGGCTTTTACAAAGAGAGGAGTGGCAGGAAGATTTGAAAGCTAAGGTGCTCTTCTTCTGCCAAAAAAATGAGGTAGGGCTGCAGCATATCCAGACTTGAGTATCAGGATATCCTCAGGCCCACCTGAGGACCACCTTACATGTTTAGCTGATCCCAGGTACTTTTTTAATGAGTAAAAATGCCAATCTGTGGTGATAAAATTCACAAGAGGCTCTACAAACAAACCCTAGCACTTCACTGGATATATAGGAGGAGAGGTTTCTATAAGCAATATTTTTATACCTGTTCGTTTACCCACAGTGTCTCAGCCCAAATGAACTCTGCTTTTGATTCCTATGACATGAGACCTTGAACATCTGTACTGCTTTTTCTCTGCCCTATAGAACAACTTTGTCCCATGCACTTCTGTTCTATTTTTTACTTCTGAACTCAATTAGTGGATTTCCTTTTTCTTAAACACTTACACTGATGAAACACCACTAGAAAATCTATTCACTCCCACATTAAATAGATTTGAGGATTATTTGCAACCACAGCTCTGAATTGCGTTTGATCTGCTTATGTGTTTAGATCTAGACTGTTTGTTGTTGTTTTTTTAAGTTTGATAGTGATATGTTGAACTCTTTGTTGTGTTGTACGTGAGGTATAGACAGGACAGCATAGGGATAACTGTGACAACCAGTGGTGAAAACACTCCTGCCCATTCTTGGGGCTTCCTGAGGAGCCTAGCACTGGCAAGCAGAGCACTCAAGTTCGATTGAGAAATGGAACTGATTTTCTGAGTTCAGTGAAAACACTTCTGTGTAGATTTCCACAGTTCTATGTTTGTGGCACCAAAATTCCTGGCCTGATTTTCAGAAGCACCAGAGCAGCTGAGAGAGAAGCAGAGGTTGCCCAGCACTGCATAGCTGATTGCCTGGCCTCCAGTATTGCTGTTAAAGGTAGTCTCAAAAGCAGAGATCACCTTTGAGAACACAGGCTTTAATCTCAAATTTTCAGGTTTTCTAGGTGTACTCCAAAGGCTGTTTCCCTACTTATTTATTTGAAATGAAAGGGGAGTAAATTTAGATCAGATATTCAGAAGAAATTATTTATCCTCAGGATGGTGAGGCACAAAAAGATGTTGCCCAGAGAAGTCGTAGATGCTCCATCCCTGGATGTGTTCAAGACCAGGTTGGGTGGAGCTCTGAGCAACCTGATCAAATGGAAAGTGTCCCTGCCCCTGGCAAAGGGGGTTGGAACTAGAT
This sequence comes from Prinia subflava, assembly GCF_021018805.1. Classification (NCBI taxonomy): domain Eukaryota; kingdom Metazoa; phylum Chordata; class Aves; order Passeriformes; family Cisticolidae; genus Prinia; species Prinia subflava. The sequence goes on along the minus strand of NC_086249.1, from coordinate 69,410,391 downwards.
GATCTTTAAGGTCTCATCCAACCCAAAACACTCTATGATTCTGTGATTCTGTTTGCTGGCAGTGGTGGGTGGAAATACTAGTGCAGACCTTTGAAGACATAAAGCCTGACAGAAATGAAAAAGATAAAAACATTTTCTGTTTGTCTTTTTGTGAAATACCAGTTTTGTTATTGATGTAAATCACACGGAATGTAAACACCATGTTCCTGTTACTGCGGGGGACTGAGTGTCTCAGCAGAAACTGGGAGTGCTGTTCACGGTGACTCCCTCTCTTCTAATTGTTGATCTCATGCAAGTACATAAAAGAATTAAAGTTTTTTCACTGAAATTAGTGACTTGTGTAGGCAGGTACATCAAATGCCTCTGATTTTATGTTTACTGGCAGCATTGTTTCAGCTGCTGCTTTTTTCCCCAGGAAGAGTTCCACTCGCAGGCTGAAGGGTTTCCAGAGGCAGCAGAGAGGACACACCTGTCAGCACGACTGCAGAGGCAGCTCCCTGCTGCACCACTCATCTCCTAATCACTGACAGAGCATCGTGTCTGTGCACACCCTCAAGAAAAGGGTTTCTCCCTTTCCTTAGCAGCCTCATTTGGAATGTCGCAGCCTGTTACTGGCAGCCTGATTCACACCCTGAGATTTCCCAAATATCTTGGTGCTTCCTGCTGACACCTCTGAGTGCTTGGTGAAATACTGAATGTGCAAGGGGATGTATCAGTACAGAGGATCAGGTCTAAATGCCAAGGAGATGTTACATTGTCGGGGACCCAGACAAACTGTACTATGAATCAATCTCTAAATTTAGATTTAAAAAGAAATGTTTATTTTTTACTTAATATTAAGATTGTTTTATTGTTTGGAAAAAAAAAAAACCCAACCAGTTGCTGCTCCCATTTTGTTTTAAGCACTGGTAGGTCTGCCAAATGATTGTTACTGAGTTAACATATAAGAATTGTCTTTTTTTTTTTTTCTTTTTTTTTTGCAGCTGTTTGAGACATTCAGTGAACAAAGAAATATCCCTGCTTTAGCCAAGTGATATGTCTGTGTCAAGCTGTTGTAAATTATACAGTAGAAAACTACCCACATTTCAAAAAGATCTAGATGTTTTGACTTGCTTGGGGTTTTTTCTTGTTTATTTGCTCTTAGTTAATTCAAAAGCACAATTAAAAAGACCTGACAGGCGAACTAGAGAGGCAGAAGGAGCTGCCACCTGCTCTAAGTTTTAGATGCTCAATTACATGATCAGTTGGTTGATTTCTTCTATGATGACTCTGCAATCTCAATTTCATTACATGAAATACAGCAGCTCCAACCCTTTATGAGCAGACTTGGTTTCCTTAGTGTTATTTTCCCACCCTTTATACCCTATCCATTACAGAAAGCAGGTATTTGAACAGAACAATAACAGGTAATAGTCTCTAAACTTCAGTGGGGTTCTTCCAGTAGCTGTCTGAAATCTTTGCAAAAGAATGGAAGTGGCATGAATCAAGTCCTGAGGAAATATGACTGATGATAGGTTAAAACTCATAGCTAAAAAGAAAAAAAAAAAAGGAAAAAGGAAAAAAAATCAGGGCAGCAAAGTACAGACAATAGTTTATAGCTTGGGATATCTTTCGTTATTGAAGTCAAAGCTCCCTTTCCGTGTCCAGCCTTTCCTTTGTTCTCCCCAGGGCCTTGTTTTTATGCATTTTAAATTGTGTCTTTGTTCTGTTCTGACCTCGGCTCTCGTAGATCCTGGGTGCAGACGAGGTGTTGCTCATTTGTGAGTTATCCCACTTGTGCAGGCTGGCCCCTTGCAGAGGGCACGGCTGCAGATGTGGCAGCATGGGGCAGTCCCTGGGGCCACTGCCAGTGAGCACCAGCGAGATCAGCCCTGACAGCACTGAGTCACACCAACTGCTCCAGCCCCAGCTGGAAGGTCACATTTGCTTGTCTCCTGTGTCTAAAAAATCATGTTTTGTAAGGAATTACGAGCAGCAAGGCAAAAATCATCTGTTGATTAGACAAAGGAACAGTACTGGGAGTTTTCAGGGGAAAGAAACATGTTCATATCTAATTCTTTAATGCAAGCATGAGAACCAAGTACAGTTGTGATGAGTAAAGTATTTAAAAATAGGCTCTTGTACACAGACACACATGGGATTAGTTGTATCTATCTGGACCAATGTAAAGGTAGAAGCTAAGAGAAATGTAAACAAATGGAACAGGAGTTGAAGTCTAAACACAGATCCTTCATCTGCACTTTTGCTTATTTAAAGAATTCAGTGAGATAATCCAGTGGGAATAACAGCAGAACATACATGTAATTTTGATAGACTTTGTGAACCTGCGTCATGCAGTGCCTTTAGGACAGGGGGAGAAATTGGAAATCCAGATAAAGCTAAGGATAAGCCAATTGCATGTTTATCGCTCTAAACACGACAGTGTAAGCAGGCAGTCAAACCTAAGGTCAGTGTAAACTGTTACATTCCTCAGCATATATAGAGAGGTGTGCAATCACTACGGCATTCTCAGGACAAGGGGTTCCTCTGGCCTGTAGCAATATTTTAATATGCTAATGGTTTGATTTTTGGGGAGAAAGATTCATAAGGTTCTGGAAAGACTTGAAGGGAATGGACAAGAAAAATGGAACGTAGGCATCAAGATCAACAAATATTAAAATGCAAAAATATCCCACACTGTTATAAGCAAGGAGGCAGCTGAGATCAGGGACACTACAGAGGCATCAATCACCAGGCATTGGCTGGGGCTCACCATCTCACTGGCTGAAGTTGAGCCTCTCTGCAGCTCTTTTGAGTTATATCTTGAAGTTCAGAATTTCTGTGCAGTATGGCTTGCTGTACACCTTTCTTGTGACAGGAACATATGAAAACTGTTCAGCTGTGGTGAACCAGTAAAAAAGTGTGCTTCCAAGAAACTTGGAAATCAAAATACCTGATATTTTCACCTTCATCCTTTTTGCTTTAGAAATCAGAGGGCTGTTTCTAAGGCCTTAAAATGGTCTCTTTTTTGCCTTTAGCACCTGCATCTTACAGATGATGTAGCAGGGACCATGTTAATATGTGTACCTCAGTTCTGTCTCTTTTTCCAGTTGAGGGCAGGTTACAGGTCACCTTACTGTTTTGAATTGGCTGGAGTTTTGACCCTGATCCTCCAACTGTTTTTATACACAGTTCAATAGTAATATATGCTCTCTAACTCAGTTTATCCTTGCAATTAGCCACTCAAGTCTATGGATAATGCGTTTTTATTGCCATGTTGACGAGGAGGAGGATCTTTCATTTTTCAGGAATGTAGCTGATGTAAATTAAATTCCAAGCAGCCATAAAAGCAACCATAACCTCAAGTAAAACCTCATTGCTTTCTTGGAAATATATTCACAACAGCTGAACCTCTTTGAAGAAGTTGTTAAGTTTTACAACAGGAAGCTGTTGCCTTCCTCGGGAGTAGATTAAAAGGGTTAAAAGTTGGATATTTTCATCTCATTATTCACCAGGATAGTTCATGAATAGATTGAAGCTGCTCTAGAATAAATGTGTTGTGTCCATGCAACACTAAGTGCTAACTTTCTCAGGATGGCTATAGGAATATCCTACAAGAGACAATGACTTACACAGCAGCTTGATACAAATGAATTTAAAGAAATGATCAGATTTCTAGTACGTTGAGTAAGTAGTGGCATTGATTATAACACAATTGCCAGCAGCTCTGCATAAAAATCTTGCTTTGTTTCTTGGTATGAAAACCACTTGAACTACTTCCTTTTTTTTTTTTTTTTTGGTTCTGCAATGCATATTGTAACACTGAGGCAAATAAAAAGCCATAACCTTTTGCTACCACTGATTTTTGTACCTTTATGGGTTTTTCCAGGCATCTACATTCATCTTGTACATAATCAACCTTAAAAGTGTGCTGCCAAAAGAGGAATTTTATCTGAGCATCAGGATGTAGCTATAATCACCTTGGAGTTACCCATCCATACCAAAAACAAGCATCGCTGCTGAGTGTACTAGGAGTTGTGTGTAATCATCTCCTTTTTGATGACATACATTAAATTTCTGGGTTTTTAGCATATAAGTATATACTCAAAAGTGTCTGACTTGTTTCTTTCCACAATTTCCAACTGGTTAATGGTGTGATGCCATTCCACAAAAATACTTTTTAGTATTTTATTTCCCATTAATTGTTTAGTTAAAACAGGAGACATAATGGATTTTCTTTTGAACTGATTCACGATGCAGTTTTTGAATGTTTGGGTGTGAGTCTCTGTACTTCAAGTGTCTTCTGATAATGGATACATGAAGTAACAATTATGTAAATGTGTGAAAAATAAGTAATAGGAACATATTTTTTGATCACTAGGTGAACTGAAATATTTTAAATGAATATTGATATTTGCATTACATATATACATATGTATATATGAATATTTCCTATGCTAGAAAGACTTTTAGGGTTTGTATTTACATTTATTAATTATTATTTATTAATTTCATGACAGGCGTGTTTGCTCTTGTGTTATATTTTCTGGACAAATATTTCATGGTGGGCAACAGTTTGTTGAGTGTTCCATTTGTGTTGGGTGCACTGCCTTTTATTTTTAAGTGGAACAGTGCTGTAGGTATCTATCTTTATGAAGGAATGAAATGAAAATACATAAAACAGGAAACGGTACAGAATATTTAAGAGCTTGTCAGGTCTTGGCTGTCTTTCTGGTTCAATGTCCATCATTTTCTATCCTCATAGAAAAGGAGAGAAAGAAGAAGAACAGAGAATGGATTTAGAGCCCTTTGTCTTCCTCTGTGAAAGGTGATTTGGAAGGAAATGGAGAAAGCCTGTTGAATATTGAGTTGTGCTTTTGAAGCAAAACAAAGATGGGCAAAAAGATGCACAGTGAAAGAAGGAAGAAATTGGTGGCTTCTTCTAAAACACATATTTTTTGTTTAACAAGAGTTAAATAACAAAAATCTGAAAGTTGTCTCTGTTCCCTTTACTTCTAGCCTTCAGTGATCAACTGCAGCTTATGTTGGGTTGTGAAACTAAGAGAAGATTTAGCTATTTATATTTTTATTCTAGCTATTTATATTATTTAGCTCTAAGATTTTATACATTTTCTCAAAGATGTGATGACATTCATTCCACAATAGTTTTGCATTACACAAGTCAGACTCAGGTTCCTCTGAATTTATCTTTCATGTTCTTCTTATGAACACCAAGTGTAAAACTCCAAATGGATGAGAAAGAGACATTAGCAAGAATGTCATATAATAATCATATAAATATAATTTCATAAAACCTACCCTCCTGACTTTTATTTATTCTAGCCCCTGTCTTTTATAATGATTGATTCTTAGACAGTATAATTCATACACTGACAGGTCATAAGGAAAGGCTACGAGCAGAAAAACAGGCTCATAACTGTAAAGAAAAAAGAGATGGAAAAGAGTACACTAAAGTAGGCCACTTCATATAGCTTGAGTGTTCTTGCAACATTTTCTAGCTTCTCAGCTTGTAAATTACACCCATTTTGAACTTTCATAAGTTCGCACATCTTTTGGAAGGAACATGTAGAACTGAAAGAGCATAAATTATACCTTGAAAAATACCTCTAAATTTGCACCTATTTATGTTTACTTTTGCATTTGTGCATAGTTGTGGACATGTCATACTACCATACTGAAAGAGTATATATACCATATATATGAAAATATAACATCCCATCTGATGTTGTACAATAGGGGCAAAATCTGTAATCATTTTCTTTTATCCAACATTTCAGTGTATTAGAGAGAGGCAGAAATTTCCTTGTGGTAAACAACTAGAAAAAGTCACCCTCCTTGGTTTTTTCTGGGTACTTGGCCATTTCAATAACTGTGTTTGTGTTTTTCTTTATAGTTTGTTTTATTTGAGGCATTTGCATAGCAGAAGATTGTCTGCAAGTGTCTGGAAAAACTTGTGTCCAAAACTTCCGCTGTCATTTGGAAAGGTTTGGCCTATGACTGAGTGTCTGTATTCCTCCTGCATTATTCATCCAGGGACAGAACAGTAGATTGATGGGCAACCGGAGGAGAATTTCTTCCCCAGCCCATCGTGGTTTGTTTCAACAGCTATGTTGTTAAATCCTTCCCTTCCGTCTCTTAATTTAGTGCCGTCCCAGTTTTCCCTTGGCATTGACCTTTTCTAGATGAGAGCCTGGTGCTGTCGACAAGCTGATGAATTATGGCTGTTCTGAGTGGAAGTGACCATCAAATACAGGCTGGTTTACTCATCTTCTTCTCCAAAACCCCCCATGACAGTACTGGAAGAAAATATTCCCTACAATGCATGCAATTTCTCTTAGTCATGCCTTGGGGCATCTGCCTTTCTTATTGATACTGGATTTCTTTAATCACAGATGCTGTACAGAACATAAAATATGTCTGTCTGTGTTGATACAGCAAGGAGTTATTGTTGGTGTTTCAGCTGAAGCCTTAAAGCAATTTTTACTGCATATTTGAATCTTAAGGGAAGGTGAGGATTAGGTGGGGAGGAGATTATGCTCTGGGAGAATGAATATCTCATTTCAGTGATACAAGGATTCTGGCTGCGTTTCCTTTAAAGCCAAAGATGTACCCAAGCAAAAAATTACACATTTCTGTGAAAGTTCAAAGTTGAAGTGAAGCAGAAAATAACTTCTCTCTCCTTCATGTGTCTGTGGGGATACTTGACCATACACTATAACATGTGATGGATCTTGGTGGGCTGCAGACCATTCCCAGACCAAACTCATAGGTACAAATTTGGCTTCTCAATAATATTTCTGAAACAAATTTTATTTCTTTTATTCGGGGGAAGCAGCACTTTTTAGTGGTTCTACTCTTGAGCATTTAGTGATGTATTCTAGTTTTGGAATGGGTATCATAAAGACAGTTTTGAAAATTAGAAACCTTTTCCAGGCTGCTGTCCCAAATTTTCTCTTGTGTTTAAACAAACTCCACTCACTCATTCCCAGTGTGAGGGTTATGTTTCTGATCTTCATGATGGGCTGCATTTCACAAACATTAGGTCGGTGTTTGAGTTAAATTGTCCAACTTTAAATAAGATATATCGGAAATGTTCATATCAAGGAAAATCGTTCTTTCTCAGCTGTGTCCCACTGAGTTGATAACTATGAATTGTAGATAGCAGTCAAAAGAAGATTAATATCAGAGCACTGCTTGCAACATAATAGTAGCTTCAATGTAAGAAGGAGAGAAATAGATGACTTCTCCTGGGTAGTATATATATGTAGTAATTTGGGATCATTCTTGCGGTTTTTATTTAAAATATTCTTTTATCTGACATCATTGTTTCATCTTTCAAATGGTAAATTTATGAAAGAGCATGTGCTCTGTGCTCTGCCTTCCATTAAAAAATATTATTGCCTTTAATAAATTATAGATTGATATGGCCATAGCTTCTAGTTGTAAGCAAGGCAACCCATCTGTTTTGAAGTAAGGAAATTTTTGTAACCCAAGATGCTACATTCTGGTTTTGCCTTATCACTCTCTAATTGAAAGGAGGTTGTAGTCAGGTGGAGGTCAGCATCTTCTCCCAGGCAAACAGACACAGGACAAGAGGAAATGGCCTTAAACTGCACCAGGGAAGGCTCATGTTGGACATCAGAAAGAATTTCTTCACTGAAAGGGTGGTTAAGCATTGGAATGGGCTGCCTATGGCAGTGGTGGAGTCATCATTCCTGGAACTGTTCAAGAAGTGACTAAATGTGGCACTTAGTGCTGTGGTTCAGTTGACATAGTGGCGTTCAGTCAAAGGTTGACCTTGATGATCTTTGAGGGTTTTTCCAACTTTAGTGATTCTACGATTCCAATCTGAACATAAAATTAAGCTAAACTGGGGCTTTGTTAAGGGTGTTGGACTAGATGATCTCCAGAGGTTCCTTGCAAACCCAACTCTTTTGGGATTCTGTGATCCTCTTAAACACACAGATATCTGTTCAAGCTATTTTTGTTAGCTTATCTTTATTTATATTATGGGAATTTTATTCATGACCTTATTTTAGGTGCTTATGAATGTACATGAATAAAAGAATTGCTACATGATCAATATTGCCATTCATATTCCTGCTAATTAGAATCCTAGTTAAGTGCTAATATTTGCAATAACATTAATTTACATTGGCTTTTGCCTAAATTCAGTCAAAACTGTTTTATTTCTTTACAAGCAGTCATAGCCACATTTTCAATTCTTTAAAGAACTTGAAAGTAAGATACAGAAATTGTAGCTAAACGTTTTCTTTAACATTTAATGTACTTTCAGTGATTCTTTAACCAGCAAGACTCATCCCTGATTTTTACCTGAATGATTGCAAGTCCTCTTTTTTTTATAACCTTCTTTTCTTTAAAGACCACATTTAGTAACCTTCAGAAACAGAAATAACGTTAGCTTAAAAGAGACAATAATGGTGTTCCTTGACTGTTGTAATTTATTGAGAAAATTTTCTCAGAAAATGGTGGAAAGTGTTTGAAAGGGGCTGTAAGTGTTTGCTGCTTTCCTAGGACATCTGTAGGATTTTCAGGTTCAGCTATTACTGCCTTTACTTTTGAAGTTAGTAATTTGACTGCAAAGCTTGCAGTGGCAGCTAAAGTCTTGTGTTCTTGGTATCTTACTTGGCCAGTTTGCACATGGAAAATTCTGCCAGTTTTGCTTGTTCTTGTTCTGACGTTTAAAAATTATGTTTGTATTAGGGTTTTTTAGGCCCAGATACACTAAACGTCTTCTCAACCTGCAGAAAATAGAATATAAATTTCTCCTTAATTCATAAGGTACGTAACTATGTGTTGCTCTGTTTTCTGCCATTCAAAGAGGAGCTCATGCACAAGATGGTTTCAAGCTGCAGACTTTTAGCCGTCTTAAGTGTTGAGAAAATTTGATATTATGGACAGGAAATACTAAGTGGTTCTTTTGTTTTCCTACACAAGCGTTTGTCAGATAGGCTTACTATAAGAAGGTAGTCTAACTCACCTAATTCAATGTACAGCAAGTCGCTGGAATATCAATTTAGGTGTATTCCAGGTCTCATGTGCAGGGGAAGCCTCCAGATCTATCAGGTTTTGCTGCACAAATATGTCTGTGACAAGGCCTTTTGCTGTTCCACCTCACTGCAGCTGTTCTCTGGGATCTCACCACTTCCCTTCTCACCACTTCACTTTGATCACTGCAGCATCCTCCCCTCCTGCACTGAGGAGTACAGTGCTACCCCCACAGTCTCTGTTCAGAGCTCTGCCACAAAGTTCATTTTCCACCTTCATTATTTTAACTTATTTCTCTTCTCTTTTGAGAAGGTTTAGGTTAAGGTTTATTTGAAGCCTTTTGAGTGCATTTTCCTCATTAAGCAGACTGCTTTTCAACCTTAAGACCAATCTCCGTGAGTCATTTCCAACCTTTCTATCCACTATTAAAATGTCATTTCCTTTATTTTATGTTGCTTCTTTTTGTGTTGCTAGCCTCTAACTCTCAAAACACTTTTGTGCTGACTCTGTGCTGCTTTTTTCTCTCTGCAGAAGTTTCCCATAAGCCTCCACAAAGCTCATGTTGCCCTTTCTCCATTCTGTCCTTAAGAATCCATTGTCGTTATTTCTGCCCAAAAAAAATAAAAAAAAATTGATAACCACCTACTACTGTGCTAATACCATTGATTGGATGTGTTGTGTTTTTTTAGGTTGTGAGGTGTTTGCATCAGGCAGGTTCCACTTGGCCTGTGCTTCAAAAGCTCTGAGGTCCTGTTCCATAACCTGTGCTTTTAGGTGCAGATAACGAATTGTATCAGGGTATTTCACAGTGCTTGACTGGACTGGCTGTTCCTCGCCTGGCAATCTCTTTGAGTTTGTATTGCAATTGTGTTTTTTGCATGGCACCAATGAGAAACTGCAGCTAGTCCAGCCTACAGCTGTGCTTTTGCTGCCTGTTTGATGAACAAGTCCTGTTGTGCCAACTCCAGGGGAGTCCACTGCCTCCTTGTTTGCTGCTGGCTACAACTCAAGAGGATATCTGCTAGCTTTATCACTTCTGTGAGCTGTAACTGATGCCCTTCCTTCATATATTTCAGAATAAAACACAAAACTAAAGGGGCTTAAAGGTTCAGGACTAGAAGGTAGGAAACTTTTGTGGCAGCCCTTATTGTTGGTACAACTGGCCATTGTAGAGCCAGGTTCTTACACTGTCCCTCGTGGTGTGCAATGGAAGGTTATTTTTTGTTCAGTCCTGACAGTTCATTATTGATTTACTGAACAGAAATATAATATAAAACTGCAGGTGTCCATTTAATTTTTAAACACTATCTGGAAGCTATGTGGCTAGTTGTGTTGTCGTGCTAGTTTTGCTTTGTAACTTTGTGGTTCACGGCATATTTCTTCCTCTTGAGAACTGGACAAGGAAAACATTGTGCCTTATGGGGTTTATTTTGAGTGAAAGGTCATGACTAAGAATGGATACGTGCATATTGTCTAAAGCTAACTTGAACAGATTAACTTGTGAAATCACAGGAATGGGAAGTTACACTGCTAATCCATTCAAATATTTTCAATTACTCAATGGCTTGTGGGACAATGAAGTTTGCTGTACTTTCATTTTGAACGATAGCCACTTGCTACAGTGCCATATTATTGATTGGCATTGAGGCTTAGCTTCATGTCAAACCTCAGCTTTTGATTGACAGGAAGACATTACTTGGTAGGGATTTCATCTCAGTTGTCATCTGAATTACTTTCAAATAACCCTTATATCTTCGTGCTGACACCACAAGTAACCTGAGCTCTGTTGTTTAGAAACTCCCAGATTTGAGAAGTGGATAATAGTTCTTTTAATTTTATTTCTTTTGTGTTTTGTTCTTATATGAAAGTAGATTCTGATACCACCACATGATTCCATGAGGTAAAACCCCCCATCATTTTGAATACTAAAACACTGGTTTGGCAACGTTTGTGAGGGCCCCAAAACTAAGAACTCTGCAATGACAGAACTTTTGATTCCACAAGTTTGAACTCACAATTAATTTGCAATTAATGCTACTGCAACTAGAATTAAAATATCTTCAAATAGGACTCACATTAAGCAAAAATTTGACGAGAATCCAGAAAAATATCCAAGTGAAAATTATTCTCAGCAAAGTGCAGTTTAATACATCCTTTACTTCTCTAGGACCCAACACACTGTATCAGATTGCAGTTCACAGCCAAAACCCATTCCTGGGGTTTTGGAAATTGGCAGCTGGTATGCATTTTATTTCTCAAATGCTGCTTTGACAGGATAAAACCACCTTTTATATAAAACTACAGGTTAAATCTGGGCTCACCTTGAAAGAGAAATCCTGAACACAAGTACTTGTTTGCAGGTCCTGTCTGGTTTTGCCATTCATTCATTCACTTCCTAATACAAAATGTCCTGTGATCAAAACCCAAAAAGTCATTCTTGCAGGGAAGATCTAAATTATTCATGTCAGCCAGATGCAGATTTGGATACCATCAGGTTGGATCAGGTAGGGAGGTAGCCTAGAGGTGTCCTCACCACTCTGTTTCCCTCATAAAACACCCTGTACTGCCTTTACCCCCAACAGCAGGTTTAAATAAAGTTGCCCATGGATTGGTTGTTTTTTTTTTTTTTTAAGTCAGTGCTGTTAGCACATTAGTAATTTTCTGGGAGTTCTCACTGTGTTCCATCTAAGATATACAGACCTAGATTTGGCCTAGGTAGATGCAAAAACAACATCTTAGGTATTATGGCTACTTTACTGTAGAAAATATAGTATGATTTTCAGCCAGCTGAGATGGTGTCTGAGGCAAGACTTTAGGCACCACTCTTAAAAATATTCAATTTCACCTGAGCCCCAGGGAAAGAGCCATTTCAGAAATCTCCTTCTGATTAACCCTTTCCTTAGAGGAGCTGGTGTCTGCAGTTCCGTATAGTAATTCTCAGGTGCCTAATTTTCATTAGTGAATACTCCCCACATTGCTAGAACTGTTAGTATGCTGTAAAATAACATATTTAAGGGACTTTTTGACTGAGTGTTTAACCAAGGCAGAATAGCCTCCTAATATATCGGATGAATGTAAACCCTGTCCAAAGCTGTTGCCCTACCCAGACATCTGGAGTAGGATACCTGCAGTAGTTTTAGACAGAATACAATATTTGGGTTTGACTCTTCCTTTATATATTTAAAAAAAAGTTTATATATATATATATATATATATATGTATGTATTTATATATATATATATACAAAATCAGACTATTATTATGGTTTTCTTAACTACATAGTAGCAATGATGCCAGTTTGTCCAGTCTATTAGTCTGCAACCAGGAGTAACCAAGTAATTGCATTGACATAATCTCTCCTTTTTTTTTTTTTTTTTTTTTTTAACTTTTTAAAGTAAATGCCTACCACTTCACATACTGTGCAGTAGTGTCAGAAACACTACTGCAATGCCAAATAAATGAAAAAGGAAAGAGACTGGTTTGATTCAGGGAAGGGATGTGAATTGAAGGAACCTTGTTTAAGTATCATAATGGATATTGTTAGGGAAAACCTACAAATAGTGTTTAGAGGCAGCCAAGCAGCTCTAGTACGGAGGAACATAGAATGACAAACAGCTTTTGTTTATAGCACAAAAATGTGAGTATTGGCTAAGAAGTAGTGTTTATGGTAATTGAGCCTACAAGGAAGTAAAACTTCATGGGGAACACAGGGGGTAGCATTTTCAGTGAAGTAGGCAATAAGGAGAGCTGTGTAGGCATTTCCTGATTAGCATCTGCTGTTTCAACAGCCAAGGAACATGACTCGCATGTAAATGCTTGTGCTAGGCTTTAAGAGGCATTCCCTCTAGCATGCCTCCCTGCCTTCTGGTTTTATTTTGAGTCTCCTTGAGCCCTACTGTGACTTGAAATCAGTGGAGGAGAAAGGAGAGTAACACAAACAACAGATGTCTTAAAGTTTTGAACAGAGAGAGAAAAAGCCCCATGGCAAAGGAGAAGGTGCAGTTAAGGTGTTTTCCTGTCATTTGTATTCACTGCCTCTAGTACAGGCTCTATTTGCATTTTTGTATGTGTATATACACTTATCTGTATATATGCAGTTGGTATGCAGTTGTACACGTGGCGGGTAAAGAAGCAGCAGTGCAAAGACGCCCATTGCACAATTCAGAATTTTTTTGCATCCTGTAAGTGTGACCTATAGACACTAAGTGTACTGGCTGACACAGACAAAGCAACCTATTTTAGGGCAGGCTCATGAATTATTTCCCAGCTGTTCCCTTCTTTTAGTCTCTTGCTGCATAAAATACATTAATTTTTTTTAATCTGAAGTTCAAATATTGGGAATGCTAGTAGTGTGCCTGGTGTTCATCAAGACAGCTTTGCTTACAGGTGGTAACTTAAGCCATGGTCATACAAATACCACGTACCCCACCACATTAGGAGAACTAGGTTGTGCACCAAGTGACATTCAGTGCACATTCAGGAAAGTCTTTAATCTGTGCTTTTTGATATGGAGAACTGTGTCTTTAAAGACTTTGATTTCCAGAAAGTAAATCTGTGGTAGAAACAGCTGTGAAATTCTTACAATATATAGGTAGCTGAGGATGGCATAGAGACCCTGAAAATACATTGCCTGCTGGGTGTTAGCTCAGTACTGCATGGGGCCAGGAACAAAAAGAAATGGAAAAAAATACTGTGAATGGAGAAGTGAAAAGATGTGAAGTTTCCAGATTTTTTTTTCTTTTTTGGGAAAGATAACTAAAAGAAATATGAAGAGTATTCAAGGCTGAGAACTTTGAGCTCTGAAATCTTAGCAAGCTACTTCCCCCTTTCCCACATCTACCTCCTCCTTTAATGTCTCATTTCTTCTACAGGCTTCAGCAGATGGGTCCACAGACAGAAATTCACATTCACACAGAATCCTATTTTCTTGTGATATTTTAAATGTATATTTATTTGCTTATTAACTTGCTGGGTTTTTTCAAAGAATTTTGGTAATCTCTATCTCAATGGATATTCACACTGTTTATTTTGTTAGTTAATTTTTTATTAATGTATTTGTATATATATATTTAAATTTGGCTAGTGGACTACAGATGTTTATGTTTAGATTAACCTATATAGAGTTTAGGACAACTGCTGTTACTGAATGTGACTTCTGAAAAAAAAATCCAGTTTTGGAATGAATGCTGAGGATGCCAGTAGGAAATACTATTGTTTGTTCAGAAATTTTCGCATCAGAATAGTACTTCCATGTGGTGGTATTTTCCTGGACTACAGGGAATGTTATATATTACAATGTGTTGGTAGCAGCACTTTAGGCATCAAATATTACTTGTTGTAAATGAGAGGGAGCATGCTGCATTCAGTTAAAATTGAACAACTGTTATCTCACTAGTGCTATTTTAGCATAAACTTTCTTAATCTTTATAAGGATATCCTATCAGAAAAATAAGCATAATAACAACAATTATGCCTGTATTTTAAATAGTGCTTTTATGCCTGTGTGGCTTTCCTTCTACTTAAAAAATATACTATCTCTGTTGCACAGATGGGTAAACTGAGGTATGCATGGGAAGTGAAATAAGTTCACTGGTGTCTTCCAGAGAAAGACAGAACTCGTTGTCTTAAAGCAGAAAACCTTATCGTAAATCACATATAAAACTTATCACGAGTTATTTGGAAGTTAATAAAATAAATCCTTCACTGTAGAGATACCATTTAACATTTGGTTTTTTTCCCACAGGAACTTTTTACACCAGAGTGCAAGTTCAAGGAGTCTGTTTTTGAAAATTATTATGTAATCTACTCATCCATGCTCTACAGACAACAGGAGTCTGGGAGGGCCTGGTTCTTGGGGCTGAACAAAGAAGGGCAGGTCATGAAAGGAAACAGAGTGAAGAAAACAAAACCAGCAGCTCATTTTCTACCCAAGCCATTGGAAGGTGAGGCTCAGTCCATCTCTGGCACACGCCTGTAGATCTCACAAGAGGACGGAATGGCTTCCAAAATGCCCCTCCTGAATGTTTGTGCCCCACACAGGGGCCAATGCCAACGCCACTCCCAAAGTTTCATGGAGCAGTTTTGTGCTTCTGTGTAGTGATGCTGCAAAGGGCATATGTAAAAACCTTTTTCCCGGGACTAAGAGGTCATTTTACAAGAAAAGAAATCATTTTGTGGAAGAGCATTGTGCTGCTTTTAAAATATTCTGTTGTTAGGGACAAAAGCTGTTGTGAGCCTTACAGTGAGAAAATAGTCCTTTCATTAGGCAGAATGAAAGAATGAATATTGTAGGATGATTGGGAGTTAAAAGGGAATGGATTAAATGTCAGCATTTCAAAGTAAAATCTTTCTAATACAAAACATAAAGGTCTCTCTATAAAATGAATCATGATATATTACTTTGCCAGGTGGTGCAATGGACACAACTCATGTAAGTTGGCCTTTAAACCAAGATAGGAGCAAATAACAATCACAATAACCTTACACACCAAAATGACATCACATTCTCTGAAAAATCAATTTATATCTTGGAATTTTTGTTTTATCCTGTGTATTCTGCAGGCCTTTATAAACCTATGCTGCTTTTTGCTTCTTGTCCTGCTGGCACTAATCATTGTTCTAGTTGCTGCACATAGCCTCAGTCATTCTGAAACTTATCTAATTTCTTACCATCTGAAAACACATACCTGAGTAATGCTTTGGTTAGCAGTCCAATTTCTTTTTATATTTAACTTAAAAATTTTGATTGAAGGATCAATGTGGCAAGTACTTTAATTTCATCATAAGGAAAGAATCAGAATAATCTTATGTTTTTTTGAAGTCAGGTTGATGCCTTTGTGCTTTCCCTGGCCTGTGAAAGTTTACAGTTATTTCATAAGCTCTCAACAATTTATATCTTGATCCCTCTATATTAAATTAAGACTTATAGAGAGGGAACGTCAGTGCATTTTTTAAAGCAATGCAAATTTGTATGTGCTAAGAAATACGTTACCTTTTTAAAGTAATGTTTGGATGATCAGACTCCATCAAAACAGCTTAGACAATTCTTAGAAATAACTTGATTTACATTGCCTATGAGAATCATCAAGTATGACAGCTCTGCTATTTAATTCCTTACTTTATAGTTCCATTTCATGTTGTTCAGTGTAATAATTTTGTAGGTCATAGTGTTATTTCACCAGGCTCTTTTAATTAATCAGCAAAGTGCCCTAAACACATCTATGGGCCACTCTGAAGATATAGATCATAACCAGCCTTATGTACTCTAGAGAAGACATTTAATTTCAGTCTTTCAGAAGCTATAAAAGGATTTAGATTATGTCACTGGAAATGTTAGAACAAGTATCTGATTAGTTAATGATGCTATGGGGCCCTTTGCATTTATTATGAAACTTCACACCACTGAAGATCAAGGTCAGTACTTTGATGCTCCAGCCTCAAAGTACACTCTAATTAGACAAGGAATGAAGGAATTGTGCTCTCTGTGGTAGCACACACCCAGCCCAGAAATCAGGGTGGCAATTCCTTTGACTGCTGTGACACCTCTTTTAACATTGCTGTGATATAAATAAACACAACTGAAGTTAGGTGTAAGTGGAAATATTACCTGATACAGTGACATGGAAAATGAAATTGAATTATCCAAGAGCATTAATCATTAAGGCAGCTTAATGCTGGAACTGTGTAATTGAATACATGCATTTCCCTCAAAGGATTTGAAGTGATTAGATAGGGACTGAAGACCAGAGAAAAACTTCTAATTTGTCTAAGAATTCAGTTAATAGTTTAATTTGGAGTTTTCTGCACTTCTACATTCAGTGAAGATCAGTGGCTACTGCGTATGTTTTTCGAAATGAGTAAGGAAAACCCACAAACCTCTATTGTACTCTCCACATATCCTGGACATTTTTTCAGGACACATCTGAAGAAGAGACCATGGCCAAATTCCTCAGATTTGTGAGACTTGTGTACATCCAACTTTGTAGAATTGGATCCTAGCCTAGTCTTGCAATGTATGACTAAGAAAGAACATTTAGGACTAGACAACTGTATGACCCCATTTTTTAATTACGGTCTTTCTTATCACATTTTACTTCTAAATGTTCACATTTTTATTTGTTTATTTAAGGTGTGTATATACCTACACATGTGTATATACATGTATATTTTTGTGTGCCTTATGCAAAGACAGGACACTAGTTTTTCATTTCCAAGAAGCTGTAGTATCCATTAAACAGGCAAGAATACAGTTTCCTACTGCATTTTTAAGTCAGATGCAGAAGAAGTATAAGAATTTTGGAGGGTCAAGTAATTCTATCAGTGGTGCAAAAGGAGTGTCTGTCAAAATAAAGTTTCCCTCATATACAAGAGGAACATAGAAAACTAATCCTCTATGAGATGAACTCTCATATGTGACACATTGTTAAAAATGCTTCTCCTTTTCTCTTCCTTCCCCTCAGTTGCCATGTATCGAGAACCATCTTTGCATGATATTGGAGAAACGGTGCCAAAGGCTGGGGTAACTCCAAGTAAAAGCACAAGTGCATCTGCAATAATGAATGGCGGCAAACCAGTGAACAAGAGCAAGACGACATAGCCAGATCCTCACAGGTGTTGTGACTTTACTGAGTCCCAAGTACAGTTGAGCGATTTATCCTTGCCAGACTTCCCCTTGGCAGTGTCTGCGGATCAGCTCGTGGCAAGTCGCCTGCTTGCCCGTTGCTGTTTCTGAACTGAGTGGTTGCAAGTGGATAAATCTCAACATGTAGCTCCACCACGAGAAGACACCTGGATGAACCAGCTAAACTCAGACCATGGAATGCCCTACCAGATATTGGAATGCCTTTTTAATATCTTTTCTGTGACTGTGACACTTCATGTGAATGACATACTTCACAAGTACACTTGATACTTTGCCTGCTGACAATTGCCCATAATCCCTTTTTGAGTCCAGTTTCAGCAAAATCCATGTGTTTAAGTTCTATTTTGTAGCACACAAATAATCAAGTAATTTCTAGTTAGATGCTGTAAACCTGTGCTATTATGGATTTCTCTTCTTCCCTTTTTTATAAGGCTGCTCGCTCCACTGTTTGTGACCTTTTGCAGGGATTGTGTTTCTCTATAACTTAAGCGTTGCCGGTGGCTTAGTTTTGAAAGCAATCAGGGAATCAGGAAGCCTTTAAAAAATCTATTATTACAAATTATATCTATAAAGAATAGGATTGTTGTCTCTGGCTTAAAATATTGATTAAATGTGAATACTCTTTAGTAACATACTGTGCTTCTGAGGTTGGCATTAAAGTGGAGGGAAGAGTGTCAAACACAACCAACGGGGAGTTTTCTGAAATGTGTGTTTGGCATCCCCCTATAGTTTCTTTTTGTGTGTGTGTTTTATACATATCACAGGCTTACTGGTAATGGTAACATTTGCCTTGCCCAGCGAGCAAGACCCACTCATTTTTGGAAAAGTGGGTCCAAAGAATTTTGTAGGCCTTGTAGGTCTGAATTAAGGCTCATTTTTCATCTACTAAATCTTCATTGTTTGAAAAACAGCCACCACCAATAAAAGAAAAAAAAAGTAAGACTAATCAGAACTGCGCTACCTAAATCCATTTTAAATATAATCCTTTCCTGTTTTTAAGGAACTGAACTTAATGCCATTGTTATTTTTGGCTGAATCCCACACCTACTTAGCAAAGCATGGGCAAGGATGTTGTTGTGTTCTTTTTTGCAGCACCAATGCAAAGGGTAGTTACAAATTATAGTTTAATATTTCTGGTGTTTTAAAAAAAAAGAAGTTTTAAAACTGGACATATTACAAAACTTTATTTTTATTTTTAGCTAAGCATGCAAAGTCCGGTCCTGTGTATTTCACTGATATCCCAGTATGTACCTCCACCCAGCTTCCTAGGATAACATGCCCACCAAATTGCTAGATTGAAGGTGCCTTGCCTTGATCTCTATATACTGTACTTTCTCCTACATGAACCTAGAAGAAATCAAAAACATCAAAAAATTGAAGCCTTGGATCATATTACCAGGAACAACATCAACCCTTTGAGTTTGTCACTTGTGAACAATTAAGCCAGTGTTGTGGGGGATGAGGGAGGGCGGGGGAAAGATTTAGAGAGTGCCACAGAGATGCCACTGAGGTTTTTGCACGCTTAGTCACAGGTTTTCAGAAGATGAAAAATATGGGCACTCTCTGAATGCTTAAGAAGGAATTTGTTCCTTAGAAATGGCAGCAAAGATCAAATTGTATCTCAGTCTGGAAAACTGTGTGGCAACACTCTCTTTGCCTCTTGCTGTTACCTTGATATTTAAAGACAAAAAGAAGAAGCCATCTGTTCCTTTTTTAGCATTGTATTTCTGGCAATTTGTTTTATCACATCTTTGTGCTGAAGTCCCTAACAGAGACTGCTGATTATTTCAAACTCCCTGCCTGCTCAGCTGAACAGTCTGATTCAGTCTGAATGAACTCTTCATACTAGTTTTCAAATGTGTTCTGTTTTTATAAGCAACATTTAGTGCACTCTTCAAGGAGGCTACTGTAAAGCTGCTAAATTCTAGATGAACTTTTTCTTTTTTTCTGTAGGTCAGACTTTTTTTTGTATGTGTGATATGAGAACAGCAAGATAATGCTTGATGTTGGGTCTTTCTAGGGAGGGAATGAGTTAAGCATGAAGCCCTCTATCCATGTAGAGAAAAAAATACAAACCTAATCTAAAACTGTGATAAAAATGCAAAGAAACTTTGACTTAAGACTGTGCCCTTGCCTGCTAGCACTAAATCTGTGTGCGTGGGGAAAACAACACTTTATTAAAAACTTTGGTGTGCCCTTCTCATCCCATCTGGTCCAGTGGGATTTGTGCACCTTCCCTGAGAAAACAAAATCAAACCAAAGCAACTGAGATGTGAGCTGGGGGCCTGCCCTGCGCTGCACGACCCACGAGAGGCAGCAGCCTTGGCGCTGTGCTGTCGGCCGGGCCCTTCTGTGGCCCCAGGCCTTCCTGCAGTTGTAAGAGGAGAACACAATATTTCAAGTAAGATAAAACAGCTGAAGGCAATGTTCTCTCTCACCTGATTCGTGAGGAGGGAATACACGAGTTCATGTCCCATTCAGCTGTCTTTTTACTCACCCAGTGTAAGAGCCTGAGGAGAGACATGGCTGGAGACCTGGCTGAGCCAAGCAAGGAGGATCTGGTTCCTTGCCTGATCCTCTATAAGCATTGTTTTCAACATTAACTTTTTGGTCCTGAATAACTATGATCAGTGAACCAGTTTGGGAGGCTGTAGTTAAGGCCAGATTTAATGTTTTTAAGCAGTTAGTGCATACTGGAAATACAGGTTGCTTTTTCAGTTTGTTTGTTTTGGGGGTTTTGATTGTTTGTTTGTTTTGGTTTGGTTTTTTGGTTTTGGTTTGGGTTTGTTTTTTTTTCCTTCTGTGGACTAAATTCATATGAGTGTTTAATCCAATGAATCAGTGTCCTAGGATTTTTTTTTCCCTACAATCTGTTTAAACACAACAAAGGTATCTTTGTGCTTTGTTTCCTCCCTTTAATTTTGTCTTGTCTCAGCTGTTGCATGGGAAGAGTATGAAAAGGATGAATTAACTGCATGTTGTAGGTTGTGTCTGTCAAAGAACTGTTGGTCAGTGTTACAAATTCACATAGCTATATGCAACGAGTTTGTCTGCGTTGTACAGTTTGTGTTTATTCTTATTTGTTGTATACACAGATTCAACACAATGAATAAAACATTTATATGAAGACATACTGGAAACCAACAAAAAAGTTTATGTAAGAAGTAGACTGTGCAATGCATCATTGCACTGGCCACAGGATGGTGAAACTTCATGTAAATAGGTTGGCAAACTCAGTTCTCCCCCTTTACCATGCCAAAGAAAATTTCAGCTCCTTAATATAATACCTCTCTTGCTGTTCTCCAGGATGAGACTTCACCATTTTCTTCCCTCTAAAATTAATTTTGCTGTTAAGTGAAATCTGTTTTCAACTGTCTGTTACTACTAAAGTACTGTATAGTAAACCTGATGGAATCAATTTGTATTTACAGATTGGGGTTTTTGTACTTACATGTGCAGCTGTCTGTGAATCTGCAGCGTTCCAGGTCTTTTGCATGCTTGCATTGTATTTTGTTCTTCTGGGTTTTCTCTAATCTCTGAGAGACTGTTCACACTACAATCTAACCTCATCTTGCCATTTTATATGTTGACACTGCACAAAGCCATTTTCTTCTCTTTTTTGATCTGTATTTCAGCTACAGTTCTATTTGGCAAAATCAGTCACACCTGCACAATTTTAGAGATCCAGTTTTGAGGAGACATGAACTACTTCAACAAAGCACTATTTTGCTGTACTTCAAATATGTTATAAATACACAAGAATCCTTATGAGATTGCTCACATGGTAGAGCCTATGGAAGGGTCTCTAGCTCCTTTTAAGTGCTTTGTAGTTCACATAACAGCTTTTGCTTCGTTTGGTGGGTTTTTAGCCATTCTCAATTGATTTTTTAATATACTGTCATTTTCATAAATGTTGGTTCTTAATAAACCCCTCCCAGCCCCTCCCCTTCACCAGATATAAAGTAAAGCAATTCACTTTGACTATGGTGTATACCTGAAACAATACTAAGAACCCTGGCTTTACATATATATATACAGGGAAACTTTTTGTCTTGGTTTAAGACTAGTTTAAGCAATGAGATATGAAAGCAGGCAGTTTGGTCCATGCAGTAAAAGTGTATTATGATGATCCATCTGTTTATTGGTATAAAGAATACATTATTCAGATACATTCAAATGGGAATGAAAGGAAAATTAGGAAGGAAAATTTCTTTTCTGTAAAAGAAAGTTCTCTTTCTCTTAAATGGCCCTTTAGGTAAATTCATGTTTCATGCAATGCATTATAAAATGTTTAATAACAGTTTGTTTTTTGTTTTTTTTTCTGTGATGACTAATGCAAATGCTATGATGTATTTTTAAGGATGTAATAAATTTTTTTGTTCAATTACTTAGTCACATAAATATTCAATTTCATCCCAATATCATTTAGCTGTATCATTTAGCTACAAAGTGAGATGTCATTCTGCAAAGAAGCAAGGGCAATGCATCAGAAAAGTGAGAGCAAGTACATGATAAAGTGCATCTATGTGTTTCTAAGAAAGAATATAACCAGTGGAAAAAGAAAGGATCACAAGCAGGTTAATAAATTATAGAAGCAAATAAATCCACAGGTTTTTTATAGGTGATATTATAGATATGTTATACACAATAGGCATAATCCTGCAAGTCTATTATAGAAGCACTGGCACACTTCTGGATTGTGTTCTTTCTCACATAAGACGAAAACAAGGCTAAAGTATCTTTTTGTTTAGAAGATTTAATAATTTCATCAGTAAAAAGTCCCCTTTTATCCAATTTGGTTTTTCCTTTTGCCACAGGCCTGGAAGTAGGTTTTTACAGTCACTAACTATGAAGAATCAAGCAGTAAGTTTCACTTCCTGATGCGTCTTCCTGCACTTACAGTTTATTCATCTGTGATTCCCATCACAGGGAATGAGATAAGGGAAAAAGATAACAATTTATCAATACAGCTATTATATTCAAATATGTGGAATAATAATCTTATTCCTTCTGATTTCATTTTTCTAGAGAGGAAATGAGCCACAAAACAGATATACTGGGTGTCACATCACCAGTTACCTCCGCATGAAGAGCAGGGGAAATGTTCAAGCAACATTATAGGAAACAGAAGAAATATTGGAAAAGAATCAATGTGTACATTACATTTTTAGTAGTCTTAGTTAATACTTTAAGGTTTATAGTTATAGCACCGTTTTGTTTGATAGTTGCATTTAAATGAACCACTGAAAGTAACTCTTAGACATTCTGATTTTTTTTCTGTGTGTAAGTTAACAAACAACTTGAGTAACACTTTTTGAAATGCTGTGGCTGCATAATCCATTCAGTAGTCAAAAACATTGGAGCTGATTGGTTTAAAAAAAATCAAAGTAGAAATAAAAAATACTTTATACTCTTTAAGTATATAAACTTAAAGCAAATGACAAAGTATAATGCATCAAATACGACCCTAACACCCCTTAAAAATTGTTCTTTTATATATGAATGAGTACCTGAAATACCACAGCTAATCTACAGTATACAGGAATGTTTTGATGTCATCGAACAAGTCAAAGGCATCTATTGACACCAGATAAGAATTTTGATTATCTCATATTTTCTTAATACAAATCCAAATGGAAGGAAAGCAAGGAGAACTTTGTATCCTTCATTGTTTACACTCTGATTCAGCAGATGAATGTATAGCCATAAAACCCAGTGATTATGAGATGATTCAGGTCAGTGGTATTCATTATTCATAAATATAAATAAAAGCAACAATTTGTGCTCTCCAGACACGAGGGTTGGCAAAATGCAAATCTGCTAAAGCTTAAGAAAATATTCCTGTTGAGCTTCATGGAGTTTAAGGGGTTTAGGTATAGAATATAAATTAAAGTTTCAGGATGAATTTTACTTTGAAGATTCTTTATGCTTTATGAGTACAGTTTAGAACTCTGCCTGATACTTTGGTTATCTGATAAGACAGTAGCTAGCAGCTTTGGGATGTATGTCTAGTTATTTATCTTCATAGCTTATATATAGGTTGGATGTTTAGTAATGGTACTCCCTGAGAATATGGGCTTCACCAAGCTTCACTTTTAGAAAAAGAACCCAGGTTATAGGAGAAAAAAAGTGGTGGTTAAAGAGCAAGTTATATGGGACGGGGGAATAATAAAGCATTTAAATAAATTAATTTGAAATTTTGCAATCTTATTACATGTTCTCTACCATTGTATTTTCCTACTTCAAAACTGTCCTTTCTAAAAGAAAAGTTCTTTCTAGACTAATAAGGGAAATACACTTTTTTTGTTGTTGTTAATACATAGTTCCATTATTCCTAAGTCATGTACCTCTTCAAAAATCAGGACCTTGGCACCTAAACCACAATGTTAAAGTTTGGTATCTAAAAGAAGTATTTTTGAGCCATTGAATCAATTTCTTGCTCAATCATGGTTTCACAAAATGTAAACACTTTTGAAACTAAAATGTATATTTCTTTTTTTTGCTCTAAAGAATTCAAGGGCTGCCAAATCTACATGTACAAAAAAATAAGAGACTCGTATGTAAATAAGTTAGGGAAGTCCCAATAGTTGTGCATCATTCATAACTCAATGTGAATTTCACACTGAGCAGCATTTCACCATTGGAAAATAAAAATAAAATTTTTGTTCATACCACTGCTTTGTTTGTATTTACTGTATTAAAACTTTAATTACTTTGTTGACATTGTCCAAACATCTTTGGCTGAGACCAAGCTACTGCATAGCACAGATGATTTTCAAGTCAGTTGATGTTCAGGTTCCCAGTTTCTATGAAAGCAGTTAAATTCAGTGAGTTCCATGTGTGACAGGGCAATCATAAAAGTGATTTCTAAGGTTAGACAGAATTTTCATCCTAAAATTTACTAATATAAAAAATTTTCATTTGCTTTACATGTAGGAGGCAACAGTAGACACACAGGACTGTACAACAGGAGTTGCAGAATACATATGCAGAAGAGGCAGTCATACTTTTATATCTTTATTAGTTTCTTTCCATATGTTTCTATAGGTTATGTACTTGAAAGTATTGTAATATGTAGATTAGATAACCAACTTACGGACCTATCAACCACAGAAACTAAAAGTTCTTGTGTGGAAGAAGATTCCATTCAAACATTTTGGGTCTTCAGCCTATGAGTGTCATGTAATTGGACCTCACTTAGATATTTATTTGACCAAATTAAAAAAAATAATATTTTTATAAGCTTCTTTACAGGTCCTCTCAATTTCTGAGTTGGTTCATAATCAGGATTGTTGGAAAGGAAAAAAGGGCCAAATAATATTCAAACACCATAAAACAAATCAAAATAATTATTTGACAAATATTCTACTTCTACAGGTGCATTTTGGCATACTGATAAGGATAGATGACAACCAAGTAAATAATGTTAAAAAATGGTTTTCTTATACCTTTGCCTCAGGTTGCTCAAAGAAATAGTTATTATAGGTATAATATCGGTCCCACTGAATTTACAAAATATCTCTGGAGAAGTTCCATAGGGCCAGTATTTTATGACTTCACCCAGTAGAGCTTGGGCTGTTCTGCTCCCTTGTTTAGTTTTCTGATGCATTTCTTTATGGAGCAGAACCTCAAATGTGTTCTAAGGTGTTTACAACCACATATGTGTGTGTGCATGCATACCCACACCCAGAGACTTCTGAAATTAATTGTCCTAGCAGCCTAAAGAAAAAGGAACAAAAAACCCTCCTCAATCTTTCATTAAGGGTATTCTCTTCCCAGCCAGATTTCACAAGCATTTCCATTCCATCCTTCCCAGCACTCACAGTTTCCACAGCTACAAACACCGTTACCTAGAATAGAATGAATAAAGGGCAATTAACATAATTGAAATGTACTATATTAAAATGTGTTTTATGGGAAGTAAAAAGCTATGCTAAAGTAGATGCATTTTTCCTTTATTGTTCCCCTACCCCGTTTTCCTTTGGAAGGAAGCAATTACATTGCATTAAGAAGCCACCCAACACCTATACCTACAAGGCTTTAATAGCATGTTCTCAATAATCCCATCAGCAGTGCTGCAAATACTGAAACTGTGTATGGTGAAGTGTCATTGTGTACACCAGTGTTTGTACCCAGCTGGTGAGGCTAAGTGTTCACACTGTGCCTCCAGGTAGGTACAAAGAAAAACAAGATTACTTTTAACTATTATTCATAAAGAAAAAGCCATTAAAAGCTACCAACAGAATAGCAATAAAACCATGACTTGGAACATGAAGAACTTTAAACCTGAAATCTCAGAAGTGCTATACAAATAAATCCTATCTCAAACTCTCCATTAAGTCCCATGGAGACTGTCCCAAAAATGTCCCAGCCCTATTTTGCATCAGGGAAACAGCTGAGACCCATCTATTGATTTTATTTAAATATTTTTATGACCCTTGTATGCTCAGCTTGAGATCTCTATAGCCTTTGTATCTGTGTAAACTCCTCTTCCTTCTGACTTTATGAAGATCTATGATTAGGCATTAGAACTACAGATACAACTCCTGTTCCTGCTATACTGGCTGGTTGCCTTCAGAAAATGACCCTTGCTAACAGGGCTAGCTAGAAGACACAATTTACTAGAGTCAGCCTTACCACTCTCACTCTAATTGGCTTGCAGAGTTCTTCCACATCTAATAATTGCTCAGCAAAGATTTTCTAAAATTAAGATTTGTAACAGGAAGCAGCCAGTGAGTTAATTTAGCAATTCCCATGCTGCTTCTTGTCACTATGCTTGTCACAAGGGTTTGCTGGCAGCCTGCCCATTTCCATTGACATCTGCCACCTGCATATTCAGACAAGGTTAAGGTGAAGCTGCTTGAATCACTTACCATCACATCATAAAAACAGCTATCAGCTATTTCAGCCTCCCATTGACAACTGTCTGATTGCTAGGAAGCTCTGCTAACCCACATAACTATTCCCCCAACCCACCAGTGAATTTTGTCTGTGCCTTAAACGCATTACACACATGGAATGTCCAGTAAAAGAGCAAAGGCTAAGGAAACCTCAGGACTGTAATGCTGATACTGTGTCCTTTGCCAAAAACCGGTAACTTGTAGTCTGTTACAGAGAGAACTGTTGATGGATTCCATAGCTGGTTTACTTATTTAAATTCATACTCAGGCTTTTAGCTGTTGTTCTGAAACCTTAAGTTGATCATTGCATTGCATGAAGAAACAATTACAGCAGGTTTGAAGAACCAGCAAATGCGCTTCCTCCATCAGTGGGGAAAGAAGAAGCCGGGCTTTGGCTAACATAATTCCCATCAACTCCATTTGTTTCCTGAAGCAAGTAAGTGTGAGCCTGTACTGCACCTGTGCAAATGAGACCATCATGTTTGTCGCAGTCTCTGTCATCGCATTCGCAGAAATCACCCGAAATGTACCACTCCTGGGGTGAGCAGATGCACTTTCCACAGTGGCAGGAGCCTGAAATCACAAAAATTATTACTCATAGTCATAGAGCACTGGCACAGTCAGACTAGAAAATAACAACCCAGATCACACATATGCGCCCATACGCACATGTGCATGTGCACAAAATTGCTGCCTAGGAGGCTGTTGCATAAAAGAAAATAATCAAGCTAAAAGCCTTTTGAATTAAAGGATTCTTTTGGCATGAGCTAGAGTATGGTGGGATGTTACTACTAATGCTTCGATTCTGCTATTTGAATTAATCAAGACCCACATTTCTTTTGGTTTCAGAGACCTACAATCAGGGCTTCCCTCCCCAGTAACTTCTTTTTTTTTTTTTTTCTTTCTAACAAAGTTCAAATTGTCCCCAACTCTGTTACTGAAGGCAGTAAAATCACACCCAGGAAGAAAATATAGTCCTCCTCATTTAAAGCTTTTAGGGGTGTTAACAAATGACCAGCAGCACCCAAGACTAACATCTATAGACCCCCAAAATCCTCCTCACCAAGACTGAAGCTTCTCCACCTCCTATGGAATTACTAACATTTGCTCTAGGTCTCAAAGGGTTTGTGCACCCTTGGCAGCCCAGCTATTGGCTTGTTCCTGCAGTGTGCCCTCAGGCCCCTTGTTGGGACAAGCTGCTCTCCTTCTCCTCAAGGATGTCAGGCCGCACCCTCACAGGCAAAGCAGGGACTGTGTGGTCAAGTTCAGGTGATGCCATAACCCACCGAGCACAAGAAACCTCCCTTGAAGAGAAGACTCTGAGACATCCTTACCCTTGGGAGAAGGTTTTGGCTCTGAATCCTGGACAGCGACAGCTGCCCCCAGACAACCCTGTGTCAGGAAGCCTATAGCCTGAGAAGGGTGTGAGAGAGACTTCTCTGCAACTAGAAGGAGAGACGGTAGTTCCCTCTGAAGTTCCCTTGGCTGAAGAGACCTGGCTTTTACAAGATCTCATCTTCAGCAGCTTGGCCCTATACAGATTTCAGACATGTATAAACACTGAAGTGGGGATCTTACTAGCTGCTAAGCAAAAATCCTTTTGTGAAACTAGCCCTAAGAAGGGGTAACAGCAGAAATAAATGAAAAAAAAGATTTTTAAACCCAGATTAATTATAGCAAAGAATACATGCAAAATTTTCAACTGAGGGGCCGAGTTAAAAAAAAAAGTCACCAAAGAAGCTGTTGACCTTTTACAGAAGATGCTTATAAATGAGTTAAATGCATCTGAAGATCCTAGCCTCCTGCAATATTTCGAGAATGATTCCATTAAAAAGCCACCAATGTGTTGAATGCTTTATTAAGGAGAAATACAGAAGGAAGCTTGGTTATGTCAGAATATAACCTAAAGAGAATTCATGGGTTACTCAACAGGGCCTGAGCCAAAGCGTGTAAAACTGTGCTTTTTCATCTTTCCAGTACTTTCAGTGACCTCTGAATAAAGGCCAAAGTAATAACCCTAATACACCTAAAGAAAAAAGTTTCATCTGTTGATATTAAGCAATTTTTCATTGCTTTTCCCATAAATACTGAAGCTTAATTCTTCAAAACTTCAGAACAACTTCAGCGGAGTATCTAATTTTTAATTAAATATGTAATTTAATGCTTACTTTAAATTCACAAAAATTAACTCATCGGCTAATTTTAGGGAAATGCTTTAACTTGTAACATATGGAACATGTAAATATATTCAGGAAGAGCTAGTGATTAGAACATTTGAGGATGGAAGTATTTGATTAAGCATCTACTTTTTCTATGAGTTCTGCTTACTGGGCCACTGGCATAGAAAATGCTGACATGCCCTACAAGGATGAAAAATGCCATTGTATAAGGAGTCAGTGGAGGATGGCATACATATCATAGGGTTGCTCGTTAAGAGGTACACTAAGATATACTTGAGGGTAATTTAAACCAAATACCTCTGTTTATACAAGCTGCAAGGTACTGACATCTGAAAATAATGAGGAATAGGATGAGGTTTTAGTGAAATTAAAGCAGTTATTAAGAGTATTACACTGTAAGAAGCCTGAAGTTCTTCTGCATAAGCAGGCACGGATGCTGCTACTGAGGGATGCCCACGATGTTTAAAATTGTTTTGCAGAAGATACAGCAAATTTAACACCAAGTCAAGCAAGGAAGATAAGGCTCCAAAATACAAAATCTGTTAGGGAAATGAATGTATCGAGTCTTTTTCCTGAACAAGGCATGCTGCTCTGGGAGGCTCCTCAGTTCAATTGAATCTAATGAGTTGCAGGGTGTTTCCTGGGATCCCAGCCAGATCCTCTCAGATGGGATTTGGCTCATTACCTTGCCCACATCCTGCACCATTACAGTCCCCATGTACAGCCCTATCTTTACTGCCAGGGAGGCAGCAGCGTGGTGGGTGTTGCTGTTTTCCTTGGGAAGAGCTGTTGCTACAGGTGGCACAGTCAGCGATCCAAGATTCTGAAAACAGCCTAGGAATGTGAATGCCCAACTTTGCTTATATTAGCAGAGTGCAAATTTCTGATAGTGTTCAGCAGTTATCTGCTGAAAACCAGGACTGTTCACAGTCTCTTAAAACCTACATACAGAACCTCAAGCTGTCCTCAGTCCATTTTAGCACTTGCATATCATGGCTAGGTTTCCAACAAAAATGGAATAACCACCATTACTGCACAGGTTCGAAAATCCCTTTTAGTTTATTGGTAGTCATTATTTTTTTTTCTCACTGTAATGAATCAGAAATAAAAATTTGACATTTTGGTTGCTGGATAGTGCCCCACTATCTATGAACAGTGTTTTAACTATGAATATCCAGTGAGACATGATTTCCAGATACATATCTTAGCATCAAGAATAGATTTGAGAGAAAGTATTCAGAATAGACAAACAAAACAAACAAACAAACAAACAGTGAAAGTTATAATTAATTAGACTGTCTTTGCCTGTGATCCCCATTCTGCTCTGAGAAGAGGCAGGAGATAGTAGCCTTCTTGGATGTCTACTGGCCACACGCTACTGAAGATGTCTTATAGAGGTAATTTCTCTGTTGGGACAAGCACTTACATGTGAACTGGTGTTCCTACAATAAAGCTGCTATTGCATCTGATTTGACACAGCTTTTTCTATTGACTGTCCTCAGGGCAACTTTTCATGGTGTTGGAAGCTAATATGTGCTCAGGGCACAAAGAAACTTAACAACAACAACAACAAAAAATCCCACCACCATTGCTGAGTATGAATTTAGGGTCACAGGATCACAGAATGGGTCAGGATGGAAAGGACACTATAGCACCTTTCAGGCTGCTACAGATTATATAAGTGACCAGATCCCAACCCACACCATGGCAGCATAGCCAACAGAGGTAAAAAATCCTTGATATCTCTGTAAATTCCTGATGGATTATCTTCTCCCAAAGCCTCAAAATAAATTGTACCCTTGAAACACATGTTTAAAGCTAATTGTTCTCACAGTAATACCCACAGGCTGGAATAAATAGCACTCAGCCATCCCTAGAAAAAGATAGCAGATAATACAAATATTTTAAAAATCAACATAATTTTTCATATTTATGCAGAATCTTACATAATGTATTTTATTACTACCAAGCATATTCCCTCACCTTCATGGTTTATATACAAAATCTCAGTGAGGCACATATTAAGAGAAAAAAAGTTAATTTCTGCAGTAAAACAGAGTGATTTCCATTTCTCCAGTAACTCACCATCTTCTTACACATATACTCATTTAAAGATAGTCCCTTCTGGAAAAAACAGAGAAGCAGTGCAACTTTCTCATTTTTTATGACATTGCATCAACTGAGGGAAAAAACCCTCAAAACAAAATGAAATGGTGCAATAGGAAGAATTCTGATAATACAGATGGATGAAGGCTGGGCTGGGAAACCCCATTTAAATTTCTTTTTCACTGAAATAAAAGTTACCAAAGGGAAAACTGGAAATCTGCCTGATGTAGAAGGTTCCTAACTGTTTTTTCCAGCTGGCAGATTTCTTTCCTGTCTATGAAGGGACATAAAAATATAGGAAATGGCACATAGAGTCTGGATCAAGTGCATTCTAGGTTCCAACCAGTCTCTTTTTTTGTCTATCCTCTTTCAGACATATTATATACAAAAATAGGCAATTTGCACAACGGGGGAGCTAAAAAGCCCTCTTTCCATTAATGCAATTTCCTAGACTGAAAGACTGCAAGGTAAGAACCTCAGAGAATAATTTTCAGATAATTATCAAGATTTTCTAACTTTTATTCTTCCCTGTGGCAATTTTTTAGAGCTGAACTGAAGCTGATGCAACCACCTGAATGAAAATTAGTAAATGAGAAAGTTTGTAGGATTCATTTGTGGGGGTTGCAGACATCTACTTTCCCTTTGTGGCTGTTTTGAGGAGCGGAGTGATTAAGGATACCAAATTGCTTTTAAACACTTTCTTCCATTTACTGTTGTCCAATATATTACCTTTGCCATCTTCCCTGCTGGAGTGTTACTGTGGGTAGTACCTTTTTCCCCCCAAGTGGAAGGAACACTAACAGTTATTTTATAATGTGCAGCTGTTCCACACAGACCACCAGCTAAACACACACAAACAGGAAATTATATGCTACTGACAAATTGCATAGGAGAGCAACGCTGCTGAACATGTACGGCCGGGGTGGGTGGATGTAAGTGCATTACAGAACATCCTTTAATATCCTTTTAATAATGAGTGCCTTTGAAAGACAGGATTTTCCAACAACAACCCCCTGCCATGCAGATTAGTCTTCCAGAAGGTGATTATTTTCCTCTGCCAGGCGCTGACACAGGGTGGCTCAGCTGGCAGATCTTACCCTTGCCGGAGCACAATACGCCTTCCGCTGACTCGCAGAGACTTCTGCTCTCCTCCTCCGTCAGGTTGCACTTCCTCGAGTGCTGGCACAGCTTTCCAAACCACCCATCCTGGCAAATGCATCGGCCACAGGAGCAGATACCATGGCCTGTAATGACACCAAAGTTGGTTATGAGCAAGACAAGCACCAACCGTGCTGTGGTCACAGCTCCAGACCTCTCCAGTACGAGGTGTGTGCTATGGGATGGAAAGGCTGCCGGGTGGAGAGCACAGTTTCCCAGTGGGATGGTCTTCTCTAGTTCTCTCCTTCTTGTTAAACAGGGTGCCCTAATGATATGCAGAGAACAAGTGAGGGATATGTCAAAGACACCCTAGAACATGGATGAGAAATAGATGCTACAAGTCATAATTCACTCTTTAAAGAAGGGGAGGCGAAAGATAAAGTAGATTAAAAAAAATTTTGTAAAAAGATTATTTAAAAAATGAAAATATGTTGAATAATAAACTGAGTACAAAACTTGGCCAGGAGGAAGGGGAAAATGACAACAAATACAGACAAGAATAGAGGAATGGAGAATAGAAATAAAAAAGAAGTAAGAAATGTCTCCCAGCCAGAATTACATTTTTCAGCTTTGAATAATATTCTGCATCAGAGACAATAAGCCCTTAGCTAATCAGTTACCTGGGAAGCAAATTATACATACCAGTGACTTTTGTCCTCTCCTATCTGCTATGCAGAGCAAAAGACAAGAAATGAAGGGACTGAGATAATTTGGGAACATGGACTGGAAAGAAGGGAACAAGCAGTAGAAGTATCTGGAAAAGCGTGGAGCTGTAGGATGCAGGGAAGCAAACCAGCAATTTTGTTTTTCTGATTAGTGGATTTCTTATGAGCCTCCAGTGCAACTTGATTTCAGACCTAACATAAAACAATTAAAATCACTAGCAAATTACTCTGCAAATGCTTATAAAAAGCCATGTTAATGAACTTTAAATAATCAACAATGTTTTTAAAAGTAATTCTCAAAGAATAAAGACTTTGATGCAGGAGAGGCAAAGAAGACAACAAGTCAAATACTCTGTCCTTTTGTTTAGAATTACAACTCAAATAACCACAAGATTTAAATGTGAAATATGAATTCCACAAAAAACCAAGCTGTAACAGATTACTAGCAGGGGCCCATTATAACCCAAATCAACCTGAACCACACTGAACACCAGGATTAATTATTTCTTGCCATGCCTGGAATTGAAATTGCGTTACAGGAAATTTTGGTTTAGGACTACTCATGCAGCTGTTGTTGGTGTTTCCCAAAAACCTGCATGATCATTTTGTAATACAAAAGGCACCATTACAGGGAAGCACCAGCACAATGAAAAAGGTGAAATCATCATTACAGTGGAAGCTGCTTCTTATTTACAGACTATTACAAACAGATGATGTTCCTGAAGGGCAAACTGAGGCCAGACCCTAGCAAAATATGGGTACCTCAGGAACAGAAGTTTCTCAAACTAATATAGTATAACGTATTTTAAATGGATGAAAAATAACAAGTTTTAAAAGTGTAATAAGAATATGAAAAATTGCAGCATAACACAGGATCCCTGATATAGAACACCACAGAAAATGAAACAAATATTTTTCTCTGTATTTAAATAGAAACAGGATTTCCATTTTTATTTTTCTTTTTAATTGCAGGATCTTCCATTATATTATTAGCAGAAGAGAATATTAAAACACATATATCTGCAAGAAATATTTCTAGGTGAGCAGGCTTCATTACCCTGCCCAAAATATGCTAAATGAGCTGCGAAAAACTTTCTTGGAACACTGATTTTTAGTTTTGAGGGTTTTTTTATCAGATACCAGAAGACCAGAACAGTTGTAACAACTGCAGTTGGAGAAACTAATATAAATGTGAAGTAAAATACTGTCTATTGGATTTTCAAAGTAGGTTAGTTAGTCTTGTCTAAGTCTAATGAAGGTGGACTGTGGCTCCAGTTTGAGGAACATATCAGGCAGTTCAGTAACACCTTCAAGTGAAACACCGCAGCAAAAAGGGCCAAAGTCATTCTCACACCCACATACCCAGAGAAAAGTGAGGAGGCACAAAATTTCAGCATTGATGAGATAGTGTTACAGTCCTGCAACTCTGTGAGGTCCATGTTCAAAGAGATTTTTGCAAAACTTGGAAGCATACTAAAAAATTCCAGGGAATTCAGAGGATATCAGAATGGGTACTCTCAAACTACCAGAGAAGGACAAAGCAAGAGAGAAAGCCTGATACAGACAAAATCATGTAAGAAATGAAGCAGCATTTCAGACAAGGGTGATGACTATTGCAACCAACTTTCAGGTGATGCTGTTGTGGGCCACAGGTCTCAGCAGTTCTGAGAGCATGGCCTGCTCAGAGACAGGCTTTTGCTGCACACCGTGCACACACTTCAATGCAGGGGAAGCATGGCAGTGATGTAATGGCTATTTATAGCCTAATGGAAGAGGTTCCACAGAAAAGCCCCTTTTGGATTCACAAAATTAATATCTATTAATCAACTTAAACATTAATGTACTAGCAATTCCTTTACTGCTCATTTGAGCAGAAGGCTTAAATTAAAATGCTTTTTGCAAACCTGAATCCCATTTTATGCTATCTGAAAAGCTAAACAAACTAAGTTTTCTGTGCCTCTATGTAAAGTGTTGACTTTTCATACACCTACACAAATGTCTGGGTGAACAGGACAGAAACCTGTAGTGCTTTTAAAAGAAAAGTTTGAAAAATTAAAATTAATTTAATACAGACTATGCAGTGCTATTAGTACCTGTATTAGCTACAGTAGTCACTCTTGTATCTAATACCTACTGATCAAATTTATCTGTTGCTCTGCCTGGATGTGCCTCAGTGGTAGGATGAAGGAGTTAAACTCGAGGACACAGGCATTGAATCATTAACTCTCCTCTTAGTATTGCCAGAATAAAACCCTAATTCACATTAGTTTTATAACAGTTAGACTATGAGTTCTCCACTATTTAATACCATTAATATTAGCCTTTTTTAGCACCAGTTTTACTCAGTAAACATGTGTACGAACTGTTGGTTTGGTTTTCTGGTACTTTTTGGTGGATTTTTTCTCCCTCAGAATATATTGCATTTTTCAGTAACAAATACCATAATAAAAATTCTCTGTTAAGTAGTATGTATAGAGTGAATATACCTATCTAGTATATTCACTATCTATATATATTATATATACTGCATTCTGTAGCAATTAGATGTTCTTCAGATTCCTCTGTCAAAAGAATATGGTCCCTGCTCTAAAGACTTTTCAACAGAATGGGTAGAAAAGGTGTTTGGATAGAATCTTAGGATATAAACTTTTATTTTAACATGGTAGGAACCTCAGAGAAATTTGAGGTTCAACTCAGATGCCCAGGGGCATTGGCCATGCCCTAAGGCATGATGGCCATGCTGGTGATGGCAGCAGCCAGGCAGGCACTCCTGTGTCCTTGTGGAGCCAAGCTGGGGTCAGGCAAGGGTAGTTTAAAGAATCACAGATGATAAAAGGTGCTTTAATTTAGTTGGCTGAAAACTTTGACATCATGTACCATATAGTCAGAGAAGCCACGGGTGACGCAGGAATCATATTTCTGAATTCTCAGACCAGTCAATGCCAAAACCTGTCCTTGTTTGGGAGATTGACAGGTAATATTTTTCTAATTTGTTTTCTACATATATTAGAGAATTCCACAAATGTCTTATATAATTCTGTTTCTGTGGATCAACATTAGTGCAAGAAACAAGGAAATTGTCTGACAGCAACTGTACCATACTTAGCTTTGCTTAATGAAGCATATAATTAATCATAGCTCTCTCATTTCTATGGTTATGGTCTTATTGGTCCTCATAAGAACATGTTATCTGAAAATATCATGCTTCTGCTTCACTGAACAGATGACAAAAATAAATGTCATTCATGATTTCTGCAGTATGGACCTAGATTTTTCACAAAAAAGTTTTACATTTCCTGTTGTATATCTTATACTCAAAAAAAAAAAAAAAAAAAAAAAAAAAAAAGGGCAGTGCTTCCTCCAAATCCAATTATTTAGCCTGGAATTTTTTTATTCAAAGGACTATAGCAATTAGGGGCAACTTATACCAGACTTTTGAGAGGGAGCTTTATCATCATACATCCTGGCAATGACTATGCAAACCTAGAATCCATCACTATAAGAATGTGATATGGAAGTTTCTGTCTCAGTTTGAAAAGTTTAAATCATTGGAAAGCTGGGAATTGTGGATTCAGGTATATGTATGCCTTATAAACTCCAGATTTTCCCTTGTTCTCTGGCAGTTCATAGAGAACAGTGATGGAAATCTTAATACTGGTGCAAACGATGAATGGATGACAATGTGTAAGCACCAGAAGAAACACCAGAATGAGGTCAAATGCATGACCAGCATTTGATAACCAACAACACATTCACAGGAGTAAACTTAGGAATGTGTTATTTCATCAAAATCAGAAGGTCTGCACTCTCATAAAACAACAATATGATGAATGTCATGATGACTTGTTGGCAGAAGAGTGAGCTCAACAACAAAAGGTGTCAATGCAGACACAGCACAAAACTTGTCATTCTTTTCCTCATAACCCCAACAAGAACAGCTTTGTCCCAAGAATGTCAAAAATCAGGAAGCACAGACAACAGGCACCAGAATTGCCTGAAGTTTACAGAGATAAAAGTAAGCAAAACTGTGAGTAAAAAGGCTCACTAACTTTTGGACCCTAAAAAAAATTAAATATGTATTTAAAGACCAGTTTGTTATTGTCAGGGAAGAAGAACGAAAAAGACCAGACAAGAACTTGATGGGTGGCATACCTTGTGCATGTTCTGTGTCACGCACAAGGAATCTTGACCAAACTGTTAAATGCAGACACACTGATGCTTGTATTTGGGCGTGAGAATGCAAGAGGATGAAATCAACAAAAGGATGTGTCTGAGTGGTGAAAATTAATTTGCTTGTGGATTTCCCAAAAAATTGCTAACTTCTCCTCCCATAAATTCTCAAGCAGGGTTTTTCCTGCACTGTTTTCTTACACTTAGAGAAGAGAGAGGTGTGAAGTTAAATCTGAGTAAGGAGGGAAATATGAATTACTTCAGCATTTGCTCCACGAATAAGTCAACTCCTACAGCTTCTAGAAGCCTTTATAGTAGACCCAGAATTTCAAATTAATGATAACTACTGCCTTTTACCAAAAGGCAATCTTTGATGTGACATGACATAACTGCATTCCTCGCAGTGTTAGAATTGTATTTTGGTGAGGACTGTACTTTGATGTGCTATGGCCAAAATAATCAGTTACAAAGCCCTCAGAGTGGAATTGCTCACTTGAAAATAAAATAAAGAAATCAGACTTGAAGTATTCCACTGTCAGCAAAGAACTGCTTTACTGGAATGATGAGTCTTAGTTGTTTCTTACTGTTAAGGACAGTGCAAACATTTATGAATTAACATTAAAGGTCTTATCAAAACTAATGTTCTTATTGATGGCCCACTATTTGAAGCACAGAATGATATATTGATGTAATACAAAATGGTTGCATCCATAGAAATATGTAAGTCTTGTTATGAGTTACTTGTTACAAGTTTAAACCTTTGCCAGTGAACCTAGTTTCAACCTCTTTTGTTTGTTTGTTTGGTTGGTTGGTTTTATTGCACAGTTTTTAATCAGGATAATTCTACAGGAACTTGTGGTATGCAGAGGACCCCAAAGATTTTGGTTTATTCCTTTAATGGCTGCTGCTTGGCTGTGACAAGAACTCATAGCTAAGCCAATAATCATCCAGAGAACAAATTGAAGAGAATGGAGTTAAGAGCATTATCAAATCCATTTCAAATTGATCTTTACAGTTTTCTGTTTCTTGTTTTCTGCCTGCCCTCAATCCTGAAAGAGAAAAAAATTGTAATGGACAACAGTTGCCCCAGTGAGGTGGAGCAGCCAGTGATGAAATCACTGGAAAACATGACTTGAGAGAGAAAGGGAACAAATACCACTTGAAATCTTAGGATGCATCTGCAGCAAGCAGCACAGCCATAACCTCAGAGGGCAGAGAGAAATATGTCTCACCAGGATACAGGATGAGTAAATATCGAGCCTTATGTTAAAAAGCAACACACATTGCCAAGGACTTGTGCTGGCAAACCTGTGATTCTCCGGTCATGCGTGTGCACCAAAAACACTTAACTTGCTCACGAAAGACTCAAAGAACCAGGAGAAGCCAAAGGAAATGTGACGTTAAATATTTCTGTGGATCAGCACTGAAGTATACCTGGGAAAATCTTACACAATCAAAAACCTGAACAGTAGGGAAAGGGCCATTAGGTAGAAAATATCTATCTCAAAAAGTCTGCATGAGACATCTTCTCCAGTCTTAGCATATTAAATCTATGTACAGAGCCAGAAGAACATGAGGGAAAGACTTGGAAAGCAGGTCAAGAAAGGTGAGTCTCCTACTCCAGTCCACTCTGGTGAGACTCCACCTGGAGCACTGTGTCCAGTTCTGCGGTCCCTGGTACAAGAAAGACATGAATCTGTTGGAGCAGGTCCAGAGAATATCCTCAAAAATGGTGAGAGGGGTGGAGCAACCCTCTTATGAGGAATGGCTGAGAGCACTGAGATTGTTTAGCCCGGAGAAGAGAAGGCTCTGGGGAAACCATACCGTGATCTTTCCATGTTATAAAAGGGACGCATAAGAAAGATTGAGATTTTTTTACCAGCATCTGTAGTGGTAGAACAAGGGGTACAGGTTTTAATCTGAAAGATAATGGGTTTAGCTGGGACATAAGGAAGAGATTTTTTTTATGATTAGGGTGTTGCAACAGGTTGCCAAGAGCTATGGATTCCCTACTCCTGAAAACGTTCAAGGCCAGGCTGAATCGGGCTCTGAGCAGCCTAGTCTTAGTGAAAGGTTCCCTGCCCACATCAGGGGTGGTTGGACTAGATTATCTTTAAAAGTCCCCTTCAACCCAAACTATTCTGTGATTCCATAATTATATGAATCAATTTCTAATAGCAGAGTGCTGTGAAATCTATGCCGAGTCCTCCTGCAACCTCTGTCTTTGTGGAGACATTAAGTTTCTATTCTTGGTACTGCAGTGATGGACAGCTGAATTTTTAAGCGCATGACTCACTACAATCATGCAGAAACATGGCCATGGGGTCTCATTCAGTTGTCCCCTAATTTATCACAGCTTTTGCCTCATGTCTTTCTATCGTTTCACGGACAGCTGGTCTGGAAAGCAAGCTATTAATCAGTCTCTGCTGGTTGGAGAAGGCCAGTAACAATTCTTATTCAAATCATTTAGGCTGTCATTCACATTTCTCATTTCAGCATGCATTTAATCTGAAAACACTGGTCTTCCTTCTCTGTGCTTACAAGCACTCAGTGCACACAGTCCAGCTTATAATACTCTGAAGACAGATTTACTAGCAAGAGCTTATGTCCTTACTGTGATTGCCTAGGCAGCAACAGTGGTAGAAAAATAGCAATGAAAAGAGGACAAGGAAAGAGGAAAAAATTAGCAGTTCAGCAAGACATTTCAGGAAGCTCAGGCTGAGATGGAAGGACAGACAAACCCAAAAGAGAGGGAGATTTAATAATGTAGGATATGAGTGATATAAACAGAATAGATATTTTTAGCATGGATGATGATGAATTTTATTTCTCAAGTATTTAATTTCTAACAAATATGAAACAAATTTTCAATGCTTTTCAGTGCTTCTATGTCCTTTACACAAAATTAAATTCCAATTTTTTTTCTACACACTCATATTATTGAGCTACTCTGAACACTGTAAACTATTTTTATGCTGCTTAGACATTCAAAATAAAATTTTCTATATATGTCTATATTCTGCATGGCAGACACCTTGAATAAATATCTCCTGTAGTCAGATTTTTTTAGGTACATGATCATTATGAGGATCATCAAGCAATACATTCTTTTTCCTACATAGAAATAAGGAATACAATACAAGATGTCGTTGTTCATACCAACAACTTTGTTAATATTTACAATCATAGAGCAATTTTAAAAATGAAGCACATAAAATCTAGAAAAAGATCATTAAGGATAAATATTATTTGCCTGCTTATAAAATGCCATGTGGTATGCATGCACTTACATATCCAAAACTACCTCAAAATACTGCTAAACACCAACATACTTTACTGAAATATCACAACGTAAGGTTTTCACTGTCAACACTAAAATAAACCATCTGCATCTAGAATTACTATGACACTGTCTCTCAAGCATTTTTCATTCTTTCATAACGTATTTTGCTACTTCTTTAGAGAACAGGCATATCACTGTCAGTGAACACAAAATATTTAAAAGTTTTGCTGGTCATTAGTACCTTTAGGTTTGTTACAACACCCTCAATAAAGCATCAGTTGTACTAAACACAATGTAAGTTGTACTGAACCTAACATTTTAGGTTTTTGTTCAAGTGGCTGTATCCTTTATTGAATACTGATGGAACTCAGGATATACTAAAGCACTTTCATTTATGTGTTAGCATTCCTGAAATTTTAAAATAAATATTCTCTAACATGTTCAGTACTTCTAGTGCTTGTTTCTTACAAAACCCTGTCATCTTGTTATCAATCAATGATGTAAATAATCTATAGTGACATTATACCAAAAAATCAAGGGGAACAGAAAGCTATATACTGGCAATATTTAGTTCTGTTGTTAAATTATGCTGTGTTATGTGATATTAAGTGAACACATACCCCCACAGACATCGCCATCTGCATTTTCACACTGTCGATCATCACATTCACAGTTTTTGCCATGAACTCTGTTGTCTCCTGGAGGGAAACAAGTGCATTGGCCACATTCACATCTCCCTGTAAGAATAAATAATTGTTAGAGTCGTGATTTCAGTAAAATAAAATCAATTGAATGAACCCCAAATTTATGCTACATCCTAACCCCAAAGACAAACTACAAGTCATGTTGTATTAATTAAAGTATTGCACATAAACACAATTAAAAAACAAATAAACAAAAACATAGCAAAACAAAACTATTCCTTCTCCATGGCAACCAGATGGAAAGTATATCACTGTTATAATCTTAGTGGAAACAGCAACAATAAGCAATCACTGGCACGGCATGTTTTTCATATCTGAACTTAGCATAACTGAGCTGGCCCATGCTTATCTGCATAATTAACCTCTATAATTGATCTAAAATATTTAGCACGTATCTCAGAAACACCAAGACAAATGTGATCAGAATTAAATAGTCTATGCACAGATCTAAGATGCTCTCTATTCATATAGAAAAATAATTCCTCAAATACTCTCTCAAACTTTTTGAAAGCAAAATCCCTGTAATTTTTCTTGTCTAGATCTGAGGAAATAAGCACAACCTCTGTCACAGTCTTCTCTTCCATCAATCTATTTACAGGAGATCTCCCCAGAGCTTAAAGGAACAACAGACTTATCCAAGCTCCCATTTTGATCTTCATTCGATAACCCTAAGAGCAGTGAGTACTAAATGGCCAGATGTGGAAAAAATTAATATCCAGGACATCCAGTCTTATATTGCACAGATCTGAGACAAACGTAGTTCAGGTAATGGGCCCTAATGTCCAAGAGTTTGCCTCTGTATGTTGTTTAATTATTTTATGCAATGCCAGTGAAAGAACATTCTAAATATGGCACAAGCCATGAACCAAAGTCATACATTTGATGGTCTTGGGAAGGGATTGGTCACCAGAGATATGGACTAGGATGGAGAAAACCTGCCCTTATTGATTCAATTTAGTCACAGCGTCAGAGAAACTCAACCTGGGCCTGGTCACTGCTCTACTGACTGCAACCCACAAATTTATAGTATTGCTGGAAAGTAAAAAATATCCTCCAAGTGCAGCCTTTCATTATGCATCCAGACAATTCACAAGACACTACACTCTTTTTTTCCAGCATTGACTGAAATATTTTACTGAACAGGAAAGGACTGTTAATGAAATCCTCAGTGAAGGTTTTCTAACTGTAGGTGTCATGACAATAACATCT
Organism: Prinia subflava; assembly: GCF_021018805.1. Classification (NCBI taxonomy): domain Eukaryota; kingdom Metazoa; phylum Chordata; class Aves; order Passeriformes; family Cisticolidae; genus Prinia; species Prinia subflava. The sequence goes on along the minus strand of NC_086249.1, from coordinate 69,368,366 downwards.
TTTAGGGTAAAATACTGACAGGTGATTATTAATATTCTTCTTTTCCCGACTTCTAATGTTACTTTGTTATTTTTGTTTGTGTGGCTTTGGGTCTTGGGGTTGTTTGGGGGTTTGGGGGGGGTTTTGTTTGTTTGTTTTCTGGAGTTTTTTTAAGGAAACACTCTAATTAAGTTGGATTAGGGATTAACATTTAGTTGGATTAACATTTTACTTATGGAAAAAATTCTAAACTCATTTTATAACTTCTATACTCTTCATCTTCCCAAGCCTCAATGTACATTGCACTTCTGAGCTGACATTTTATGCACCAGGATTCAATCTAGAAGGACAAAAAGTGCAAGAATTGTAGAAAAGACATACTGATAAAGAGAATTAGAGTAAATATTTCTAATACCTTTATTATATGCGTAGTTTACAAACTATGTTGCATTGTCAATTATATGACAATACTTGTTTCAGAAAGAAACTTTTTATAGGAAGTGCATCTACCACATCATGAAATAAAGTTATGCTTAATAATTATGTCAAAATTTAAGATATTATTGTCTTAATATCTTACAGAAGATATTATGCTATTTACCTGCATTCTCTAAGCTATGATTATTTGTTAGCCACATGTAATTATTTGACAGCCTCATTAGAAGTTGGAAAAAAAATCTTTAGTGCTTAAATTTCTTGAGTCTAAATTGTCTCTTTTTATGCATTCACCTTAGGCAACCTGATCACTTTTATAAAAGTGCCATATTACCCTGTCCCAAGGAACAGTCAGTAACATGTAGGCTGAGAGGAACCTGATGAACAGGACCCTTCTGTTGTAGATACTGTAACATAAACAAAAGAAGAACCTTCAGCAGTGGTCTCCTGGCCAGCCATTGCCTTAATAAGGATGCCTGAAGATGGTAAAATCATTTCAAGGAAGCTGCTTTGACTAGAAGAGTCTTTAGAGATGGAAAATTCTCCAGAGGAATGAGCAAAGGAAGGCCTTATAAAGAGGATTCTTCATATTCTGTAACTAAGCATTATCTTCTGTAATGCTTTAATTTAATAAGTGAGCTGCTCCCTTGTGCTGCAATGGGAACAGGCTTCTCCCAGTCCCTGCTGGAAGTGACATTTATTCATTTTAGTTAATGTGCAACAGCTTCACCAGCAGAAAAATGGAGGGAAACCCAACCCTAAGCAGATTTGGCACATTTTTGTCATGTAAGAGATACAAGATCAAAGGGAATTCAGGCCCTACTTTCTCAATCTGTGCGGGTGTTTTGTGGGTTTTTGTTTGTTTGTTTGTTTGTTTGTTTGTTTTTTGGGGTTTTTTTTGTTTTGTTTTGTTTTTTGGGGTTTTTTTTTGTTGTTTGTTTGTTTGTTTGTTTGTTTTTCCTTTTTCCTTTTTTCTTTTCTTGGCTCACACCTAAGTTCAGGGGATAATTTAGATCATCTGACTGCAGACCTCAGTAGAATTGAAACTGTCTTGAAAATAGACAGAAATGTCAGTCAGCAAATGCCCTGGAAAAGGATTTCTTTAAACTATTTTTTTATTCTAAATATCCAAAAATATAATTATAGTAGTTTATTATTCTGCCTCCAAAAGTAGTGAGATTTTGGTTAGACTGTGTAAAGTGTGCTCACTCTGCAGAGATAATTTAACAAATAATTAAAGTCCTATTGCTTCTGAACAGCTAACTGTATATGTATCTGCTGCTGAAATATCAGAAACTATACCTTATTCTGTGATCTTCTCCTCTTGGTGATTGCGATAAAATACTTACCAAGCAAATCCAATCATTCAAAAGTAATTTGAAGCTTACATTAAACTGAAAAGGGATCAGCACTTTACTAAACATACTGTTTCTTTGTATAGAATAATAGGTTTACCATAGCAACCTGATTATACAGGGAAAGCTGCTGCCATACATCCTAAATTCTCTTTAAATTCCAAGGCATACAGAAACAATTAAACATGAAATGACTATAATATTCTGCACCTTCTCAACCATCTGTGCAAGAGCTACACTTTATGAGCAAAAAGAAACCAGTTCATCTCAGACATTTTTTAGCAAATGGCTTCCACTCTTCCTCACTAAACAGGGAAAGTAAATGTCATAATCTGATGGCTTCAGATGAAGGAAGCTTTATGATGGAAGTTCTATGAGCCATTAGCATTGAAAAGCTTAAGCTACTTATTGCAATGCAAGATGCTAAGAATAGAATAATTATACAAAACATTTATTTGCCTACAGTCTTGAGATTTCCTCACACTTCTTCCTCCCATTGATGTCAATAGAAGTATTAACTTATGACTAATAATTGTTAGTACTTGAAGAGTGACAAAAGATCAGCTTGGGTTGGGTTTTTTTTTGTTGTTTTTAAAGGGAATTAAAGTGCTACTTCTCATCAAAACACAAGTTCATTAGATAATTGAGGCTAGAATTCTAAAAAAAAAATGCTGTAAGCTTTTAGCTTTTGATTTTATTCCCCATTTACTATAGCACTTTTTCATTCCTCATGTTAAACATTTATAAAATCATACTAAACAGATTTACATTAAACCTGTTCCCGCGCAAATTGCTGTGACCATGAGCTGCTTGCATGCAAACCAATTTCCAGTTGCTTATATGGATTAACTGAAAGTCTCCTTTGTACAGGTAATTTTAAAACACTGTGCTAGGAGTATATAATTTGTGTAATAAAGCATTTTTACCCTGCTACTGCCAGCAAAGGAAGAGATAGTAACACCTCTCAATGTAAAAATAAATACTGAATATAATATGATATACTTCATTGTCATAACAGGAAGGATTTTTCTGTGCAGGATGACGAATTTTTATCTTCTAAATGAAAACAGATAAATAAAGCCTTTTTTTTTTTTTTTTTTTTTTTTTTTGTAATGTGTAAGCAATACAGTACCAAATTGCACGGAGGCTGTGGTAAAAGCAAGATAGGTTCATTTGGCATATCCAAAAATGGTATTTCGGATTACTGATAAATAGGAGGGAATCTGCCTTCAGTAGGGACTTTTCCTCCCCATGGCTGTTCCAGGCTTAACATCTGAAAGCATTACCTGTCCAAAATTGCAATTTCTTTTTTATCATGTAATCTCAGGCAACTTGAGCACATTCAGTAAAGTTGCTGTCTTTCTGCCAACAGAATTCATTTCATGCTGGATGTGAGCAAGATGATCTAAAAGAATGTTCAAAAATGGCAAATCAGAGAAGGGGGATGGGAAGATTTGTACAGAAGATCACAAAGTTTCAGTGGATAGAAAGGGTAAGGGGAAGCAGATGTGGCTGAAGGAAGTAATAGCAGGTGGCAGATTCAAGTAAGGCAAAAGAAAATCCACTGATTGAGAGGTGGAGGTAATAAAAGATCAGTAAAGGGAAAAAACGGTACCACAAAATTAGCAAACAAAATGCAACATTTGCCAAAAATAGGGTGGGCGACATCATTGTGCCTTGTTCAGTCTGAGGTGTTCAGTACAGCACATTCCAACTGAGTTTAAACAATGTGGAGAAATTTAGACTCAAGCAGGAAACAGCTACAGATATTTCAGTGTCCATGCATTGTGTGGGTTTTTTATGTCCTGTTCCAAAAATTACCTGGAATCAATTCCTATCTAGAATGGCTTTAAAAAAATTAATATAAAAATACTGTACTGACTAGACAAAAATAATTCTGCCTTATACATGAAAGGATCTCTGATTTTAAAATTCTGGCAATTCTTACATCTGGTTGGTTGTGTGGCTTATGAGGTGTCAGAAAAAGGGAACTTTTGGAAGCATCTGAAGTATGTGCAAAAGTATCCTTAGAATCTCTTTAAATGTATGAATATCTGGCTGATCTCACCCAAACCATGAAAACCTGGGGATTATTTTCTTACAAGGACAGCAAGATCAGGCAAGCAAGATATGAACCTGTACCTGCAGCTATGATGGAAAAAAGTTTCCTCTTTTCAAAAATGTTTTATGAACTTATATCAGTACAAGATACAAGAACCACAAAGGATTTCTTTTCTTGAACAGGATTTCTCTACTAGGCTGTTAGGGACTTGGGGTGAAGGACTAATTTTTGTGAAAATAATTTGAAAATTGGGTGATAATTGGGTTTTCCACAAAATTTCAAGCAAGAAACACTTTTTTTCTGCAATGCATTTGTAAATTTATGCATTTATCTCCTCATACTTTAGAGAAAACACTCGGCAGTTATTACAAGAACTACTTATTTGGCTTTGGATTGGGAACTAGCTTCCTCTTCCTAAATCAGTATACAGAAAGTAAACATGTCTTGAGTCTACTCATAAAAAGAGATTATTTGCAGCATGACTGACCCATGACCTCAACTAAAGACATAAAAGCTCCAGAGAAGGGCTTAGCTGAATCATACCAACATGAAATGAAAATGACTTTAATAAATCTAAAGTAATTTCCAAACTTCAGACTTTTGTGCTCCTTTTTTTCAAGAATTTTTTACACCAAAGTAAACTTTCAGCAGCAAATTCTGAGACTTTTATATAAATAACATGAACAGTAGCTGACGTATATAATTGGGTTAAATATCTGTATTTCTCTTACTCTTACTGATCACTTCTCAGCTGAAATAACTGCATCAGCTACTACATTCAGCACTAGGAACAGGTTTGAGATAAATGGATACAAATGTATGTAAATATTTGGCCTAAGAAAAACAGTAGAAATTCACAAAGAAAGTCTTTTCTTAAAGCTGCCTGAGACTTTCCATTACTGTGTACCTTATCAAGTTGTTCACTACTACAAAGTATCAAGATTTCCCTTGCATAATAGGTATCATGGGCATTTTTTTTTAGACAGAAAAGGTGTGTTTCCTATTGTTTTTTAAAAATTTAATTGCTTTATGATGTGAAAGAGCACCAAAAAAGGTCTGTCAGTTTTGTTTTTCCTTAAAGGTATAAAACTTCAAAACACAAAAACCCCAAATTACCCTAAGACAATAAGATCCCAAGAAATAAAATATGCTATCCCAAACAACTTTCACAACAGTGCAAGCAACTGAATAGCCAATATTGTAAAAACAAGTGTTGTGGAAGAGCAACTTCAAACAGCTGAGACTTGTCCCTCAGCTTTAGAACACACACAATGTATGACTGGAAGTCTGCACAGTTGACATATGGCACCTGAAGTAAATACTTTTTTCTTTGTGACAGCTTAATAATGAAGTACTTCTTTAGATAATTCCACTCAACAGAACCACTTGACAGATTTAGCACCAAGATAGCCTTTTAGAGCTCCTGCCAGTCAGCAATACTGGCTTGTATCTCCTTTTCCATGCTGCCTTTCTTTGTTTCTATTTTTCATTTTTTTCCCCTCCCTCTCTTTAAAAGTTTTGGTAAGCAGTACTGCTGCACTGCTAGTTTCCTTTTCAGATTGTTAGCCTGACATTTGCTACCATCATCAAGCTGACATGTCTCCTCCATCTGCCTGCTCCCAGTAGCCCTGCTTTGAGGATGCACTCGAAAGCTCCTACTGCATTTCTGCACTGCCAACAGGGCATTTCTAGAGGAGTTCCAGGAGAGGAGTCATCCAGAACACCCCTGCCCGCTTTGCAAGAGCAGGATTTTAGCCTCATGCATCACTTTTCTGGTGACATCTTCCTCGGGTTCTCCCACTGGAGGTGCATCCTTGACAGTTCACTCACTATATTAAGGGGACAAGTAGGACTAGGAAGGCAAATACTTCCCTCTTCAAAAGAGAGGTGATAGTCAAAGTCACCACACAGAGGAGAGATGTGTGAAGAAGACAAGAAAGAAGGTGGCAAAACACTTTCTAAAGAAATGTGTTGTTAAGGCGGAGAACAGTGGAAATTGAAGGGGAGGAGAAGGAATACATTGGGGAAAAAGAGAAAAATAGACAGCATGGCAAATTTCACTCTGAAGATGTACAAACCCTAGAATTCAGCAAGCCATCATCTGATTTTAAAATTCCCTTCCTCTGCCCATCTCTTTTTCATTCTTCCCCCACAAAATGCTTTCAAAAACTCAAACTATGAAGAAAAAATACTCGAAAGAGATGCCACGAAATCAAGCAAAGGATAAAAAGCATTCTACTAAAACTAACAAACTAACATCTCCATAGAATATTAAAAATGAAGATATGTTTTGATTGAAAGGATGTGACCTAAGAATGCTTTATCTTCACCTTGACAACTATCAGGAAAAAAAGTCTCATTTCCTTTTCAGGCTATTCAGCTGCCTGATGCTTAGCATAAGCTGCTACAAAATATTTTCTATCAAAAAGCCAAACATAATAAAGAGGTACAATCCCATAGTGAACTATACATGAAACACAAGGCCATTGTTCAACAAGCCATGATGGCTTTTCAGCCATTTAGAGCTTTATACATTTGACTGCCTTATCATCCAGAGGATTGACTGCTTACCCCATTTTTTTTACACAATCTGCCGTGTAAAGAGTCATAGCACTAATTCCACAAAGGCATTTAAGTGGCAGATTAATCTACTAGAAAATGTCAACTGCTTTGTGGAAATTTAATCACCAAAATGTTAACCTTGTTCACTTCCTGCTGATGCCTGTTGTTTATTAGATAGAAAAATTCAAGATATTTTAGGGTTGTAATAGAAGCCTATCTATTAAAACACTTAAACTCCTAAGTGGTCTGCTCTTTGGAGCTTTAGCTAAGATTAAAGCACTTAATAACAGTAAAACAACAATATGAAAAGATTCAGCTGCATAGCAACCATCAATACTATTTGCAGATAACAGACTGCTAAGTTCAGAAACCATGGAAACAAATGACATCACACTATATCCACCTTATTGATTAGCTTTCACCTCAAGACTTTTTCCAGAAATGAAAGACATTTCCTAGCAACTGCATCATCTACTGAGTTGTTCCAAGCTAAAATGCTCTTACCCTTACTCTTAAGAAAATTTTTCCTTTTTTGCTGCCAACTGGCCAGATTGTGCACTATCCTCTTGTTACAAGGCTCTCTAATCAGTCATAGAGATGATTTAAGAGCCTTATGGCTCTTAAAATCTTTGCCCCAAATTTAATGACATTTGTGAAATAATGCTTTTTCCCAGCACCTAAAAAGGCTGGCCTGTGGGAAAGTATCCAACATGGAATGAAGAAATAACAGCTTTTGAAGAAGTTTGAATGAAAGAGTAACAGTTTTTTAAATGAAAAGTTTATCTTCAGAAAACAACACAATCCTTCATTTCCCCACTCTATGATTTGAAGTATTAGGAGTAAATTCTTCATTGCAAATAAGCCTGGGTTTACAGATTTCAAGAGGACTGCATATCAGTGACAAACCAGTGGCCCAAGGGTTTTCAAAGGACCAGCCAGGCACTTTATGTATCACTCTACAGGTGTGTACTTGTTTGAAACCCTTGAAAGTAATTACCTCTTTGCTCATCTGTCTTGGTAGAACCTCATGAGGAGGCAAGGACACTGGTCAGACTGAGTTGGAGAGAACAGGTGTAGTTAGGAGCCACGTGTATTTGTACTCAGCCTCCTGTTTGGATGACCTAATGAAACCCAGCAATCAGAGACAGCAGTTTCAAGATAATTGAAACACATGCAACAAGTAATTAAAGCCTATCAGGGAGGGCTCCCCTATTTCCACCACAAAAAAGATGGATTTGAGATCGGTCTCCAAACAAAACGGTGTTTGTCTCTGATAAACACAACAGTGCTCTGAAACAGTAAAATTAAGGCAATTCTTTTTTTTACTTAGTTAATTTAAACTGCTATGAAGAGCTCAATACTGAAGCAATTACCTATACCTTAATATTCTTGCTAATTCTGAGAGCAAAAAATCAGATTTGCAGTGTGAAAATTTAGCCCCAAATTTTCTAGGAAGTATCACTGCTAAAGAAGATGTGTTCCTGCCAAAATTTCTGCCTTGGCTGGAAATGACCTTTATTTTGCTGGTTAGCTACAATCAATAGATTAACCTGTATGTTTAAGTTGTAGGTGCAAAATGCAGCAGTCTTGTGCAGCCAGCCTGGCTCTTCTGCACCAGCTGCTTTCAGTCCTGACCCATTCTGCCACCAGCTGCTCTGTGTCTGTTCTCCATGGGGTAGCCCAACAAAAACAGTGATGTCTGGAAGAGCCTCAGCCCTTGGCCAGTGTCAAGCACTGGACAGGAGAGCAGGGAACATCATCAATGGGCAAAAGAAGTGCTTGAAAGTGAATGGAAACCAGTGAGAAAGTATTCTTCCCATTAAATTCCCAGAGACTGTTAGACTACCACACAAGAAGAACCTCTGGAAGTGCCATGGAAGTTTTATATAATTCTCAATTCTTCCCATAGTTTCTCTCAAGAAGGAAGAGAAAGAGAGTCCCCAGCAATCCCCAGAAAACATTAAAAGCCCTCCAGCAGCTGGAGAATTCAAAACCCATAACCAGTCATTAGTATCTTGAAAACTTTAGTCGACAAGATTTTGAGGAAAATTTCAGTCTTATGATAATATTAAATATTGTATCTCTTTTGGTTTGTGAGTAATAATTTCTGTCTTTAAAAGTCAGTTTAAAAAGTGATACTGTTATCAACATTGATACACGGAAAATTTAAAGATGAAAATAAGATTAAAAAAAGTCAATTTTTTTGAGCACTGGAAGCATTCTGAAGTCAAATGAAGCAAAAATAGAAAAATGAAAGTCTATTATATAAATCAGAGAGTAAGACAATCTTTTACAACTGATTAAAAATGTTAAGACTGTAAAGCCTGATAAGTACTGTAGGGAATTCTATGCTAAATTGAAAGCATCTATCCTCTTCAGTTTTGGAAATAAGTGTAGATACTACACAAAGCACTGCTTTCTCAATCTCCTCAGTCATCATGTAAGAATACAAAGACAATGCAAATAGTTCTTTCTACAGACCAATTGCTCTATTAAATATTTAAAATTTCATCAGAAATGAGAAAAAAAAGCAAACCTTTCAAGGAAAAAGCAATATTCACTGTAATAGTCTAGCAAAAAGTGTCTGCCTGGCCAAGGAACAACTGAGCAGAGAAATCTGGGCCTAGCCAGTGAACCCTGAAGGTTTTTTTCTTTCTGCATAGAGAAAGAATGCATCAAAGCTACCTGCTGTAGCAATTTGTGTACCTTTTCTCCCCCAAAGCACTTTTTCTAAGCACATCCAGTAAATTGTAAACTAAAGCTGACTACTTCCCACTAATAAATGTATGGAGAACATAGTAGTCCCCGTGACAGCAGTCACTATTACAGAAATTTAAAGGTAAATGCAACTCCCTATCCCTTCCAGCTACTTAGAAACAGTTCCTCACAACTTTAGAGCAAGGTTATTCCAGGGGTGAGGAATGAAAGGACTCAACCCTTCACATAAACCACGGTTTTGAAATAAATCCTATATAAGTTTATTTCAGAACATTTTTAGCCTTAACTAAGGCTCACTGGTAAAACAGTGAAAGTTAACAAAGCAGGAGCACAATGGAGATGTCAATTTAAAGGTGGGAGAAGTTCCTGGGAGCTATTTCTTTCTTTTTTAGTGCTTTTACACTTAAAGGTAGGAGCAGGAAAAATTAACTGAATGGTTCCAGAGGTAGCAGAAGATGGGACATGGTGAGAAGAGAAGGCCATTAAAACAACCTCTTATGTTATGGTAAGTATGTTCTGGAATATGTACATGTAAGAAATGTAACCAAAGAAAGCATATCCAGACTAATGGCAGAGATAAGGATGAAGGCTTAATTTGGATGAGTAATGAAATCCTATGTGATTAGGGGAAAAGCCAGATATACTCAAAATTTGTAAATCTGGTAAAAAAAGAAGATTTTGACAGCATATACCTAGATGGGATGAATGGAAAACATTTGGTCATGAAGTCAGGGCACAAAAGCAAAACCATCTACACAGAAGAATAAAGCTTGAAGGATAAGTTTGGAGTGCTCCAAACACCCTGAGAAATTAAGATTCAAAATGGAAGGAAAGAATAACAAAAATGCCTGCAAATGACTGAATCACAGAATCATTTAGGTTGAAAAAGACCTCCAAGAACACCATCTCCAACCATTAACCCATCATTGCCAAGGCCATGACTGAAACACCTCTCTAAGTGCAACAGCTCTATGTCTTTTAAATACCTTCAGGGATGATATTTAAAACAATACCATCATGATGACTCAACCACTTCCCAGGGCACCCAGTTGCCCTGCCTGACCACCCTTTCAGTGAAGAAACTTTTCCTAATATTCTGTCTAAAACTTTCCCTGGTGCCACCATTTCCTCTTGTTCTACTGCTTCTTACTTGGGAGAAGAGACCAATTTGCCACAACCTCTTTTTGGGTAGCAGAGAGCGATGAGGTCTGCTCTCATCCCTGAGGAACAGGCAAGGGAGGCAGGTGAGCAGCAGAGCTCACAGAATAATAAGTGGGTAATGGTGAGAGAACAGAAAGAGAAATGATCAGCCAAAAGAAAGAACAAAGTAAGAAGGAGAGCCTATGACTGACACTTCGCAAAATGAAGCGAATTAATCTCAAAAATACAAAGGTATGCCAAAGGGATGAGGATGAGTAATTCTGAGGAAGATGTTCCAGCAAATGGAAACCCGGGTGTTCTCAGGAAATTTTTCCCAAGTTGAAGAAAACTGTCATGAAAAGAGAATTAAACACAATAACTAGGTCAAGCAGTGGTGTGAAGAGAGAATCGTTATCCTTATCCTCTAAAAGCAAAAGAATTTCTTTCCAAGTCAAAACGAATTTATCTAAAGAAAAAGGCAATATTTTTTCCATAATACATAATCAGACTCCATTTCCATAGAAAGATCTCTCAGAGTAATCAAGACATTCACCTTGCTGAAGTATGAATATATATATATATATGAATATATATATATATCAGTTTACAGACCATTGAGCCAAGAGAAAGAAACACTATTTCCTCCACCACAATGATTCAAAACTTTACCAGCTTTATCATTTCTTGTCTGAGAACAACTTTTCTATTACTGCTGTGACCACCCTACCTCTCACCCACTTGCACCAAACCACCCTCAGGATCATGGTGCATGGTTGAACCTTCTGAGTTTCGCCTTGGATCTGAATTCAGGTAACCATTAGCAATCCACCTTCTTGTCTACAAGAAAGAAGCAGGATTACAGCCCCTGAGAAGCAGAGCACTAGCCACCAGTGTATTAAAAGCAGTCAGCATGTGAAGTGGTGTTATGAAAACAACCCACGTCCTCACATTCCCCCAAGAAAGAGAAGGTAGCTGTCCCTGGAGACAAACTCAGCTGTAAAGCCTAGACTTCAGTTCACAACAACCACTGGAGATGAACCACGAAGTTTTGCAGCAGGTGTAAATCAGTATTTGTTGTTCGTGGCTTTCACTGTGAGAGATTGAAGTGATATGAAAGAACAGGGAGGAGGCAAATCCTAGGGGGGAGAAATATTGTTCCAGCACTAGGATGCCATCTCTGAGTTTAGCACGCCATGAATTAGTGCTAAAGCCGTGTTTACTCATATGGATTTTTGCAGACTATCAAAAATTCATCCCAGCGCATTTCCAGGAAATGTCAGAATTCTGTTTAGCAAATACAAAAAAACCCACCCAAACCAATGAAATAAAAAAAAAACCACCTGCACACCAAAGAAACAAAAACCACACACACACACACGAAAAACCCAAACAAACAAACAAACACCAAAAAAAACCCCAACCCAAACAAAAATCCCCCTGCAAAATTATGGCTAACCAGATAGAACACATTATTTTTACAATCTCTGTCATACCCGATTTCAGCTGGAAGTCAGGCCTACGTGGAGTATTCCATACTTGCTATAAATATTTTATTATAGAAACAAAAGGGACCTGGTATTACCAGTTTAAATTTGTGAAAACTGTTTTAAATACAGGATGATTGTGGAGTCTACTTTTACTGCTCTTCTAGAGAAAAGTACTCTAAATAAGTCAGACATATAAAAGCAACAGTTTAATGCTATACTTAAAAAGCAATTAATTCGACAAATCTGTTATCTAAGCTAATAAAGTTTTGTTTTGTTTTACTTTGTTTATAGCAGTAAGCAGTAATGATCTAAAGAGCATTTACTTCTTCAAAGAAGGTGGTTTGGCTCCTCTTTGCTAATATAGTCATAAGGAAATTGTATTTAAGCCTTCTCTCAGTAGCTCCACACAACTGAAAAACTGATGTGTTATTAAATTCCTGTGCAACAAGATGTAAGGTTCCAGCAGCTGCTTGGATTTTAACCCTTTTCCCCAGGAATTGGAGTTATGGCAGAGCACTGACAGTGGCAAATAAGAGTCTGCCACAGAAGAATTACTAATTTTGTTGCTATTTTCATTTCCTCCTTCCTGGAGTGGGAAGGCTAGTGAAGCTTGGTGCTGAGGGAGTGGGAAGAAATAAGGAAAATAATCAGTAGAACTCATTATTTTTCTGTGAGAAATAGTGGGAGGCATAAGTTACAGGGGGTGGAAATTGTAGATCAGACAAGGGCAGAAACTGATACTCAGTTGTGAGAGGGAAAAAGAGCAGTGGAGACATCAGCTGAAAACAAGCAGCAACCGCATGTAGTATGACATCAGTAGCATGCAAAACACACCAAAACTCTTGCACACACAAACACAGAAATGAAGCATTTATGTTAAAAAGTGAATCACTCTCCTTCCTTCCCAAGAGCAGCCGCCCTGCCTTCTCCCCAGTAGTGAGGCTGCATGCATTTCAGCATCACTGCCAGAGACATCAGGACTCTCCACTTTGCACAGTAATAGTCTAGCTTTCAGAAGCTTTGATGGTAAAAGGGGTCAACAGGCAAAGCATCAGCAGGCAACTGCAAGAGCAGGCTGTGCTGCAGCAGCCCTGGATATTCTGGGAGTGTTGCTTTCAGGATCCAGAGCCCGAGCACAGGCAGATCACAGTGACAGAATTTAATATCTTCCTTGAAGCCTTCATTATCGGCACTGCTACTTAAATGAATGACTCATTCATACATCCTGTCTCAAAGATCACAACAGGAAACATTACACCCATCTCTATCTGTTTCTCCACCACTTTATTCATAGCTGGAATTAATGAAAAAGAAATGTATTTTCCAAAGAAGTTTCATGGCACAATGGAAAACTATCCACAATCTGACTAGATTACACAGTGTAAGCAATACACATGAAACTATACACACAACCCCACCTCACTTTAGTATCTAACTTGACAACCCAGGCTTACCCAAAAAAAGTCACCACTGTTGAGCAGAGATTCGATGCTCAGAAGACCAATAAAATCAGTGTACAAAACAAAACAAACCCCATCTCAAATGTCAAGAGACAAACCGAGGGCAATATTTTAATATGTCAGGACAAATGGTTTTAAAATAAAAGAGGGCAGAATCAGATTAGATGTAAGGAAGATATTTTTTTTAATATGAGGGTGGTGAAACACTGGAACAGGTTGAACATGTCTCTGCTCACTGTAAAGGGGTCAGACTAAATGATCTTTAGAGGTCTTTTCCAACCCAAATAAGTCTATGACTCTATGCTTCTGGTTCTATACTACAAATGCAATCATTTTTATAAGCATTTTTCCCCAAAAAGAACTTGATCTGAAAATTAGTAGCACAGATGGGTGCAAGTATTTTCTTTATGTAAACCCCATGCAAGACCACGTGCATGCAAGTGTTTCTTAAAGGCAAAATGCAAAACAATACTGAGCTTTCACAGCATGCTGTATCATATGAACACGACTTATAACATAGAAAATCAATATAATTCTAGGGAAGACAACCCCATCACTATTGAAAAATGTCAAAATAACTTCCAAATGGAGAAAAATTTGGAATGGCTACAGATACAATAGTGTGTGCACACAGATCTGAAACATCATGAAATCTCACGAGTCAAATGGTGCAATTCTGTGTTTCACAGAATCACAAAATGCCTTGGGTTGGGAGGGACATTAAAGGTCATCTGTTTTCAACCTCCCCGCCATAGGCAGGGATGCCTCCCACTAGACGAGAGTGCTCAGAATGATGTCCATCTTGGCCTTGAACAGTTTCAGGGATGGGGCATCCACAACTTCTCTGGGGAACCTGTTCCAGTGCCTCACCACCCTCACAGGAAAGGAAGTCTTCCTTACATCTGATCTAAATCTAGTCTCTTCCACTTTAAATCCATTCCCCCTTGACATATCACTACCTGTTCTTGTAAAACGTTTCACACAGAACAAGCCTTAGATGCACTGACACTAAAGGGTAAGAAATTCCATGTCAGCCTTCACCCCATCCTCCTGCTTCTGCTAGGAAGTAGATAAAAGCTTTGATTGATCTGTACAATCTTTCCAAAAAACCATATCCAGAACTAAGTTATCAGCACAAACACAGATGCTTAGCAGAGTTCAACAACTCAAGCATGCTGCTACACTAATGTAGTTTCATCTCTGGAACTAGATCTTGCATGGCATGGCTAACACTAGGAAAAACAAACTCAGGACTTTCTGTAGAAGACCCCATGGACAAACTCTTAGCAATGCTGAAGAGTTTTGAGCTCATTTATGGTCTATGTTCCTAATGAAGTTATATATTTTTTTGAAGAATCATATTAATTACCACTACAGCTTTACATACCATAAAAGCGCCCTTGATTAGATGCAGTCCATGGTAACTAAGGAGACGTGTCTGGAACTCAGGCTGTGGGGAAGCTCATATATTTGTTTTTTGCATATAAATACTTCTTGAAAATTAACTCAAATTTAAGAATGTCTGTGGCTCCAAACATCTTAGCAGAGTAGAGCCCCACTGGGCAGCACACAGGTTAATCTAAACTGGCCAACAAGGAATGTATGCTTCCAAAACCTGAAAAACAGAAGGAGTAGCTCTCCTAAGTCCCCACTTCAGCTCCCCTCTTGCTGCAAATGTTAAGTCCAGGCAGTGGAGGGGAGTTCCTGCTGCAAGAGAACAAGTTCCTGAGTAGTTAAGTAATGAGTGACCATTCAGATTTCATGTACCTGTTACACAAGTAAAAGAAGGAAACACGGCAAAAGATAAATTAGCAGTAATGTCTGAGCAGATATGTAAACCAGAGAGATACACACACTGAAGAGTGTTTTAGCTTTTTCTTTGCAATGACATACATAACAACACTACTCTCAGATGTTAGCCTATTAAAAAGAATTTGCACCATCTCAAATTAGAAAAGAGGTGGACAAAGTATTCTACTCCTCTGGGACTGCAGTACATTATCTTTAATTGAAATTAATTCATTTGTATTAATGGAAAAATGAAACTGTTACCATGAAGCCACGCCGCAAAATTCAACAGATTAATGTGTCCTTGTGGGAAAGTCTTTTCAGCTAATCTAAGTCACTAACAGGAATCAGAAAATAGCTGAGGTGGGAAGGCACCCCGGGAGACCATCCAGTCCAACCCCTCTCCTCAGCACAGGGTGAACTACAGCTAGCTGCCCAGGACAGTGTCCAGTTTAGTTTTAAATGACTACAAAGGTGGAGATCACATAAAATCACTAGGCAACCTTTTCCAGTGTGTGGTCACCTTCACACTAAAAGGTGACCACATTTTCTTTCATTTTAAGCTTTTTCTTCTGCTGAAATACCATGGCACCAAGATGCTCATGGCTTTTCATTCTACAGAAAATCACAAAATTTCAAGATGAATCATTATGATATTTCTCACCTATAGCACCTATAGGAGGTGAAGAAAAAAATGTTTATTGATTAATTAGTGATCATTGAGGGAGCTTTGGGAAAAACCAATACAGATTTCCCAAAAGCTTGTGGTGGAATTACACAATACACATTTGCACTCAACACTTTCTGATTCATCAAAAATAGGAAACAATCTGGGAAATGGAATATTTTATAGAACTCAATATGCTCACCCTACAATTCTTTGAAAATGAAGTTATGTATTTGTTTTGCAAAGACTTTATACTCTTTTTTAATACAAGGTTATGCTTTTTCCAAATACATAAATTAGGACCAGAATCAATACAGTAACATATTTTGCTTACTTCTAAACAACACAGAAATTAATTCTTAAGAGTGTTGCTTTTGCCAGCTACCTTTAAAACAGTGATACTTGCACTTCAAGTAATTTATTTTTCTTGCCCCACTGGGTCCAGGATCCTCAGAAAAAAAGCTCAGAGTTAGAAATGGCACCCATCTAGAAAGAAATACTCTTTTACTATCAAAATCTGGCTCCACATTTATTATAAATATATTTCAAGGGAAGATGAAAGTTTGTAAAACAGCCCATCAGAAATAAGCCAAGAAGGAAACTACGACAGCATTAAACTTCCTAAATGTTCTATAAAGATATTTCAACTTATTTTTCGGTTTTCTTTGATCAAAGAATCAAATAGCTTACATAAAAAGATATTCAGTGTTCTCATTTTGAGTCAGTCAGTAGCACTGACTGTAATTAATACCTGATGGTTTGTCTATGCTCCAGCACAAGATCTACTGTAGGATCTCAAGACAAGTTCAGAGAATCACAAAATCATCAAGGTTGGAAGAGACTTTCAAGAGTACCTGTCCTACCATCCACTTAACACAACCATAACTCCCCTAGACCATATCCTCAAATGCCACATTCCAACATCTCTTGAGCACTTTCAGAGACAGTGACTCCACCACCTCCATCATCAACTTATTCCAATGCCTAATCACCTCACAGTAATTTTTTTTTTTATTATCTAATCTTCTCCTGGTATAACTTAAGACAATTTCCTTTTGTGCTTTCATTTGAGAGATGGTAGAAGACACTAACCCCCACCTCACTACAACCTCTTTTCAGGTAGTTGTAGAGAGAATGAGGTCCTCTCTGAGCCTGAATATTTACCTTCTCTAAACAGTATCACTTCCCTCAGCTGCTCCTCACAGCACATGTTTTCTAGACCCTCCCCCGGCTCCATTGCCCTTCTGTGGACACACTCCAGCACCTCACTGTCCTTTTAGAAGTGAGAGGCCCAGAAGTGGACACATTACTTGTGGTGAGACCTCACCTATTGCCAAGTACAAGGGAGTGATCACTGCCCTAGTCCTGCTGGCCACACTGTTCTTGATATAGGTGAGCATGCCACTGATGTCCTTGGCCACCTGAGCACAATGCTGGCTCATGGTCACATGGCTGTCAATCGTTTTTGCTGAGCAGCTCTCAAGCCACTCTTGCCCAAGCCTGTAGCATTGCATGGGGTTGTTTTGTCCCAAGGACAGGACCCATCACTTTGCACCTTCACACCTCTGGCCTTGGCCCATCAATCCAGCCAGTCCAGATCTCTCTTGCAGTCTTCCAGCCCATCAGCACATCAACACTCCTGCTCAACTCGGTGTCATCAGGAAACAGATTGAGGGTGCACTCGATCCCTTCACCAGCTCCTCAAAAAAGATATTAAACAGCACTATTGCTCCCAGTAATGAGCCCTGGGAAACAACACTGGTAACCAGCTACCAGTGGATGTAACTCCATTTACCACCATACTCTGGGCCTCACTATTCAGCCAGTTTTTCAACCAGTGAAGAGTGCACCCATCCATGTCATGAACAGCCAGGTTTTCCAGCAGAATGCTGTGGAGTTCAAGCACACCAATGCACATCACAAACAAACAAACAAACAAACAAACAAACAAACAAACAAACAAACAAACAAGTGTATTCTGGGAGACACAAGTAAAATTTCTGGCAAGAGAAGCATGACAGTAGAATAAAGCCTCTGAAATACAAAAGCTTAGCAATTCCAAATTATACAATTCAGATCTTATCTGAGCTTTGTATAGCAGGCTATATAGCTGAACACACACAAGTTATGCCAAAGTGTCATTGCTACTGTGTTTGTTCACTTACATACAAATATATAGATAACTGTAACTGTTTTATCATCATAAGCAATATATAGAAAAACCTAAAATCACTAGAAACAGAGTATTTATTATTTTAAAGCAAAAGGCTCTAATCTGTAGATATTATCACAAGACTCTGCAGGTTAAAGACATCAACCATTTTTCATTCTGCATGAAACACATTTCATATCCTGCCCATGTTATTGGAATAAAAAGGGCTGTGGGAAGTGTCAAATTCAAATGTCACTTGAATGAAAAGAATTGCTCAGTATACCTCCAATTTTTAATCTGTGGAAGATTATTCAGGAGCATGGGTTAGCTCCTACCAAGCATTGTTTCTGTGTTGCAGTGTGTAAATGAAAAGGCAATAGAAGTGTTGTTTCCTCTCTCTTTTGAACAAATTGTTTCAGTGAATTATTCCTGTACAATAGCAGGATGAATTAAAAATGCTAGCATCAAAAAAACAGTAATAGTCAAAGAATGAATGCAAGGGCTTCCACAATACAGCCAGTTGAATTACTTGAAATTAGTAGTATGAGTCACCAAGAGTCATGAACAAATTAGGAAGCTACCTTATCGCTGTTAGATGTACTGAGACAGGGCATTGATTCATTAAGCCAAAAAATAAGGAAATATAGAGGGCAGGAGGATGTAGTAGAAGCCCACAACTCTTGCTGCATGGTCTGGGCAAGGCAGATGTCTGGCTTCATCTTCTTTCCAGGAAGAAAGAAATATAGAAAGTGATAGTGTCATGGCCCTGCTGCCTCCTTGCAGCATGCTAAGAAACACAACTGATTCAGTGAGAGAAGGAACTCATCATACCATCTGTAACCAGCACCAGTCAGGCATTGCCCAAGCACATTAAGGAGCCCAGTGAACAGCTCTGTCTCCTGCTGCTACTTCTGCTCTTCCTTAGGGACTTTCAGAATGTGTTCTGGCCCAAGATTTAGATTAAAGCATAGAGGAGGAAGGACAGGAAATTACCTGTTGTTATTCAAACCTTGGGATCTTTGCCCTTGAGCTTCATCTTTACTTCAAATTGAAGTATTTCTGTACATTGTCTTTCATGAAGTTATGGTCTTCCTGATATCTGACTCAATAATTAATGTGTAAAGTTATTGCTTGCATGCATAATCTTTCTGTCTCATGAATATGTGAAGGAGGAAAGATTATAAGTTGTCAAATGCTTCCAGAACCTCTCTCCATGACAGAATGATAGATCCCAATGCTGTATTTAAAACACAGCTGAATAGATAAAAATAGTGTTTAACTTTTATAGTCATTACGAACCACAGTAATTTATTGAACCCTTCAATCAGCTGAGGAAACAAAAGATTGGGAATGGGTGAATGACTCATTTCTTTTCATGCTGTGTGCACTGATGCTCCAGTAACTTGATGCTCTAAAGGCTAAATAAGACTGCACAAATGTATCACTGAAATGAAGCAAACAAAGCACATCATAAACAAAAACAAATCAGTGGAAAGCACTGAGGGAAACTCCAACTAGTGGTTGGCTCTTAATTAGCTGTATCCACAGGATGTGTCTGAAATAGTTGAGAAGACAAATGTAGATTTCACAGTGATTCAGGGAAAAAAAAGATAGTTTCAATAGGAACAAAAAGTCTAAGCAAACAAGCTCAGATATTTCTCCACCAAACAACTTGACAAAGGAATATGTTTTGCACTCTTTGTCTCTCTTTTCCCTATCCATAGAAGGAATTCAGATGTCGCGTTAACACAAAACAGTTTGACTGTAACTTCACAATATATATTGATCTATTTATATTTACAGAAGATGCTGAAAGATTTTTGCGTTACCCTGTTTATAAATTGAAAGCTGAGGCACCATCTGTCATGGAGTATCTATTAAGTTGGTTGTTTGAATAAATCTGCTAAAACACACAGAGATCCTGATTCTGCATAAACATAGTATATCAGATTCTGTATCCCTCCACTAAGCATGAAGACCTTTGGAAGATTCATATTAATTCAGTTTGCTATGACAAACTGTGTTACAAAATTCAGCTCCTTACCATGCATCCCTCACAGAAGAGCAGGACCCCTTCAAAATTGCCTATAGAGCCAAAAGCAGCATAATAATTATAAAAAATCAGATGAGAAAGGGACATGTATAATTAATGAATTATTACCATTCTTGTTTGGTTGAATGTAGAGAGAAGCCCATTTTTTCCAGGTGTCAAAGCAGTAAGCTTCCAGGAAGGTAAAGCAATCAGGGGAAAAAAGCTGTGGGAGGGGGTAATCATTCCTTGCCTTCTTCCATCCTCAACATTTCCTCCATCTCTCCCCAAGGAATTCAAACAACAATCAGAAAGATTATTTGAACACCTTCAAATGAAGGTCAAAACTCTGAAAGAGGTGCAGACACTTCTCATTGACTCCTAATAATGGAAACACAATCATCATTATGGGCAGCGTTTTGAATGCAGCTATGAATATGTAACCTTACATGATTTCGCATACACTGATGTTGTAGGTTAAACTGAAAAATCATTGCCATTGATGCATTTGCACTTTGCACTCATACAATAAGCTAATTTTTTTCAGTTGTTTTCAATTACCACTTAAGAAGAATTCTGCCAGAGGTTTCATTTTGTTTTGAAATTTTTGCTGCTCCTTATGGTATCTCAAAGTCCTCTTTGAATCAACTGACAGAAGACATAAGACATGAACTAAAAAAATCAAATAGATAATCATGTTGAAATTATGGTATCCAGGTACCAGGTCTGTCTTCATTACTAGAACTGACCAATATTTCTTTGTCAATAGTGTTCATGACACCAAATACAAACCCAAATCACACTAAATAAAAAGTAGCCAAAGAAATTCCTGACGGAGTAAATATGACACTAGCAATGAATGTATAGTGCAATCTAATTAATCTGTGTTGTTCTGAAATATTAATTACTGTAATTACTCCTCAGAGATCCATTAAGATGGTAGGCAATTATGAAGGTTTTGAACCCCATTATGGGCAGTGAAAGCAGAGGTTACTCAGTATTTCAGATTAAAAGTTCAAAATATTCCATCAATATCAGGCCTCACAATCAAACTCAGAGCAGAGAAAGTGACATTATAACACAGAAGACAAGAGAATAGTTAAAATCTCAGGTACACTAATCCTGAGAAGGGAATGTTCCCTTTTGTTCCCATGTGCCCTTAATTATTGACTGTGGTACAGAACAGTCCCTCCTTACACAGGAAACCTCTTCAGACAAAAGCCATCACTTGTTGCCACATAGGCTTATAGTGCTTAAAGAAATACTGCTGTAACTCCCCAGCGTACAGCAGAAGCACTAAGAGAATACAAATGATGATTGTATAATTGAAATGGAGCTGGTGACTATATGCAGAGCCTAAATATAAACTTCAGTTTGGTTTACTGAACATATAGACAGAGTAGAATCATTAGCCTGCCGTTATGCATCTACCTGCACACAGATAGTGCCATCTAAAAGACTCACTGTGCAGTATTTTATCCTCCCTTAACACTAATGTGGTGTCTTTGGAAGCAAATATTAAAAGGGATCTGAGCTATCTTTGTCTGAAGCAAGAGGTTACCTTGAAGCTACCTGCAAACCACAAAACTATCCTGTGGTGTAGTCCTTCATGAAATTCACAGCATTGCATACATGGTAAGTGTAAAAATTGCATTGCAAGCTTTGCTACAGGCCCAGTTAGAACTGCCATTATTTGGGGCCTTTTGGAATGGAGAACAGGTTCCACTAATCACACCAATTAATGATGCTTAGTATAACATCATCTTTTATTATTGTTGGAAATGTTTGCCTTATTTTTTTATCTACCATTCTTTCCTATTCTGTTAGCTACTTAGCACTAACAGTAAAGAAATTACAACTTTGGTACTACTTGACCTTATTTCAAACATACTGGTACTCAAAAACAAGCACAGTGCAATGAATATCCAGTGAATATACATTCAGTACACCTCCTGAATGATGGTTTTCGGATTGCTTATTTGGAATACACAGATATTTCTTTAATGTGACACCAAGACCATGCAGAACATAGTTGTAATGAAATTCCATGAAAATATTGACAGTTTGTGCTTTTACCTACCTGTGTCATTCAGCCCAGGCAGTAATAGCCATTATTCAGTCTTAGTCCACAACAACAATCACCACTGTTACACAAAATTTCATGCAATAATTTTTAGTCTTGATTTCAACTTGATTAAGGATAACTACCATTTGACAAAAGAATCAACTAAAACAGCATTGATTTTATGGGAACAAGGAACCTTTTTCCCCTTTCCTAGTGGGTCAGCCCCAGAACTAATGCTTATTCATTTTTTAATTCTTGTATGGAGTAAAGGAGACAGTATCAATGACTTGTTGGATAATTGGATTGCAAATGGTTATAGTAAGAAATGTTTTGTTTGTTTGTTTGTTTTTAATCAAAATGCAGTCAGAGATAATGCTGATTTCATCTTCCAAATGAGAGTCATAGACTTTTCTTGAAGATACAGCTTCATTCATAAATAAAACAGAAACTAATGACCTCAGTATGTGTATGTATGGAATCCAAACATCTGAATTGTGAATTGTTTTTTTCAAAGTTAAATTCAGTGGGAAAAACAGCCCCCTACTTGTAGAAAATTAATTTTAATTATAAAAATGATATAAATATTTAACTATTAGTAATGAATATTTAATATCTGGTAATATTAAATAGATATTTGATTACTAATTTGGGTACTTGGAAACAAAAAGGCAAACATTAAAACTAAACATATCCCTTTCCCATGTTCAGCTTCATTACTGCACTCAGAAGTCTTCTCTCCTTCGCTGGCAGAAGAGGCACAGGAGGAAATGGCAAAGGAAGTTCTGGTCAGGTCATCTCTGCCAGGGAGAATCTCCTTTTCCTTCTCCTCTCTAACCACAGTGTTCACACTGCTGTTCCTCATTCACTGTTTCCCTCTTTCCTGTCCATAATTTTCCAACCTTTCTTAAATACCCTTTCCCAGCGGCACCAGCCCCTGTGTCTGAAGGCCTGAGTCGTGCCCTGTGGCGGGTTGGCTGGAATTGCCTGAAACTGACCCCCACCTCACAGGGGCTGTACCTGCAACCTCCACCACCACTTTGACACCTGCACTCCTGCACCCTGGAGAAAAAGGGAAAGGTATTTTCCCAGTATTTTTGCATTTCAATTTCTTCTTCAGTTTCAAAGTCTATTTTACATTATTTGGAGTTTATCCTATTTTCTTTTTTTTTTTTTATGGCTTTACTACTGAGCTGTATGTAGACATTCAAATGCAGCAGGAGCACTTCACCTTGTCATAAATGCTTCTACATTCAGCCCTCACTGTCTCCAAAGGAGTTTTAAAAAGCTGAGTGAAAATTTACATCATACATTGGCTACGTGACTTATCGTTACTGATGATAGTGCCTTACACTGAAACATTTCTGCCACTATTAAGCAAATCATATTCTAGAAATACATAATTAATATAAAAATTCAGCAAAAACGACTCAAAAAATATAGAGCACAACGCATTTAGGATTCTGACAAAGGAGTTTAGAAACTGTAACGTGTTCTCTGTAATATAATGCAGAGTGCATTGCCTCTAGCTCAGCACAATCCTTACTGACATAAAGTAACTCCATGTTAAGATTGTAATCAGGTCCCTGACTGACTTATTTACTTGCCTCTGGAAGAAGATTGAAAAATTCTCTTGGTTTTCTGAGCAAAGTGTAGCCCTAAATTTAAAATAATACAAGTGCAGCAATATGGAGATTCTGTGAATGTCTGTGTAAGTAAATTTCATTCATCCGTTCACAAAAATTAATTCTTATAGATGCACATGCAAGGTAAATGAAAATTAAGATATGCATTTGAAAATATGATTCCTACAGTCATCCACTCTATGACTAAATGCTCCAGCATTGGAAATCTAGGTATGTTAATGCCCAAAGAAAACCTGCTGTATGGGAGGTGATATAGCCTTTTTCTAGCTCATAAAAGATAGCTGCCAAGAAGTCACCTCTCTCTGAAGAGAGAAATTTCTAATTTACAGGATTTTAAGTACCATAAATCATTACAGCACTCCATTATCTAAATGACCTATTGCTCCACAATCCTTTTAAATTAATCTTGAAGAGATTATGTCACCTTGCTGATTCAGTTCAATGTAACATTCTGAAGACTGTAACACCATGCTAGATGGACAAGATGGAATAATACCTGAAAATGTCACAATATCAAATTTGTGATGATATGAGTTATTCCCATTGAGAAAGAATCACATATAGCATCTCAGAAAAAGCTCTTAAGAAATACAGACACGTTATATGACAAAATGACAGTACATACGCAATTCCACATCAGTGAGCAGTGTTTATAAGGTCATTTACTTAGTGTGAGTTATTATTCACACCTAAAAGAGCTATCTTATTTAAGATATTTACTTACCACTGGCTATATTTGCATGTCTTATTTGCATTGCAGCTAAATCTAGATAACCCAAACACATCATGTCAAGTTTCACAACTGTTTGCTGTAATGAAAATAGCCTTAAGAATTTACAAGTTAAGCACAGAGGCAAGAAAAACTGCTGAACAGAACAAATCCTTGTAGATCACTTTTTTTTCTACAGAGTACCTGCTTATTAGATGATCCTTGAAAGTTTCTCATCTGATAAATGATCTATCTGATCTCAATAGAAATTGATACAACTTGCAAGTTTACTGATTGTCTTGGTTTGAAAGACAGATATCTGCTAGGAAGGGGCAGGACCTCCCTAGAGATGGAGAATTCAAATCCCCTCCCTCCAAATTATTCCGATTAAAAAAAAAATTTAAAGGAGCTTTCAGGCAGAGGTATGGGGGTAGGAATAACAGTTCTTTACTAGTATATATGACCAAACGACAAACAAACAACAACTACAGCATCAATAATAAACAGAACCAAGAACCTTGAGGGCTTTCTTTTACAAAAGCCCAGAGCAGTTTGATCTCGGCGCCCCTGCAGGGCTCTGAGAGGCCAAACTGGAAGGGAGGAAAGTCCCGGGCTGGTGGATGAGATGAGGAGCTCTGCGCTGGCAGCTGGAGCAGCAGGGGTGTCCCGGCAGGGCAGGGCTACAGAGTAGCAGGGGAACCTCCAAGCTCCGAAGAAGCAGCGGCGGTGGGGAGAGGCTGGAAAAAGCGAGCTCAGGATTCCCGGGTACACAGCAGATGATGATAGATTTCCCAGCACGAGGCAGAGGCAGAGGGCAGCCTGACCGTCCTCCTCGGCGCTGAGAGCAAGAGTGCCTCCCCCTTCCCCAGATCTGTCTTTTTGCCTTTCCCAAAGCTCATCATCTCTCCCCTCTGAGGGACACTCCCAGGGACTCAGAAACAATAGGTGTAGCCTTGTGCTGCTATATCCCTCAAGTACTCCTTTTGTTCTGACTAAGTAGTCATTAAGGCTTCTTGGAAACTTATGGGAAAAAATTCTGTGAGAAGAAAAAAAAACCAAATCTAACCCCCAACACTGATGTTCAAGCTTCCTGCCCTGAAGACTGATGATCTCTTCAAGATGCTCACAACCTTGACAGTGTTCAACATCATGAATGGAATGAGAATGGAATGAGTTTTCTCTGAAAGTCCTGTCACCTACTGTAAATATATTCACCGAGATGACCCAAGAGTGGAACGGTAATTAATGTCTGCCGTTTGGTGTGTGAGATAATTCTACAGATGACAGATTTTAGCACAACTTGCTTTGATTTAGGTGCAACTGTTCACCGTGATGCACCTAATTTCAGACCTCTGGAAAATGTGTGTTATTTTTAGTTAACACGTTTGTATTTATATTTGTAATGCCTTTCCTTGTGCCTTTTTTGGAGCTTTTTTTCTCCTGAATCTTACTTGGTTGACATTGCCACCAAAGAATCTGAAGGCTTAGGAAATGATAGAGCCATATTTACATTTCTTATGATTTACTTCTATTCACCATTGTCATTTTTGCTGTGTTAATTACTGAAATTTCTTATAAAGTTAGGATTGTATGTTTATTATTCAATTACTATTCCTCCGTATCCTCATAAAATCTGGACAAATTCTTTCTTGGCCAAAAGATCATGGTGATATCTCCAGTCAAAAATTAGTCACTTGTGACTAGTCAGTGTGGGAAGCCAATAAACAAATTGACTGCTTCATACATACAAGACCAAGAGGCCTCTAAGTTGATTACTTCTTGCAAATATCTGTATTATATGATAATCAATGATGCCTCATATTCCAATTGCTAAGGGATCAGCTAAGGTCACACAGAGGTATCAAAAAATATCTTGGAATCTGTGATGTGAAACAAAAAGATAGGTAAGACAAAGTTCAGGCTGTTCAGATTAGATATCCCATTCTTTATATATCCAGAAGAAGAGCATATTTCTTGCTTATGGTAACAGCTTTTAAGTATTAAAACATACTGAAACTAGTAAAACAAAACTATTACTCATCTGGGCACAAGCTCAAAAAAATGTTACGAGAGGTAAAAACTTGAATGAAAATATCCAGAATTCATAACATTTGCATGCCAACTCAAGTTAGATATCAATCCAATCATGATAAAGCACATTAGTAGTCTGTGTTTTTTGGCAAAGGCATGGATTAGGATAGTAAATCAAATTTAGTTGACAAATATTGAATTGCGCCTCTAATTCAACAGATTAGTAGAAAGCAGAATACTTTCTAGAATACTAGTATGTCATTACATACATAGAAATGTCTGCATTTATTTGTGGTATTTCTGGTTTATATTAAATCTCTTTATTTCAGAGTTCATTCAAACTTTATATGAAACTTTAAAAGGTGGGAGACACTTTGAGCTGTTCTTCAGTTATGCTCCAGTGCATGCTCTGTACAAAAATCTGAACTTTGTGCAGTGGGGGATAAATACTTCATATAAAATTAATGTGATTCCTTATGTGTTGTAGTATTTTCTCTAAGAAAGCACATTTTCTGAAGGTCATTTCCAATGAAAACTGGGTAAATGGAATAACCTCTGGGTGGCAGAGCATTACTGATGACCTGAGTATCCTTTCCTTGGGCATTTTGTTCATAATCATAAGCATAGTTAAAATATCTTCTTCCCTGGCTCTCAGCTTGGTCCTCTAATTACAGGGTCGTGACAAGAATCACCATTACAATCAGGTCACAACCTACTGGACTTCTGATAGTCCTGGGAATAAGAGATTTTTCTTCCAGTATGCACAAATGTGCAGTTAGGTAAAAGTCTAACTTTTTTCTTCAGAATTAGAGAGTGTAAGCCTGTCCAGGTCAATTGACCTGGTGACACAGGGGGTCTTCCAACTTAGTTCTTTGGTTTGACTCAGCTGCACATCATTAAGGGTTGAAAGTCACTGCAACTCAAAGGCTGGGTTTAGAAATGGAGCCATCGCTGGTATGAATTAATTATTTCATAGATACACATTTGTTGTCACTAGCAGTTGGTAGCTGGAAATGTTCTGCATTTGGCAGTACCTCCTCCAGCCAGAGAGGGCTCATTTGCCCAGAATCTCAGAGGCTGCTGCTCACACTCACCTCGGGCTCACATCTGGGTACAGATCACTTTTACAGGCACAATGTGATGGAATGTGTCCACACAGGACAGCAAACTGAACCAAATGTACTCTATTCCAGTATCCCAGCTGGGAAAATTACAGTTTTAGTCCACACACCTTCAGGGGTGTATGGCTCCTATTTACACTTTTGTGACTGTGAAATAAACATTCAGCACAGGCAAAAGCCAAAATGTTCACTATCTGGATTATGCACTGGAATATGCAATACATTTTGAATTTTAATGGATCTTGAAATATCTTCTACACTTCATTTGTTCATTTTTCATTGCAAAGGTCATGGATTCCAATATGATTAATGCATGAAAAATCTTCTGCTTAGATTCCATCAACATACCTTTCTTTGAGAGCAGCCCTCTTATTTCAGTATGCATTGAAAGAGGTCACAAAATTTCTGATGCCAGTACACATCTCCTTGTTAACTTCACTGGGCTTTGGGTTAAGCATGCAAATAGAGAAAAACACCCCACCAAACATTTAAAGAGCTATAAACTACACCTGGTCTTTGGTCACTGAGTTATTTCCTCAGTTCTGACACAGATCTACTACAGAAGAAATGGTTGTGTCTATAGTCTGTAGGTTTTGCAGACAGTAAGCAATAGAGGAGAAAAAAATCTTTAAAGAAGTATTCTAGAATGAAAGCAGCAATACTATTTAACTCTAAACTCTCCATTAAATATTCTAGCTTCCAAAAGAGGGCAAGAAGCACCCTTTCCTCTTCCTCATCCAAAATAAAAATAAAAATTACTGAATCGAATTGCATCATTACATTATTCCATAATTACTTTCATTTTGGAAAGAGGAAAAAAAAGCAAACAGTAAGACTGCTTTGCTGAATTAAAGTAAGGATTTCTGACAGACATTTCAAAAAATCAGGCATGTATGATTTCCATGAATACTCTGAAGAGAAATACACCCTCCCTCCCTGAAAAAAAAAAACCACAACAAAACAAAAAAATAACAAAAAACCCACCCAAAACCAAACCAACAAACCTGACAAAAAACTTTCAAACAGTTAGTTATTTAGTTAATATAAAGAATGCCATCTACCGGCAATAAGTAGCACTGTTTATAAGTTGCTAGGTGGGGTAAGGTTGCCACTTTCACACACTGCAAACACGTCCTAAGGTCATTTCTTTAAAAAGAAATCTCTAAATTTGAAAGAAGGTGTTATGTTCCAGGTTTCTCTTCAATGTCTATTCTTAATCACTGCCTTATGTTTGGAAACAAGTTCCCTAGTGGGAAATAACAGACTGGGTTCACAATCCACTGAGAAAGAAAGACTTCTTGTGAGTGTGGTTCCCCAGCCTTATAAACATACACAGCACAAGCATAGTTACTAAATGGACACCTCTCACAATGAGAAGAATGACAGGTACAGCAATCAAAGGGTTGTTATTAACAAATTAACTCCAAACACATAGTTCCTGTGGTGGCCTGCATCAATAAGGCAGAAAATGCTGGTAAAAAGATTCTTGAGTAAACTGATAAAGGGACCCCATCAGATACATAGTTTCACATTCAATACTGTGTCCTAAAAATGTTCAAAAACACTCATTGTTAAAGTGCTGTCATTTTGAAACATGTAATTAGGCAATGACTGATTTATAGTAAGTAAATTAGATACTAATTATTTGTTATAGTACATATGAGAAAGAAAGGATACACATATTGCACTTTATCAAAAATTAGGAGAAGCATGTCTTAGTCTATCTTTAAAACCACAACTATGACCCATGAGAGAAAAAACCCCCACAAACCAACCAACCAACAACAACAAAAAAACCCCACCAAAACCAAACAAACAAACAAACAAAAAATCCAAAACAACCAAAAAATCCAAATGTTGAAATAATATCAGTAATGTTTATGATCTGATTTTTCTGCCTCTCTGTGCTTCTATGTCTCAGAGGGACCAGATTCAGCAAGGATTATTATGTTTATGAAACAGCAGCTTCTTGAATCTGGTATTTATCTGTCTTTATGAAAAGCTGTATAATGTAAGACAGGTTTTTTTGCTTGGTTTTCCCCAATACTGTGCTTTCAATTTTAGAACTGGAGAGCTGAGGTAACAGTAAATTTTACTAAAAGTATGATTTAATCAGAAGCACTTATTATTTGGAGTAATGTCTTCCTTTATTGGCTTTATGAACTGTGATTAAGACAACAAACTAAAAAGAGCAAAGACATGGACAAATATCTGATTTCATGTATGCCATAAAATAATTTTCCTAACAGAACTGACAAAGCTGTCTCCTTAAAGTATTCTGAGCACTGGACAAATGAAGGTGTCAAGGAAAGGGCAGAACATTTGAACCTACAGCCCTATTAAAAAACTTCAACAGCTCCTGCAAAAGAAGTGCATCAGTGGCGTTCAGGAAACAAAATGACATCATGTATTATAGCAATTTCTAGCTCCTCTTTGTGAAACCCTGTCTCAGAAAGAGAACCACAAAATTCTGGGACAAAGATTTCGACTAGGAAGAAGACTTTTGTTAGCAATTTCTCAGTATGGAGATTAGCTTTCTGACTGAATTTTCTTGACTTTAAACTGTCCCTGAACTTTGCACAAGTTTTCTTCAAATAACACAAGTATTCTGCAAATAACTTGCAGAAAATAAATTTACCTTAGAGTTACTGCCCAAGATTTCATATAAATATTTAGACTTATATCTAACAAATATTTTAGAAAGTATTTAGGCTTTTATTTATTAAGTATACTTCCCACTATTCACTGATAACTGCAAAAACTCTCTATGAGAGATCAAAAGCCAATATTTACCCCAACCGCATTTCTCTCCACGTTCCTTGTTTCCATTTAAAATATTTAGTCCAGTCTGTACTGAGGTCTCACAATACAAAAATATCTCTAAAAGAAGGGAAACTATTCCATACATCTCTCTCTCAAGGGGCTTATGCTGTAATTTCACTTTTTCTATGCACAGCAAGGATGCAATTGATTAAAAAATCACAGGGAACAAAATAAAGCACTATCAAAAAAAAAAAAGTTGCTGAGTTTTATAAATAGGTGTTTGATGGACTTCTAAAACTCTAAAGAACATATTTTTACAGACAATCTTACTTAACAGCAACTTACAACATTTAATTTTTAGTTTTATCAGAAGAGAGAATGATTTTGCAAGATAGTGGGGTTTTTTCCTTATAAATCATATATTCATCACTATGTATGCTCACACCAAAGAAGCAACCTATGACGGTAATACAGTAGTTCATCTTGAATATCAAGATAATTTTGATTTAAATTCAGAATTTGCTAAATGCATTAGCTTTTACAAGTCTGTTGAAAGAAAGATGGACTTTTGTTCTTGATAGAAAAGTCTACATACTTTGAAAATGAGATTGACTTAATAAATTACCTTTATAGATTTCTGACTCTTAGAAATACCTGTATCTCTAATATACCAGTCAGTGTTTCATGCAAAGTTGGCAAACAGCATTTTAGAATTTAATAAAGTAGAACGTGACTATTGATATAAACATGCAAGTCCTTTTTTTTCACTGCCGGAAAAATAAAGTTGGCTTAGCTTTTTATTGTCTTTCTTCTTATTAGAATTTAAAGATTTTTTTCATCTTTGACTCTATGTGTTTCAAATACTGTACTGATATGCAGTTACCATGGGAGTGGAATAACTCACTTTGTAATATAAGTAAAACATAGAAAAATACTTGCAGAAAAATAAAGAACTCCTCAAACAAGAAATTATGAAACAGATAAGCAAGTAAGCATTGATTAGGTTAGAACCTGGTCAGGTTTAAATCCAGTTAAGAAAAAGGGTGGTGTGTCATTTTTACCACAGAAAGTTGGGCCTTTACAATTGTTTTATCATGTCCAGGCTTCCTTTCCAAAAAGCAGATCCTAGAAAAACACATCATAGTATTCACCAACAATCTGAATACTTGCAATTCTCAACAGCTTTCAGCTTAAAAATTTGGTTTGTTTGATTTTCAGGATCTTTCAGGTATTTTTAAGTCAAAATTTTCACAACAAAATAATAAGGAAGAAATGAAATTACTCAATCAGCCTGGGAACATATTAATCATCTGTCACACTATACAAAATCAAATTTGGGTCAGAACTGATTCACTTATTTTACACAAGTTGCTGGTTTGAAGAAGGCACAGAGCAAGTAACAGGTTCAGAGTAGAGCAGTGGGTCCTTGACATTATGTGCTGGAAACTCTTCTCCTTTCATCTTTTCCTGAAGGCTTCCTAGATACCACACTAACCTCAGTGCAGAAAGAAATTCAGTCTTCATGTGAATAACCACAGTACAGTATTTGATAGGTGTCTCTTTACTCGTGAATTAAATGGGATTGGGACAGTTCCCTGGCACTGAGGCCAACTGGAATGGAAGAAATGGCATATGTACTATCAGAGTGAATGCAGGCAGCCTCATCCAGACTACCTACTGGGACCAGTAACTAGCCCACACTAATTCCTGAACTATTATCAGGAATTGTTTGGAGAGAATACTAGCTGGCACATGCAGAAGTGGCCCAGTGGCTGTTCTATCAATCCACCTTTAGACAGGCAGGTTTCAGTGCCTTGGGATCCATAGAACTGTTTAACTTACTAGCATAGATGTTACTGCCAAAGTACCTCAAAACGATCTACGAATGACAAGGATTCGGGAAAAGGACTCTTTTTTTGACCCATGTATCAAAAGCAGAGGTTCCTTGCTCCAGCAGACTTTTATTACCTTTATTTATACTGTAGTAAGGCATTATATTTGGGGTAAATAATATCATTATTTGCTATGATTCATAGAATGCAAATGCAGGCATCTAAAGGTTAGCCTGATAGTAATTATTTAAAGACAGTAAGGGAAGTATGAATTATGACAATTCATCTTATAGTAACACAGAAATATAGAAGAAACAGGAAAATCACTTCTGATCACTATCATTCCACCAAAACCAAAGGCCGAAGTATCTTATTTTTATGTCTAGATAAACTTAAAATGAACCTCACCCAGAACATTCCTCTGTGTTTACAATAGCTAGCATCCATTTAACATGATGAGTTGACTCTGTTGTGCACACACAAGTCAGTTCTGCATTTCCAAATGCAAGTTGATTCATGCACTAGTGTTTCAATATACATACATTTCTTATGGTGATGAGTAAGTATTTTGGACAATACAGACCTTAATCTCAGTTTTTGCTGCACTGTACAACTTCATGACTTTACAGGAGATATTTGTTCTACTAAACAAGCTGTGAAATCTAATCAGCTCCCACATAAACACGTGCACATATCTTAATTGCTTCTTTTTTTCCAACAGAGATTCTTTTGGAATGTCTTCTGTTACTGTGATTAAACTAAGAATACTTGATATCCCAAAGTCATGAGAGAAGGTACTTAGAGGTGCTTCTATTTTAAATGGCTGTGTCGCTTCCACAAATGCAAAACAAACTTAAGTCTATCTCTCATGTTGTATGCATTGCAAAAACATTCCTTCTTACAATTACCCTTGCACATTGCAATGAATAATTTTTTCATCACTGTGAATTATTCCCATATCTCTGCAGTTACTTAAGACATTCATAAATCCTGACTGCTGGTCAGACATCACTTTCTGAAGTGAACCAAAATAGGATGACAATTTGGAGCAGCAAAAATCTACTTCAAAAATCATTATTTATTTTAATTGGTTATATCTTCACTGATTGGAATGCACAGCTTACATTCTACCTCCTTACAAATTAGTTTATTATATCAAAAGCAAGCATATTTAATGTTAGTCATCCTTCAGCAGAAACTAAAGAAACTTTGCTTCAAATCTCTGACTGCCAGGATTTACTGCTTAAGAGCATGCAGTTTCTCTGTCCAGCATTGACAACAATATATTTGTTTTCTAGGCTCCACAAGCACATACCATCCATCAGAGGCATCGATGTGTTGTGGGTCTATCTGCAGCTCACCCTCTAATCAAATGAAAGAGACAGACCAGAAAAAGGATTTAGAGGAAGTCTAGCATAAATGAGTGTCAGTCCAGTCTTTGATTAGGTAATAGCAATTATGATAATTACAGCAATACTACTGGAAAATATTCTAAAATTGCAAGCCTGTAGCAGAGTGAAGCACTTGCAAGAATCCACTTATGCCTGAACATTTTGAATAACCATGTTCTTTCAGTTGTAAACAGCATAATTTGGCTGACTAATTTAAGACAGTGATCTATTACAAATATTAATATATAGGTGAATTCTTCTAAAATATAGTCATCATCTACAGTTTTAAACCTCACTGGAATACAAATAGAACAAGTACTGAAAATTTAACCCAAATTCACACACAGTATTAGGCAAAACTATTATTTCTCACATATTGTTTTTCTGGATAACAATTTCGATATTGAGACTTTTATATTATATAAACAATAGGTAAATATGATATTTTCCCCCCTTGGTTTGCATTCTGTATTATGTTCCCTGTTCTGGTAAAAAATCAAGTTCAAACAATTTGAAAAAAATGGGTGCCTGAAAAAAAGGCCTACTATGTCAAAAGACTGAATCACTGAATACTGACTTTTAGAGCAGCAAATGAGAGTCACACCAATTGATATGGAGAGCTAAAGGTAAAGAAAATTAATCAAAACTTGGATGTGGAAGACACTATGTACAGAAGATAGCTAGCTGTCAGAAAGAAGGCAGTTCTGGCCTTCAAGGTCTTTCACAGATGTCTTTCAGAGATGAAAGATGTCTTTGCTGGAGAAAGAATTATGATCAAGAGAACAAGAATGAGGAAGACAACATCACACACAAGAAGAGGTTTGCAAAGTGTCCAGAGGTGGTGGCATTTCAGAGGCACTGCCTGAGAGAATAAGAGGTACTTTTCATGTGGTCAGTGCTTACAGCCATCAGAAAAACACATTCCTCCCTGAGCAGTAAGTCTGCTATTTTTTAGATTTGTGCCTTTTGTACCCCAACCATTGTTACCCTTCAGAGTAACCTTACCTAAACCAATGCTCCCAAATACACTCCAACAGGCATATGGACTGTTAGCAATAAAACCATGTCAACTGGCTGTGGTTAGCAAGGCCTCCAACCTTGAGGCTTCCTTCAGCTCTAAGACTGCAAAGCTTCTTTTACATCCTTTCTTGATCAGGTGGTCTGTCCTGACCTACCTACCACACTGACAATAAGTAATTGCATATTAATATATCACATATGTGTTATAAGATATATGGTATGAAAATAATTGATCTAGCCTCTTGCATTTTCATTTAAACATCAGAATTTGTTTTGTCCTTTACTGCCTGTCATAGTGGTGAGAATAAAATGAAATGTATATTAATGAAAACATGCTATATTGAAAAAGAGCATGTCAAATTATTCTCCTCAGTGAGGTGTCATCCATGGTTGTTATTCTACTAGCCACTGATGCCATGGTTTAAAGATTCCTTTCTTATACTGGGCTTTTATCCCACAGCCTTAATTCCTAAGTATCGTCCTAAATCAGATACATTATTTTTCCTCAATTCTTTACTGCTTCTCAAAATTCTCACCACGAAAACAAGTGAGAAAATTCAGAATAGTAATAATTCTATTACAGAATTACCTCACTCGTAGAATATCACCTACATCTCAAACAGATATCTTCCAACACACTCTGCTTCTAGCAGAACAGATTAAGAAAGCACTTATGCAGAAACAAAGTACTTGATGAACCATTTTTTTACTATTGAGTTATAAGCACTGCAAGTAAGGGTTCAGCAAAGAAATGAAAAGTTCTTCCCTTAGTTCCTCCGCCCCCTACTTCATATCTCCCAAAAATACAACAGTGTAAGGTAAAAACAGCAGCAAGGAGTGCTGTAGGTGGGTCACAAATAAGTACCTTTCTCTACAGACAAGAACTGAAGTGTTGAGCTCCTGAATCTCTTTCTGGTTTCAAAAAAAAAAAAAACAAAAAAAAAACCCAGAAAAAAAAATTTTTAAATTTGGAAGCTTTTCTAAAGACAGCTTCCAGAGGATCTTGCTTCAATTGAGAGAGAAAGGCTCAAACAGAGCCTGAATCAGAGAAGCTGTTTAAAATCAGTGATCTTAACTATTGATACACAAATCTAAAAGGAGCAGGATGCAAATACTTATTTCAATTTTTTTCTTATACTTCAACAGACAACAAGTGGAGTGCAGAGTGCCAGTCCAGCATATAAGAGCATTCCAAATTGTATAACAAATGCCATTATGCCAGCTCATTCAGCCACAAAGTAATAGCATAAGAAGAGTGCCTCTCTGCTTGAAGCACACAGATGTAGAAAGGAGCTCGATCTCAAAGCTGATGAGATGAAAGCTAGAGATGTGACACATGACTTGAATTTGTGTTCTGTTCTTGTTACACCAGCTAATAATGCTACTTGCTGCCAGGCTGTCGACTACAGTGCTTTAATTAAGACCTCCTTCAGAATGCAGGGGTCATGCAAAATGAATGAAAACAGCATGCCAAATTCAGAGATGATGTACATTAGAGTAATTTACACTTCAATTAAACAGCACAATTTGCATAATAAGGGGCTGCAGTAAAGAGCTAGTAACAGGGGTAGTAACCTAGATTTTACCTTAGGATTGTTTACACTTTTGTGCTCTGACCCCATCTTGTCATGTAGAAAATGTAGTGAATTATTCAAACAGCAACTTCTACATCATCTCCTCTTACTAAGTCAACAAGCCATTTAGAACAACGCTTTTCTATAAGCATCTACTAGATACAGGAAATCTTTTTCATTATCAGTTTTGGCGGTATCAAGTCCTTCACTAATAACTGCACTTAGAACAAAAGAACCAGAACTCTAAGGTTATGAAACTATACTCAATGAGATTCCAGTGGTAATAGAAGTTGTTCTCATGATGTGACACATGCCACCAGCAGCCCTTCTACCCTTTTAAGGCAGCCTACCCAACTGTAGGGACTTACTTGTAGAGATGTAGAGATGAAGATGATTGTCTAGATGAAAAGATCAGGATTACCACATTACAGTTGTTATAGGTTTTAAAATCTTGAACATATACTGAATGATGTTATTCAAAGGTTTATATGAAACTGTAGTAGATAATGATGCAACCCAAAATTATTTGCAAGCTGAATACTTGATGTCATATTTTCTGTCAGCCATGTAGCACTTCACAAAGGTCAGAAGACAGTTCTGTAGTTACACCTGGTTTTAGGCAGCTGTTTAGCACATTATTTTTATCTAGGTTCCATCCACTCTTGTCACTATACAGATACGATTATCTCACGTGTGTTTCCCTTTCCTTCTGTGTATGTTCTCCATGTTGTATCACCTGGAATCTAGAGCAGTTGACACAGCAGCTTGTATGCAATGAGATGTTTCAGAGCAGCATAAACTGTATTTCATACAATAGGACACACAACATGCTCCAGAAAAGGATTAAGTCTTTGCAGCAAGCACTAACCAAAGGCTCTGCTCTTTGGAGTCATCACTGACCTTTGCTTTCAGACTTCAGGAGATGGTATCTTGCCAGACTGGCAGTAGCATTACAGAACACAAGGGATTGATTCGCTGTCTTAGCTCACCACCAGGAATCTTTAAGGATGCATTGAACACTGTTGCTCTTCCATTAAGTCAATCAAAATTTAATAATTTTCAATAGAGTAGATACAGCAAAGTTACTGCTGTCGGCAAACTTTCAAAATGCCACACAATCTTTGAACTAATGATTTAGTATTTTGAAAACAGAGTTTAAGGGCCTTTTCAAAAAGAGCAGAAATCTTTTTAAGTACAGAATCAAAAAATCCCTTCAGTTTTTAGTTAGCCAATGCTAGAGCAGGAGTGTAAGGATGAATTTCACCAGTAAAGAAATAGTTTCATTTTCTCCATGTGACAAATAAACAACAGCAATTATAGAAAATACACTTAACTAAAAAATAGTACCAATAAGAAGATTTTGCATTTATCTGGCTTTGGAAATCTGCCATGGAATGGCTGCATTCACCAAGGGTAAGTGAGGAAAACAAGATTATTTTTAAAAACCTCTCTCATCTATTATTCTCAAAACCTCCTCTTTTTTATTTTCAATTCTTTCCCTGAAAGCTTTTTTATTAAAACTATTTTTAAATCTGCTTTGTACCTGAAGGGGAAACTCAAGTGAGTGATGTGCATTTTAAAGAGAAAAGTGGTTTGTCTTTGCCCTTAATCCTGACAACAATATAGTATCTCTTCATTTCAAACCATAATGATTTTTGGTATGTTTTTTCCTTCATATCTTACACTGGTCTTGCTGTACAGTATGTTCTTAAAAGTAACAGATTTTCACTGTGAAAAAAATGAAAGTATTGCATCTACAGTTAAAAGTCATGCAGCAAGTTTAAAAAAAAGCAACACTCTTGGGAATAAAAGTGTAGAAGGAATTCTTCACTTTATATGAATGAAGATGCCTAGAATCACTCCTCATCCTCAAAAGACTTTTGTAGGGAAAATAATTTTTGGAAAGTTCTTAATGTGTTTTTATTCCCAAAATTTTCTTGTGATCTTCTATCACCTTATATATAGCAGGAACTACTGACAGTATAGACAGCCTGATTGATGCAACTGAGAGAATTTGTAATTGTTCTGTCTCTATAACACCATTTCAGCATGTAGACATTCTCCTTTACTATTCAGCATGCCAATATGAAGCCTTCTCTCTCCTTCACCTACTGAAACAGCTATAGATAGATAGATAGATAGATAGATAGATAGATATAGAGATATATCTCCTTATATCTATATTTATATCTATATCTGCTAATATAAATCTTATAAGATCATGGTGTAATATTTTTTGCAGCCTCTCTGCTCTCCCCATATGCTGAGCAGCACCCATGAAACAGTTTGCTATTGTTGTGAGGAAGATCAAGAAGGGAATTATGATCTGAAAACAAAGTGCACCATTTCATCTACCCTCAGAAGAGCAAAATATAGACTGAGAAATTCAAATTTATAGTTTTATAGATAGTGATTATCTAATTGTGTTCTTAATAACTTCTTTTTAATTATCTTAGATTTTTAATACAACTTTCATATACCCCTGATACATTGAAGGTTCCAAAACCCCAATTTCTTTCACTGTTCTTTTTTTTTCCTATACTGTTTTTTCTCTTGCTGAGATTACATGACTAATAGTTAAGGGAACCTAGGATTCTCAAAATCAGGGTGGGATGTGCCAATTCTCTTAGTTTCCATTGCTATAAACAAACAAAAAAAAGGTATCTAAATCTAAAAACAAAAGGTCCAGATGAACAGAAAACATTATTTAAAGAAACACAATGCATGGCAAAATTATAAAGCTGTGCACCTGCATCTCTGAGGATTCTGTTGTGTATCCCATTCCATACATGAACAGCCTTACCAAAAGACCCTACTAAATAGGGACATTAAGCACTCAACTTCTTTGGCAGAACAGTGGCAGAATTACTGACCTGGGCAAGGTACAAGTGTCCTTGTACCACCATTTTCCAATGAAAAAGAACATTTCCTTTTCCTTTTCAGACTTTCCTTTCCCTATTACACCATCTTCTTTAAGGATATCAGAAAGATTTGGGATGTATTTACAAGTCTATGGCCTTTCTCACTCCTGAAGACTTGAAAGAGATTGTGTTTGATTGGAAAACCTTATTTCAATTCATTTGCTTGTGTCACACTTCTGCCCATGACAAGTAGTGGGATTTCCAAGTGGCACCAAATTTTACCATGCAAGTCCAATGATGATTTTTCATAGGAACTATACCCTACTTTAGCAGTTCGAAACTGTCTTACTCCTTTTTTTTTTTTTTTTTTTTTTTTTTTTTTTTAAATCCAAAATATTATGGAAGAAAGGGAAATCCAAAGGATTCCAGGGTAAAAATAATACACTGTCCAGCATAACACGGATGAGTAGACTAAAATATCTTCCCAATGTCTTAAGCAAAATTGTTCATAGAACTAAAACATTATACTGCTTTCCATTTTAAAATTGAAGTTTTCATGGGGAATTTTTTCAAGCCTGGAATGCAGAATCTCTTGTTCCTTCATTACAGCAGCTATCACACTATGAGCCTTTTGCACTCCTTCAACACCTTAGTGATCTCTTCTTGTTTGGATGTCAAAGTTCAGTGAAAGCCACTATCAATTAAGCCTTTTATTCCCATAGATACTGCTTTTGAAAATTCTGACCAACAGATCACTCACTCAAATTATTTCACCTGAACATTACCTGTTTCACTGCCAGATCTCAATAGAAGAACACTGCCAGCATCAAGTGTTTTTGCAGAAAGCCCAAAGCATAGAATTATTGCCATTAATGTTAAAATCTTTATATTTATTTTCCTTATTATACTTAATTTTAAAAAATTCAGTACTATATATTTATTCAAATTAAACTTGTTTTATGATTTTCATTCTTCCACTGCCATTTGACTCTCATAGAGGATAATGAAATTAAATCATAGAATTGACTCCAATTCTCAAAATACCCATTTTTACTGAAGCAGATGAAAGAAGAGACATTCAGTATCCATAAGGACAGGGAAAAAATGATCCAGTATTAAAAAATTTAAACAGTGACTCAAAAGTCAGTGCTCCTTTCTTTTAGTTATCATTCTTGCAAGCATAAAAAATAATTTCTACAGATGCCCATTTTACAACTAACTTATAACAAAAAATTCTGTTGCAAAATTTTAGCAGGAAAAGAGAGAGACAATTAACTGGAAAACTGCAGCTTAACTAAGAAAAGAGCAAGCAACTGTTTGTTAATACATAGTTCTTTTAAGACACTCCTGATTCTACATTTTGGAAGTAAATGAGCTGCTACACAATTACAGGGGGAAAATAGTACAATTACAGAGAACTTGGGTGGACAGCCTACAATTTTTGACTGTATTAGATAGTATTAGTGAAAGAATAAATCACAGATGAACTGACATTAAGGGTCAAATGCAGTAATTCAAGAGAAGCTTTAGGCCTTTCCCAGAAAATACTTAAATGGGCAGAATTAATAGCAACTTCAATTACTAGTCCTAGCAATATTCTGTCTCATATTTACTTTTCTCTCTTTTCTCTGCAGAGAACCACATTTCTCACAGTGACAGAGGAAAATTAGCAGGTCCTTTTCCTTCTGAGAAAAATTGCTTGCAATGTGTATTTTAAATGTATGTATGACTTAGTATATATTTTTAGTCAAAGCTTTTGAAAAGGTTAGTGTCATAAAGAGATGCTTTGAAATTAAAAGCCAGTGGCCAACTAGAAAACTGTGCTGAAGCACAGCTGCATTTTATAGAAGTCAGTCCTGCACTTAAGGGGCAGTTTTTTAGTCAGAGTAAATCCACAGTCCTTATCAGAATGGTGCTGCAACACTCTACACAG
Organism: Prinia subflava; assembly: GCF_021018805.1. Classification (NCBI taxonomy): domain Eukaryota; kingdom Metazoa; phylum Chordata; class Aves; order Passeriformes; family Cisticolidae; genus Prinia; species Prinia subflava. The sequence continues at coordinate 69,327,589 of NC_086249.1, read as the reverse complement.
GCTGAAAATCTCATGCTGCTTTTGTCAAAAAATTCACAGAATAAATTCATATTTTTAATGTATCTTTAGTAAAGACTTAACTATGGCAATTTTCAAAGCACCCTTGAAAACATCCAAAATAAATGTTAAGACATAAAATAAAACACAAAGCAGGTAAAATAGGTGACCTTTGTATTCTTCCCCTCCCTTCTCCTAACTCACAAGTTATACAGGTGTGATTCATGCACAGTAAGCCAAGAAGGTACACATTTTTCACTACTACTAATTCTGGACAGCTGTAAAAATTATTTTAATGGAAGTACATTTAAAGGGCATGAAAATTCTTCCAGAAATGTGCTTACCTCTTCCAGAGCAAGGTAAATTAGAATTTCCTTGGCATTTCTTAGCACTTTCTTCAACTGACATTGGACATGAATGTGGGTGTTCACACTTTATCCCAGTCCATCCTTCTTTACAGTCACATCTTCCACAATTACACTGTCCATGACCTTTATGAAGAATACAATTCAAGGTTAACCTCCATTCTGATGAGGTACAAAAAACTCTTAATTGGATGAACTTTATCAAAGTTTGGGCTTCATTCAGTAATGAGACTGGTAGAAAAATACAACCAATCCACTATATCTGCTTTTGCTTCTGAAAATAGCACTGGTCTGCCATTCCATTTGAGCCATATTCCCTTTTCTGATTTTTCCTTAAGGGGTGTTTTGCCTCTTAGCATATGATCTAATGCAAAAGGGTGGAACAGAGATTAAAAATATACATTTCACCACTGTTTGGAAAAATGGAATCTCATAAGGCAATATATAATTTATTTTTATGTTCTTTTTCTACCATGGCTGCAGCACATTATCTCAGAAATATATCAATAACATTTTTTATCTACTTGCAATAAACATGATCCACTAGAGACAAGCAATGTCACATCAATTCCAAGTCTCAAACTAGCGCCTTCTACTAAACAGGGATACACAAATAATAAAATATGGAAATATTGGACATAATCAATTCTTTTTCCAACAGGACAGTTGGATGTGGATTTTGCTGTCTCACTGCATCTCTGGGACTATTCCCTGCACATATTAATTACAAACATATGCAATTTTTCTAGAGGTTTTCTCAAGAAAAACAAAGAAAATAAAAGATAATTGTTTTTTCTCCCTCTTTATGCTCTTTGCAAAAATCATTGAGATTCTGGCAATGCAAACTGCTCCTGAGAAAAGCCTGAGAATCAGCAAAACAACATTCCTTGCCACAAAATCAAATATTGTCCTGGGTTGAAAGATATAACCAAAAATGTGTATTCTATTTTCATTTGTTGAAACCTGTTGGGAGATATTGTTCTTTATCTCTTGTAATGCTAGGAGGGGGGAAGAGGGCGGATGCCTTCTGTTAATGGGACACCTGATAACACCAGATAAGGCAGTGGTTTCCTATCTGTTCCTCCACCCATCCTCCTCTGAGTGACATCACCTGTGAATGGGCCATTTAAGGCCTCTCACATGACTGATAACATCACCTCATTCTATTGTGAGATGCTCTGCACAGTGGGAGGAGCCAAAGCCTTTCCACCAGGATAGAACCAGCAATCCCAAACTCCAAGGGAGCCTGTTTGCACGGGATTCCCAGAGGATAACTGGACCTTTTCTTGAAGATCATTTCTACTCCAACAGAGCCACAATTGTCACTCTGGGAGGACTTACTTCAGGCTGCTTCCAACACCCTGACCAACAGGGTGTCAAGTTTGCATTCTGACTCTGTCAGTGGTCCTTTGTACTATTGCGTTTGTCTTATTTTATTTTTATTTTATTTTTATCTTTCCTGATGTTTGTTCTCTCTCTATTAAATTGTATTTCTGACTTGGAGGCTCACTGGTTTTACTTTCAAACCAGCACAAATAGCTATTTTCATGAGCTCAGACAGCAGGTTAGATTTCTCACAATTTTCACACAGTCATCATTTATTGGACACACAACCAAAGTGTTGCTCCAATGTCCCCTTCTCTATCCATGTCCTTCTTGAAAACCATAGTAACAGAGATTTTATATTTCTTTCTAACCATACTTGCATTTTAGGATTTTGAAATTTATAAAACAAATTAGTTTATTAGTTAACAAGGAGAAAATGGTAAGAAGCAATCATTCTAGGAGTCATCAGATTACTTCCCAAAATACAAGTCTTATTAGTTTCACAAAATAACTTTTGCCTACACTTGTTATTTGTTTTATTGAAAAGCATAACAGGCTTTCTCTTTTAGGGGAGGAGTTTGGATTAGATTGTTAGGAAGAAATTCTTTACTGTGGGATTGGTGAGGCCCAAGTTGCCCAGAGAAGCTGTGGATGCTCTGAAAATATTCAAGGGAAGCCTGGATGGGGATTTGAGCAACCCAGTCTAGTGGAAGGTGTCCCTGCCTATGGCAGTGGTTGGAATGAGATGATTTTTAAGGTTCTTTCCAACACAAACAGTTCTGAGATCACATGATTCTTTCCTTTGCTTTCATGTGTACCTGCTGACAGGTTGTTAATTGGATTTATGATTCCTGACCCAGATAGATACTTATGAGAGGATTATGTTCTTTCATACAATAGTTTCTTTGCTAAAGCCACAGCAAAGCAACTAATGAAATGTGTGAACATATGAATTTTCTTGTGTAAGCATGTTTTCTTTCTGTGTCAAATCATGAAAACTAGTATCTCTTTAAATGAAGATAATCACTTTAATGTTGAGAAGACTTCTGAAAGACAACAATTCAGTAACATTCTGAGTAGTATTTCAGGTGTTAAAAGAAGGTATCCAGTTGTCAATATGATGTACTGTGAAATAACAGTCATCTCAAGCCATATTAAGGCATCAATATGAAGCTTCTGGAGGGAGCTGCCCTTGTGAGAAGTTAAATCCTCACATCAGGGCTGTCAAGTCCTGTCATTTGTATTTTATTAAATAAACATAGAATTTCATTCAGTCACAGTAAAACTCTCTACATGAAAGAGGATTTCCTATAATTTCTCCATGCTACTCAGGACAAAGTGGTTTTCCTGTCTCTACCTATTAGGTAGACAGAACAAGACAAGAAAATTATGTATCATCTCTGTTTGATGAAGGTTTTAAGAGACATGGATTATTTTCCCAAATCTAACGAGTCACTTGTGGTTTCATCCCAAATCCATCTACAAATAATTGTGAGAAACTAAATGTGAGAAATAAATCTAATTTAGGAATGTATATTTGGATGGCCAGCTCAGACTAAATAAGGCTTTTCTAAAACATAATGGAAAGGGAATGAAAAAAAAAATTAAGTCCCAAATTTTTTGATGAGTGGATGGAAAAATAAAACTACTTCAGCTTGAGTTTTGGTCATATCAAGCAAGCCAGATGAGTCCCTCCTTTTATAGCTAACTTTTCCTCATTTACAGTTATTTCTGTGTAACGAAGAACAATGTACCAGTCCTTAATCCAATGTCAAATGGTAATATCTTCCCCCAAGCTCCTTTGTAACTGTCTGTACTTTCTTATCCTCCTGTCTCACAACCATTACCATCCTGGGCAGCAGCAGTGACGAAGGCAGTAATGTCCAGCAAAGGGTAGTTCGAGCATGACTCTTTCAGTTTTACCGGCTTAGATGTAGATGCCACAGGTTTGTTTTAATCTAATTAATTAATCTAAAACTCTTGTGTTCACCCTCAACTACAGAACTCACCTTGTTGATTTGTAGCTTTGTATTCCTTAGTTGATGCTGATAACTTTGATCAGTCCCTGAGTGCTAAAAACTCTGACAGAATTACAGTGATAGATTCAAAAATTGACAACAAAGTCAATCTTCCTGCTGCTCTCATGACTGCACACAGTTCTACATCGTTCCAGTTCATTCATTAAATAAACCTATACAATCTCTGCAAGTGGTTGAACAGTAACTAGTAAATTAAGTCACTGAACGTTTTCAGAAAAGCCTTTTTTCCTCTCTCGTTTTATTAGTTAGTGACTATTCTAAACTTATTTTACAAAAAAAAAAACAAACAAAAAAAAAACAGTAGAGAAACTTCACGTTTTAAAAAGGCAAAGAAAAGGCTCAAAATTTTATATATCATGCTGGTTTCAGCTTTCTTTCTCTATTAAAGACAACTCCTATGATCTTTCTATGGGACATCTCTCACTCTAGGAATAGGAGGAAAATACACCACATCAATACTGTCCTTGATGTGACTGCATTCTTCTACAGGATGCGTTCAAGATGACAACCTCCAATCTGTACATTCCCTTTGAAATCACATTAATTTCCTTTGCAGAGTTCCTGTGTGTACAAATTCAATGCTTTGTATTGAACAAAGTCCTACTCTCCTGCCTAGTATTAGCATCTTTATTAGTATCCGTGCAAAATTACATGCAAGGCCTCTCTCAGAATCTCAGCTTCTGTTAGCTGATATGTGGAGCATCTAAACAAGAAACCATGAGTGGATGGATGGATGTTAACTGTTTTGAATATAATGCCCTGAAGTAGAAGAAAAAGGAAGATGGATGTGTCTGAGATGTACAGTCTGGGCTACAGCTACAGATGTGCAGCTGGACCACTCTCATATTTTTCAAGTATTGATGCTCTACTTGTTCTCATATCAATTTTTATTCTCAGGGGACTGCTTTTTTGACTCATTTATTTACTCTTCCTTGAATTTCTTCTTCTTATCATCTCCCTGTCATATAAAATGAAATAACAAACACAGTCTGATCTAATGAACTTTCAAATTCCAATTTCCCCAAGAAAAGACATATCTATACTTGAAATTTTCAACCATTATCCAATTCATGTTAGGTTATGCTGAACACAAGAGTATAAGAAAGTGAAATAGGCACCTAAAAGAATCTAATATTTACAGGATTTTGTTAAATAGCCTGGAAAAAATACAGAATTATGTGTTTTAATTTAAAAAGCCCACTCCAAACCCCCTGCACTCCTCCAAGCTTGGTGTATTTTAATATAGGAAAATGAGAAATGGAGCACTAGAGAAGAGAAAGATCAGACCAGTTGGAAGGTTTTTCATAAAACCCCACATAAATCCCCTTTATATAGAAATCTTACCAGAACAGAAGTCATCAGAATATCTATCATACACTGCTTTGCAGTTTCTTTCATCACACTCACAAGTATCTCCATGAATATCTCCCCAGTCACCAGTTGGGTCCACATCATGGCATGTACATTCCCCACATACACATGTGCCTAAAAATAAAAAAATAAAAAAAAATTTAAAAAATTTAAAAAATTAAAAAAAGGACACAGAGATAGAAGATTAACTGTGCAATTTAGAGCAATAGCACTTTGATTACAGGAATTTACACTTGTGAATTTTCAGCTCTCACAGAAATGCAGTTTCAAAGCTGTAAGTGACAATCATAACCGAGTGCTCATCTTCCATGATTTGAAACCTCGGCTTATTTAGTAGCAACACTTTACACAAACAAATTGGCTTCCTGTTCATGTTTCTTTTTGCTGTTGAGCCTTGCTATGAGTCAACAAAAAAATAGCTCACAGAACAGTTGTACGTCTTTGACATCAACAGTAATTTGCCCTGTCAGTAATGACAATAAAAATCAATTCTGTTTAAATTAATTGGGCTTGGGCACAGGGGATAATTAATGGTTGTTAAAACATAAACATTTAAACTACAAGAGAATCCAAACTAACACAGCTGAAAATGTCTAGGAAGTCATTCTAGGAGGTAACCTAAGAAGAACAGCAGCACAGATCTACATGAAAAGATACTTCTCCACTTTTCCCAAGTCAATATTCAGGGCCACACCCTGTTGCCTAAAATAAGAAGAAATTTGAATATGACAGAAAACAGATTTCTGTATCTTACTAATATGCAGAGAGTATGCACCCTTTTATTTAGCAATATCTGAACAGAAACGCCCAACCAAACAAAAAAGGTATTTTCCTTATTCAGAAATACAAACATGCTTCAGGGCAACACACTCACTCCTTTTTTTGAGATGCTAACAGGCTCGTAGAAGCAGCCTGACCTTACTGATGCATGCAGTTCATTTCTTGCAGAGTGGCTTCACCTTCTGCTATTCTGCCAACAGCTTTGTCATCTTATTTAGGTTACTCTAAACAATATAATGCATTTGAGGACAACAGGACAGGATGACTAAATAGTACACATAGATATGGGCACATGCTCTAATAAAAGGAGAAGGTCTACACAATCCAGCATGCATGACATGAACAGGAAGAGCTACAGCCCTGTGTAATGCTAAAAACCTTGAGACAGCCCTCAAGAAATTTTTTATATTTCCACAATAGTGAAAGTGACATTACTGAAGAAGAAAAAAACCCATCCAATCAACCAACCAACCAACCAACAAACAAAAAGAGGAAATGCCTCTGGAGAGTGATTAATCCTCCCAGAAACAACTTCAAAGTTAATTTAGATCAGCTGTCCTGGATGTCAAAATGCAGAACATGCTCTCACCAAAGTTTAAAAATCTAAATTTTCACATGTGATCTAAACTGGTTGACAAGATAGTGCAGGGGAAAAAATAAGAACAATTTATCCATCTTAGCACTGATGAGGGTGGGCAGCAAGGTTAGCCTCAATATTTGATTTTTAGAGGGCTCAAGACTGACAAGATGAACTGTATTTATATCACAAGATGTATAACTACAGAAAACTGGTTAAGTAGGCCTAAATGGAGCAGAAATACTTTGTTGGAAAGCAATTTCATGTTGTCAGAAGCCTACAAAATTCTTATGAAGATAAAATCACAAATACATGAAAGGCTAAAGGCATGGAAGTATCACACAGATGTACCTTTGCATTGGAGGTTGCAGCTATTCAGAATATCAGCTCTACTATTCACACAATTTCTCCTATTGCAATGGCAAGAAATGATCGCACATTAAAATTTCAAATTTGATTAAAAGCTTGCTTTGATGAGAAATTCTTTGCCAAGAAATTACTTTCTCAGTTCAAAGAAAGCATCTGATATGAAGACACTTTGATATCTATTATTTCCAGAACTACAAGAAAATTTTATGCTGAAGTCCTGACACTCAATGAGCCTATATGATGTCTGTATTTGAGCCAAACTTTCAATTTCCTCCTAATTATGAGAAGAGAGTTTTCTAAATGCTCTCAGGATGATTAGATGTTCACAATACAGCAGGTTTTGTCAGTAGAGATGTTTTTTAAGATAGGAATCTATGTATCAAGGATTCTTGCTGATGTACTACTATAATTAATCTGGACTATTGCCAGAAAACCACCCTATTTCGTTTAACTCCTTGTTCAATGCAGCCAAACACAGCATCTAGTGAAAAGCAACCTTATTTGGTTTTCTTTTCTTTTCTTTTTCTCCAAATCGCAAAATTAGACAGATTTATAAGGTAAAATTCAAATTCCAAAACAGTGTGCAGATAAAACTCACATTGTTAGGAAAACTGTGTGAAGTCTACCTTTCCATCTCTATACATTCCACAGCTGTTACTGAACACTTCACAGGTGGTTTTTCAGTTGTAGTGGAAATTAAATATTTTCATTTTCCCCATTCTATTGTGGGTTCTAAGTCTTCTTTATGAGTGAATTGACATACAGTTCTGTGACCTTACAGCACCAATCCATCTAAAGTCAAAAATCTGGTAACATTTATTTTGCAAGGTAGGTCTCTTACCAAAACAGATATGTACTAAATAAAAAATTATTCTGCTTAGTCTTACTACAAAAATAAAGAATGGGAACAACTTGAGTTTGTTTAGTCAAGAAGTAGATGTGGATTTGTGAAAGTTTATACCTAAACACAGGTACCTACCCACTTGGAAGTGTATATCCAGAGCTGAAATAAGTGAGAACAAGTAGAAACTCTAATCAAACACAATCTATGTCCTACTGTAGAGAACATATAGAGTAAAATAAAAACCAACTATATAAATATGTGTAGAAGGTCCATGCAAATGACACACCTCTGTTGCTGCAGATTTTGCCATCTGGAGATGTGCATCTTTTCTTGATCTCCCAGGGGGTGATGTCACACTGGAATTCACATTTATCTCCATGCCAACCAGCCTCACAGTAACAGTTTCCACAGTAACACTTTCCATGGCCTGAAGCCAAAACAAATTTTGTACAGTGAGAAAGAAGGAAGTTTTTAAAAGGCATTAACAATTTAACTGTTTTGATCTTTTCTTTTAAAAACTTTTACTGCTAGATTCAGAATAGAAACAATGTTTTAGACCATGTGTGAATACATAAAATCAGACAAAGGATATCTGAGCTATACTTTAAGCCTCTATTTTAAAACTAAAGCACTTTTTTTTTTTTTTTTTTTTTTTTTTTTTTTTTAATTTATAAGTAAATTTTGAGCACTGTAATAGTTAAAATTTAAGCAGAGCTTTACACATCAAGGTAGGACACATACTTGGCATGTCTAAGAACACCTTGTGCGTTCTTGACTCCTCAGTTGCAATAAAGACATCTTGATTTATTACACACCAGCTATGTTATATATTGCTTCCCTTCTTCTTCCCCTCTGTCAAGAAGACTTTAGAACATGACTAAACCAGTTCATTAAAGAGAATTCTTTTCAAAATTAATCTTTCAGATGTTCAGTTATCAAAACATACATATCCCAAAAAAGATGGTTGCATCATCCAAGTCTGGGTGAAACCAGCTCCAGAACATTTTCATCTGCTAAGGTTTGTGTATCATGTGCTTCACGGCACAAAGCTTTTAAATTAAGTAGTTGCAATTCTTAATAATCTTAGAGCCAAAAGTTAATTCTTTAATAGAAGGATCAAGTTAGGCTCTTGTTCTTTCTTCCTTTGAGCTTAGTAGATCTGTCCTCCTCTATCAAAATCTGGTGAATTTATATTCTTAATTATCAAGACTGCAAATTGTTGAATACAATTTTTCCTGGTTTTGCAACTACACATGGAATTTTCATTATATTTGGTTAAATGTCAAAAAACAATTAATTTAATTGGGTAATCAAACAAACACAAAAATAATTATAAAAAGTTGATAATGAACAGTAGCAAAAAATAAAAAGAAAAATGTTAAAGAAGTATAAAAATTTGATGTAGAGGTAATTTTCACAGATTAAAATATCAATGCTTCATTCTTCACTCACACTTTTATACTCCTGAAATAAATATGAATTAAATGATAAAAGTTGCATCTTGCTCTTGGTAGGAGAAAAAAATCACTCCCTTAGAGTAAAAAGCCTTCTTAAAAAAAAAAAAAAATCAGGACCAGAATTTCATTTGCTAGAAGATAGGATACTTTTTCAAAAATAAACTGCAACTTTACTCTAAAGTGTATGTAACCTCAAATAAAAAGTGATAGCCAACTGACTGATAAAACGCTAACTGAAGGTGGAAAAGCTTAACACATTTTGTGACTTCACCCTACCTAGGAACTGCTTTCCTTAAAAAAATGCAGTGCCCTTGTACAAATATTAAAATGTATGTCATCTATATCTCAACATGACATTGATTGTTTTTCCAGGATAAAATCCCAGCTTAAAGTTGAGGAAAAATTATGCCTTTGACCTTCAGTTCATGTGCTGTCATATGCATTTTTTGTGCATAAGGCCTGCTTCAATATATGATTTATATGATTTTGTATTGTTGAGGTTTGTTAAAAAAAATCGTAAGTTGTGTGCATAAACTTTTCAGCTTACAATAACCCAACCAAGTCAAGCAAACCATTAGGTTATAACTTATACTTTATTTTAGAAGACTCCAAAACTTCCATGAGGTGTCATGGCTTTTATACTGTCAATCATCGACTTTAAAGACTTGAATCCACAATCTTTGTCCCTTTATATCAGCATACTTTGAATTTTCCATACATATAAGACTGGTTTTATACAGAGGTGCACTTGGTCTTTTGGGGAATATGGGATGAGTGGATGAGACAACAGGAAATAAAAGCTAAGAAAAAGCTAACGATATAAACCAGCAGCAAAACAAGTGTGAGGGAAAAAAAAAAACCAAAAAACAAAACAACAAAACCAGACAAAAACAGCAGTAGGAGAATTTACTGGAGCCAAATGAATGGCAATTTTTTATTGTACTTGGTACCACGTGGAATGGTTAGAGGCAAACATAAATGGAATAACTGGCAGTTAACTGTTGCCCTCCACTCATTTTAATTCAGGTGATTACTGGAAATATACTCTGCTCCTGAATCTGGACTTCAGAGGACCATTCTGCATACCCTCATTTAAAATCCCTACTTAATCCTAGCATTTAAAAACAAAAAAAAGTTCTTTTTGCGTTCAAAGGCACTTAAATAAACGGAACTTATTTTGCTGCCTGTGTAAGGAAAAGATAGAGAAAGCTATTTTACACAGGTACTCTCTTAATTCATACACACACACAGGAAGCACTACCACCAGATAGGAATAGCCTGGGAGCATACTGGAACACTCTTGTGGGCACATGGACATGATCTGCACGTGTGGAGCTTGAACAATGTTTGCAGCACCTTCCAGCTCAAGGACAAGCCTCCTTTGCAAATAGGCAAGATTTATAATGTCATAAATGGTGTGTGTTGCACAATATTTAACTGCCAGGTTCCTGCCTTATAATGACATGAAAGAACAGTTTGAATTTCGGTTGCTTTTCTATCTATCAGCAGAATTCATTCCATCTTATTTTCTGGCCTTTCCTATTGCAGATGAAATTTTTCCTTATTCATTCATTCGTCTTCTTATCTTCCTGCTTCTGAGTTATCGTCCTACATTTATTCCTGATATTTTTAATTATTACTTCCTTGACAAAATCCTAATAATCTATTTTCTGGTTTTGTTTCTTTTTTCATATGTTGTCCATTCTACTTTCATCTGTGCCACAAAGCATTCACATTCTTCATATGTATTGCTGAAGACAGACACATTAAGCCATGAATTACTCTAGTGAATTATCTTGTACAATCCTCTTTGCAGTTCTTCTGAAAAGAGGAGAATGTCACAAGATTTATTGGTTCTTTAACCTTATGCTTAGCTCATTTTTGCATCTGAAATTTGCACTTACAATTTGCAGTGTGAAGTCTTGGAAATAGAGTTACTTTTATTTTAAGTCATACATTCAGTATTTTGCAGAACCATGCAATTAAATATCAGCCTGTATCAATCTTCACCACTCCTCTTGTGCTCACTAAGATACATACCTGTACAAATCTCTCCTGTTTCATCATCAATGCACTCTCTGTCATCACATTCACAAAATTTGCCATATACCAGTCCATTCCCTTCTGAGTTTGCACATTTGCACCTGCCACACTGACATGTGCCTGTAAACATTTAAGAGACATTACTTAATAACTGCAGATTAAACAAAGAGTTTCATTAGTCTGTCAGAGATGGTACATACTCTGAGAAGGTTGAAATATAAAGATCATCCACAGAAATAAAGACACACCCAGAAATTATCCATGTCAACAAGATGCCTGATCTTATCTGTACAGAGATATAGCGTTTAAATGCTTTGGAAGTGTAAAGCTGTTTTTTCATTGCATAAACCACGAAAACAAACAAACAAACAAACAAAAATCCCAACCAAAACACTACCACCACCAAAACTTTCTGATATAATGAGAAGCCAGAGCACTCAGGCAATGCAAAGGATGCAAATGGATTTCTAAACAGATCTCTCTTCTATCACTGCCCATCAGGTCACATATTTGCCCCTTGGTGTTTTGAGGAGCGTTGCTGCTCAGCTCAGGGGCTGCCTCCCTCCATGACCTGCCCTCTTGAATAGGAAAATTTTGTTTTATTGTTCCCTGGGAAAGAAGAATCCCCTCTTTTCCCTCAGAGGGCCTATCTGACCTGAGGTCAAAAATGTATGCATGAGTTCTACAGTCAAAAAAAATCACAAATACATTAAAATGACATTAGAAACAAAAGTATTACTATATAAATAATATATAAGAAACTACTACAAGAACCTTTTCCCTACCTCTGTCCTTACCTTTATTAAAATTGAAAGGGTGGGAATTTTATGCAATATCACATTACTGGGGCCTTGTGGTCAGTGGTCTCAAACAAGTTGTTTCAATAGTCAATGGCATCACTATGCCAGCAAGCACAAATTTTTTTAAAAATTCACTTCACCACATTCACACTCCTCACATGACATCCATATGTATTTTTGAAAACACAGTTATTGGCATTAGAGAAGTTCTCCAAAATAGAAGTTTTAGGCTGATGTTACACAAGATTGCAGAAACCAGTTGATGTTTTTACTCTTACAAATTGTACCCTTACAAGCACAGCACGTCTTTTAATAAATATCATGTTAATTGAAAGAACAGAAGTATTGAGCTCTGCAACAGATATGGCCAGTCTAAAACAGTAAATTTTAAAACTGTTTGCAAGAGCTAATATAGTAAGATAATAATAATAACAATAATAATACAACTGATAATATAACATAAGTAACCTACAGAACCAGAATTATTTGCTACAATTACTTGATAAACAAATACAAATACAATTTTTGAGAAAACTGTCATGATTACAGATAATTCCTCAACAGGAAAGAAGATAAAACAGAAAATTGATTCCTATACCGGGTATCTAAAAAGGCCAGAGAGAAGGTGTATCATAAAGATGTTCATTCCTTTAATTGTCAAAAGAGAAAATTGCTCACATAGAGAACCTCAGTTTAGGTAGGATGCTCTAGTTGATCTGACAAATGATGAGAAACAAAGTCAGAAAAGTGAAATTTTAGGTGGATCTTGATTGGTTACTGAAAAAAATTACAATAAATTATTATGTGTGACAACAGAGCATTGTTTTTGTAACAGCACATGTCATCCCTTCCTATCTTTTATTGGCAATTAAAAAACAGAGCCCAAACGCCAACAACAAAGCAGATCAAAAGGCAATCCCACCAAGATAAAATACATCTTATCAAAGTTACTCCAAACTCCCTAGTCAGTCTCATTGGAATTCCTGTCCTGTTTAGTATCAGTAAAAGCAAAACCATTTATTCTTCTCATGATTCCACAAACACTTCCCCTTTAGCTACTTGGAGTGGTTGTTTTGTTCATTTTCCTGTGAAGACTGGGGCCACTTCTAACCAAGGAAAGAAAGAGGTTATTTTTTAAGAACTCTGGCTAAGTACAATGAACTATACTTATTTTTGAAAGTCGGTTTCTCATTTAGCTATCTCTCATGCCCCTCTCCATAGAAAGTTTCATACATCCACTGTTATAAATTAAGTGTATCATTTACTCATACGCTGCATACTAATGGTTTTACATGAAACTGGTTCTTATCCTGTACCAGCTTCTCTCTAACAAGTCCCACAAATACTTGGAATTCTTTGATCATGTCCGCCACTAACTTGTGAGAAATTTACTTGCATGAAAATTTGTGGATTACAACAGAAATTAAGGACCAGCAAGAGTGAGCAGACTTGGGGTCCTTGAAACATCCTTTTGCTTGGAGGTCAATGCGGCAGAAAAACAAGAGGGCAATTTCTGGCCTCAAAATTTTATTGGTAGAAAATGCCCTTTAAAATGATACCGTTCTTCAATGAAGTCTGAGAAAAGCCATTTGGTTTTCTTTTCTTTTTTTTTTTTTTTTTTTTTTTTTTTAGGAAAAGACATTCTATTTAAGTTAGGATTGTTATAAAACTAAACAATTCTAGAAGAGAGTGTTATCATAACAGAACAGTGAAGATGGAAATGCTCCTTTAAAAGATTCAGCACATCTTCCACAACTGATTTTAATAATCATAGGTACAGTTCAAAAGTGTCTCAAAAAGCTGCACAGCTATAAATGTCAGGGGAAAATATTTGAAAATGCCATTTCTGCATTCTGTAAACACAAATACCTGATAGAAATTACATCATTTCCCGTGTTAATGCCATCACCACAACATTCTGGTAAGGAAAATAAATGACAGTTGCAGTTTTATCAACTCAAAATATCTATGGATAAACCAGAATACTAAAGTAGGTGTTCCTAATTAGTATACATTATATGCACAGAAATAAGCCTAAAGGAGAATTAAACATTTTAATATACCTACAGTTACATCTCAGTCTCTTGAAACATACTCTACCAAACTACTAGTTAGAAATGACAATGATTCTCAAGATAACACTGGGAGAGAGCTAAGGTATCAAAAGCAATAAGACATCTTACCTGCACCAGAACAGATGACATCTTGAGAATTCTTGCACATTTCATTGCTTTTCTTCCGTGTAAGGTTGCAAGTAGTTGGATACTGACAAGCTTCACCGTACCAGCCCTCATCACATTTGCACTTCCCACAATCACACTTTCCATGGCCTAGCAAAGGAAGGAAACAGTATGTCAAACCCTTTTCTCTTTTTCATTCAGTAGTGGTATTTTTTTATCCATTTTTAAAATAGATTCCATTAATTACATTTTATATGAACATGACTAACAGATTAACTTAACAGAGTTCATATGCAATTAAAAACAGAAGGGAGACAGCCAGCACATGGCTCCACCAAGGGCAAGGCCTGCTTGAGCAACTTGTGCCCTTCTATGGTGGAGTGGCTACATCAGAGGGCAAGGGAAGAGCTACAGATGTAATTTGTCTGAACTTCTGTGGAGTATTTGACACTGTCCCCCACAGCATCCTCCTCTAAACTGGAGAGAGATGGATTTGATGGGTGAACTGTTAGGTGCATAAGCACTTGGCTGAGTGGTCACATCGAGAGGCCGGCAGTCAGCTGCTCAGAGCCCTGGAGGACCCCACTGCGGTGGAGTCCCTCAGGGCTCTGTACTGGGAACAGTGTTATTTAATATCTTCTTAATTGCACAGACAAAGGAATGGAGAGCACCCTCAGCAAATTTGGAGATGTTGCCAAGCTGAGTGGTGCAGTTGTCACACCTGAAGGATGTGATGCCATCCAGAGGGACATGGACAGGCCTAAGAAGAAGGTCCCTTCTTCTCATGTGGATTAGCAAGACCAAGTGCAAGGTGCTGCACCTGGGCTGGAGCAATCCCCAGTAGCAACACAGGCTGGGAGATGAACAGAGCCAGAGCAGCCCTGCCCAGAAGGACTTGGGGGGGCTGGTGGATGAGAGGCTGGACAGTTTTCACTATTTATGTTGCATACTAAGTATAATTTTTCACACTAACTTCCAGGTGCACATTTTTATCACTTCATTCTTTAGCATTCCTATACAATTTTAGGTAGCAAATGTGAAAACAATTGCATCTCCTTTAAATCAGAGCATTAAATTTTAAAATAAATATCTTTTGAATGTATATCTGATTTACAGAATATTCCCTTCCTATAATTGCATCTTAAAAACAGAATCTAATTGCAGTCTATTTTAAATGCATCTGTTCCTGTGGTTAGAGTCAACTGCCTGATAAATACAAGCCCAGTCTGCTATCAGTAAGAAGGAATTTAAATAACTATTGTAAATTACAATTTTAATTAGAAAAAGTTGTATGCTTTGTTCTCAAGAAAACTTTGCTTGCCTTCTAATATGGTCCTAAGACAAGACAGTTCAATGGCTGCAAAAAACATAAACCAAAAACATAAGAGAACATTTTAGTTCTTATTTTAATACATGAGTTGCCACCTTAAAAAATGCTGAATAACTGTCCATTGATAAAGGACAAGAAAAAGAAAAAAAAGGATATAAAATACAGAATAAAAACCTACTCTAGTGACTAATCTGCTACTCTGACAGACAACAGTATAAGCCATTCCAGAAAGTGGTGGCAAATCCTACAGTAGCTTACAAAAAAAGTAAAAAAAACATAACAGCTTTCCTTCCTTTGAAGGATTACTTGTCACTGTGACTTTACATTCTCTGCGTTAGGTAGAGACTGTTAGATTTAACAGTTTGATGTCTGCTGGTGAAGAAAAGATATTCTAATAAAAGTAGGACTCATTTTCCCTTTCCCATGTCTGAATGACAGAGTAAAGCAGAAGCCACTCAATCTCAGTTAATACCAATGGTCCAGCAGCACCAGCCTCTCTCAGTTAGATGTGCACTAATTTAACACGATACATGAAGGAAGTAAATAATTTCACTTAAAATGCAACATAGTTTGCTTAAAGAAAATTAATAAAATACTTTCATGAAAGTGGTTATACAGAGCAGTTTCCAGGATTTATTTAACAAGAAAACACACATACAAAAAAAGAAATTAATTAAATTTTGAGAAGTAATGAAAGATCATTTGCATACAACTGAAAGAAACTGTAAAGAATCTAATTAATATGAATTCGTAACATTGCACACATGATTTTCATGACCATCCCTTAAAATATATTAAGTTTGCTATTTGGATTTTTTCCTCTAATTGTAAAGGAATGGCAATATTCTGCCCAAAAATCTGCGTGAGAGGACTATATTGAAGTGTAGAAGACCATAACTGCTCACAATAGCTTGCATACCTCACTGCATCTTCCCTGTCTCATGGATGTTGCAATTGATCTGCAAGTCAGTTTGAGACAGGAATCCCCTTCTTGCTTATCTCCCAAACCATGTGTACCAAAATTATTGCCTCCCTCATGAAAAAGACAATGATGTGATGTGATGTGATGTGATTAACCAAATATGTGATAAACTGTAAGAAAATCAGAGAAAGCACAGAAGTTTTCTTACTGGGTTTAGATTTCCTTCAGAAAGGTTTTTGTAGGATCCCATTTGTGGTGTATAAATTTCTGTATTATTTAGAAAGAACATAATGTTATTAAATAGTATAAGGAGTAACTAGAATTATGAAAGCTATGAGGTGAGATTGCAACTTCCTATAAAATGAATTTTAGCAATAAAGTGTAGACCCAGGTATTTGAGGATGTGGCACAGAACATGAGAAAAGTGAAGTATAAGACCTCACCAAATAATTGTTCAAGAAAGCTGTATCTCAAATGATGACACATTCATTCCATTTTTTAAAAAATAACTGTAACACAAATAAATGCTAAACACAAATAAATCAGAACTTCGCTAGAAAAAAATCTACAAAAACCCAGAAAACAAGGAAATAAGGAAGACTCAAGAAAATGCAGTAAGTAATTCCTTTAAGAAAAAAAAAAAAACTAGCTGAGGACTGAAAAACTTGCAGCTTCAAACAGGGGGAGAAACCTTTTATAACAAAGGGCTCAATTTCTAACTAGATGAGCAGTCACCTCCGAGAGTATATCTGGATTATGCAGAAAGCTTGTAGGGTGGAACATAAAATTAATATGCTGGGAAAACTGTCAGATGTCAGAAAATATATGAAGAAAGTGAGAACAGAAAATGTTAGTCAGGGTCAGATCTTGTAAAAATATGAGTACTAAAATGTACTTTCATCATCCAAGTAAGAAGAAAACAGGAAAAAGAGTGGCTTCACCAAGCAGCAAAAAATACTTAAGATTGAAGACATTTACAGGCAGTCCAAAACAAAATTAATTTGGGGATGCTGACTACTAGTAGCAAATGCAGTGTGGCTAATGACACTCGCTCTGGAAATGAAAATTACTCATCTAAGATGAGGGGAAAACAAAGACATAAAAATATTTTTAAGGAAGTGTCTAGACCAAGAGGGCAAGACCCCATAACCTCCATTTGAGAATACTTAAAATACTTGTACATGAAAGGGCAGTTCAGCAACAAAGACTTTTAATGAATCTATCAGGCTGGCAATCAAATGTCTGAAAAATAAAACCTAGCTTTTATTTCTTTTAATCAAAAGAAGTGTACATGATCCAGACAACATAAAAAACAAGCGCCTATGACCTCATGAGCTGTTCCAGGATTTGAAATAAACTATGAAACACTGCATAGCTAGAGACACTGAAATAATGAAAATGGAATATAAAGAATAACAGCTTTACCCCAAAACAGACTATCATTATGCCAAAATAACCTGGCATATATTTTTATGAGATTATTAATTTTGTAAGAAAAGGAACATAGGAAATCCATGTGATAGGATCATATATGTTGGATACAATGACACCAATGAAAAAGAAAAAATATTCTGTACAAAAATGCTCCAGAAATGCAAAAGAATCACAAACATAGTTTAAAGGAAGGAAACAACATTAGGACAAAAAGGCACATTACTAGAATAGAAGAACATGTCTGGCTATGTTTCAAATGATGTTTTTGGAACTGTATGTTTTACTGATACTGATAAAGAAGTTCAAATAACAGAAAGAACATTTGGCAATAACAAACCTGTAAATTCTCACTGGAGAGGTGAGGATGAAAAAACATACAAAAATAACTGGACTGACAACCTGAAGGACGGTAGTAGTAAAAGTGGATTGAGACTGGAAATACCAGCACAGGATTACACACTAGGGGCAAGGAAATGATGTCACAGGCTAGCACCGGCCCAGCTGGAAAACACAAGAAGAATGTGACTGCATGCTGACATCAGCTCTGGAAACATGGTGTGACTAAGCCTTTAGCTGACAAGCGTCTGAGATGCACCAATTGAAGATAAATCACTAGGGACAGGAGTGAGAAATCTGCATTTGAAACTATACACACAATGTATGGGACATGGTCCTGAGCCCAGTTTATCCTTGAAGACTGTCATTAGGTCTCTAAACCTAGGAAGACTGAGTCAAGTTATCCAGGGAAAACATTTGTAGAATTTTAGCCACTTGCAAGGTTAAAATTGGTTGGGAATTAAAACATCCGAGCAGGAAGATGGTAATTTAAACCACAAGCGTTTGGCTCTGATCACATAATTTTGTGTTTAGACACCTGACCTCAACCTAAGTGTCTTCTAAAAATATTTTTCTACTATTTGCATGCCTACAGGTCCAAGTCAACAGTAAAATCTCTGACAAAAAGTTCTGAATCCATATCTGTATTGCATGTATTCAGGACATCGATTTGGAAGCCTGCTTTTGCTGAGCTCTGTGTGTAATCCATCATGAGAGACAGACACTTCTGCAGTGTGACTCAGGTCCTGTGTGGGCTGAACAGTCCTCAGAGGTTGTCTGTCTTTTTTCACTAAACTGCTGGGAAGCTGAGACTTTGGAGTTTGATGCATCACTAGATAGGTTTGCATGCAAACACAGATCATTCATTTATTGCTTCACTTAGCTGTACAATATTCAATGTCAGGGTTTAAATATTCTGACATTTTGAATAAAGGAGCTTGATGTCAGGTTAGTTATTGGTTGAAAACAACGGGTTTATTATATAAACAATTATATTAAATAATTATTGGATGGACCAGAAACTAAGTTTGAACATTGCTTTCATTATTATGTGTCTACAGAAATTGCAGCATTCAGCAGTGCTATTGGGTTTTTTTGTGCATCTTACTGGAAAAGATTCTCTTCACCTTTGTACCAGTTTTCTTTATTTTTTTTTTTATTACACCCTAATGTTCACTGGGACTGAAATCTGCTACATCCTTGTGCTTAAACTTTCCATAGGCTATGACATCAGTCAAAACAAACGACTTAGTTTGTCACCTCCCATGCTTTTGCTAAGGGTATGTGTGAATGTATGCATTTTTATCTGCCATGACTATCTTTTCTACAGAGCAGTGATGGGGCACAAAAATGTAGACTCCTTAACAGAAAACAAAAATAATATAATACTGATCTTGATGTTAAGATCTTGAATTGAAAGACAGGTGACTGGGTTAAACTCTTGCATCTTTTATTTTCTGGATAACCTCTAGCACATGAAAACACCACCAGGAGTCCAAGTGATGAGCTAAAAATCTCTTCTTTATAAAGCAAATATCGATAATTGACTTTTTCATAGAAATTTTGGTAAGGATAAATTTCATGGTACTTAAGGGCTTTCAGATGTTACATATGAGTAGAGGTGGCTAGTTTAAAAACAAACAAGCAGCCCAATGAGGCAACATGCTACCTTTGAAATCACAGTCACCATTTTCCACAGCAAGATGAATAGAGTCCTATATTCCTGACAGGAATAGTCTCCCTTTCTGGAAGGAACTGTGAAACTATGGTCATATGGTTATTAAACTGCCAAAGCTTTTAAATAAATTCTTGGTTCATTAAGTAAACACAACTGGAAATACTGCCTTTGGAATAATACCTATTTATGTTCTTCTGCCACATCAGTTACAACAAAGTGACCCTCAAGTCAAAAGATTTGTCTTATTTGAGCACAAAGATCCAGGCTGTTTGGCCAGACGCTAAAATACACTCAGATGTCCTTGCAGTCACATGTTTTTGATAACTAAAGCCCAATTATTCTATGTAAGAACACAATTGATGGCAGTTCTCATTTTAAATTTGTAATGGAATCAATTTTCTACAGGCAGGTGAGATGCTTATGCTAAGATAAGGATTTCTCTCTCAAGCATGAAGTCAGTCATCAGAAGAAAATCAGCAGCTGGCATGATAATTGGGCACATTACTATGCAATTTTAGCAACCCCTGAGTGATTTCTGAAGTGATTTTTAAATCTAAAAAAGCCAATTCATTGAACAGGTAAAGAAATATGAAGAATTTGTTGTTATGGATTGCAAATTCCAATTGGGATATTAGATAGGAAGGACAATTCACTTGTAAGAGTTGAAAATTTTGGAAAAAAAATTAAAACATTTTTCTGGACTTTCATACTAGACCAATACAGTGAAGATGCTTTTAATATTTCTTTCCAACTGGATGACTTTCTTTCCAGCAGTTAGTGAAATAGATTGTGCTAGTTTAGCTATGTAAATGTAACGCTAGTGAAAACACCTCAGATTACACTCATAGGATTTTCAAAATGGACTATTCTATTTAGCTGCATTTGAGAGTCTCAATAACTGAGCCTTGAACTCAGAAGAAGCATTTCTCTGAATCTATTTTTTTAGAATTGTTAGAATTGAAGGGTTGGGTTTTTTTTGGTTTTTTTTTTTGGGGGGGGAGCGTGCAGGGAATAAGAAGTTTGTATTATTACTTTTTTTCTCTATCTCTGTATGTTTAATGAATCTATTTTTAGGTCTGGGGTCTTGGTTGTCTATGTTGCACCACCTCCAATGAAGGCCAGGTGTTCTCAACCTTTGCAGTATGCCCTAGGGATTCTGCCCCTGCTGAAAGGAAGTTCAGCAGTGCTGGGGTTTTCACAAGAATACTGCTTCCTCCTTCACATCACAACTTGTTACTCTTCCTGTGCTGACAGGATGAGGTTAAACTATGGATTGACCAAGGGGAATGGCTGGAATTTAGAAACAGTGCTCAAAAAAGACAGGGGAAAATTTCAAGGGAAAAGCTGCCTAATGATAATAGAACATTTCAAGCCAGTTTTGACACTGAAGCTCCTTTATCAACAAGACATAGTCCTGATAAGAATTTAATCAGAGATTTTAAAAGCAATACAGTAGGCCCAGAGATCTTTAAGGATGAAAAGAAATTTAACCTTATTTATTTCCCAAAAGGCTATTAAAAATGAAAAGAATACCCACTACATTGGAACTTTGATGCTCTCACATTAAACTAATTTATCCACCTTTATTTAGGGTGTCCAGACCTCGAAGTATGCCAGAGTAAGAGACAAAACCAAAAGCACTGAGCTGTGGGGAGCCTGAGTGACTGAGTAACTCTGACAGGAGCACATGAGCACAGTTTTCCTCTCAGCGCTCTGTAGTGATTGGATTCCCCAAGCACATTAAAGTTGATCTGAAATGGATTTTCAGAGTTAAAATGGAAACTGGTGACAAATCATCTCAATCTAGTTATTCCTGGAAGCACTTTAACAATGAAAACATCATAAATGTTGTTCAATCATACTCCAACAGAGCTATGAGTAAACCTAAACAAATGACTGTAGATTCTTCCTAAGGAAAAGCAAAAAAAATTCCTCTTGCACTTGTGCCATGTGTTGCAAGTATGGCTTAGAACAATGTTTTAGTAAACAAATATCAAATAGTGTTATAAAATAAAAAAATCCATCAGAACATACATTAAGATATAGAAAAATTACCAGATAGGTGTGAGGGCACGACTACTGATGGTATTTAATTTTCAGGCTATAAGTCAACTAGACACGGTGGCTATTTCTGTTATACATAGTCTAAAGTATTAGTTACAGTGATAACATCTTTGTTTCATGTTGACTTGTGTCAATGTGAATTCAGAAGTTTATACATCTTCTAATGATCTCCCAATACAAGTTGTGCAAATAAGCTGATTTAAAAGTTGCTAAATTTGGACATAAAAAGTCATAGCATTTGCAGAAGACTATTTTAAGAAAACACTTAAAATTTGCATCAACATCATACGTGGCATGTATTAGATAAACACACTAATAAGAATCTATGGATCAGATCAAACAATATCTTAAAATTGGTATCTTTGGAAATTAAAATAGACTAGAAAATTAAATTGAAATGAAAAAAAAAAAAAAAGTTGCCCCCTGAAGTTATGAATACTCTCCACTACCGAGACTACAGTTATCTTTCTCTACCCAGAGAGGTCATCATGAATGATTTCACTTGGAATTTAAAACTATACTTACTGACAATTGTAATTCCACTGACAAGATTAGAAAGTAAATTAAAGTAATGCTTATAAAAGATTTTTATTGCATGCACTGGTCATAGTAGTGGGGATTTTTAATGTATTCTACTCTAATCCTATATTTCAGAATTTTAGAACAGCATTTTCTGAAAGAGACCAGGAAGGACTTTCACTCTTTTACATGCTCTATTGCTCCATATAAATTTTTGAACTTTTGCCTCTCAAATATCTGTCTCAGCAAGAAACAGGTATAGGTGAGATTGTCTCCTGTGCTTTTCTCTGCACACAACTCTTTGTGTCAGGTTATATAATTGTGTAGCCCTTTCTATGTCTCCATCCTGCTTCTGCTTCAATGCCTAACAAGTTATTAGAAACTCATGTTTTCAGCAAACAAATGCAAAACCAGTGTAATGTGTAGTAATTCTTTTTAACATCAAAGATGTCCAGACGACATAAAACAAATGGTTTTGGAAGTTGATTTCTTGGAAAATTCTAAAATAAGTTTTTTATAATTGTTAAAAAAAAATGAGCAAGAGATAGAAGTTTTCCAAACATTTCTACTCCAATTTCATTTTTTCCAGTTGCAACACATGGCAGGGGTAATACACAGTTTTAGCACTCTTAGGTTCTGGATGGTGATCTCAGACCAAATGGACTTTCACATTTCTTATTACCTTGGGTCTTTTACTTGAAGTGTATATAAAAGTCACAGTTGTATTTGTAACAAAAAAACCCACCCTTTGTGTTTTATTACCACATGTGTACCTAGCATTAAAAACTTTGTGGCTATATGTACATACGTGTACCTCGAGAATCAAAGACAACACACATTTTTCCTCTACCTGCAGAAACAGGGTCCAAAATACAAGAAAGAATAAATTATACTGCTGATCAGTGACATCTCTTTTACTGCTCTTGGCTATGGATTCAAATTCCCTGTAAAGTGAACTGACTCAATTTTAATAAAAATCAACTGGATATTTTGAACGATCAAAATGAAGGAAAGCAACACTCAGCTGAATCAGCTCCAGTTTGTTACCCTGGAGGTGGCACAAGTTGATATCATTTTAAATGTGACTCACGCTGTTTAGACAGATGATATAAATATCTCAGGGAGACAGAGATAAATTAGTTTTATCCATCAAAACAGTCTAGAGTCAAGGTTTCCATTAATAATTCAATTTTTCTGTGAAAGATTTCCTTCTTATTTTTAACCAAATGGTTTATCTTTTTTTTTTTTAAGCTCAAAAATAATCAACTTTTAAGTAAGATCTTTAAATAGGCAAAGTATTCTTCAGCTTGACTAGAAGACTGGTATTCCATATGTTACTTTCCCAGTGTAGACTTTTGCACAAAATTATACCTGAGAGATGAACAATTCCTTTCTATGGGATAACTTTCAGAGAAGTTACCCCTTGTGGGATAGGAGAGAGAGTTGGAAAGGTAAAAGTGAGAAAACTCATGGGTTGAGATAAAGACTGTTTAATAGGTAAAGTAAAAGCTGTGCACACAAACAAGGCAAAATAAGGAATTCATTCATCACTTTCCATTGGCAGGCAGGTGTTCAGCCATCCTCAGGGAAGCTGGCATCACACATGATGGTGATTTGGGAAGAGAAATGCCATCACTCTGAACATCCCTCCTTCTTCTCCAAGGTTTATATGCTGAGCATGATGCCATATGGGATATACCTGTGGTCAGCTGGAATCCACTGTCCTGGCTGGGTCCCATCCCAGCTCCTTGTGCACCCCCAGCCTGCTCCCTGATGGGGTGAGAGGCAGAAAAGGCCTTGACTCTGTGCAAGCACTGCTCAGCACCAGCTGAAACATCCCTGTGTTGTTGACGCTGTTTGCAGCACAGATACAAAACACAGCCACATACCAAGTACTGTAAGGAAAATCATCCACAAAGAAGCCAGGACAGCCCCATTTCCTGAGTCTACTAGTTTGGTGTGCGCTCCAGGCTGACTAACAAACATTGTCCCAGATACCTTTCACTGGCTCCTTCCATGGTCCGTGGCTGCACATTACCTCTTGGGCTCTGTAAGTCTAAAAGTGATGAACCAAACCTGACTGAAGGAGAACTTCTGGCTCACTGTGAGATTAAAAATATCACTATCCCCGTATGAAAAACTGACTGCTGCAGGATTTTTACTAAAAATAAAAATTAAAAGAAATAAATTAAAAATAAATAAACAAACAAACAAATAAATAAATAAATAAATAAAGGCTACACCGGCTGAGCTCAGATTAGCTGTATAACATTTAATTTGCTACATATGAAATAAGTGGCCACCTGTGTGGCCTTGATTAGAAGTCCTTCTGATGCTGCAAAAGTCAGGGAGATGTAACTTTATCTGCTCTATTCCTTTTTTCCTTCTTGTGTTATCTCCAATAAAAGATACCAATAAAAGGTATTTTAAACGTTACATGATGGAGTGTGAGAGCTTTCATTACTAGGATTAACAAAAACACTAATGAAATCTAATGAAATCCCAGGCATTCTTCCATTTCTGGTTATCTGCTGGCCAACAAAGTCCACGTTCAACATGCCAGTTACAGAAATACTACATGGAACGAGCCAGCTGGGTAAGACAGCTCCAAAGAGTACAAAAAATGGGTCAAATACTATAGACAGCATGGTAAACCTAGTGGCCAAAGGGTCAAAATTACAAGCCTGGCACAATCCTGAGCTGCACACAGGAGAACCTACAGCTAATTGAAGCCAATGCACTGAACAAGGCCTGTTGGATGGCCATATAGCCACCACTGAGTCAGAAGCTACAACCTTTATGCTCTATCTCCTTTGCATTGTGAGCTGGAGGGCAGAAAAGGGGACACACCCTCACAAAACAACTGCAAGCCCCCTACAATGACTACACCTAAAATAAAATTATCAGCATCATAAAAGTTATTCAGTAATTGTACTTAAGAAATAACTGACTGGTGATCCAAAGACTTCAATTTTCAAACCCAGGATCTCCTAGATGATGTGCTTTCTTATCTGAAATAATTATATTAAATGCTATCTCTTAAAGATGGATTAGTAGTATTTGTTATCAAAGTTGTATATGCTTTACAAAACAATTCATCTATATTTCATGATAAATATAATTAGTTATTGAAATGGATAATTTTATTTAACTGTGTTAAAGTGGTGTTTTTACATATGTAGGAAATTAAGGGATTGCACATTCTTCCTATAGCTCAAGATCATAAATATAATTAACCACATCCTTTAGAATTGTGTCTGGTAGGAAATCTGGCCCCTTTCTCTTCAAAACAATGCAGATACACACAACACAGAAAACACAAATGGGAAACAGCAGCTTGTAACAGATTTAAATTAAATACCACTTAGTAATCCCAAAATTGAGTCACTAATGTCTCCAAAACTTTTCCTAGCATATGGGGAAAACTCATTACAAAAATGAGAAGTGTATAAAACTGGAGTATTCAAGCTTCCACTAACATTTAAAAACAAACTGAGCATTGCACATAGCTTGAAAAGACCATTAGTGGAGGAAAAAACCACGGGTGCCTCAAAGTCTCGTTTTAGAAAGTTTTGAAAATATCTGACACATATAAGGGCTATACCTCAACATTTCGATGAAGATCATGGATCAAAAATTAAATACAATTCTGAGTGTATAAATGCTGCACCTGCATTTATCTATTGCCAGATGTTAAACAAATGCTTCTCAGTATTTGTTTTGGATATTCTCTTCCCCCACTGTACTGCTAGGTATTAGGTTTTTCTTCCCTTGTGTTTTGAATACTAATCATCTCTCAACATTGTCTAAATTTTTTCCCTATGCTTTTAGAAAAGATAAATATTTGTGAAGTTTTAACCTGTTCAGAGATTGTGGTGCTTTCCTTATCAGCTTTAAGAAGAATCTGAAGTTCAGCAAAATAAAGATGGATCTTGTTTCCCAGAACATGCCTCAGGTTGACAGTTTTTCTACAGTCCAGCCAAGCCTCCTGCAGCACCTGTTGTTATCACATTCTTCAAAGTACAGACTTACCAATTTAACAAGTTGTGCACTGGCTTCTCAGTGAAATTAAAATAGACTTCACTTTCCAAAACATGGTATATGGTATTTGGGAGATTTAATTCCTGGGCTGACAGAGGCTAAAATATATTGCAATTGTAGTGTCTTCAAGAAAAGATCAGGTCTGGATCAGCAGCATTCTCACTTCTGAAAATATTCTTCATCAAATGACTTGATTCTATCAGAAGGAAGGCTCAGCAAGTGGAATAATAGGAGGATTGGTGAAGAAATCAGTCATTCAAAATAGGATTCTTTAAGAATTCATTGCACTTCCTTTTCAAATAGGAAGACTGCCAGAGAGAAGGAGGTGGTGGGGAAGAAAAAAAGTTTATTCTTTTCCAGATGGGTTACAGAATCATAGAATCATAGAATCACAGAATATTCTGAGTTGAAAGGGAATGACAAGAATCATCCAAGTCCAGCTCCTGGCCCTGCACAGGAGCACCACAAGAGTCACACCATGTGCCTGAGAGCACTGTCCAAACACTTCTTGGACTCTGTCAGGCTGGTGCTGTGACCACTGCTCTGGGAGCCTGTCCCAGTGCCCAACCACCCTCATACCCCCCTGCCCACAGCTTCTTACCACATCCTTCAGGTCCTGTCACTTGTCAATACAGAGATCAGAACCTGCCTTTCCCCACCCTGAGGAAGCTGTAACTGCAGTGAGGTCTCCCTTCAGTCTCCTCCAGGCTGAAGAAACCAAATTACCTCAGCTGCTCCCTCAGGTAGTACTGATTTCCCTCAGGCCCTTCTTTGGACACTTTTTAATAGCTTTAAATCAATTATTTAAAGTAATATAATCATATAAAAGAGAAATACATAGATAGACAGACAGATAAACAGATAGATAGTTAGACAGACAGATAATTTTTGAGACAATTATGAAAGCACTACAGCCAGTGGCTCCAACAAGCAGCTTGGTTTGATTTAGAGCTTATGCCTGGAAAAAAGAAGTCTTTACCAGAATATTAAGTATTCTTGCTTTTAGACCTCTAGACATTGCCCAGATAATGGGATCATTTTCAGAAAACTCATGTATTTTGTGAAATATATATTAGAACTGATTTCTTCAATTGCCTTTTTGAAAACTTTACATCCAGTTCATGGCAACTCACAGTTCTGCACAGCACAGTCTGAAAAACAATGTAGGCATATTAGCAAGATAAATAGGTTACTAACTTAAGTGCCTTGGGTACTCCACCATAACTGGGTGGGTGAATGTGCTCAGAGCTTTCTGTAAAAGGTCAGAAAACCTAGGAAGAGGCTTTTGCAGAGTAGGAGCTATTATATTACTTGTTCTTTGCATCGAATTACTTAAAGAGCAACACGAACAAACCCCCTTGCCCAGAGAAACAGAGAGAAAATAGCTGACAGGTGGGACTAGAACTCCAACTGTGATAGTATGCACAGATTACCATCCTTTTAGACAAAGAGTAATTAGCACAGTATTATACATTTTTAAAATACCAGAGACTGCAATTCATGGCAAACTGAAATTAACTCTATGTTTATTTCTTGGTTCAAAACAAAACAGGGAAATCTCAGTTAAAAGAACATAATGGATAGGAGGTGAACAGACTGTTTTATTTGCTTTTAAAACATTGTTTCAGATTCTTAGTGTAAAAAGATTATTTCTAGGTGTGGGTGGTATAATTGAGCTTCTCAGTCTCTTTATGTTGTTATTCTCCTCAATGCACATTTAACTGGAGTGCTAATACGTAATGAATTTAGGGAAAAAATCCAAAAAATTGAATGACATTTTTCATTACTTACAAAGTTTGAAGCACGTGTAAAATATATCCCGAAGTTCTGAAGTAATTTCAGGTGAAGTCCTGAATTCTGTTAATTTCAGATATTTATATAGTTCTATTACCATATTGTCTTAGCATATCACAGTCAATTATTAGGTATTTGTGTGGCCATTTACATTCAAAATGTCCAGAAACCGTGGTGAAAGAAATTGCACAGGTTTTATAGATATGGAATAAAAAATACTGGAAGACATGTAAAACAAGTGAGTTTAGCTAACGTTCCCAGGATATTCAAGATGAGCCAGCCCCTGTCTTTACACTCAGAACACAGAAGTCAGTGGGCTTGTTCCTACACTTTGCACTGTGCAGCTCCTTCTTAGTGAGCAGGTAGCCAGGAAGGAGTGGGAGGGAACATACAGAATGAGTACTGTAAGCAGGGAAGGATACAGAAAGACACTGGCCTGATGAAGTCAGTGGCAAAATTCACATTGATTTTCTCATGTCTGGTTTCAATCTCCAGTTTAATCACTCTTGCTCATGACAGAGGTGTCCTCTCATCTAATGAAACCATCAGAAGATCTTCAAAAGCTCAATCACAGCAGCAAGAAAGGAAGGTTGTTCTAACAAAGGATGCTAGGTACCTTTTGATAACAAATCTCTCACATGCACATACAAAAGGGCACATTTTCTGTCAGCTTTCAAAAGATAAAATTCCTAAGAACTTTGGTTGCAGTCAAAGAAAAAAGGAAGAGAAAAAAACCCTCCAAAATTACAGATTCAGTAAACAAGACTCTCATCGTTCTTCTGAGTTGAAGAGTACGAACATTTTAAAGGACACAATAGAAAAAAAAAAAGGAACCAAACAGTTAAAGAAGTTTCACCAACTGTTTCACCAATCAAAACCAAGCTGTTTTGATAATAGAAGAGTACTTTTCTTTTTGTTCCCTAGGACTTCTACATTTTTAAAACATTTTGAGGAAGAAGGTGGGAGTGAAAGGTCTAGAAACTCTAAAAGGAACAAGTATGGACAGTTCAGAAATCAAGGATAAAAACAAGCTACTTTTGCTTCCAACTGAGACACACTAATAGGAACACAACATGTACTACACTCATAATTTTTCTGTTCATGCTGGTAATTCATGCCTCTTCAAGCTTGACATAATCACAAATCCATTCCAGTTACAGTCAGACCTTGACTAGTCAGCAAATTAAATGGTTATTAATAGAATTTTTTAAAAAAGACAAAAAAATTAACTTGGAAAAAACCTTAATAAAGTCACAAACCCCAAGAATAATGCAATGAATAACAGTTAAAGTAGGATTTTGAAAAACAAGAACATCTCTTAGTTCCCCTGTTATCCTTTTGGGGCACACAGCTTTGCTTCCCAGAACTTTCCCAATGTGCAACCCTGGCTAGCTTTCATACTCTGAAAAATCAATTATCACAGAAATTAATAATGTCTGTTTATTATGGATACGTTAGTTGTTTTAAGAAGCAGATCAATTTGAAAGATAGATTAGACAAGGACAACAAATTCATGCCAATATCAAAACTTATGAATATGGATTAGGTTAAGACTGACTATGATGGCTTAGATAAAAATGTGTACAAGAGTGCAAGCTCAACATAACTACTTTGTAAATAGTACTTAAAATATTAAAAGCTAAGATGAACATATTTCTTTTTAATAAATTCTTTTAGTCAAGGCTTGCCATGAGGGGAACTTTTAGTACTGGAGAGGGATGAAGGGATAGGAACCAGGTGAAAACATCAATTGCTTTAAATAGCTGTGGCAGTGGGGGTAGGCAGACGATAGTATTCAATAGAACATGTGTAAGGAGCCTAGAAACAAATGAAGAAGAAATTAAAAGAGTCCAAGGAAACAACAACAACAAAAAAAGAAACCAAGAGAGAAAAAGAGGCAAGACCAGGTGAGTAGAAAGGACTGGGATATAATGTGGACCGTAGACAATAAAACCACCACTGAAGAGAGGATTCAGAAGAAACAAAAGAAGGGAAGGTGAGAAAATATAGACAATTGTTAAAACATTTACTCAAAATAAAGAAGTGAAAGAAGAAGGAAGAAAGCAATGACATGGCAAATGCAAAGAAAAAAACCATAAAAAAACCTTGGCAGAAAGAATCAACCTTGTCAATCAAAAGGATGAGATGTGATCACATCAAGAATCAATTCAGGCCTTGCAGAAGATATTCCCAAACAGAATGCAATTTCTCTAAAGGAAATGCCTTTATAACAAGAAGAATTAACAAATCAATAGAAGAACTGTTTAATTTTCTTGCCATTAGTTCAAATTCATGTTCTTTGCAAAGAATGTGTGAATGACAATCACTGAGCAAAGCAGAATCTCATTCACATTACAGTTGCCAATCAAAGCTACAAAGCTGCAATACGTATTCAACTGGGATCTTTGGTAGATACCTACAATATGGAGGTCCACAATAGAAAACCAAGTTAGATCATAATAAAATAAACTTCTGGTTTTTATTTGAATATAAATTAGTCAATCTTTCTCTGTTACAAATATTTTAAAATAAAGGTATATATAATCATGTGATTTTCTTGGAAAAGCTTCATCTTCATGAATTCATTATGAACTACTTGGTTTAATCCCAATTAGTGGATATTGTTTTTAAATCTTGGAAAGGCTTTAAGATCAGACAAACAGATGTAAATTATCACACATGTTTCTAATTTCTTCTACATGGTTCACCTAATTGCATATGTAATATTCAAACACTATTTACTCTCATCTAAAAAGACAGGTTACTGCTGCATTGCATTGTGTCAGGAATACTCTGAAGGATTTCTTGCAGTGATCTTTCCAGTCAACCACCACAACCACATAATCATCTCTCTTTCACTTCAGTGTCCGTGGGATGGAACAGAGATGAAGCTACTGCTGAACCTACTGAAAAGACTGACTAAATTCCTTTCCTACATCCACATCCCTCACAGTGTGTATGGGTGCTGATTTTCAAGCACCCTAATTTTGTGCATTACAAAGCAATTGTGTGTTTTGTTAATTCAAATGAAATCAATGTTCTTGAGAGGTGCTCAGTACATCCCAGAAAAAATCTGCCCCAGGATGCTGGGATTTTTTTCCCACATGGGGTTCACTGCCCACACAAGCAGCAGGGTTTACATTTTGTGGGCATAAATTATTGGTTAGGAAAAGAAATTTATATTCATTTTAGAAACACATCACAGGCAAACTGCATTGGAAGCAATTTAGCATTCCTACCAGTTAAACTGCCAGACTACTTCTAAGTGCTATTTGGTAGGCACATTTTGCCTAGCAACAAGTGCCAGATGTCATTCCATTTCCTGCACACACAATAGAGGTCCATAAATTGCTTCAGGTTTAAGCATTCTGGAATAATAGCTGCTGCTCAGAACTTATTTAGTCATAAAATACCTTGCATACAAATACTGTATATAATCTCTTTACACTGATGAAAACGTCTAAAGATAAACATGTGATGGTTTGTTGGTTTGGTTTTTTCTCCAAATGCTTGTGGTTTTCCATAGGAAAAGTTACATTACTTAGAGACATTTGGCAAGACCATGTTGCAATAGGACAAGGGACAACAGCTATAAACTAAAAGAGAGTAGATTTAGATTAGAAATTCAGAAAAAAATCTTTACAGTGATGACACTGGAACAGGTTGCCCAGAGAAGATGTGGATGCTCCATCCTGGGACCTGTCCAAGGCCAAGTTGGATGGGACTCTGAGCAATCTGTTCTAGTGGAAGATGTCCTTGCCCATGGCAGGAGGGCTGGATGATCTTTAATGCCCCTTCCAATCCAGGCCATAATATGGTTTTGTGATATTAGCAAAAATACTCTGAGTAACACATATTTAGAATGAGAAGCCAATATAATAACATACCTAGATTCCAAGGAGACTGCAACAAAGAGAAAACCATTTAAAAACTTAGAATGTAAGGTAGAAAATTGGTATTACATAAATATGTCAGGGAACAAACCAAACAAAAAGTTTTTATTGGTGTACTGAGAGACTGAAGATAACTCTAGGTGAAAAATAGTGCCTGCTAGCAGAAACAAAAATAACTTTAGTATGAAAAGCACTGGCAGAAAGAGTATATTCCTTAATAAAGACAGGGAGTATTGATCGTGAACGCAGAATTTGAAAATATTTTAGGATGTATATTCTACATGAAAGTAGATATCTTGAAAGAATAGAGGTCTGGAAATACCTGTAATCAAAAAGTAACTGCAACGGTATTTAGAAAATATCACTTAGGTGGGCCATGTGGTCTGGATATTAACCTTTGCATTAGGTAGGTGAGTATTTAGTTTTTCAGTGACTCGAATGCAAGATCATATTGGAAAGGATACCACAGTATTTGTGTGAAAAGAAAGTTGCCACAGATGTTGGAGAAAAATATAAGGATCAGACTCAGGGAGGAAATAGGTTTTAAACAGAAGAGTACTGCAGAACTGTGCTCCTCCTTGATAACTTATTACTAAATTATCAAATATAATTATTATTTTGTCTCCATAGGCAACTTTTCATAAGGGATATCATATGGAAGCAAAGGTAGTAAAACCACCTAAAGGAATTTAAGTTTATCTTACTATCCCAGATAATGCTGTGGCATTTCTCTTCAATTTAAGAGAGGATACCTCCATTGGGACCCATGATAGAACAAGATGAAAATTTTGAATGGAGTATTTCCAGGTCTATCAGATTAGAATTTCTTGTCACCAGAAAAATAATGTTGTTATTCTGAAGTTAAAAATAATCCAAAGCAACAAACAAACTACACTCTTATCCTTGGCCTCCCACTAATATTTAGCATTAACTTAAGTGTTTATTGCTCTTCAGGTAATATCTGTTTCATGATATTTTTTTTATAACGGAAATAGAAATAATAATTTATGATACTACTAAAGTTAGTAATATAAATAAAAAATAAGTACTAGCAGGCAGTGTACACAATATCCCACTCAGCATTTTAATATGTGTATCTGGGGCTTAATTTCTCCACAGATGTTTAAAATAAAGTTTATAAAGCCTTTGAAGACAGAGCTAAATATTACACATTGTTCTTCTGGCATTAAGCAAGTCAGAAAAGTTACCTGGAAGTTTTTCCAATGCTTTTTCAGACAAATAATTTCCACATAGAGACAGGTACATGGCCACACATATAAAATATAGGTACATATTTACCTATAAAAATAAATACACTTTATTAAGCACAAAAAAATGTATAGATTTGGTGAAGGCATTGCAAAAAGAATAGGAAATTACTAAAATGTATTTCCATTCTACATGCTGCCATTAAATGTCAAAATAATTTTTTAAAGGTCTCTAAAATACGTATTAGGAAAATAAGCCTCCATTACACATCAATAATGGGTAAATCAGAAAACTGTAGTGGGCGTGTTTAAAATTCTCTTGAAATAGAAAGTGGGCATTTTGTCAGTACAAATCATCAGCAGATTTCAAGAAAAGCAATTAGAGCAAGTTCAGTTTTGTTCTTTTTCTTAGCACACTCTCTTTTTCAATCTTTCACTTTTGCAAGGAATTTTCTTAAATCACCTTTTCTTTGGAAGGAAATTGGGAGATGAAATGTGAAAGGCAACAGGATCTTATTATGCATACTTTTTTTATTTATTAATCCAATATAGGAACTATCTTCTTTTCCTTTTTCACACAATGGCTGCCTTGAAAGAGCAATGCAATTCAGTTAACTTGCATTTTGTACTGATTTTTTGCCTCTGCACTTTCCAAAAGAGAGCTGCATTGAAAACTCAAGGGTTTCTGATGTAGCATTTGTAGTTAGAATGTTATGAGAAACAACATCAAAGACTTTACTGAAGTCCAGACATTCAACCCCCACGGCATTTTTCTCTCCCTCATCTATGCAATGGGCTACCTTACTACAGAAAGAGATCAAATTGGTCAAGGAGGACCTGCCTTTCCTAAACCCATGCTGGCTTGGCCTGGTGCCCTGGTTGTCCTGTTGGTGCTCATGATGGCACTCAGGATGATCTGCTCCAAGACCCTCCCCAGCCCTGAGGTCAGACTGGCAGGCCTGTAGCTCCCCAGATCCTCCTTACAGCCTTTCAAGTCTGGGATGGGCATCACATTTGC
Source organism: Prinia subflava (assembly GCF_021018805.1). NCBI lineage: Eukaryota > Metazoa > Chordata > Aves > Passeriformes > Cisticolidae > Prinia > Prinia subflava. Next base: position 69,293,204 of record NC_086249.1, on the reverse strand, counting down.
TGACTTCCAGTCAACTGGGAACCCCCTAGTTAGCCAGGGCTGCTGGTAAACAATGGAAAGTGGCTTGGCAAGAAACTCTCGTGTGCTTTGGCTCTTTGGAAATGCTTTTCATCTGTGTTAGTATGGGCAGCCTTGCAAAATACCTCCAGACCTTCCAGGAATAATATATAACAGGTCAGGATGTTTTAGGTTGGACTACACATTGGAATGTGTGTAGGAGTAAGTAATATCAAACTATTGTCTCTTTTTTAAGAGCAGCAATACCATTAAGACTTTGCAGATTGTAAATTGCAGAATGCTGAAAGCACAAATCTGGTTACTCAGCTTGTTTCAAACAGGAATAAAGGTATGATTGAGATGCAATAATCAAATCCTTCTATATATTTGTGGCAGCTAATGGAGATTCAATTCTTAATCAAGTTATAATACCTTTTTCTTCATGCTTTAAGCTGTTTCAGCATGTATTTTCCCCTCCCATACTGCACAGCCAGAATCACTCCCTTTTTCTATTTCTGGGAAAAAGAGATCAGTGAGAAAATTCTTCTAAACATATTAACCCACTTAGGAGGAAGGGAACACCAGGACTTGAATAAAGATGTCTGCATGATCTTGTGCTGACCTGAACACAGGAGACCTCCCACATGCTATTAAGCTACAAAGCCAAGGTGAAGTCATACTTCCTATGCCATGGCTTTCATTTGCAGTGAAAGCTTTCAAAATAAAAAATAGTCTTGTTGAAATCAGATTTCATCCTTAGGATCTTGTGTCATCTATGTCCCAGCACATTCTGTCCTGGTACTCTAGCTCAGTCTCTCTGAAGCAGACAGAAAGGAAAAAGAACCAGGGAACAAAAATCATGCTATTTTCAGGAGCAGTTTCCCCTCTAATTTCATCAGTGCAGGATAGACACATCTCTCACAATTCCAGCTTCTCACTTCTGTTCCAAGAATTTACTTATCTGATGGTCTGAAACTGCCATGAGTGTCAATTGATGCGCAGCAAATTACATGCTCCTGAAAGAAGGAGAGGACAGGCCACTCTGCAGAGCCTCTTCCTTTCAGAAGTCAAGAAATTTTGGTTTCAAATGAAAACATGAAGGGTCATTGTGAGCTTACACCAGTAAGAAAAGCTAGAGGGGCTGTACATACTGATTTGACCTGTCATCTGTGACATCATTTGTGACTTTCTATAAATGATTTGGTTTTTAAGGTAGGTATTTACTGTATGGATCAGTTACAGATTTTTGCACAAGAGTCTGCAGTTATCCATAATTTTCTGGCCTTGCAAACTTTTGCAGCCACACATTTGAATATAAGGTTTGCTTTGATGCTTCAGTGGTTTTTCTCATCTTTTTTGTATAAATTTGCAATTTTAGACAATGTTTTATTTTCCAAGTATTGAACCAGTCAAAGAAGTCCATTGTAACATGCCGTGGAAATCGGGTAAATCCAACATTAGACGTGTTTTACCGAGGGTACTTACTGCAGTAAAGTGAGTTTCAATTAATGCGTTGTTGGGTTTTATTTGAATGTTTCAAACTTCCAGGTGTTTGTTTTTGTACTTATTGGTTTGGACTTCGTTTTTTTCTACTGAGCTTCTCCTCTGGTGACTTGAATGAATGAATAGCAATACAGAGATTAAAGTGGAAACACAGTCCTTTGCATGTCCCATCAGTGAGAATGTCTGCTTACATACAATTACTAGCCTGGCTGTCAAAGATGTCTAGATGCCATAATTTTAACAGGATCCCTGTAAATTTAAAACAGGACAAGACTACAAGGGAAAAATTTCTAATGCTAGACATACAGAAATTGACAAATCTAAATGTCCTGCTTAAAAAAACCAATAGAACTCTGACATTCAAAAACCCCTTACTTTGCTTTATATTTAAATCTTTGTCTCAGGTAAGGCTTTCTATATAACTCTGATTTGTTATTTTTTCTCCAGAGGTTAAAATAAATCTCCCAGATTTCTATAGAATTGCACCATATGACTTCCTGCTGACACTGAATTGAAACATATAGTATTCTCCTCTACAGTCTTCAAGCTATAATAATCTTCCATGGCACTCCCCCATCTCAGCAGTCTAATATCAGCGGATATTTCTCTAATAGTCTAAAAATTAGCATTTAAAATGTTAATTGCTTCCTGACTAATGATGAAAATTATGAGTTAAATGTGCAAGAATTATTTATAAATTGCAACGGCACACTAATTTTCTCTTCATCTTATAAAAATACGGCAGCCAATGAGGAATTTCAGAGCAATTAGTAAGGTAGACTACACAAATCTGTGCAAGTTAAGCTTTTGTAGTTTGTATTCCGTGCTTTTTTGGTCTCTAATGGTAAAGAGTGTCAAATTTCTTCACCTAAGAAAACCTGCTAGATGAATTCACTGTCAGTGGTTTTCTCAAACTTTCAACCTGGATAATTAACTTCTGCAAGGATTCAGCAAGGAAAAATAGAATAGTTATAGTGGCATCAAGCTTACCATACAAACACTACCACAAATAGTGGCACTATTTAGCAATACTTTTTTTTTCCCATTTGTTCTAACATTTAGAATTTTCTTAGGTTCACATATTGGAAGACAAATGAAGCGCCTCATCTTCAGTATGATTCAGACTAGTTAACACAGTTCCTACAAGTTAAAATACGACATATCTATATAATATTACTGCAATGCACAGAAGTGAAAAAAAAAAAAAAAGGTATGTACACATTTTCTTCTCAACAGAGAAACAGGGTTTGTAAGAAGTCCCTTAAACTGGCTTTGGATTCTCAAAATATTTCTACAGCCGTAGTTCTGGCTCCCTATTCATTGCCTTGAAAGCCACAAAACTTGATACTTTTCTCCAACTTTTAGTGTGAGGCTCCATCCAAGAAACATCTGAAGAACTTCCCTACTAGGAATGACTCCTGAGTGCTCATACTCCAATATCTTTCAAAATCCAGAGATGAACTCTTTCCCTTGCTTCAATTCTAGTAGGATGTAAGAGAAAATTACAGCTGATCCAATGCAGGGGAGAGAAAACCCCACAACTTATTTCAAAAGAAGAAGACGAAATCAAAGTCAATGCCTTTAAAGAGTAATAGTAAGGTTAGTGAATAAGATAAAAATGGAAAGCATGTAAACCAGATAGTGATAGACAAATAGGAGATAAAAATAGAATGCTAGTCACATTTCATAGTCAGTTTTAAAAAGGCAGGTTTATTTTTTGTGTCATACTCCACTTTAGTGCCTCTGCTGGCCCCAAGTTATCACTTCAGCAAGAAACTGGAGCTTTGTACAAACTTTTAGTCTATGCAGATCTACTGGAGACTGAATTAATTCATCATCAGTATTCATTTATACTGAAGAGCCTATGTCTAGAAGTGGAAGAGGGAGGATGTTTTTAAAAAGAAAGAAAATAGTCTGAAAAAAGCAAGCTAATATAAATGGTTTTGTATACTGTTTTAAAAGTAAGTTAAAGCTGCATTTGCTTGTTTGTCCATCACTTTCTGCAGCAGTTATGCTAAGGGCACAGCTATTTTCATAGCACCACAAGGAACATACTTTCACATTGGTAACATATTTTTGAATAATTGCTCCAGTGTATTTGGAATAAAAGCATTGAAAAGTGGCTACACAGGGTTACTTTCATCTTTCCTAAATCTGAATATATCAGACCCCGCTCCAACACTGCTTTTCTGTCTGTCAATAGTTCACTGAATATGGCAGCACAGCACATGTTTATGTATAGATGAGATGGGAGTGCTGCCAAGTCACAGAATCTTAGCATTGTTATGGTTGAAAAAGGTCTCTAGGATCATTGAGTCCAAATAGGATACCATTTAAACAACTTAAAATATTAATCTCAATTTATTTTTAAAGGCAGATCAACTGCAGATCACTGAACTGAGTTTCATATACAAAAAGGTGAAACAAGCCCATAGGTCCTCACAAAATCTTTTCCAGCCTTCCTGCTTTTTCACTATGTAGCATTTACGGAAACCTTTAGCTACCACAATTTAGAAATTGTCTGCTATGCAACAGTTTTATGGACAGTCATGGCAAATCGTGGTTTGTGGGTCATGGGTGAAGCGTCTGGTCAGCCTGTGTGCTGCACAGCCCTAAAACACACAGGAACTCTGCATGCACTGTGCTGCAAAGTGGGAGGGAAACAGCAGGTGGAAACATGAAGATGGATGTTCAGTGGATGTAACCAGATGAATGGCCTGGCTGTAATAAACCAGGCTACGGAATTACACACTGAAGAATTTGCCTAAACCCCTTACAGTCCCATTCATATCGAGCCTTGCCACCTGGTCTTGGCATTTGAAACAGAATCTGCATCAGAAGAGATTAACATTTCCTCTGGGGCTAGTCAAATTTATTCTAGCAAACTAATGTGGAGCAAATAACGCCCCGTGAGGGCATTTATAAGAATGAGACAAAAGAGATCAAATTTTGAATATCCGGCAGGATTATGTTACTCATCTTTGTCACGGGAAAGAAGAACTCAATATAGAAATCATCATAAAAATAAGAAAGTAAGCATATTTTAAAAGGCCATAATCATCTCTCACTATAAACAGACCTAATTTGTAAAAGCAAATGGCATAAGACACTCAGCTCCCCTTGCTTTTCCAGGAACAGCTCCCTGTGTTTTTCCAGAAACAGTCATATAAAAGAACAGTGTAGGTGTACAGAACAAAATTATTTGGAGCATTCTGTCAGTAGGAAATGATCAATTTAGAGGGCACTTGGTTGGAAAATATTAGCAAATTTTAACCATCTGTGATGTTGAAAATGCATGAACATATGTATTACTCCTTGTCAGTGTACTCACAGTAGATAATGTTCTTGACAGAGCTGGATATAGTTTACAGGCATTATATATTACCACAGTATTTGTTACTGACCAGCTTTATTGGAAGAACTTCCCCACATTCAGCCATCTATTTTTTCTGAAAAGCTATTTTACTTTCTCAGCATACAGTATGCATTGAGAAATGTTGTCACATGTCCTGGGGCTTTCTCATGGGCCTTGGTGGCTGCAATTACAAGAATTTACATACAACAGTACACTGATATATATTTTGTGCAAATACTGTCAGAATATAACCCCTTCCAAGACAGTAAGTATCACAGTTATTAAGTTTGGAGAGCACATGTCATAATACTGATCAAAATTTTCATCTATTTTGGATGCTACATGAAAACATAAAGAAGTTATTTTTGTTTTAATTTAATTGAGTAAGATATGCTATATCTGGACTTTCATTCCAGTCACCTGTGATCTTTCAGTGATATTCCAAGATGAATTTCCAATGAATAACCACTGACTTAAAACATTTGAATTATTGTCTTTATCATAAAAAGGAAATCAGAAAAAAAAAATGGCATTAAGGAATTTGAGTCAATCTGCCAAGAAAAGTCAAGTCATAAGGCAAATGAGGAGACAGCTCTGAAGCTGGCAACACACTTGTCTGAAGATTCTGCCAAATAACCAGATGTTTCTGCTACACAAGTGCACCCAAAACTCAGCACAGGAATCTTACCAGAACTTACTGTAGCACAAAATAATTGACCAACGTTTAATCTGGGGAAAAATGTTCATTTCAGATCATGCTTTTACCAAGTGTTTTAAAGAAAGCTTAGAATAATCATAGAAGAAAGGAAGTAACCAAACAATTAATTGATAAATGCATCTTTAATTCACTGTAACCACTGTCACAGTGTAAGAAGTAATTGAAACAGAAATCCATGTCTGCAATACTTAAAAAAATATTTCTGAGATGAATCAAAAAAAGAACAAAACCAAGTTCACCAGTATTTCTGTACAGTAACAAAAATATTGAATGAACTCTAGATCACATCTGCCCACGAAAACTAGAAAATCAGTTAAGACTGATGACAGACTATGACTTCACAGTCTTTGCAAAATCATACCATTTAGTGATAACAGTAGGAATTGTTTCTTTGACAAAATTGCAAGACACTTCCTACAGCCATCTCCATGGAGCAAAATTAGAAGTACTGCCCTTTTTTTTCATTCTTCCTTTTCTCTGCAGTGAAATAGTAGAGGAATTAAAAAATTAAATCTCCTAGTGGCCATTGGCATGACTCTTTTGTGACTCTTTTGGCTTGACTCTTCTGGCGTGACTGTTCTCTGCAGCAGTACAAGCTGAACATCTTTTGTTGGCAAAATATAACTAATAATGCTAAGACAGCCTACAGCCTAGCTTGAGTTCCTATGCCTCTAATTACCAAACACCAATTATGAGGGTTTTTTTTTTCTTTAATGTTTGAAGTAGTTATACTTTTCCATGGGAAAAGAGACAAGTAACAAGTACAACAGATGTGAGTCCAAGCAAATATAAACAATAATTTGGGTCACCAACGACCATAAAAAAATTAAGACCTAACCTTTGGCATAAACTCCAAAGGCCTTTGTGAATAAAATATGTCCTGGCACTGAAAGGAAAAGAGGTATAGGTTTTCAAACGTCATAGGATTTTGCTTTTCGGAGTGCAGTACTTTTGCACATGGTATGTACACAATAAAGTTAGGTTTAAAAGACCTTTAAAACTTACTGAAGCTTATCCAAGTTACAAGGATTCTACCAGCTACTTCGTTTCTAAAGAGGTTATGAAAACTAGAGGAATAACTGGATCTGTCTTTAAAATTCATTTAGTTCTTTGTTTAAAAGAGCCATTCCTCCTTCAGCAGTAAGTTCTGGAGCCCCAGGTCTTGCCCCTTACACCCAGAGCCACACAGTCACACTTCATAAGCTCCAGGTCTCCCCTGTATCACATGGAAGAGCAGTAGGGTCAGTAGCGTGAGGGCTAGACCAGGCTCAGTGCTCTCCTCATGTCTCAGATCCATAACTCTGACCAGCAACAAACAGCCCTTGACAGCAGGTGACCTCCATTCCCTGCCACAGTGATCTCTTGGTGCTCTCTCCTGGTGCTGCTGTGCAGCTCACGACCAGCCAGCCCTGGCTCAGCTTGTCATTGAAGGTAACTCCCAGCTTCTCATCTGCTACCAGGGCACTGATCATCTTCTGTGAGTGACAGAAGTCACAAGTTTCTAGGCTTTGTCATAATTTTCCAGTTGGAAAAATGCAGACTCTGCCTGCGTCTCTTTCAGTACAGCTGTGCACCCTGGTTCCTGTAGCTGCATGGTGTTGGAGATGATCTGGCCTTTTTCATCATCAGCTGCTGACCTTGTCCTGCAGTGCCTTTATTTGGTGACACCCTCCACCTGCAGCCAAGGGCACCACCTCCCCAGCCCCTGCCTTAGCGAGAGGCTCAGGGCACCTGGAGAACTGCACTCTCTTTCCGGACCATTGTCTGACCTAAGGCTTCTGATGTTCCAGAAACAGTTTCTCCAGTCAGTGCTGATAACAACAGAGCCCTGTGGTGCATCACAACCAGCACCCAGCACCCAGCACATGGTTTTACTGCAGTTTGCTGATGGGTCACTAACATCAAAAAGGTGTGCTTACCATTCTAAGCTTGATGCAGAAGCAGTCCTATAACCATCATTCACCTGTGGGTTGATTAGTGAATCAATAAATTCATGATTTGCATTGAAAACACTGAATGTGCCCTGTATATTCCTTAGTGGAATGCCTGTGAGTATCTTAAAGAAAGTCACAATTCCTGGCTTGTTCATGGTGCCCTAGTTCATTTCAGTCTCACTGCCATCATCCCGCTGTGACAGCACCTACAGCTGCAGTGTCTTCCCAGCTTATGTGAGGGCTTTATTTGCATATCCATAAATTCTAGCTAAAATTGACACAAAGATGACTGAGAGGCTGGTGGTGCAAAGTGTATCCCTGGTAAATATAAAAACAGCATCCAAAACTAGAAGTTTTTTCATGAAAATGTTCTTTCCTGCTTGACTTGTGACTTCCCCAAATTTGCATCTACTGATGTCACCAACTTCTTCAACTAAGAGAGAGTCTAAATTTTGAATTTAGAGATATCAAGAAGACACACATTCTTTCATACACTAACTTAAAAGCTTTTTCATGGTCCAGCACTGACACAAAGATGCTCTCAGGTAACAGTATTACAACAATGTCCATTCTGAGAAATTTTGGACAATCCAAAAAGTCTACAGAACTGTTTATGGTGCAACCCTCTACAGAGGACTTAGGGGTCCTTCCTCCCCACCATCTTCCAGGACACATCCTTTGTTTAGCCTGTATCAGGCAAATTACTACACCTAAGCTCAGGCTTAAAAAGAAAAGGGAAAAAAAATCTCTGAACTCTGGACAGGCCACTAAGCAAAATTCATTCTTCATCCAAATGCACTGGAATTCCTACTCACAACTGAAAAAAAAAAAGGCAGTTAAATAGGAGCAGAATTTATCTTCTTGTCTGCATGTACTTGAGTATATAATCATCCTCTCAGTCCCATGCATCAGACTTTGTTCAGGTCTGAAGTCCAACAGCCAGTAACCATCTGGCTAAATTATTATTCACGTGCATTGCCTAAACAGCTACTCCTTTGCAGAAGCAGCTTTTACCTCTCCTGTGGCTTCTCGCCTTGCATCAGCATCAAAGGTCTTCTGTTTGAACTCCTTGAAAAGGCAGTCTCAAGCTTTTTTCTATCTGGAAATATACACAGACAATTCTACAAAAAGCCTCCCACAGCCAACACCTTGTTGCCTCTTGCCTTTTCATGCCTCACAGAAGTTCAGAAGGGTCAGGATCCTCTGGGTGCTTGGAAGCAAAAGCGTTTGCCCTGTACTGCCCAGTGCTGCACCTCTCTATCCTCATTTGAAAAATGCTGACAAAAGGCCTGAGCATTGCCATGGAAACACTTTACCCAATATCCTTGTAAATCTATTTGCCAAGAGAGGCATGGGTCTGCAAGCATTAACACACTCTCACCTCCTAAAGAACCAACACATACTTTCCTCAGACAAAATGCTCTTGCCACTGTTTTAAAACCAATGCCACAAGGGGGGGTTTTGGGGGGAGGGGGTGCTGTCTGTTTGTTTTGGGGGTTTTTTTCTCTTTTTCTTATTTTTCTTTCTTTCTTTTGTTTTTTCCCACCCTAGGAACAGCAAGTGCTGCTTGGACTCAGTAATTCCAGTTTGCACAAGCAAGATTTAATTTCCTTCTCACCTCAATCTAAGCACAAACTGTCCCTGAGGCAAGGCTGGAACACCACCTATTGGTGAAAAGGCCACTGGTTGGGACCCTTACTATCCACCTGTTTTTGTTACTTCAGAGGGCAAACTTCTAGGATCCTCTGAGCTGAAACATGCGAGAAATTGAGATGATAATGAGGATGATGCAGCCTGAATATGCCAAATGCCCTCCCTGAAGCTGGCCCACCACCTGTCCTTCCCTTGACTGGGAAGTGATGGCTTTCTACCACTGAATATCTCCCCAGGTAGCATTTTCTACTGCCCCTCTTTCCACCACTCCCATTAACTGCATTTACACGTTTTAACAATTTGCTTCTATAGTGCATCACTCGTATTCTCTCTCTTGTGCTCTGAAACAAGCTTCCTACAAACAGATACCTGTATTTCTTTCTGTATTCCTACGGGGGTTTTTTCACATTTAAAAGGATTCAGTAATAGTCCCCATCTAATAACCCATCAATTTAATTTATCTGAATATTTCCCTAATCTGTTAGACTGGGGTTTTCCCACTGTTTCTATGGAATTTAATTGAACAGTATCTATATCAGTTTCTATAACAGAAAGTTTATCCATTAGACTTATTAAACTAATTGAAGTGCATAACAAAATCACAAAGGGATAAATAATACCCTTTTCCATTAAAAAATAATTCTATTACCTCAGCATTATTTTTTTTCTCAATTCAGACATGAAATTTAAGGCTAATGTTTGTTCATTTTTATTCAGTCTCATATTCGTTTCCAATTTTCATATTCAGTAGTTCATTATATTCATAAATGGTTTTCAGTGTGCAACCTTTCTGGATATACACAGACAGTCCACTGTGAATGGTCAGTGCCAATTTCAACCAGTATTTTCCTCTCTGCTCATACTGCCAAGTAATTTTCTCAAAGAATCTACAGACAGCAGTAGGATGCAATCATCTTTCTGGTAATAATTGTTGTTAAATATTAATTTACAAGGATTCTTTTATGAGTTAATCAAAGTAATGTCCACAGATTGGCCACTTTCCATGAGAGTCTTGCAAGATACAGTCTTTATTTTATGCCTGCCTCTTTAAAGAATGCTCTTCTTTAAAAGAAGTGTGTTAAAAGCTGGACATTCCCTACTCCCTACCCCAAGTTAATATTACAAATTTAAAGATGAAAAGAAAATTCTGTTCCTTTTGTTACTTCTCTTATTAGTCTTGAGCTTTTCTGGCCCTTTGGAGCTATTTCCCCTAACCATCAAGCACCAGATCCATGAGCAGAACATGGATCACATAAGCATCCTTGGTGAAAGTCCGACATATCACTATTCTAGTGTTATATGCCCTGATCATCTGACTCACAAAACTCAGGCATCCCCTGAGGGTAAATAAAGCATGAGGAACCCTGGTTATCTACAGGGTAATGCTGTAAAGCTGCTTTCTCCTTATAAAAGGAATATATTCAGCAGACTCATAGATTTACAGTGGAGATCTTTAAGCCTGAACGACAGAGTCCAGATGTACTTGACCATGTATTCAAGGACCTATCCTTGACTGAAGAGTCACTTCACCTGAGCCAGAAGAATCTCTCAAGCTAGAGTGTGTAAGACAAGCCCATGGTGATGGCTTGAACTCATGGCTCTTGACTGGCAAAATTCTGTCCACTATGACCCCATATATCTCTGCAAAGACAAAGAAAACCAAAAATGCGCCTAATCTCATGGGTGGCTCACTTGAGTTGCTGTGCTGTGTGACACAGTCCTTTGACTGTGGTGTAAGTATACCTTTGCAGGTATAGGGATGCCTCCTATAACACAGAGGTAAGGAAACAGGAACTTTTATGTCACATATTGTAGGCACAATACTGAAAAAGCAAGGATAGCAACTGCAAATAACAAATCAATCTAAGGGTGAACAAAGCAGCACAGGCACGACGTGGAATTGTGAACTTTCGTCGCAAGTAGCTCCATACCCATTTCCAGGGACTGACTTAAAATGCCACCTCAGTCCTGGGGTCTATGAGTCAAGCCAATTCAAGCCAGAACAGTGGCATTCTGAAGAAGATGAAAACACTCTCAGATCTTCAAAAGGCAGACAATTTTTGAGCTGTGTGAAGGCATTACTTGTACTTCTTTTTCAGTATGCATCTGGGGTCATCTCTTCTCTATATAGCAAAGGATTTGTTTTAAAACGTATTAATACACTTTAATAAATACAGGTCATATCTTGTTAATTCAATCAAATCTGGGTTTATCTAGGGAATCATTCTTTATTCCCCCCCCATGTGTATCATTCTTGGTCCTTCTACTCAGACTACTGCACATTCTTTTTGAATTGTGAATTCGTATAGTTCTATTTAATGCTTCCCTGATTATGTACTAATACTCAGGTTAGAAAATATATTTATCAACCATTCTTCCCGTCTCGCTGTCTTGTAAATTGTAATCAATGTCCAAGGCCTTTTAAAATCAGCAGTTCTCTTTGAGAAAATAAATTGATTAGTGACTGTTAGTAGAAGCTCATTCCAAATGCATCAATAAAATGTGAATCCATTAAAAAAATAAGAGGTTGCTTCTGAAATTGCTTAAAGTAAACACTAATGATGGTAAAATTTTCATCTAAATTGGAAAACTTTCAATAACAAAACAAATATGACACAAAATTAAGGTGGCCCAGCTAAACAATCACTTTGAACAACCAAACTTGTAATTTCTTCAAAGAATGAGGTCAAGTTAACTTGACGAAAATTAATTTAAAAAAAGTCCATAGAACAGGTTAACAATTATAAATTATATTCTTACTTGTTAATTCTTTATCAACCCAATCCTAAAACAGTCCTTCCGTTATTTCATCCCAAACTTACAACACCTTATGGGTCACCTGGCTCATTCAATTTGGAGTTTTTAACATCTCTATTACATGCCATCTTTAGTTCTAATAAAGTAAGGTGTAAGCTGAGCATTACCTTATAATTCTGGTGTGCATGTTTTCACACCTAAATTTTAAATTATTTCATTTTCATCTTAAAATGTTTTTTCCTACAAAATGTTTAATTTGGCTCTTGATAATAAAGGGTTGAGATGGTATTTTTTAATCATCACATGATAGTTTCTCACTCTTTCCAAATACAGAACATTAATACCCATTGAACAAATTTGCTTTTTCTGCCAAAGTAGTCTGTTCTCAGCAGTGCTAAGAACTGCCACCGTGTTCTTAATGAGAGATTTTTTAACTACCATAGTCAAAAATAACACATTTTTTAGTAATTTAAAGATGTGTTATTTTCAAATTGTTTCCCTAGGCGACGGTCACAGTGGTAGTGTTCTGTTTAATTATATATTATTCTGCAGTAGTAGGACATATACATGATTTGTCAAAGATATAAAATAATACAGGAGTAGGTGTTACTTGTCTTTCCTGTGAACAATTCTTGGTATCATAAGTGTTGAGGGGGATTTTTTAAACAACTTGTAAACTAAGCAGCCTAAATTTTTAGTGTACTATTTACCTGCTTTATTTTTTACTTCAAGTATTTTGATTTAATGTTAGTAGATAACTTAATGCATCAAAGCTGTTTAAACTTGCAGGTAATGTCTTTAAGTATTTACGTTTCATCTTTGTCTCTCCTGACTAAACTCTGTAAGAAGCCATGTCTACTAATTAGAGGGAAAGAAGTGTATGAAAGAAAAAAGAAATAAGCAGGGTGTTAAAATTTCTTTCACTCCCAAGGTACTATTTGACCTATGAATTTATTTTTCTCATACTTGTCAACAATTTTGTATTAAATTCTTTTAAAAATAGTAAGGCTGTTACATATATTTTAATTAGACTGTTGACCAATTTTACTTCTTCTACTCAGTTCCATTGGTATCTCATATTGGCTGAAAAGTACTTTAGCACTTTTTTAGGGCAATATTTCTAAACACAATTGCATTTAACTTCAGTTTACAGTAACAGCCAAGGCAATAAACGAAAGAAAGGTTTAACCAACAAAACCAGCCTGGGCTTAAGGTAAGAAGAATTAGAAATACATCTTTTGTAAAAAAAAGGAAACAATAAACAACCCTTATAAAGTTAGAGTAGCTAAGTTAGGTACATTTTTTCAAGGCTTTATTTGCACAATCCTGTGAAAAATGGCATAATATGCAATTCCTTGCATTACTCTAGCTGTAATAATGCAAAGTATGCTCACAATAAATAGAGCAACTGTCAAACAAGGTGAAAAATATCTTTTCCAAGAAAAGTGTGAGATCTAAGTGGCAAGAGTCAGAATTTTCATTTAAGCATGCTTCATGTGAATAGACTGACAGCAGTGAGGACAATAAAATGCTCTGTAAGTGTCAGTGCTTAATAAAACAAAGTAACATCAAAGGAAAATAAATTACTTAAAAGAGAGCAAAGCCCAGCTTTCTCCTAAGTTTTAAATGCTATCCTTTTAAAAACTGTTAATATTTATTGACAGTTTTCAGACTGACACATATTCCAAAAGTGCTATACACACCTTACATCCATATATAAATTCATTATCCTTCATTCAAGAGACTGAAGTGATCATTTTGTAAAGCCTGTTGTTGCTTTTCTCAAAGTAATGTTTCTACTAAAATTAATAGTAGTATTTTTTTTTTAATTTTTATTTTTGCTATTAAAAGCAGTGTGGATTTCTGAATATTTAAGCACTAGAGAGGTTTTTGCTTTCCTCTTCAAAGCTGGGAATAATATACCTTTGTTTTATTCAACTGATTTATATAAAAAGTAGACTTTTTTAAAACCTCTTTTCTGAAATCGCATTAGGGTAAGAGATGGTCCTAAATGTAACTACTTGGCTTGGCAAGGGTTTTGCTACACTTTTATCTTATAACTTTTCAGTACTCTACATCCAAAACCTGTACACAAAAATCCCTGGAAGCATCCTGTCAAGTTCCAACAGGAAATTACAGCATACATCCAATAATGCTAAAGTGAGGTTAGCACTGTATCTCAGAAATATTAGACAAAGAATTAAAAGGTAAATGCAAGTAGGAAAGAAAAAGAAGAAAGCTCCATGTCCCAGGGCGGCTGCTTTGTGTGCTCACTCCAGCATGTGTGACACAGCCCCGCAATCACCCATCCTTTTGGGTCACCTCCATTAACCTCCTTGCAGAGGGAGGTCTTCATTTTTTCATGGCCTTAACATCTAGCCCACTTGGAGAAGCCACCTAGAGCATCCCCCTGAAGGGGGACTGCCTGGACTTAGCTTTTTAGTACTGGGGAGGGGAAGGTTGTGCCGCCTCCTGTTCCTGCCTCCAACTCGCGGCATTCAGTTCAGGCACGAAATGAGTTTTTAGTTGCTGCCAAACTGGAGCCTCACACAGCTGAGTTCATAGTGCCATCCAGAACTTTGTAATAAAGCAAATCTTGAGCACCTCTTCATATTTACTGAGCAATGAAATATCATGCCAGAATTAAAGGGTGTTTCTGAAAATAGTTTGAATGTGAATCAGAGTATATTTCAGCAGATCCAGTGGAGTAATTACAGGGTAGGAAGAACAAACAGACTGTAATAGATAAGTGAGACAGGCAATCATAGACAAACTGTTTACTTCCCTGCTGATGGATGAATAGAGCAAAGGGTCACCTAGGTGTTTTTTTAATTTAACTTTTTTTTTTCTGGCAGATTTATTCTTAAAATCAGGCTTAGCAGACAAGATCAGATTGAGCATTTTTTTTTAAACATGAAAGACTTCTGTGGAAGTCTTCAACGGCCATGCAAAATAGTTTTTATTATGGAAGGATAGTAATTATGTCCCATTTATAAAAGGAAGGATGAGACACAGGGTTAACTAAACCTATCTCACAGTCAAATTGAGCTGGGGCAACAAGACCTTCCAATTCTTAATCATGGTTTAAGCAGTGGCAAAGTAGCTGCCTTTGCTAGGCTGTAATCAAGTGCTAAGAAAAAACTTTTGACAAAATCTCTTGTAAGTCTTGGAGTTATTTAGCCTTTTGTGACTGGTGACAAACTAGCTTGGGAAAGGCGTGATCTTACTAGGCACGAAGTTTGAGACACAGATAGTAGTTTCATGACTTAAACTTACATCAACAGGGACATATTTGGACCCAAGCATTAAACCCAAATTTTCTTGTTCAATTTTTTTCATTTGAATGACAAAATTTTCATGTTCATTCCTTCAGTGCATTTTCAACTTATGAACTCTAAAGATCTTCAAACTTCAAAGCTGCTTAGCACTCCTAAGGAAGTTTAACCCTCTGCTTTCTGTCACGTGCCATGTGCCACCTACCATTCATCTTCCAACAGGAAATGCCCAACAGTGCATCACACACTACACAGAGAAACCTGGGAACAATCCCTGCAACCAGTCAGCATATATGCAATAGCTAAAGTCAAATCTCTTAGTGGCTTGAAAGGTTAAAGAAATATCAGAAACGCAGAGTAACCTGGGGCAGATGGACTGATTTTGTGCTAAGGAGGTAGGCAGAACTACCTTAATTGACAGATTTTCCTTAAAAGACAGTCCACAATAGTTTTTACTCTTCTGTGTTTGCTTGTATCTTGATGTAAATGAGACATCTTTATTAAAAACAAAAACAAAACAACAAAAAAACCTCCCAGGATGAAATTATTGTATTTTTCATTTTAAAAATGGCAAAATAAATCAGTTTAGTTTCATAAGCCACCTCTCCTCATGTCAAAAATTATTTTTAACTGTTCCTAATTTTTGTCAAATGAGTCAGATAATTAAGCATTATTACAACAGAAGGTAATCTGTTCTAATTTTTTTTTGTCTTGTCACACAGACATACTTTGACTTCATGTGTATGACAACCCTGAGCACCTCTGAAAACAGCCCTGCTTCAGCAGGAGGCTGGACTGGTCAGTCTCCACAAGTCTCTTCCTAAATCATTCTCTGATCCTATTCTGGTAAACCAGCTACAAACGAGACCATTCTTTCTGTTTCCACCATTTATCTAATGCTGCTAAAAAAGATGGCAAAAAAGATCTCCAGACAAGCCTTACTTTGTGCCTCAAAATATATTATTGTATATATATTAAAAGGTACCTAGGAAAAGGGATTTGCTTCAGAGGTGTTTCAGACAAATGTATACATTTTTCCATTTTTCTCCTGCCAATATTTCTGCTTGACCACCTGAACCATCATTTTGCACAAAAGCAAAACCAACAACAACAAACAAACAAACAAAAACAAAAACAAGACCAAGAAAACTCCAGCTGAATAATTCTGACACGTGATAAATTCCTGGTGGGGAGTAAAACTGAATGTATACATCTGAATTTCAGAAAGGAGCACTAAAATTCTTCTTCACTTCTCGTGAAGTTTAGTTTGCCCGTAATGTTGAGTGTGTGACACAATCAAAATCATGACACAAAGACAGCTACTCTCAACAGCAGTGAGAAGAAGAGCCAGAAAATTCCATCTCAGCACAGCTCACAGTAATATTGTGGAAGTTTAATTTTCCTAACCCTGTCATTTGTGCTGTCTGCAAAGCAAATACCAATGCACCCTTCACTACTTGCACCTAATTCCCTTTTGCATGTGCTAATTTTACTGTGACCACTAGAAACACTGCAGGCAAAGTAACGGAAGTTTTGCAGGCAGGCAGAGCAATAAAGCAAAATGACTGTTGTTTTTATTAGGTATTAACAGCAATATTGATTCTATCTATTTCCTCTTCATTTCATCCTCTATGATGAAATTCTCTTTTTCATCCTCTGATGAAATCCTCCTGATCATCTTGTAGGATGAACAGTTGCCTCTAGGCATCCTCTATACAACTTTCTCCAGTATCAGTGTTTCTGTCAATTCTTTGCTCATCTATATTCCCTGCTCATCAACTGCACAACTGTTTATGAGATTCGGAGGACCAATTGTCTTTACTCAGGAACCAAAAAAAAATCTTGAAATTTCGTGGCAATACTAGCTTAAAATGTTTAAATTAAAATAAGCCCACATGCCTCTTCAGCAGATTGTACAGCTCTGCATCACTTTTCATTCCACAGGATTTGTAAATCAGAGAGCATTCTAAGAGTATTTGCAAAACAGCAAAGGTGATCAAATTTCTCAGTCATACTAAAACACAAATGGAAATACATTTGGGAGAAAACACACAATTCAAGAGCTGAACTGATATAAATGGTATGCAATACACTCTATTTAGAGAGCCTTCTGTAGCACATCCTATTGCTGTGTGTTAGGAAATTACCAGAAAAGATTAACTGAAAACTCTACACATCATTAGAACACCTTAGAAAGAAAAAAACAAGTGGTTTCAAGATGCATTTGCAGACCAAGTGGCTCCTGATAGAAGTAATCTTCCTCTATTGCCTCTGGAACTGTTTGAAAGCCAGGTATGTCAAAGTGTATGCTTGGTCAACTCATACACTGTAGCAACAGGAAAACTGCGTGCAACAACAGAAGAACAGATGGCCCTTACAGTTGCTTATATTCCATTTACAAATCAAAGAATCTTTGTTTTTAAGGTTTACATCTCAAAACAACAACAACAAAAAAAATCAGTGAAGTCTGACTTCACTGATTTGTCTCTATAGAAACCAGAAGAAAGGCTCTTAGTTTTCAGATGGTGGTGCTCTGCTCACCAGGTCACTCCACCCCATTCAGACTGCATCTGGTTTAGTTTCCAAACTTGTAAGTTTCAAAAGTTATGGTGCAAGTATTACTTTTAAATGCTTATTTGACACATTCCAGTATTTTGGGAGGGGAATGAAAGAAAAATTAATTTGAATTGCATTTCTATTACATAAGGAATATGAAAGTGCTTTTATTATTAAAGCACTACCTTGGAAGAATCCAGTACTGTGGGGAAGGAATGAAGATACTGAACTATGCTTATTTCCTTGCTCATTTTATTTTAGTGTCAAAAAATATAATGCCAATACAATATGTTTCAACACAGCAGTCAAACAAATCATCTTTTTTGGCTCTCTCTTACATTTCCTCTAGAAATAAATCTTGCTTATCCAAGTGTCTAAAATAGGATTTCCCTGCCTAGCTGTTTGCCTAGAAAGGCATCAGTATTTCCTTATTGATTTTTGGCATGTGTCAGTTTAGTCTTTCTTTTCTATACCACATGCACAACGTCTTCAGGCATTTGTCTCCTCCATTTGCAGGCGGAGTGAAACCACTGAGTTAGGAATTTTGTGAATGTTACCATCACAAAATTAAGTTAATGTTAAAAACTGTTGCTGCTATAACAGACCTACATTTTCTTTTTCTGAGGAACACTTTGTACTGCATGAGGTTTCATACATTCCAGCTGCCACTTGTATATGAAGTTTTAACATTTGTTTCCAGCCTTTGATCCTCTTTTTCTCACTTTCACCACGTTAAATTTTCTACGTGCATTTGATTCTTTTTCAGCCAAGCAGTAAGACACAGCAGAGTGGAACTCTTGGCTTCTGATGCTTGCCAGAAGGTGTTAGGAGGTATGCAGCCAATGTAATGCTCAGTCTGATCCATTTTTGAGAAAGGATTTAAAAATTCAAACTGACAGTTCAGAATAGAAACAAGTGCTTCAGGTTTTGACACTGCTATGACCACAAAAAACCCCCCACAAAAACAAAAACCCCACAAAAACAAACACAAACCCAAAACCAAAAACAACAACAACAACAAAACCACAAGCAAAAAAAACCACGTTTGCTTAAGGAAAGCAAGTATTTATTATAAAGGTGTCAAGTAGATGACCAAATGAAATTTTAGCTTTTAGGTAAGAAAGTGACTCTGTATATAGTGACATTAAAGTAGAGACTAAATTAGCAAAGCTATATGACTCACTGAAAGACATTTAAAAGCACTTATGTGACTCACATGGGGAGAAAAGACAGATCAAGAGGGTACAGTGGGAATGTGCATTACGTGAAGACAATTGGACTCCTCAACATCAGCTTCCGACAGTGCACTGGTGAGGTGACAATTCTGTCACATAGCACAGATGGAATAGCATCACCCATTAAAAGTACTGCTTTTCTTCTGAGGTTAACCTAATAAAAATATTAAGCACTACAAAGTCATTTGATTTTGTAGAATACGCAGCCCAGAAATGCAGATGCTTCCTTTGCAGCACTTTCTGGCTGCATTGCTTCTCAGCAGCAACTGTTGAATGACACGGTATCAGCCAGACCAAAACAGCTCCAGGAAGGGCTTGTCCAAAGGGATGTGGTGAACTGGGCGAAAGGAGAAGTTGGGCAGTAATGTTTTCATGTTCATTGGATACAGGAGAAAAGGAGAAGACTGGGGAGGCTTTCTGTGGGTGGAATTCCCCGTTTCCTTCCTACAAACATGCACAAGTGTGATGAATACCATATGCCTAGGGAATGCAGGAAGATCAAGAGAATGAAAGAAGGAAGAGGAAATATTCACCCAGACCTGTGTTGTTTGCTGTGTATATAGAATTATACTGTGTATACATGGGTGATTGAGCTGAAGGGAATAGTAGGGGCAATTTCCCAAAGACCCGTGATATGAAAGGAATCAGGTTGATGGAATGGAAGTGTTGTCCCCCAACAATGGCAACATCTTTTGATTTGTCATAAATCTAGGTAATGTTTTCAGCTATCAATACAGCTATCAATTCATTGCTGTCAAGGAATAATTAACTTTCTAAAAGGTATAATTTTGCATTGAGACAATATAGGGAGCACACATTGACATGGCAGCAGTTAAAAAATGGCAGTATGCTACTACTTGCTTCCCCTCTTTCATTATCCAACAAAACATTTTTACCTGTTTGCTTCCAGTGAAAAATGCAGAACAGATGTGGTTCCTGTTTAAGTAGGATTTATGTTATTTGCTGTTTAATGGAGCCACCAAGAATTAAGACCTTCTAGAATATAATTTTTAATGTGGCCTTTATTGGTCCACGTCAAACTGCAGGGAAACCATTCACACTCATTTGGTGTTTTGTTCATTTTGCCATAACTCCATCAGGTCAGTAGTTGACTAAGAATCCATTTGTTAAAACGAAACAAATTAAAAATTATAAATGTTTCTGTTTAATGCTTTGACTGTTATTTTTCCATCAAATTACATGGATTGGATAAAATATGTTTTCCATGACTCTGAGCTTGTTACAGAAGTACATCCATCACTTGTATCTAGAAACAGTAATTTACACCTTTCTATTGAAAAGATACCTAAACTTTAAACAAGCAAGCTTGTTCTCAGAATCCTTCCTACTTAGACACTCCATAGTGGTCATTTAAAAATGTGGTCATTTAAAAACACACATTTTATAAAGTATTATAAACACTGCAGAAAATGAAAGTTCTTAGTATTAATAGATTAAAATCAATGGCTATTCATCAATTTCAAGAAACTATTAAATTTAGGAACAAATTAGCATGACAAAAACTATGTTTATACTACCACAGATCCTCCTCACTAAGGCAGAGCATCAAACTGAGAACTGGTTTCATAGCAGCATCAAATAAAATCAGCCTCAAAGTAACCTCTGGAAGAGATTATCCGGTCCACTTCTTTGTCTGGACTCACAAACAAGGGTGTGTTGATCCTTTCTGACTTGTCCAACCTGTTCTTAAACTCCCAGGCACAGAGGTTGCACAGTCTCCCTAAGACAAGCTTTTTACTGTGGTCAAAACCATTCCATCTCTTGGGAATAAGGAGCACAATGAACAGATTGTCTGGAGAAACTGAAACATGTAAAATTTCAGTGTGCTATGCCACCTATCTTAGGGAGGAGAAAGGGGTGAAGCAAGTAGAAATGATGATACAGGAGTGTACATCTGATTTATGCCTATTTTAAAGTTTCTGTGGTTTAGATTCATATCCCAACAAGCTCCGCTACAACTGAAATGCACTTGCACGAATAAAGCATGAGCTAAGAAACAGTGTTTGATTACAGACAACTGTGGGTAATTTCTACAAAGTCTGTGAATACCTAAGGCAGTTCAGCTCCTCTTGACAACATGCCTCCTTTAGGATTCCTGGGGCACAAGAGCAGAGGTTATTGGCTGGAGATGGAACCACCAGGGAGTGTAAAGAGAGCCAAGGTGGATCTGACTTCCAGCCAGGTCCTCATGGAAACAACTGTTCTTTGATGAGCCAAAGGAATGGATTAGGACAACTGTGAGGAGCAGTGCCAAGGAACTGAGCCAGATAGAGACCACCCAAAGAGCAGAAAAGACTCTGTCAAGAGGGAATGGAATTAGTAAAACAAATTGGCAATTGGATATAACCAAAATGTTGAGAGTCAGGGTGGCAATGGAGGCTCATGCAGAAAAGGATGGAAGAAAAGCCAAGACAACACCTGAAATGCAAAAATACGGAGAACTGGAAGCCCATGAAAGGCCAGAGGAATTATGATCTTATTTCAAAAGAGCCTGATACATGATGTTCCAGACAGAGTAAGATTCTTTTAAAAACCTCTTAGTTCCTTTGGTAGGCACCCACGAAATAAAAGGAAGTTTGTGGTCACTGTACTATTTAAATATTATCCTTCAAGATATTATCCAGCAAGAACTTCATTCAGAAATTCTCATGTGAGTTGACCTTTGAAACCACCTACAGAGAAATCATGTTGTATTTTCTGGACAGTATCTGTGAACAAAAGCTTTTCTAACCTGTATGTAAATGTACCAGATATACATTTAAAGCAGATGACACACTTGGAATGGAATTTCCTTATTTGCAAAAAGTCACATACAAAAGCCTTAGAATGATGAGAGGAGAGGATGTCGAGACTTACCCTGCTCATCCAATTACAAAATCTTAATTTTATTATGACTTTCCAAACCAACCAACCATTTAATAAAACTTGAGCTAGATCTCTCAATATAAACAATTCTTTCATTTATACTACTGAGTATAAATCTTTGAAAGATGGGTTTTCATTTATCAGAGTGTTTTCTCAAAGAACTCTCATTCCTGCTAAATCAAACTCTGACACTCTAGAGAAAAAATATTTTGGTCAATATCCTGTCAAACTACCACTAAGTAACATATAATTCTTTAAAGCAGCACAATACACAGAAGAAAAAAAAACCAGAAAATCATGTAAAATGCTGTCAAGAGTAAAAGCATTCAAAACTTTGGAGATGTCATTGTTATTATTATTTTACCATTACCACTTGCTGGTAAATGACAGGGTCTATATTTTGCTGTTGTAATTTTGTCTGCTATTACCAAGAGATTTTGGCGAAACAAGGGCCAGAATTGCTGTAAAACCAATTCTCTCTTGGCATAACTTTATTGATTTCATTAGACTTCTGTCAGCAGAAAACACTGGCTTCTGTTTAGCTTGGAAAAAAAAAAAAGCAACCACACCATCTGCTTTTATTAAAACATATTTTTAACCTGAAGAGTGGCGATGAGTGACAGGATCCACTCCTAAATCTAACAAAGTACATGACTGGGGTTTAGTAATTTCACCCATCCAATCTCCAATCAATTTCTTCTTGTATTTCTGTATCACGTACACAAAGTTTGTAGGAAGTTAAACATCATAAACCTTGAAGGGACAATTATTTATTATTGTGATACACAAATCTATGCCACATTTAAGTCTCTCTGTTTATTACCAATGCCAATGATATGCTCTAACGTCTCTCTGCTATGCTTCAATTAATTAAGAGGCCTTGGAGGGGAAAAAAAAAGGCAGTAAGAAATGTTCCAGTACTTCTCACTGTAGGATGATGCCCTAAAGCCTGTGAATGAGAAACAAATATATTCTAGAAAGAGAAAAAAGTTCACTGTATCTGGGTTTGCTGGACAGAAGTATTTCTACAAATGCCAACTGCAGGCAAACTCACATAAATAGAAAGTACCCCCTGCAATAGCTCCTACATTGTCCATTCCCATCCAGAGAACCTGGATGTAGGTGATAGGCAATTTCTTTCAGTGAGAGCTGGCACCTTGATCTCTTCCTAAGCACAGTCTGTGAGTTGTGCTTCATTATACTTGCTGTGTCTTTGATGAGGATTAGCTGTGGCTTGAAACACAAACGAGAATGAAACAAAATTATTTCAAAAGACAGTCATTAGAAGTACCAGTGCAACAACAGTACTTCAATTAAGTGCTTCAAGACCATTTTCAGATTTTAAATATATTTCTTACTAGTTATCTGCTTCCCACAGAATTTACCTGACTACAAAGGCACCAGAAAAAAAACTAAATAAATTTGTAATACTTCTATGATTCTGTAACAGGTCTCAGCCTTACCTCTGTATGTTAAGAGTAAAGACATACAATTTATTCACTGAC
Organism: Prinia subflava; assembly: GCF_021018805.1. Classification (NCBI taxonomy): domain Eukaryota; kingdom Metazoa; phylum Chordata; class Aves; order Passeriformes; family Cisticolidae; genus Prinia; species Prinia subflava. The sequence continues at coordinate 69,269,830 of NC_086249.1, read as the reverse complement.
ACTATTCTTTCCAGTTTAAAAACTGTTTGAGAAAGGACTGAATCTGTCAAGATAATTAGGGTAAAAGTGTGTTATGTTCCACAAGATAACACAAGTGCTGTTTTCGTGTAAAGTATATAGTGATTAAAAGGCACAATTCTCCAAAAGCATTCAGGAGAACCACCATGCAATATGTTCTCATATGGCTTTTTGTCATGGTATCACCTCCATCCAGCATGATTTGGTCCTTCTGAAAGGAGATTAAATTAGTTGTCCTCCTCTATTTCAGTTCTTTCCTGTTCCTAAAGTGAGAAGTCTGAACTTCTCCAGTAATCCTTCAAAGCATGACTTTACAAACCACTCTTTTGAGGACTGTGGTCTGGGACACAACCCACCAGGCATGTCACTGCACCAACAGTTCTCTGTGGGATTGACCTGCTACCAATCCACTTCCCTATTCACATGTGGAACACTTTTAAGCTGGAAACACACTGAATGTTTCCATAAAACCAAATTCTTCTCGCTTGGATAATACACATAGAAATCAACAATTATTGCACACCTAATGCACAGGTAGTTCTTAGGAAAAAGAATACATGACTGCTTTTTGTAGGAAATAGAATTTTTAGGACTGAAGCATGAAAGATAAAATGTGGTTTTGCCACAACCTTAACTGATAGTTTTATTACTAACAGATTTTATTCTTACACCTCATAGGAACTTGTGCGTTTGAGAGTCCCTAGGAAGGACTCAGATACTTGGGTCCTCTTTTGAGTCTCATTATCAGCCTCAGATGATCAGGAGGTATATCCTCAGCTTCCCCTCTCTTTAACAGCAGAACAAAAACACATATGTCCTGGTAATTGGTTTCAAGAACTGCAAAGAAAGGTGGATATGAGAGTTGGATGCTGTGACCATCACAGTTCAGTTCCATATACCAGGCATGCTCCCCCCATCTGAAGTGAGGCTTGCATTTTTTGGGAAGAACCACATTACTCCCATGGAAATGATTTGGATCATGTAAATTTAGCTCTTGTTCACAGAATACCATTTATTATTAATCTCTTAAAAATGCCTGTATCTCCATCTGCTGAAAAGACATTCAAATTATATACCAACTCTACTTGTATCCAATAATTTCCAAAGGGGTAAGGATGAACAAGAAATGAGTCTGGATGTTTGAGGAAGTGGAGAGGAACAGCATTTTCTGAAGAAGAGGGGTTTTGGGCTTATGAGACTCAATGAGTTTGTACCATTGAGTTTCACAAATATCCAGTTACTTTCTGCAAAATATTGTTTAAAATACTTGGAATAAGGAAATAGGGTGCTGAGAAACCTGTGTCACCTGACACTGCTGTGTTACCAAGCTGTTTACCATGTGTGCTCCCAACATTTCAGGCGCATGAATGGACTAAGGTAAATGATTAACATTTATCTTGCTTTAAACATGTTACCAAGTTTGTAAACTAAACCATTTCAAATACCAGGAAGCAACCATTTCCCTCTTGTTGTTGCTGCATGAGTTCACTGGAGAAAACCATAATGAATATAAAATTAAAAGATGCATAATAGTGCAAATGCACAAAAGTCTTCAATAAAGGTAGACAGATTTAGCATTTCTTAGCTGTCAACCACACAGCTTCAAAATTTAAGTAACTTTAATACAGCCTTTTAATTAAGTAGGAAATTATATGCAAAACAGGAAAAATACTTGAATGAGCTATTTTTACATTCAGTAGCCTCTAACTGTGGATCATAAAGGCTAACATCCCTAATATTTAAAATCACAGACACTATCTGATTGAAAAGACTGAACAGGACCTGCTGGAGGCAGACAACTGGAAAAAGCATGCCTGAGAAAGGTAGACTTTGGCAGTCCCTTTGGGGCACAGGAGGATTCTCCCCCAGCCCACTCACAATCTCCCCAGCCCAGAATTGCCCTCAGGAACAAAACACTGTGACCAGGTGCTCTGGTTTGAACATCTGCTGCTGCGTGGAGCTGCCAAGGCAACAGCATTCGGCTGTGATGTTCTCCAAATCACACAGTACTCAGCTCACTCCTGACAGTGCCAGAGCTGGCACTCCCAGTGACCTTTTCCATAAAAATGACCCAGATATGACTCCAAAAGCTCTGACTGCCACTCTTTAGGTCACTGGGTGTCCCAGATTATATCACTCATGCTACTCAGGTGGACAGGCAAAAGGCAAAGCAGCTCTTTCAAGAAAGGGGACAGGTGCAACTCCAGTTAAAGTCTCTTGAATCTTTATGCTTCTACATACAAGAATATGATCATGTAACTGCTCAAGCTGGTGTTCCAACTCACTCCCAACATACAAAATGTACACAAACCCCACCTGCAAAAATTACTCCCTCCATCACTAAGAAATGAAGCTTTTAAATAAACTTTTCAAACTGTGTTTGAAAGAAGAGCAGGGTTTTTTCCCTTCATAGTCCTTCCATCTCCAAAGGGAAATTTGAATCCAGCAATACAACGGTGGTACACCATAAACACACCATAATATGGCCTCAACCACCACACCCTCCAGTTAAAACACTGATAAGTTCTAGTACCATATATATATACACTTATGGGGTCCTTCTTTGCATGGCCAAAGTCAAAGTCCAGTACTTTTTTAGGCACAAATTGCCCTTTTTCCTGGACAGCACTAGCAATGTGTCCTCTCCTCTCAAAAAAGCTCATGGGAACTTTTTTTAATCAGTTCTTTTTCAAGATAAACTACTTGGGAACACTAATACTGAAAGGTCTACTGTGTAGTGCCATAAGTGATGATTGTTTAAATTCCTTGGCAGGACCAGCTACCAACAGTAAAGCTTTTAATAAGCATAGAAAATTATACCAAGACATTTGCCCAAAAAAGGCTGTCATAAGAACAGATACTGAAACCTATCCACTGATAAATCAGGTAAAATAATTAACACTTCTGTAGCATTAAATACACCATCTACTTTCTGTTCACCATATCTTTTTCATACTAATGATACTGAAATGAAATGTTAATAGAAGGACACAGCCTATGTAAGCCATTTTTTCATAAAGAGCATTCCTTCAAATAAATAAAAATAAACTTCAGTTAATTATCAGCCTGTGAGGGACTTAAAATTCCAACACACTTTAGAACATTTATTTGTATTGACAAAGGTCACAGAAAGGGTTGTTTTGTTTTCTCTGCAATGGATAAGCATGTCACCTGAGACTACAGGACAAAAGGTGAAGGGGATGCTGCTCCCCACCTTCTTTTGCTGTTGGAGCCAGCCTGAGGGGCTACATTCCGGCTCTGCTAGGTGCTGGAAAAGCCTTTCACTTCCATGTGCCGAACACACGCACTTTTACCTTTTAAACTAACACCTATTTTCCATCAGTAGTATCTACAGATAAAGGCGCTCAAAATGAGGGCTAAGTAACTAGGTACATACCATTTAGTAAGTTACTTTTAAAATGCTTCCCTTCCATTAATCTCCCCAGCAGTTTTTGTGCCTAAGCTTCCTCCTACCTCACTCACCACTGCTATGAATCCTCACACTGCATTTGGAACTAGAGCAATGTCTCAAAGGCTGCTTGTTTTCACCTAGATCAGGTACCAACAGCACAAAGTTGAGAATAATACAGGCTTTAGCTTGTGCTTTCTGTGTCTGCTGGGACCTTGAGCACTTAGCAAGGCAATGAACCTGCAATGAGGTCTATGCTATCACCATTTCACTTCTACGGGAACCTGAGGAACCTGTTTTGAGATGAATATGGATGCTATTGTCACACCTACACACCCCTGCTCTGGGAGGAAATGTCACAAAATGCCAAGTTCTGAAGTCCAAACTAAAGCAAACTAGGTCAGAGCAGAACTGCAATCTCCATCTTCACCAGTAGCCTCCTGCCCTGTTTTTGGCTTGGTCTTTTAAGGAGGCTCTGTCTCCAGTGGCCACATGTGCCACAGGTGAATCTTTGCAAACATGGCCTCTGACAGACAAGAGGCTTATGCCTGTTCTCAAAATCCAGGGCTTTGAATTTCCCTTTGGATCAAATGGCAGTCAATGCAGGTCACAGGCTGACTTTTCTTCACACTTTTAGCAAGAAATGCTGCTCAATGAACAATCAGCATGTCAGACCTCCCTTCGGGATGAATACAAAAGCACAGCTGTTAGAGACTTTCCAGCACAACTTCCATAGGTCTGCCTAAAGACACTATTCAGTTTCTGTGCAAAGAGCAGTCCTCAGCCTAAAATTTCCTCCTAATTCCATCTTCAAATTCCAAACTCTCTCAAACTTGTATATAGTACCATACATCCAATAAACTCCCATGGATGCATATGTAGTACCTTAATACTTTAATTTATCTTGCTATTTCAACATCTAATCCTTGTCAATTTTATTTTTCACTTGTGTTCTCCACATAGTTTAAAACCTTACAGATCAGAAAATAATGGCACTTTTATTCTTTTGTCCTTCATGTTACATATGATAACACCTCTGGCTGTGAAAACCTACAACTAACACTGGCATTATTTTGCTGAACTAGTCTTAAAATAGGTACAGCACCCACAGCAACCACGACTTTGGAGGAAGAAACAGAAAAATCTTTCATTGGCCTGAAAAGCAGCAAGTTCCACATCAACTGCTTATGGAAAATCACACTGTGCCACCATTTTTCAGTAGGTGTAAAAGGTTTGGAAGTTTGGAAGAAAAATGGTTTATAAAATCTTAATAACTATGAAAAAAACAAACAAATACAGTTCTGAGCAAAGACAAACGTTCTTCATATGTTGGTGTCTATGTCATCACCAAATTGTATCTCAAAAGTTGTATCTCAAATACACCAAATTACATGTCTTTTGATCTCACCAGCTACAAGCAGTGCAATCATACTGTCACATGTCCCAGCTGGCAGTTCTTGTGGTCCATTCTCTAAGAACATCTAAAGTGTTCCCACTTCAGCTGGTCAAGAAAGTCTATGCTTGGTTCTGTTTTTCTATCTTCATTAACCACAGACACAGCAAAAAAGATTAAATAAAAAAACCAAACCAACCAACCAAAAAACCCAAAACCAAACAGAAACACAAACAACCAAATAAACAAACAAAAACCCCACCAAAAATCCGTAAAATTCATTTTCCACTATACCACAAAAAACCCCACAGACAAATAGGTATCAAGCAGTGATGTGACAGGAATTAGTCCTGTATTCCACTTTCCCTCCACACAAAATGGGCTCCTCTTGTGCTAAGAAAGCCTGAGGCAATATGCAACTGTCTGAGGTCAAAACTACTATCTGCAAATAAACAGCAACAAGTATATTTTCTGCTTTGAATGAAGCATAAATCCTTTGGGGGTTTGATTGTTTTTGATTCAGTCTTCCTACTTTTAGTGCATCTCCTTGAAGATCAGCAACAAAAGATAAAATAAAGATGTCCCTGACATTGCAAAGAGAATGACAGGACAGTATGTGCTCGATTTCCTCTACAGCCCGTGATACATTAAGCAAATAAAAAGGCCACAGAAGGGGACAGGAGACTCAGTGACTCACACCACAGTACTTGGTTTCTCTCTTCTTTGTTTCTGACTCCATGAGGGATCACCTGTTACTTTATCAATCTCAGTGGGATAAAAGGCAAGAAAATTATTGGAACTCCCTCTAAAGCACCTGGAAACATAATGAGAGAGAAATACAGCAAAGAAGTCTCAAAGGAAAATAAAAGGACAGAAACATTTAAATCTGCTCTTCTTTATTACTCATAGCATAATCTCTCTCTGATTTTTATAAAAGGTTTATGAGAAAAAGCAAATCAATCAGATGGACATCTGACATTTTCTTTACCTTCAGGCCCTCTCTCTCCAGAATATGATTTTTCAACAACTGGTCCAGAAAGTGGATCTGACACAGAAAGTGTCTTTAAGATAATGAGCTGCATATTGAGGAACTAAATCTTTTGTTTAGCTTGGGACAGGCAAAGGAAGCGGAGGAATATCTGACGTGACTGGCAGGGAAACACAGCTATCTTTGGCATTCGTGACTCAAACAACTCTGCCTGTCCATTTCTGAATATGAACATCACTGGGGATAAGACATCAGTCACTTGGAATAGGAATCACTCTGGCAGCTTGAAAAGTAGCTTGTTTTAAACAGCATCAGCCTAATACCATGGCTTTCTAGAGGGATATTGAAAGACTGTCTAGAAGTTCTCCATGAGGTACCAGTCAGCAGTTACTGTTGTTGCCTATGTCAGGAGAAATCCACAATTAAAAGGGACAGCAAATGTCAAAAGAAAAACATGAAAAAGAAAATTAAAGCAGGAAATAGAACTGCAGTAGGACATTATGACTATTCACTCAGAGGAAACACAACTTCATCATTAACTCAAAAAATGGCGCAAAAATGCAAAGAAAGGGAAATATGTCATACCCTGGAAACCGGCCTGGTGATCTAACGTTAAGAAACATCACTGGATGCAGTTCACTGAATAGATGGGTAGGGGAAAATATTATTCATACTACATAAGGTCAGTCTCCTGCCAGTTATCCCAGATCTGACCTTCTTTCCTACGCTCCCTTCCTTGCCTATACAAACAATTTCAGTCACTAAAAACATGGGGGAAAATGAAGAGGGCAACAAGCACAGCCTGAAGGGAGGTGTTTCACCAACAGGATCCCAGCTCCAAAAGTTACCTGGGGCTGCTCTCCTGCAGTGCTGGGCAGCCCTGGACTGCAACAAAGTCAGGCAGATTTTTATCACAATTGTTGAAAAGCCCAAATGAAGAAAGCAAAACTCCTGCCCCCTTCACAGTTGTTTCCCTCCCCAGGACTTTCTACTGAATTTTTTTACTACTTTTTTTTTTCCAGAAGAGAGAATTCAAATTATTTCACATCTCAGTGGTAACATGGTAACGCAGCTTCAATACTCCAGCTAGGAGTGACAAAGTGACAAGTACAGAAAATTGGGGTTTTTTAAAAAATCTAATCAGTTAGCATTCACATTTTTGAACTGCTGCATGAAGTGTTACCCAAAAGCTAAATATTGTTAAGAGATCTCTTGACTCTGTTTATTGTGTCAGCACACTACCACCAAAGTCCTGACAAAACTTGCAGCCACTGTTCATATTAAAAGGAACATGGTGGAATTTATAGCTGAATATTAAAATTGAAGGAGCTTTCAGTTGCCCTTTATGCAGTCAACCCAGCAACAACACCAAGCACTTTGAAATCACACTACCAAGCAAAAAATTCATGTGTGGGACAGCAAAGCACTGAAATGCTATGATATTTCTTACGTAGGGGGATTTAACACTGCTAACTGCAGAGTCTGTAAATCAGTTTCTCTACAGAACTCTAAAGTCATAGGTGCCAAATATAAATCTTTTTCTCATAATTCCATTCTTGGTCCTTTCATGTTATTACTGGACTTCCTGGATAAACTGTTGCTAAAATGAGTTTGGTCTTTTTTCCTACAAAATTTGCCAAAAAAACTGCTGGAATGCATTTATATTGTCATCTTACCAGAAGAATTTCTGTAACATTCCCATTGACCTAATTGCAGGTTTTGGCCTGAAAAGATGACACGTCTCTGTGAATATGGTAAAGCTGTTGAAACACGGATACTAGAAATGAAGTACCCTTCTGGCCCCTTTCATCAAGCTCCAGGCTGAATCCCCTTAGGAATGTGATGGCATTGCTTCTCCTTGCCTTTTTTCTAAAATCCTATTCTAAGCTGCTTAAAAACAAAAAGACAAAAAATCTGACTGAAATAACCCAGAAACTTAAGTAAAAACAGCTGGAAAGATGAAAGAGTGATAATGTTTAGATGTTAACCAAGCAACATGTTCCAACAACTGCAGGGACTGAATTTTGTCCCAGAAATATATGTTTTTAAAGGATACAGTGTCAGTGGGGAAATCCCTGAAACCGCAATAAAATTACATTGTTTTAAGTCTTTATTTGGAAAGTATTACCATTACTTAGAGAAAAACAGAGTTTTCATGTTTATGTAGTAAATATAAGTGTGGTACGTCTTACAGCAAATCTTTTTTCTTATAGCAGGAGAAGAAAAAAGTAATAATCACAGGACAAAATTGTTGTTTGGAGATAATTTAAAGCCAGGGTAGATACCATAAGCCATCATTAGGCGGGCAATTCAAATGAAGACATGTATAATAACATGAGGTATACTGCACACTGCATTAGATTTAAAACACAGTTTGCAAGGCTTCCAACCCAAAGCAACTTCTGCTTTTGCCCCTGATGCAGATGAATCTTGCTCTAGGCTAAGTCCCATTTTACGGCAGACACAGTGCCTGTAACTTCTATCCTTTAATCTGACAAAATCCTTGGATGTGCCCACAATTCTGTTTAGACTCATGTTTCAGGGACCCATATGTCATCATGCCTTTACTGTATCAGTGTGCTCTGTTCCTGGTTTTAATGTATATTCCTAATTTTCTAAACTTCCGTCATCATCAGGGCTTCCTTACCTGTGCAGATTTTCCCGTCGTAGGCCTCGCACACCCAGTCGTGGCACTCGCAGAGCGGACCGTAGTATTTGCCAAACTCAGTCACTTGGCAGATGCAGACCCCACACTCACAGCTGCCCCTGCCGCTGCACAGCTTCCCCCCTGGGACGCGGCACCTGAGCTCCGACTCGGCCCGGGACAGGCGGCACGAAGCGGGAATACCCAAACCGCTCCTGCAGGGGACAGCAAACAGAATCGGCTGCGGCCAAAGGCGGGGGCTGCAGCCCGGAGCCGATGAGAGCTTAGCTCATTTGAAACCACCCTCCTGTCATTGCTTCAGCCAATACCCAGAATATTCTTCTTACCACCTCTTCAGCTACAGTTCCAAATTATTACTTGCCTCAAATCACCCATTTTTCTTCGTTTTCATCAGAAATCTCATTTATTTTGCTTACCTTTTTAACTACATAGGCCTCATCTACTTTCCCATCAGGCATATCTGGTATATGTGCATAGACACGTATGGTATGATTATCCATCATGAAACATTTTGATCTTAATTATTTCAAAAAAGTTTGGAGACATCATATTCATCCAAACATCTGGGTAGCATAAGAGAAATATATATCATACAGCACACTTAGGGTCGATGCTAATAAAATATTTTTGCCAAAGTCATCCTTCTGGTTGTCAGACACATACAATCCATGCTTTCAAAGGAAAAGGAAGCCAAAGTAATCATAGCTTTCCATGCAACACTATAGGCTGTGGCTGTGGTTTCAGTAAAGGCAGCAGAATCCTGCTCTAGATCTGTAGATTTGCAGCTCTGCCATGCCACTGTACCATGCACCAGAGCACATGGAGATCAGGACTTTCAGGACATACTCAGGGAAAATCACACTTTGTCTCATCAGGAGCTGAATCGTAGGAAAAAAGAACAAAGGACTGCTCAGACCAAAAACAGGTCCTCACAACACTAAGGCATACTGAAGATGTAGATGAATGGAACCTGCCCTTCTCACACAGTAGATTTTGCCAGGCTCTGGAGCAGAGGACCTGCTGGTCCCAGAAGCCGGTGTGTGCTGGCTGTGGTGGAGGTGGAGAGTGAAGGGCAGTGCACCTGGCTGTGCCACTGCACCGAAGCACAGCAATGAGCAGGGTTCTGCGGTGACGTGCCTGCTCCATTCACGCAGCAGAATTTAGAAGTTTGAGCGCAGAGTCATCACTAGCCAGCTCTTCCCCCTTCACTGCTTTCAGAGTGTGCATCTTGGGCATCAAATGCGTTTTTGCAGATAACTCTGTAGTCTGCACAGGCACCTACCTACTGAGGTCCCCAGTGTCCCAGAGCGCTGCCCTCAGTGTCACCTTTAAGCAGGCAGGGAAAAGCCAACACACCGCTCCACAGCTCCTTCCTCCACCCCAGCTTCCACACTCGTGGCACTCGGGTCCGTCGCGCCCCCCCGTGCGAGGCGCACTTACCGCGGGGCCGGGGGCCCGGCCGGCAGCGCGGGGCCCGGCAGCAGCGGCAGCAGCAGCAGCGCCAGCCCCAGCATGGTGCGAGCCGCGCCGAGCCGCGCCCGGAGCGCTCCTGCGCCGACAGACAGACAGCCGGACAGAGCCGCCAGGCACGCGGAGAGCTGCGGGCTGGACAGGGCCGGCTCCAGCGCTGCTCCCCCCGGGCTGCAGCGGCTCTGATTAGCTGCCTGGGAGCGGGATTTGGGCAGCGCTCTGGGGAGGAGGCCGATGCCAAACCCCCAAGTTTACAGTCTAGGCAGGGAAGTAATTAGAAACACTTGCGCAGCCAGATGGTTTATTTTGATGTTTTAAAAGTGGCCCGTTCACAGATGTGAACGAACTATCCCATTCTCAAAGTACAGGCACCGTAAATATTTGAGGTATGTGTATCCCCCTGTCCTTCGACAGACGGCTGCTTGGGATAATCTGTGAAACTCGTACCGGCGAGGGGACAGGACCAGCGCTCGCCAGCTGCAGCATCCCTGCCTGAGTGCTGGAGCACCTCCCTGGCGCCTCTCCAGCTCCGTGCCTTCCCTCCTTCCCCTAAGGTCACCTGCTCACGTCACAGCACCGTGCGACACTGCAGGCTGCCAGCCTACACCAGCAGGAGTGGCTGCACATTAAAAATATGATTAGTTAGCCATTTCCTAATACCTTATTAAAACACAGTCCAATATTTCATCTCAGCAGTGGGAGATTTTTGAATTGCCTTAAAACTAAGCTAAAAGGGAGGACAGTCTCTCCAAATGAAATCAGTTTGGGCAGATATGGCCACGTGCACTTCTTTATGCTGAAGAAAAGTTTTTGATCCCTCTGGCTGTCCTGGGAAATTGCTGATTGCCTGATACCTTCCTGGAGTGGAAAACTCTTAAAGAAACAAACTTTGACCACAAAAGATGGTAAGTTAGAGGTGTCCTAGTCTACACACACACATACATATTTTTAAAGCAGGCAGCTGACAGAGGAAGCTTTCACTGGTTCTGAAGCCTGTATTGGAGATTAAAGCCCTCAGTAGCTTTCTCAGAATGAAAAGCTCTTGCTTTAATTTCACATTAAATATCTAATATATCACTGTTCCAGAAAACATTTTTAAATTTACCTAAAATTCTCTGACTTAGAGGCTTCCTTTTGTATGAGTTTAAGTGGGTGTCTTACATTTTACATAGTGAACTCAAGGTTACAATTTACAGCATTCCTGCTAACATAACTAGTTCTGTTAGTTATCTTCCTGCAAAAAAAAAAAAAAAATAAGGCATCAAGCATTTGACTGTGTTCTGCTGTCCTTATAGATGACAAAAGAACCTTTAAAGTCTAGTTAGGGGCCTGTTTCCAGTCAAGTATCCACTCCATTGGAGGATAAAACTGTATGGAAACACAAAAGAAGAGACTGGACAAAATCTGCTCTAGCATATTTGTAAACATACATCCTTATTCCCTGAAGATATACAGGTGAAACCCAGACACTACTCCAATGGACTATTAAAACAGAAGACTTTTTTCATATTTTAGTAATTTATCTTGAAGTTGTGAAGTGCAAAACTTCACTGTCTACTCAAAGTGTACTAACTTGTTTATGACACATAATTTTACACTAAAATACAAGTAAGCAGAATTAGGATGTAAAAAAATCTAAAAGCCCCATATCCAGCTGTTGCATACCAAATCTATTTTTTACCAGTTTTGCTGCCCTTTATAGTATATTTCATATTGCAAATGTGTTAAGATGTTTTCTCGAGCAATACAGAACATAAAAATCCTGTACTGAGTGATCTGTTGGCTTCAGTCCTGTAAATGTTTACATTTACAGGCTAACCCCATGCATTTGATTTACTTTGATGGATCTGGTAAAAAGGGAAGTAATATTGGCAGGCATTTATTTCTGACAGTCCTTGAAATTTGAAATTCATGCTTAATGCAGCATGATGTGTTCTATCAGTGTGATAGTTTTTGAAATGTATTTATAATGCTGCAGTAAAAAATATTTATAAATTAAAACCCTTTAGATTAGAGAAAGCAGCACTTTTAAGAACAATGTGATTGTCAGAAATGATACTGCCTGAAGTCTCAGTTTAGAGAGGAATAAATAGAAAGCTTTGCATTTTAAACAATAGTAATTCCTTTTTAGCACTATATTTATCTTTAATGCACAAATTGAAAGGCTGCCATCTGTTCATCTTCTTCCTTTTTGCCTGAGCAGACTGTTGCTGACAGGTATTCAGAAGACTTTCAAGCAGACTACAAAGTATAACTTCAAATGTATGAGGAGATCACCATGATATGATGAACTTATCACTGTCTTATTTATTTACATCTGTCATGTTCTGAAGAAATACACACCTTTTGGCTGTGGACCTTTTGGATTTGGAGAAGGCATACTTACACTGTTGAAGGTGCAGTGTTTGAAATGTGCAGCCAGAGCTTGAAGTTAATAAATGCTTTCATGTGTACCTGTCTGTAATACAATATCTCAGTTCTCCCTTACTGGATTTTAACCTTTTCTCAGGTTATTATTAAATCATTTAAGCCTAGAATATTTTTATGCATGCCTGTATATACAGGTTTAAAAATTATATTAAATATATATATAAATTTACATATATATACATACACACACACATATGATGTGTATGTATTCAGGAGCTAACTGGCTTCCAAACAGACTGTAAATTCCATCTAAAAGGAGTCAATCTCTTTCTAAATGGAAACCTGACATGTTGCCTTTAGAACTGCTCACTTCTTTTCAGCCACTCCTGTACACAACCCTAAGGAACTTTGTTCTCTACTGGATGACATACACCTACATGAAGCACAGGACTTGTAAAATGCTGCTTTTCCTATGTATTGGAGTTTCAGACAAAGGCTCTAGAGCTGTAGGTGTTTGGTAAGTGTGTAGCTTACAAGTGGCAATGCCACTGCTTGCAGAGTGAAGGTAGAAAAGAGAAAGTCAACATATTGCTGATGAGTACGAGAATCACAGAATCACAGAATCATTAGGTTGGAAGAGACCTGCAGGATCATCAAGTCCAACACAACCCTAACCTCAACTAAACCATGGCACCAAGTTCCACATCTAGTCTTTCCTTAAACACATCCAGAGATGGTGAATCCATTACCTCCTCAGGTAGACCATTCCAATACTTATTTACTCTTTCTGTAGAAAACTTTTTCCTGATATCCAGCCTATGTTTCCCTTGGCGCAGCTTAAGGCCGTGCCCTCTTGTTCTGTCAGTTGCTGCCTGAAGAAAGAGACCAACCCCACCTGAGAAGCTGGTACACACCTGCCAATACTAACCAGCCTTTTCAAAATAGGAAATAGGTTTAAATAATACTTGTCAGACTCAAAATGACTTCAAATAAAGATATGGAATAAAAAAAAAGGATGCTGTTATGCGCACTTACATTTGAACCTCATTTTTTGAGTGTATCCCTGTTACTGTTCTTCATAAAAGTCTATAGGATTAGGTAGAGAGATTGGGATAAACCTTTTCCCTGCAATTTTATTGATCAGTAAAGGAACCAGGTACTTTCCTATCCAAACTGGTGAAGGTTATTTTTGTGATTTCACAGTCTTCTAAACTGTGTAAAAACTAAGCTGCAAGCCTGGGTATAGACAAGATAATTCATAGGCAGTGATTTTTTTTTTTAAGGTAAACAATATCTTTGCTTAAAATTTGCCAGCATTGTTTTTATAATAAATAAGAATGATATTAAAAAATAAGGAAAAAAAAAAGCTTTTTAACTGAAAGAGTAGTCTCATGCTGGAGCAGAACGCCCAGCAATGTTCTGGAATCTTCACCTTTCGATATAGTCAAAAGCCATCTGGACAGGGTTTGGGCAACATGCTTTAGGCTATCTTGCATAGGCAGGCAGAGATCCTTTTCAACCTCAAAGATTCCATAATTCTATGACTCTGATGGCATAATGTGCTATTGAACAAGGTTTGATTTGGTTTGGAGAGGAAGACAGACTCTGCCTACTCCTTTAGTACAGCCTCCTAGGGAATATTTTAATTTTGTTGTCACTTTAATAAAGCCATCAGCTTTGCAAAACACATTCCATGCCATTCTTAAGGAATTTTTTTCTTAATAAAACAAATCAAGATGCACATAAAGTGAACAGTCTAAGCTTAAAAATAATGGAAACCATCAAAATCTGTCAAATATTCCTCCTGGGTTTCCACTGAAGCCTTTTTAGTAACAGCATGGGTTTGTAAGAGTGAAGACTGAGGCATTCAAATGCAGAAGCATTCGGTTACATCAATTTTTTCTAAAATTAACCAGAAGTTGAAAATCCCAAATATCCAACAAGTTATTTTTCCTCCATAAAACGTGGAACAATGAGAATTTTAAGTGTCCAGTGATCCTTCTGTCAAAGATATACAATCACTAAACTAGATAGCTGTAAAGATCTATGACAAACCACTTTAACAGCCATGAAGGAAAATACTTAGTGGAGTTAACTAAAATCTAAATTGATTGTCTAATGTGAACAGTTCACTGTACTGGTGCATGTCATGCATAGAAGGGAACAGGAGACAGAGGACACCAGAGCTGTACAGACCTGAAAACCTTGTGTTAATTTTGCTGACATGGAATCTGGGACAGCTGATGGTATTACACAGGGAATACAAATAGCTTTTGGAGTTACAGGATCAAGGTTAGAGTAAGATAAAAGCTGAGCTGGTCTGAATGTAGCTGGCCTTAATAGTACAGAATATAAGCTACCCAAACAGTTCGTAGGCCAACATTAATCAAGATGTTATTTTGTTATACTCTAGGGTAAAACCTTAGCTTACTCCTTCATGCCTCAGTTGAAACTTTAAATAGCTTGGCGGTCTTTGCTTTGTTCAGTGTTTGCTAGTGAATTCCCCTACACAGCAATAATACCCTGTTTTTACAGAGGCTTTAAGGAAGCAGAAGATATTTAAGCATGATCTTGCAAGAAAGCTCAAAATTCCAGCAACAATAGTGCATTTTAAAACCCAGTCTACTGCATTCTTAACTGTTTAGCATTTCTTTCAGAAAGCAAGTAAAGCTCTGTTATAAGCTGAACTAACAGGATCATTGAAGAGCCCAAGAAAGGAAATAAAAAGCATATAATTTTTCACCATAAATTATTACCTTATGGTCAATTTGTGATTTATCAAAGGGACAAGATTTCTTAATGCTGGGAATCTTGAAAAACCAAAAATAGTGGGAAATACTATTTTATTTGTGATCTTTTTAACTAGTTACCTGAATAAGTAGCAATGAAGGATTACTCTCTTCATTTTGACCAAAGAGCTGTTCCTAAGTATAGCAAATTAAAAGAAATAGAGGCTGCTGGCTTCTTCAGGACAGAACTGTAGTAACTCATGTTGAGTGCCTAAATTGAACACGTGCACACCAGATTCTCCAGGGCAACAGCAACCATCTTACATGGTTTTAATGCTCTGTCTTGCACTGCTTGCTGTTAAACCAAAAATGAAGGAGAGAAGAAATAAAGAAAAAGGAAGTGTGAGAAAACACCACTATTTCTCTTTGTCTGAGAACTTCATATCTACTGAGAGCAAACGAAATCTAAGTTAGTAGCAGACTTGGAACCCTCCTTAAAGTGTGAAATTAAGAAAACAACAGCCCATGTCCTTTATTCTGGTTCATCAGTGTTGACACACATCACAGACACTCACGAATGACAGTTTTTAACCCATCCCAGTCAAAGTTACTCATGAACGTTAACTGAGCGTCTCTTGCTGTTGTTTGTCTGATGTCGCCCTCTGACCATTTCTGTTACGGTTACACACTTCGGAGTGAAGCCACCACTAGCCAGAACCAGAAAGGGCAGATAGGTGGAAGCAAACTGGGCTGCTCAGCTCATCTCATTCATGTTGGGCCCCAATAATACCGGGGGGCTGCTCAGCATGCACAGAGCAGGACTTCTGACTATGGGAGAACTTTGTGGTAGCCACCATTAAGATGACTAAGGACTTGGACACCCTGAGGCTAAAGAGCAACAGGCAGGAATTTAGCAGGTTTTGTCTTGTATCCTATGCCAAAATGATTAAATCTTACTTTGGGTCTGAGGTTTAATTCTGAATTGCTAAATGATATTTTGTGACCTTTTTTAAAAGCTCAAGCGTAATTTCAAAATGAATATTTCATGAATTCTTTTAGTCATTATAGTCTGAAATCTGATCAGGCACTGTGTTCTTTCATAAGTGGTAAATCAAATTTCAACAATGGCAATCCCAATAAGATCAGCTCCTTAGGATGTTTTTAAAATTTGTTTACATTACTCTTCAACTACTTAACAGATACGTAGGGAAAGTAAAGATAATAAAGCAAAATAGTAAAAATAATAGTAAAATAGTAAAGATAATAAAGTTCAAATAAATTCAGAAGTAAAACCAAGGCTTGAGGGCTATCCAAATTCTGTAAGGAAACATACAGAATAAAGAGATGCCTTGAATTCCCTGGGTTTTTTTAGGAGTGAGCAGTTCTAGGAAGCTTTGGTTTGTTCATTAGCTTTAATCGAGGAAGATCTTACTATGTTTGCAGATTATGTTATAGAAATGAAAGTTATAGGTAAGGTTGAAAATTCTCCCCTTCAATTCTCAGTACAAATCTTCTGGAATTTTCCAAAATTTTATTTTAAATGGACATTTTTGCCATGGCCAATTTCAAACGTGTTGAATTTGAAGGATGAATAAGAAAATTCCTGTATCTGGTTTTGACTTGTAGAGATGAGAGGTAAATCTTTACTGAGATATCTTTTCTTTTGACCTATCTAACACTACCGTAAAGTAACATTGTAAGATTAACTCCCAAATTCTGTCTTTATATGTATGTTTACAGCTTGCTTTGTAGTGAATTTACTAAATCAGAATTAAAACAGACTTCAGCCCTCAATATTAAACATTGTTAGATTGCTTTAAAGGACTAATAGGTTCTTTGCAAAATTATATCAGCAATTTTATAGATATCTGTTTTCCACTTTATCCTCACATGCCTGCTATATGCCACTTAAGTTCTAAAATGTTCATAATTGCTTTTCATGTGCCAGATCTGAAAGTCAATATGTGGTTAAATAAATAGCAAAGCAAGAAAGGGTTTTTTCTTGCAAACAGGAGCTCTTCACCATCTGCACAATTCTATGAATGAAAGACTACTGTTTCGCCTTAGCACACAGGCAGCTACATCAAGGTATCACCGGCTAAACCCTTCTTCCAGCATCAGCAGCATCTGATGCAAGCTGTGCTCACAGACAGGCTGTTGAAGAGAATTCAGTCTTCTGCTGCAAGTGTGGGTCCCTATCAGCAGCTTGTGCTTCACAGAGTAAGGGCAGGTAGCAACAGTATGTTACCAAATACGACACCAGGTAAAAGGAGGCGTGCCAAATACATAAGGAAACATGTATTCTAGATAATACAGCCACATGTAGGAAATGAATCCCTTCTTTTTGGGAACTCATTAAACAGGATCTAAATTACTGCAGCATATTTTGAAGCCCTCTCCAACACATGACAGATGCTAATATGTGAATTCAGTGGCAGGCCACCAAGGCGGTTGGAACTGGAGCACTTGCTCCATGAGGAGAGGCTGAAGGAGCTTGGCTATTTCAGCCTGCAAGAAGGATGGGTTTGGGGACACCTAGGAGCAGCCTGCCAGATTCTAGGAGGAAGCTGTCAGGAGGACAAACTGGGCTATTCCCAAGGGTGCAGTGCAGGAGGAGAGACAGCTGACAAGGGAGTCCACATGCATATCAGGAAAAAATCTTTCAGCACAAGGACAGTCCAGTACTGAAACAAGTTTACCAGGGAGGCTGTGCAGTCTCTATCTTGGGAAGTTTTCAAAACCCAACTGGATAAAGCCTTGAGCAAGCTGGTGTATTCTCATTTCTGAGCCTGGTTTCAGCAGATCAGTCAGACCAGATGGCCTCCCGAGGTCCCTTCCAACTGGCAAATCGTTCTGTCAGGAATTATTTTTCAGAGACCAGTATATTCATAGAAAAAATGTTACACAAAGTCACATCTGCTGGCAAATGTTGATTTCTTTTGTTTAGATATAGCTGCAACATTTCACTGTTAGCAACTGTCAGTTTTCATTTATAAGATGCTATCACCAACAGCATAATGCTGCCTAGCAACTTATTCCAAGTAATGAAACGTTAAATGGGGAGGAAGAGACAAAATGGGAAGAGTATTATTTGTCAGCACATTTATTCTTAAATTGTTTTGCTTTCCAATTTTTTTTTCTCTTGAAACATCAGCTGACTGCTATCAAAACCAGCAAACACTAAAATTAGGTGCTTAAATTTAGTGGAATGGCTAATGCTGGTAATACATGTAAGTAGTGTTGGCAGGACTGCATCTGTAATCCTGAGGCCAGCTCCCTAACTGGCTTATTAGTTTTGGTTGCCAGCATCAAATAGATATAATTTAAAGGAACCTAATACAATTTATGCCATACACTTTCCATCAGCTTTCTGGAGTATTTTGCTAAAGGCTTTGTCTTTTGAACCCCACATCTTTTACCATCTCCACAAAGTTATAGGCTCACATTATTCCTCATAATTCAGTTTCATTTAAACATAAGTTTTACACAAATTTACTTTTATAAATTTAAATTTGTTCAAGAAGATAGAAAACAGATTGGAACATGTCAACCTGATTTACAGAAACAATTTTCCAAGTATTTCTTCACCTGTCTATTTGTGGTATCTCCATCATAGAAGCATTTAGGCTGGAAAAGACCCCTAAGACCATCTACCCCAACAAGTGATGATATTTTAATGAATTTATTTCACTGTGGAGCTTGAGATGGGGCGTTTACATGGCTCTTCAGTAATTCGAAAATTAGGCAGACCACCCAGTGAAGCAGGGGCAAAGAAGTGCATCAGTACTTTAAAAAAGCCCTAAGATGTAGAAATAGGGTTTCTTGCCAAAATAAGTAACCTATCCTAGCACTTGAAGGGCATAATGAAAAACAAAAACAAACCCCAAACCAACCAAGAAACAAAAAGAGCTGAAGCCCGAGGTAAAGCCCTGCAGAACTGCCGCAGCCAGAGGCGCCTCGGCCGGCACCGCTGCGGCCGAGGGGCAGTGCGGGCTCAGCCCGGCGGGCTCTGCCCCGTGCCGGGCGCCACCCGTGTCTTTCGGGGCGCAGCGAGCACAGTTCCAAGCCACTGTGGGGGTGTTCTGCGAGACGGGACGGCCGAGGGGATCCCCTCCGGCGGCGGGACCGCTAAACCACTTCTCTTCCCAGGCGGACTCCCGAGCAAGGCGGGGGTCTGTCCCTTCCGAGGCGCCGTGCGCGGTCGGCACCGTCTCCTCCGCACCTGCTCCCTCCCCGCCCGCCCCCGCCGCCGTTGCCGAGAGACTGAGCGCGGCCGCCGCCGGGCGGGCCCCGCCGCCCCGACCATCGCGGGGAGGGCGGCGTGCGAGGCTGGCACAGCCCCGCTACACCCGCACACCGCGGGGGCTGCTCCCGACCGCGCCATGAAGGGAGATGCTGGCGGTAGGTCGGAGGCGGCGGGCGCGGCTCGCTCTCGGAGCGCGGTGGGGCCCCGCGCCTCCCCGCCCCCTCCCCGGCCCCTCGGTGCCGGCGGCCGCCGCGGCCGTGCCGGGAACGCTGACGGCTCCCAGGGAAGGGACGGGCGCGGCCAGAGGCCCGCCTGGCTCCGCGGCAGGGGGAAGGGGCGGCGGCGCCCTCCGCATCGCCCGCCCCGGCCCTCCTTCCCCCGCGGTGGGAGGGGGCGCTCCGCGGCGGCCGCCGCCGGCCTTCCCCACGGCCCGGGGCCCTCCGCAGCCTCGGCGCTGAGCACGGCGGGGCCGTGCGGCCGACAGGCCTCTTCGGGGGGCACTCAGCGCACGGGATGGTTGTGGAGGGGGACGGGGTGGCCGCAACAGAGCTCCCTCCCCGAGGGGAGCGTTCGGCTGGTTCGCAGGGGCTGCGGGCTTGGCGTGGTTGGAGGGAGCGATGTACCCAGGCCTGGGCTAAATTTATTTAATGTGCAGTGGCAGGGGTTCGTACATCGAATAGAGAGAGGTGCTTATTTTTTTTTATTTTTATTTTTTATTTTTTTTTTTTTATTTTAGTACTCTCAGTAAAATCAGAGCTATATTTCTAGAAAGGATCAAGGTTTCTGATGGCCTTAACGTGCAAAGGTGGCTTTTTAGTCAGCTATGATTTGGTAGGTTAAGTGTTTTTGTATCCAGGCATGTATTTACATTGAGAAAACATTGACTAAATGCTGTTTGAATCTTTTGTGTTTGTCTTAAGCATCATCAATTTCCTGGTTGATTTCGTTGTTCCTTTTCGTTTTCCCTTTCTTCCCCAGCAGCCCCATTCCACCTGCCCTCTGAGTGATCAACAGAGATGATACATATTAACAATGAATCACAAAAGCTGAAGTTTCTTAACTTCGGGAAGGGGGTGAGAAACCATATTTCCTTGAGATGGTCTCACTGGATGCAAGTCTCCAGCTCTCAAGTATATACATATACCTTTGGAGACTTTTAGGAACAGTTGGGGTTGTTTTCATTTGGTGAGATTGGTTGGTGGGGTTTTTTTTTTGTTGTTGTTGTTGGGTTTTTTTGTTTGTTTTGCCATTTGAGCTTGATAACTTTCAAAACTATAACAATTGGCATGTCACCTGTGCTTTAGTCTTCTTGTTTGGTGCATCTGTTTTATTTTAATCTGAAATGTGGTCCATCACAGTTCATTGCCATGTAAGCTATACCACCTGGAAATATATCTTACTCTGATTTGACTTATTTCCAACTCCAGGATACTGCTGGTACCACGAACACAATGTAGATCTGTATGTCATTCATCCAAACCTAACTATTGAGTCAAAGACATTTTGTGTCTTAAACTTTCACAGGAGAAGATGAAAACTTTCACACTCTTGTAGAGACTAATGGGCTGGACCTAGCTGGACCTGCCCTGGAAGACTAAAAGTTCTTTCTCATCATGAGGTGGAACTGGTACTGGCTTCTGGGGAGTTAGGTTTCCTCCCCACCTGCCTAGGTATTTAGGAGTTCAGTCTATTACAAAAAGATTCCTGATGTGCTTATGAGTAAACTGGAGGTGTTGCATTCAAAAATAATTTTTTACTGTGTTACTAATAAAATGCTTCCATGGTTGGATCTCCTGTTTTGAGCACGAAATCTTTCGGGGATAAAGAGCAAAGTCAGCCTAATGTAGGTGTTACAGGTTGAATCATATTTCCTTTCCCTTTCAACCTTTCTCTGTTCTCCCTTTCATTACCCTCATAGCATCTTTTATTTCAACTGAAGTTTCCTGGATTGGTTAAATACAGATAAATATTTTGCTTTGCAAAATACCAGTCCTAAACTACAGTTGCAAATTGTCTTGCTTCTACTAGGTAATTTCTTTTTCCTTTCATCTTTTCTGTCTTTTTTTTTTTTTCCTCTGTTCATGATGAGGACAGTCAAATAGTGAAACAAGTTGCTCAAAAAAAATCCTTTGTTGTAGGTTTTCAAGACCAGACTAGAGTAAGCTGAGCAAACTGCAATAGCCTGGGCTGTCACCAGAAATGATACTACTTGAGCAGGAGGTACAACTAGAGACCTTCTGAGGACATAGAACCAAATAATGGTTTGGGTTGTAAGGGACCTTAAAGATCATCTAATTCCAACCCCTCTGCTCTGGGCAGGGACACCTTCCACTTGACGATTGTTCAAAGCCTTCTCCAGCCTGGCCTTGAATACTGACAGGGATGGGACATCCACAACTTCTCTGGGAAACCTGTTCCTGTGCCTCACCACCCTCACAGTAAAGAATTTCTTTCTAATATCTAATCTAAACTTACCCTCCTTTGTCTTAAGGTCATTTGCCCTTGTCCTATCACTACATGTCCTTGTGAAAAGTTCCTCCCCAAAGACTGTAACTGCCTTTAGGTACTGGAAAACTGCTCTGATGTCTCCCTGGAGCTGTCTCCAGGCTGAACAGCTCCAAGTCTCTCAGCCTGTCTTCATAGGAGAGGTGCTCTAGTCTGTCTTTGTGGCCTTCTCTGGACTCATTCCAGCAGATCAATGTCTTGTGTTGCAGGCCCTGTAGCTGGGCCCCTGGAGAGCCTAGGTGGGGTCTCACAAGAGCAGAGTTGAGGTCCTTCCAACTTGAAGGAAGGACCAATTATGGTTCTATGAACTCAGTTTTCCTTTTTTTTTTTTTTTCCTCCAAAATAAAGCTTTTGCATACAGTACCTAAAGTACCGGAGATTATGGTGCAGTTTCTAGGAACTGCCCTGCAGCAAGGGCATGTCAATTAGTTTGTTTCAAAGGGAAGATAGGGGGATAAAAAAAGAAAAAGTCCTCATTCTGTTTTCAGGATTTCAAGTTTAAAATATATAGGCATTAACTTTTTTGATGGCAATTTCTTAAAGGATAGAAAAGGAAGAATTTAGGAAGGAAAGATGATCTAGAATATTTATTTTAGCAAAAATTGTAACAAATCTAAAAGAATATAAGCACCATTTATTTTAATGGTTATGTATTTAAATAGTGAAAAGATGGATATACAAGGTTCTAGGCAGATGATTAATGATACAATGTGCAGGAGAAGGGAGTACAGGTGACCTCGTCCCTGATCAGTAACAGCTGTGTTAGTTACCCAATTCAGCCTCGTCCCTGATGAGTCACAGCTACAGCCAATAAAGATAACTGTGATAAAAAGGGAGTGGGTTTGCTGGTGAGGGGAGAATCATGGAGGAGGAAGAACCTTGAGGAAGAATAATAATGAAGAAGAAGAAGAATCCTGGGGAATCATTGCTGTGAGGTCAGTCTGGTTCTGCTGTTGGAGCCTCGTAGTCTAGCCAGGTAAAAGCCTGCATTCAGACTCTACAAACTAATATAGTCATTGTTCAGCAGGAAATAATCAGCAGTCAGAGGCTGCCAGGGGAACCTGCAGCAGGAGCTTGCTGCAAACAGAGTCAGTGAATAGTTGGAGTTAGAATTGGCTAAGCTGTAAAAAGGAATAAACCAGGACCCTTTTCATACTGTGTGCAACAAGAAATCTGTGTCTAGGCTCATTTCTACCCTCTAGCAAAAGGGCTGCTGCAACACAACAAAATCCCAAAAACATTAAAATAATCACTTAAGCAGGCATGCTGCCAGACATCTCTCTACAGAGAAGCTCCTTTCCACCCCTGTGTCATTCTGGGAAGCATGTACTTGTTCCTTTAAGACTTTGAAAAATTGATTCACAGTACTCAGAGCATGTTACTGAATATGGGGGATTATAGGGAGAGGATGGGTTGTTCCAGAATGCCCTGAAACAGTGATCTGGTACTGCCTGTCCCCTTTCACGAAAGGCTAAACACAATTTCCACCTGCACATGGGTTATACTGCAAAAGCAAATTCGGAGGATTGCTCTCTGGTTTTTTTTTCAGCATGGCTCTTACTAAGGAGGTTGCTACATGTCTTTTTGTCAGCAATGAGCTTTGACGTATGTTTATAAAGATATGCATTGCAGCTGACTGATCCTAGGTCAGCAAATGGTGGGTAGGTGGCCCAGAGTCAAAGCGAACTTTTGAAGTAAACCAGCTTTAAACTGTGCAAATGTATTTGTGAAGGAAATACATTACCATTGGTATTTTCTCGACATAATTACTGTGTATTCAGTGGCCATCATTACATTTTAGAATCTTATAAGCTGTTCTGACAGTATAATTGTAGGACTTGGAAAGCTATCATGGTGACTGGTCATGCCAACAACCAGCCTGTTAGGGGGAGGTGAAGGGTGCTCACCAGTCTTGTGCCTTGGTTTCCACTGAAAAGCAAAAGCTGGCTACTTGTACAGGGAAGCAGCTGCTTCGTGTTTGGATGTCTTCCACCTTTGGGATGCGTGGGAACCTGGGACTTTGGAATGTGCGAGTGTACCTGCTCTTTTTTAAAAAGGTCACTTTGGAGTACCTGGATCTCTATTTTGTATGTAAAAGAAGTGTAGTGAAATGTGACATAAGCATCATTTGAAAAATCGTGTTTTGTTGTTCTGGCTTTTTTTTTCTTTTTTTTACTCAATCAAATCTTGTAATTAAAAAAAAAAAATCTGGAAAAGCTAAGCATTTCTATTTAGAATTAAAAAGTTTAATTTGTGGCTGCATCCATGTACATGTATGTGTAGTTTCTTCAAAATTTTATATTGCAGATGTTAGAAGGATTAAAGTAAAAAGAACATTATGCGACAGTAACAGTAGACTGTATATCTGACTCACAAGAGATCTGCCTTTGTATGCAATGAGATATTTGATTCTACTTGCTGAGTATTATTTTGGCAACATCTGAGAGGAAGAATATATATATAAGAAACAAATATTATAAGAGCATTGTCCTTCATTGATAGTAAGGCAAAACTCAGGAAATGTGTTGTGAGCAAAGAGCTGAAGTCTGAATACCTATTTGTTTTCAGGCTAGATGTTCTTACATTGGCAGCCTCAAGCAATTTTTAAACCTTTCTTGGTTGTAAACTCCAGTCCTGGTATTTTTGGTCTGGGATCCTGTTAGTAAGTACAAGATACCATCAGTCATTCTTTCCTACTTGTATCAAAATGATTTAAAAATGTGAATGTAACTGATTTTTAGAATATTTCATTCAGTGTACCTTCTTTGTGATGAAACAGCCTTATTTTTAATAAATACTAAAGTTTGGTCAATTATTAGCAGTATGTCATGCTTAAATAACAAAGATACCTTTCAGAGCATTTCATCAGATGCAATAGTGATACCACACAAAAAGTACTGAAATATGCTCTTACTTGAAATTAGTTGTGAGTTAATAGCATCCGTGGCGGCATGTGCCGTGTGATTGTATCCACTGGAATTTTGTCTTTACCCTTCTAAAATAAATATATTTATACTGTTGTATATACAACTTGCTCACTTCATATTTTTGCTACATGAAAACAAATACTGAAATGCTATTTAACTGTACCTGTACTCAAAATTGGGGATGGAAGAACCTCTGGATGCAGGGAGTAGGCAATAAAGAAACAGTCTCAATTTGCAAAGAAGGAAAGGAGAAGTCTGTTGATGAAACAGTGGGAACTTATATTTTTGCTATAGCCATGTAATTCATGCTGAAGTTAAGAGCAATCAATTTCTTTAAGGTAGCCTGTACTTAGGAGCTTTTTTTAATGTATAGTATGGACATGGGGTTTCGTCATCATACTATGTGTTCACATAACCTTCCTATCACCCATTTTAGCTCTCACATTTGTAATTATTGTCTTGAAGTGTGTGTGCCACTTTCTGTGTGCCTGCTCTGGGAGAAGCTGGAAGCAGAGTTGACATTTTCAAAGAGAGAATTGAAGAGAGCGCTTGTAGGTGGCCTGCCTTGGGAGGACCTTCAGGCAGTGCTCACATTCATGATCTCAGGTGACAAAGTCAATAGGCAATGAGAAAAACATATGTTGGAAGCCAGGCATTGCTGATTCCAAAACTTGTCTGATTTTTTTGTACTCTCTCTCCATAAGTTGTAGGGTAGGAATATCTGCTTTGTTTTCCTGTCATTTTTCAGCTGCCTTCTTTGTCAACCAGAGGCTTTATAAGCATGTTTTCCTGAGTTTGTGATAGAGATCTTTTGAGCAGATTATGCTATATACAGTAAGCTTGCTTTATAAACAAGACTCAGATATCTCAGCTTTTGATGCTGTGGAGGATCAGCTACTTTTTAAAACTTGTCTTTTTGATTTTTTTTTTAGGAACTGCATATTTCCATCAGGAGTGTCTTGCACTTAGAGGGAATATTGCAAACTGGGTTATACCTTCTTCTGACTCTTTTTTGCAAACTGGGTTATACCTTCTTTTTTTTCCAAAGTGCACAGTGGGTCCTATGTTCACCCCAGCCACTGTCCTGGCATACTTTCATTTCAGCAGAAGCTGCAAATTTAGTGGGTGGGGGTGGTTTAGAAACTGTAGAGGTTGCAGAACATGCCTGCAAATTCAGAAATAGAAAGGAAGAGAACAAGGCTGCCCTAGAGGATCTGAAGGGGCTCAGAGTGTGAGTAATTTTTTGTTTAGTTTTATTTCTTTTAATTTGCCTTTGCTTCTGAAAATGGAGAAGAAATTTAAAAGACACTGTGTTGCTCCCTGAAAAGGTTGACACCTGCAATGTGCATTTTCATTGCTACTATAAAAGAAAGTACTCCAAAGAAATGTGGAGTGCTTGTAGCCCCAAAACTCCGTGATATTTCCCTGTCAAAGCCTGTCTTTGCCCTGCACCTAGTATGTCTTAAAAACACTGCAGCTCAAAATACATCCTAGGGAATGTATTAAGGCTTTCACATTAATAACAGGTTGTGATCAAAGAAAGACCTAATGACGTGTGTCGGAATCAGTGCAGGAACTGCAGGGGTGGATTTGTATCAGGGTTGGGGAGGACTACATCCTCCCCATTAGCACAGCTGCTCGCTGTGTGTCACATGCTGGCAGGAGCTCATGCACAGCTCCCCTTCTCTTCATCTTTTAGCTGGTTCCTCCCTGAAGAAACAAGTGCAGAAGGGATTAGCAGTCTAAGGGTTAAAATTCTTTACATATGTGGCAGAGTCCTGAAACTGCAGCACATGGAAAAGCGTGTGTTCCCTCCTAAACTAAAAGTAGCGAGAACAGCAAAAAAGGTTGCATAAAAGCTTGAAAGTAACTGTTATATTTTGAATAATCTTGCTAAAGAACATTTACAAAATATTATTAGTCTGTCATCTGTGTTCTGAAGTTTTTGTGTGCATTTCTGGTCATTTCAAGTAGAGAAGTAAACAAGCTGATTCTTACGTTCCATAACGTTTTTTTCCCTTCCATTTGGTTTTATATACATGGAGATTTTTTTACTCAAGGCTGCCTCTTAAAAATAAGGCTTTTTAGTCACAACACTGATTAGCTCAGTTGGTCAGAGCATGGTGCTAGTAATGCCAAGGCTGTGGGTTTGATATCCATATGCACCATTTAATAGCTGGACTTGATGATCTTTCCGGGTCCCTTCCAACTCAGAATATTCTGTGATTTAAGTATGTGGACTGAATCCGTTATGAACATTTATTATGAACATCTAAAGTTCATGTTATTTTCTGTGCCTGGACCAATTAAAACTTACTTGAACAAAGAACCACTTGGGTACAAGGATAAGTGAGAATTTTATTAGAAGGTTATAGCTAATCTTCCTACACATCAAATATATAAATAAGCAGTACTGGAAAAAGTATAAAAACAACATAGTCTTTCGAATAGACTGTTGATAATTATTTGCTTTCTTACCCAAATGAACATAACTTGTTATTTAGAGCATCATTTATTTAAAAATAATAGATCAATAAGTGACTAAAGAAAAATCAGTTTTTTATATCCTGAATCTTTTCTCATAATTGATTGCATGTCTTATTAATTCTCTGTTTATTGCTACATCTTTTCTTAAAAGCTTGATAGAGCACAGTAGTAGCCATTATCAGAAATAGTAAACATAAAATTATTATTTTGTTATTTCATTGATTGGCTTTTGAGTAACAATTTCCAAAAGAACATAATTGTAAGGAACATTTAAGCAGTGGTGGGGTTTTTTTCCCATTTGGGAAATGCAGCTTCCAAGGCATTGCAGTAACTTCTTATCACTATGCTAAATGTAACCATTTTAAGGTTTCACAACCTCAAAAAGCACACCGGTGGCTCTGAGGCTTGAAGCATTTCTGGTTGTGCTTTGGTCTAAGTGGAGAAAAAAGGTCAATCCATTACACTAGGAAATAAATAGGAGAAAATGGAAAAAAAAAAATTCTAAAGAGGGGGAAGTAGTGAATTCAGTTACAAAATAGAAGTGGAGCATGAAGCTTGAGCATGAACATGGAGAGAGCATGCAACCTCTGTGAATATTATTTCATTCTTCATTTCTTAGAGAAGAATTATTAATATATAATATTAATATATTGTATATACCATTGCCTCCAGCTAACCAAGGACAATGTTTCCTGCATTCATGTTACAGTTGTCATTGTGATACTCGGGGCTGTAATTAGCAGAGCCTGTCGTGACAAAAAAAGGGAGCAACAGAGTTAAACTGGAAAAGGGAAAATGTAGGTTGGATGTAAGGAAGAAATTCTTTACAGTGAAAGTAGTGAGACATACAAACTGGCTGTTCAGAGAAATTGTGGTAGCCCTGTCATTGAGAAGTGGATGAGGCTTTCAGCAAGCTGATCTAGTGAATGATGTCCCTGCCCATGGCAGGGGAGTTGGGTTAGATCATCTTTAAAGATTTCTTTGAACTCTAATAACCATTCTATGATTCTATCTTATACTAGTTTTGACAAACTTTTGGTTGTCGCAGGGCAGTGTCTCCTGCAAATACTTGGTCCAGAGTAAAGGTTCAGGACAAGGACCGAAGATCTTGCTTTCTTCCTCCCCTTCACTTTGCTAGAAAAAAATCTCTAAGGGTTGTATTTCATGAACAATAGAATTGTGTTTCATGGGCAGACATTTACTTCTCAGGAGAGTGTATCTTCCTCATCTGTTTGGATTTGTCTAGACTCAGGGATCCATGAGCTGTGTCTGTGGGAGAGTCAATACTATGATCTAACTCACCTTACTGCTCTCATGGTGTGTCCCCTAGCTGTGGCTCAGATGGCTGAGCATACAGAAGGCTGAGTCAGTGCCACCTGTGCAAGAATGTCCAGACTTGGCCTGACCTTGTGGAAACAACATGTTTTCCTTAGTCCTTCCCTGTGCCAACACATGCCCCACAGACAGCCAGCTGTCTGGCTGTTGGATAGATAATTGTTAACATCAAAAGAAGCATTAGAAAAATACATGTCAATAGTAGTAGATAGCAAAAAGACTCTTCTTATTTCAGTAAATAACATTAACATCTATTGGCTCTTTAGCATAGCCTGTTTCCCTTTGGCATGTTGGGATTTCTCTTAGCTTAGTGTAATAAATGGAAATGTCACCATTTAATTAAATGGCTCCAGGTCAAATCCACCCAATGATTACTCTGTGTTGAAGTTCACAGCAATAGCATTCTTTGCATATTAGAACGAATTTTCTGTCAGTGTTGCTAAGTTTCTGGTAATTGTGTTGCATACCTTTGTGTATTTTTTTGTAAACTAATGAGAGTCGTGTCAGTGATTTATATTAAATAAAATCAAAATCCTATTAATCAGTAAGTACAAAAGAAGCGTGCATGAAAACAAAATATTTTGGGTTATTTATAAAACAGTTCAAAATGCATTATAAACTTGCATAAGTGAATTAATGTTTTCTGGTTTTTTTTCTCACCAAGGAGGTTTCGTGATTATAGATAAGAGAAGTTAACTTCAGGATGCTAAAAAGGAAACAGAGTTCAAGGGTGGAAGCCCAGCCAGTTACAGATTTTGGTCCCGATGAATCTTTGTCAGACAATGCAGATATTCTATGGATTAACAAACCAGTAGGTACCTCTTTATGTAATTACTAATTTTAAGCTAAATATAACTTCAATTGTTGAAATATGACTTCTACAAAAAATTCAGAATTAGATATTAGTCAGAAAAAATTTTGAACTATAGTTGCTAGTGTATCATTTAATTTTTTGAAAAACATCAAAGACTAAATAACAGTGTTTCTTTTGGCTGTTGCAAAATTATGGGATGATCAAGCCATATTTTCTAACCAGTTGATCTGACTGATTCTTTTTAAAAAGCCATCCTTTCAAGGTCTGTGGTTCCTAACATGTTCATTGAAATTACAAGTTAATAAAATAAGCGTTTGAAAAGGATGTTAAAAGGAAGGTTTTGCTGCTCAAGTGGTAGCCAGCAATAAGCACTTTTGACTTTCAAATGTCTCCTTTTAAAACATTTGTTAATATAAAAGTGTTGTACAGCTCTCATTTTTCTGGTGCCGTTTAACCTAAAACCTGCCTTAAGAAAAAGAGGGGTGTGGAAGTGTCTGGCAGCTTTAAACTGGCAAAAATTTGACTAGGATTGGAGTTACTAATAGAGTGTACTGTATTAAGATGTCTTTACCACATATTTATAGTTGCTATGTTTGAAGTATTTATTCAGCAGCGAGCATGGATCTAGGATTCCAGTATTGTGAATGATTTCTGTTTTTGCAGAGAAAGCATTTTCACATTTTTCTTAGTGTATAATTTTTTTACTTTTTTTAAAAAAGAAGTAAAATCTGTTGTTAGCATTGCATTCTTTTAAGGAAACCATCATCTCATTTGTAGTAAGGATGCCAGATCCTCTCAGCTTTTGCTGCTGAGACTTAACACCTAAAACTATTTAGTATGAATTAATGTATAGATGTTGTCTTGTCAGTTATTTAAGTAGAATGTTTATATTGGCTGCTGTAATAAACTCAGAATTTCATTGCAGAAGTATATGATGGGTATTTACTTTCATCTCTCATCACACAAAGCGTGAGGTTTTCATGGAATAATTTTTTCTTGTCAGGCTTATGGACTAGTTGTATATTGCTTAGTGTTTGTAGTACTGACACTTTACTGTGGCAGACAACAAGTTTTGTATCAGCCACACTTTAATGCTTACTTTAATTTTTTTCAGTTGAAACAAGTTTCAAAACAAAGTGGATGTTTAAGGAATGTTGGAGATCATTCATCAGGTGCTTTCTGGTTCCAAATTATTAAACTGGGCTCAGTATATGCAAATGATAGAGCTATTCAATTTGAGTCAGGTATCATTACATTTAAGTGAGTGAACAATGAATATTAAATTAGGTGGCTGTTCATGAGTCTTTTGGATATCAAAAGGTCTGAGGTATGCTGTAAATGAGTGCAGATTTTTCCCCAGAGAAGAAATTTTGATAAATATACTTCAGTGTTTTTTTGATTAAAGATTTTTCTTGCTGATATATCTCTTCCTTTTTGTTATGGTAGTTATGACCTTACCAACTATGATTCATTAACTTGCCTGACTTCAAGATATTTCATTCATGTTTTGATTTAAAAGAAAAAAATCCAACCCTAAACCTCTGTATTGATATGGTCTGCTTTTTGTTACACCTCCCTCTCTGGCAATGAGGAGTGGGACAGAGTCCTAATTAGTAATAGAAGTGAACTGTTCTCCTATAGCAACAAAACTTGATTGGAACAAAAGTGAATCCTGAAAGAAGTAGGTGTCTGTGGCATATATTTATATTTATTTTTTTTACATTTATTCTTATCATAACTGGAATGATGCTTTTAATCCTGTGACTCTCACTTAATTTTATGAGTTGTGAACGGATTTAAAAATAATTTCTTCTTAAGTGTTGAACTAAATTTTTCCACAAATATTTTATTTAATGTATCCACCCAAATTATAGCTTCAACTAATTCTGCTTGTTGTCTGCCTGTAAATGTGATGAGTTGTCATTTGAAAAGAAATTGAACTAAAAGTGCCACAAAGGAGAAATTATGGAATCCTAGTTCTCAGTTTTCTGGCTTATACAACCTCACAAATTAACTAATAAAAGTATATACATGTCTATATATGTATGAGCAATTTAGGAGTGCATATTTTTTGGTTGAAGACCTTTTATATGTGGATCACGATGTAAAAGGACACAGATGTGCATTTACAAAAGAGTGCCAGGATGAGTTATGGAAGCTAAATAGTCGAGGTTTTTTTGAACATCAAAGCAATCTTGCAATATCTCGTGTTTGGGTTTTTTTTTCTTCTTTTCAGTGGGTGCACTCTTTACTACGAATTTGTGCCATCATCAGTGTTATTTCTGTGTGTATGAACACTCCAAAAACCTTCGAGCATTATCCGCCTCTCCAGTATGTGACATTTGCTCTTGATACTCTGTTGATGTTTCTTTACACTGCAGAGATGATAGCGAAAATGCATATCCGTGGGATAGTTAAGGTAAGCATTTAAACAGTATTCTCTGTGTGCTTCCAGTGGTCTGAATGTATTCTAATGACATTTGGTATTTGTTTTTTGACTTGTCAGCTCTTGCTGTGATTGTTTTTAACTGCAGGCAACAGCATGGTGAATAAACTGAAAAGACGGATAAAGATGTAGCCTTACTGCATATTTAATCTATGTGAAATATAATGCAAGTATTCATAATGAAGTTTTCCTATTAAGAAAACAGATAATTTCATTTTATTAGTGTAAAGAATGAAAGAAAAAACAAGCTATGTACACATTAGCAAGAATATTTTGTAAATGTCTATTGGTCTGTATGTGGACTTAGAATTTTGATTTACATTTCATATGGCTGGATGTGTTGTTGTATGGTTATTTTACTTAAGAACATGAGCTCACTCTTACTGTGAGCTAGTAGGGAAAGTGATCTTACTTTGAGTTCTTTTTGTTTTGATGTAGTCCATGTTGGTAAACAAAATGCATGTCTTATCATATGTCTACTGTTGTTGCTGGGCCAATTTGTGTAAGTGGATTGGAGGCTGCAAAACTGCAGAATATTTTAGTAATCATTATTTGGTACCATTATGTTATTGTTTCTAGTCTTCTGCAAGAAGATACAAATTCTGTTTTCATGTATAAAATCCATTTGCAGACCTTACTGACAATGCAATGATGGCACTACCACACATAATAGATAATGTGTTATGTTATCCTAGATTTTAAGTCCTTAAAGGTCTGGTGGCTCCAGAGAAATCTGATGTTGTACTTAAAAATCTTAATTTTTCAGAGTTTGCTATCTGCAAACTTAGAAAAACTGAGCTATTGTATACTCATACTTAATGAATATTCATAGTAAAAATTTAATTGTCATTAATATTTATATTTAGAAAGTCACTGGAATAAGATGATTCTGAGAAAATCTTCATGGGTTGTGTAAGGCCAGAGTAATCCTTTGTGAAGTGCTGTTTCTGGCTGCTACCCAAGCTCTCCTATTCAGAAGTGTCCATGAAGAAAGTGAAGATGTGGACTCAGGATTATGCATGGTGAATTAGTGACCATCGTGAACATTTGAACAATGTGGGAATAAAAAGTTACTATTACAACCAGTACAGCCTTTTCAGAGAAAAGGAAATGTAGATATTAATGCAGAGATGGAGGGAGGGGTGGCCAACAGTGTGACTTCTGTACAAGGCTTGATTTCTGAGCTTTTGAATATGCAAACACCAGCTTCACTCACAGTCAACACCTAGGAGCTATGAAAGATATGCTGCTGCATAGCCTATTGCCTTTACAGGGTTGTTTAAATTTATGGTTTTGTGAGAAGAGAATATTATGGATTGCCACTGTCCTTATGGGCAACTTCACCTTGCCAGAAATTACCTGGGAGTATCACATAGCTAGTGCAACCTGGGCCAGAAGATTCTTAAAAATCCTGGATGACAACTTTATGGTATAGGTCCTAAGGGAGGTGACTCAGAAAGATGCCCTTCTTCATCTACTGCTTGTCAACAGAGTTGAACTCATGAGTGGAGAGGGGCAGCCATCTTTGCAAGAGTTGAAAATCTCTGTTGGCAGGTGGCAAAATGACAGCAAAACCTCAGCTCTGGACATGAGAAGAGCACACTTCAGGCTGTTCAGGGAATTAGAAAGTGAGGTCTCCTGGGAAAATGTTTCTGGAGATGCTGGGATCCATCAATTCTGGTCACTTTTTAAAGGTCATCTCCTAACGACACGGGACTGGGCAATTCTCAAATGTCAGAAGCCAAGCAGATGAGGCAGAAGACCAGCTTAGCTTTAAAAAGTCTTCTCTTGGAAATAAGGCAAAAAAGAAAGATGTATGACCAGTGGAAGCAAGGTCAGGGGAAATGGGAAGATGCTGTGTGTTACTGTAGGAAGAAAATTCATGGGCCGAAGATCAGCTGGACTTAAACCTGCCAGAACTGTGTGAAGCAATTAAAAGAGATTTTTCAAGTATATTAATGACAATAGGAAGTGTAATAATAACATCAGCCCTTAACAGAATGAGAATGATCACCTCACAAACAGAGGCATGGACAAGGCAGAGGTGTTTAACACATTCTTTGCCTCTGTATTCAACACTGATGATGGACCAAGGGGCTCTCAGCCTCTGAACTGGAGGACCGTGGCTGTGAGAATGATCATCTCCCAGGTGTCCTTGAAAATGGATCTGCTGCTCCAGCTGCATCCCTACAAATCGGTGGAGCCTTATGGGATATATCAAGGAATCCTCAAAGAGCTGCTAATGTCACCACAAAACCTCTCACGATGATTTTTGAGTGGTTTTGGGAATCTGGAGATGTCCCCGCTGACTGGAAGCTGGTGAATGTTGTCCCAATTTTCAACAAGGGTAAGAAGGAGTATCCCAGCAACTACAGGTGTTTCAGGCTTCCTTGAGTGTCTGGTAGTTATGGAGAAGTTAGTTCTGGGAGGTATTGAAAAATGCCCGAAAGACATTGCCAGCATGGCTTTGTGAGGGGAAAGGCCTGCTTATCAAATCTGATTTCCTTATATGAGAAGGTAACCCACCTAGCTGATCAAGGGAAGCCAGTGGATGTAGTCTATTTGTATTTCAGTAAAGCTTTCAGTCCTGTCAGGATCCTTCTGGACAAAATGTCCAGCATACAACTGGACAAAACAGATCCTGTGATGGGTGAGCATCTGGCTCATGAGTCAAAGGGTTACATTGAAGGGGTGATATGAGAGAGGTGACCTGTGACTAGTGGGGTTCCACAGGACTCCGTCCTTAGCCCTGTGCCCTTCAACAGCTTTGCTAATGACTTGGACATAGGACTGGAATACTGAGCAAGTCTTCAGAAAAGACAAAATTGAGAGGAGCTGTTTTCTCCCTTGAGAGCAGGGAGGCCCTGCAGAGAGGCCTCGACAAAATAGGGGGCTGGGCAGTCACAACCCATATGAAGTTCAGCAAGGGAAAGTTCTGGATTCTGCACCTGGATGGGGCAACCCTGGATGTACAGTACAGAGAGGGGAATGAGGTGCTGAAAAGCACTGCCATGGAAAGGGACCTGGGCGTCAAGGTCTTCAGAAAGCTGAATATGAGTCAGCAGTTTTGAGTGCCACAATATAACAAAGATATTAAACTATCAGAGAGTGTCCAAAGGAGGGCAACAAAGGTAGTGAAGGGCCTTGATGGGAAGACTTATGAGGAGTGGCTGAGGTCACTTGGTTTGTTCAGCCTGGAGGAGAGTGAGGAGAGACCTCATTGCAGTCTACTTCTTCATAAGGGGAAGAGGAGGGGCAGACACTGATCTCTTCTCTCTGGTGACCAGGTACAGGACCTGAGAGAATGGCCTGAAGTTGTGTCAGGGATGGCTTATATTATCACCCAGAGGGTGTTTGGGTACTGGGCCAGGGAAGTGGTCACAAGCACTAGCCTGACAGAGTTCAAGACGAGTGTGGACAATGTGCTCAGGCAAATGGTGTGACTCTTGGGGCTGTCCTATACAGGGCTAGGGATTGGACTCGATCCTTATAGTTCCCTTCCAACTCAGCTTATTCTGTGATAATAGAATAGAATGGTTTGAAGGGACCTTTGGAAGGGAACTACAGTCATAATCTAGTCCAACTGCCTGATCAATTCAGGGCTCCCCAAAACTTAAAGTATTTTACTAAATGCATTTTCCAAATGCCTCTTAAAGGCATGGTTGGGCATCAGCCATCTCTGTAGGAAGTCTGTTACAGTGTTTAACCACCCTCTTTATGAAATGTTTCCTAATTACTAGTTTGAACCTTGAACCATTCCCACGCATCCTGCCAACAAGGAATGAGGGAGGTCAACACCTCTTTCTCTACTCCCTCCCTTCAGGAACCTGTAGAGAGCAACAAGGTTACGCCTCAGCCTCCTGTTCTCTGAACTAGACAGACCTAACATCCTTAGCTGCTCTGCACAAGATGAACTTGTCTCTGATTGTCGTATGATGAGCTTGTCTTTGAAACATGTCTGATGAGTCTGGGCACACAGAATTAATAGCTGCCTGGAGTTGGTCCCATTGCCTCAATTCATGTTATAAATGTATAGAAAACAACAATTATTTCTTTTGTGCACTGACATTTTGCTCTTCATTTCTTATATAAAAATACAGTAAAATAGATTAGATTTAAGCACTCTTATGCAAAGAGAGTTTAAGTAGAAAATAGGTGTATTTATTATTTTAACAATTAAGGATTTGCTTAAAACCTAATGTCTTGTAGCATTCATCAGTAAATACAATTACACTGAAATTAAGTGCCTTCTTTGGCACCATTTGGGAAACTGTAGAATAACTTAGATGTAAGGGACCTCCAGGGGTCATCTGGTCTGGCCTGCTGCCCAAAGCAGGTCTAGTTAGATAACATTGCCCATGGCTTGGGTTGTCCAATGAATGTCAGACTCCTCCAAGGATGAAGATTGCACAAGCTCTTTAAACAGCCTATTCTACTGCTTGACTAACCTTATGCAAAAAATATTTCTGGTAATGCTTAATCAAAAATTTTCATTTTTCTTTCAATGCTGTTCAGTGAATAATCTTTTTTTAGTGAAGTATTTGACTTATTCCTTGGATTATTGTTTCTAGGGAAAATATTTGTTTAATATTATAATTTTGCCAAGAGCATATGGATCCATGGGCTGCCAAAGATAGTGGCTAATGAAGTAAATAAGGCACTGGGTAGAAGCCTATTAGCATTTATTAAAGATGTTTGTATATGGAACAACTTTATATAAGGCAATTTGTTACTGCAATGTCATAATTTAAACACATTCAAGTCTTTTAGTGAGCATGGTATCAATAAATGCATTGCCATATGGTTCTACTGAACTTTACTGTGAATCAGTATTTCTGTAAATGCTTTAAGAATTGAAATACTAACAAAACCTTTGAACCATGATTAATACAAAATTATAGTCCAGCAAGAAACCTAATTTATGGAGAAGTGAGGCACCATCCACTTAAGTCCCAGTTAATAGCAATGTAAGTATAGCTGAGGTGGGAAGATTTTGAAAGTGTCTAACACCTTCTGAGGACAAATGAAAAATACACTTTGGTTTCTAGGGTGTTTTAGAAGAGAAGAATAGTTTCTGAAACTGCTCGCATTTTGTCTGGAAAAAGTTTCCCTTTTTCCTGTGTAAACTAAATGACAAAAAATCCCAATGCCTCCATCCAAGAGTTTTGTTATC
Source organism: Prinia subflava (assembly GCF_021018805.1). Lineage (NCBI taxonomy): Eukaryota > Metazoa > Chordata > Aves > Passeriformes > Cisticolidae > Prinia > Prinia subflava. The sequence continues at coordinate 69,232,855 of NC_086249.1, read as the reverse complement.
CCAGAAGGAAAGTTAAAGTGAAGTAGTGCAGTGGTGTTGTGTCTTTTATTACTCATGTTTCCTTCTGGGTTATTGTTGCTGTGCTAGTAAAATGTATCCAAATTTTGGACTACCCATGCAGCTATTGCCATATGTCATGAACAAGTGAACTAATGCTATTAATAAATCCATCTTTACTTTGAAACTTGTATCTGAAAAATAAAATTCAGGCTAATTTCTTACTGATTGAAATATCATTAAAAACAACATTCCAGGACAGCCTGCCTAATGTTGTCTGTAATGTTGCATTGTATAAAATATATGTACAAGCAGTAAGAATTTGCAGTGGTTTGTGAAGTTCTATATGAGACAGAGGCAGAATTAGAGCAAGTTAGTTTGTTTCCTAGGACATATTCTTATGGTTGCATTCTAAAAAATAATTTTCTATATTGAATTAAAAAACATTCTGTATTGAAGAACGATGGCTAATAAAATATAATAAAAAATGTAATGATGCATAGTTAAAGCTTACTGAATTCAATTTGGTATTTTCATGATCTTTTCAGTTCAGAATTCCACTTCCTTCAATTGATCCTGGATTTGCTCTCATGCTCTTTAGTTCCCAGAATGTAAACAGAGTTCAGTGACTTTTGGTTCTGATTCCTGTCATGTTCTGTGCTCCGTGATCAGAAAGATCTTTGCAAGAATCAGCTGCATTAAGGAAGTACTGTCTGTCAAATGAAAGCAGATCAATCTCCTTCACTTGATCATCAATAAAATTTAAAGTGCTTCCCAAATTACATGCAGTTTATGTCTACTGCATAACTTACTGATTGATTGGCAGGCTTCTGAAAGCACCATGAAGGAACTACTCTTTGGGTCTGTCAAAATAATTCATGAGTCAACCTGGAACTAAACTGACAAGCCTTATGGTCCCTCAGAATCAAAGCTCACATTCTTGTGCCCACTCATATGTCACTTAAGAGCATGACTGTATGTGCTTGACACAAGTCTGTTCTCTGATTCAAGGAAACTTTGCAAAATTATCCCCTCCTTGAAAAAGGAGCTGGGGTCGAATTGAAGAAATGAAGGCTAACTCTCAAGTCTAAAATAAATGTGTTATTAGATTAGCATCGGACTTCTCAAAGAAAGAGGGCACCCTAACCTGTGACAGAAGGTCTTTATTTCTTTTAATCAGTGGAATGAAAAAATTACCTTATGCGTTCTAGTGATGTGCCTTCTAAAGGTTATCTCACATAGGTATGACCGAGGTAAGGATACCTTACTTTAAACGTCTCTTTTACCTTTATTAGAAATATTTACTTTCAGTCTGCATCTGGGGAGACAGAGAAATATTCCATGTAAAATATTTGTATTAGACATAACTGCACTGGTGGTATTATATATAATAAAATAACCAAAGAGGAAAATGTGCCAAAAACTATAACAAAAAAAGGAACCAAGTAACACTTATCTGAGATGATAATTCAGCCTTTAGGGAATGAAAGATGAGTGTATATAGTTTCATTCTGTAGACACTGATAGAGTATATGAAATTTTCTTCATTAGACTGCATCCTCCTTACAGCTTCTTACCATCCTCCTTGCAGCTCTCATACCATCACTGCCCTGATGGTATGAGAGAACCTACACTGAAATAATGTTATGGAAAGGAGGCATTGATTAAGAGAGTTATGTTGTAAAAAAGAAAGCAAGAGTTCTTTCTCCTGACTGTTAAAAAAGCACCTTTGACACTTAATGCTGAAAATGAGAATGTTTTTTAATACAACACAAGCACTGCACTAAATTAAATAGAAATATCTTTTTTTTTTTTTACTGTGGAGTTGTGACATGTCAGCTAACAAAGGAGATTGCAAAAAGTCACAAGTAATGGTCCTTAGCATTTTCCCCATTGTTAAATCAATTACATTTACAGCAAAACATTTGTACTAGCTGAAGCAGTTGTGAGTGGATTTGTCAGTCTTGTTTCAGTAGCACTGTGTGCTCTTCACTGACTTTAGAACTCCTGCAAGGGGCAGAAGTGAATGCTTACACAATTAGCTTTCTGCATTCTTGGAGAATTCAGGCACAAACTGAAACTAAGCTTCATCTGCTACCAAAAAAGTTACAAATAGGTGGGAGCAGTTTTGCTTGCTTCTGTCTGGTCCTTAAGACAACAAATTACTTAGTTAACTGAAATCAGTGGTTTCCAGCATGTCAGGTGTTTCCAGGCAGCATTTGTCCTGTTCAAAGAGAACATTTTCCTCTTCCTTTTTCTGATAGGTACTTTGGTTGCTGTAGTTGCTGTCTCTCTGCTGCAGAGGAGAGAATTGAGGATGGAGCTTACAAAAATAGATTTTTGACTTAAGATAGGCAAAAAAAATATTCATCAGCACTAACCTTAGGGACTGCAGTGGTCTGCAATTAGTTGTTTGTGTCTACAGAAGGCTCTTTCAAAGTATGATTTATCTAGTCTTTTTTTTCCATTGATAGAAAAGGAAACTTAAAGTACACAGGCTAACACCTCACCCGTAGTTATCTCACAGTCAGCAATTTCTCTAACTCATATATTTTTTGTCAGTGGACAGGTGGGGACTACAGGAAGTATCCACACAATGTAATGCTAAATTCTTTTTTAACACTTATGGCATTAACTCATTTATGCTTAAATGAATTTCATCCATAATCATACTAATTCATAAATTTGACTTATCAGTTACAGAACTGATGTTTACTGCACTTTATTACAAGTTTCTGTTTTGCTTTCTTTTTAGTAGTTTTAATATTAATTAACATGCCATTTTCATCAAACAAGAATAGGGAAATTACAAAATTAGTTTAGTCTTTCTGATAAGTGATGGAAATATTAATAGAACTATGGTGAAACACTGTCAACTCACTTAGCAGCTTTTGGTAACTTTGTCAAGGTTGTTTCTGTTGCATTACAGACTGCAAATAGAAGAGTGAAATTTTGGAATTAATTTTACTCCATGACTTTAAAAGTGCTGTATACCCATAGTTTATAAATAAGTTAAGGATCAAGAAGTTGTGTTCTTTTCAGAGGTTGGATAGCACATCCAGCAATAACGTGCTCTGATGTGCTTATGCTATCTTTGAAGGCTCAGTCTCAGGATGTGCAAGTCACAAACAAAAGTGAGAAGTGTCCCTTGACGGCAGGGACATAACCAGTGGAATCAGTGGGAAGGATAAGAAAATTTTGGGATGCTTTGACTAAATAGAGTGAAGGGGGAAAAATAGAAATAGAAAACTACTTGCCAGTGGTCACACAAAGCTTAAACAGCAAACACAAAAAAGACCATTTGTCATAAGATTTGAGTTTCTGTTTTACCCTATGCCTTGCAATTATAAGATAAGAACTACTTATCCTTGTGAGAAGTTATTTTACAAGCATAGATATGTATAGACAAGACATGTATGTATAATAAAAATGGAATTTTAATTTATTTATATTTATGATGTTGGAAACCTAAAGGTGTAGTGCAAACCTAGAGGTCCTATGCAATCCTGTGCTGTCAAGGAATATGTTATTTCAAATTGTTTTAAAACTTAATACTGGAATATTTTGGTGTTGAAGCTGTGATTGTGTGTTTTAATTATTATTTAATGTAAAAAGTATTTGTATCCATTATTTGAATATGACAGTCTACAAAAGTTGATTCTTCTGTCTCGCCTGTTTCCTGTATTTGTTGCTGCTTTGCTAAGTGTCTATGACCATCGCAAGGACATCTGTTCCCAGGCTACTGGGATTGTGTTGCTCGTAAAGTGCTCTGATGCTGTTTCCAGTCAAAGGAAATTAAAGAAATTAAAAGTGATTATCGTGAGGAAAAGAAATTCAAAGTTGCCTGCAGCATGTTGCTAGTTGGGAGTTACTGCCTGTGGGCCAGAGAAGGTTAGAGACCGTGGCACTGGAATATACGCACCTGTTTCTATGGTTACTTGTGTCTGGTTTTATTGGAGTGTTTATGACAGGAAAGTAATGACTCATATTACACAGTGGGGATTTTTGCACCATTTTTGCATTAACACATTAGAAAATCAAATGCTTTTAAATTACTTGGTGAAAGTACATAAGCAGTATTTCTAAAATAAAAACGGTATTTATTCTAGCTGATCAAGGGGTCATGGAAGTTTTTAGTGAAAAATTATTCTGGGGCATGGACTGAAGTATGTGTCCATGTAACAAAATACTTAGTGACTTTCCATGGCGATTAAAATTTAACCTAAAAGTTACTAAGAAAAACTGTACTGCACGCTATCTTTTATAATGTAGCTAGAAATTGCTTTTTCAATATGCAGACCACTTAGATGAAAAAAACTTTACTTTTTGCTAATGTTACTTTTTTCCCTCTCTAATAGCACTTTCAAGGATTACTTTCTTGCTATTCTTCATGAAAACAGCTATTATGGAGAGATATTTTTAATGTATTACTTCATTTCTGTGTAAAATGATACAAATTTTGGGAAAGCAGTGAAACCAACATACTGGTTAACATCTTTTCAGGTAGCAAGAGAGTGAAATTCATTCCTAATGTGCCTTTCTGTGTTGAAATTTTCATTTTCAAGGAAGTCTGCTATAACCAAAAAATTCTATTTTATTTTATTCCCATGTTATCTTCTCTCTTAATTTGAGAGGATCAAACAAGACATAAAGATAAACAAATCTTAATGACATCCAAATCCCTGTTGAAGGGAATAAAAACATTTCTGTGCGGCTGTATTTTCATGAAAATGATGAAATTTGTGTGGGATTTTTAAGGGACTAAGCTGAATGTAAAATTGGATTTCACAGTATTGGATTCTTCACCATTAATATAAATATGGCTTTCTTACAGCTATACTAGGATTTTTGTTTCAATAAACTTTTCCTGGCCTCTGTAGTAAAAAAATGTATTTTTCAGCTTTTTATAATGCCAGTTACCAAATAATACAATCTTCATTCTGGAAAGTGCCTCCTGCTTATGTATTCCAACCCTCATCATTGTGAGTTTTTTCTGTTGAATGAGAGCTTTGAATGTCAATCATAAATCTGTTTTTTCATATTAGATGAGACTGCCTATCAAATCTCCCTGTTCAACCTCCAGGCAATATTTGATGCTTCAAAGTAAAAGCTTTCACCTTGAAACATTTGGATCCCAATCTGCCCATTACATCCACCATAAACACTGGAGCTAGGGGAGGGCAGAATACTGCTGAATGAAGCTCAGCAGTGTTTATTTCATGTCACCTCTGTGAGACTGCAGAGTATTTCCAAGCATGAGCAGATGTCCATGCATGTTTAATTAGATGTAGAACTGGAGTTAACCTCAAGAAACTGGCTCTTGGAGGAGATTGGCTTAGATTCCCCCAACTAAGTAACAGTCTAGGTGGGAAGGAACGTGAAGAGATGGTCTGGACCAACCTCTTGCTCAAAGCAGGGCTAGAGTTGGTTAGTCAGGGTCCTATGAAATTGAGTCTGAAATATTGCTAGCAAAACACATGCTAGTATTTCTCTGGGCAATGGGATTGGATGTTTAAAATCTCACAGTGGAGATTTTTTTTTCCTGTGCACTTCCTGGAAACAGCAAGTGCTGTTCCGTGTGGGGGAGTCCTATTAATCCTCCTGATCAGCCACTTTTAGAGTTGCTGAACCCTTAGGACATCCAGGGAAGCTGAGTCAGCTAGTACAGCTGTACCTGGGGCACTGAATACAGATGGCTAATGAGCAGATGGAGAGGGAAATGAAATGCAGGCTTTCAGTGCAGTAACCCATAAAATCTTTGCAGGGCAAGTTGGCACCCAGCTTTCAATGGTTAGGTGGTGTATCAAGAGAGCAGCAATATAATAGACCAGCAAAGCTCCCTTCCCTAAGGTTTAGGAGCCATATTTCTGTTGGGCATTAGCATCTCTTCACTGCGGGCTAGATAAGAAGAGTGTGCCTGGAGGCTCTGAATAGCGGTCAATCCAAAATACTTGATATTCAGATGAACTGAGATACTCTACAATTTTGTGGGTGACACAGGTGGTGTGTTGTGGCATTCCCTCCCATTGTTTTGTGGAAGCAGTTATTCCCTTCGATACTTTTGTACTTGATGAAGTGAGTTGTGTAACGCTTTGATGCTTGTCCCTGGTTTGGGGGGGGTTTTGTGTGTGGTTTTCTTTTTGTTTCTTTGTGGGCGTTGTTTGTTTGTTTAACTTAACAGTTTTGGTTTAAAACATTGGTTTTTAACTCTTACTAATTCCTCCACCCCATTTTTTTTACAGAAAACTCTGTTATAAGATTTTTAGCAAGTAAAATGGTCATTGTTTGTCTGTCTAAAAGTGTTGTTATTCTTCACAGCCAGAATTGTTTCTGTCTTTCCAGTCCTTTAGATGTTTGGTTTTTTTCTGTTAAAAACAGCATATGAAATGTGGACACTAAAGTTTAATATCCACCTAGTATGATATGAAACATGAAATACTAAATTTGGTGTAGTTAATTACATAGGTTAACAAAAATCTAATGTGCCTTAAAAACAGATTTGAAACTGTTTGTTAGTGAATTGTTCTTTAGCCTTGTATCTTCATTGGTGTTTCCTAAAACAATCTGAAAATCTCAACAAATTCAGTTCAAAATCAATTATTGTAATGATTGCAAAGGATGAAGTAGTGTTTCTTCAGTGATCATAGGGTATTTTTGTAATGATCAATTGAAACTATATTGTTGTGTATCTGTAGCGTGTGATATCACTCTCTTACCCAAAGGATTGGCAAGAGCTATCTTTCATTTTATTAATTAAAAATAGAATAATTCTGGGAGTTCTACTGTAAATTCTAATGACTTTTTCAATATTTTTCTAACATAGAATACAAAATTACTCTCAATATTAGATTATCTGTTAGGAAAAGATAAATTATGTACTATGTGGTGTGTTACTTAAAGCATCTAATGGTGGAGCAGTTCAGTACAATGCATGAATAGTTACAAATTCAACTTGTTTAATTCAATGATATTAACATACTCATTGTAGCCATTCAGAGTTAAGTTGTACACAGAAATTGTAATTCCACTGGTTGTTTCAAATCAGTTGTTATTATGTGAGTTTATTTTAAATAAGGTCCTTCATTATGAATGAAGATACTTTATTATAAAGAAGACACGCAGAAAATAAGAAGCTGTGTCATTCCCAAAACCTGCTTCTTTCTTCCCTTTAATGCAGGCTTTTAAAGTAAATATATTTGAGGTTATTTTGAAGTGATCCAATCACTGTTGTAGAGGAGGTGGTGGTGTCACTAACTTAGAGGTGAAGAACCCATTTTAAAATATGTCAGTTTTTCTTTAGTTGGTAGCATGGTCCTTACTAAGCAAGTCACAATTTCTTTTGTTTCCTGCCCTTGAACAAACAAAGTTCCCAGACTTTGTTTGACACATGAGGACATTAGTGAAATAGTTTTATTTTGAGGGATGGAAAAGGAGAATTGAGAACAGAAGTCAGTTGCAGTTTTCCTTCTTGAGTAGGCCATATTTCTTCATTGTCTTTACTGTGTGAGTAAAATATTGAAAGTGTTTTTCAGATTGATTGACTGGATTGTCCATAACGTTCTGCTACTAAGCAGACTATAAACTGCAGTTTTTTAAGTAAATAGAGAAAGTTTGAAGCTGAGCCAAAAATACAAGAAATGTATGCATAGTTCTGTGATCAGGTAGGAGATACATACATCTCTGTGTATATATGTATCTGCATATGCAAGGAGAGAGAGGGGTTAAGCAAGGTGATCTCTTGAGCTCTGATTTAATTTTGTGTCCTACTCATACCTCTGTGCCTAGCAGTGTTCATGTGGAGTCAGAGAGTGAGGAAGACTAGTTTCCCTAACTCAGCTGTGCTCTCTCTTCTAGCTTGCTTTTTCTGTGTTATAATGAGCACTGTGTCTGGAGGAAAAAAAAATACACTTCCAAATTCTTATTCCTTCTATTCCTTCCATTTCATCCTGCGATTTTTTTTTTGCTGCTCCTAAAATCTCCATAAATGTCAGCCTCTACACCTTAATGCTTGTTTGTAGTGCTTTACAAAGTAACCCACGGGATGATCTGAAGGGCGTACCAGAACTGATGATGTGCTTTGTTTACCACTGCCAGCATATACAGGATACAGTGATAATGACAGAATGGCACAGCAGCTCGTTGTTACTGAGCTTGCTGGTCTCTCTGCATTCTTTCAGTTATCCTGTTTGTCAGAGACTGTGAGGAAAAGTGGAAGACTAAGGTTCTAATGAGAGATCCAACACTGCAGGACTCCTTTCCAAATGATGGTAAATCAGATTATTCAGGGCAAATATAATATTACTTCTTTTATTTAGCTGTCAGACAGAGTCAGCTGGACGGAGGCAGGAGGGAGGGGTTGAGAGAACAGGTTGTAGTCAGGGATGAAAGAGAAACAAAAATTCCTGAAGGCAAGCAGGGAGGCAGACGAGGCTGATTTGCAGGGATCTGCTGTTCATCCCAAGGTGTTCCTGAGGTGTTAAGAGACAAGCAGGACAGAAATGACCTCGGGGATGTCTGTGCTATCGTCTGGCTAAGCTGTCTACCTTGCCACTGAGATACTGAAATTGCTTGAGAAAATTAGCAGACATAATCAATCTTCAGGCGGATTGCTTTATGCAATTTGGGTGTTAACTTCATAGAGTATTTTGTTTTCAGCAAGGTTGATAATGAAATAAGTGTTTATCAAAAAATTGCAGTCTGTCTAGTCTTCCCTTCTCATATGAGTTAAACTATAATGGCTCTCATGGAGTGACTGCCCCAAGTGTTATTAGTTCTGTCTGTGGTTCTCTCTATATTTTGTACTGACTCACATTTTCAATGTGCTAAGTCTTAATTTTTTTTCCCAGTGAACTTTATAATGATTGTTCAAGGCACCTAATATTGGCAATAGGCATTTTATTTTTCATGTGCTCAGCACAATTGAGGAAGTGGATCTTCCAGCACCTTGTGCTGTCTTATTTTGGAGGAGTGGCAAATGATTTTGTTGTCTAGATAGGCTGTAAATCATGTTGCTGGAGAAGCTTTCAGGACTTGCTGTGCACATCAAGAATCCACTATCCACTGTAGGCAGTAGGAAGTCAGCAACTTTAATAACTTTAAGAGGTTTGGATTAGTCTCTGCACAAGGTTTCTTGTCTACAGTACTAATCTTTCATGTTCTGGAATAGTACATTCAGAAAAAAACACTAAATGAAATGTCATCAATAATTCTCAGATTTCAGCAGACACAGTGAAAAAGGGTTGTGGGGTTAACACATTGCAATACTTCAGTTATTTTAGGTACGATGTCACCAGAGGTATTTAAATGTCATTTATCTGTATTCCTTTCCAAGTCTAAGAGCTGCCATTGACCATGATTGTGGTATTCAGCCCAAAGATTTTTTCAAATGTGAATGAAAGTCACTGTTCATTGCTATTAATATATAAATTCTAGCCTGTGTTTATCCAGAATTAGATTTTTCATGGTAGTAGCACATATATTCCAATTTTTGCATTAAGCAGAACGGGGTCTTGCCTTAAAAATGCTTCCAACAGCAACTAACATCCAACATGTCAATACACATTATAAAAGCATTAAAGGTTCCCCACCACATCCACTGCCAGACAAGTGGCAAACATTAATAGGATTTAGGCAAAGCCTCTCTACATGTGAAGTGGAAAGGGCCAGGAGCTCCCCTAAAAGGAGTAGTTTTTTCAGATGCAGTTCAGGTGTGCTGAGTTTCTGCAGGTGATCCACTGAAAGCTGCCCTAGCTGGGAGGGTGTTGGGGTGGAAGCAGGCCTGGTGTGACAGTGAGGTGGTGCAGCAGCCTAACTGTCTGGAAAGGGTCATGACATCTTGCTTTGTAAAGAGAAAACAGCAAAGCTGCTTCAATCATACCACTCCCATTGTGGAGAGAAAAAGCAGTTTCTAAAAAAAGATTTGGCTTTCAGTAAGAATTTGGTGGGTTATTCAGAGCAGGTTGAATGCAGGAACTCTTGTCCAAGTTTGTGCTCAGATCTGCACAGCACAACCCAGGGAAGACTTTCTCCTTAGACAAGGGGTGCTTAAGAGAAGAAAAGTAATTTTCAAGGAGTTCTTTAGCAAGAGAAAGACCAATCAGCATTTTTGTTCAGAGCCACAATTGAAGGACTCAAGTTGCATGTTGATACAAATCACGTTGGAGATGTGTTCCAGAGTAAGAGATTTAGAGTATGAGTACCTGATCTCTGTGAAGAAATAACATGTACTTCACAGATATTGAGAGTAAGCACTAAATAGCTGAGTTCTTTGAGCCCTGAGTGAAGAGTTACTGTCTAGCTTAGAATTTACTTGGGGAACTAAGTCTATTTTCTTCAGGAAGGACAGTCTAAAAATATGATGCAAAAGTTCCTGTTCTGTTGCTTCTCTGATTTGGAGTCTTTCTCCTCATAGCTCTTGAATTGAGAACTTTAACATGCTGGTATGTTAGAAAATCCTTGTCTGAAAAGAATGCCAAAGTTCTCTGCCCTCTATTTCTGATTTGAAAATCACTTACTGTATTTTCCTGGTTACTTAACAGTTCACTTCCACTCTGAGGAATTTTTGCAATTGAACTACATTTTTAAATTTTTTTTTCTATTTACACAATATATCATACTGTCACCTAGTGCAAGGAATGATAAATCATTTTTAGGATAGTACATGTCACTGAAAATATTAGATTAAACCAAAACATCTTGTCTATGCTTTTAGAATCAATGATAATGCTGAGACTTAAAAAAAAATTAAATAACTATAACTGAGATATAGAAAAATGTTTATAAAGCCAGGAATCACATATCAGGCCAAAGTCCAGTAATGGCTTCAAGACTCTAAGACATGACAATAACTTTTCCCCAGTTATACCTATGAAAAGTGGATGTCAAACATTGACATGTGTTCCTGGAAGATCATTTAAGAGGACCCAAAGAGTGTATAAGGCAGGGAAGGCTGTATAAATTTGTTGTAAAAAACTTCTTTTAAAAAGGTATTATTTCGTGCCCTGAGATGCACTGTCTTTATCTCTGCATATGTTTCTACATGAATGATCCACTTTCCTTAGGTGTATTTTTCTATAGTCTCCCTTTCAACAACCCTCACCTCTCTACATGCATTTGTTCCTCAACTTCCTCTGTGCTCCATATGGTACACAAAGCTATCTAACACTCAGCCATAGTATCAGCTATCTAATTAATGTAGCTATTTTTCAGTTCAGTGTTTAAAGTGAAGTGTCAGGCATTAGCAGGCCAACCAAGTGTTTTTATATCTTGCAGTAGAGGGCCTGTGTCGCATGTTGTCAGGAATGGTGTGAAACATGAGGATATTGAAACGTGCAAATTGGAACAGAGGTTGGGTATAAAAGAAACTGAGCTTGGATGAAGAAATCTCCATGCTGCCTTTTAGGAGTGATCTCTGGATTGGACTGTCACCAAAGCCATGCTCTGATGTTGTTGCAGTGGTTACTATCAAATGTTTTGGAAATAGTGAGGCTTCTCTAGAGCATGGAAAATGAAAACTTATGAAGAAATTAACGTAAAATGATATTGATTTAATTGAAGCTGTTGAACGGTCCTGAAATTGACTAACACAATACTAGATTGCTAGTATTTTATGCTGCTCTTCCTGTGTAAGTATTTTGTAATGGGAAATACAATGAAAAGTAAGTCCAGTGTTCATTTTTTGTGTGTTTTTTGATTTACAGCAGTCTTTGTAAGTTCTTTTTGATACAAACTTAGAAATACTGCACAAGAATGAAGTTAGTATTTATTCACCCACATGATGTGTATATATTTTTCCAGCATATTCTAATCCAGATACTAGGCTTTTGGAGTCTTTTAAAAGTGCACAGGAAAGACTTTTTCTTCTCCTTCCAAGGACTCTTGCATATGATATTTGTATATTCTGACAATAAACAAAAATCAACCTCTTAGCTTTCCTTTCTTGTAGGGTGATAGCTCCTATGTAAAGGATCGTTGGTGTGTGTTTGATGGATTCATGGTCTTTTGTCTTTGGGTATCACTGGTTTTACAGGTAATCATTTCACTTCCTTTTACAGTGAATAGTTCCTTAATTGTGAAAAATACATGGCCCAATCAAGTAAATGTGAGTTGTGGAAGTAGAATTGTACACAGATCAAATTGTTTTAAAAAACCATGCTGAATTCAACAGATTTATAATTGCACATTGTAGCATATCTACATTAGTAGTAGAATTTATCTTGATTATTTTTTCTCATTTAAACTGAAGTTTGTTAACATAAACCCTGGGCAGTTAGAAGGAGAAAGAGGATGTTCAGAGAGGTATTTCTGTCTTACTCCACATGACAGCTGTGCTCATTTCCTTCCAGTGAGTCTAGTAGGGTGCCATGGTGACTAGCTCAGGCACCTAAAGGGAGAATTATTCCAATGGTAGATGTTTGCCATTCTTTAATTGTAATGATAAAGTGAGTGGAGTGGTTTCATGCAGTATCACTTATACCTAAGAAAACATTTTCCAAAATTCATGTTAAAGCACAATGAAAAAAACCCCAAAACACTTGGGAACAGTTTGATAAGTTTTTATAAAGAAGAGAATTGGACATATTGCAAGAAATTACGGTGTTAAGGTATAGGTGAAATTTTGTCCTGCAAATCAATCAGTCCTTAACTGTGGCAGGTTTTCTGGGTAAGAACAGGTTGAAAACTCTGACATTGAGCTTCCAGTAGCATAAGGATTGTAAAAGTTCTGTAGAGATTGCTGTGAGTCATGTAAAGATTTCTGACGAATTTAAGATACATCATAATTTTCAGCTTTTTACACAGGGGGGACTTTGGTACACCTCGTGCACGTGCAGAATGAAGATTGTTCATTACATATAAGAATTCTACATTACCTAGTTTATGCATGGCCAGGTTCCCCCTCCAATTCTTAGTGCTTTGAGCAAACATCAAATCAAGCAGTTACTCTCTGAGAGTGAGAGGCAAGGATTAAAACAAGACATTTGCACCCAGTCATTCAGCTAAATACTCTTTATTGAGTGCATAACCTGTCAGTGTATTGAGGAAATGGTTCCTTTTTCTGTGCCTAGGCTGAAATTTATATTGTAAGTGGAGGCTAGGAGATGGTGCACAGTCTTGTCATGCATGTGGAATTAAATGGAGAATTTATAATCATGTTGCAACTCGTTAGGCAGTCTGTATACATGTACTTCTATATCACAGTAAAAACCTTAGTGCTGTGCAAGATTAAGAGATACTGATTTTCGTATTTTGAAGTGTATATTAATCACTAAAAATATTGTAGGGAAGATGCGGGGTAGGCTAGCACAGAAATAGGCAGCTGGCACAAGCTTGCAGTCTTCTTGAGTTGTTTGAGACTCAAACATTATCAACATGAGCAGAAGATATTTTGTGAATTTCATTAATGTAATTTAGAAGTGAATCAAAGTATTTACAAAGACTTCTTTTTACAAAATGTGGTAGAAATAATCTGTAAAATAAGCTGAGGCTGAAAATTAAAATAAAAAGCCTGTATAGTATTAATACTTTTAAAAGCTCTGGAAGTGAACACATGTGGAGGACTGGGTCATCAAGACAAACTACTAATTCTTTTCATTCTAGGTGTTTGAAATAGCTGAAATAGTTGACCAAATGTCGCCTTGGGGCATGTTACGGATTCCACGACCACTCATTATGATACGAGCATTCCGAATATATTTTCGTTTTGAGCTGCCAAGAACTAGGATAACAAATATCTTGAAGTAAGTAAGGTTGTTGTCTGAAAAATAACAGAGCTTATTTCAATTTTGACTGAGAAGACTGACTGTGTAGTCAATCAATGACATTTCATGCTTAATGGGCATTTTCCTCCTGAGTTTTAGTTCTGGCCAAAAAATTCTTGCTATTTTCCATATTTAATGAATCATCAAGTTTGATAGAAAACAATCAGAACTTTCAAATGTTTAAATAAATTTTAAAGTATTTTGCTAATAGTTCTGGCCAGCAATTTTCAACCAATGGCAGTAAATTCTGTTGCATTAATACGGCCATTTAATAATCAAGGTGAATACCCTTAGTAGGGCAGTATTTATAAATACAGAGTTCATGAACACATGCCCTGACCATTCCAGGTATGAGTGTGCATGTGTTGCTGCATATACAGAGATGCAAACAAACACATGTAAGTGTGCTTGGTCTTTATTCTGTATCAAATTTATTTCATCAGCGTATCTTGTCTGTATGTGTCATTAAATGCTATTTTACAAAAGCCAGATTTTATGCATTTTATTTGGGTGTTTTTGTTCTGCCCTTTGCAGTTTTCAGCTGGTTTAATTACCCTAACTTAGGGGTTTAGAAAAAAAAACGACAGCCCCCTTTTATATTTGTGCACAGAGTGAGAGAATCGTTTTAAGGACAAATTTTCTGCAGGATTAAATACTGCTCTCTTCGCATGAGCATATTTTCTCCTCTAGAGCTCTTCAGAGGAGGTGTCACATTGTCTGTGCTTTCAGTGACCTGTTTATCTTTTTGCCAGGCGTTCTGGAGAGCAAATATGGAGCGTTTCAATTTTCCTTCTGTTCTTTCTTCTCCTGTATGGGATCCTGGGAGTGCAGATGTTTGGAACTTTTACATACCATTGTGTGACTGATGACACGCAGCCAGGGTGAGTTTTCCTGTGCAGGCATGATATGGGCCTGTTCTTTCACTGCATGTGTTTTATTTTAGTTGGCATCAGTAGACGTAAAATGGACTTAACAGATTAAAAGCAGTCCAGCAAAATACACTAAGGCAAATTGAGGAAACAAAAATAGTAAGAATGATGAAAACCACAAATTTTAACCGTGACAGAGAGATACAATTTGTGGCATTAGGCTACAGTCTGACTTAGTGGGCTGAGTGACTATCGATGTTGGATAGGGAAGGCAGGTGACAGAGCAGGAAAGTGGAGAGGATTTTTAAGAAGAGCATTGCCACTTGTGGCTGATCCGAGTCACTGATGATTCAGCAGCTTTTGCACTCTTCTGTGTTTTCCTAGAATGTCTTTTTATTGGGCCATAAAGACCTAAAGAAGCCCTAGAATTGTAGAATCACAGAATAGTTTGGGCTGGAAGGGACCTTTAATGGTCATCAAGTCCAACCTCCCTGCAATGAGCAGGGACTTCTTCAACTAGATTAGGTTGCTCAGAGCCCTGTCCAACCTGATCTTGAATGTTTCCAAGGATGGGGAATCCACCAGCTCTCTTGGCAACCTCTTCCAGTATCTCAGGCCCTGCCTGAATTACGAGTTCTTTGGGACCTACTGCTCAGATTCAAAGACCCTTTTTTCCCCAGCCTTTGCAAAATACTAATGATAAATATTTTACCCCAGTAACTGAGTATACATCATGTTCTTGATTCAACATGTACTTAACCACAAGATTACCTCAAAGTACAATGTAGCCTCCTGAGTCACTGAGATGGCTCATAAAATCACAGATAATATGCTTACCTGTCCTGTTGAATTGAGGGCTTGACTGTGTCCTTGAGTAGCATTACATTGTGAGACTCTATTACATCTGTTTCTTTGTTTGGTCCCTATTCCTTTGGATCCTGTTCTTTTGGATAGGGACACGTTGGCTCTGGAGTTGTGGCCTTGGTTTTAGTCAAAATTGGATCCTTTTATTCTTGTATTGAATTTGTCAGAACATAATTAGAGTAAGCATTGTAAGAAAGCAAAACAACCACTTAATCTGCTAGTGAACGGAATAAAATGTCTGATGATTGCAAGACTCTGTGTTAAAGCTTTTTCTAAACTAGAACCTAAAAACTGTCAAATATAAAATTAGAAGCAGCAGATACAAAAAAGGTTAATAAAAATTATTTGAGACTATGCTAGACCAAATACTGAAATATGGTATTTTGTTAAATTAAAAAAAAATCCTTTGGGACATTTTCCTAATTATTTAATCAATAATATGGTAAAATATGGAGCTGATCTTCGTATACTTCATGCATGCAAGTTCTTTCATTCTAACCATTCCTCTCTTTTTAAAGAGAAAATCTTTATAGCACAGATTTTTTGACAGCTTCCTGAAGACTTGAGGAAAAAAAATCTTTGTAAAAAAATTTGCATGTGGTAAAGAGAAGGTCTGCAGTTCTGTGAGTTACAGAATGTTGTTTGAAAAAAGAGTGGAATACACAAGTAATTGCTTATGTGACTGAATATAGCTTTTCCTTGAAATCCACAGAAAAAGGTGAAATATGACATAATAATGTTTGCCACATGGAAATCTAAGTTTGTAACTTTAGGGCTGCCCATAAAAAATTTGACTAATTTTTTCTACATTTGTTGGGTTGCTCTCTGAATAAGGCATTATTATTTTTTTTTTTATGGTATACAGAAACCCTTATATTTTAGGTTTTTGAAAGACTGGATTACAGGAAAACCTTAAAAGAGACAAATATCCAATGTCTAAAATAAAATTTAAAACCTGCCTAAATAGGGTTAAAGTTGGAAAAGTTGAGTATGCAGAACTAAGGGAATTTTAGACTTGAGGTTGAACATCTAGCCTTAACTCCTTTTTCTTTCAATATCATCAAGCATATGTTTTTTGCTGTATAAATATTAGAAATATAATTCAAGTTACTTTTAAGGTACGTGGGATAGGCACCTTCAGCAAGAAGTTAATCACTTTTGCAATCTCCAGACTAGATTTATAATTTTAAATGACTCCTATGATTGTGTATGATGACTACAGTTACACTGGACACTACTTTTTTCCCTGAAAGTGTTCCCCCAATTATTCTGATGAATGTTCCTCCAAAGAACAACATACCTTTTTCTTTGTTGTTGACATGTGGATATATACCTCAGTTTTGGCATACTGATCATTCCTACTCTGAAAATACTAATTTCCTTTTCTTGTCTTTAATAGTCATCATTATATATTATTGTGAAGATTTACACCTCGTTGTTCCTTTTATAAGTTTTGAGGAATGCAGTTCTGTGGCGGTGTGTGAAATTTAGTTTATTGAGTTTGTTATATGTTCCTTTGTTCCCTCCTCATCCACGTACCCCTGAGGCAAGTGACGTAACTGTCAGTTTTCTGTCCGTCAGAAAGCCTGCGAGTTTTGTATTTCTCCCTGTCCCCTGGTTGGCAAAAGTTGAATATTGCACCTGTCTAACGGTCCCTAGATTTCCCTCTATTGGTTGTTTCACCTTTACCCCTCCCTGACACCATCTGTATAAAAGTGTACACAGAACCGCCCTCGGGGCAGTTGTGAGAGCAGGCGCAGGCAGGTGATATCGCGCTTGCTGCACAATAAACATCGCTACCTCACTGCCTCCCACCCTGCCTCTGCTTCGTCACTTTAAGACCGCTGCCAAGGATCTCTCTTAACAAGAACCCACAGGAATCAGTATCGTCGCTCGGCGTACGAACTGATCCTTGTCCCGTGTCTCGGTGCCTGGGCTTGCCGTGCGTGGAGACGCTGAGGTCTCGAAACAGCACCGTGACATAAATTGTGGCGCCCCACGTTGGGCACCATCTGTTGTTGTTTAAATTTTCGGGGGGCTCCCGGGGAGGGTCACCCGGGAGACCCCCGGGTCCTAGGGGGTCGTGGTGTTCCCGTGCTGGCAGGCAAAGAGACTTCAGACGCCGGTGGAGTGCTGATGAGATGAGGGTTTATTCAGAGTCCTACTCCAGGCAGGGAGCATGGTCCTGCGGGAGTGGGGGAAGGGAAGGGGGGAGGGGGAAGGAAGGAGAGGGGAGGGGAGCGTCCTGAGGCCTCCAGGGGAAGAGGAGTAAAGAGACAGAGCCTTCTGCCTTAGCATTCTTAACACAGAGGTTCAAAGGGGCGCGGTAACATTCTCCAGCCAATAGAGTTACAGATAACTTGATACTGCAGGGAGGATACAGACTTGGGATAAACCATACATTTTCCAGGGGTGAGCTAGACCAAACCATTTCCATAAAATGCAATCCCACACAGTTCAGAAGCTCAGGTTGGAATTAGGGTGTGCCTCCTTCACGTAGGTCAGGGCTGACCTTCCTGGTGTTAGCTTCAGAATTTAGCATTCCCACGATGGGCTAGGAAAATAAATATAGAGAAAGAAATAACAGTTCTGCTGCAAAAAGAGGACAATATGGACAGATAATGGTCCAAAATATAGTTAGAAAGAACGGGACATGTCACTTCTGAATCCAGGAAAGTTTATTAGCTGGATGTAATAGAGCACAAAAGTATAAAAATTGCCTTGCCAAATTTTACTTTTGTCTTTGAGGTTCAGTTCCTCAATTTTATAATGAGGGTTAAACATTCCTCTCAGAGGTTGAGTCTGTGTGTCTGTCTCTCTGTTTCAGGTGGCTCAGTTCCAGGCAATGGAGAGTGGCCAAAGCTGGCTGTGCTTGTCCTTAAATAACTTCAGTCATTAATGAGCTAAAGCTGTAAATTTTCAGTTTTTTCAGACCAGATCCTGGGCTCTCAAGTCAAGATTAGAAAAATCAAAAGCATCCAATTAGTGACCACCTCTGAGAAACTTAATTTTAGGTGATTTGCCTCTTATTATGCAGAATTCCATGGCAAGCAGGAAGGGTAAAATCTTATTTTTGTGGTCAAGGCTTCATCTATTTCTGAAATCTACTGCCTTATGAATTATTATTATGAGGGAGTCAAGTTTCTTTTGAAAACAGTATCTTAAAATCTTCCTATTCTTTTTTATTTGAAAGGACATGGTATCCTCATCAGACACTTATTGCCTCTTTGACTGCTGCAAGTTCTTTTCTTTCCATCCTTCTCAGTGCACACACTGCTTGACCTGTCTCTCCACCTCCTCAGTCATTTTCTGATGTTAACTCTGACAAACAAAAATACTGAAGCGAGCTAACCACAATCTGAGCTTTCATTCTGTCTGAGAAATCAGCAGAATCTGACTTTCTTACAAAGGCTGAAAAGTTTATTGTTGTTTGATAATTCCTTTTCTCCTTCATTCGTTGTCTGCCCTATAGGGAACATTGTCTTCTTCTTAGACAATTTTATTACTCTATTTCCTCGTGATTATGACTTATCTTTCTTCAACTATGCTGTAAAAACTTTTTCCTGATGATATGTCCAACCAGTATCTTTTTCTATCAAGAATTCGTGTATTACAAGGATATCCATAGTATGGGTCTTCAGTTGCTTAAGAGATGGTATGTCTGAAATGTAATCTATATATAATCCAATCTTGATAAATCTATATATTATATACAGTTTGACAGGGTTTTATTTTTTGTTATATCTGAGATTAATTTCAGAGATATACAATATAAGGTGAAAATAGTTGTGTTCCCAGATCTACTGTAATTTACTCTTGGTAACCTCCAGTATACAAAAGGTACTTTCACACTTTGCAGGAGAGAGAAATGTTTTCCAAATCAATTCTGTAGCTACTTAGTCCTTTCTTTATTTTTACTCCCAAGATACATTTGACTGCACAAGAATTATTCCAAAGTGCATGATTGGTTTCTATGCATTCCACACAGTAAATTTTCCTTTTGTAAATTTCAGTCTGCACCGGAGCCAAGGGAAAGGAAACCTCATCAAAAGAGAAAAGCTAATATGGCTAACTGCAATAAATTTTAGTACTTACCTATTTATTTTCCCAAAGCCATTCTTTAAGGCACCTTCTTTTTTTTTAACACTTTTGATAAGGTATAGGCTGAATATTTCTGTAGATGCATCTGCCTTGTCACCATGGCAGTCAATTTAAAATCCCTCTTTGCAAAGTTTCTTGTTTAAAGCAGAAGATGCCCAGGAAAACAGATAAGAAGAATAATTACTGAGTAATGGAAAGATCTAAGAGGCTCCTGGTCATCCATCCATCTGTCTGTGCATAGGTTATGAAAATGTCACAAAACAGCTTCAAAGACTGAAGCTGAAAGTTCACCACAATGTCTAATAGAGGGAATAAATACGATTAAAAAGAACAAAAGGAATTTGAGATACTGTCTTACATCAGCAGTGGGAAAATAAGAATGAGTAATCAGGTTTCTGAGAAAGGGAAGAAATCAAAGCGCAAGCTTGAAAAATCAGTGTAACAAGACTTCTTTAACAGAACACTTCAATTTATTGACTTCTAGTGAACAATCAGACCTGCTTTAATATTGTCTTTGGGATTTAGTCACAATCTCTCTTACTGATAGCATGTCTCTAGTATAAACTCCTCAGGGACAAGAGAAACGGAAAAAAAATTACTTTTCCGGCATGATGTTGTTTAAACCCCAACCAAAACCAATTAAAATGCAGCATCAGTCAAAAAGAGAAGTAATTCAGTTTAAATGAAATCATGTCAGAAGAATGGATGAGAGTGCTGATGTGGTGACCAGCATTGGTGTCCAGGGGAAAGAGCCTTCAGGAATTGGCTCTCATCACTTTCAGGGGACATGCGATTTCTGAGCACAAATCCTATTTTTTATTGGAATTTTTATACAGGTAGTTACCCAAAGTAATTACACTGTTGATCCATTTAACACAGATTTTATACTGTTTTTTGGTTATCCAGCTCAGTTTTAAACAAAAAGGTGAGCTTTCAGTGATGGTCTATGATAGAATGATGAGAACCCTATTACCTCAGTTTCTGGTGGCTTAGTAATGACACGTACTTGTCTGCATTAAGATTTGGAGCCATTTAAGTTTACACAATTCTCTATCTCAGTGCAGACATAAGAGTTGATTGAATTTCTTTCAGCCTGTCAGTCTTTATGAGATTTTTTTTGAGAAAAGGTCCTTTTGAGTAAACTGGTGTAGATTTTAAAGATTGTTGGGAGATTGGCTCACAATAAATACAAGAATTTAAATAATATAGCTACCTAATCTCCTCTTTGCTGTAGGGAAAGTTTTATGTTTAGCCACAAGATTTTTACCTGATAATCACTGTACAGAAATAAGGCCTGATGAGTACTGAGCTTTCCACAGAAACCTTCAGGAGTCTAGGCTGCCAGAAGTCAGAATATCCTCCAGTGTATCACAAAATTGACGGAAAGACCAGACATCCTCAGAAAAACGAAATCCCAAGAGTGATCTTCATTGAATCTTCCTGATGGGTGATTGGGTAGTGTTTGATTTCTTAAATATAAAGGAAGCTAGGGAAGTTGTTCATATTGCAAGAGGAAGCCAGGCAACTAATATAGAAGGCTGTGGATGTCCTGACATTCACAGGTTAAATAGCAGTTATCATTGAGCAGTACATCTAATTTAACCTTGAAATGCTGTGAAAAATTGTCACTTCTAGATGTGAAAACATTTATAAAGAGAAAGAATTTTAAAAGCAAGCTGTTTCTATGGTGTTTCAGATCTCTTTCCATGAGCAATCTATTCCATACACTGTTTTGCAAACGAGGTGACTGCTTTCAGTTTCGAATTGTCTTCTGGAAGCTGAATGTGATGCCTAAATTTGATTCCTCTCCCAATCCTGTGGATTAATGCAGTTCAGTGAGGCCTGGGAAATGCTGGAGTATTCATCCACCCTGAGATATTTGTGAGCAGACTGAAGCTGCCATCTCAGCTATCTTATTAGTTCTGGGAGCTTGTAGATGATGGGTGGGAAGCAGGAAAACAGTAGACGTTTAGAAAAGGAGGAAAGAGACAGGACAAGAAAAGCCAGGGAATTATGTTAGGAATACTGTAAACTTCTTTCCCTGAAAGAATTCTGTGGTGAATAAACAAACAAAAATTTTGTAAGCAGTTGGAAGAAAACAAGGAAGTGAGTAGGAGTTAATATGGATTTCTAAAGCATAAACCATGTCAAACAAATATAATTGCCTGTGGCAGCATAACAGCCATGTGAATTGGATGTCATATGTCTTTAGTTTAGAAAGGCTTTGTAGCAGTCTCACAGGACATTTTTGTAAACTGGCAAGAGAAACATGGTTAAGGTGAAAATAATCATAGAATAGGTCCAAAACTGCTTAAAAAACATGCTCAGTGAGATTCTGTTAATGTCAGAACAGAAAGAACCAGGATTCACATAATTCTGCCATGTGCATTTTGGAGTTTCATTAACATCCTGCATGGTGGCACATAGAATACACTTACTGCACTGAGGATGATGTGAGGTTAGGAAGGACATGTTTCAGAAAGCAAGATTAGAATGAAAATGGTCTTGAAAAATTGAAGACATGCTCTGAAAAGTTGGATGAAATGCAGCAGGGATGATATACTGCACTTAGAAGAAAACAGCTGTACAAATACAGAATAGTGAGTGATATGGAAAAGGTAAGTTCTTCATAAAGTGATTTAGAAGCCTAATGGAGGAACAGAGATCAACACTACTATGCTCTTGTAAAAATGTAAAATTGTAGTATCTTACAATATATAGGTATTGTCTGGAGAGAGTCTAAAGGAGACAAATGTATGTAGAGAGAGAGCAGAGCTGATAAAGTGTGTTCAGCAGTTTTTTAACTTTAAAATTAAAGTGGTGGACATACCACAGGTTTTGCATGGATAAGCACTTTTGCACAGAGTAAAGGAATCTATTCCCTCTTTCTGTAATACACTAGAATAAGAAGTACCTGTATGAAAGTTCAGGATGAAAATTTCATATTAGGTAGGATATGAGGAAAAAGATTTGCAGTGATAGGGATAAAGTTGCACCTGTCCATTTCTTAGAGAGGAGTTTCACTCCTGAGGATCTTTAAAACAGGCTGTGGGAACTTCTCTTGGTAAAAGTAGAAATAGACTGGAGCAGTGAATTATATTTAATGTCCTGTTGAGTGTTCCTATCCAACCTTATTTTTCTGTGATTTTATGGGGTCCCTCTTGACATAACAAAAGGTCAGGTGTTGTTATCCTGGGCAACTGAAGAGCTATTTGCCTTTGGTACATCTCTTTTAAAGGGAGACACGTTCAAAGTGAGGGGGATTGGATGCAGAGCTGTTGTACAGTAGGAAAAAAGTGGGAGAGTGGCTTCCTGAAGTTTTTATTGTTTTCTCTCCCTTTGAGTACCAACATAGGTGAGAGCCTATTCATGAATGTTCTAAGTTCAGTTTTCATCCTACCCCACATGGAATGTCCAAACCTCCCACCAAAACGTGCTTTTTACTATCAGAGGTGCTATTATTAATTTTTGTGTTACAGTTATGCGAAATAGTTTTTTACTCAATCTTTACATACATCTCCCATCCCTACCACTGCTTTTTCAGCTGCTTATCTAGCTGGGCCCTCACTCCTCTGCTCTCTCCCTCATCTAAGATAGAGGAGTTTTTAATAAATTTCAAGAAAAGACCCCAAATCCAACATTACTCCTCAGTGTGGAAGACCTGTCTTTATACTCAGTGAACTACACTGTTTGTACTTGATACAAATGCATACCACATTTGCTCTTTTCCAGTGCCTAAAAGACTTGCCTCCCTTTTGTCCCTATTGTAGCAGGCTATGCTGTTACATGAAAGAATGGACACACTGATGTGTGATTTGACCAGTTTTCTTCACAAATTCGTGCATCACTGCCACCTTCTTCCTTTCAGCTCCTTGTCTTCATCTTCAGTTCACCTCAGATAAAGGCTTAGCACCCTCATGCTTCCTCTTTATTAGGAGCCCTGCCAAGGCAGCAGGAGCAAGAGTCATTACCTGTTACAGTTTGGCCTTCTGTGCTGTCTGCCTCTTCTCTTGATTGTCATGGCCATTGCCCAGCATGCTGCAGCATTAAAACTACAATCCAAACCAACTTATTGTGCATCTTCTACCCGGCAGTTTAATGAGAAGGGCTTTTCAGCTGCTATTTGAGGATAAAGCTTTGGTTACAGACTGTCAATCCCTCATTTAATTTTTCTTTAGAGCAGGAGGTAGGCTCTAGCCTTGAAGGCTAGACCAATTTGAGATTTTACATTTCGGTCTCTTGGAAACCCAGCAATATTATAGATCCCTGAAAAATTTATTTGACCTTACTGTAGGTCTGCAGCTGTGTATTTTAATACTTCTGTCTGTAATGCTCTGAGAGAGAAGCCCTTTCACCAGGTAAAACAGCGATCCAGTTTTGGCAGTAAGTCTTCCTGCCAGCTTTGAGTTCCAGCCATGCTATCAAATGGATATATCAAGCTGCTTTCTCCCAGGTAAGGTGAGAGCTTTGGCAGATGGGCCCCATCAGACTTCCAGGCACCAAATGCTAACTGGTTTCCTTTTTGAGCTAGCTGGATGTTGTTGAAAATTTTTTCTCAGGTGCTCAGTGGTAGCAGCCCCATCTGCTGGGCTTAGTCACATCTCCTGCCACTACAGGTGTTTGTGACTGGTGTGTGTAAAAGCATTTGTTGGAGGCATCCCGTGTTTGGTCTTGACACTTTAGGACCTTTAGGAAGGAAAAGGTTTCTCATGTAGTTCAGATTTGGATTCAGGGCAGTATTTTTTTTTGTCATGCTGAAGATCCCCCTGTCTGGTGCCTAAGGAAAAAGTCTAGGGAGATAAAACTGCATGGTGCAGTGGTCAAAAAAGAGTCAGGAAAACCTTCCCTGCTCACTGGTTGTAGCTAACTCTGCTTCATGGGTGAGGCATCCAAAAGTGCTTCTAAACTTTAGAAGGAAATAATTCTCAGATGAACTTCAATCTTGGGATTTTTAAATTCTACAGTGCAGATTATTGGCCCTTTGTTTTCCCCATAGTGGTTAGATAGCACCTTAGAAGACATTTTTCTGTATTTCATCCAGATAAACATACATAACCCTAGGTTTTTTTGAAGTAGTCCTGAACATAGTTTAAAATCAACTTGGATGCAGTCTTCTTCTTAGATTGTTTGATATATTTCAGTTTATGACTTTGAAATTTAAACAAGAGAGGTGTTTTTTACTTGTTCTTTTAAATTCTATAAATACTGTATTGGATTATAGTAGTACTGTATGTATGAGATCACTTCAACTTGTAATATTCAATTCAATATACCTCAGTGACATGCAAATTCATACAAGCTAGCAAGATTTGATTTTAACTCTTCCTGTCTATTTCCTGTATATTAAGCACTTAGAGTGACAGCCTCCTTCATTGTGTAAATGCCATTAATTCATGTGGTTTTGATTATTCTGAAACAAATTTTGCATTAGCATACATGTCATGCAATTGCCATTTGAATTCAGCTCCATCATCACTGATTGTTGCAGTTACAAAAATGAGGTGTCATAGAGTTGTTATGTCGTGGAATTTGATGAAATCTCAAAATAGTACTGTTTGTGCATGGTACATTATAAACAAATGCCTACTGGAACTCCTGAAATTTTCTTTTCTGAGCTTTTTTTTCTAGTGCCTGCTTGTACATTTCAGCACTGTGCATAGGATATATTTCTTCTTTTACTCATTTTTCTGTGGTGAACTTCAGTGACTTAGTTACTTTGAAGGGTAATGGCTGAGTAAGTTGAATATAATTTCCTCTTATGCCAGTGACAAGTGATCAAACCAATAGCTTGTCAAATTTGTTGATTAGCTGCAACCATCCTGTTTTCATTTGGGCAATGACACTGTTGCCTTTGTGTAACGTAAGTGATCTGCCATGAGGACAGAATCATCTGACTTCGATGTTAGCACCTATGCTAGGAACCTAAATGCCCTGGATTTCCTCTCTGGCTGTCAGAGAGAGAAAGGTGCCTCAGGAGTGTGGATGAACCCACTGACCTTGAACCTCTGGAAATGTATCTCTCTCTCTCTCTCTCTGTCTTCATTGCCTAAAATGAGGTAGGGTAAGTTGGGACGTCAGACCTGCAGTCTTTACTTGTGCAGCTCCTTCTATAGGGGTTCAGCGAAGAGGTGCTGGGTCTTTGAGCTCTTGCACCCTAAGGTGTGAGCTAAAGTTGGTGATTTAACCTGTTCAAAATTCCTGTCCAATAAGCAGCAATGGAAGGAACATCAAAGGTTCATTTTTAGATCTGAACTTGGGTGACACGTGAATTGAAAAAATACTACAATCAAAATCAAACCAAACTTTACTCAATATTGCTGCCTCATGTAATAGGCAGTCTGATGTAATGATGCCTTAATACTGAATATGAGCAGGGGAAGGAAGACCATTAATTTCTTAATTCGTTGAATAAACTTGTAAATAGTTTTCCTCTTGTGAAATTGGCAAAAAAAAGTAGGAATATCTAAGCTCCATCCTCATACTCCAACTTAGACACTACAAGATTTGGAAAACTGGCAAAAACCTCCCCAATACTGAAGCCTGAAAGTGAACAGATAAATAGTGAATAAAAGATCTAAACTGAATTGGCAATATATTAAAAAACCATTCACCTTGGGAAAAATTACTGAAAGAAAATATATTAGTAATAGTAAAATACTACACTATTTATATATTGAATTTAAAAACAAAAGTAACTATTAGATCATCTAGTCAGACTTCAGTTTGTTTCCCTTCTATGAAACCTTATAGCTTGTGTCTGATGCCAGTGTGTCTCCTAGGAGTGTATCTGTTCTTGACTAGTTTGCAGAACAGTCATAAGCAAGGGAACTTTTTGTTTCTTAAAAAAATCATTTCACTATTAAAAAATGTTCCTGATTCATCATTTTAATTTGTCTGACTTCAACTGTTAGCTTTTCTATTCTTATTATACCTCTTTATGCTAGACTACCCAGAACCTTAATTCCTAGTATATTTTCTGTGTGAGTCCACTTACAATTGAAGCACCAATATGATTTTTAATAAACTAACATTATTTTGCTTTCTAGATCCTTTACTGCAAACCATGTTCTTCAGTGTTGTAATTTTCATTTTTTCTATGACTTCCTCAGTTTTTTGAATACTAAGCTCTGATCAAAAATATGTATGTAATATTAATCATTATTTGTATGAGTGTCATAAAGAGAGGAATATTAGTTTGTTATTGTTTTTGTGTGTACAGTCTGGGAAAGCAGTTTTTCTCTTGCCATGATGTTATTGGGATGAATACGAGAGGACGCCTTGTTACATCCCCTCATCTCAAACTGTTATGTGGCACCTATATTCTGTAACACAGTATTTCCATCCTGTTATCCCTTTTAATCCATAGGCCATAGGCCATAAGATCTGCTTTCAGTGATTTTGCCATTATAACTTTGCATTTGGCTGTATTAAAGCACATTTTGGTTTGTTTGATAAAGCTAACCAAATAATTCAATAATTGGTGATAATGCCTTGTTCTTATTTATGTTTCTATCCTTATTCTTAATTTTATATGTTTCTCTCTCATTGATTCTGATAGATCATGGTGATTATTTCACTGGCAAGTATTTTTTTGACGTCAGTTAATCAGTTTTCAGCCCATTTAGCCGGTGCTTTATTGATATTATATAGAGCCAAATTTTGATTCAGTCATGTGTTACTGAATGAATTGCTTTACAAAGTCCAAGCTAGGCAATTTTATTTGACAAATCTGTAATCTTATAAAAATCATGTTAATATGATGAGAATTATTTTCTCTAGATCCATTCTGGCTGCCATTTATTACAGTAATGTTCTTTACTCTTTACCAATTAGACTTTTCATCATCTTGCTCTTTCTTTTGTCTTGCTTTATGTCAGGCTAAGCAATTGGGCTGCTTGTTCTTTAAAAATTAATGGCACATTAGCATTCTTCTGGAATTTCCCTGCTATTTGAAGATTTATTAAAAATTAGTAGAAGAGATGCCCTCAGTTATTTGGGCTTGTTGATTTGAATATAATTATCCCTAGCAGATGCTGTCTGATATTCTCCTCAGTTACTAATTCTTGATTAGTAGAAGCTGTGTCTGCCAAGCCAAAATGTAAAACATGGAATGGTGCCAAAGCTTAAGCTTTGTGTTTATGTTGTTCGTAAAGCCATGAGTCCTTAAGCATACCCTATCTTATCTTTTAATGTGATAAAAGTAATGAATATATATGAGACAATCTGTTACCAGAAAAAGTTTAAAGCTTTATAGTTATAATTACAGATATAATTATGAGAAACATTAAATATGGATGAAGTTTTCACACTTAGAGTTTAAAAGATAACACAGATTTTGTTGTTGGATTAAAAACAGGAAACTGGCTCTGAAAGTATGGTGCATGAGACTTTAGATTTAAATTTGACCAAAAGTAAAACATAACATTTAAAAATGACCCTTGAGAATGCTAAAATTATAAAATGTCAGAGGAAGAGTTGTGCCTAAACAAATCTGTAGTCCTGAAAACAGAGAGGTACTACCTGAAATTTCTTTCACTGTCACCACTGATTTTGGATGGCACTTACTGGATTCTCTGGAACTTGTAGTGACTCCAGCAGCAGCATGGTTCTAAGTTGCCATCTCTTTCTGCACAGATTAGATGTATCAGTAGCACTCAACTGCAGTATGGTGCCATTTCACTGAAGTTAAAAATTACATATGTGTCTGACTACAGTGACAGGAGAGTTCACTCACACTGAATGCATGTTGAAAAAACTATGCCAAATCTCAACAATGAACTCCTACTGCAAGTTTTAGAAATATCAATATCACTGATTTATTCATCAATATTGTCCTTGCTAAGCTGAGGTCAGAATGGGGTAATAATTATGAAAATGATAAATAGAAAATTTTACTAGAAAGCTGTTACAATTATTATAGCATAATATTATAATTATTCTAACAATTGTGCAGGAGCAGCTGTTATTGTTGTTAAGCCTGTAAAAAGAGCACTGGTGTAAGGAAGTAGTCTAGGAGCCATCTGTTAACAGCAGTTGTATGTTCAGAGTTTCCCACTTAGAGAAGGAAAAGGAGAAGGAGAAAAGGACTTGATTGGATGAGCACATTAAGAAATAAGATATGGTTTTGGGAATGAGAGACACATTTAAAAGGACGAAGCAAAGGAAAATTGCCTAGGTACTTAGATTGTATTCATGGTCACAACAATAATCGCAACAAATAAACTTTAACCTTTCTCCATTTTGCTTTTTGTAAGGAATCAGGTAAAAAGCAAGCAATTTTCCATCTAGGCTTCCTGTCTTTCAAGAGCTTCTTGAAAGAGGAGCGAGCTTCTGAAAATGAATGTAACTTGGAATGGTAAATAAAAATTGTAGTATTTTTTTACTACCTAATGGTATCATCAGGTGTATAGTTATTGCCATGAACTATCTGAGCTTTTAAGAGGATAAATTCTAATCAGAAAATTAATTTAAAACTTCCCTTCTGCACAATGTTTCTGTATAATATTGTCATAAGAATCTTAATCGCAGATTTGCTCATTTTTATTGGTATAAAATTACAGCCATTAATTATAGTTATGCCATAAGTATTTTTTTCTTCTTATCTCTGTAAATTCTCCTCCTTAAGGAAAGACTTTTAGTTGGATAACAAGGTTAAATGCTCTATAACTGGCTGGAGGTACAGGGGGAAAATGAACTAAGGCTTAGGACTTAGCTGATCATAGGAAGTGTAATTTTTTTTTAACTTGAAGGGTTTTTAACTTGATGCACTTACCCATGGGCAGGCATTTGGTATTACTGATGTATCCAAGACACTCAAATAGGACACAGGGCTCTCAGAGACCTACGACCTCCTAGATCAGTATCTAAATGTTGAGGGCTACCATGAGGCATCCCCAAGGCACCAGTAATCAGTGTGAGCAAAATAAAATTGAGTTAGCCAAGTTCTGGCTATTTGCATAGACTCAGTTGTGGCAGAGAGCTCTCTGGAGTGTGAAGTGTTGGTGACTAAAAAACTTATTCTGCATTTGATGTAAAAATCTGTTCTTTTGTATGTTTCAGTGAATTAGAAATATATTTGTAAAAAAGTTTTTGCTACCCTAGCAAATAGCATTTGCAATATCAGATTTGTGAATGGAGAGGTTCCTCTACCACTAATATACATCTATACTTATTTTGCTTTTATATTTTGTTGTTTCAAAAATGGCTCTGAAACATTGTTAAAAATAGAATGCTCACAACACAGCTGACCTTACTTTCCCACTATGAATTCAGCTTGTAAATTATATCTCATTTCATAAAATACTGACGTAAGATAAAATTTAATGCCGTAAAAAATAGGTTCATGGACCATAACAATTGTGTTGAATGGTGCAGGGAGATTGTTTCATGGTAGTAGATCACCCTGATTTTCAGAATAAAGACAAATTAATTAGATATCATTGACCTATATATGTAAGAGAGCAGTGTATTAATATTCATCAGATGACTTGTCTAAAGTCAATGTAGAAACACAGTATTACTTCATCAGAATGCATTTATTGAGAGATCCTAGCCCAGCATCCGTTTAACTTGAGCTTCAGGAACAACTTTAGTGTACCGTGGAGTTCTCTGGGTTTATTTAAAGTTTATTGCTACAGTCTCACTAGCTTGGTGCTTTTCCCTTGTGTTCTGGCAATGTGGCAAAGCAGAAGCATCTCTTCTGAAACACATAGGAACAGATGGTTTTTTTTTTGGAATTGCATGTTTAGAGTTAGACGTCTAGCAGAAGAAACAACTATAACCCTTGATATCTAAAAGAAAAATCTTTTATCAGTCATCTGATCTAAGCTTATTTCTGTATTAGTATTTTCTATACAGTAGTGTCCATTTTCTGTGTAGGTTCTATCACTATCTGAATTCCTTCCTTGACATTAAATCACAGTTACTGACGAGTAACCTTTAAAGTCTTCAGAACTGCATAATCTTTCTCTGTTCTCAAAGGTTTTTGTTGTCCTTCATCATATGCTTCATCATATGCTATTTTGATGAAGCTGGGTTCATAGGGTCCCCCAGGTCACTAATGAAAATGGATAGCACAGAGCACAGTGCCAATTCCTCTGAGCCCCAGTTAATGTATTGCTCCCTCTTTGGAAGCTGCATGGTTGCTACTTACTTGCTTCATGATCTACCAGCCATTTTTTATGTCTGCAATGGTATTTTTAACATGAGTAACTCTCCAGTCAGCAGCTGGCTAGTGTCTGGTTTTGTACAGGGACAGACATAGGGTTCCTTTTAACGAATACAGAAAATCCTTCAGCTCCAGTTGTCATTTTTACTTATTAGCTTCTTTACCTTATCAACCATTTGAAATGATTTTTTATTACTTTATCAATAAGTATATTTAGGTTTTGTTTTGGAGTTTTTTCTTAAATTTTCTGGATCTGGAAACTACACAAGAAACTTTTTAATTTTGAATGGCTTTCTGTTGATATCTTAGAAAATTGATAGAATACCAGAATAAAAAACAAAATCCCTTTTTTTTTCCCCATCTCTATTTTCAGCAGAGAGAGGCTAGCAGAAAACATGAAGCTAGAAGCTACCATGGTAATTTGTCTCTTAAGGTGTGAAAAACCCTCTTTGAAGAACTGCCCTAATAAGGAGAAGTTTCTAAAAGAGGGGTTGTTCTCACATCTCACATGATGGTTGAAAGTTGTGTAATAGATGCAATGGAAAACAGGCACTGTTCTCCCAAGAGACATCAATTCAGGTCCTTCCTGTGGTGTACATATGTATATCATCATAAAATTCTTCAGGCACTTAAAAACATGTCAGAGTAACAGTCCTATATCTTTTGCAACAATCTTGTTATTGGAGGATGCCTATCAAGTGAAGTGGAGTCAATTATCTCCTTCTGCATCTGTGTCATTCCTGTAGAGAACTAATTTCTCAGCTCGCCTGTTGGGTTGATGCTGCCTTCCACAGACACTGAATACTCTGCATAGGAATATTGCTGGTCTAATGGGATGAATTATTTCTTGTTCATAAATTTATCCAGGAACCCTGTTCAGAAAGACATTTAAGCATGTTGCCTAACTGAACTTTTGAGATGCTTAAAACTAATTATGTTCTGAATCGGTATCTCAGTACTTAATTGATATTGAGTATGTCCTATGAAGGAATAAAATTCAAATCATCTTATATTGAAAACATCTGGTGATATTCTAGACACTTGTAGATATCGAATAATCTCTATCTATGTGTACTAGTCTATGTTTATTTACTGTCTTGAGGCAGAACACAACTTGCCAAGTGATAGGGATCCAAAAAGGCCTGTATCTGTACAGGTACTATAAGCAGAGACTCTTTATTTTTAGCCTAAATCATTCTCAGTGCACAGAGACAGCTTTATTTTTTTTTTCCTGGTAAAAAGAGGTTAAATTAAAAACAAATTATCTAAGTTTAAATGAAGCACTTAAATGAATGATTTGCATTGCAGTGGTTGAGAGCCTGCAATGCTTTTAATAATATGCCCTTATGCAGCTGGCCTCTTGGGGTTTGAGGGATTTTCTAATGCAAACCATAATGTGTAATTCATTAGCTACCAGCAAATGGGGTTCTGAATCTGCTTGAGCCAATGAATTAATTTTAATTTCTAAAAATATATGTAAAACATTGTTTTATGTTAATCCTATATATGGTAATGGCTTTTGGATGGAACTGCTATACATCTAACATAAAGCATGCAACTGGATATGAATTAACATCTTCTAATTTAAAGGAATTAGGGTGAACAGATTAATTTTGAAATACTTGAGTGATGTTCTGATCATGTTTACAGACATGGAATAAATACACATATGCTTGTGTATCTGTCTGTGGTTTTAGTAATGCACAAATTTCAGGGTGTTCTTTAAAACTCCATCTGAAACTACATGTCTGTGTGTGCATCCATGCAGATGTATATGTCTCTCTGGTATCACAAAGAAATGACTATAGGATAGATGTCACAGTTGTTATTTATCTGCATTTATAATTGCCATGGAAAAGTTTTGTAGAATGTTTTGGTTTCACACTGGCAGATTTCAAATAATGTAATACGATTCCACACAGTGCATAAAAGCAATAAAAAATAAAGTAATTAAAGCTTCTGTTCACCCAGTTTAGTTGTCAAAATGCATCTGTGAGTTAGATTAAAGGAAAAGGATTTTCAGAAGAACAGTAAGATACTAATTATATTAAAGGGCAGGCTGAGAAGTTTCACCTTTTCTGTGGACAAGCAAGATAATTTTCAATGATGTATTTTAAGACACTGGTTGATGCCTCAGTATAACAGAGTGAATACTACAACTTTTTTTTTTTTGTAGCTTTCAGCAATTATTTTGGGTGCTTTATATCAAAACTATGCTATAACCAGGAAGTCAAAATCAACCTGAACATGAATGGAAAATGCCATGGACTGTTTCTTTTTCTCAGACCAGAGCTCACTATGATTAGCTTTTCACGTCTGATTAGACATTGCCCTGGGACTGAACCAAAAATCAGGATCTTCATGCGCTGGATGAGAGAATACAAGCAGGGAGAAAAACATTTATTGCTTAGCTGTGTACTCATTCAGCAGAGTTGGAGCCTTATTTGGACCTTTCTTCTCTTTGGTTTGCTCAGCAGCCCCATAGCACAAGGAATGTGAATCCCCACTTCTGTGCTGTGTTGTTTTGCAGACCCTGGCAGGGACCTGCTCCGGGTGGTGGGGGTGCTTTGCTGAGGTTACCTCTTAACTGAACTACTTCTGGGAAAATGGGGTGATCAGTCTGTGGTGAGGGATTGTGTATTGTGATTATTAACTGGGCACTGTAAGTGATTAGGGGGAATCAACTGCCTGAGCTTCCCCTTCACAAAGTTTGGGAATACTTAGTTAGCCCATATTTATGTGTCCATGCCACAGGCATGTATTTAATAGAACAGAGAGCATCAAACTTGTCCTCCCTCTTCTTTTAGCTTCTATGGCCCTTAGCACTGGGCCTACCCAAATTCCCATTGTGGTCCAAATTCCCAGTGTGACAAAGCCTCCAGCAGTTCAACCACAGCTGCCGGAGAAACTGGGAAACAAATGATGCTCAGCCTCTGACAACAGTAAAACATGGCCAATGCTGTGACATTGTGTTGGGTCACTGGCCCTTGTCTCATGATCTTTCTATTTTAAAATGTTGCTGTCACTTATATAAATCAGCTTGAACCAGTTCAAACCAGTTCGATTTTTTTCAGCTCTTCTACCAAATAATTACTGGACTGACCTAAAAGTAAGTCAGATCTGTTTCAGTCACAGCAATGCCTAGATACTAATTGCACTACACATGTAGTGGTTTGACTTCTTTCCTGTGACCCTTCATCTGTGGTGAAAGCCTGTCCTGATCAAGTTAAAGGAAGCTGAATACATACTCTGGTGACTGACAAATCATTCACAAGGATCCTTTTAAGGAGTGTCAAAGCAAGCACAGGTAATGCCTTTATAGGTCTAAGTCGTAGGACTGACTGCAGCTGAAAACACTCTCAGGATCTGCAAGGGAGCCTGAAACATTGTCTTCAAATTGCATTAAAGAGCATTGGAGCACCTGAATGTTAACTCTTCCTTTTCTTGGAGAGTCTCCATTTTTATGGGGTCTCTAGGCATTAGTATGAAATTTCTGGCAGTAGTATTTTTACTGTCATTACATAACGATGAAGTTTTAGGAGTGGGCTAGCTTGCCCTTTACAGTAAGTGCTTAATGAAGATAATGTATATACCAAAGAACACCAGATAGTAAAAAATAACAGCTGATTAACTTCTCAGTTTAGTTCTCTGACTTTCAAATATTTAGTTTTGCTATGGACTGAGTTTATGTAACAACTTAATTTTGTATTTTTCACAGAAATGTAACCTGGAATAATTTAGCTATCCCAGACACCCACTGTTCCAGAGAGCTAGAAGAAGGTTACCAGTGCCCGCCTGGATTTAAATGCATGGACCTTGAAGATCTGGGACTAAGCAGGCAAGAGCTGGGCTACAGTGGCTTTAATGAGATAGGTCTGTCCTACTGGTAAAATCCATTTCAGTTTCCATTTAAAAATGTTTTTTAAATGAATGGAAGAGATAGTTCATGTCTATGCTGAAAAGACATCAAGTGCAATCAGTATTCTACTCAAGTAGAGCACATGCCAGAAAGAGAAGCTGTGCTAGTTGCTTTGCTGTTATGATATATTTTTACATTGCCAGGGATCCCAGGATTTAAATACCTTTAAAACAATGTCTTTATAAGGAGTCAACTGTTGATTATCACCAGAATGCAAATGTGATGACTAATTTCTGTTTTATTTTTGATTCATTTTAGAGCATAAAATCCCTTCTGTTTGTCTAATTTTAGTAGTAATTCCCATGGAAAAAAAATCTTTTTTTCATTCAGAATTACTTTGATAATCATCTTGTTACTAAGGAGAAGATGGGAGAAAAAATGATACCATGTTTCTGTGGCAATCTTGGTCCAAACTGTGTAAGTCAGAGCAGCCAAAAAAGCGATTGAGAGTCAGGCAGATTTTGCAATACAGGTTTTGCAATTTGTGTTCTGTGCAAAACACTGCTGGTGTAAACCTGCAGTTACCAGGAGAATATGTTCTCTGACAGCTGCAATGTGTTGTGCCATCCCCATGAGGAAATGAGTGTAGAACACAAAAGCAGGAAAGGTGGCAATAGCATGGGCAGCTGTAGTAAGATCCATCCAAATGGAAAATAGGCAGTTACTCCGTCAGAACATTGTGGTTATTTCACATTTATTGAGCACACAAAGGTCCAACAGGAGCCTGCAGCTGTAAATTTTCATTTCAGGACAGATAGGGAAGTACCTTCAAATCACAGAGCATACCCACAGGCTGAATTCTTTCTGATGCATCACTTTGACTCTGATAAGTTTTTTTGGTGGTGTTTTTTTGTTGTTGTTGTTGTGTTTGGTTTTTTTGTTTGTTTTTTTTGATTGGTTGGTTTTGGTTTGTTTGTTTGTTTGTTTTGGTGTTTTTTTTGTTTTTTTTTTTTTTTTTTTTTTGGCTTGAACTCCAGACTGTTAGCCTGAATTTGAAGGTGATGAAAAGGTTTAGTGACTGAATGACTGAAATCCAAGAAGTTTTTTTGAGTATTGAAAGCCTTTGCGGATGAAATTGCTTCAGTTGGTTCCTGAATATTCAGGTTTCTGGATATACACAATAAGCCAGAGAATTACAAGAAAGTCTCAGAGTCCTGCTACAAGTACTCTGTGATAACTGATAATTAATGAACACAAACTGCCATTTATGTCCTTTCTTTTTTCTTGTGAGAAAGGGAGAAAAACCTGATTTCAGTTGGGCACCATTCTGTTCCCTGTGGGAGTCAGAAGCATACTATTTGTTCCTGTGCTGTTAGATGGATAACATCATAGATAGTACCAAATTTTCTGTAATTTTTTTCTTCTGTAGATCTCAAAGGAAATTCCTGTCTGATCTCTCAGTCAACTTTCAGATTTGCTGTCATGCCTAGATGAACATGGGCTGAGTTCACAGTAGAACTTAAAACCATCCACATTCAAGTTGTAGTAGTTCCAGGTAGTTTGGGAGGAGAGCATGAGATAGGAGTATTGCCAGAATAATTAGGCATAGATTGAAATCACCCTTCTAATCTTGTTATGAGAAAAAAATTTCGTGGCATTGAAGGGTATTGTTCTAGCTGCATATCTGGTCACCAGGGAAAAGCAGTTGCAATGTCTTAGACAAGCTTCAATGTGTAGAAGAGTTGAATGAGACCCACAGTGCTTAATAAAGGAGGCCAGCTTGTTTTTAGTGATGGGGCAAGTTGGCAAAGACAGGTGAAATAGTTTGTCCATGGATGCCTTCAAAAAAGATTAAAACACCAGAACTGAAACTCTGGTCTTCTGAGTCACAGTGCTATGCCTTATCAATATGCATTTCTGAGTATTGCATTTTAAAGGTCAGTGATTACTAATAGACTTGTAGTTGATAAATTGTTTTGTCTAGAAATAGGTAACCAGGATATAACACCTCTCAGAACAGTAGCCAGAAGTGAAATTGAATATCAATTGAAGGCTGATAATTAAACTTTAAAACACTAAATAAGACACAAACGCTTTCCCAAAAAATGTCAAATAAACTTCCTCAAATTAGGATTGCTATAAATGGGATTATAACCACCAAGTTCATCAATATTTTATAAATATCCATTTTGTGATGCACCTTTGTGTGTAGTTAACAGATAAGTAATAAAATAAATATTTTCTGTGTAATTATACTATTTTTTGTACATTCATTGGTATTTCATTTGCAGTTATTATGATGCAGCCTCTTAGATCCTCAAATCTATCATTACAAAAATCACAAGAGTATAGCAGTTTGGCAGCTACTGTATAATTAGTAACTCTTAATTTGTGGCATTTAAGTACAAGCTGTGAATATTTGAATTTGATATTTTCTGTTATTTTTCTTCTCTTGAAAGAAAAAAGGTGTGATTTTTTACTGTTTTATTACTGGGTGAAGATCAAACTGTCCCAATCAGATAAAAGTTAATAGAGATTTTAATATTCTGAATATGCCAATTAGATAGCTTCATATTTAGAAAATACCTTGATTTTGGCCATACCCTGGTTCCATTTTCATAAGTGGCTTTGACTTGAAAGGATGAAGATTGGAAAGATGATAGTGTTAAGTTTTGGTATTTATTTAAATAAATAAAATATATTTATTTCCCAAGTTTTCTATTTTTAGTTTTGAGGTGTTCTATTTATCTGTTTTATGTAGGTTTCCATGCAAGTATATACACATTGTTTAAGGAAGAACATAGTTATAGACTACTGATAAATGTGGCTTGAAGTCATCTTGTCAAGATAATTTAGGTCATCTCCTGATGAGAAACAGACTTCATAATCTTTCCAGGCAATTTATTGTGTTGCTTCATTTTCTCTCCTCTTAGGAAGATTTTCCTTTAGTATAACCTGAATCTTTCTTCTTTAAGGAA
The DNA here is from genome assembly GCF_021018805.1 of Prinia subflava. Lineage (NCBI taxonomy): Eukaryota > Metazoa > Chordata > Aves > Passeriformes > Cisticolidae > Prinia > Prinia subflava. The sequence goes on along the minus strand of NC_086249.1, from coordinate 69,195,263 downwards.
TTTAAGATCATAATTTCTTATTTCATTCACTACCGGCACAGACAAAACCTTAAAAAAAAGGATGTCTGCATCTTGTATTATGCCTTCCATATGGTTCAAAATGTTTCAGTATTTTGCTAGAAGACTTATATTTTATACCTTAAATTGTTCTTATTCTCCTTCTCTAGACTTTCTCTGGCTCACCAGTTAGTTGAAATACAGTACTGTCAGAATACCCCAGCAGAGCCATTATTTTATGTGGTTGTAAGCTCTGTTACAGTTTCTACGTCCCAGTGAGGTGTTCTCCATTTTCAGAATAGCATGTTGTGGGTGATTCATGTTTTCCTAATTTATTACAGCCCTTGTGTCCTATTGAAAGAGCTGCCATCACTGTTTCCCATCCTTTATTTATTTATATATTTATTTCTAAATGTAAACCCTTACATTTGTCTCTGTTGAAGAGCATACTTTTGTTTTTCCAGACTATTTGTTCAATTTGCAAGATCTTCAGGAGTTTTAATTCTCTCCTAATTACTTGCACTGCCTTTTAGTTTACTTTTATCTGACATTACAAGGGTATAATTTCTTTTCTATCAACCTGTGCAAGAGTGAAAAAATAACAAGATTAGATTCTAGAAGTTTGTTTGACAGTCTTCTTTTCTGGAAGCGTTTCATTAATAGCTGCTCATAAGGACAACTAAAAAAGGGTTTTGCACCCAGCACAGAGCAGTGTCACGTAGCCATAGTCCTCTGTCATGGTGAGACAATGTTAAAAGCCTTTAAAAGCCTTCTAAAATATGTAGACCATCAAGTATTTCCTTTCTGTTTACAAAACTTGCCTCCATTCCACATTTGGACAGCAGTGATACAGGAAGATTTGTGCCATAGATTCTGAACCCTTTATTGTGTATTAATAATGGGATACTTACACTAGATGCTCGTGAAGATCATTTTTCCAACATGGCCGACATCAGCGTATATCCACAGCTAATGTACCTCTGTCCTTTAATGTGTGTATTTCTAGAGTGCATATAGAATGAAATAAACACCAGTTGGTATTGCCAGATTTGCAATTGTAATCTCTAAGAGTGAAGTTACTAAAATCCAGGGACGTTCTCTCTGGCAGTACCTTGGCAAAAGTTGTAAGCAGAAGTCTCAGAGGTCTGTCTCATATTGTTCATGAAACTGAAGTATTATGAAATATGAGCTAATTACCTAAGCTCCCAGTACCTCAAATGCTTTTGTTTGTGAAGTTCTGAAATGGGAGGAAGGAATAGAAAGGAAAGAATAAAATAACCCTCTAGGTGAGCTGACTTCAGCTGTTTCAGGTTCCACCTGATGAGAGGCTACAGGAAGTTCCTGCTTTCCCACAGTAAATTGCTCATGAACTCAGTCAAACCCAAGTAGTCTTTCCAACAGTTAGACACAGAACTTGACTTCTTAAGTAGGTGTTTTTCTTACACAGTGTGAACCTTAATACAAAATTGAATCTTTTATTCTTCAGGATGGCTGAAAGATTTTTTGAATGCTACCTGTGGGGCTGAGTGGAAGTAAGGGAAAGGACACGAATGAAAAGCTTGGCTGGCTGTGTGAATGTGGGTAGCAAAATTCCTTACTATAGTCTATACCTGTATGGAACTGTCAAGCTCTTCACTTTCTCAGACTTCTTAGCTGGTTTTGATTTGGGCTTTTATAAAAACGTTGATGTTTTCTTCAACTTAGAACAGCCTTCAGCCTTGTTCCCCACTGAGAGCATCAGGTACATTTACAGCTAGCCTGTTTCTTCTTTCTGATTTTATTCTCTTCTTCTCTGTATTTTTCCTAGCTGTATGTAATTGTGTAGGGTGTAGCTGATAGCGTGACAGTATTATGAAGGATGTAAAAAAAGTAGAGATAAATATTGAGAATTTTTTTTTCCTGAACAGACAGTACTAATTGTAAAAATCATTAGTCATATGATTGTATTTGTTTTAAGTATTTGCATCTGATATACCTAAAAAGCGTAAATACATTTGTTGAATTAAATAAAAGCATACAAGTCTTGGGAATTGGAGGGCTATGACAAGTACTTCTACATTCCATCTCACTGTTTATCTTAGTGTGCATCTACTTTTAATCAATATTTAACACAGCAGTAGCTGCTCTCAGGGCCACACAAGGATGCTGGCGGAGCTGTCTATGTGGGTGCTGTTGAAAAGTGTGCTGCCTAGATGCAAATGTGCCAGAATCCCCCCTGTTGTTGGATCCTGTACAGACTTCCTCCTTACCTGCACTTTCCACACAGTACAGAGTCTTTTGCATTCAGGTTTTTGTAACATCAGCTAGTAATCATTCTGCATGCCTCATGGGTGCAATCATCTGCAATCACCTACAGATGCAGACTTGCAGCACATCACTGATTTTACTCTTCACATAATTCTGGATGTCTTTTCATGATTTACAGTGCTACATATTGCTTCAACTAGTCTCAAAAGGAAATGGAAGTCCCAAGTAAAGATACATAGAGGTTTAAAAATATTCTTCAAAGTAAGCAAGAGAAGGTTTTAGGCCTGAGAGATCATTCTGAAAGGAGAAGAAGGAGATCTAGTTCTATCCTTATCATCAACCCATCTGCCAATTGCTAGGGCCAGTACTCTATTCAATGAGACTAATTATTGTTGTACCTGCAAAGAGTGTTTGACAAAGATTACCGTATTAATGGCCATTTTACATATAGGACATAAAGACACCTTTTGTATCTTGAAGACAACAAAATTTTGAAGGAGTGTTTCAATGCCCATATAGAAAGACTACATCTGTATTAAACCTTACTTGCCTTACAGTAGGAGTGAACACTGTTCATTGGCACAGTAAGCCAGCCAAATCATGTGATTTATGGCCTTTAAGAAAGCAACAGAGCTTTGGGTCTCAGGTATTTCCCACTTTTATTAAAAAGGCTTCTTCCTTATAATGTGAGACCCAGAAATTACATATGAGAGCCTTTTTAAAATTGATAACTATATGAAAAAAGTTTATATGTCACTGTGAAAAATGTCTGCCATGGCTAGATTAAAAGTAAACCTAATTTAATGTTTGTGAAAGGAAACTTCACTGTGGGGCCAAATTTCCTCAGTTCACTTGCAGGTATTGTTTTAATAAAATGCTCATGCAATGATCAAAACCCCTTAGTTTACACATAAATTGAAATTTTATCTACCAAACATGGGAGTTACTTTGGTTCTCTTACAAGTTCTCTTATGATGGGGAAAATACTTGTGCGTGTGCATCTCTTTGGAATTGCAAAGGCATTGCTCTTAGTCTGGAAGATTGGGTGACATTAGGTTCAGCAGGAAGGAATTAAGATTAAACTAGTATGCTGTGAATCTGGATCTGCCACAATACATTAAATTTGTTTTCTATGAGAGATTTTAATGTTTCCAAGAGATTGAGTACCTCTCTATTGGATTAGAATTCTGAATGGCCGAAGAGTTTATTGAGAGGTGCGATGTCATAAACAAGTAACAAAAATCTGGAGAAAGAGGGAGGGTGCTCACACCAGTCTACAATAAAAGCTGAAAAGTGAGTCTAAATCAGATGCCAAATTAGGTACTCCTAGAAACTGCAAGCACTTAGAGCTACAGGTCCATTTGTTTATGTGGACATCTATAGCATTATTTTGATACAAATTCTTAAAGCTAAAGTACAAGCATTGTGTAACAGCGTGTCCCTGAGAGCGACCTGTCCGCCGGGGCCCAGTGCGCTCTGCTAATAAAGGGCTGACAATAAAATGAGGGGACAGGGTCCTGTTTGGAAATCCGAGCGCTGTTTATTGTTGGCACATACATCGATTGTGGGTACAGCCTCGACTGTCTTCCAGGGACGAGAGCCAAAATGGGGCAAGGATCCATGGTTATACAGCAGAGAAAAGGGGTGGTCCTGAGGGTCAAGGTCCGATAGAGATAGGGAAAAGTGGTTTGAAGGGCTGGCCAGGGAACTGGGGGGACTAATGGGATCACGGGTGTAACACTGTGGCAGAAATAACCCAATGGGGTTCAAGGGAAGGAAGAACATTCAGGAGGGGTGCATATGTGGTGAACAGGGGCTGAACAGGATGATATAACTTAACAAACAATGAAACAACAAAACCGAAGAAATTTTAACATGGCCGCAAAGGCCCATGGGAGGAAGATCTTTCTTATCCTAATCTAAAAGGGTATCTCACCTGGGCAGGCCTCTGGGCCTCCATAGAATTGACCCATGTTTATACATAGGAGGGCAGTGGTCAAAGCAAGAGACTTCCATTCTGGAAGGATGCCCTACTAACCCCTATGCACGAGCTGAGCAGATCATGGTTCCTTCGTTTTCCCTCTGAGTCTGCAGCAGAAGGAGTTCCTGCTGCAGGCACCTTAGGAAAGCAAGCAACTGGAGACTGGTTCTAAACTGAGTTCTACAAAGACTTGCTCCTCGTCATTCTTCTAAAAATTATTTCCAATTTTTCTTCATGGACCACCTCATCCCAAGATGGATAAAACCACTTCTAACATTTAGGAGGCGGAATCTTAACAAGGCATACTAAGATGAAAGAGAATGCTTGAAAATCTGACTTGGCATTCCAGCTGCCACTGGATGAGAAAAGTGCCCTTCACTGGTGGCAGAAGCTGACCTTTTAGTTTCTCTGTCACTACCCACCCACCTGACCCAGGCAACTTGGCTCTTGATGGCAGTATTAGCAGCCACTTGGTCTTTCCAGGTCCTTGCCATAGCTTAATCTTAATTCCTTCCTGCTGAACCTAATGTCACCCAATCTTCCAGACTAAGAGCAATGCCTTTGCAATTCCAAAGAGATGCACACGCACAAGTATTTTCCCCATCATAAGAGAACTTGTAAGAGAACCAAAGTAACTCCCATGTTTGGTAGATAAAATTTCAATTTATGTGTAAACTAAGGGGTTTTGATCATTGCATGAGCATTTTATTAAAACAATACCTGCAAGTGAACTGAGGAAATTTGGCCCCACAGTGAAGTTTCCTTTCACAAACATTAAATTAGGTTTACTTTTAATCTAGCCATGGCAGACATTTTTCACAGTGACATATAAACTTTTTTCATATAGTTATCAATTTTAAAAAGGCTCTCATATGTAATTTCTGGGTCTCACATTATAAGGAAGAAGCCTTTTTAATAAAAGTGGGAAATACCTGAGACCCAAAGCTCTGTTGCTTTCTTAAAGGCCATAAATCACATGATTTGGCTGGCTTACTGTGCCAATGAACAGTGTTCACTCCTACTGTAAGGCAAGTAAGGTTTAATACAGATGTAGTCTTTCTATATGGGCATGATGGATCATGATTGATTAGTTGTCCTGAGCAACTGAGTACTTTACTAGCTCTGAGACTTCAATGTCCATGAAAAGCAGTTAATTATGAGGTTGATGAACAAAACAAAATTTACGTTAGCAGGTTATTTGCACAGAGTAGGAGATACAGCTGACACTGAAAAGGATTGTGAGGTTTTTATCAGGCTTCCAACATGCATCCTTCCTCTCTTCACTGCCCTTTCACATAATCATGTCTCCTGAATGAAGCTGGTGTCACCTTGCTTGGACAAAGAGGGCCAGAGATACAGATCAGCATCGCCACCACAGCCCGAATCCCTAGGTTCTGAGTCATTTGGTATCTGGGATAATAGAAAGCAATGAAAGGATGTAATTGTTTAGTCAGAGCCTCCATTTAATTGTACTCATTAAAGGCTGAAAGGTTGAGCTCTTATGAAATCAGCATTGGTTCAATAATGATTTCATCAAAACTTTTGGTCAGACTCCTTTAATCTATGGATGATATGTATGCTTGAATCGATGCATTGAATCTTGATGCTCTGTTTAGCCTAGCAAGTATGTTGTAGTATTAAATACTTTGATGAAAGGGTCTAATTTATTCCACTAATGCAGTTCTTTGATTCAGGCACTTTTGTGCATGTCTAGTAAGAAGCCCTTCATCCATGACTTCGACCTGTGGAGTTATCATGTGGTAGCATGACAAGTGATAGTGATGTTAATGTGTGAAGGTGTCAGAATGTAATTAGGGAAGCCATTCAGACTGCCTAGTAATAAAAACATATTTTCTAAATGTGAGTCAAAATGACTTAAAGCATGCTCCATTAGTCCACTGATTGAGAAACCACTAGAAATCATTATTTCAAAAATGGTGATAGATTGTTTTTCTTTTCTTTTCACTGGAATTCCTTCCTAGTCCTTGCAGGTAGAGAGCAATATAGCTCTGACACCGGCACTGTTGTGGAGAAGTGTCCACTGAGGGAATCTGACTTCTTTGTTTTACTGCCAGTTAACGTACTACAATCACTCATTTGGGTATTAAAAACTAAGGAAGGCAAACAGTTAAGAACACGTAGGGAAAATGCCTTTCCTCCCTCACCTGTCTCATGTTCAGTCATCTCCTAACAAATGTTCCTAGTCCCCACTCCTCTGCTCTTGCAGAATCTGATGTGGGGAGTGATGCATGAATCAGGAGCAAACCATTTTGCAAACCATTCTTTCTTTTTAGCTGCTGCTCCTTTCTTCACAAACATTTCTTCTTCTTCAGAATGGACTTAGCCATGGGCTGCAGTTCCTTAGCAGCTGTCACTGCTCTGGAGTTCCCCCTACTACCAAAGCCTACCAGTTATGCCCACTAAAGGCATCTACATAAACTTAGATACGACGATCACCTTTACATAGGCACCTTGAAAAGGTTATGCAGGGTTTTAGTGAGCACAGAGGAGCAAAGATAACAGTCTGTATGCCCTGCACAGGGAGAACAGTTTGCAGTCCTCATTGTGTTGTTCATCTTGGGAAATAAGTCTAGTTACGAGGGACTCTTCTATACTGTGGGGGATGAAACATGGCTGTGTAAATAGGGTAAATAAATGTACTTTCTTTCTAGGAGATAATGAACCAATTGAAAGTGAGTCAACTAAAAAATCCCTGTTTGGGCTTAAAGTACTATACGATTTTTACTGATTTCTGCTCCATAAGGACCTGTTTACAAGGCTGTGTTTAGTTTCTCATCAGAAAAATTGTAATAACAGAAGGCTGTGTGAGTTGTTTTTTTTCTTTGGGAATTCATTTTATTTGGCAGAAAAGGTACTAATGAAATTCAGTGGCTAGAAGTTGAATGTAGAAAGATATATTTAGAAAAATATGAACATTCAAGGAAGGTCCTCCTTGACAAACTTCATCTCCTTGTATGACAAGGTGACAGAGCAGAAAAGGACCAGGGGGTGTTGACTTTACTCCTGGTTTGATATTATCTTGTTCCCTAAACGTTTAATAGTTCTAAACCTGTTCTTCTTCCCTGTAGTGAAAAAATGCAGATTTACAATATATCTAGTTTTTACAGAATACAATGAAAAGCTGGTTTTGGACATAATTTTCCTTTCTCTTGATGCTCACCTTTGACTCCACTCACTGTTTAGCCATTCTTTCCTCTGAGGTTCCAAATGCTAGTTTGTGTAGAAGCTTACTTTCAGAAATCAATAATGACCGTCTTTCTGTAAGGATTTACCCACAAACATCCTTTTCTATTATCCTCTTCTGTACAATGTGTAATTTTTGCCATCAGGTGAGTCAGAAAGCATTGGAAGCTCTGTTTTACATTATGCTTGATTGTGTTTTTGTTAGCATTAAATCTTGTACAGGTTACAGGATAATATGTTTTAGATCAAATTTTCCTCTCACTGAAATTTTCTTGATACATCAACTAGAAACATTTAAGGTACGCTTATCGGGAACCAAAGCAAGAAAGATATATTATCCTTGACTGTTTTTTCTTAGAAATTCAAGATTTTTGTTCTGTTTGCCAAGTCATGGCATTTTTGATGCCTTGTTAGTATGCTGTCTCTCATGATTTTATGTCACCTAGGTGACTGAGTTACCGCATTTTCCTTTCCTCTAGAAGGCTTCTCTTTTGAGTGCTTTATCCTCCATGTGCATTTAATACCATTAACTTACTAACTGAATAATTAGAATAGTTTCAGACATTCTGGTTTCTTTCCCCAGTGCTGACATGCCAAATAGTTTAGTTGATTACTTAACCTTGAAATAAAAAATAAAACTGATACAATCTTGGAGTGACAACAAAGAGATTTTGCAACGCAGTGTGTAGAAAATCCATTTTGCTACTACAGAATAGTCAGACTTGTCTAAGGAGCAAAATAATATGATTTCATTCTCAAATTGGTGCACCAAGAAAGGACTATTGTGTGTGAGCTGAAACAGAAATGAAGACTAGGCAAACTTAATTTATCAAAGTGTGCTCAGATGACACAAATATTCCCAGCCTTGGCAGTGTCCCTGGCATGTGCCTATCTTGTATTGCATGGTAAAGCAGAGTCTAGTAAACCAGCACCCTGCAGACAACGGACAGCAATGTTTTTTTCCCTTGGCCCATCCCCACTTTCTGCAAAGTAGACATGTTTTGATCCTATTTCTGCACCTTTTGAATAAGAAATATTAGCAGAAACCTTAAAATTAGACACATAACTTTCCAAGTGGGTCATCAGTTCTGCAGTTTCCACAACTGTGCTCTTGTGGGGTGGGATGGTGGTGGTCCACTGCTTCTATGACAAGGGTGTCCCACCTTATACTTGTCCCTTGAATCCCTTAAATGAATCCTTATGGTTCATTTCTTTATGAACTTTAGCTCAGCTCCAAATGGAGATGTCTGTGTTTTATTCAGATATAATACTGTGAGAACATTTGTGCTGCTACATTGGCAGGGCCCAAAGACACTCATAATGGGTTGTTGACTCAGCAAAAGTTTTTCTTTATTTGGTGACAGCCCTGTCCTCATTATACCTCTATTGTCCATTTAGATTTAAGTTTATTTGAGGTTTCATAAACCTTATAATCACACTAACAAGTCTTAAGGCATTTCCCATGGTGACTGGCTAGCAGCAGACTGGTTTTAGAAATCCAAAGGTATCCTCAGTATGGAGGTTTCTGCTGAGCAAACACTGAGGGATTGGCCCTTATTTTCTGACTTCCTTTGGTCATAAATATATACATATATTATCTTCTGTAAATGACTTGCTCTGGTAGCCTGACAGGACAGGGATCACAACTCTTTATTAACTATATATGTAAGTAACTATCCCTTATAGATACTTTAAAAATGCAGTATTTCTTACTCAATAGTTGCGGAAAAGGCTTATAAAAAGCCGGCAATGCATGTGATTTACTATTTCTGCCTGCTAAAGATGAGACATGGTAGTTACCACACAATGTGGCACTGATAGAAATTTTAAGGTGACTGGCAATTACCTCTGCTTAGCAAAAATTCTGTGGCACATGGCAAAATCATTATTGCTATAGGACTGAACAGGCCTTTCAAGCATGAATGTTCAGTGGAAAACCAATGGGCTTTAACTAAAGGTTATATCTAAGCTGGTGAGCTTGCATGTCTGAGGTTTTGGTTCTGTATACTGTGTCTGTTGCCACCTACTGTTGTGACCCTATACTAATATTCCTGCTTGATTGTTGTGGGAGAAAGAACCAAGATGTGTGGACCAGAAGGCAGCTGCTGTCCCACTGTCGTGGTTGCGGGGAGGTGAATTTTTTCTAGGGGGATGTGGGCAGTCCAATCAGTAATTAGCTTTTCTGCTGGCACTTGGATTGGTCACTCGGAGGTTTGGACACGCTTCTGAGGACACAAAGAGTTAAAAGCAGGACCCCCAAGGGGGTTCGGCCTCTCTTTTCAGATCCCGGTTTCAGCAGAGAGACGAGTCAGGCCTCCTTCCCCTGCCCAGCCACGAGGCTGGGTGGGGGAGGGGAAACACGTGGTCGGCTCAGGTAAGCCGGAGCCCCCGGGGGGGGAGAAGAGAGGGGACAGGACTGGAACTGAGCTGCCCCGTCCAGGATGGAGGGGTGGAAAACTGTGGAAGTGCCCTCCGTGTGTGCTCACCTCCTTCTACTCCCAAACTCTGGGAGAAGGTGCCGAGCCACGTGGGAGTTGTGGAGCTTGGGAGTGCCTGAGCCTGCACCCTGCGGAGAAAAAACTGTTAACCCTTGTGTAGCAGAAAGAAACTTTTCTTAGACATTGATTTTCATGACTAGTAGTTTCAGAGAGAGGGAAGCGGCCTGAGACTGAGATGATAAAGCATGATTGGAAGGAACTTGATGGAAGAATGAGAGGAGCAGCCTTCTGAGCTGGACTTCTCTTGCATAATGTCAGCCATAGACTGAACTTAAGTCTCTTTTGAACATAAACTGCATTTTTGGGTGGATGCAGCTGCCCTTGCTTTTGCTACAGTGACTGGCACTTGAAGTGAGTAGCGAGCAGAGAAAAGAGGGGGAGGGTGAGGTGGCGCCCTCTACCCTCAGGGCAGACCTGCTCCTGGAACCCCGTCCCCTGGGTAAAAAGGGGGAGAGCTCGGCATGCAAGTATCCTTAAAAGAGCCCTGTATGTAGTTTTGGCCTATGAGACAGCGGTGAGAGCGCTGGACATAGGAAAAAGAGAGAGTCACCCTGGCAGACTTCTCCGGGCGGTGCCATGGGTGACATGGGAACACATAAGGAGTAGACCTGTGTGTTCTGGAGAACAGTCTGTGGTGCGAGAGAGACTCCTCTCTCCCTTGCTGAATTGAAGATTAGTTTGTTTTTGAGTGGTGATTGTTTAATCTAAAACCCAAGAGTTAGTCTTTAAAAAGTGATGGGTGGGGAAGTAGAAACTAAGAGAAGAAATGTTCTAAGAAGTTTTTATTTCTGTCTCTGTGTGTGTTTAAGAGTATTTCTGTCCCTGTTCTTATGTAATGTAATAAAGTTTTGGTGGTTTTTTTTTGTTTTCAAGATTTAAGCCTGCTCTGCTCTGTTCCTGATCACATCCCACAGGAGTTGTTAGAGAAAAAACATATATTCATAGGTGCATTAACATCTGGCCAGTGCCAACCCATGACACCCACTTTGCCGCAGCTGAGGTGCCATTGTCCTGCCACTCGCCAGCACACACTGACTGCTTAAACTGCTTGTACTCTGTGGGGCCACAGACACGACTGATATGTAAATATTGGCTGTTACGCACGGTCACAGTGAGCGCTTTGTATTTCTGTGTTAGGGATACCTAAACCCACACTTCAGACAACTGAAGAAGTGGCCTGAATTAAAAAACAAACAAGTGAACAAACAAAACCAACCAAACAACTCCCACCAAACCAACAAAAAAACCCCAATTCCTTAGCTATTTGATGTTCCTGTAAGCTTCACTTTTCTCAGTTAAGCTATTCTAGTTTCCTAGTTAATTAAGACTTTTTAAGCACCGGATTAGGAAAAAAATTGCACAAATAATGTCTATTTAGTTAGCTCTTACACTAACAAATGGTATGTGGGAGGTTGTAGAGTTTTGGAAACTTAGAGGAATTTGAGCAGCTCTCCAGAATTTTAATTTATTGCTGTGTTAATCCCTAAGTAATTGAGTCTTGCATTAAACCAGGCAATCAGGTGAAACTAATGTGAATAGATTAGTATAGTTATACTGACAGTCATGGAAAACTTCGCTGCTGCTGAGAGTCCTCAATGGAACACACTTTCCCCTGCCATTTCGGGGTGTTCTGTGTTAGTGTTGGTAGCTAAATAGGTGGATATATAATGGAATAAAACTAATTTCCAGAAAACTTTACTTTTCTTTGGCTCTCTGTTTTCCTTGTAGTTGTGGACCTTTCCTGGTGGGCATTTTTTACTACTATATCTGTTTTGATATATCACCTATGTTGTTATGGTATGCTGCACAGAATTTAATCACCTGTTCAATATCTGTGCTATGCACTTCCTTCTATCTCTGTTTCATTCCTATCTGCTCCTGAGAAAGCAGAAAGAGATTTTGTGCACTGAACCAATATATTTTGGCTAGATTTAATTTTCAAAATAATTATTTTTGAAGTCTTCCTTCAAATATGCCTTCTAATAAGTATTTGTGTTACAGTAATGAAAAAGATGACAATGTTAAAAAAATAAATTCATACTTGCTGATGTTAGGTGAAAGACCTATAAACTGTCACTGATCATAAGCTGAAAAAGTGGAAGAGCAAAATGTAGCAGAAAGGTGGACTTATTAGAAGGTATAAGAAAATGAAAGTTGAGGCAGGTCAAATGCAAGTTTTAATTGTATCTCGTGGGGTTTTTTTGAGCTGTAAGCTGTATCACTTTAGATGAATTGATGCCTTGTTGACATAAAACTTCATGTACTGTTTCTTTATCTGAAGTAGCATAGTCTTAAAATCTATGGAAGTACATTTTCTCCTGAGATTGGTAAGAGATCAAAGTGTAATAAAAAAAACCAAAAGAACTTCTTTCCCCTAAAAAAACCAACAAACAAAAACCTCAATGCAGCAGAGCATTGGAGAGCTAACTGGCATCAGCAGATCTGTTGGGTTCTTGGTGAACCACTTAAGTGTCCCCACCCCCTGGTGCTGCTCCTGTGCTGCATCTCAAGAGGACAGACATATGTGCTACAGCATAAGGGTTTGAGGAGCCTGCATTGGAGCTTGCTGGGAAATGTGGTGCTGGAGATGTTGCAGCTGGCTCTGCAGGGTCCAGGCTCCCAGAGGGCACCCCTAGCTGGGGACAGCCTCTGCACTGCATCCCCTGGAAACCCTTCAGCCTGCCAATGCCCTCTGCTGCTGTGTGTGAGTTACATGCAGTGTAAATACTGTTTCTCATGCTTACTTACTACTGTCCCTTCTTTAGCACAGCAAGGCCTCCCAGCATGATTTTATGATACGTGTTCTGTGAAGGCAGAGGAGGGGATTCGCTTTTGTACTGCTGCTAGAGTTTATAAATAAACTCCCTTGGAAAGCATGAGGTAAACCACTCAGGTCTATCATCTACAGTGACATTTCTTTTTCCCCTAGTGCAGAATGCTAACCAAAGGGTCAGATAACTTTGAGAGGCTAAGTAAAGCAACAAAGGGACACATGTGTGCTAGGAATACCGTGGTCAAAGGGAAGTAAATGCACACTAAGATAATTTCCTTAATGAGGATTTACTAAGAAAACAAATAGAAAGAGGTACTTCAAGCAAAACCAACCTTCCAGCCCACCAGTTTTCACTCTGCATGAGAGTTGAAGACAATAACTGTTTGTGTGGATAGCTACGCAACAACTCACAATCTGACAAGGAATGAAGAACGGTGTGAAAAAATAGAAAGAGGAGTTAAAGGTGTGACAGGTGTGTGAACAGCCTAAATACAAAGGTGTGACTAATTTCAGCCATGCTAAGGAGCAGAAAACTCTTAGCCAATAGACAGAGAATGAAGCCAGGCAATTAGAAACCTGTTATTCCATACCAAGAAAATTAGATCCTATTGGTTTAATTATCAGTCTGTGCCATTAAGACAATATAGCCCTGCATAATGAAAGCTGCAGCTACAGGGTGATAGAGGTAATTGTTTTCACAGTGGAAGATTTTCACTTTCAGACAAGAGCTGCAGGATGTGACCGGTTTACAGGCTTTGACCTTCAGCACTTGTGTAATGCATGGGACACATGGTTTTTACCTTGTCTCCTGAGATTTGATTATTTTTTCCTAGACATAATTTTCATAAAGTTGGTGGAAATTAGCAAAACCACCCATTAGAAATACAATGTGCAGTCCTCATGCAACATGTCCTCTGTTACTGTAATTAGAGCAGCTTACCAAATAATTTTTGCTTTAAAACCTTTGATTCGATAACACAGGGCCAGCTTCCAGCTTGGCTTTCCCACTTCTACTGGGGAATAAGGGGGAATAATGCTATTGCAGAAAATATAGTTCACAGATGGCCACTCTAGAGGGGGGAGCACACACAGAGCAGCAGCTTAGGTGTGACTCCAGCACATCAGCTCATCTGAGGTAACTGGCTTCATACATGCTGCTACCCTGCGGCAAATGTGTAATGCCATGCTCCTTCTTCATTAAATAGTGCACAGACCACTTTATTACTGTGTTACTCAAATATTTAAATATCGAATATTTGTTTTCCCAAGTGCCTTTTCTCTGTTGTTCTTAGAGAATTTTGATAGCTACTGTATTCTATTCCATTGTCAATGTCATGACATTGCCCCGTGAAGTTCTTGCACAACATCTAGTATGTATTGAGTGGTATTGGAAAAGATCTAGGTTACAGGCTAAAAGAATAGTATAATAGTTTGGATCTGCTGTGAAATACTGAAATACTTCTTAAAAAAACTGTAAGACCATTCACTTCCAGTTACTGCCTTTCTCATGGCAACTGAGAAAGACCAAAATCTTATCTAAGAACATTAAATACTTTCTGTATACTTTACTCTGATTGTAAGTTTTGATTTTAAACAAACTGAGAGCTAAATCTTGTAGTTTCTAGCAGGTACCTGACTAAATCTTTTGAATAAATCTTTAACACATCTTACAAATAATTACCACTTCTGTATTACTCTATTCTTAGGACACAGTGTTGGGAAATACATCTTGATCTCTTTGCCACAGTGGCATTTTTGTTCTGTGAATTGTTTCAATACACAAATAATTGCTATTTTTCCTAAAATATCTACAGATATTTTCAGTGAACAGACTGCTTAATTGTTCAAGCTGCCTTGGATGTACTCCTTAATATTGTGCAGATTTTAAGACTTTTTGACGATACCCAATTCCGTCTCCAGGAAAGGAGTGACTGGCCATCTTGGGAAATGTCAACAGACATCTCCCATACTAAGGTCAGCCTTTTCCACTCTCATCCAAAAACTCTTTTAGGAGGTTATTCTCTACTTTTCCAGAGAAATCTGTGCTACTGCCACCTTGCTGTGGAGAGTACCATTATGATAATTACTTTGTCTCATTTCATCATTGCATCAACCCTCAAGTTAAATATCTCAGTTCACATCCAAAAATGAGTTAACCATACAACAGTATGACATTTTTCTTTTGAAGAATATTGCAGTCACTAAGCTCCAAATTTTGGCACTTAATTTGAACAGCTGCAGTGAACTTGGATGACTTTTAGCTCATTTCCAGCTAAGCTGCACACATTTTAAATTAATGATACTGAAAGAATTAAAATTATTTCTTGTACGAAATTCAAAAAAAGTGAAAATAATTAGCAAATCTACTGTCAGAAGACTTTGACAGTCATCACCGAGACAGGGGCATCTAACTGCTCATGGAACGTAGATGCTCTATGGTAATATGTACAAGATGAAAACTTCAGAAATCTGTTCTGTATCTCAAGGAGCTGACTCTACACATAGCTGATTCATCTTGACAGAAGTTACCCAGGGGCTGGCAAATTCAAATAAGATAGATTAGTCAAAATAGGACTTCTGTGTGTCTCTTCTGATAAACTGTGGCATTATTTTCTTCTAATTACCTGCCTGTGGCAGGTTTTGCATGGTTTTTATACTGGTATGAGTACTACTTACATATCGTTCTGTATTAGCCATTGCTATATTGTACATGTTAACATTTTTCTTACATTTGTTTTACACCTGATGTTTTTAGGCATTTTAATTCTAATTAAAATGAGGTTCAGTGACAATTAAATGTCTACCACCATCTCTCTTTGAAGCAAAAAGCTTCAGTTGAATTACTGTTTAATCTTCTTCTCTAGAGCAAAGTCCATATGCGTTTTCTTTGTCCTATTTTCTTTCTTTTTTTTTTCGATGTAGAATCATAATTCTGTCATTACCCGGGTGTTTTCTTTTTGTTCTTGTTATCAAATACAAAACTATGGAGCAATAATGAGGATTCATGGAGGGGTAGTACCAATGAATGGAAATTGTATACTTTGAAAAACATTTAAAAATTCAGCACTCTACCATTATTATAACATAGCCACGAATATGTATTTCACTGACATGCACAAAGCAAATGCTAAATTTCCAGGCTAAACGCTCTGGAAATAGCTGAGGATGTTGACTGCAGTCATTTGAACATTAAGAGAAATACTGAAGAGATTTTGTAGTCTCACAGGAGAATATTGGTTTTGAATAGTTGCTCTGGGAAGGTTGTAGGATTAATTTAATAGATGTCTGTATGTATTTCAAAATCAGATTAGTCTTTACAGGCTTTTATCTGGTCATTTTGTTCACTGAAGAGTGCTTCTTCTACTGTGTGCTTACTCAAATTGTGGTTAACCTGTTTTCTACAGGTTATCTTAAACAGTTTCACAGGTATCTTAAACCTAAGTGAAATAAACTCCTTTAGTTACTTCATACCTGTCTGTTTCGATTCTCTGCTCAAATACTTTACCAAATTGTCAGATATCATGCTTTATGTTATACTAGACAAAAAAGGTCTCCATCGGCATGTTGTGCTCCAGATGCTTTCTGATTCATTCATTCCTTAGAAATGCTATGAACACACATGCTTTCATGGACCTGAGGACTCATAGTATCTCAAAGAGCTGTGACCGCTTTTTCTTTTTTTTTTCTCCCTTCCCTCTAAATGCATGCTTGGTTTTTTCAGTCTTTATGTAGTCTTTCATTTCAGTTATTGGAATTATAAATAGATTTGACCTGCTATGCTGACAGCAGCTTTTAGAGTGTTCAAATTGTTAGAGCTTCTGCAGTGAACATTTTTGACCAAAGTATAGAGAGACTGTTAGTTTTATATGCAATTCATTTTTCACAGACAGATGCACAAGTGCACCTCTGTCCACAGTGTCCTCAGGCTCAAGAGGAAAGGTGCAACTCAGGAACTGAGTTTTCACTGGAGAATTTCAGTGCAGATGAGAGTAAACACATACTTTGTAACAAAACCAGACACTGTACCAAAGAATTACTTTCCCCAGCTGTTGTCCAGTACTTTATTAAATCAGTCACATTGCTGAGTTCTTCCTGCACAGACCGCAGTGTTAATCCTTCCTGCATAACTTTATTAGAAGCATTCTTAGAAATCTTTTCTGTCAGAAAGCCAATGAAAATGAAATTTTATTTTTTGTACAATTTTCTACTTGAGAATTCAGTCTGTGTTATTTAAAACAATTGGGCTTTATTGAACTTAGGAGTGTTTGGTTTGTTCATGGCCTAAATCATCACATTTACAGATGAAACCTTGTGTTTCATCTGGAAAGAACCTTGGTCATGCTTTTGTCTACTCCTTCTTGTGACCATAGAGAACTGTATCATATCCATTCTTCTTGAAAGTGTGAAGTCCCAACAGAAAAAGAGCCAAAACAAGATTAAAAACTCTTTCAGGACTTCATTTTTCTGATGGTTAGAAAATACCTAAATTCAGCCTGCCTCAATTTCATGTCAACTTGTTTCAATGCTAGTATTATCCTTTGCCTTTCCTTATGGCCAGAGACAAATAACTAGTACTATTTTGTGCTCTATGTGTTCTATTTTTCGGCAGGCTGAACTTGGGAGCTTCATACTGCCATTGGTTGTATTCACACTTAGATATCTGGCCATGTATAGTTTGGACGTACAGTGCTGCTCAGCCATATGCTGAGAAACGTGAACTGTGAAACGTGAACTGTGGACCTGTGTCAGGGCAGAATTACATTTATAAAATCATCTACTTGACACTGGTCTCTGGTCTGCAAACAATGTGATGTGGACTGACAGGTATTTATTTGCAGTGCTAAAGCCTGGTCCATTCTAGAGCTGAATGGTTGATATCCATATGTACAGGAGCTGGTTTTGATCTCCACTGGCCCCATGAGTCACCCCCGTGACCCTAAAATATAAATCAAAGATATGAGACTTTTCAGTCCAAAGTTTCCATGAACACTGTGTCACATCCTGCTGTTGCAGCCCACCAGGGATGTGATTTCATAAACAGTATAGAGGGAATGTATGGCATGTGGGAATGTCAGCCAGTGGAAGATGCTGAGGATGTGAGCCTGTTTGGAATAGTACTGAAGGTGTGTTCTGGGGTTGGAGGTAGCCAGAGTTGGTGCAGGCACATCCATTCCAATACAAGATCAGGGAGCTGGAGCTGCAGTGTTTCACTCCAGAAGTGCCCACAGGAAAGCTACTTTGCAGCAGCCTCAGGCTGTGGTTTGACATGTGATGAGACCTAAGTAGCAATTGCTCAGGATGAGGCAGGGCACATGAATGTGTTACTGTCAGTGTCACTGAGGGTGGCACAGAATGCTGAAATTACACCAGCTTAATGCCTTTGGGATAACTTTATGCTGGAAGTAGAAGAGCAGACCTGCTCTGGTACAAGTTGGGGTGCAGACAGAAAATGCCAGTTGAAGTGTTCAACCTTTCTTTACAAAATGAAGCCCTCAAAAAGAGTGATTTTAAAAGGCAGAATCAGCTTATAGAAAATCAGTGCTTTGTGTAATATGGCTATGGTGCTTTTAGCACAGTAGCCAGAGCCTTACAGAGTTAATTTATCATCAAATCATGTCCTGCGTGACATTTTATTTATTCAGTGGCTTTTTACAGCTCTTACTTTACAGAAGTTAGAACCACAATCTATGACTCATGAATGCTTCCTTTATGGAAGAAAAATAAAAATGTTTTATTTGCTGAAAAATATGATTTAACCAGTTCAGTGGCTCTTCACCACCACTCCTACAACACTTTCCAGACAAAACCCTAATGCAAAGTGCTTTTTGAACTTTGATCTTCATTTCTTTATAGTGTCTATGTGCAGCCTAAACAAATACAGATTACTTTATCCATGTTAATATTTTTTTTGTTTGTTTTAATAACTAGTAAGATATGATGCTGCACTGGCTTTAGAGAAGTCTCTATTGCTGTACAGTTGGAGAAAATTAGTATGAACCTAAAAAAAGATATCTACTTCAAGGTCAAGCTCATTGTCAGGCCACTCCAGGACTGAGTCGCCTGTTCCTATCTTATATCTTATAGATGCTTAGCTGATGGGTTCTTAAAGAGTTCTCCGGAGGTAAACTCTGTTATTCCAGTGCTTGCTGTTGTCTGCTAGCAGTTGTTTCTCCTCTATTACAGTTCCCTCTGACTTGAGCACATGAATCCTACTAACAGCATTTAGTTGGTACTTTTACAAGCTTCTCAGGAAAGTAACTGGAAAGGATTTTAGTGCCAGGGTACCAGAGATCTGCCTGACAGTCAGTTTTGGAAGCAGATATTTCTTTGAGGCTCTCCTGTTGCTTTTGTCTTCATTTAGGAAGCTCATTTCCAAGAGGTTGTAGAATTAATGGGTCTATAAACAGTTATGCTTTTTTTTCTCATGACTGCATCTCATAGTATTAATCTATGGTTTTATTTTTTGTGTGGCAATTAAGTGTTTTTGAAAACACCACATGATCAAATGTACCGTTTCCCCAGCATCTTTTATGTTTTGTGGGGACTTAAATGGTAGAATTTCAGAACCATAAATTTAACTCTGTTTCTACTAAAAGAATGATAAATTCCTCTTTTGCTTCAAGCACTAGCATTTAGGCCAGGGTTGAAGATTTTTGTGTTCTTCCATGTCTCAAAGAATCCGACTATATCCAGCTATCTGAACATCAGCTCACATGCCTGACTTTGGGAGGTGTGATTTAAAAATTTGGAACATAATTTTTTTCTCCAAAATATTAGAGAAATGTACTGGCAGAACTTACAAACTAGGATCAGGATTTGTTTCTTGTTATGAAAAATATGGGGCCAAAATGTAACAACACAAAATTTCTACCTAAACCATGGTAGGACTTGCAGACACATTACTGAGGATAACAACATGTTTATAACAGCAGTAAATATCCTTATGTATGCTTTTAGAGGTGCCTTTGACTTCAGTGGAGGGAGGAGATAGACCTCCAAGGTTGTTTTCTTTTTTAATTGAAGAGTAGACAAAGGGATAGTCACTGTGAAGTAAATGGCATGCAAAAAATCAATCCTGAATTTATGCATAGCACTTGTTTGCACCTTCAGATCTAAAAGCTCTGATTTTATTTCACCCATTGGAAATTATTTTCATATGGAAAATGAGGTCTCTTTAGTTCATCCTTTGATAAAAAATTGCTTGGAGTAGGTCTGATGTGTATTTCTTGTGAAACTGCTTCACTGAGCAATGCCAAAACTTATTTTTTTCATGCACAGTTCTTTTTTCAAACCACGTGTTCATGTGTCTCAGTAAAAAATGCCGCATTTTCCACTTTAGCAAAAAGCTTTGAAGAAAAAATATGTTAAATATCATTGGTCTAAAGGAAATTAATGCAGCTTTGAGTCAAAGCACAGAATTGACACACACCTACTCAAAGAATAAACATCTTTGCAGGTAAACTTGATGCTGGGAAAAAAAGAAAAAGGCTTATCTGAGAAAAAAAACCTGATTTGACAGTGAAAAATCCCAGAAATTTCTGCTATGTGTGTGTGGGATTATTGTCAGTAGTGCATAAAGATCAGAAATGAGTTCTGCAGAAGCAGATAATACTGAAAACAAGGTTTAAACGGACTGCATTAAAACTTTGGATATTCTCTCTCTCAAGAAATACCTGGCAGTTTATACAGCCTTTCTTGCCAAAGGTTTTGATTTTCATCTCCTAATAAACCTGCCAGCTGTTTTAATCTGTTAGTGCTATTCTTCCAAGAATTCTTTTGACTATCAGCAGATGTCTGGTCATGCAAATACTTACTTTAAGTCCAGAATAAAAGAAGTCAGGTGTTACAGGAATTGGTTTTCTTTTCAAATTTTGTTTGTTTGTTTGTTTGTTTTTTCTGAAGGAAAAGGAGAAAAGTTGATGACTTTTTGCTGACATCCACAAAGGGTTTCTTTATTAAAAAAAAAAAAAATCAGGTCCTTTCTATTTTGACACCCAGCTCTTTTAAAATCAGAAATCTTTAAGATAGTTTCATCTGAGGCATTGATTGTGTTGCTCCTTGAGGAGAATCTCAGAGTCCCTAACTTAATACAGCCATCTCTGAATGAGGATAATATGCTTCTCTCATGAAGGTGCTGTGGGATTCAGTGATCTAGCAGCTCACTAAACCACTTCTCTGTGTCTCCACACTCTTTCTAACTGCACGTATTAGGATAGTGGGCAAACCACTCCCTCACATCAACAAAGTAGGTGAATTATTTTCCTTCTAGTGGCATGTAAAGGACACCAGGGAGTACTTACTAATAGATAAGTCTTTGAGTGAGTGTCATTTGGGTTTTCTTGAAACAGTCAATCATAGAGCTCCTTCCTTCCATTTAGGAAGGGAAATCATTGTCTCTTCAGTTGCATTAGTCTCTTAAGATGCATTTGACACTGTATATTTGCTGCTATTATTCAGATGTGTGGAGGCTAATGAGATTTCTAACATGTATCGGTTTTTATAATGTCTATTTAACCAGCTGTACTGTCTCTTATTTTTTCTTAGAGAAATGCATTGATCTAAGGGCTATTACTGTCTGTATTTCTGTTCACTGAATACTCAGCAGGTCTTGTTAGTTAAGATTTTCTACTGTTGCCCTTTGGTGAAACTTTTATACAAGAATAAAATCTTGTTCAGATATACACTATAGCTGAAGCAAATCAAATTAGGATTCTTTGGGGGGAATTTTTAAAAGCATCTTGTTTAAGATGCGAGCTGTTTTACCACTGATTGTGGTAAAATCTCATCCAACTGCTTTTGAAAATATTATCCATTCAAGAGAAAGACCTCTTCATTTTAAGAGAGCATGTATATCCTCAGAGAAGCACCTACAATTCACAGGTGATGCCCAGAGGAACCAAATAGAACTAAAACTGAGCTTTTACCAAGCAGTTTTGCTGTTTCATGATTGTACTTACAATGAATTAGATTGCTCTGTCTGTCACTATTGGGAAAGCTAATGCAACAAGAGAATAGTTTTGATTAACAATGTATAAAAGTCACTGCTGAATTTACATGCTTTATGTCAAGGAAGATTTGCATACTTTGTTTTTTCTCTAACAAAGTAATCCCTCACTGCCTTGTTTTTAATAGTCATTCCCAGCATTTGACTGAATGACAATCCAAATACATATCTGTGCTAAGAATTCTGTCCTAAACTTTTCCCTTTAATATGATAACCCTTATCACATTAAGGGTTATCATATTAGAGGCTGCCACTTTTACTGCATACGTGTATCTAGATATGTAATGCATCTTACAAGAAGTAACAGCCCTTAAAAACATGGTTTATTTTCAAAGGAAAAAGTTATTAAATTATAGAGTCAGAGATTCCTCCATTGAACTTTTTTTTAATGTTACACAGTTTAGTCATAATGTTTCCTGTAACAGGCATTGACTCCACTATGACTGTACTTTAAATCAGAGGCATTTCATTGGAAAGACTGAGATGGTGGCTGGCCCATCTTCACAGCCTTTGACACTCTTAAAGCCAAGGACTGGGGATTTCTGTATTCTTGATTTCTAGATCTAAAGAGTATTTTACAGTTTGATTAGGAAAAGCATGGCTATGGCAGTGTCCTACTTCTAGGCTTCAGCCTGAAGCTCTGCCCATTCTGTTGAGGATGAGACCCCAGAGATCTGAGAGGGGTTGTGTCCTTAAAAATACTCTCTAGAGCAAAGGAGAGGTGGGAGGCTTGGCTGTGCTGCAGAGCTTCCAGCTACCTATTAGCTTTAGCTCAGCATTTACTTGAGTCTCTGCCACTAAATTTGTAAAGTTGCCTCCCAACACTCACAGAAGTGATTATAAGACAGACAGTATTTTAGCCCTACAGCTGTGTAATTGCCAAAAGGAAAAAGCAACAGTATTTCTGCACATAAAGTTAGCTTATAAGCTCTGTTGACATTTTGGATCCCTATTTGTTAAGTTATTTGAGAATCTATAGCTATTGTAATTTAAAAATTTAAAGAAAAGCATATATAAATGCTATTCTGGCTAAATGTTAATAAACAAAGCACACATAAAATCATTCTGAAGAAAGTTCATCTTTCTTTACACCTTGAACTTGTTCAAAAGTGTTAAGCAGATTTTTTCTTTTCAAAGCATAAAATATTACATCAGTGAGCTTAAGTCCTATCACATGTAAGACATTAATGGTACAACTAAGCATAGACTTCAATACCCAGAGCACACTCCTGTTTAACATGTGGCCAGCACTGCTACATTCAGATTGGTAAGCTGACTCTTCTGCATATTGAACACATTTCTAAAATATTTGCAAACAGTGGAGACAAGTCTATTTTTTTTTCCAGAAGTTGACTGACTTTCTGTCTTTTCATTACTAAGTCTGTAGATCAGATTGCATTGATCCTAGAACTTATATTTGCAATGTTTCTTTATCTCCATATTGGTGCTTTTATCTGTACAGTCTCTGTTTATAGTCTTTTCTCATACATAAAAGCTTCATCTCCTCACAAGCAAATGAATTTTCAAAATGAAGAATCAGTGACATTACTGTATATTTTAAATCACTACTCTTAGCAAGGATTAAAAGACTGTGTTCAGACTGGCAGTGTGGGTTTTTACTGCTGTTGTAAATCAGTTTTTCAGTAGCTCAGTAACAGGAAAATGGCACTGGGGCTTGAGGTTTCAACAGAGGAGCAGAGCCTCAGCATGTTTTGGTTTTTTTTTTTCTTTTCCTCCTAATTTCTGCTGGCTGGCAAACTGGCTGGTGGGAGTTGATTTGGGAAAGTAAAATAGGTTACTCACTCAGGGACAAGCAAGAAACCCTATGAAACCATTCAGGATTTGATCTTTTAGTTGATTTCAGTCCTGTCTGCCAGCTGCTTCCCAGAGGTGTTAACAAGTTTGTCTTTGCATTTCTGGACAATTTTTAGTCCTTTCTAGTTTCACTGAAGCAGTAGTGTAAAACATTTGGAAAACCCTGACCACATGCAGTGTTTTAAAAATACCTTAATACTGAAAGATAATTAAAAGCTGACTGGTCAATTGAAATACCCATGCCCTGCAGAAACACGCAGCTTTGTGATTTTATGAGTGAAGGTAAGCAGGGACAGAAAGGGGCACGGTGACATTGCCAGAGCTAAGGCAGAGCTCATTGCTTTGTGGACAATCAGTCTCAGAGCCGTGTTGGGGAAGGCTGCCTGTCAGCGTGCGGCACAGCAGAGTGAAATTAGACAGCAGCACCTGCCAAGAAGGCGGCTTCGTTTTGCCGGCAAATAGGAGAATCAATCCTTTTGCCGGCGCCCCGGGAGGCTGGCACAGTCTGTGCTCTCCGCGGTGGGCGCTCCGCCGCCGCCTGATGTTCCAGATGTGCCCGAGGTGCGCGACCCCCATCTAGCGGCTGCTGCGAGGTGAGGGAAGGGAGCGCGTCACTGCCCGGCACCTGGAGCATTTCACGCGTGGCAACGGGTAGTGGGTTAAGCTTTTTGTAGCAACGCAAGGGTTTTTACTTGCCTGAATAATTCCCGATTAAAAAGAAAAGAAAGAAATTTTTAAACTTCCAATTATTTTTTTTAATTTTTTTTTTTTACATAAAGTGGCCCTCCTGTAAATTTTCTTTCTCAGCAGCTTTACAGCAATCACAAGAAAACGGAGAAAATCCTAACATGGTAAACCAAGGGAATCAATAAACATAAATTACACATGTAGAAATTGCTGGTGTCAATGCATAGCTAAATGTAGTTTTCAGGGTTTGCATCTCACTTGGAATAGCTACACATAGCACAAAGATATTAATTAATGAAAAACAACTCCTCAGCACTATACATTCTCTTCCTCAAATAATATGGGATTTTGAATCAAGAAGCAAGAATGCATCATCAGATTAGGAGGAAAGGGTTCTGTTTCCAGAATCAGTGAATTTTCCATGTGACCTTTTAGCTCTGCTCCTTTAATTCTGCTATTATAAAACTACAGTGTTATTCAATGCACTCCCTTTCTCATGATGACCATGTGCATAATGAAATGGTTGTAGAAAGAGGTGATGCCACATAGCATGGTGGTGTCAGATCACAGAAACAAGCAAAATCTGCATAAATATAAAATACAGTATTTTAAAGACAATCCCTGCATAGCAATACTATTTTTCTGTTAACTTTGAGTCCCTTTTTTTAAAAAATACACACCTTCTATATTTCTTAGTTATTTAAAAGATTGGGTTTGGACAGGATAGGTGATACTATTCTCCTAAGAAAAATCATCACCTTTTCCCCTGGCTCTTCTCATTCTTTTTGTTTCCCTGGTAATCTGTTCATCAGTACAGCATGGAAGAGCCAGGTTACCTTGCTTCCTGATTAGGTATGGACACCATTAGAATTTTCTTTTATTACAATTTTTTAGATGTTAAAGCAATTTTTTTTTCTCCAAGCCTCTTCAGACTAATATTCCCATCTTCTGGATCTGAAAGGCACATGTATTGAAGAAGAAATAAGCTCCCTGCACTTTGGTACTGAATCCCCATATACTAAACATACAATATCAGTAAGGATACAGTTTGTCTCTCATTGCCATTTTTTCTATACAGTATGGAGCAAGTGAAAATGTCACATAAATTGAGCAAGATTCAATCTCTTTCCCAGTATCTCACTAAATATTTCATTTTCTGAACTTTTTAAATCTTCTTTTTGATATTAACCATGTACAGTTGTAAAACCTTTCCAAAGGTATTAGTGTATCTTGCTTAAATAAAAGTAGTCATTTGAGACTGATACAGGTTATGCTGTTGATGTACTGAGTTTTAATCTCTACTGAGAAGTGTTTTTCTTTTTTGTTTGTTTTGTTTAACTAACATTGTGTTTAAAGGAATTGTGTTTAAAGGAATCTTAACATCGAAATGTGGAATTTATTAGACAAGTTCAAACAAAATACAAAAAACTTCAAAGCATGTTACTTTATTTTACCTCTTTTGTCATCAGGAAGTTTCTCTCAAATTAATATTGAACACCATCAAGGTTTAACCATT
The DNA here is from genome assembly GCF_021018805.1 of Prinia subflava. Taxonomy (NCBI): domain Eukaryota; kingdom Metazoa; phylum Chordata; class Aves; order Passeriformes; family Cisticolidae; genus Prinia; species Prinia subflava. The sequence goes on along the minus strand of NC_086249.1, from coordinate 69,169,541 downwards.
TACTGAAATAGATAGACAAATTATCATAAATATTTGCTAGATATTTTTCTATCTCAAATTCAGCAAGTTGCCCATGCCAACTTGCCTAAGCTGATGAGCAGTGTCATAACAACCGTGTGTTTAACTCTCTTCATGATTCAAAGCTTTTCCATGGCTGAAAAGCCTCGCTGATGCCTGCAGTTATATTGCATAAATCCCGATCCTAATGTTCAGGACTTTGACAGGAGGTGACTGCGTTCTGCAGTAGTGATGCCTGTTGTGTATTGAGCAGCCAGGCCCCGCAGGTTTTCAAGTCCTCGTTCCCTGTGACACTCACTGCAGAGGGAGCTGTGTTCTCACATACTCTAACCATGAGGCTCTTAGCACTATGCTGTCATTATTTAAGGCCTGTGAACTAGTAGGACAAGACTCTATGTCACTGATAGAATACAGACATCTGTTGAAAACAACAATTTTGCCATTTAATCTGAGGGGCATATGTTAGGTTTCATTTATGGCAGCATTCCCCTGTCTGGTTTTTTGGGATGTATCCTACCATCATTTAAAATTTTGATGCTTTCTCACCCTCCATATGGCTTTGAACATGGTGAGAAAAACAGAGTATGTTGCTGTGAGAGGAGAGTCTTTTAATAACTTACTCATTGGCTTTAGGAAGATGTAGCCGAAATTAAAGAAATAATCAGAAAAAAACAGAAGAGCAAAAACATGCAGTAAGGTAGATGTTAACTAAGAACTACTCCTCTTTTTGAAGGCAAAACATTTCATGGTGTTGCATCCCTTATTCTGCATTCCCTATTCTATATGAAAGGGGATTTCCAGAGCTAGTGAACAGCATGATTCCTGGCATCAGCAATGAAAGTTTTATTACTTTCTAGTCACTTATGTCAAGCAAGAATGTATATTCTTAAGAGGGATTGCTTTTTAATAGCCTTAACAATACCTCTACCAGATAAAACTATAGAGACATTTTTACTTTAGTGTCACAGGCAAACTCATTTTAATTGGGTTAATTGTGCATTTTTGTCCATTCACAGTATTGCTTTACTGTGGCAGATGACCCAGTGATGTGTTATAAATACTTTGCATGACATCCCCTCTATTTTACTAATCTTCACTGTGACTTTCCCATTGGTAATGACTAATGACAGTTTCCTAGCCAGCAACTTTTAATAGATTCCTTTTTTTTTTCTTAATCTCTGCCTGTCCTCAACAGCACTGTTTTGTTCAATAATTTAATCAGTTCAGCAACAGTATATTATTAGACAATTGAACCATTACTTTTTGAATTTTTGAAATGTAAAATACCCATGAAGTAATCACTGATTAATATTTCAGTATTGATAGAGACCACTTTTTCTTCTAAAGAAGTAGAAAGGGTTTTGCTTTCTGTGCTTGAATGCTTTACCTTTCCTTTCCTTTTATTTTCATTTCTTTCCCTTGGTCCTGAGAACCATATGCAAGAAAAAGAAAGGAATCCAATAATAAAAAAATAATGGTTTTCCCTACCCACCATGCCCATCTTAACAATTTGACACCTACCTATCAAAAATAAGTGTTATACAGAAAAAATTCAATTTTCCCTCTCTCCTCTCATCAGTGAAGATTTGTCTGCAGAAGGGACACCTTGAGACAAAACTGGTTCCAGGTTCATCCCATTCGTGTTAGCAGAAAAAAAAGAATATAGATGTTGCAAATTTAATGGGAAAATAACAGCACAGAGCTCCTTATAGGCTGGTGTGAGTTTTTGGGAAACTCCTGGACTCTGGAATTTCTGCCCAGAACCACTTATTTCTTTCTGAAAAGGATCAGATAGTCGGCTTTCTTTTTCTTTATGTTGCTAGCAGGTGCTGTGTTTTGCTAAGGGCAGTGCTCCTCATGCTCCCTCTCTTTTATCAAAGACATTCCATGAAATGAAGCAGTAGTGGAGCAGAGCTAGCGGGTGGCTGTAGGACAATTCTGTGATTTCACAGCAGTTTGTGAGATTTCACAGTTTAATTTCACAGTTTAATTGTGTTTCTTCTTGGAATAAAAAATTGTTTTAAACAAGAATGACTTACAAGCCATAACCAGTCTATATTTTGAAGCTTTTATTGCAGAGATAAGGAGGAAGGCCAAGCTGGCTAAAGCATATTATCACTCAGACATTAGGTTGAGTTTGGACTTTAAGTTTAAAATTAGTAGCTTTATAGCTCTTTTTCACAAGTGGTTCCTGCACAAAAAGGTCTCTCATAATTTTCCTTTCATTTCCTCTCAACCCTCATCAGAGTGATTTAGCAAGTTCAACTTAAAAATGTTTTTTTAGGGCAACATATGTATATTAATGCAGCTACTACCTAAATTTCAAGACAGTTCAGTAGCTTGCTGGAGGTGCTTACCTGTGCTTGCTGGTGTCAGGCACCTTCTTGGCCTATTGCTGCTTGCTCAGTGTTGCTGATATTAAAAGTGATTTCTTTAACCTACTGAGTGTTGATCCTTGTTAAATCTTCCTTTACTCAAGGATGCTGCTGAATGCAAATGATGGGACAAATTCTGCCTTTGGAGGCATTTGCATACTGCCAGTGAGCCCTGCTAAGGGATGATATGTATGTGCTCATGGAGGGAGGGGAGTCAGTCTGGTCTGATACAAACCAAATTTATGTTCAATTGCAAAAGGAAGAAATGTGGAAATGCACCTGAAAAACTTCTTTTTGAAGGAGGGGAGCTGACACCCTTTAGAAAAAACAAAACTAGGATAGACAAAAGTTTGTTGTTTGCTGACACTGAAAACTTTCAGGGAGGTTTAATACCAAATATTTTCATTTTTTCCTCTGACAGGCACAAGCATATTTACAGTTTATGAAGCTGCTTCTCAGGAAGGCTGGGTATTCCTTATGTACCGAGCAATTGACAGTTTTCCCCGATGGCGTTCATATTTCTATTTCATCACCTTAATTTTTTTTCTGGCCTGGCTTGTTAAGGTACTGAAAAATATTTATTTTTAAATTGATCTGAAAGATAGATCATATTAGAATTAATTTCTTCTCTTTTCTGCTTGCTGAGCGTTGTGTCAGCCCTTCTTTCTTGTTCTTTTTCCAGAATGTTTTTATTGCAGTCATCATTGAAACATTTGCAGAAATCAGAGTGCAGTTCCAGCAGATGTGGGGATCCAGGAGCAGTACTACTTCAACTGCCACCACACAGGTGAAGCACTTGAGATGCTGAGATTCTTTGGGGATTTGATTTTGTTTACTTCATGAATTAATAATAAGCAAAAAATTCCTGTCATATATATTTGACTTTGTGCTTTACTACCTATATTCTAAACCTGATATATGAATTTTCATAAAAAATTAAATTCTTGTTTGCATTATCTAACTAGTACTCAAAAACAAATAATAGAGAAGACTGTAATATGGTTCTCCATATGGCTAGGTATGTTACTGCTTTTAACAGAGTATGATAATGCTTTTTTATCATTTCATTGGTGGGTTTGAAGTCAGGGTTGCTCTTGGATATCACTTCCTGTGCTAAGAAGTAAGAGCTGAGATCCCAAAGTTGTAGCTGGAAGAAGAGGGGTCAGAATGTAGCTGAAGTGTTTGGGGAAGCTGGTCCTGGAACTGAGAAGGGTGTGCTGAGACCAAGGAAAAATAGGTTGTAGGGGCAAAGAAAGAGCCATGCTGGGGCAGCCACAGAAAGTGAGACCCTGAATAGAAATAACGAGTAAGAAGGAGCCGTGATAGGAAGTGTGAAAAACGTGAGATGATTAATTCATGTTCTTATGGTAAATTGGAAAATTATAAAGCTGTATAAATTTATATCAGGTAAAAGTCTATGTTTTAGGAGGTTTCTCCATTCAGAAGGGAACAAAAGACTTTGCAGCTTTCTCAAGTATTGGGAGGGGACCTGTTGAGATGAGCCGGTATCAGCGACTCACACCTCGGGAGCCACCTTCACAGACCGTCAAGCAATATCACCCATATCTCGAACATTCATCAACTATAAGGATCCATAGAAACTGAACATTAACACATGGACTTGGGAGGGGAGCTCTTTTCAATCCGACCAGAGACGAATTTGAGTTTGAATAGCAACCAAGAAACAAAGGGAAATATGGGGAAATATTGCCAGAGGCAGAATAAAGAGTATAAAAACCAAGCCTCGAACATGGCAAATTTGTGTACCCAGCTAGAGACACAGACTGCCAGGGTCTATGTCTATGGGTCACCCTTAGCTCTCTTTTTCCCAGGAGAAACTCTGTCAAGTAAGTGTCGCTGTTTGGGGGGGGGGGGGGGGGGGGGCGTTTATTGCTTAAAATTCTGTAATTTGATTCCAAATTTTGTGATTTGAATTTTTAATAAACCAAATTATTGAATTTGGTAATAAATTGTCCTAGCATTTATAACAGGAAGGATGGGCTTGGTGATGGGAAAGAAGCTAATATGAAAAAGAACTACTGGGTTGAGATTTAAATTCTCTCACTCATTATTTTAACAAACAGATTATGTGTCCCAAATGGGCAGAAGACAAGGCTTTTCAGGTAGAGCAGTTTGCCATCTCTGAGAAGAGCCAGTGCCAACTGCCTGCAAAAAGCTCTTAGAAAGACAGATATGAGAAACATACCCACGAGGAAATTTTTTCTAATCATGTAGCTGGAGATTATTTATTTTTCTAAGCCAAAGGATTTAAGTTTTCAAAATTAATTATTGAATGTTTTTTATATTCTTTTTGATATTTCTGTAATCCATATATAAATCTAGTCCTTTTCTGCCGGCTGCTACATTTTTTGCCTCAAATAGGCTTTATGGAAATAATTTCTACTATATATATGTCTTTGTCAAAGCAGACTTTGTGATATCAATTCAAAATCTAAAAAAAAGGACTTTTCTACGTGACATATGCTTAGCCTGGGGAACTTAATGTTCGTAGGACAAATCCAGAGCCATATAGGCTTATCCAGCATACTCTGAACTAGAAGATGGAACAGAGAGTTCAATGTAGGGAAACACAAGAAGCAGCCAACATTAAGAAATTTAAAATATCCAAAATAACTTAATGATGCTGAAGAACATGAACATGTTGAATTTAATCTGCATTACACGAATTAAAAATAGCTTGCTGGCTGCAGACAAGCAAATGGTTCGAATGGCTGCTTCGTTCCTCGAGTCAGTGACATAATGGGATATCAAGAGAGTCCTAGTTACCAAACTGCAAAAACAATTTCTCTTTTTCTGTATTAAGAAGGACAGAAAATATCTTGCAGGATTTCTTGTTTAAAGCACCAGACAAAAGTTAAAACCCGTGCTTGTTTTGTGCATGAAGTAGCCTTGAGATATACGCCTTAATATTCCCACTTCATACATGACTGAGCTGTCCACTGAACTTATCCTTATAGAAAAGTAAATGAGTGTTCAGGAGTCAAAGTCTAGGAAGGGGGTCTCTTCAAAAGGATAAAAGGAGATTCTTCTAAAGTACTTAGTGCTGCACTTTAAAACATGGTAAAAAGAGGCATAACTGTGCCCATCTTAGTTGGCAACTCTTCCCAGTGCAGAGATGCTAAATAAAGACTTGAAAGAATTACAACCATATTTGGGTGACATTGTCCCCAGTCTAATGAGCACTTCTCTCAGGATGACTTTTAAGCTTCAGCCATGCTCCTGTGGCTGTGTTCTTGAGGTGACTCGTTTGAGTGCTGGGTGTCAAGGAAAAAGTGGGAGTGAGGTGGGAACTTTGTCACATTTCATTACAGAGTATATGCAGGTGGCAACTCAAAATTCTGGAACCACTCATTTTCTTTCAAGGACATTTTCAAGAACAGTGTTAATCACTTTCAGGCGTGGTGTCTCACTGCTCCTTATGTCCAGCAGTCTGCATCATTTTGTGTCCTAATTTCTGAGAAACTGAATGCCTGCATCTGCTCTTCTAGAGACTATTGGTAAAATGTGAATATCGCTGTGGTCGAGAGAGTCTTTTCTATTGCCGTTATTATAGCCTGGAAATATTTAGCTATTTACAGGAATTATAAGCTCTGTGAAACAATATATAAGGACTGTCCAGTTACTCTTGATATGCATCAGTGCAACAAAAATAAAGTGGTCCTTGCAGTAAAATAATTTGCCAGTAAAAAAGATGCATTGTCTGCTGTTGCCAAACACACCATGAAGCCTATTTGTGTGGTCCCAATGTATTTGTGTTTTCTTAGGATAAGCTTACCTTAGAAAGGAAATTATTCTGAACAGGTACCACCATCTAATGATGCTTGTCAGAGATAACTGAATTGTTTTCTGTATTAGGACTAATAGAGACACATTGTGTTCAATGTTATCTGGGTAAAATTCAGACAATTGATGTTGGAAAAAGCATGTTGCTTTTTTTTGCTGTAGCAGAAAGAATCATTCCTTTGTTATTTTAAACTAGCTATCATGAAAATGTATGCTGTTCCTTAAGGGGAATGTATTACATCTCACTTGTATTTATTGCCACATAAAACATTTCTGACAACAGTCTTCCCTTTCAAGATGTTTCATGAAGATGCTGCTGGAGGTTGGCAGCTTGTAGCTGTTGATGTGAATAAACCCCAAGGCAGAGCTCCTGCATGTCTACAGGTATGACATTGCTTTTTAATAAATCAGTGTGTGTATCACTCAAATGTTGCCATAAGGAAATTATGCTGAGAAATAGCTACCATAGTTTTAGTCATTTGTTTTAAATCCATTGCTTTCTGCAATGTAGATTTTTTCTTGAAAATCACAGATCAACAAATAAAGATGTACCACACCCAAAGGGAGAAGACTAGAAAAATCCTTCCTGATAAGGTTCTGTTTTGTCTGCTTATGAGAGAAAGATTTAAGATTTTGAAATATAAAATAGTTAATCATGTTCTGTCTGAAAGAATTTATATACAAATATATTCCATTCCTAGGATATTTGCAACATAAACATTTGTTTATTAAATGCAACATACAATAATATATGCCAAGAAGCATGACTAATCATAATAAACACAGAAGTACTTAATTTCTCTTGTTCCCTTGTGAAAATAGGATCATAAAAAAGGGAGAAGAAGCATGTAGGGAACAAGCCATAAGGTGTTTGATTTGATATTCCTACTTGGATAAAAGTTAATTTGTAAAACTCTATTTTCATTGTTTTAATAAATCCAGACGAATAATTTTTTATAAATCCATTTTTAGAACAGAGCACTGTACAGCAGCTCAAATTTTTATTTTTAAATAATGTCATTTCTGGATAGAACTAACTTCAGAGTAGAAAGCCAAATCTACTGTAGCATTTTCTGGCAATTTTGGTTATGTTTGGTTTAATGTGTAAGCTAAAATACACATTCTTGTTGGCAGCATATACATTTCTGAACCCTAAGCTGACAAGCACCTTCGATCCCCTCCACAAGCTGTTTATTCTCAAATATTTCAGCTTTGCCAAACCACTGCCAGATATTTGATTATAGCATATGTCTTAACAGAGAATTCATCTTCCCTAATTTAATTTTTGACTTTGACAGCAAGAGGAACATCATTTGTGGTGTTCTCAAGTAACAGTCTCAGGTATGTGGATAAAATGTAGCTGAACTCACAGTGAAAACCACTTCAGATGAAAATTAAGATATCCTCTGGGTTACCTGGTCTGCCTTTGTGGTATTGTATTTTTGCTCCTTTTAGGAATTATGGACACGGTAAATTGTGTTCCAGTGGACATAAACCTCATGCATTCAACTTTTTATATTTGCCACTCAACTAGCAGTTTTCTTCTTGTTCTTGATCCTTTCATGAAATAGGGGACACTCTGAAACAGTGCTTTAGTGCCTGTTACGTTAAACTGCATGAACTCCCTTAGGCATCCATTAGTCCAATAGTCCATTAACTATATGAAGTCCATGTCCTGATTTCCATTAGAAACTTTATCCTGCATGGCATTACTGTCTCTATTGACAAATAATCTGTATTGAGTTGGTGTTGTCGTCATGGAGGCAGTAAACAGGATTGTTGTTCTATGTTTTATGTGTCTTATGCACATTCTGACTTAGGTATCAGAAATAAGAGCTGAGCAGTAAGAATTGCTTTGTATAATTTGGAGCTTCCACGCATTAGGTACCTCTGCATTCATTAATATAAGTATTCTGTGTGATGTAAGACTTTTTGTGGTTTTTTAACTGCTGGTCTACATATTAGGGTGGTCTAATGATTTTAAAGTGTTCTGATAAATGGAATTTTTGTTCTGCATCAGATCACAATGTGAGAATTGCAGAGAGAAGATAGTCTTACCCTTCCTCATTGCTATACTTCCCCCTCACTACATGTCTGAGCTGGCACAGTATTTATGCACTTGTTCAGGGAGTGGAATCAAAGTTGGCAGGGGAAGAGGAGTGAATTTGTTATTGATCAGACTCCCTGCAGCTGCATAAATGTTTTTTCTGACACAAGAAAGGGACCAGAACATTAGTGGGAGCAGTCTAGGAATGTGAGAAGTGCTGCCTTCAGCAGCAGTGAGCTATAAAGCATGACTACAATTAATTTCAATCCAGTTTATTTTAAAAGACATATGAAAATGACTATAAAAATCAGTTATATAGGGGTTTTTTGTTTCTTGTTTTGTATTGGGTCAATATCAGAGAGGTGGCTAGTCTACTAGCTAGTCTACTAGCCTGTGCAGGTACCCCTAAAATACTCAGAGCTGGTGGCTTGCAACCACCCAAGTTCCTCTGTGCAGCTCTCGGATTTATTCTTAGGTACTCTTTATTTATGTATAGCTTTATGTGTCTGCATGTCCCATACGTGTATACACACACACTTAATGGTTCATTCTAACTATTGTAGGACAATGATGGGGTGCAGAGGTGTGAAATATAGAGGTTGTAGGTGTTGTGGAGATGTGTTTCTCCATGACCATGGATATGTTCAGCTACCTGTAGGAATCTAATGGGGTTCAGAGGTTGTGTGTGGTGGTTGTGGTATGGCAGTAACAGCTGATAATATTGTGAAGAGAAACTAAATAGATGTAGCAACAATTGCAACAACAGCTCAGCAAAGTTTTAAATAGCAGCAGCAGGCCCTATCTACTGCCTAATGTTAAAGACTTGTGCTTCTGAGATTTGTGGATTTGCAAGCTAAATTCTGGTAGGAAAAATGCTTGTAAAGTTAACTGGAGGAAGTATTTCACACATTTGAGTTTATAATAAAGACCTGTCTAGTGCCAAGCACTGCAACCAAGAGTTGCTGATGGCACTGGGGACATCTCTGCAATTCCTGCAGTTCATACTCATATATTCCCTGACATGAACCAGAGATTTTTCAGGGCCCGTCCTGTGTTACCCATTCAGTTAGACATTGGAATGTAATATATAAACTGACTTCCATCACCTTGGTGACCTGCAAAAGCATTAGCATCCTCTTTCACAGGACCAGAAGCAATGGGCAGAACATTAAACAATTGGAAGTTCTCTCTGAACACCAAGAAAGAGTTTTTTGCTCTGAGGGTGACTAAGTGCTGGCAAGGTTGCCCAGGAAAGTGGTGGAGTTTCCATCCTTGGAAATATTTAGTACCTCTCCTGGGAAACTGTCTCTCAGTGTCCCTGCTTGAGTGATTTTGGTAGCATGAAGGCCTGACCCCATTGTACATGAGTTGTGTGATTCCTGGGGAAGATACAGGGGTTTTGGGGGTAGTAATGGAGGATTGCTGCATGGAGTCAAACTGTTCCACACCACCTCAGATGGGCAGAATAGATGTAGACTTTACCAAGTATGTTCTTTCAACCTGGCTTCCTCCATTCTTGTGAGCTCCCCACCAGAAGATGCTGAGAGTTATGGAGGTGATATGGCACACTGAGGGATTTGGAACAAAACGGGACAAGGCAAACTCACAGTGTAAATGTATCCCCAGTGGGATGACAAAGGACATTATGTAGGGAGCCTTCTACCTCTTATGTATAGTACCTTATAGCCATATGTACAGGCTGTGGCTGACTACCATCACCTTTCCCTCCTCCACTGCATTAGTGAGGAGGAGTAAATGCTTGCCTTTAAGCTTTTCACATAAAAATGTTGGTGAGATTGCTGATTAGAAAACAAGCATTTCTTGCTTAACAAAAGAAAATAAGACCGAACAATTTCTGAGAGAAATTGTAAATGAGAACTTGCAAATGATACAGCTGATCTTAACTTGTGTGTTTAAGGTGATCAGCTATGCTATGAACCATGTTTCACTTTGAGTTCCTACAAGTAGATATTTCAATGTGTTTGGATCTTAAGGACTGACCCTGATTTTATTTGGGAAAAAAACCCCAAACAATTGCTGATTAAAAACCAAAGGCTGGCTGACCAAGCTTGATGCACTTGATTTTTGGCTGTCAAATTTGCTGTATTATAAGCAAATTTGAGACTTCTTGTTACCTTCTTCCAGGCAACATATACAAAGAGTATCTGCAAAACAAATGAGATAACTTTGTGAGAGTTGTAAGCTGACACTTATTTTGGCAGGATATTAGCTTTGAAACCTTACTCTGGCAGAAAGGACATATTATTAATAAGTTTGGGAGTGAAAGAACTCAGGTAAACCCTGTGTCCTTTAATTCTTCCAATTGTTTCAGCGTATATATCCTGACAAGCTACAAAAAAAGTGCCATACTATCTCAGTAGGGAACTGTGCAGTACATAGAAAAATGAAGATAAGCGTAACACTGAATTCAGCAGAGAATGGGGTTTTTTGTCTAATAAAATCTTCAGCCTTTCTTAAACATGTTGATGTTGCAGAGTCTTAATGCTACTTTGGGCTGCTGGGGAGTATGGCCCCAGAGTTCTGCCCTACATCTGATTCTGACAGTAATTTTTTTAAGTAATTGTTTAAAGTTTGTGTTGCACACCCAGCAGACTCATCCTCTTTTCTCTTAAAAGGCATTAAAACCAATTTAAAATTTAAGTCCAGTGGATCCCTAATATAAGTTATGTAGCATTCCTGACTGAGAACCAAAGGCACAGACAAAACAGGTAACTTGGAAAATACACAGAGGTCATGTAGACTCCATCTCTGGAGGCATTCAAAACCCAAGGGACACATTCCTGTCACCGGTCTAGTTCACCTAGAACTTGACAGGGGGGTTGGACTGGATGATCTCCAGAGGTCCCTTCTAACCCTAACTATTCTGTGATTCATTGATTTTATGAGAACATACTAGTACCTTTCTAGAGATGGCATCTATGAATATTAGGTAATAATTTTATGGGAAGAAAAATGCATAACTCTTTTTTTCTGGTGCTCGTGTAAGTGCAGGACTGCATTCAGACTCTTCCCCATGCAGCAGCCTGTCTGTCTCATCCCAAATTTTTCATGTTGACATTTTTTTGTGACAGAGAATCTGAAGTACTGAAGGAGAAGTTCTAGTAGTCTCATTCTCTCTCCTCCCAGCTTGGAGTAATGCAAAACCCCTCTGTAAGAATGAGCCTACTTCAGTTGGGATAGACAAACACTGCCTGACCTCTGGTTGCTCTTTACATCATGTGTATCAAATGACAAGCCTCAAATCTATTTAAAATTTAAGAATCCTTCACAAATTTACATCTTTAAATTGTAGATTAATGTCTGTGAGGGCACATGCAGCATGTTTGTCCATACTGCAAGACTGGGAAGGAAACAGTTAAAGGCAGAGCTGCTATTCAGGGGGAAGTAAGCAGGTCTGGGGAAAGGACCAGCAGGGACATTATTTTAAATTCACTGAGGACAGGCTGCACTTCAGGAGGAACCAGCTGTGGCAACATAAGCTGAGGTTGGGCTCTGCTGAAAAGGCCCTGGGAGTCTAAGTAGACAGCATGCTGAACAGGAGCCAGCGGCCTTCCCTGGCATCAGAGGAGGTCGACAGATTCCTGAGTCATTGTGTGGAAGGAATTATCTCCTGTTGCTCAGCACTGGTAAGCCTGAATCCAGATACTGTGTCTGATTTTGGGGCCCCAGTACAATATGAATACTGACAAACTGATTCAAGTACAACAGAGGGGCTCCAAGGTGTTTGAGAAGCTTGCTGATTTTCTGGTCTCTTTCAATAAAAAAATGGTGAATTACAGTATGTAAAAAACGTATATGGGAAAAATATGTTTGGTCCTCTAGTTTATGAGATTATCTTTTTCATTCATAACAGAAAAATATAGTGGTTTTTATCACTTATATTTACATTTTATTTGTCCTGCCCCCTTCCTCCAGTTGAATGAACTGCAATCATTTCAGCCATCTGAATTCATAACTTCTTTTATTAACAAACTGAAGTGGATGCCAGTTTATATTATTAGATAAGACAGAGAACTCAGGTGTCCAGGAGTAAACTTACTTCCCCTTTAGTTGCAGCTGCTACTATGGTTAAGGCCTCTGAAAAAAGAAGGCAAGGAAGGAGTAGAGGATGGTAACAGGGAATAGGATAGAGTAGGCACCTTCATCATCTGAAGTGGCATAAAGCTAAAACTGAGTACACATTTAACAACAGCTCATTTGTGAATCCCCAGCCCCTTTCTGAGAGCTAGCTAGATATTGGAGTATCCATCCCTTTACACTATTCACCATTTCTTCCCATACTCTATGTACAAGTAGAAAATAATGGAAGTCTCTTTGGGTTTTTTTCATCATGCCCAGTATTTACCATCTCCCCATATACAGCTGAGGATAGCAAGATGGGATGGGGCTGGACTATATTGTGTATGTTCTTCTGTTGCCAACATGTTTAGTTTCTCTGCAGAGCCTTCCATTCCTCCTCATTTTTTAACTGTTTTTACCTCACCAAAACTAACAGCTTGCTTTTCCATTACACTTGACATACTCTGCTCCCAAGTCTCCTCAGTAATACGAATATGGTTGGTTTTTCAGTACTGTTTCAGTGCTAAGTGCATCACTGACTTGTCCAAGCTTCTGTTAACTGATGCAATTGCTAGGCTTTCTAAATGAGAACAGGGCATAAAATAAAGATGGGGATTTTTTTAATTGCAGCCTCAGAAGTTTAGGATTTGGAATCAGTTAATCTTCTTTTGCATAAACTCATATACTCAAATAAAAACTTATTCAAATCAAAACTCAGTTTTAGGGAACTGAAAGAGATTTTTTTATTCCACTGTAAGAGCATATCCCAGTTAACTGGAAGAAATACATGCATATAATTGAATGAAAGCCACTGTAGGTAGGAAGGGAATAGGATAGAGTAGGCACACCTTCTGCTGTTGATTCCTAAGTTACACTAATGATCAAATTCGTATATAAATTCACTACCAAATTTTCTTCCCATTATTTTACCATTACTTCCCATTAAAGAGAAGAAGAGAAAACCCACTTGTGTACTCTTCTGTTGTTCCTGCAGTGAAAATCCCTAAGTACTGCTTTATTTTATGTCCCTCTCTTATACTCAATCTATCCAATCATGAAACTGCTAAAACACTCGGTTCCTTCTTCTCTGGCCATGTCTCCTCCACCCTGTATATTTTTTTATGCCTTTGGATATTGATTTTCATCTTTTTGTCTCCTTCAAGTTTCTCTAGGGTTCTGTAATTTTACAGAATTCTTTAACAAATTGAGATAATAGGTAGCATGAGGACTGACCTTTTTGTGATGCAAAAAGGTATTCTTAAATTTCTGACCCTAATCATATGTTCAAAAGTGCTGTAATAATAGTAATGTTACTTGCTTGCTCAGATCATAGCTTTGTGACCTTCTATTTCTTTGTTAGGTGAAGCACGTATAAATTTATATTCATAGAAGTGAATATAGTATCTTTAATCTCTTGAAGATTTTACTCTCAGAGTATGAGTGCACATAGAGTTTGTCAGTGACCACTTCCATTCATGCTGACACATGAGACACAGTGTCCTCAAGCCTTTTCTAAATATCATTCCATCTTCAGCTGTGCATTTCATTTTTGCCCAAACTATTAACATGAATAGGGAATTGTTGCCTGGCTCATTGTTTCCCACAGAAGCCACAGTGGCAAACTGTTCATAATTTTTCTGTTCATTGCAAAACCATATATTGAGAAAGCTGAAGATGTCATTACTTGGTGTTAGTAATACCAAACACAGTTTCATGGAAGATATGAGTTGAATCTTTCCAGTTCAGCTTTAAACGAATATGTGTACTTTACAAGTCTTTGCAGAGGAAGATAAAAAGAAGAAAGGAGTGACAAAATCATTAGCAACCTCTAAAATTAATAGGAAGAGAAAAGTAAGAGGCACAATGAGCCTTTAAAGGGTAAATACATGCTCAGAGCATTTTTAAAGGCCTTTTTTCTGAAGACTGGTCCTCAGTTTTTCTTTATTTGTGAACTGAGGGCTTCCTACTGAGCTTGTAGGAGTAACTCCTGGTAGGCAGGAAGTTCTAACACACTACAATATGTTAAAGTAATATCAACAACAGCAAAATAATGTGGCAACGTGGGAGCCTCAGCATGCATTCGTGCCAAATGGTTCATGTTGAAATGGAAAACACAAAGATTATTTTCCAGTAAGAAAAGAAAATCAATTTTTTAAATCAATGCCAGTCATAGGGAACGGTGAGAATGAGTAACAAAAGACTGCAAAGCACCTTTGGGAACACTCAAAAGAAAAATGTAATAAATATAAAACCATTATACCAAAATAAAAGCTTCTTTGGCCCACATTAGGATGTGTCATAATCAGAAACCATACTAATTTTTCATGTTGCCACTTCCAGCCACTTCTGTGAAATTATGGAAAACTTAGGTGACTGAGTTAAAGTTTTTCAAAAACACCATAATAGTGCCCATTTTTCTTGCTCTCTTGTCACGGTTCAGTCTGATTACTTCTAGCTACTATGCTGCTGGATGCAAGAGTCCCTTGCAGATCCCATATCTGCCCATGCATTAGTTCTGCTCTGCCCTGAGGGTAGGCAGGTGGGCTCCCAGGAGAGACAAGAAGGATATCTTGGCAATCCCAGTGTCAATCATCTACCCAGCAGGTTAGATATCCCAAGGCACGCCACTCACCAGGTGGGATTCTGGAATTCCTTTGTGAAACCTCTTTGTAGATCAGCTGCCACAGAAGTAGAGACATGGTTAACCTCCTCATTTGTTTTACCTAATTGAGCAGTTTGGTGTGACCACCAAAGGCTCTGCACAGAGCCTATAGAGTGTGTCTGTCTGAATTACTGTTTGCTCAGACATAGCACCAGACCTGCACTGCTTCACACACCATTGCAATGTTCTGCCTCACACAGCAAGGCCTGACAGGGTGAAATCCTGCCCTGGTGTGTGGGAATAAGCATCATTAAACGAAGACCAGCCTAGTAAAACCCAGCGGATCTAGCTGATCCCTGGGAAGTATTTGTAGCTGGAAGTAGTTGGACTTGATGATTCCTTATGGGTCCCTTCCAACTCAAGATATTCTGTGATTCTAAGTGTCATCCAAAGTATGTATCAGGGAGGGTTTTTTGTAAACACACCACACATAAATCAAGTAATTCTTTCCTCCATCAATCCCTGCTTTAGAGAGCCTGGATATATCTATTTCCCAACTCAACACAGTCCTATCTTATTGAAGTGCCTCTCAAGTAGTTAGTTAGTATGTTTAAATACCACAGTAGCCAAATCTGCCAGGGATGTATTTTCCCACAATAAGAAATGTGAACTACAGCAAGAAACCTATTAAGCAGTTTTCTTAAGGTTTACAGGAAATTTGTGCTTAGACATAAACTGAACCCAGATCTCCAGAGTCCCTCTCCATTCCCTTAGTCATTAGGATATTTCCTCTCCCAATGCACAATATAGTGTGTCGAGGAACTAAATTCTAAATAGCTCAATAAACTAAATAAGTAGAGTTTCACCAAAGTACAGGCCCAGACTCATGCAACTGTTGAAACAGAACTTTTAATAATATTCCATTACATTTTTGGAGCAGTAATGTTTGCAAATCCCAGAGAAGAATTAATAAAACCAATCTTACTGCAAATTTTAATTAAAATTGTACAGGGCAGTAGAGAATCTTGACTATCTTTTACTAAGAACTCCATCCTTCACAGGACATTGAGTGACAATATACTTAGCTAAGAAAGGTCAGAAGAATGCATATTAATTGAATATGTGTCCTAAAGGCAGGATACATATTTTCCAATCTGATAAACCCTTTCATAGATTCAGATTTATGCACCATGTTCCTGAGCAGCAAAACTCACCCAAACCGTTTGAAAACAGCTAACGTATCTCTCACTAGAGTCTTAATAAATAAAGAATGCTTTTAATGTATTGCAAAACCTTTAAATGCATGATTTTTTAGGAAATCTACATTCATTTTAGTTTGGTTTGATAGAACTGAAACAATAATGCATGGTGAGATTAGTAAAGATGTTTGAGTTTATCCAGATTTTAAGATTTTGCTTTCTTCTCAGAGTGTTTTGGTCAATAATTCATATTTAGTAAGATTAAAGCCTATTTGGTGTGCTATCCCCCCCAAAAATAATACTTTACCACATTGCTTTGCTTCTGATTCCTTTTTTTGGATGGATATCCAGGAATGTCATAGATTACTGGAAACCCTGCAGTGCTCATAAAACTAGCAGATAAACAATGCATTTGCCATGTCTTAAAAATTGGCCAGTCCCAGAAATAGGCACATAGAGATTATCCTTCTCTGAACTCCTGGATACCAGTTTATGCCCTCATTCCCTGTCTTGCACTCCAGCAGCAAGTCATTTAGGGACTTTCTGAAGTGGATGTTAAATTAAGGCCATTATATTTAGTATCCATTGATGGATTTTTCACCTATCTACTTGTCTAGCCTTCTTTTTTTTTTTGTAACCCATGTATCATTTTGGCCTCCAGAACTTGTTCATAAGAACAAGTTACATTAAGTAACAGTGCAGTATTTTGATTGATTATAGTTGCATATTAAATTATTTTCCTGAAATTATGCAGAAATAACACAAAACAGTGCAAAGATTATTGGTTGCAATTTTGAGATGAGTGCTCAGTTTCAATAAAACAAAGAATTGAAACAACAAAACTTGATAGTCAGGAGCACAGGCTCTTGTAACATGCAATCACTAACAAGAGGAGGGCAGGCAGGAGTGTCTGAGGACTATAACACCAGCCATGGGACATGGTTGCTTTTTGTTTGTGCCTGTGTATACAAATAGAACTCCCAAAGCTGAAGAAACATCAGAAAGGGAAATAGACTTTGAATATCAGCAAGGAGTATCATAAAAATACATTTATGTATTTGGTGACAGGACTCGCATTTTAAGACAACTTTTAAATCTTCCCGTAAGTTACATTCTGACATCAACAAATATTAATTAACTTAATAGTTGCTAAATACCTACTCTCTGTAACTTTGTCTGTGCTTTTATTTCTCTGCTATTGCATACATGTATCAAAAAGAAATTTCTTAAAAAAGGGGATACAGAACTGCATGCGTATTGCCAGTTTGCAAGGTATACAGCCTCTCTCCTGATCCCCCTCCTTCCTCTCTTTCTTGCCTGCCTTTTTCTTTGTAACTATTATACCAAACCACATACGTTAACAATGTTAGACACAGTCCTTTTGTTTTTAGTTTCTTCTCCATAGCTTTCCATTTACTTGCTGAACTGTCTGTTCTTGTTCACTGTAACCAGAGTAAATTACTAGCCACAGCTTGCAGCAATATACCTCCCAAAACTAAAGATAAAAAGAAAACATGTTATTGTTCTCACTGATTTGCATTTGAAAAAATAAAGTATGACTTACTCTGAACATGGAATTTTCCTGCATACCTAAAAGATTGGAATCACATCAAAAAGACAAAATTGATAGGTGTTTAGCTATGATTAAGCTTATACAAGGGTAGTGGTTTTCCTTGGCAATAGTTCTTATTAGAGGAGAGCCTGCTGCAGCAGAAGGCTTGGTCACATCAGGTCCTTGGCATCTTCTAGGGAGATTTATGATTAAGTATTTTGAATTTAACTCAGGCAGTACATTTTCAAAAACCTTTGTATGTCAGAGTTATATCATATAATCATTAAATTGTCAGGGTTAGGATAGACCTTTAAGATCATCAAGTCCAACCATTAACCCAACACTGCCACATTCACTTGTGTACCATTTCCCTCAATCTCTCAGGCTTTTTTGAACATTTTCAGGGGTGGTGATTCCATTAGTCCCTTGGGCAGCCTCTTCCAATGCCTGAGAACTCTTTATGTGAGAAAATTTTATCCTAATATCCAATTTAAACCTCCTCTGATGAAACTTGAGGCCATTTCTTCTCATCTTGTCACTTGTCATTCTGGAGAAGAGACTGGTCTCCACCTCACTATGACCTTGTTTCAGGTAGACTAAACAACTCCAGCTCCCTTAGCCATTCCTCCTAAAGCCCTTCTCTGGACATGCTCCAGCACCTCAATGTCTTTTTTGTAGTGAGGGGCCCAAAACTGAGCACAGAACTTGTGATGTGGCCTCACCACATTGTGCTGAGTACAGGAGGACAGTCCCTGTCCTGGTCCTGCTGGCCACCCTGTTGCTGATACAGGCCAGGATGCCATTGGCCTTCTTGGCCACCTGGACTCAGTGCCAGCTCATGTTCAATAGCTCTGGACCAGCACCCCCATGTCCTTTTCTGCTGGGCAGTTTTCCAGCCACTTGCCCCCAGCCCAGTAGGTGTTACAACTATACCGGTTTGTTATAACCCAAGTGCAGGACCCAGCACTTGGCCTTGTTGAACCTCATACAATAGCCCTTGGACCATTGATCCATCCATTTTTATAAATCTTGTCCTCCTTTTGTACAGGTCTGTACAGATGTGTTTGGTCTGGCTGAGGTGGAGGTAATTTTCCCCACAGAAACCCTCATAGTGCTGTGCTTTGTTGGAAATGTGTTTCGGCTTCTGCCAAGCAGTGCTTGCACAGCATAAAGGCTCTCTTCAACATCTTGCCAGTAGGCTGGGGCTGGGCAAGATCTGGAGAGGGTACACAGCTAGAACATCTGACTCCAGATGACCAAAGGGATGTTCTATACCACAGGATGTCTGCTCAGCTATAAAAGCTAAGAGAAAGGAGAGCACACATACATATTATCATTATTACATACATAACATCGTTATTACAAAACATGTCTTCCAGAGAAAGTGCTAGGCATTCTGAAGCCCTTCCCTTCCCAGGAAGTGTCTGCACTTCACCCGCTGATGGGAAGTAGAGAATAAATCTTTTGTTATTGTTCGCCTTCACGTGCAGCCTTTGCTTGTATTTTATTAAGCTGCCTTTATCTTAACCAATGAGCTTTTTCTCCCCCCACTCTTTCCAGCTGATGAGTGGAGTGAGATTGGCTCAGTAGGAAGTTGGCAACCAGGAACGGTCAATCCACCACAAGAGTTCACCCATTAGGTAGTGACATTCAGGTCTTACAATATCACAGTCAAATTAAAAAGCCAAAAATCTTCTACAATAAAAATATGCAAGTTATTTTAATATTTTTAAAGACTGCTTCAGTTAAGTGTTCTCCTTGTAGGTCTTGTTTTTTTTTTTTTTTTTACTTCAATCTGTTTGCTTTGACCTAAACAGGCTGAGTATACCATTCTTCTAGCATTCATTTCAGCAATGGACTTCAGTACAGATTGTACTCATAATTTATACTTAAAAAATTTGGGGCACATGAGTATGAGTGGATTATAGGAACTATTCAGTAATGTCACTAAAATTGAAGTTCTGCTGAGTTTCCTTAAGAAAATTTTACTTCTGGGGTTAAATATGTCCAGTGTTTCAAATCCTATCAATTTGAAAACAGGTATTTAAATTGTCATGTGGCTTTTTTTTGCTTAGCACAATTAGAGCGATCAAAGTGTTAGGAGCAGCAGCAGGAGCAGCATGACTTCTTTTAGAACTGTAACTTAGACAACAAATCTGAGCAAAGTGGAAGACTGCAGAGTCTTAGAATAAAACTAGCAGGGTTTTGGTTTGTTTGCTTCATGAAGGTTGTTTTACCCTGCAGTATTTTCCATATTCCTAATATTTCACAAAGAAAGGTCTTTTTTCACTAGGACTGCAAAGAATGTCCTGTACTACAGCTCTGTAGGTTATTAGTTTGTTCTTTTTAGAGTAATTTTTAGATTTTTGAAACCTTTTAAAGCAAATGACTTCATAATATCTTTTTGTTACTCTTGGGGTCTCTTAGGTGACTCTTGAGAATCAGTGTGTCCTGACTTACGTCACATGTCTTTAAGCCCCAAGCAGATGCCAGTTATAGAACCACAGTGACACAAAGCCAATGGAGAGCAATGAGCACTCCCAGAGAGCAGTGGAGGATCTGAATCCAGTGAAGGATCTGAATCCATCACTCTACAGACTGCATTGGACTGCAGCTGTTTACCTTCCTATTGTAGGTGTACCGGTGTTTTTCATGTGAATCACTAAAGCCAAAGTCTGTAACTCCTTTGTCTTCAGTAGGCCTTGATAATATATTTCTGATGTGAAGATTTAAAGAAATACTATCATCTGCTTCAGCAAACATGCATACTAGATTTTCACAAGTATTTTGCATTTATTAAATCCTTCTGAAATCAGTAGAAGGTACTTATGTTTTCAGAATCATATTTTCTTATGAGTGATTTCATTCACATAAATGCAGCTGTTTTACAGAGAGTATTTGCACAATCATGTCAAAGCCTACCTCCTTTATCTTTTACGTATTTTTTAAGTAATAGCTAAAGAGCAGCACCTTTACCTGCCCTGTGCATTTTAACAAGCTGAAGGCTGCAGTGCAATACAGTAGATTCAGATCTACAAGCTGATTTCCTCACAGTTTTGTTTCCCCTTCCTGGGATTCCATTTCTTTCCAACTCCTACTTCAGACCTTTGAAAAGAGGATCTTTGAGGGCCAACAGGAGCAAAGAGGAAAGCTAACAATGTGGCATATGGACAAAGGTGACTGGCTTTCTTCATGATTAATGAGTGTTAACAGATAGCACATGTTTGCAACCCTGTGTTAGTATAGATGTACTTTGATTTCTAGCCCTAGATTTAGTTTTATAATCAGGGTGAGTATTGTGAGTATTTTTAAGTTTGAGCTCTTTTTAAAAAATCTATTCTTTTAATACTTCTATGCCAAAAAAATCTTCTGGGTGTCCAAAATAAGTCAAGGGTAATACTGGTGGCTCACCAGAATGACAATGGTGGGATGCTGAGCTCATGCACTGCATGCTATCAGGTTTGATACAAGGGTGAGTGAGGTTGTTCAAGGGTGCAAAGACTTTTGTGATATTAGACAATTGGACAGAATTGAAGGAGCCATGCTTGGCTTTTTTTTTAAGGAGAACTCTCTGAAGAGGTCCAAACCAGAGCCATGCAGGCAGCTGACAGTTAAGCAGACAGGCCATCAGTTTCTGTGGCTCTGTGGTATCAGAAAAATACCTTCTGATGTCTGCAGCTATTGCCAGGCCAAACTGGACAAAAACACTAGAAAGTAATTCTTCATTGTTAGGAATAAGGGTATATTGCTGCAGATAGTAATTTTTCTCTCTTGTGAAATGAACCACCTTTCAGTGGTGTCCAGCAACAGACAAGGTGTGGCCATAAACTAAAATACAAAAAGTTCTGCCCCAACATGAGGAAGAACTTCTTGACATTGAGGGTGGCAGGAACAGACTGCCCAGGGAGGTTGTGGAGTTTCTGTGTCTCTGGAAACATTCAAAACCTACATGGACGAATTCATACCTAATAATCTCTAGGTGATCCTGCCTTGACAGAGGAATTGGACTAGATAATCTCCAGAGGTCTCTTACAACCCTAACAATTCTGTGATCCTGTGATTCTTTGAGAAAGGCAAAAATTAATCACAACTGTAAAACCAGCACTCAGCTGGTTCTGTGTTGGGTTCTTTCCCCCACTTAGCCTTTTGTCTGTACAAGGAACCTTGATATTTCCACCTCAGTTTAATGCAAGGCTGTTACTTGGGCTTCTTTTTTTCAGGACAGTTGGCAAAACACTGCCATATTCTTTCTTCATAAACAGTAACTAGTTGTTCCTATGGGCAGGAATGGGCATTTAACTTACTTTAGTTATTTAAAAATTATTTGTCCAACTGAGGCATAGAGGGCTATATTTAGTAGAAAGAAGCAGACACTTTCTTTGCTAATTGTTGTAAGGACTTAAAGATCACAGTTGCCTATCTCAACACTGTTAGGACCACAGCAGGACTTTGCCATGAGATAAGCACAGAATGGAGCAACAGAATGATCCAGCTCCAAGCCTGGCAGAAGTGAGGCCTGGCTAGCATATCTTGGGTAATACATCCAGACAAAAATTCCCACTGAGCAAACTTTGTAAAGAAGCAACTGCTTGTACACATACTACTGCTCCAATGAAGATTACCCCACTTTATGGGACAGATGGCATCTGGGATCACTGGAGCCCCATGGATGCCTGAAACTCTGATTGTATATTAAGCCACTGTGACAAGAGTTTGAGATAAGAGAAAGCTAGTACTAATGTTCAGGTGCTGTATCAGACCTTGGGGGATGTAAACAAATGTGGGGGAGAAGAATACATCTCTGATAATGGACATAAAGAATGCAGCCACAAGGAAGGCCAACCCAGCAACTGTGCTGAAATCAGCTTTGACTGGGTGCTGTAATTCCAGAAGGGGGAGATCATGATGACCAACTTACGGCTCATTTACCCCAGAAACTCACCAACCCAAAAGACAAGAAAAACTGAGAATGCAGACTAATTACCCCTAGAAGCAAGGGAATAATTTAGCCACCAATTTGTTTGGTAAAATGTATAAATAGTGACAAGCTTGAATGACCTCAGGACCCCCTACCACTAATAAGTCCACGGTGAAGAGGGATCAATGAGATGCTGCTGGATCCATGAATGGTGACTGTCTTCTTGATCTCTCTCTCTTTCTCCTTTCTGCACCCTCCTTTATTCTCTGTTTTTTTCTATCTCTCTACCTCAAATTTTATTGTTAAATAAAATCAGTACTATTGACTTGGACATATGGTCTTGTTTGCACCTTAATTCATGCAGAGGCTTCTCATAATAATCACACAGTCTTAACAGTTGTGACAGATTCTTCCATTTTTATAGGCCAAGACCCACAACATATTTAAATTGCAGTATTTCAGGAACTTTCATAATTATTTTCCCTAATCAGTCATTTTCATTGAATCTTCACTTCATCATTTGAATGGCAGCCTGAAACATCATACTTTAAGTGCCATATATTATTTTGCCATTAATGCCACCTAGTGCATATATTATATGTGGTGACATTTTCTTAATTGCCCATTACCAAGAGTGTATATAAATAATTTCTTTTTCTCTGTCAAACTTTTCAGAAGGTTTGGCTGAGGAAAGCAGATATATGCACTAGTGGGCTTGATTTCAGAAGGTGTTTTACTACAGACACTGCTAATGTAGCGGAGTTGGCAGTACATGTGCTGTGCTTCTTTATTTCTGGCCTTCACTTCCCTGATCCTAGATAACTGAGAGGAGGAATTGAAACACTAATTAGTGAAAGCAGACTGTACATCCAATTCCTTCCCTCATCCTCTCTTTAGCTGCATAAACCTTTGCCATCCAGTCTGTTATTCTGTTGGCTCAGAACGATCATCCTGAATATCTCAGTTTGCTTCAGTATCCTGTAAGCCATTTCTCTTCTACTGAGAAACTCCCTCCCACTGACTATTCATGGTTGCTTGCAAGTGCTTGCACTGACTATTTCTACACTCAGTAGGTCCATTTCATCCTCTGCCAGAGTAAAATTTCCTAATGCTTCATGGCACAGAAGTCACTACCAACAGATTTTTTTTTATTCACAGACACTTAAATTCTTACTGCTTTCTTCCTTAGCTAGGGTTCAGCAACCTTTGGTCTACGTTGTCTGTCCTGAGCCAAGGCTGATAACCTCCACCGCTTAGAACTACTCTCCCTCATCCCTTTAGTTGCTGCCAATTAATCAGAACTTATAAATGTGCTCCTCCACTCACATGCATACACATTTGTACAGCTTTATGCATATCAGTCACTGAAAATGGACAGAAACAATGCAAACAACTGGAAAAGCTCTCTGAGCAAGTTTGTTATGAGTGAGCAATCTCATGTTTTGTCTCTGGAAGATAATCTGAACCATTTCTTCTGGTGAGGGTCTTGATTTTCTGCTGAATTCCTGCCTTTATGTGCTTTGTGGAACCACAATGGCTCCTGTGCTGCTACCAGTCCAGAAGGATTTGCATGGGAAGAGTGAGCAGTGTTTCTTTTTCAAGGATACTACTGAACATGCTTCACATGAAGATTGCAAAGGGTATGGATGCACAGATGTGGATGAAGTCAGGCAAAGTATAGCTACATTACAGTATTTGCATCTTCCAGTTTATGTCAGGAGACATAGATGGCAGTGAGTAGCATCCTTCAAGAAGTGATAGAAGTAACTTCCTAGGGGATAGAGCAACTTGATTGGAGTTTATTTTAGAGACTACCATTTAGTAAACTAACCTGCAGTAAAGATCTGCCTGCAATGATACTTGGGCAAACAGCTGTGTATGATCTTGGCTTAGTCAGTCTTACAGCTGAGTATTCTGAGGCAGGTTGTTATTCCTGACTGAGCTGCAAAAGGGGATGATTCACTGCTCTTTTACTGTGTTTCTGAGAGGAAATTGTTGGGGGATTCTCAGTGTACTGCAGGGCTGAGTCAAACACTAATACTTGATCTTCTTCTACCTGTTCCTCAGAGAAGAGGGGAGGATAGAAGGGCATGAGATGAGACTAGCAGAGGGTTTTTCCACTCTTCTCCCTTTCTGTTTAGGGGAAGTGCAGAAATGAAGAAATAGAACCCTTGCACCATCAAACTCAATGAGAGTTTTGCCACTGACTGCTCTGCAAAAGGATTTAATTTCTAATGTTTTAAATATAGAACAGTGTGTTTGTACTCATTAAAAATGGCAGATTGAAACAGAGTTACATATCCAACAGTTTGAAACAAATAAAAATACCAAAACCCCATGATGTGAAGGAGTCATGCACTTGCTAAGTGTTCCTCCTTACAAACATGAAGATTTAGCAGTGTATGGGAGAAACTAGCTGTTTATTTATTTCAGCTATAAATACAATGAAAAAGGGGAGTTCCTTAAATTTGCTGTACTGCCTATTTCTGACACTGAACACATTTCTAGAGTACAGCCTAGTTCTCAGATTTAATAATGTAGTGTACTTCAGCAATTCCAAGAATTTCTTTTGAGTATTTCATTGCTTAAGTGAAACTTACATGTCTAAATCCACTTAACTGCTTTGAAACTCTTGACCTCTAAGAAAACTCTTCAACGTGTGAGTGTGATGTGTTCTCATAAACAAGTAAGGAATTTATATTGAGACAGGTAAGTGTACATGTGACACATATTGTATGCCATGAACTTATTTATTTTTGTGAATTGTGCTTTTGCCAGTGTAGTCAACAAAAAACATTATGGACTTGCACACCATTTAAATGACAGGATGGGAAACCAGTGTATTTACTTTTGCAGATCACTTGGAAAACTGCCTGCAGTAATGCTGGTCCTGAAGTTCCTTTTTGACATAAAGCCCCCTCACAAATTGTAAATTAATGTACACTTTAACCTGTGCACACTGTTTCAGTTTGCATTAATCATTATAAATACAACCAGTAAGGTTAATCCTGCTGGTTGTTTAAAAGAATAAGATAACAGTGTGCAAGGGGTGAATAATGGAATAGAACTGCAGCTTAGAAGGGGATGTATGGCAGTGATAGATACCATTTTAATTTTAATGATTTTATTCTTTGCACTGCTGGGATAGCAATATTAACTAGAAATTAATTTTAAAAATACTTAAAAGCCTTAGGGGTGGGAATGAGGGCAAGAATAGACAGCTATGCATAGGTATGGTTGTACAGACAGACATAGAAGGAATGGAATTTATTTGGCAGTCTTACAAGTCTCACAATTAAATGTACTGATAAGAATTGATCACCTTAGGCACTTTATAATCAAAAGAAAAAGGCATCAATAAGACGTGATTCAGGTAAATTTAAGACAGTCATTGATGATAACACAACACATTGGTCAATTAAATGTTAAGATTCCAGCTGAATTCACAGTGAAAATACTGAATAACGTTTTGTGATTTCAGTTCCAAAATTGAAGAGATGGTTTTCAAAAAAAGGACAATTTCCTTCATACTTGATATAGCCAAAACAATATAAATCTATCACTTTAAAAAAATCTGGAATTTCTGTATTTTCCCATTTTTCAGGAATGACTATGAAAATGTTACTCAGTGATATATACTAATGTGACAATTTTAAAAAGTGCTATCAATTTTCTTTGGAAAAATAAAATAAGCTGAATGATTTTCAAATAAGAAAACATCTAAATTTGCAGAATTGGACCAATATTATCAGACATGTTATTAGTTTGTTTCATCATTTAATTACTGTATACTTCTACTTTTCTAAAGTCTTATGAGATACCTTAGAATTCCATTGAGAATTATCAAATAAGAACTGTATATTACAAATATAGGACAACAGCATTTTTCTATCAAAGGATATTCCTTTGTTGTTCAAAAAAATGTTTGATGCTCATATTTTTAAAGAAATCCTTTGAAGTTCACTTCAATAGAAACTCTTGCCATACAGACCAGACAAGATTTAGTTTACTAATTAGCTGCTTCATTTTGATTTAGCATATAACAAAATCAAATCACAATTATAGATTTTTTTATTAATTAAACTTTTAAAACCAGCTGTGTATGTGCTGATGGCAAACTTTTAACCTGCCTTCTTTTATTTAATTTTCTTTCTTATTAATTCCCAGCCTGATTTAATGCTCTATGTTTCCACGCAGACAATGCACTCACCAGCTGAAGAACAGGAGTTAGAAGTGAGGCTCATACAAATCCTTTTTGTAAAATGAGTTTCATGGCCCATGAACAGCAATTCCCCTACAAGATCTCCCCACAGTTCTGTCATACACTCTTATAAATTTCACCATGGTGCTAAACCCATTTTTCCTCCTTCGCTCTTATTCTGCCTTTCTGTGCTTCCCTGGTGTGAGTATTTCTTAAATCCCTCCGCATATGCCTTCACATCAAGAAAGTGTTTCTGAAGGCAAAATTAATTAAAGGACATATGGGAATAATTTTTGAAAGGATGGCTTATAGGGAAAAGAAGTTTAGGGTTTTTTTTAAGAGTTTGGGAATTTGTAGGAAAGGAAAATTACGCATTTTCTTTACTCTCCCTTACTTAACCAACTTCTTTCTATCCATGTCTCTTCTTGGTCTTGAGGACATACCCCAGAATTTATAATTTTAATCCAAAAACTCACATTACCTTATGGGTCTCTACTGTCTTTACTGCTTGATCAGTCCTATTTTCTGTAATCCCATCCATCTCTAGTATCATTCAGTGAAGCAACTCTTGTTTAGGTAGTGTTAAAGCTGTTAGTGTTACAAATCAGCTCTACATGCAACTGAGCTGCTCTTTTAGTTTGCTGGGTATCAATGAGCAGAAGTTAACACAGCTCTGTGAAGCTGAAATGGTGAAAGGAGTCCAAAAATTGCCTTGTACCCCTCTACACACAATCTCCCAGCCTTTGAAAGAAGAATTGATAGTACCTGCATTTAGTGCATCTATTGGTTTGTCTTTTGTAGGACCTGCTTGGTTTTATGCTCCAAGTACGACCATAGTTATGAACACTGCACATTATGCTTATTTCTTTTTACACAGCATCTAAGTTTTGAACTCTTCTTAATCCTATTTGGAAAAATATCCAAAAAAACCTACTGGAAATTGTGTGAATGTTTCTAGAATATGACCAGAAGGTCTCAGTCTCCTTTGTTGTATGACTCCAGCATCTCCAGATTTACAAGACATGATTCCTATGGGGCCCAGTCCAAATCCAACCTTAAGATCATGACTTTTTTAGAAACTGGGGAAATAATTTCTTCTGCTACTACCTGAGATGGAAGCAATTAAAATAATCAATGTATTTTTCATTCTGGGATGCTAGTGTGTTTTATCCAAGCCACATTAAACTGAGTAATCTTTCCAAATCCTTTGTGTTAGACAGGTCTAACCAGTGGTTTTACCTTACTGAAGGAAAAAGGGATATCACAGCTTGGCTGCAGTAAAGGTAATCTGGCAGATGAAGCTGGAGACCAGATGCTTTGCAAGAAAAAGGGAAGTATAAAGCCAGTCACTGCTCCTTGCCCTCTGAATTAATGCCAATCAAAATCTCTGATTAGCTCTGCTATCCCCCTGCCCAAGCCAACAGAGCCTAAATTGTCAGCAGTTTCCAGTGCTATTTCCGGTAGAGAGAAGTACTTCTGTGGTTCTTCTCTGTCAAATTTTGCTTGATTGGAAGCCACCTTACTAGAAAGTAGGTTTTGAGCCTAAGTACAAAAAGGTTTTTTTTGCTTCTAATTATTAATCTGATCACTTCTTTAATGGAGCATTTGATCTATTTCAAAGTAATCTCTTTTTATATGTAAATCACGAGTTTGAGAGTGTGCTAATTAAATTATGCAAGGAAAATGCAAGGAAAAACTGTTCTAATAAAAAGGTGGAAATTCTATTAAAATGTTTGATATTTGTTTATATAGACTTCCAAAGGAGGTAGCAATTGACAGTCTCAACTACACTGTACATCATGTTCCCAAGGCAAATGCAGTACGTACAGTAACTAAGAAGATTAATCTACTCTGTGAGGCAAGGCATTGCAATCAGAAACCAATAATCGATAAAAACTACCAGTATGACCCAGGAAAAGATTTTCATTCATTCCAGGTTAATGGGTTAACTTAATTTCTTAATTGCAGATATTGTAAATAAAAATGCCCAGTCTGACCCAGGAAAATATTTTCATTAATTCAGGATAGAGTTTTCTTAATTGCCTAAAGCTCACATTTGGCAATTTTGAGTTCAGAAGGGAAGATATCAAAGAACTGAAGTATTCTAATTTTTCTAATGCTGATCAAGTACTTCTCTAACTTTTAAACAGCTCAACAATACCAGAGCTGTGAAAAAGCACTGAAATTTAGCTCAGCCATCTAAAGAATTTCAGAGCACACAATATAATAGTCATTGTACTAAGATAAAAAGCTACAATAAGATATATAAAATAAATAAAGTCCAATAAATAAAATAAATAAAGTCCAAGAGATTTTAAGAAGCTCCAGCTATATATAAAACTTTTCCATGAAGGAGGGTTTTCTCTTAGTGTATTTTCCAGGAAATACAATGATAGCAAGGAGAAAACCCACTAAAAAAGGTTTCCTTCCATGAATAATTGCTTTCTTAGAATCTCATTTTCCAGATTCTCATGCTATTTGGAAATACTGACAGCAGGTTGTCCAAAGATGAAACTAGATGTTTCCACATCTATATTTTGATATTGGAAAAAAAATAGATGGAAATATTTTTTGCTGTTTCCATGTCAGAAAAGCAAAAGCTTCCTTGAAGCATTTGGATTTAATTTTGTTTCACCATCACTTCTTCAAAATTAAGAAAATTGTACCCCATCTCTCTTTTTTTCTTTTCTTGTTCTTCTTTCCTATTAAATTGTTGGACTGTTAGTGCTTTCTCAGTTATTGGGCATTTAAAATAGTGCTTCATCATTCTACAAGAGGTTGCAGGCAAATAGAAATTCAATCTCTGCTTATCACAAATTGCTCTCTGTTGTTTTTCATGAACCCAAAAGAAAAGATTTGCCCTCAAGTCTTCCCAACAGCAGGATTTACATTTTCAGTCCTCCAACTCATTCTGAGTACTCTAAGCGCTCTCCTGCCTCTTGTCACTTTATACCATCAGCTGAACACCCCTCTAAGACATTCATGAGACATGAACGCTGTTGTGAGGAGAGCTGGGTTACAGCACATGTGGCCAGCACTAAGCCTTGTCCCCTACAAAGCATCCACAGAGTTAGTAGGTACCAACTTTGGTGTAAGGACCTCACTCATTGGAGTTGACACAGCCATGAGGCCACGCTGAAACACAATCTGACTTCTTGAGCAAGTGGTTTAAACTGTGAGGGAGCAAAGGGGAAGGCAGGCAGTGTATTTCACTGCTCTCTAGCACGGCTGCACCTGGCTTGGTACATGATTAATTTCCTAAAAATAATGTAAAGAATTCTGAAGGATTTCATGATGATCCTAAGTATTAATCGCAGAATGAGGTGCAATGCAGTCTACTGCTCTTTCAGCTCATGAGTTAATTGTTACAATAACAGCAACTTTTTCCTTCGTATTTATAAAACAGCTAGTAAATCTACAGTACAGTAAAACATAAAAATAAAAATTATTCTAATTAATTGAGAAATAAAAGGCCAAAGAAAAAATAGGCAGTGAAAATGGCTGATTCACACCTGGTTAATAAATGACATTTCAGAGACATGATTCTTGAATTGAAATGTAAGTGAAAGAGTAAGTAGCTTATTGAAGCAATTTCAGGTAGGCCTTCCAGGTGAGATCTTCAAAGGCATATAATTCAAGGAACAAGTGTTAATTGAAAATTGTTGGAAGTGAAGTTCCTAGAGTTCTAACATGTAAAAGTCACAGAAATTTTGAAGGCATTGAAAAAAATTACAGCACAGGTAGAGTCCATATTCTTTCTATTGTCATGCACCTTCCCTGAAATCTGGGGGAAAATTGAAGCTCCTGTAATAATTGATTACTCATCAAAATTATGTTTAGAGTGAATCTGAAGGAGTGAGCAATATATTATGTATCACAGCTCATAAATAGCACAGCTTCAAAAGAGTAGCAAACAGATTTAGTATTAGAGGTGAAGTTATCTTGCTGCAGAGTAAGCCCAACATTGCTACTTTTTTCTTTTGTGGTCAATGTATTTTCAAAACATAAATATGAAAGCATAGGAAATGTCAACATTGTTGACATACATAAAAACAAAGACTCTATTTAGAGGATCCTGAGGGAGGAGGTACAACTGACACCAAAGAAGGCTTCAAGCATCTGCACCTCATTATCTAAAAGTCTCTCTTTTCTATGTAGCCTCCCATGGACAACTCCAGCTCTTTTCTCTCTTCCTTGTACAATTCCAGCTGGCTCCTTCCTGTCCCTAGCACAGCCACCTTACCCTGTCTGTATCACATCTTACCCTTTCTGTTCCTCACACAACCTCCTGTCCCTTCCTCCTCACAGCATGACCAGCAGACTCCAAGTGACTCCAACCAGCCAACTCACTCTTTATCACACCCAGAGCTGGGAGGGCCAGGCTGTCCCCACTCTTTGGTAATTAACACAGCTGCAATAGATCAGAGGCAAGATTGCCTTCAGCACTGTCTCTACCTGTCTTCCCACAGATTCGGCAACAATATGTAAACACAGATAATGCTATAATGCAGATTGTTAATCAGCTGGAGTTTTCAGAGAAGAAATTAGAAAATACAGATTAGAAATGTCAAGCGCATCCATTATAAGGTGATGACTGAGGACAGCATCAGCAATTGGCTATAAATTTGGCTTGCCCTATAAGTGTCTATTTATATAAATGTATATATGTGCATACATATATTGTGTATATAATTCTATATTTATGTGGTATTTATCTATAATGTAAGCAGGTGGGAGTGTGTCTATACCTATTCCTGTACCTGAGTTTCACAGACTGCTAAGGTTGGAAGGCACCATAGTGAGACTTCTGGCCCAACCTCCCAGCTCAAGCAGGATCACACTAGGGCACGTTGCACAGGCATGTGTCCAGAGGATTCTTGAATATCTCCAGTGAGGGAGACTCTACAGCCTCTCTGAGCAACCTGTTTCAGTGTGTGGTCACCCACATAGCTTAAATGCATTAAGGTTAACATATATAAAATGCCCTAAAGTTAAATGCATTTAGCACTGTGATTTTAAGCTAGTGTGGTATTTTTTATTGTGAGAGGAAAATAACTTTTACACTTTCTCTTTGCAATGCTCTGGGATGAGGGAGCGTATTAATCCCCAAAGGACAGGTAGGTGATTAATCACACCTTAGTAAAGTAGAGAGTGAATGTCCACCCAATAGCTTTGATGAAGTCACTAGATATAAAACAAAAATTAATTTGGTCTATTTAATTGCACATTTTAATCATTAACTATTTTGACTTATATTTTCTGAATTGATCTGTATTGCTATATTTAGAAAAAAGAATAAAACTTCATATTATTTGGGTTCTGGTTTGCATTTCATTCTATATAGCTTGAGAGAAAATTACTGGTGAGGTGATGATATACTTATTAACAGTTCTAAAATTCTGACAGGTAGGTAAGAATTTCTATGCATTGTTGTTATCATGAACAATTTAAGTAGTATTTTTAGATTTCTTTTATGTTGCAGCAGCTGCTCTCAATTTCTCTAAGTCAGATTGCAGTTGCTGAAAGGCCACTTACTTCCTCTGTTCTTGCAAAGAAAATGACACACTGTGTTAGCTGATTTATAAACTGGTGGGGTGGAGGGTCGTTTAGTTTCAAAGAAGCCATTATTTCATGTATTTTTAGGGTAGAAGAGTCACCATTTTCTTTTTGACTGTTCTGTTAGAAGTTCGTGGGAGGAGAAAAGTGGCTGCTGTTAGTAAGAGGCATACAGAAGTGTATCTGTGCTACTGCTTTATTCTGTTGTTGCAAGATGTGAATTAACAGGATGCAGCTAGTCTGAAAGAGGCATATGCAACACATTCTTTAGCTCTATAGCAGAAATAGAAATTTGGCTTTCAAATCTAAGATCTAAGGGGAAAAAATGTATCTAATTTCTGACTGAAACTTTAGCCTTAAACGCTTGGTCACTCAAAAAACCTGTAAGATAAGTTTAATTAATAAAATTAAAAAATAAAATTAATAAGTTTAATTTCTCTTCATTAGGCTTTCTATCATTATTTCCATTTGTTTAATTCCTAAGTCTGTATTTTCTAATTCTTGCTGTGTTATGGAGCTTACTTTGTTCCTTTGATCAGAATTCAGTTTGCCTTTTTTTAAAGTAGCTTTTAATTTTCAAATCAAAATTAGACATGCTAAAAGGCAGGAGAATCTGTGTAAATATGACAGATTGATAGCTCACCTGTATCTTCAAATATTAGAGACATTTAGACTACTGGAAGACCCTAACTATTTCTGATTTCTTTATGATTTTAGCTATACTATGTCATCTGAAAATTAGTTTTGTTGCCTTAAAACCATATTGTGGTAGCACAAAATCCTATGCTTGCTGATTGGAGAACATATTTACATGTCCTGAAAGATTACCATTATTTAGTCATAGTCCCATTTCCAGCTTGTTTTGAGGCTTCATGGTAGGACACCCTGTGAAAACACAGATACAGTGGCTACCTTGAGTTTTTCATCCTAATCAGATGTGGTAGAAGGTGGAAAGAGAAGCACAGTACAGTGAAACTTATAGAATATTTTATTAGCCAAGACAGTTTACTGTCTATAGTGCTCATTCTGCTAGGCCATTGTCACCTGTGCTCCAGCCAGAAAACATTTATAGAAAAATTTCCAAATGCACATTCTAAAACTTGTAAGAGTCATAATGTTTGTGTTTTGGGGACTGTTTTCCTCCCTTGCCTATCACGGCACCACCTAAATGATCTCCTGCAGCTGATAACAAAGGTTCTGTGTTAAGATGATCTGAAAGTAACACAGAGTTTCTAAGGAGATTTTTCATTGAACTGTGGATCTTAAAAGGTCTTTACATTCATCTTTACTTCATCACTACCCTAAGAACTTCCTCTCTACCATCATAAAAATGTTAAAGCAAGCCTCTGTAGACAAAATTGCTGAAGAACCACCCAGCTGTCATTGCACTGGGACAATTGGCCTGTACTGTAAAGCCAATACTCCTCCCTTGACATCACCAAGCATCTGACTTATTTCCTTTGCAGTATCTAAAAGCCACCTCTTCCAGCTTCTTTCAAACTCATCCTTCACCTTTTTTACTCAATGAAGTTGCATTATTTCAATTAAATTTATCCAGCAGTGAAGTTCCTCTCAAATAGGGTAGTTGTTATCTTAGATTTATGGTGTTTCCTTATGTCCCACACTGATATATAACTGCATCAATATAAGGTTTTAAAAAGCTTGTTCCCATAAAATTTCTGCTTAATGCTTAATAATTTTCAGAAATGTTCAGATTGCAGAGCATGGGAATAATTGCTAAATTCTCCTTACATGCATATCTTTGTCAGGCAGTCATAAAGTAAGTTGAAAGCAAAATAATTTATGGAAAATTAGTTACATAGCTTGTAAAATGCTCTACAATGTACTGCAAACAAAAGGGAACATTTTCTGCAATTTCACAATTTTGTACTTGCTCAGATGGCCATTAACCAACAAGATGAAAATCAAATTTATCCTATTCATGCTATGAATTATCTGTGATTAGCAGTGTATAGAATGTGATTTTCTAAAGCTTCTTTCATATTCAAGGTATCTTCAAGCACTTTGGAAAAAAAAAAGAGACTAAATAAACACCATAAGTATACTAAACATGTATAGGATAAAAAAACTTGCCCTTTTCTTTAGGCCAGGACTGAATCTTTGCTTAGTGACTCTTAAAAATCTTGTGTCAGAGTCCTAAAGTCAAGGGGATTTTACTATTTCTAGTTTTATATATTGTAATAGTTTCTGAGGCATTTGATGTGTCCTGCTTTCAATGTTAAATCAAGAATGACTGGCAATCATGTTCCTTCCTTAGTGGTATAAATTCTATCCATACACCTTAAACTGGCCCTTCTCTGTATAACACAAACTCCTTTTATATGTATTTAGGAGTCATGAGCTAACCTCTGAAATGTCCAGAAAGAACGAGAATTTACCTGCAGTACTTTCATTTTATTGTTATTTGACTTAGTGTTTTCCAAGCTGCTATAATGAACCTGAGTTTGTTCATTATTTATTTGATTTGTTAGCTATTCTGAGCAACTTTTCCATATTCTGTGATGCCCACATGACTCCAGCTAACTGGGCTTTATGAAGTGAAGGGGTACCATAAGATTTGTAGTTCTGTTCCAGAATGCATCTCCACACATCGTGGTGATTCTGTGCATGGAAATAAGCTGGGACTTGCACTTCTCTTTGTGCCACTGCAGTAGTAGGATCTAGGCTCCAACAGGCCCATAAGGAAAAAAGGCTGGATTAGCACAAATGTAAGCTTTTTCAGTTGCTGTTCAGTAATATCACCCAACTCTTTTGTGCACATCTAAACAACTTTAACAAATCAAAGTCTATTCTAACCACAGAGAGGATGGTCTTCCAGTAGGCGTGTATAGACAGGAGTACAAATAACATATTTATAATAATGATAGGTGTGAACTTAACCACAATGATCATGTAGCCAGTGTAATGTCTTTAAACAGGTATAGCTGGAAGCTTGGCTGGAATCTTTAGCACAATCAAGCTTCCTTGTGCAAATAGCAAAAACCAATGAAGACAAAAAGGGAGCAAGAAGTTTGCCAGAGCCATTCCATTATAACATTGAGGAAGAGATACTATTGGTTTATGAAGTATTAAAGTATGTCTAAAATATAAAGAAATACAGATACAACTGTATTTTTGCCATTGATGAATGCACAATTAAAGAGTATCAAAATCTGAAAAGAAAGCTGTTTACCCCTATAGTGATTATCAAAGTCTTTTAGTTAATGATGTTTACACTGTTCATTAATTGGTTTGGTACTTTCAAGAGCTACCCTGCCAGTTTGACAATTATGCAGTCTAAGCTTTTCACACGCTAAATAGCCAAAATAAGCAAAGCTTTTTTACATATCAAATCCTCAACATGTCGTGCTCAGTACTAATAAGTTTGATGACTTTGTAGGTAATTTTTTATTCTTCAATACTATTTGTTCTCTTTTTTTTTTCTTAGACTACCACCAAGACTATTAGTATTATCTGATACAGTCTAAATTTCTATAGGTCTAAACTGAAACTGCTGAGCCCTTTGAAGACACCTCTTTCAAAGTTTCACATCATAATATTAAACATTATCAGCTATGTCAGTTTTGAGTTAGTAATATCAGGGTATATGGCCCATGAGTTCTTTCACTGTTGAGTCTGTCAGATGCTACAAGTTTGCAACATTTGCCATCTTGCTTAGTAAATAATACCTATTATGGACTTGAAACAAAAATCCTATATGAAGGATGGTGATACAAAGAGCGACCTGATGTACATATCAAGGCCTCAAAAGGAATCTAGCATTAGGAAAAGGTAGTTTCATATTCAGTAACTCGAGTTTGCTTAGTGACTGCGTTTTGCATGGACCACTGCTTTCCAGAGCCAGCGTCTGTGGCTCGGGCTGTGCAAAGTGGCAGCTGCTGTGGATATTCTCCAGGGCAATGAGCTGGCAAAGGCAAATTTATGTCACTCATCCTTCCTCTGCCATGCAGGAACGTGGGAGGAGTATTAAACAATATACCCCATTCTGATACTGCTGGAGTGACAAGACTGCTTTAGGCCATGCATTGTAATGCTCTGTAAGACTAAGTAAGCCAGATAGTCTCTACCTGTCAGCAATTGCAGTGTCATTACTTGAGTTTTTGGGTGAATCCAGGAGAATTAATACAGTTTTTCATTCAGAGTTCCTCAGCTGCACCAAGCATGTTCCTAATGTTAAATAAGTAGTATTTTAGAAGTCTTTTTTGCATTCTTGAAATTCCCATCTGAGCACAAAACAAGTCCTTTTCTCCTTTGTGTATTTCCAAACTATTAAAGAATTTGGATGATTAATAGTTTGTCATGTACTGGTTTTTATGGCCATTGCATCTCTAATGCACTGTGCCATACAGGTTCTTCGGTGTCCTGGACACCGAGAATTAGCATCCTGCATGAAGTCAGATGCCAGCATTGTAGATAATCATAGTAAATGTAAGAAATTCTTCGTTGTTGTAGTTGATTGATGGCAGCAGCAGGGCATTTCACTTGAGACTTCTTCAACACAGCTAATCTTAAATACAATTTAATATTAGATATAATTTTATCTGGCTGACAGCAACATCAGAATATTTCTTTCATCTCATTCCTACACAGCTTAAGAAACACACATCCAAGGGCTAAAAAAAGGTCAGTAAATTAAATAAGAAAAAAAATTGGAATTATATCTCCTCTTTCAAGTTTGCATGGAGAATTTTCCATGCCTATGTGCTCTGAAAAGGGCTGTAATCCAAATGATACTTTGCTGATCTGATGATCCAAAATGACTTTCAAGGCTTGGGCAAGAGCTGTGGACTAAATTCACCTTTCATTTAGGCCTCATTCCAAATACGAAAGTACGTAAAAAGATGGTGGATTCTCATGGTTGAACATAACAGCAGAGGTGTGTCTGAACTGTTCTAAAGGTGCAAATACAAATTAAAATTCTGTGATGTGGAAAGAACAAACTAAGGCAGATTAGAGTTCAGAGAAAGCTGGGCACAGTAGGTGTGTGGGTCAGAGTACTGTGGTTGATCTCCTAAAGATACAGCAGTCTGTCTGACAGGCCAGTGGGAAAGCTGCTTATCATGCACAACATTCATGACAAGTGAGCAGCTAGATTCTGACAGGATGTAGAAAAAAAATCAAGAAACACAGATCTTGCGCCCATGAACTGGCCAGTCCTGGGATTTAAAAATAATGATTTTTTTTTTAATCTCCTCAGCGTAGCATTTTTGCTGTGTGTGTAGTGGAGTATTTGCTCAGATACCTCCATCTTGCTGGCCCTGTGTGTTTTCTGTCCCTCTGCCAGCACCTAGGTGCTTTTCTTGTTCCTCGCCACAGCTCTCTCTTAATTTGTTGCCTCAGCCAGCTGTTCCTGCCTTTACATTGCCTGTGCCTGGCTTGC
Source organism: Prinia subflava (assembly GCF_021018805.1). Taxonomy (NCBI): domain Eukaryota; kingdom Metazoa; phylum Chordata; class Aves; order Passeriformes; family Cisticolidae; genus Prinia; species Prinia subflava. Next base: position 69,131,788 of record NC_086249.1, on the reverse strand, counting down.
ATCCTGTCTGAACTTCCTTCCTTATTATCTTACTGTTGAATCATGTTATGTCAGTGTAATACTTTATTAGCTAAATAGTCTCCTTTCAGTTCAATTGGGAAGGTGACTTTGACAACAAGCTTTATTGAATCTTACTGAAAAATAAAAGGTGCTGCAGAGAGTCCAGGGAAGGGCAAGGACCCTGGTGAATGGGCTGGAGCACAAGTCTTATGAGGAGTGGCTGAGGGAGCTGGGGATGTTTAGCCTGGAGAACAGGAGGCTTAGGAGGGACCTTATTCTTCTCTGTAACTACATGTAAGGAGGTTTTAGTAAGGTGAGGGTCAGTCTCTTCTCCAGATTACAAGTGACAGGGTAAGAGGAAATGGCTTCAAGTTGCACCATGGTGGGTTTAAATTAGATATTAGAAGAAATTTTGTAATGGAAAGGGTTACCAAACATTGGAATAGACTGCCCAGAGAAGTGGTGGACTCACCATCCTTGGAATTTTTAAAAAAACATGTGGCTATGTCACTTGAGGACACAGTTTAATGGTGAACATGGTGGTGGTGCTAGGTTAGACTTGATGGTCTTAAAAGTCTTTTCCAGCTTTAAGTATTCTGTGATTCTGTGAACCAAACTATGATTTGGATATTATTTCTGTTATTGCTATTTATTTTCCAGGATTAAATGTGCTGCTGCAAAATCTTTTTCTGACTGTCTGTTCTGGTTCTAGCCAGGACAAGATTAGTCTTTGCAGTGGTCAGAATGGGACATGGCTAGAACCTGGAGGTTATTCTATACCACCTTATGTCATTGCTGGGGTCAGGGGGAAAGGAGTCCCTTGCAACAAAGAGTCTTTCCTTCTGGAGGGAGTGGCAGAGGGACTGCTCGTTAATGCTGATTCAGAACATTTTGCGTATGATTGACTCACCTCTCTCTTGTACACTTGTTATTAATGTTGTTGCTGTAACTGTTCATTTTCTTATCTTGTTGCCATCTCCAGTAAATTGTTCTTAGCCCATGATCTTTACTTTTTGTGCCTCCAATTCTCCTCACCAGCCACCAGCAGAGAAGGGTAGGGGGAGTGAGCAAGAGGCAGTGTGGTTTGGAGCATATCAGTGGCAGCACTAAACTGAGGAGTGGCATTCCTAAATCACCAGAGTGTCCAAAGGTACAGACTAGATGACAAAGTGGGCATATATGTACATGCATATCAAGACAGTTTATGCATTTTTATTTTTCCTGCATTAACATTTTACTTCCCTGTGAAAGGAGATAAAAGTGCTTTTTGCTACCTCACTAGTTTCTTTTAGCAAGTACTTTCACATATGAGACAGAATACTTCATTATTATGATGGAAATTTTGACACCATTAAAAATACAGTGTAAAATATGCGGAGAGACTTTCTGGTTAGAATTTGTGTGAAATGTAAATGTAAAGTATAAAATGACACCTGTTTTTAATCACACTGAAAAAAATGCATGCCAGTATCCCTACCTTTAATTATTCTATTCTTATAGCTTGCCTTGTGGATTAAAAAATAAAAGCAAGACCTTATTTAGCCACTATTTTGGTGACTTAGCTGTGCTTTAGGTATTAAGCCCTGCTTGTTCTGTAAAATTTCTGAATGTAAGGCTTATCTCCTGAACTTCCCTTTCTAGAATAGAATATACAACCATTTTATGTCATTAGGGTCCAAAGGAAGCCAGCTTGCATGAGAAGGGTTAGACCTGTGTACAAGGTAGACCTGTCTACAATGCTACCTGTAATTCACACAAAAAGTCCTAAGGGACAAGAGGCAATTCTATCAGCTTGTATGTTTTTAAATATGTGCTTAGTCTCCAATCAGCTTCAATTTAAGCAAGCTATCTTAAACTCCAGAGGAATTCTTCAGTAGGCAGGCACAAGGTTTTTCTAAAAAGCTGAATAAGTGCTAATCCTTGCAGCCTCCAATACATCCCATATTATGTTCTAGTTTCATCAAAAAAGAAACACATAACAACCCTGTATGAAGAGTAGTGTGGTTAAGACTGAGCTTCAGGCAGGGTTAAACATAAAATGTCAATGCTGACAATTCTTCATGAATATAACAATCTTAGTCATTAAAGACTGAGACAGTATTTTACAGCTATATGCACATGAATTTTCTAACATGTTAATATATCTTACAAATGTAAAAATGTGTGTTTCTTAAATTTTACTTAACTCTGAAGTAGATGATCTTTGAGATTCCTTTCAACCTAAACCACTCCATGATTCTATGGATTTCACATTCACAAGCCTCAGTTCTCCTGGGGCAGTGTAACTACTCCGTTAGAAGGACAGTACAACAGAAAACAGTCCAGGTTTCTGCATTGCAGTGGTGGTAACTTCTTGAAATGTGTACTGATGAGATCAGATGTTCTGGAGGGACCTCATACTTGCCAGGAAGGAGTAATTGGTCAGGTGGTGAGATTCAGGAGCAATCTTTTTTGCAATGACCGTGAGAATGTGGAGTTCAGGAAACTTCAAAGAAGGAACAAAGCCAAAAGATAGGACCACAACCCTGGTGTACAGACTTTTTCATGTTCCAATGTCTGCTTGGAAGAATCCCATAGTGTACAGTCCTAGTGATTAGAGGTTCCAGAAGAACTGGTTGATTTTCAAGGATCTTCCTCCTTGAAGTTAAGAAAATGGTCTCCTTCCAGGAAATCAAACAAACGTGGCAGAAGGTCCACATAATTGAACCAGTAGTTCTGGACAAAACTCAGAATTGAAAAGAAGACATACAAGAGATGGAATCAGGGCCAAATGTCCCAGGAGGAATACAAATACCCTGTCTGAGAGTGAAGGTATAGGATTGAATCTGCCATGACATGGAAGGTAACAAGAAGGGTTTCTATATATGTAGGAGAAGCAAAAGGAAGATTAGAAAAATGTTGCCCTGCTGTTGAAAGGATTAGGAGACCTTGCAAGGCAAGGCAATGGCATAGAAATGGTTGAGGCCTTTTTCACCCATCTTGACAGGTAAGACTGACCTTCTGGAATCTCAAGCCCCTGAGTTTTGGGAGAAGGTCTGGACCCATGGTGAACAGTTGAACAAAACAAAAGACTCTTCCACTGTGAAGGTGGTCAAACAGTGGAACAGGTTGCACAGGTCGCAGAGCCTTCATCTGTCAAGATACTTGAACTCTGACTGAACAAAGTTCTGGAATACCTGCTCTAGCTGACTGCTTAAGCAGGCATAACCAGACTAGATCATCTCAAGAAGTCCCTTCCAACATAAATAATTATGTGATTATGTGAACATAAACCAGTACAGGTACACAAAATCTTTAGGGAAAAGATGGAAGGAGGCAGAGTTCTTTTAAATTTTGAGTTCTATTTTTCCTGAAATTTTGTTAGTTAATACTTTTACATATAAACCCAGGAACAAATAAAAATGGCCTTTTCCACTGTAAGTACAACTTACACACAGACACAAGGAAACATAATGGTATATAACACACTCATATTAAAGACCTGAGCTGTGGTCAATTGTGGAAATTTGTCAAATTATATCAATTTTAGTGAGCATTCATTCAAAGATTTTTTAACGTAAAAACGTATGTTCTGTGTGTTTGACTCTAGCTTCTACAGTGGCTGACCCAGTGAGGGAAGTGGTTAAGTTTTCAGGGTAAATCATAAGTCCATGGTCTTTGTGGTAGAGGCTTAGAAGTTACTACTTTAAACTTCTGCATACATTTTACATATCTTATCCATAATGTTTTGGCACCTCACAGATGTAAGCTCCTAGACACTGCTCTGTGCCTCTATTTCTCTTCTCTCCTGTGCAGCTGCAGCAGCAGTGATGCAAAGCATTAAGTACACAGATATGTGAATTATCTGTGAGTACTTCATAGCTCATAGGCCCAAATGTGTATATCTACTATATGTAGATGTGTTTTATTCATTTAGGTAATAGTTTAACATCAGACGAATTCCATAAAGCATATGTTTCTTGAGCTAAAGCAGTGCACAAGACAGAATTGATGTAATTTTTTCCTCAACAATAAGTTACTGAGATTTGCATGAATAAATCATAATGCCAGGAGTATTAAGCAAGGCAAAATGACTAGATACATGTGCTCTTTATGCTTTAAAACATACTAAAGTAATGGATATCATATTAAATTATAAACCTACAGTAGGAAGTAAATTGGCATATAAAAACTAAAAAGTTAAATATCTCAAAACCTGCACATGTAAACCAGTTGAAGCCATATATTAAAATATATTTTAAAGAGTAATAAATTAGAATCATATAAAAAAGCTTTAGAATAACATGTTATAGCTGATTGTGTTTTGACAATGTAATAGAACTTTAAAATGCATGTGGTTTGACTCCATTTGTTCATAAAATTTACTTTTTCTTTTGTAGAAAATGATGAGGTCATCCGTGTTTCATATGTTCATATTAAGCATGGTTGCTGTGGATGTGATTGTTGCTGCTAGCAACTACTATAAAGGAGAAAATTTCAAGAGACAATATGATGAATTTTACCTTGCTGAGGTGAGTATGCTGAAATAACTATCTGGGTAATTTTCAAGATAAGCTAAAGTAAAAAATGTGACTGTCAAGAACATTTTAATGTGTAATTTTTTTATTCCCTGAAGCATTCCAAGAATACTTTGCTAACTTGTTCAACTTTCTCTGTCTGACAATGGCTGACAGACCTATCTTACAACCTTTTGAAAGGCAATTTCATCAAACAAAATATTAGTGGTAGTGAGCTGAGGCTTAAGTATAACATCTGCAGGCAATGCATGGCTACTGAATTGCTATCTTTCTCTAGCGGGAGTGTAACATTCAGAAGAATTTAACTTTTAAAAGATGACAAAATGTATTTAAAAAATGTAATATAGAATTTCTTCCTAAATAATCTTTATTTGATATATATACTTAGCTTCCAGAAGATCCTTAAGCATAACTAAAATAATGTTACAAATAGTCTGGCTTCAGCAATCACAAGAGCACACCACAAGAAAAAAAGATTTATGCAGTCATGAATTTTGTAAAGGAGGAGTCTGTGCTCCTGAACGAGTGAATTGGAGGTACAAGTGACATTCTGACAGGGAGCCTGCTTGAATCATTAACTGGTCAAAGATCTTACTGTAAAGCTTGCACTAGAAATCCTAGAACCTTGCCTGGATAGGACACATTTCTACTTTATGCTGACTGCAGTTTCCCTGGCTTCAATAATTACACAGTCCTTTGGAGCCAGAGGGGATATTCTTAGACTAGAGTGAATGATAGCAGAATGCTCCTGGTTGTTTCTCTGGTTTTGGTTGTTGTGTGGTTTTCTATGTCTAAATATATTTGATATTCAGACTCATATGCCCAACCTTAAACCCTTTAGTCCTTAACAGTACAATGTTTTATGAATCTCCTTTTTTAAAGGAAGGTTGAGTTGAGACATATTTTTCATCTTAGTTTCAAAATTTGTATCTGATCTCTTAAAATCATATGAAGCTGAGAGTTCACCAGTTCTGGGACATAAACGAGAGCAAAAAAACATATTAAAAACAGCACCAGAGTCCAAACCTTTAAAAAAGTGCAGATTATAAAGCCAGCAGTGCTGCATCATTCTTTGTTGTCTCTCATGCTGCTGAAGATTGCTTTAATTTGTATGAATATTGAGACAATGTTGGCGTGGACAACAATTACAAGAATAATTGTGAAATGTGTTGTCTTTATTTTATCTCAAGTTCTAAGACTATTTGAAAAACAACATGAACATGAAAATTATTATCCTGAAAATAAGACATTGGAATAAAACCAGCAAATGCTGGGTTGTCTTTTAAAATGCTCCACAGATCTTAGAGTAGAATTGAGGACAGGGAAACTCATTTTAATCTCCATCATGGTTTAGCTCCAGCCAGCAGCTCAGCCCCATGCATCCTCTTCTTCACTCTCCCTCAGTGCAATGGGGCAGAGAATGGTCAGAATAAAAGTGAGACAACTCATGGATTGAGATAAAAGCAGTTTCATAGGTAAAGCAAAAGTCATGCACTAAAGCAAAGCAAGGGATTTGTTCACCACTTCCCATGGGCAGGGAAACCATCTCCAGGAAAGCCAGGCTCCATCAGCCATAACAGTAACTTGGGAAGACAAACAACATCACTTTAAATATCTCCTCCCTTCCTTCTGCTTCCTCTAGCCTTATATGTTGGGCACAATGCTCTCTGGCATAGGATATCCTTTTTTTCAGCTGGGATCATCTGTCTTGGCTGTTTCCCCTCCCCACTCCTTGTGCACCCCCAGCCTGCTCCCTGGTGGGATGAGAGGCAAAAAAAGCCTTGAGTTTTTGCAAGCACTGCTCAGCAACAGGTGAAACATCCCTGTGTTACCAACACTGTTTGCCTCACAAATCCAAAATAACACCATACATACTATCATGGTGAAAGTTAACTCTGTCACAAGCAGATCCAGTACAATATCCTTGGCTGGAAAAAAGTGATTAATTCAGCATTAAAGCCTGAGGCCATGAACTCTTCACAGCAGACATTTTTGCTTTGTGCCTAGGATACAACAAGTGGAGCCTGGATTCTTAACAAAATAGCATTAATTCTATTTATATTCAAAATAGGGAACATTGCCTGTCCTATTTCTATTTTGGCTCTGAGTATATAGTATAATTATGCTTTTATTAATCAGTGCTAGAAACAATCTCTTCAACATTTATTTCAAGTATAAAGTTTGCAGGGTTTTTTTTTTTCCAGTATAAATACTTGCCAGGGTTTATTCGAGGTGAGTATATAATGTAGACTAGTGTATTATAATTCTGTCCTATAAGCAATGTCCAGTTAATTCTTTAACAATACATTTTTCTCTTTCTGCATAGCTTAGATAATTGATTTCTTAGTGGAGAGGTTGGCAGAAAACTCATTTGTTTACCTTCTTACATTTCCAGGTATATGAGGTAAAGTATTCTGGGATAGATAAAGGTGGGATTATTTATTTGTAAAGCATTTCTTATATCCATTAATTGGATTTCCTGGTTTTGTTTTTCTTTTTTTTTAATCCTGGGATGCTTTTATTAGAGGCACTATAAAAATCAAAGTAACAAAACCCTAGTACGTTATAAAAGGAGGAACAAAGTATCAGAGGAGCAGAGGAATAAAAAAATCCTGAGAGAGAGGAAAAATCGATAAGCTAGTGTCATTTTCTATTTGGTTGTTGTGAAACTTGTTCTTTGTAGCACAAAGGGTGTACAAGGAAATATTTTTAAGAGCCTTGAAGAAACTGAATACTCAAGCAATGCAGGTTATTCCACAGTGTTTGTTTGCTTGGTGAAAGGACTAGTTGGAGCAGGATGTGCTGTTGCTGCTCTGTCTTTTCCATTCGACTAGGCTACGGAAAGCTTTCCCTTCAATGGGAGCTGACTTGAGCAGCCAACAGAGGTGAGGATTCACTTTGCTAAAGGAAATGGCCAAATCAGCTGCAGCAAGCATATCTGGCTTTCTAATACCTTTTCCAGAAGTTATCTTGGAAGCTGCTGGCTTTAGGAGAAGACATGTCTAATGAACTATATCTCTTGGTACATTCTATGTATCACACGTTGCAGTGGCCTAGAATCATGGAAATACATCCACTCAAACTCAGTGGGCAAATCCTTTTTTGAGATGCTCCATAGCAAGAAAAGAAAACTGCTTTCATTGTTGGAAAGAAAAGACACTCAAGAAGATAGAGGTTAAACAAGAAGCTAAAAGAAATTAATCTATACCCAGATACTATTGTTTGCATAAGTTTGTATACTGAGTAGTAAATAAGAGGTTCTGACAGGCATTTCAACTTGTATGCCTCAGTCCTGCAAAAGCAAAACCAGAATTTTAACAGGATGACTCAAAACCCCAGTGCAGTATCCTGGAAAGAGTAGAGCTTCCAACACAATTTGGAAATTTTTAATGAGGATGCTGACTTTAAGTGCTCAATACCTAGACAGAACAGTGATGAATGTTTGTTTTTATATGGATCTTCCATTATAACATGTTACAGACTAGCTGTCCTATTTGCGTTGCATACAATTCCTACAAAGAATGTCTGAATACCAGAGTTCAAAACCAGGTTTTGAAGATTCCTTTTATAGCCTGTCTCCTTGCGTTGCTGCCTTTGGGTAGCCCTTGCCCTGTCCTGGATGAAGGAAGGAAGGATTGAATGCTGTGTCAGTCTAGTGTGAGGGAAGTGCTAGAGGTCTGTGCCCTTAATCCCATTGATCCTCCTTGGAAGAATTCTTATCTTTTCCTGACAGTTTAATAACCTTTCAAATAAGACACAGTTACAAAGGGAAAAAAAAAAACAGAAACAAAAAACAAAAAACAAAAAACAAACAAAAAAAACCCAAAAAACACACCAAAAAAAACCCAAAAAAAAAAAAAACCAAAAAAAAAAAACAAACAAACAAACAAAAAAAAAAAAAAACCAAAAAAAAACCAAAAAAAACAAAGGTCTGTTTCTGTTAGTTGCTGACTGATAGGGAGCTGTGCCTCTGCCAAAAGAAAAAGTGTAGAGTGGCTACTAGCAAAAGGTCATGTTGATGAAGGTGGGACTAATACCATAAAGCTTCCAGGAGACCAAAAGGGACATGACTGTTAGGGAAATTGTCCATTTCTGTTAGCTTCTCTTTGGCCTCCCCAAAGGAGAATTGGCAACATAATGGAGGGTGGCTGCTTGGTGACTATGTGTTACACCTGTTTTCCTGCTCTGGTTTCTGATGTGAGTTTGCTTTTGCCTTGTCTCTACAGCAATGAAAGGAATTATTCCAGCTTTAAAAAAACCTCACAAAATTATAAAATAATATAAAATTGTATTGCATTTCACACCTAACAAAAAGTTCTAGTCAGATATTCTGAATCTTCTCCTGCAATTAATTACAAGGAAGGAAAAAATACAAGCTCTGTCAGCAGGAAGACAGGTGTATAAATGTAATCAGATGTTATGCAAACCATTTGATACATTTTTAAGTGCCAGTGGTTTGAATTCATTTGACAAGTATGTGAAATGCAAATGATCCTGCCCACACATTTTTAGAATAAATTAAAATACACTTAACATCATATTTGTTAGTCTTGTTCTAATAGGAAGCCTATGTGCTCTGAAGTGTGTATGTGTGTATTTGAATGGCATTGTTATTCCACCTGCTCTGAGTTGAATCCCAGCTGCTTTCCAACCACTGTTCCATTTTGCCTAATCCAATGGCCTTCTTCTTTTAGTACTCCGTTAGATGGTGTGTCATTAAAAGTGAGCTTTACTTTTAAGATTTTTTGCTAAAACATTTTCCTTGTGTCTTAGAGATTTTCATGTAAAGGAATAGTCTCTTCAAACCTGGCTCATTGTTCTCCTAGAGCTCTTTGGCGTCCCAGAACACAGGCTGAGAAACTGGCCAGCTCCATTTGAGGATAAGGGCATAAATGTGTCCCTACACTGTGTGTGACTGGAAGCACACAAATGTTTCTTAGTAGTCTTTCTTTGCTAAGAAAAGGAAAAGGAAAATCTCCTGAAGAGATTTTTGGACTGCTATGAAGCTTTTTGCCTTGATTTAATCATTTTGCAGACATTTGAAGCCTGATAACTATTTTACATGCCTTGAGGAAACCATATAGTGTAGCTGGTAGCACTGCTTGTAAATAGCCATGTGGACTAGGGGAATAAACAAATGGCATAAACTGTATAACTGTTTAATTTCCATCTCCACTCCTTCTTGTGACAGTCCTGTACACATAAAATATGTAAAATTTTATAAAATTATAAAGTTATCTCACAGACTCCTTCTTTTTTGTTAAATATATATTTTTATGTACTGTAGAGTTTAAGTTTAAAATAACGTAAATACTTAAGGCACCATCCCAGAGATTTTCATTATCAGGGTCAGGATTAAAGTCTTACTCTCTAGCTTTTTTAGCCCCCACCACATTCAGTAGACCTCATGGCCCACAGTCAATTAGTTTCTCCATCTTAACAGACTAATAATGCTTGTCCTCAAAGGAGATTGAAGCTGCATTTTCTTTATTTGTACTGCACTTTGAAAGTATTAGTTGTATTTAGATGTGACCTAGTGTTACTTTAGGGTCTCTTTTAAGCCTCAGTGTATGTAAAGGGTCAGAGAGGAACATTTCTGAGTCACAGAAATGCATTTCCATTGCATACCCTGGCTATTGGAAAGTGTGGAAGAGAGCATCTCAGAGTATGTACAGTGGTAAAATAAGAAGGCACATGAGGAAGTGTGCATAACCAGAAGGATTTTTTGTACAGAGAGAAGTAAGAGAAAATAAATCTTGAAGATGTACACCTATGCTTTTGTTCAAACTGAACATTATGCATTTAACTGTGCAAATATTTCAAGAAAGGCCTCTGGAAGAATCACAAAGCTGTTCCCTACAAGTAGATTTCTTCCCTTGTAACTTCCCACCATGTGCAAGTTCTTTATTGTCATTGTGAAAATTCACTAGTTCTGGACTGACTTTGAATTTCCTCTCCTTTTTAAATTTGTTTTAGATGTTTAAAAACCATTACCTCTTTTCTATCTGTTTTGGTTGTATTAATATGTATGTTTTAGAAAGTTGTAGTAGCAATTTTCAAACTTTGGTGTCTTTCTCAGACCTTGTAAAATTCTTCAGAAATCTCATACATGTTGCTTCATATTTTGAAAAAGTCAGAGGTCATCATATTTTCTTTTTAATATATGTATTTAAAGTGAAAGATCATCTGGATGGATTTATAAATCATGCTTTCCAAATCATGAAATATACCTGTCTGTGTTGAGTCTAGAAAATTTTATGAAATGAAATCTATTATTGTTAATTCTGTTTAGAACATGGTTGATTTTGTTAAATATTATGAAGATCTTTATTTTTGCCATACAAAGCCCTGATAGACATCATGACATAGAAACTTCTAATTTAACTCAGTGTTTTACATGTATCTTTCTTATTTTATATATCCATCTAGGTTGCTTTTACAGTTCTGTTTGATTTAGAAGCTCTTCTGAAGATCTGGTGTTTGGGTTTCACAGGATACATCAGTTCATCTCTTCACAAGTTTGAGTTGCTGCTTGTAATTGGAACCACTCTCCATATTTATCCAGACCTCTATCACTCTCAATTTACGTATTTTCAGGTACGATCAGCTACTTTTACCTTTTACTCTATATACCAAATTAAAACATTACCCTACTTTTTACTCTATATACCAAATTAAAACATTGCCCATCCACATTTCACACAAATTTCAATTTTCTCACAGTATTGACTCATTTTGAGAATAACTTTAAAATAAAAAATCTCTGTTTGTAACTATTTTCATTGTGTGGATTTACAAAAATAGAATTCTTTCTAACTTTGCTGAGAAGTCCTTTCTGTTATCAGTAACCCCCATTTCTTATCTGAGCTGCACTGCTCAGTAAGTTTTGCTTCTTCATTATTCTTCACTGAGCCTTGACCTTTTGCACAGCTGTTTACAACATCACCTTCCTGTAGTGTCCACCTCCACTTTCCTGGCTGTTCTCCGTGAGACCTCAATTCACTTTCTTCTCCAAATTGCTTCTCCAAATCTTCATCTCTGTGTCAGTCACATGCCAAGCTAAGTTACTGTGGACCTTCTGAGGTAATTTCTCCAGAATCATCCTAGACCTGAGTTTTATAGCTCTCCAGCCGTTCCTTATCTAGAGCGAAAATGTGTTTATTGTGGTTCTTTCTGCATTTTCACTTGGAGGAAAAGCAGGAAAGAGAGACAAAAAAAGACTGATTAATTCTGACTTATGATTCTTCTTGTCATCCAGCCCAACCAATACCCCATTCATACTCCTTCAAGTGCTTAGAGTTGATCCAGTTTTGGGAGAAAGTGCTAGGATTCATTATGTCTTATGTTCTACAGTGCTAAAGAAAGGGTTTTTTAAAGAATATGTATATTAAAGGATTCATATCTACCCATTATTCAGCACTGCATTGACATGGTGAATAAGTAATAATAAGGGAAAATAATAAATCATCAGACAGAATCCTGTCAATAAATGTTATTAGTTATAGTGACACATATTGCAAACATGAATACAGCATAGGGGAAGCATTCTCCCCAAATGTGGGTTGAAACATAATGGCCTTTTCAGACTTCTGCAAATATCATCCTCTATTTTTCCTAAGTGATTCTGCAAACCTTCTCAAGAAAGCTTTCAGGATAAAAAAAACCTGTTTTGTTTTCACCTGATATAATTTAAGACTTTTAAGTCATTATAGCTTTGAGTTTGCTGTCCAAATATGTAGAATGTTGTTACTCAATGCAGCATGATACATCCAAGGTGCAAGGAAGGATGATCTGTTAGGAGTATGCAATTGCACTCTTGTGTCAAAAGCACACAGGGAGCATAGCTGAGAACTCTCAGTTAAAGCAGTCATCAACTTGGTTAATAATTAGGACATAGTCTTTATGAAGACTGCTGGTTTCTTTGTAAGAATTTTCAGTATAAACTATGAATGTTGGACTAAATGGATGACATCATCTCTAACTCACAGGATTAAAAGTATAATTAAAATGTGGCAGATGCTGATAATAAAATAATAAGTCTTTCATTTTTAATTGATTTAATTAGTTTAGTGGAGCAGTGGTGGTGGCGGTGTTTTTTTAATTATACAGTGCTAGCTTGTATGACAGAAAATTTCACAATGTGATTTTTTTTTGCAAAATAAATGAAAGACATGCATTTTACAAGCAGAAAAACCTGCTACACTGAAAGATTTGGGTTGTATTTTGCAATCCAAATCCCTTAGGAGGCGAATGATTGGAAGGTTGCAGATTACCTTCGATGTCAGCATGTAAGGTACACACCATATTCCTCCACAGTTTAGTTCTGGGCAAGCTAGATAACACATTTTCAAATCAACCAAGGTCAACAAGTCTTTTTCACATGAATACCTCTTAATGTTAGGCAGATTTCCAGGCGTTTAGGTATTCGTGATGACAGGGTAAATGTGTTCCTTGTCAGCCAAAAAAGCAGATTACTGAAAACAGAAGTCCTTCTTGACACATTCCAGGATAGCAAGCAAGAATTATTGTTTGGCTTGTCTAGTCCTCCTTGCATATATTTCAGTTTGCATTATTCATTGGTCTATATCATTACCTTTTGCCAACACATCACTCAGTCTTTACTACGTTGGCTACTGTCCACCCTCCCACCTGTCTTCCTTGCATTCACTGTGCATTCATTCAGGACACTTTGCAAAGCCCTCTGTGAAAGACTACAGCAAAGGACTGTTACATAGCTACATCTGTAGGACATAAGATTAGTAGAGAAATGACAGATTCTGCATATTATTGCAGAGATCTGTAGGAACCAGCATAGAAGGCAGAGTTTTACCAGAATTTAACCTACACTGAAGTGCTGAGTCATTTTCTGAATAACTATCATCCCTTGCAGGAGATGCAGCCATTATTTGTAAGAAAGCTGTGCTTCCTTTTTCGTATTATTCATTTTGATTTGTTTTTAATATATTTTTATATTCAATCCAAATAGTGCATCTTCTACAGCTCCTAAATTTAATACAATTTGCAATCCAATTACACAAAATGCATAAATTCATTAGAATGTACTTTTGCTAGATTCAATTTGTTACCTAATGAAAATAAATGAAGAAACTAAGTAGTATCAATAAGATTAGGGTGTTGCCTAAAGTTCCCCAAAGAAAGGGGAAAAAAGTAAGGCATACAATTGAGTTTATTTAAAACACCACTCAGAATACCAACTAGCACAAAATCTCCCCACTGGGGTCTGTGTTGAAAGCAGTATTGATGGGAACAGAGCTAACATTTACACCATGAGTAAATCTTGTAAGTAAGAAGTCACTGTGTTTACATTTTAATAGTACTTGGAAATCTCACTCATCTCACTGTCTGCCTTGGTACCCAGTTTCGTTTACTAGGATGATATGTAATGTAGTTGTGATACCAATATGAAAGAAAGGACTTTATCTCACCTTGTGCTAATGTTGTGAAAGTTAAGCTGTCCAGTGTAACAACTGAATCTGGGACCCTTGTTTGCTGCTGAAGACAGTGGATGCTTATCCCATCTCATGTAAGGGCTCTGGTATGTTTGGAACAAGTTGCTCTCTTGAGTTGACTTTCTCTCTCCGCTTTGGTAGTTAAATCTAGATGACAGGCATGTTCTGCATACCTTACAGATGAGTAGGAAGATGAGCTTCGTGTGAAATCCAAAGGTGTACATTATTAGCAAGCTACAGTGAACTCATTATATGAATAACTTCTGTCATACTTTCTTTCTTTCTAAAACCAGCATAGTAATTGTATTTGACTTGTACATAAGGTCAGACAATAATTGCACTGTAATTCCTACCTTTCAGTTTCAATATGATTCTTGTGGAAATCCAAGTGATACTTGGGATAGAGAGCCTTTTTCTTCCCCAGAACTGCAGAATCTCAGTTGCCCTATAAGCTGCTGTCTGTTGTCTTCAGCAACTACTGTTGCTGCCACTGCCTCTTGTTGATTCTGATGTTTGTGTCACCATGTCAACATCAATGGAAGAAATAGGAGAATCAGAGCTGTCAGCAGCTCTTTCAAAGTAGACTCAGCAGCGAATGGGTCAGAGTTCCACACAAGATCAAAGTTTTGCTGCCAGTACTGAGAGGTGTCAAATATGTCAGGGGCAAACAATGCTGTTACTTGATACTGAGATCTCTGATACTGAGAAACATGACCCAAAATTTCCCATGTTATATATTATATGAAATAATGAAATTGTATTCATTACCAAATTTGCTAGGTTACTTGGTATGTAATGCCAAACAATTCTGCTTCAGATCACTGAAATAGAAGGATGATCTGTGGAAGGCTTGGCAGTTCATGCTGTGAATACATAACCAGGTACAACAAACATCATAAAATCAGAGAAATCTAAGTTGGAAGTGGCCTTTCAAAGCCATCTCATCGAGCCCACTGCTCAAAGCAGAGCTTTCATCAAAGACTGTTCAGGACCTGACCCATTTAGTATAAGAATGAAATTTTAACAATGATGATAATCAAACTGGAGCCATTTACCTAGCACTGCAGTAGGTTCTCAGTTGCTAAATCTAGACTGATGTGCTTTGTCTCCTGCCTGGAGGCATTCCTATGTTTGGTAACACACTATAAACCTCCTTTGGTCTCTAATTCCACATTACATTCATATTTAAAATCTGTAGTGTGTTTTCTCCATGTCTTTGTTCCCTTTGTTACCCCAAAACCGGCTTCACTCAATTGCATTTCTGCAGTGACTCTTCATGGTCAGTGAGTTGACTATAGCCTTGGAGACTTTGGGTCTCCCCATGCCTGTGCTATCATTCCATGCCTGTATGCCTTAATGCTGTTTATGTTCCTGGTTTTGTGGTTTTAACCTAACACGCAACTTGTCATCTAGTACAAGTGGTGTCATCTTGATATTTTTTGGTCTACAAGGCTGCAGGTCCCTTTTTGGCTATTAATGTCTGATATTTTGAAAGTTTTTGATTGATTAATATGAAATAACCGTTGCATTTTTCTCTTTTTTTGCAGGTTCTTAGAGTAGTTCGGCTCATAAAGATTTCTCCTGCTTTGGAGGATTTTGTGTATAAGATATTTGGACCAGGAAAAAAACTTGGGAGTTTGGTAGTATTTACTGCCAGCCTTTTGATCGTAATGTCAGCAATCAGTTTACAGATGTTTTGCTTTGTGGAAGAACTGGATAGATTTACAACCTTTCCAAGGGCAAGTATAAAAAGCACAGATTACTCACTGCTTGTCAGTATTTTCTTATCATGGATATTTTTGTACCATTGATGGCAGACTTGGCAGTGTTTGGTAAATGATTGGACTCAATGATCTTAAAGATCCTTTCCATCCCAATGATTCTGTGATTCTGCTGGGGTTAAACCTGGTCAGTAGAGCTAAACATTATGCAGGCACTTGTTCAATCCTCCCCCTGCAGTGGGACAGAGGAGAGAATTAGTAGAAAAAAAGTAAAACTTGTGGGCTGAGATAAAGAAATTTTAGTAGGACAGAAATGGAAGGGGAGACAAGAATGATAAAAGAAATAGAACATACAAAATCAGTGGCTCACAATGTCATTGCTCAGTATATGTTGACTGACGCTCATCCAGCTTCCAGTCTGAGCCCCAGACCACTTTCTCCTAGTTTATATGGTGACCATGATGCCATATGGGATGGGATATCCCTTTGGTCATTTGGAGTCACCTGTCCAGGCTGTTCACCCTCACAACCTCTTGTGCACCCTCAGCTTGTTCACTGGTGGGGTGAGAGGTGGGAAAGGCCCTGACTCTGTCCAAGCACTGCTCAGCACCAACTGAAACAACAGGGTGTTATCGAGATCATTCTCATCTTAAATCCTAAATATAACACTGTGCCAGCTACTAGGAAGAAAATTAGTTCTATCCCAGCCCAAACCAGGACAGATTCTATCATATTTGTTATTACATTAGCAGTCTTCCTTTCCTTCTGAGAAGCATGAAGCAGTTCATCTCTATATGTATAGATTTAAAAAAAATGTATTTTCTGGGTGTAATAGTCTTCCTGTAGTCCTTCTGTAGTGAAAACCACCTTTCCTTGTGATAAGTATTCCATTTCTGCTGTCAGGGGAACAGAGAGAAATTTTACCCATCCACCATGATGATGACACAGCACAGCATATGGGTTAACAGTACTCTATCATGTTACAGGAAGAGGATTCATGTCCACAGGCATGAATATTAGCCCAAGAATTTATATAAAACATGTCTTCACGTGATTTATATCTTCATATTATGAAAGTGGTTGTTCTTGATTTGTACAGGAATGCTTGTTTTACACAGGGTTATAAAACCTGTCTGCATTGACAAAGTAAGTGTTTGCCTTTTGGGTATAAATAATGGATATTTATGGACATCACGTTAATTCAGAATAGAACATTGAAAATCAGTGGAAATTGGAGCTAATGTAGTTATTGAAGCACACTATTCTGAATGAAAATAGTGCAATTTCTTTAATAGTGGATTAGACTGAGTGTACATGGATTGGTTCCAGTGACAATTTATTTGTTTCTGTCATTCCAGTTTGGTTATCCAATGTATCTATTTTAGTGAAAGTGCATTGGTTGGAACAATTAAATAACAATGAATAAAGCAGCCTCAAGGGTCATGTATTTAGCGAACAAAATGGCTAAACAACAATTTGTAATTATCAAGCTGAACTTGATGTATGGGAAGCTGGCCATCCAATGTGAGACAAAAGATGCCTACCACAGGGAATAATGTAACACTCTGCTGTCTATTTTGGAAAACATGCTTAGAAAAGCAGCCACTAGAATTAGATATTCAGTATCATTCATTAAATGGTGAAGAAAAAAAATAAAATAAAACTTCAGCTTTCCTAATTAAGTCAGGTCTCTAAATCAAGAGATATTACCTCCATATTCTATTCTCAATTACCATGTACACTTCTGAAAAAAAAATGCAGGTTTAAAACCACCATGGAATTTTTTTTAATAATTATTTTATTATTTATGTAAAATGAAAGTCCTGAAATAATAATTGTAGTATGATCAAACTAAGATAAGATTGAAATCACCTTCATATTTTAACCAGATAAATTGGTATAAGTACCTGAGAAAGATCCACTTGCAATGAAAACTGGCCAATTTAAGTCAATACATTAGTAAAGTTTTGGATTATTTGAGCATTTTAATCTGCTACCATTTAAGCTTCAATAAGGCTTCTAGCATATAGAATTTTAACAATATATGGAAATACTAAATACATGTTGGAAGAGTTAGAAAATATTTTCTCCAACAAATTATACAGTGTTTTTGCAAACAGAGAATGTCTTTACTGGTCTTCTATTTTATGACATAAGTACTGGAAAACAAGAAGAGCTGTTAGCAACAATAGAAGAGTATTCCACCAATACTGAATTGAAATGTTTTCAATATTTTTCATATGATAGCCAGCAGCGTGGGTGCCTCATTATTTTTTAATGTATTCATAATCACCTTGTTGTATTTGTTTCAGAAGTGTAAAATTTACAGTATGTGGTTTCTTTTTGTAGTGTGATAGTAAAGCATCTCTTATTTGATTAAAAGTCAGTGAAAATTTTGTGCTCAAAATTGTGATTGGTGTGAAACAGTGGCATCCCTCTGAAGGAGTGTGTCTTCCTAGCAAAGTCTGAGAATTCTCAAATTTTCTTCCCTGAAGGAAGGTCACTGAATCAGTTTGCAATAAGACAATTACGATTATTTTCAAAGCATGACTGAAGACGTGCCATATAACATACAAGATTGTATGAAGTCTGCAATACCAGAATTTGCTAAGATAAATTATTAAGAGCTTATCCTCAAAGAAGAGCAAACCTTGAATAGCCAGGACTGTTTGCTGTGAGCTTTTTCAGTTACAAATACAGAGAGGAGAAGCATGATAACAACAATGGTGACACTAGAGGCTAAATTTTGAGTTTGTACATTAAAGTGCTTTCTACATTGAAACAGACAAAACCTAAAATCATTTTGAAACTAAGTGCTTTATAAGAGGGCACAGTATGGGTTTTGGAACAAATAGACCTCCTCCTTTTGCTAATGCCTCTAAATTGCATGTTTTCACATGGTTTCCTGATGAAAATCAATAGGCACAAGCTCGCAGTTGCCATAGCTACTAATTTCACCCTTCTTTTGGCCATTACAGCTTGCCAAATGGACTGGCTTTCTCTCTAATACTAAGTACAAAAATATAGATGTTTGCTTTACTGCTTTTAACCATCTGCTGTCTCTTATTTTTGTACGTCTTCTTGGGCTGCACATACTGAGCCATGAGGAAGGACAGGGATGGCTGGGCCCCCTGAAGAAGGCATAGGTGTAAGGTGGCTGCTGAGAAAATTCACTGCATGGAAAAAACGCACATTGTTAGTGTCTCTGACTTCCATGCCCTGGTATCTTTTGTAGTTTGCGGCCGTATGCTGACTGCCCTGTCTCAAAAGTTGGGAATGCTGCCCTTCTTTTAAATGGGTCAACACAAGATGAAAACCAGGCTCAACTGATCACAACAATTGCCCAGTTTTCACAAAACCAAGTGTCTGCTCCTAGCCTTGACCTTGGAAAAAGTTCATGATCTGAAACATTATTTCAACCTAAGCAACACCCATTAAAAAAGGATGAACAATGTGGTCTTAATTCTCTGATGCAGTTAAAATCTGAGTATCACTGCCACATTTTTTAAGGATAGCTACTCTTCTTTCAGGGTGTTACTGAGCCCTCCTGACTGTGTCAGGAGGAAAATATATGTTTCTGCTGGTAGAACAGTTTGCAAGGATGTTACAGTAATGCCCTAAATCCCATTAACTTAATTTGCAGAACAATCCCTATGATTGTAGAACCACTTCTAGGAATTAGGTCAGTGGAATTTGGTCCCTAAAATTTTGTGGACAAGCGCCAGTTAAAAGACAAGTACATTATAACTGTAAGTAGTAATTTGTGTGGCACCACCCCTGTAACAGTTGGACAAAATGTCAGAACTGGCACTTTGGCTCATATATTCTACCAAACCTCTGCCAATCTTACACTATAAATAAAAAGGTAGATTGACTTCCATCATCAAAACAGCTCATTAAGTAATAGGGCATAAATACTCAAAGAAATTGACAGTTTTTTCTATAACACAAATTAATTCAGAAAATCACCATTTGCATAAATTTATAAGTCTCGTCTTCACAGATGTTGATTCTGTCAGCTAGTTGCATTTCAAATTAATTTTAAAATAAACAGTGGGAGGTACACCTTTCAGCTAAAAATAACTTGCTCCAAAGAAGATTGCTTGGTGCAAAGCACATATTCATTGTGCACTGCCTTATTTACTTAAAACTAATGTTTTGCATTATACTGGAATTTAATGTCATAATAAAATGCTTAAATTATATTGAAAGGCCATTCTATAAAACTATATGCTTTATGGACAGCTGGTTTGGATGGAGGTTTAGATTTTTTGGTATTAAAAGAATATATTCTCTACATTAATCTATTATTAATGGTATTAATGAGGAGTCCACAACAGAATACTGAAGAATTAAGTAATATATATTTATATTTAAAAGCAGTAAGCTGTGATATTTAAGTGTGATTCAGAAGAAAGGATACTGCACTTGTTCAGTTATCCAATCCCTCAGGTGTTTTTAAAGCCAGCAGTGGGGTGTATTACTTAAAGTAGTGCCCACCTTATGCTTCAGCAAGGAGTGCCACAACAATCAGGTACAATGGCCACTGGCTGAGTGCAGGCAAATGAGAGCTGCTTGGTTTAGGTTTAGCTTCAGCTCCCATTACAAAGGGAACCTGGGACCTGAGAAGCAGTGCTGAGCACTAATGGGGTCCTTGTCTTCTTGACCCTAAAGCACCCCTGGCAAATCTAAAGAAGGCTGAATTTTCTGCTTGTTTCATGCATGCTCAGCTGGCTACAAAAGTCCTTTCCTAAAGATCCCAAATGTTTCTTTCTTTCTCTGCATATCTTGCATGGGGAGCAATTTATTTTTTTACAAGGAAAAGAATGAATAATAAGAGTTTGTAGTTTAGCACAGTGTAGAGTCGGTGCATGTGGCTGGGAGGGGCACTCATTTGAAGGGAGGATGCAGCTGCAGGTTGGCAGTGTGCTGGTTAAGGCCAAGATTGCTGGCAGAAACATAAAACAGAGGGCACTGTGCAAATTTCAGCCATCCTGCTTGGCCTCTTCAAATACATGACATACCAAAGACTTAAACCACCCTAAAGAATTTACAGAAAAGTAGTTGCCAGCATTATTCTCTGCTGTTTCTAGTTCATCTAGCCTTTGTCCTCTGTGGGATCTGTGCATTCAGAAGAAAGCCAGGGACTTCACGTTTGGTCAGGATGTTTCTGGTGTAGAAATTAAAGTCTGATGTTTAACTTCTCTCTGAACATGTGTGATTGCTCATTTGGATGCCTCGATCTGCTCCACATTCATCTCAGCTTCACTTCTTGTAATTTGGACTTGTAGGTTTAAGCATCTCTGAAAGTTTGATTAGTGTCAGTTAATTCTGAAAAGCAACTGAAAAATAACTCTCAAATATCTTGGTCTTAATCGAGCAGGATGTTTGTTCTTCTGTCTGCTTCAGAGTGCCACAGAACTCAGCAGCAATAAGAAACGGAGCTGGACTTTGGTGAGGAGATTTTTTGTGTGAGTCAGCAGGCAAATTACTTATAAAACCCTCTAATGTTTGTGAATCCTGTAACAGAGTAAAAATTCATAGTTCTTCCTCCAAATATGACCTAGAGGCAACACGATTCAGTTTTTGCACTTTAAAATATGTATTATTTAAATCAAGAGAGGAGAAAAAGCTTTATTGCTGGGATCCTTATCTGTGGTCAGTGAAAGAATGGACAGGCATTATCAGTGGTCTTCTGATACTGCTTAGTTGTCAACTTCTTTTCTGCTTCCAGCGAACTTTCTCCAAGGCAATCCCTGGGTACAGACATGGAAAGTGTCCACTCACACTGGGCACTCCAAAAAGGCAGTGTCTTTTATGCAGTGCCTGCATAACAAGATGCACTGGATTAGATTGTCCCTGCCTTACCCCTGTTACACCCCTGTGACACCATACTTTGTAACTGCAGGCCCTCCTTTCAAATTTTAAGCAGATAGCCCTTGATATACACTTGATTTCATGATAGAGAAACAGGATGTAACAAGTCATTCCATATCCTCCTTGTTATTTCAGATAGTTTGAGCCAGCTTCTTGTCACCAAATATTAATGATTGTTAGCCATAGGGATCTCACATAGTACCAAAACCAAGTGCTGTCTGTGTGCACATGGACAGTCTTCTCTAAAGTAAATTGGCTTTTACTGCAGGTGAGAAGTCTGGAGCAGACTCCCCTAAGGGTGGGGATATAACCTTAGCGGTTCTGTTTGCATTGGAAGAAAGATCTAAGAGAAATAATTGGTTTGTTTGAAAAACTCTATTATAAACTTGAAAAAGAGCACAAGCAAAGTATTTTCTGTGGTTTATAATAATAATATAAACTTGAAGTCTCTCACAGAGTTATTTTTGCCAGCAGCTTTAAAAATTAATTAGAACCATTTCATTGTTTCCCAAGCACATAAGTTTGTATAGCTACACGTTTTCAGCTTTTCTAGCACAGGTTTTGGCTTGGGGTAAGTTGATGAGAAGGGCTGTGTGAATACTGTTTTCTCTGCTGGGCACACTGAGCACAGATCTAATACATCCTTGTAACTATATTAACATTTTGAATTTTCGGAATCCTGTTGGCTGTAATCTGCATTGTTATTTTCAGTTTCTAACACTTTTTTTTAATGTGTAACCTTCAGTAAGATACTAGCTTTGATCCTTGCTGTCTGGAAAGAGAAAACTTTCAATGTCAGGCAAAAGCAAAAGAAATTTGTGCAATATTTTGGGCTCATTGAGACAGATGAGACTGTCAAGATATTTCACTTTGATACCATACTCGAACTTCTGTTTCCTAGGCAGTATGCATTCCTCAGTGTCTGTGTAGGATGTACATCTTGCAGTTACACGTTGCTCAAGTTCAGTTCAGTTCTGGTTAGTGCTGTAGGCCTCAGCTGGGGTTTCAAAGGTATTTGGGTTCTAGGCTTATCCAATTTCATATGTTCCTATTGCTAAATAAATAAATTGTTTGAAACATTGCCATTATTTCCTCTATTCTTGACATGTATACCTGGTCTTAAGGAATTTGAAAATGTTACAAGATTAGTTCCTACTAATCATTAGAAAAAATGCCATTTACAAAATACAGAGGAAAAGTCTGACTGGCTGAATCAAGTGCAGGTACAGAGACCTTGCCTTGTGTTGGTTAGCCTCATCTGTGGAATGCCTTCTGCTATTAAGATAACATAATTTATGGTTGTATTTAATTATAATGCTTTGTTATAGGTATATTTAGAGGAAACATGGAAGAAAAAGCATAATCAAAAAATCCCAATACAGTATAATATTCAAAACAATAATCTCTGATGCTCAGGATATTTATCCTATTTTTTCAGCCATGAAGGAAACCAGAAGGTTCTTTGTATGGGCTAATGAAGCTAGGACTGTGTTACAAATTGAAGATTACAGTTCTGTCGAAGATCAAGCTATTTATTTATGCTTTAGCTCATGAGTAGCCTTTTACTTGGCTTTAAAAGTTAAACACGTTTGTTAAGGTTTAAAACAGCAAACCAAAACAGGTGTGCATCTCTGTTAAATCAGTTTTAAGAATGTGTCAATAAAATCATATTAGTATAATTTGTTAATATGTTTGCAATTCTATTTCTTGCAGGCATTTATGTCAATGTTTCAGATTCTTACACAGGAAGGATGGGTGGATGTCATGGATCAGACACTGAATGCTGTAGGACATATGTGGGCACCAGTAGTTGCTATTTATTTTATACTATATCATCTTTTTGCTACTCTGGTAAGTTTTCACTTGCATATGTGCTGTGCTTCATTCAATTTTGAACTACTAATTGTGATGCTCGTTTTTAACCTAGACAGCTTTTAGCCTGGATGTGGTAGAATAAATTTACCCTTCAGCTGTGTGACATGAGGGGCGGCCTTTGTTCTGGTGTGAGGTATTGTTCTTCTTAGATCCAAGTCACACTGCCAGACTAACAGTATAATTGTTATCTGTCTTGCACCTTCACAGCTTTAATGATTTCAGAGTTAAGTGGTTTTATTTATCATGTAAAACTTGTCTCCTCAGCTTTCATTGCATTTCATTCATTCTTTGCAACAGCAATTAAAGTGTGAAGTGTAAAACCTTAACTAGTCATCCCTACTGTCCTCTTGCCTGATAGAAAATCAATGCATGGAAAATATATGATATAGTATATCAAGCAATAAATGATGAGAATTAATACAGCAGTTCGTGCATATAAACAGAAATATGGATTATATAAAAAACCAAAAACCAACAGTTTTTTTCTGTATGTATTTCAAATAGGATTATTACATTCTTTTATAGAGAAAGTGGGAAGGAAAACATCTCTTTGGTTATCCTGTATCAATAAGGGCTTGTTACTTTATTTGAATACGAAAACAGAGAAAATACCACAATTAGGAAAATAACCATTTTATGCACCCTGAATTAACTCCTACCATTGCTCATTTTGTATTTTCCTTTCACTGCGGGTTTGGATGCACGTAGTCTTATTTTCACTTTTTTCATTCCATTTTCTTTCTTTGCTCAGATGTCTACTTACATAAGGTACTAACAGTATTAATACAGTCTCCACCAGCTTCTATCTACTTCTTTTAATTTACAGTCTATCCCATTTCACTTCTAAAGACTGAATAATCAGACTACAATTGTGGGTGCTAGGGATTCCTTCATATGGATTGAAAACTTGACCACTTTATAAATGCCAAAAAAAGTGCATTTCATGCTCTTAGAGCTACTTAATCACATCTAAATATAAGCCAAACAAATGTATGTATCAGAAGATATATAGGACATGTAATTTCCTCACAAGGGTCAGAAAATACAACTTTTCATGCTGGAGTGATCCTTTAAATTCCTTGGGGATTGAGATTATAAAGCAAAATGGAAGGGAGTTTTTGGTCATAGATTTGAAAGCAGTTACTGGTAAGAGAATCTTACTGAGTTTTTTTTGATTCTTCATCAAGAACATTTGCAAATCAGTAATCCATTTTTACTTCTTACATGAGTATTAATCAAGTCAATAAAGTAAAATAGTGTCAAGTGATCTCTCTGCCACAAATTCACATCTTAACTGAGAAATAATTTAGCTGTAAGAGCAATTTTAGTATTCTGTTTTATGTTTCCTATTTTGAAAGAGTCATCTGGGACTTCTCTATTTGTTTACTGAAAGCACTAATTTTGCTAGGAGTGAAGTCACTTTTCAGTACACCATCCTCAGTCCTTTTGCAGGGAATTTGCATTTAAATACACAGTCTTTGCTTTGCTCCATAAGGGTACACTTTTCTTCTCATTCACCTATGCAAATTCTACTTGAATGAAGAAACCCTACAAAGACAACTTTGCAGAGTTATCTGGGCTTATGCAATTGTGGTTTCAATTCTAAGATCTTCCTCAGACCTTGGAGGGAAAAATTGTGTAGGACAGAGTTGTTTGTAGGCAAAAGAAATTTAAAAGAAAACAACATGGAACTGGTAAGAGACCGTTAACATGGTTGGGCTGCTACTAAAACCAAAAAGAAGCATTCTAAGAATAAACAGTCATCAGTGAATAACAAGATTAAAGTCAAATGAAAAAATTACTTTAACCAACCAAAAAAGGGGAGACAATTAAAACTGAGAATAATTGCAGGCACTTGGCATAGCAGACTGTAGAGACTTGGAAAGAAATTAATAGGTTTCACATAAGAAGGCAGAGAAAAATTGAAGCTCAAAAAAGACTCACTCTCTTGGAAGTAAGGACTGTTATTAGTTGAGGTGGTGGCAGGAGAAGTTAAACAAATAACAAGTTTGCATTCAATTTTTCTTTTGTGGTACATTGTCTTTGGTTCTTTCCATTGTCTGGAAAAAAGCAAAAATGGAGTTAATGAAAGTCTTGTCTTGATACTTATCAGTGCATGAATCAGCAAGGCTGTTAGGGAGTGATATATTTATTGAGTACTATACTTCTTTTTAGCATGGAGCTGAACTTCCTTAACTATGTGCTTTGAGCAGCATGTACTGAGTATCATAGGATGAACAGAATATCTGAAGAAGGAAAACATCATACTGTAAAATCCTAACAGAATTATGGCAAAATTCTTCAGCAACTAGGGATCAAATTAGTTTTCATAAATGTTTGTTGGTCAAAAGGAATGACGAAAATCAGAGGGTCCACAAACAATCAGAAAGTTCCACTTAGCATGGAAATTATGTTAGCCCCTGACCTACTATATAAGCACACGGCAGTGGATTTTGGATAATGAAGTAAGATGAAAGGGAAGAGAGACATTAAAGAGGTATAGAGGAATTAAGGAAAGAAAGAAAGACAGAAAAAGAAAGAGCAAAAGAGATCACTTGTGCTGCTTCCAGCATTCCTCCAGCTGAGGGGATACTGAGCCTGCCTTCAGCATCGGTCCAGTAGCATCAAATCTATCTCATGAGATGTCCAGGATCTGGGGATGATTATCCAGCTAGTAAGTGTTGATCCATCCATTTCAGTATGGCCAGGGTGCTGGAGGGCGCTGCCTGGGCTTGGGGAGGACCCTTTTTATGGACAGATTTCTCTCTTTCTACGCTAATTAATTCTCATGCACAGTCTGTTCTTTCAGGCCTTTCTGGAAATGGGTTAGAGGGCTCTGGGGGTCTTTGCTGGTGTCAATCCCACCCTATAGTCCATGCCTATGCCATGCCCATGTTGTCTATGTCGAGTCATTCTTGCACTTGCACTGTACTGTGTTGTGTTTTCACTGGTGGAAAAATGGTGCCCAGGCTCTGCCGCACACCTGTTCTCCATCGAAACCTTGTTCTTTCTCATGGCATTTGAATACCTATAGTTCTTGATTATTGCCAAGGACTTTTGCCTGTCATTGCTAATAGTCCTTGGCTGGCTCCACAGCCATGCAGTTATCTTTGTGAGACATACACATTCATCCCTTCTTCTGGGAATTGAGGGCTCAAATGGATCTCACTTTGGACCACTGTTTATAGGATCATTAGAGAGTGGGCTTAAGTCATTTTCCATCCAGGCCACAATTTGGGTCAGTAACTTTCTTTGAAGGTTCAACAACAGAAATATTATTCCTCTTGGCTGTTTTGCAGGCAAGAAAAATATGTTTCCTAGGCTTTTCACTTAAAATCAGGTGCTCATTAGACACCTGTTAATTCCTGGGAACAGACAGTGTTTCTGATAAGCTCAAGAGGGGCTTAAGCCTGAGAGCAGTTCATCAAGGCTGAGGCCTAATGAGCATTTCTCAGATCATAGTGTGGCCTGAGTGGCATTAGGGGGTGCACCACCACAGGCTATCCTGAAACTGAAGTCAACTTCTCTGGGCCTCTACACTGTGCTAGGTATTCTGTTTTTTACCAGAATTCTCTCTTGCATTGCTGTTCTGAATGCCATCTTTACTTCCGCTGTTCATGGTCGTAGGATCACTGAAAATTACATGACATATTGTTTGTGTGGCACGTACAATATCACTTTGATTAGCTACAGGAAATTCTATGTGTTACTAAAACCATCTTCTTTTTTCTGAGTTGTTTTCTTCTGAGCACTGACATTTTTAAATTTATGGGCCAGTCCTTCCTATGTCTTCTTTACCTTTATAGTTCATGGAGCAAAAGAAAATCCTGCTGTGGAATAAGGTCCACTCAACTTAGATGCAGTTGGAGTTCCAAACTCCTTGTCTGGTATATTAAGCCACTGGTATATTAAGCCGCACTTCTGCATAGATGACAAATAAATTTCCAGTGTGACAGGCAAAGTTACACTTCATTTACAAGTAGTGGTAGAAGGATACGTTTGCTCTGGTTGTCACTCAGTGTTCCAAGACCACAGAAAAATTCTAGGCCTGTAACTCTTTTTAAATAAAGAATTGGGATACCTTCTGATACCTCTCTGCTATATCAGAAATCGGCGCTTTCCTGTAGAAGCTTGGTGTGTTTGAGGATGTTTGCATCAAACTTCAGAGACTAAAACCTTGGCAGTTGCTGGCAGCTGTTGATTTATGTGTTACATATTAACATACTCATATGTTAAATATGTGTACATATTGACTGCCTTAGATAGAAGTTGTCTGATAATATATGCTGAACAGTGGTATCCTTCCTTACCTACCACATTCCCAATTCTGTCTGCTTCTCAGCTACATCAGTCACATTTTCAGCTTCTTTGGCCTTTGGTCGGTATCTGTACACAAGGGAAATGTAATATTCTGATACTGATACACACTTTTTTTTTCTCCCTGGGATTCTTCCTCCTAGAGACTTATCTAAACAATATTTAATGTAGAGTAAATGGAGACAGTTGATTTTCTGCTTCTGTGACATGAGTTTCCTATACGTCTGATGCATGCAAATAATTAAGCAGCTTACTTTTCTTCCAAAGTGGAGTTAGCTACTTTTCACAGAAGCACTCTGAGCATAAAGAAAGTCCATAAAGTAAATGCCTGTCAGGTGACTAAAAAGTCACACCTTAATTGAAAACTACCTTAGCTTTACAAGATGTTTTAGGATTTTGCTTTGCATTTTTTTCATTATTATTGTTGTTATTGCTATTATTGTTATTGTGGTTGTTGTTTTTTGTTATTATTTCTGATAAATTAATTTTCTCTTCATGCAAAGTACATTTTAATGAGTATACTGTTAAAAATATATAATGCATTGATCATAAAACCTAGAAATCAGCATTTTTAAACTCATACTAATTTTATGGTAAGATAAAAAAATTCTACTTTAAAAATGGCTAGCAGATGTATAGTAGCAGGTGATATTAGTTCAACAGATGTCAAAGGCAAAAATTCCATTTACATCAGGGATGGGGTTTCATTTTTCCATGTTATTTAACAATGCTTCTTAAGAAAAATAAGATAAACTTTAACAGATCACTTACAATTGTTTTGTAGATTCTACTCAGCTTGTTTGTTGCTGTTATTTTGGACAACTTGGAACTTGACGAAGATCTAAAGAAACTTAAACAAGTAAGAACATGCTTTTATTGTGTTTGAAAGTAGTTTCAGTAAGGTATTTTACTTTACTGGTATTTTGTGTGGCAAAAGATGGGAAAGATTTTCATCACAATGAACAAACAGTATATGTGTAAGTGAATAGCAGTATTTTTTTAGATAGTTTACTATCACACAACCTTAAGGAAAAATTAAGATATCATAGAAGAGATGTAGAAACTGGGTTTAATATTCAAATTCTACTTAGATACTCTTGTAATTAAAAAAAACCCCAAAAGCACAGCTAGGCCATCTTTTTCCTTATAAACTAGTGAAAGATATCCCTACCCATGTTTTATTAGCACAGCACAGCTCCACTGCAGGGGAGGGTAATGGGAGAGGATCCACTGTTAGGAAGCAGTAGAGCACAATCTGGTCAATGTGTTAGGGGAGGGCTAAAGGTGCTTGGAAAAGTTTACTTGCTTGATTGATTGTCCATATTTTGGGGACCAAGAAGTCATTCTCTCATGCCTGAAACCCTTAATGTCAATCACATAAAACAAATGTAAACAGAGAATTCACGTTGGCCTTTCTGACCTTGTGCACAAACCACTAGAGAGGAAAGTATCCATAGACTTTAAATAAATACATAGCTGTACTTTAATCTGTACAAAGAGAAGCAAAGTCATCAACATTTCCCTATTTCATGCATGAAATAGCATGAGCTAACACGTGGGAACTTCTATAATATTTGGCTTATAGCCATTATTTGCTGCTTTTGTTCATCTTTCACGTGCATCAGCAATTCCCATAGAATTATGTTCATTCAGTTCTTGAAAAATAATCACCCAGACAATTGAGATATTTTACATTTAAGTTCTATGTAACAGTACCATACACTTTTATTTTTTCTTTATAGAATTCAATGCAGAAATCAATGCTCCTTTTGCTGTTGCAGTATTAAATATCCATATGTATTGCAAACTTGAAATAAGTTAAAAAGACAAGTATTTTCAGCAGCAATGA
The DNA here is from genome assembly GCF_021018805.1 of Prinia subflava. Taxonomy (NCBI): domain Eukaryota; kingdom Metazoa; phylum Chordata; class Aves; order Passeriformes; family Cisticolidae; genus Prinia; species Prinia subflava. The sequence continues at coordinate 69,102,162 of NC_086249.1, read as the reverse complement.
AAGACAAATACTGGATTTCACTTGATCAGTTTACAAAAGTGAGAGATCTTACAGATGACTTTAGGATGGCAGGACAATCTTGAGTATGCAAACTGAGTAGGCCAAATCAAAGGCATTCATTTTTCTCTTTACCAGTCTCAAGAGGTAAAATGATCTGAAATGAAAATGGCTCAGAAGTATGGTAAACAATGTCATATCGTACTGATAGTCTTATAGAAAATTTTTCATGGTGTCTGCATGAGTTAGAAGCACATATCAATTTTCCAAAGTGAAGAGCTTGAGATGTGAAATCCAGTAGCTTTTGTGTGAAACGTAGCATCTTTGATTCATAAACCACTTTAAAAGTCCACACCTTTTCTTGTTAAATGGCAGCAGTACGGCCTTTTGCTTTGGCTGCCAGCTTTGGAAGTGGTGAACAGAAAGCAATAATGAGAGGCCACCTCTAGCAATGCTTGCCACATTTCAGACTGAAATTTTATTGGCCTGGTAGGAACTCTGTCTCTGTGATAGCAATAGAAAACGCTTAAATGAAAGACATAAATATAATGTTTTAAAAATTCTCTCAACTTCATAGCTTTGAGACTGCAGCAGCATAACTACATGAGTGTGGTGCTGGGCCAGAACAAAATGCTGCCCCAGCCACCAGACCTTGCTACTGTGCTAACCACTGACAGACTGTCTCCATGACCCAAAAGGGCATTTAACCAGAGCACAGCACTTTGCCATTGGACATACTAGCTGAGTTGACCAGCATAATGGTATATGGATTCTACATGCATTTTAATACATATTATACACCATTCTGATGCATTAAAATGTCCAAGGTGGCTGACGATGGTTCGTTTGTACTTACATTTTTTAAGTATTATCTTGAACAGTAATGTCTCCTCTTAGAGACACTCAGTTGTATTGAACATGTTCCCTCCTGATATTTTATGCAAACGAATGTTGTACAAAGTGTTGCATATTTTAAAAATGAATAAGGTGAAAGGAGGCAAGGGGTCACTTCCTGGAGCTCAATGATATGAGATTACTGGAATGGATGTACAACTGCTTCAGTGTCTAGAACAGAAAAGATTTCCTGAGGGGTAAATACAGTGGTATCACAGGTTCAGTGCTGGCAGTGACTGTGCTCTACTGCACTGAAATGTTGGTTGTCTTATCTCAGAATATAAAGCAAAAAGAGTTTTTTTAATTGAATGACATTTTGAATTTTCAATTAAAAAATGGACTTTAAGAAGAAGCAGGATTGTAAGGTAATTGTTATGTTTTAATCAAGACCATTTCTATTAAAAAATAAATCTGTATTGCTGCGCAGAAAAACTTTTGACGTCTATAAATAAAGGATGAATGGTGTTCCAAGAGAGGGGTAAAATAATTCAAGCTGCTAATGTAAAAGACATTGACTGGTTGAAAAATATGAAATTGTAATTCTCTCCATGCTTGGGGATGTATTTTTTCCCTGCCTTCACTGGGTTATAAAGCTTAGGTCCCAGGGCATTTTCAGGTGATGAATGATTGTCAAGGAAGAAAGGAGAATATATTTGTGCCAGAAATCACACCTACCTAATAATCCCTTTTGAGCTGTGTTCTTCTTAATTATGACTTTATTTCTTTTCTGGAACTTGATAAGAAAAAAATTATTTTTTAACTTTCAGATTATTGGGAAAGGACTAATTAGTTAATATTTGCAATGTACTCTAGAAAGTAAAACGATATGTAAACAGTTGGTATTCATGTTGCTTCATTAAATGTATTTAAATATGAACAAATAAAGGCAAAAATGCATTAAATAGCTAGAAAATTCTAAGTAAGATTATAATATAATTTATTTAAAAGAAAGTAAACCTTTAGAATTAAATATGCCAGTGGAATTAAATATGCCAGTGCAAATTTAGTTAAGGATCTACATAATGATTCAGTTTTTAACTACCCCATTCCATAATATTAATTCCCAAAGTCTGGCTTCAGTGCAAAGAGTAGACAGAGCTCATTTTAATAAGCCACTAGTCCATTTATTGTACAGTGTGAGATCCTGTGCATTATTTATTGCACAGTATTCAGGTTTTGCTACGAAGACAAAACTATTATTCTCCTCTCTGTCTTTTTTATGGTACCCCTCATAAGTATGTAGAACAAACATAAAATTTGTGGAAGATTCATTTAGTTAGCAGCACAGGTACACATAAGAATAGAATTGACCTTGTGTCAGGTATCTTCCAAAAGATTTTCTCCTGATGTTTTTGTAGATCAGTCTTTGGCACTGTTTAGGGCCATATTTGACCCTGTCTATGGCCAACACTGTTTATAGTAATTTCTTGCTTTGGTTTTATTTTTCAGTACACATTCAATTAATAGTCTGATGCTCTTTTAGACTTCCTTCTTTCCTTATGTCCTTAAAAGCTTTTTTATTAGAGTTTATTTCTTTTGAAAATAATCCTTCAAATTCTTTCATGATCTGCCATTATTTTTATACAAAAAAAAGGTGCTAAAATTTATGTTGGGTTTTTCTTTTCTATTCTTTGCTTAGCATATGGCTTTCTTTTCTGAAACGTATCCATTTACTTTTAAGTCTTCTTTGCACTCCATTTGCACTCCATTTGACCATTGCCGGTCTTGTTGACCTTGGAGTTTTTCTGTAGCTGGTAGATGTATTCTGCTAATAATACAGGATATTTAAAGCATTCCATATAGCCCCCTTCCCAGTTTCTGTCATTTATCCATTCCTTTAAATTTCTTTTCAAAAGCTTTATGATTTTAAGTAATTAATTTTTAAATTTAAATTCAGTGCAATAGATAGATTTGACCTACTTGTAAAGTAAAATCTGAATTTAAGACCATTTTTATCATTGTTACAGAAGAGCTTCTTGATATTTATGCCGTGAAATAGATCTTGCTCAGTACTAAACCATGAGACACTTCTGCACTTAGGTGTTCTCCGGCTGTGTAAGTCAGCAAGGAGTCACTTATGAGTAAAAAATTAATATATTTCTTCTGCCCTTTCCTAAACATACATGAGGGTAAACAAAGGCTTCCCAGTGTTATTACTGCCTGTCTTTTGGCTTTGAATACTATTCTGCATTTTGAAATTACTTTATAATCCTCATTTACACGTGTGCGGAATATTTCTTCCAGTTCCAGACATAGTTTCAATGCATGTGGATCCTGTGCTGTTTTTATATGCATTTACCTTATTCACTGCACTGATTGAAGAATTATATAGCACCACTCTTTTGCTGATGCCAGTTACTCTCCATCTGGATAATATGTTGCCTGTTCTGCATAGTCTGATTCTGTAAGATTCTACTGCCTGTTACTCCTACCAAGTTTCTGAGATGTTTTGTGTCAACATTGTGGAGTTTTAATAACAGAAATTCTAATGCAACCATGGGGGTTTCAAAAGTTTTATTATTAATATAAAAGCCTATATATGTATTATTCTTGTCTAGTTTTATGTCCTCTCCTTAATATGGCTTTATTTTTTATGTATTTTTATTTTCTGTCAGAATTTTACAAACTTCTAGGATTCCCATAGCTTTGTTCTATATGGAGAAATTCATGTTTGCCTTGTTGACTCCTCCATTCTGGGCCTACTCTACTGTTTTAGTACCTGCTCCTTTAACAGCTTTTGCAGCCAGTGAAGTTCCTTAAAAATTTTATGAAGGTTTAAACACCTGGGTAGAATTCATCTCACTTTACCAATATATTATCACGTTGTATGTGCAGTTTGAAATATTCATGTGGATTCCCTTCTGTAGTCACTGAAGAGTAGCAGATACTTTTGGAGGGCCATTTTGAGAGACATACATTTTTTTTATAGGGCAGCTACAAGAAAATTTGACTGATCCTTGTCAGAAAAAGGGTACTAGACAGATGGATCTTTGATCTAACCTCATGCACTCATTCTTACACCCCTGGTGTTTCATAATCTGAACTGGATTTTAGAAAAAAAATTGCAAATAGCATAAGGATGAACCCATTGGTGGCCAAAACCATGTGCATGGTCACTGTTTTATAATTCCACAAGGGAAAGACCAAGCACCTCAAGCATCTCTAAGCATAAGCCATGGTCTGACTTCCTTGACCATGGACTCTTACCTCTGTAATCCTATTTCCTGGAATTCCACCATAAAATATATTTTTTATATCTATATATAATGCCAACAGTATTACAATATAACATTTTCTTTGTTTACCTTATGCTTGTGATAACAAACCCAGCTTACCTCACTAACTTTGGAGGGTTTATCTTAGAGTTTGTGTCAGACAACATTATCGTGTCCCTATTTTACTACTGGAGAATCAAAGCTGAAATGACATCCCTGTGTTCATACACAAATTCCCAGTATGATGAAGAATCAAAAAAAGTCTGGTTTAGGTCTTAGGCCCCTTGAGTCAATCAGGAGCATACCACTTTTAAATTGTTGAAATCTCACGTAAGTGTTGTTGTCTGCTTCAAGAGAAAATCCCTTAAAGAAGATCAGCTTTCTGTCATATCACACATGCTATGCTCTCTAGTGCACACTCACAACAGCAGTACAGATGGCATCCACTACTAAAAATATTTTCCCCATGCCTTAGTACCTGGAAACAGAAATCCTTGGAGGGGTACAACAATATGCAGTAGGGACATTTTTCTTCTCATTTGATTAAATTTACACTCTCACCAGTTAAGGTGCTTGTCAGATGTACATGCTCCTTTCCCTCCAGTTCTGCTCCACACCATGAAATATGTGTAAGATTTTTTCTTCTCCAAAATCCACATCAAAGCAGCCAGTGCTGCAGAATGTGTATATATATACCTGTATATCATGGTATATAGCTATTGCTACTTACAGTATACATATATATTTTTACAATGAGCTGCCTTTAGAATTATATTTGAAAAGCAGCACATTTTTACCATCTTCATTTTTTCTCTTAAATCTCACTTTTAACTCTTATGTTGAAAACAGACTTTTGTAGAGAACCTAAGAGATAATGATAGATTCTTTGCTGGTTTAACTGTTGAGATAGGTTCTTGTTTTCAACAATGTTTAATGTCTGAACACTTCAGTTTGATGCCAGTGGTTCAGGATCACATTTTGAAATGCTTAGAAGCTTTGCAAAAAAGTTTGCTGTTAAGCAAACTTCTAATGGTCTTTGCAGAGCTTTCACAGCAAAAACATAAAAGAAATAAAAGGAATTGATTATGCAATCTGTCTTATAAGAGGGCACAATTGCAGTAGAAGAAAGTAAATTAGAATTTGAGTGCTATCAAAAAGGACAGAACTGTCATGGAATCTCATTCTGTAGTGCTTGAGGGGTTTTGGTGGTGGTAGTGGTGGTGATGATGGGGATGGAGGCAATGGGGAGGTCTAGACTGGGATGTACTGCTCCTAATTGTCCAGAATTAATGCAGCAGAGAATAGACATCTTTGAAAAGAATTTTAAAAACCTAATAAATATTTATGTGTTAATCCCTCATCTTAAAATCTACTCTATTTTTTCTGTTCTTGTTGTCAGGGAAATATTGCAATTAATACTTTTTTTTTATCACTACACAGTTACTTTTTCTTCTTCACTACTCAAATTAAAAAATCCCTGATTTATAATAAGAGTTTCAGCAGCCTACTATCTAAAGGGAGATTATCTGATTCTGAACATTGGTAAAGATCATTCTGGAACATGTATTCTAAATATGAATTTGACACTGCTTCCCTTTTATGCAAGAATACATAAGTGGAAATTTGGTTAATTTTAGTCAAGACAAAGCAAGTCAGTCTTCAAAGAGAAAATGCTTAGTCCTTCTACATATTTCTCTAAAGTGCATTTGAATAGAAGTTTCAAATCAAATATTTATATTAAGTAGAATAAAATATTTTTTATTGTTGCATGACTGATCACCACAGTATCCTGTTGATTTTGGAAAACTCACAGATACTGTTTGCTGGTAGAGTTGGAATCTTTATTAACTAAAGCAGTATTTATGTGCCAAACAATCCAAACTTACATCCTCAGAGCAAACATAAAATTTTCTTACTGTGATTCCTGTAGTATTCATCTTCATTTGTCTCCAAGCCAAAGAGAAGCACAATTTGTACTTTTTGATCCTAAATTCATGTGTGATAATTTGTTGAATTTGCAATTACTACTTTGATTCCAGTGTCTGTGCTTTTCATTGCTAACTCAGAGCAATTGGATTCACATTTTTAATCCTTGTAAAAGAAACCTCTCAAGAATAAAAACTTCATGCACTTAAATGCAATTAGTTTTAGAAAGACATAAGATTATCTTCTGACATACTGTCGTGGTTGCTGGGGGAGGTGAATTTTTCCAGGGAGAGGTAAGCAGGCCAATTAGTAATCAGCTTTTCTGCTGGCACCTGGATTGGTCACTCGGAGGTTTGGACACACCTCTGAGGACACAAAGAGTTAAAAGCAGGAGTCTAGGGGGTTCGGCCTCTTTTCAGATCCCGGTTTCAGCAGAGGGACGCGTCAGGCCTCCTTCCCCTGCCCAGCCACGAGGCTGGGTGGGGGAGGGGAAACACGTGGTCGGCTCAGGTAAGCCGGAGCCCCTGGGGGGGGGAAGAGAGTGGACAGGACTGGAAATGAGCTGCCCCGTCCAGGATGGAGGAGTGGAAAACTGTGGAAGTGCCTTCCGTGTGTGCTCACCCTCCCCCCCCTCCCCTCCGGGAGAAGGTGCCCAGCCACTTGGGGGTTGCCGAGCCTGGGAGTGCCTGAGCCTGCACCCTGCTGGGAGATAGAAGCTGTTAACTCTTGCTTGGCAGAAAGAAACTTTTCTTAGACATTGATTCTCATGACTGGTGATTTCGGAAAAAAGAGAAGGAAGCGGCCTGGGACCGAGGTGATAAAGCACGATTGGAAGGAACCTGATGGGCAAAGAATGAGAGGAGTAGCCTTCTGAGCTGGACTTTTCTTGCATAATGTCAGCCATGGACTGAACTTGAGTCTCTTTTGAACATAAACTGCATTTTTGGGTGGATGCAGCTGCCTTTGCTTTTGCTACAGTGACTGGCACTTGAAGAGTGGAGCGAGCAGAGAAGAGAGGGGGAGGGTGAGGTGGCGCCCTCTGCCCTCAGGGCAGACCTGCTCCTGGAACCCCGGCCCCTGGGTAAAAAGGGGAGAGCTCGGCACGCAAGTATCCTTAAAAGAGCCCTGTATGCAGCTTTCAGACTATGGACAGCAGTGAGAGCGCTGGACATAGGAAAAAGAGAGTGTCACCCTGGCAGACTTCTCCGGGTGGTGCCACGGGTGACATGGAAACACATAAGGGGTGGACCTGTGTGTTCTGGAGAACAGTCTGTGGTGCGAGAGAGACTCCTCTCTCCCTTGCTGAATTGAAGATTAGTTTGTTTTTGAGTGGTGATTGTTCTAAAACCCAAAGGTTGGTCTGTGAAGAGTGATGGGTGGGGAGGTAGAAACTGGGAGAAGAAATGTTCTAAGAAGTTTTTATTTCTGTCTCTGTGTGTGTTTAAGAGTATTTCTGTCCCTGTTCTTATGTAATGTAATAAAGTTTTGGTGGTTTTTTTTTGTTTTCAAGATTTAAGCCTGCTCTGCTCTGTTCCTGATCACATCCCACAGTAGCTGTTAGGGAAAAAACATATATTCATGGGTGCATTAACATCTGGCCAGTGCCAACCCATGACACATATGCTGAAAAAAATAAATCATGATAATATTGTCTGCTAATGCAGTAAGCATCATAACAAGAGTTTTAATGTTTTTATATATTATCAGCTCTCAGGAGTTTAGAAGCAACTGTCTTCAAGTTTTTGAACACTTACATTCCATTCAAGGAAAAAATTCTCATTCATTTTAGATAAAGGAATTTTCTAAAGTGTCAAGGGACTGGATTTGTGTCACTTTGTTAGCCGTGCAAAAAGTTAGGCATGTAGTCTGAGCTACATCTGCAGTCGCCTGTAGTCATAGTTACCCTCCAGGGAATGATTCATTCCATCCTAGTAGGGTGCTCTCTTTTTTCTGTTACAGGGGAAGTCTAGACAGTTAATTAGGCAAAATGCCTGATTTTTAGTGGATAACATTAAATGACATAAATATCCAAGTTTAATGAATTAGGAACCTGTATTTCATTGACATTTAATCATGTGGGTGCTTTCACATTAATGAAGCCAAAAATCACAATGTGTAACAGCAGGCATCTTACTGAAGTGCCTAGGCTGGGATCCCAGTTTAGGATAGGGACTTAGATGATAATAGCAACAAAGAAGGATAAAAGTCAACATCCAAAGCTGGTCATCTCTCTTCCCTCACAGTAGAAAACAAAGCCTGCATTTATGAATTTAGGTTCATAATAATAGCAGGTCCCTGGCATTGGCACTTCAGTTAATTTTTTAAGGGAACATGGCATAAATTTGACAGAATCTTTGTAGAGATTTCTGTAGAACCAACCTCTACCTGGGTTGGTTCAGAAGGCTGTACAGGCCCTTTCTCACTTGTGGACCAAAAGTTATGCTGAGAGGCAAAAGCAGTGTGGTATGTGTGAAACCAGACGTTCACTATTTGCCATGGCAGTATGTCAGAAATGTTGCTGTCGCACATTTTAATGAATCCTGCTAAGACTTTGTAGTTATGTTTGGTCTTAAAAGACAAAGACACAAATAATTGCCTCCCCAGAGAATGAGGCTCTCACTGTTGTGCCAATGATGATGAGGATATCCATCTTATATTCTCTGCAATGATGTGTCAGTAAGTGTTGCTGCATCAATATCAAGATACTGGAATTCCTTTTTTGTGTATTTACTATGTTGTTCCAGTATATTCTTGCCAATGTGCTTATCACCTTTCTCCACTCACTAACACCATTACAGTTCCCATTTTCTCAGCTACTGCTCTTTTACTTTCACATGCAGAAACAGTTGGTGCCATCTTTTCTTTACATTAGACCATACCTTTCTTAGTGCCAATGATCACTTCTCAGTGATCATTGTCAAAGATGTTTACTCATCCATCCACTGTTGGAAATTCACAAAACAACAATTTATTTATTAGGAGAACTTCCATAAATCTATGGATCTAGCACTTGGCTTCCTTGCATCTCTCATTTTTAAGGGTATTTCTCATTTTTCAAGTTGGATCTTGCTCTGGGAATGTTCACTCCCCTCTTTTTTGGACTAAAACATCCTTCTAATAATAATTTTATAAGTATTTCTGTGTCCCAGGAATATACCTATTGCTGAAATTCATGATGTGAGAGATAGCTTTCACGCAAACTAGGTTTCCATTGTGAAAGTCACACTGACAAAGAGATAAAAATATTTTAACTGTATTTTCCAGAATGAAATAAGGAAGTCGGATCTGCAACCTAATCTTCCATTTGCTATTTTGTCTCTCACACACATAGACTCTCTGCTTTCAGGGCTTGGGATGGTTGCAGATTTGGACTCCTTTCTAGGTTTGGGGTTTGTTGTTGTTGCTGTTTTTCTGTTGAAATCAGATACCAGGAAGAGAAGGCCAAGGTTTTACTACTGACCTCTTAAGTATACATTCATGGTGATTGGTGAAGCAGTCAATCTGTATGTTTATGCATTTCCATTTTTTGTTTGCTTTTTTTTCACTATTTCTAGATACTAAGCTGTGAAATTTGGTTTCTATATACTCTTGCCCTTCAGATATTCACAATATCTTCATGTAAAGCAGTTCTAACAACTGAAACAGCTCAGTTCTCTAGTGAAAATACATGCTATTTTTATAGCTTCTGCTAGATGCTCCTGCTGCTGCCTTTTTTATATTATTGTCTGTAGAAAAAATAAAGGGAGCAACCTGAACCAAGTGCACTGCTTATTTTTCTTTAAATTTTAACTGTGATCTTCTAAGAATAAATATTTCTGCATTCATCCATTATTTTTTGTCAAGAAGTCTTCATAATTAAGGCCCCATGAGAACATTGCAGAGATGAAAGCTAAGAGAAAGGTGTTTTCAGCAGAACTGGTCATAGGAAGAAGATGAGTTAAAATCTGACTGTCAGCAAAACTGAATGTTCTCAAGTACCATGAGTGGAGCCAAGTTCTACCTAACCTTGGTTCTGGTAGGAGAAGAAAGCTTGTCTGGTATGAAGGATAATGGAATGTGTAATTATGGCATCATGGAATGCCAGAAGCAGTACAAAATAAAAGCTTCTATTTATGTAGATTTAGGAGTTGAGAAAATATAATCAAGCTGCTTGCAATGGCTTTAGGAACTGAAACTGTTAATGGTGTCATTTTTAATCTTTGGATTGTGATATCAACAGATCTACATCAAGCTTTTCTAAAAAAACCTTCATGATTTCAGAAGAAAATTATTTTCTGATTCAGTTCTAGGAGATCAAGCTTTCCCAGCTCATTTGCTGAAGCTACAGCTTGTTTAATAATAATTCAGGAGTTGTAAAAGATTTTCTTCATGAGACCCACAACGTGATTTACATTTATATTTGGCACCACTCATATTTTCTTTTTGTTTCACATTTGTTTGCCTTGAAAAACTGACTTGAAAGCCTGTGAATGAATGAAGTATTAGTGAAAATAAGTGGAAAAAATACTTGTGGAAACTTGTTGAAAGTTGCGATTTGAAAGAGATGGTGAGAGTTTCAATAGATACCTTTTTATCTTAAGGGTGTGACTGAGAATGCATATTTTCATCCATAAGTGTGGGAATTCCCTGGCTCTCCCTAAGCTCACAATAATGACTAAGCATGAGCAGGGGCAGGAGAAAGTCATAAGATCATTCACAACAAGAATGGAGAATTATTAGGGTTGGAAGATCATCTGGTCCAACCCTCTTGCCAGGGCAAAAAAGTAGAGTCTTAATATTTATCTTCTAAAACATACAAAAAACCTATGAATCAGATATATTTTGGTTATACAGTCAGTGCCTTGGGGTAGTTAAAAAGCTTGCAATGTGCTACATTCCATTCTGCACTAAAAATAGCATGAATTCAGGGAGGATGAGGTACCCTCTAGGCAGTAGTATAAGCAATTATGTTCAGGGCAAAAAAGCACTGATCAAAAATGTCAGGACAACCACTTCTTTCTGCAGTTGTTTCCATATTCTTTGAAAAGACTGTAAGAAATTTTAGACTTCCTGAATGTACTTCCAGATGCTTGTTTTTCTTTCTATGCATCTGATTATCATATCCTAAATGTATATTTTGGGTCTTTCTACCATAAAAATATAGTATATATTTTTACTCTCTAATGCAAGCAGCCTGCAATATTGGAACTACACAGACATACACCTATGTGCCAACAATTTCAGAATCACTGAAGTTTTTCTCCATTTCAGGTCCTGCAAATACCTTTGGTACACACGCGTATGTCAATGCAGATGTGCACAAATGCACCCACACAACAAACTTGTCAAATATACAGAGTTTTTCAAAGTGACCAATTTTTATGGTTTGCAAAGCAACAGATCCCTTTTAAAATCATGCCAGTTTTATGGAAGTGCTGAATATATTCCCAAATCCTGAAATTGTATGTGTATGCCTTATATTTAAAACAAAATCCTTAAATCCTTAACATCTAATGAGATTCCTTCTGTTTAGCACTATTTTTCCCTCATTTAGCATGTCTTAATTCCACAATATTACTTTATCCATTTTCAGTCATGAAATGATATGGAGTAACTACATATTTTGTTTGTAATGGCAGTGGACTGTCCTACTACAGACTTTTATTTTGGTTGATGCCATAAGTTTCAGCTTTCATATTTTTCAGATTCTGTGCTGCCTTGGTGAGTGTAACTCTGAACTTCATATTAAGTGTTAGTAAGTTCTCTTCACAGGATAGGTAGACAAAACAATCCTTTTCCATCTTGAGACCAAGGACAACAATTACAAGCTTCAGGCCCAAAACATAAACAACAGGGAACTGAAGAGAGCAAACTGGGTGGATGGGACTTCATAACCTAAAGCTGTGATTGGACAATCAACCCCAGTATGCAAATAGACCAAACTTATAAAAGTGTGAAACCTCGTGACTGGTTGTCCATTTTGTGACCATTTTGGGTCTGTCTTGGCTGTAGCCCTGGCCAGGCTCTTGTACTCCCCAAAGTATACCATTAAGGGCCTTTTAATAGATATCTACTTTACCCTCTTAGCTGTGTCTAGTCTCTTTTCTAGGTCAGCCTCTCAAGGCATCATGGTAACCCAGGTGTACTGTGTTTAAATGTAAATCCTTTCAGACCTCTACCCTAAAATTCCTTCTCCTTAAGCATGGTGTTGCTTGATATTCAACATGATGGTCACTGACATCAGAGGAAAGTCTCTTGCACCCTAGTAACACACAGCTTCATGCCTCTCTAATAGCTCTAGTTATATCACTAAATCACAGGTTATTCTGAGCTGGAAAGGACTCACAAGGATCGTCGAGTCCAAGTGTCTCAGTGAGTAGCCCATACTGGGATCGAACCTGCAACCTTAGCATTATTGGCACTGTGCTCTACCACTATCAGTGTCACCTGAGAGTAGAGCCAAAGCAACCACAATTGCTTGGCAGTTCCTTGTGATCAGTGATGGGTAGAATTTCACCATATATGTTTCTGGTAAAAAAAAAAAAAAAAAGTGCCAAATACAAAAATTTATTATGAAGTTTACGGAGGGAGAATCTCCAGGCTTGGAATAAACCAACAGATCTGCTGGACAAAGAAAGGCAAAGGTCTTCCTGGATCGATGTCTAATTCCTGACAGTAGCCAGAAAAATATGTCTAGGAACTAACAGAAGAAAAGGAAATCACAAAGTGGTATTTCTTTCTCTGATGATATTTCATAATTGACTGATACTCACTTTCCAGGGACACAGGAACTTCCAGTGTCCAACATGATATATCTTTGTCTAGTAGCTCTTGATGGATTTTTATCTTGCCTGCCTGTTAAATCTATTTTCAAATCTGTGTATATTCTAGCATTTACTGCCTGTGGTAGCAAAGATAACTTTAACAATGTACCTTGTGAAAAGATATTTCTTTTTCAACTAATCAGCCTTCCACTTGATTTTTTCATTTGATGCCCTCTAGCCTGTGATGTTCAGTCATTCCAGTCAAATGCTTCCTCAGTGCCCTGTCTTTCCTACAGTGCCTGTTACTACTTCCCGTGTTTTCTGTCTGTGTGCACCTGTACATTTAGCTTTAGAATCAGACCAAAGTTTCACTGGGTAACTCTATTTTAAGTGATCTACTTTCTCAAGAAAATTTGGCAGTTAAACTAACATATCTTGGAAAAAGTCATGTTTAGTATTTCTTACAAACCCTCTTTTATTATTGTTTTTTCAAAGTAAGTAAGTCAGCATGTGAAATTACTAGATAGAATTTCTGTAACATCTTCTCTTGAAAGTTTCCTTGTTGTATTTTTAACAATAATTCAAAATACCTAGTCCATAATTGAAAAAGTACTAGGAAGTCCTGTCTTCCTGCGTGCAGCTGTCTTACTGATGCTTTACTGGTCCTGTTTTTCATGGATTTAATTTTTTGCCTTCTCTTTGTCTTCACGTGCTCTCCTCAATCTCTTTTCTGGTGAGGCAGCTTAGTACTTGGAAGCAAGGTGTTTATAGGGGAAGTCCAGGCCTTCCTTATTCGTTCAGAAGACAGTTCTGATGTTACTCCTGTTAATACCAATGAGTCTCTCTATCCTGGGAATACAAATATCATTTTGACAGACCTATTTACAACTCCTTTATTCAGTGAGGAGCGAAACTGTACTCACACTTTGTGACTCGGTTTTATTCTTCAGTGTGCAGGAGCTTTTCTTCCTCTCTTCTCCCTTCTCCCCCAGTTCTTATGAAGTAGAACCAGAGCACATAGTTCACTACTGTTTTTAATTGATATCATGAACAGTGACAGGTCAAACACTGGTAATTGGCTTTTCGAGTACATGGCTCTGAAATCTATGCTGAGTGATACCTCAGAAGTGACATTTCGTCTGTCAATAGAGGAGGATTTGGAAAAGACAAGATTTGGGATGTTGAACATAGGATTTGGGATGACGTTTGGTCGGAATACATTGCCGGAGCCCTGTGCCTTTCACCCAGCACCTCCAGGCATTCAGAAGAGCCAGGAGGACGCCAATGACAATTTCAGCAGTTGCATCACTTCCAAATTTTGTGTGCTGAGGCTTCAGCATTTAAGTAGGAGTTTCAGCATAGGGATTTTTCATGAACATATTGTGTGAACAAGGTGTTATAATTGGTATATCTAATTTAAACACATTTGACATAAAATTCTATATATGTGAATTTGTGTGTGAAAATCAAGGAGCTTTTTTAAGCCTAGTTAGAGTTACTTGCCTCCAGAGTATTTTTATTCTGAGAACAGTGCTTGAGGTAATTCTAAATGGCAAATAACTATAAAATAGAATAAAAATGAAAAATTACCTTTCCATTATATCTAATTCCATGTGAATGGATTTTTAACAAGTGGCAGGGAAGATAAGTGTCGAGCACATTTCATTAACCAGTGGAAAGGACAGTAATGGTTCCAAGTGAAATTTATGTACTACATAAAGTGCATAAAATCTTTCTTTTCATCAGAGAGGGAAGATACCATTTTCACAAAATTCAAGTTGGTCCCCCATTCCTGGGACATATGCAGAACATTTAAATAAGCATTATTTCAAAAGCAGTAAGTCTTACAGAGACTGTGTGCATTTCTAGAAGACAAGGCAACCTTTCAAGACTGGAAAACAAGGTCATCTGTGAAACTACTCATACTAGACTATTTCTTTCTTTCATAACTAAGAAAGTTTTGAAAGTTTCTTGATGGCTGTAACTTCAAGGCACTTGAACAAAAAATTGTTTAGTTTTTTTTCCTACCTCTTACCTCATCTGTCACCTTTTTTTAAAAACAGCATCAATGGATCACAAATTCTGGGTGATATGTTTTATTTGTAATGGTGAAATAAACACCTAAGTATTAATTCAGAAGTTGCCAATTCCTGGTATATGCAGTCTGCCAAAAAACCTCAAAATATTCAAAACGGTTTCTCTTGGAGAAAGGTTTTATGGTATAAAATAGAGATCTTTGAATATTCTATCCAAGGATTGTATTCAAAGCACACATTTTTCAAGGAGGAACGATGAGAGTTGTAATTGCTATGAATGTGTAATAGCAGTAACAAAGATGTAAATGTAAGTTTCTGCTGCTTCATGGATATCACCAGGGAATAAAATGGTTACCTTTTATATCACCAGGAGCTCATTTAATCTTTTTTTTTTTATTTAATTGATAGCAAAGGAAAAGGCAAGTGCTTGTCAGGGCACATAGGTGATTCTAGATGCTCCGTCCTTTGAATTAAGGGACAGTCCTGGAGCAGTTTGGAATGAAGGCCTTATGTAACATTGCTTGTTAGTTTGGTAGCAGTTGTATTCTTAAAAATCCTTGCTGAGTTTGACTTTGTGCCTTTCTGTGCCACAGAGGTCTACATTGCCTCTTCTGAACTGTGGTTTAGGCCCACAGGAGCCTGTGAATCTATGTAGTTGTGTATACATTGTAATTAACTTCTGCATTCTTGAAAAAAAAGTAGAGGCCTGGCATTTCAATGAGATTTAGTTCCTGCTTCATTAAAAAGAGCTAGCAGCTTAGAAGAACTGATGAATTATATTTTTACTGCATGGTTTTGGCACCTGAGTCTGTCAGTCACCTCTTTTCCACTTAGAATTCAGAGGACTTCTCCTTTTATAGTTCCACAAGAAAGGACCGGGCACTCTTAAAAATGTGACAGAAGATGAGGAAGCCTGCAGGGTTTTCCTGCATAATATCCAATGAGTGGGAGCACTATTTCAGAATGAAGGAAGAATTTTTACACATATCTTTCTCTTTAAAGAAATAGTCCATAACTACAAGGATACAAAGAAAACAATCTCCATCTCTTGTGAAAGGGAATAACAGCACTCAGGAATCTAGCCTGGCTAAAATTTCATCAGCAAACTTGTGTGGGAGAAAGGGCAGCCAGTAATATCAAATTATTTGTTTTCATCTAGCCCAGCCAAGAAGGTTTCTGAAGTAGTTTGGATCAACCTTCATGACCTCCCAGTTACCACTTGTATAGGTTTGTCTCTGCATGTCCTTTAGTAAAATAAATCTTCTATCTGAATTTCTGTACTGCAAAAATACTGTGTAACTGTAATGAGTCTAAAACTCAGGCCACTTATGTCTAATTAAATATTCTGCTTCTAGTTCAAAATGAACAAACCAACCATCCACAAAAAGGCAAAGGGCAGCTAATTTGTGCAAAGACAGTCTCTCCTGTTTAAAGAAATGTCCTGGATTTTGGCCTCAGATGCATCTGTGAATTTTTTCTCAACTTCAGTTACATTTTTTATGCAAGGATATTTGATAGTAAAAATTACTCCACTCTGTGGATGGCAAATGTTCAAATCTAAGTTGTATTCCTTATCTTCTCAGAGAATCCAATAGAGCCCAGTAAGGATTTGAAAAAAGTAGATTTATTAAGAGATGATGTATGCCTATGCACAACAGTAAAACTGAAGAGCATAATTATTGGTTGTCCTGCAGTTCATAGCTATCAGCAAGTCAGAGAATCATAGAAAAATCTATGCTGGAAGGGACTTCTGAAGAACACCTGTTCCAACTAGTTGAGGTTACCCTGAGTCCTATCAGATCAGCTCCTGGACATTTCCAGTGATAACATTTCCTTGCCTTGTCTACAAATCTTATTCCAGTGGTTGTCTTAATCATGAAGAATTGCTTTGTTCTATCTAGAGAGACTCTTTTTCATTAAGCAAATGGCTTAGTCTTTGCTTCCTGTCTTGTGACTAGGTCTCTTTGTGAAGAGTGTTCCTTTATATTCTCTAGAATTGTGTTACAGAAAAAAATTCTGCAGCCCCTCCACAGACCCTTTCCAATGTGGCAATCCCAAACAAATCAATTTACATGGAGATTAGAACAAGTTCGTTTCTTATCTCTTTCATCAGCTTTGTCCACCCTCAGGGATATCTTCTGTTAATGGGCCATTAAGGCTCACCAGTGACATGACACATTACATCATCCCATTGTGAGATGCACCACCCAGTGGGGAGGAGCCAAACATTCCCTACCCAGATAAAATGGGAACATGGGGACCCCAGACAACGGGTTCATCTTCAAGATTCGGGGTAAAATTCATTACAACCTGAAAAGGTGCTTCTGCATGGAAAGCAAACAAGTTACCATTGCAAGACAGTTCAGAGACTCTTAATATTTGTTTTCCTATTCTAGTTTCTACACAAAGGAAGATTCCTGGAGGTAGCTTTTCAAATGGCCTTTACTTAAATGTCGCTGAGACACACATATTCATCTACGCTGCCAGGTTCACATGAAAACAACCTGGGAAATTGTAATTGTGGGCAGACTTTCAAAGGTTCTCACCACAGGATGCTCCCATTTATGTCAAAAAGAGCTGAAGACACTCAGGTTGTGATTGACTGAGGAAGCCATCATCTTGACTTTCTATCAGGATATAGACAGCGAGAGGTATTAAAATGCTGAAGAGCAGAGAGGTCAATAGGGATCAAGGACTCAATCTGTGTATGTACTTCCCCGTAGTTTAACAAAGGAAGATAACTTTTAACTAGGTCCTCTTAGTACCTAAGTGTAGAAAGCCTTAAATTTTTCCCATACACACAAAACTTTTATTCCATGTGATTTGAATAGGCTGTTCTATGCATTGTATGGGGTATTACATGAGATAGATCACCATTGAACTGGAAGGGACAGAAGGTATATCCAACTTGACCCACTACTTAGTTTCATCGGCATGGTAGGAAACACACTGTGCTGGTTTTGGCTGGCATAGAGTTCATTTCCTTTTTAGTGGCTGACATGGGGCTGTGTTTTGCATTCTTGCTGCAAGCAGTGCTGACAACATAGGGATGTTTTCCTTATTGCTGTGCAGCACTTCAACAGAATAAAGCCCTCTTCTGCCTCTCACCCCACACCACCAGTGAGGAGGCTGGGGAGGCACAAGAGGTTAGGAGCTGACCAAAGGGATATTCCAGACCATATGGCATCATGGTTGGTATATAAAGCTGGGGAAAGAAAAAGGATGGGCGGATGTTTGGAATTATGGTATCTCTCTTCCCAAGTCACTGTTACATGTGATGGAAGATGGCTTTCCTAGGGATGGCTGCCTGTCCATGGGAAATAGTGAATGAATCCTTATTTTGCTTTGCTTGCATGTGTGGGTTTTGCTTTACCTATTAAACTGTCTGTATCTCCATGAGTTTTCTCACTTTTACTCTTCTGATTCTTAGAGTGAGGGAGCAACTGTGTGGCTGGGGTTAAACCTTGACACATACCTTTGCTATGTGAACCTAATTCCAATTTCCAAATCCAACCTATGTGATTCATATGAATTTCTGAGTGCTGCCTGAGGTGGAAGCAGTTTTGTGTAGATGCTGAAAAATACTTGTCACAGATTATGATGGCAGAGACCATTTTGTTTCTGTTGGCTGTGGCAATTAAAACCTTTCCTTCTTTTTAGATGTGCTACAATGTGTTTGGACACTCTTGTAAATGTAAAACTTTTTCGGCACAGGCTAATATTACAATATCTTCTAACACACAAATGATCTCCACAAAGACCAAAAAGATGACCTCCTGTAGTTAGGGCAAGAATGTTTCATTTGAAACATGGAACACAATTCGGATGAGACATCCGATAAATATTCCCAAAAATCCACTAAAAGTACCAAACATGATAATGAGTTCATTATTCTTGCTTTTATTCACAAGAGTAAGCAAACAACAGTGCACAGTACTAATTTTGTACTTTTTTACACTTTTTTTGCAAGTGCTTTTACTATAAACACTGTTATCATGTGCATTTTTTTCTTTAAGTGTATTCAGCTAAATACGCATGTGGCTGTACACTTGTGGAGTAGACCTAAAGAGCTGAGTGAAGGGTTGGGAAAAAATTCCCCTCAGTGTCATTTCCTCACAGTAGGTACCACTGTTAAAGTAATCCCAAAAACACACAGTTAGGGTGTGATAGCTCTGAATCTATGTGCCTGCCTTCCAGAGGAAGTTAAAAATCCATTAATTCCTCACTTTATTAACCCATAAAATAAACTAGATACACAGCCACAACCATATGCCACCCAAACCAAGGTAAGCTAGACCACATGATGCTGTCCAACAAAGCCTCTATATCTAGTACACAAGAACCTAAGTCACCCAAAAACTGTTATTTCTTTCCCTCAGTGCCCTCTTGCCACACATTGGGCACCAAACTCCTTCTTGGTTTGGAAAGACAGGTATCTGTCAGGGAAAACTGGAGTTTCCCTTGGAATGGAGAATGTAAAAACCCTCTCCCTCCAAATTATTACAATTTTGCAATTAAGAGCTTTCAGGCAAAAATATGGGAATAGAAATAACAGTTGTTTACTAGGAATATTTAAAAAAATATCAGTGCAGTAGTACCAAAAAAACCAAACAAGCAAACAAACAAAAGTCCTAGAAAACCCTGAGAGAGTCAGAGATATGACCTGACACTCTGTTGTCAGGGTTGGAAGCAGCCCAAATAAGTATTCCTGGAGTAGTAGATGTTGTTCTGTGAAGTAGAGATGATCCTGTAGAAAAAAAGGGTCCAGTGCTGGTGAGATGGGTCCAGTCTTCCTCCGAGAATTCAGTGGAAAACCGGCTGCTCTGGGGTCCCTGTGTCCCCATTTTTATCTGGGTAGGGAATGTTTGGCTCCTCCCCACTGGGTGGTGCATCTCACAATGGGATGATGTAATGTGTCATGTCACTGGTGAGCCTTGATGGCCCATTAACAGAAGATATCCCACGGAGGGGGAGACGAAGTCAATGAAAGAGATAAGAACCAGTGCCCCAGGTGGTCTATTATCAGAAGGCTTGCGCCCTCTTCCCCCCCTAGAGTTACAAGAGAATCTCCCAAACAGTTTCAACAGATGAAAATAGAATACACACTTTTTGTTTACATTTTTCAACCCAAGACACTAGTCAGTATTGAATGTTTACCTTTGTACAAGAGCAGAATTCATACATCTTGTGCTTTTGTTCACGTGAAAATATTTTAGTTGCTTGTTGTTCCTCACATATATAGTTTATAACAAATAATGGTACCTAATGGTTTACATGAAGTCTCAAGAAGTTTCCCCTGGTGAAATGGAGCATGTAATACATTTTCTATTATAATGGATATTTTTTGTTACTCACTAACCTTTGTATGGAAACAAAAACATATCTGCTCCTTATCCCAGGAGAAAAATAATGAATATGAAAATGGTATTCTTCATATTCATTATGGCATTTATATGTGAAATAGCTATTAAAAGAAGATGAAGGAATGTTAGCATTAAATTTATGTTACACTTCTTTATATTTTTCTAAACTATCCATCAAAATATATAGCTACCCCTGAACTCTTTTAAAATAAAGGTGTGGTTTATCTTATCTAAGATAGGATAAACATCAACAGCGTTAGGTTAATGTTTTGACTCTATGCTCTTAGAGGGCTTTTCCAACCTAAATGATTCTATGAATCTATAAACTATTTTATTTTCCTTACCCTAGAGCATCTTCTCAAAGATAGTAATTTAGACAGTCTGTATCAAGAGAGAAAGCTGTCCAGGACGTTTTGGATTCCTGTCTGCTTTTAGATAAACAGACTATATCTTAGCCAAATTTTGCTAGATAATTTTTCCACTATTTGAATCGGAATCATATCTTATCAGCAGCATTTGTTCCTGAAGAACAGATAGGAGCTACAATTATTGAAAGGAAGTTATTTAAAATCCCACATTTGTGAAATCTTACTCAATATCTGTTAAATTTGGAAGACTTAGTGGAAAACTGAAGAAAAAGTTATCTAAATGAACAACTAGGGTATAGCAGTCACAGCACCAAACCATACTACACACAGCATATTGTTACAGAGAGAAGTTGTTTATTAAAAAAGCAGATCTTGTGCCTATGAGAAATGCATGTAGTCTGGTTCCTCCATCTGTCAGGAATTTTTCCATTTATTTTCTCTTACATTATCAACAGTGCAGTCTCTACTCTGAATGCCAGCACCACTGTGATCATAGCTTCTGGTATATTTCACTGAAAATTCCTCATGGCAGTGATGCTTTAAGTTTTAGCTTTCATGTTTTCAGATTCCGTGCTACTTAGGTTAGCTCTGAGCATCATAGTAAGTGCCAGTAAGCTCTCTTCACAGAGTAGGTAGACAAAACAAATCCGTCTCCTGCTGAAGACCAAGGACAACTTTCAGCCCAAAAGCATAAACAATGCTGGACTGAACGGAGGAACAAGAAGGATGAGACCTCACAACCTGAAGCTGTAATTGGACAATTAAACCCCAATATGCAAATGGACCAGAACTTATAAAAGTGGAAGGCCTCGTGAGCAGTCGTCCATTTTGTGACCATTTTGGGTCCATCTTGGGTTTAGCCCTGGCCAGGTTCTTGTCCTGCCCAAGGTGTACCCTTAAAGGCCTTTTAATAAATATCTGCTTTATTCTCTTAGCATTGTCTAATCTCTGTCCAGGTCAGCCTTCCCAAGGCATCAGCAGTGCTGAACATGGTTAAAATCAGTTTAGGTTCTGTTTAACCATACCTACATGGGAGAATTTTTTGTTACTTTCAATGTCCCCTTTGTTTAGGTGAACCCAAAGGGCGAAATTCAGTACTGGTAGATCTAAGCAGTAAAAGAAGACAAGAGAGCAACCTTAAACTTGTCTGTGCATGCTGCAAAACTCTCTCACTGCTGCCTCTCTCCTGTAGCTCCAGGTACTTTATTCCAGACAATACTTTGATGTAGTTCAAGCAATATTTTAATTGAGAGACTGCTTTCAAAGAAAGAAGAAACAAGGTTCCAACAGTTTGGACTCAAAGACACACAGTTCTCTAGTGATCTCCCACATGCCACCAAACTGCTTCTCAATTAGGCCACGCACAACCCAAATGTCATCCTACAGAAGTTCTGTGCAGAAGAATTGCACACAAAAGCTCACATGTTTTTTCAGATGCCTTGAAGAATTGGAAAATCTGAAAAAAAAAAAGTAGTGTAATTATGTCTCAGGGCAACCATACAGGGCCTAGAAGAACCATGAGGCAAATATTATGGCTTGAAGTCACCATGTGCCATGTGACTTCAGGCAATGGTTTAGGCTTTTGTCAGTCTATTATGTAGCACTGTAGACATACTAATAAGATCACTTCATAATACTTCTTTTTAACACTTAGTTTTACCCAAATTCTATTTATCCAATTTTTACACTAATTTTCAGGTTGATTTTAATTTCCTGTTATTTCATGGTGCAGTGTGCTCTGTAGGATTGCATTTTATGGAAATGGTTTGCTCTGGCTCACCCCTGGAAAATGTATGGTTTATCCCCAGTCTGTACCCTCCCTGCAGTATCCTGTATCTGTAACCTCATTGGCTGGAGAATGTTACCGCGCCCCTTTGAACCTCTGTGATATGAATGCTAAGGCAGAAGGCTCTGCCCCTCTTGCCCCTCTACCCCTGGAGGCGTCCGGACGCTCCTCTCTCCTCTCCCCCCCTTCCCCCTCCCCCCTCCCCTTCCCCTCTCCCTCAGTGAATAAACCTCACCTCATCAGCATCCCACCAGCGTCTGAAGTCTCCTTGCCTGCCAGCACGGGAACACCACGACCCCAAAAGACCCCGGGGGTCTCCGGGGAGCACTCCCCGGGGACCCCCCCATAAATTTAAACAACAACAGATGGCGCCCAACGTGGGGCAACAGCATCAGCGACCCTGAGACCAGATGGACCATGGTAACTCCGTTTACAGTGCCGTCTCCGGTGGAGCGGCCGTTCTGGGCCATCGCGGCCCGGGGCGGCCCCTCCCCCACCGCGCAGAGACCTCGTGAGCCACCACGCGGCCGTCCCACCACCGCCGACCAGCCCGGCGCGGGCCCGGGTCTCAGTCCCTTGGGGCCTCGGCCCGCCTCAGCGCTGCGTGGGCTGTGCAGCCCCGCCGGGCGGCGCGGCCCGGGCGGCGCGGCTCCGCCACGGCGAGGCTCCGGCGTGAGCCCCGGCGCGGCAGGACCGCTGCTGCGGCGCGTGGCTGCGGCGCGTGGCTGCGGCGCGGCCCCGGCCCGCCTCGGCTCGGCGGCGCGGGCTGCACGGCAGCGGCGCGGCACCCTCCGGCCCGCGGCAGCCGCGGCGCGGGCGGCGAACCGGCGGCGGAGCGGCCCCGGCCCGGCACGGCCCTGGCGGCGGAGCAGCCCCGGCCCGGCGCGGCCCCGGCGGAGGAGCGGCCCCAGCCCAGCGCGGCCGCGGCACGGGGCAGTCCCGGCGGAGCCAACACGTGGCCCCAGCCCCGCCGCAGCGCGCGCGGGCCCCAGCACCGGGACAAGCTGCGCGGACAAGCAGCCCCGGACAGCAGCGAAAGGAACTCAGCCAGACAGCCATCAGAGAAGGAAAAAGCAGTCTTCAGTTGTGCCCGAGCCCCGCACCTTCCAAAACTCGGTTTTGTAAATTGTGTAACCTCCTTCCTTACCCTTACCCCCTCCTCCCCTCGCTGCTCCTTCTCCCTAACCCCCTTTCCCTTAACAAACCCCCGAGAGTTAACCCTTTCCTGCTAAACCCGGCACGGCACGGCTAACACCACGTGCTGCGCTGTGACCGCATGGCCACCATGGCCACGTGCTCTCAGTCCCATCTTCCGCTTTTCAAGTCCCACAAGGTAAACGCTAAGAAACCAAACCCCAAAGCTAAAGTGAATTTGTAATACCAGTTTTGCAGCCTTGTATAATTGTTAATGCTACTTCGATTCCCTTTCCCTGTTTTTCTGCCCCTGTCCCTTGCTGTTCTGGCCAAACAGCAGGGTGTCCCAAACCCCTCCATTTCCTTCCCATCCCCATGAAGTAGTTTTTACAATTATGCCATTCTAGTTTTGTGTGTGTTCATATTGCAGATTCCCCTGTTTTCTAATTTAGAAAGCAGAGGCCTTTTCAGGTCACAAGTGTAGATCCAAGGGAAGCAGTTTTTGAATTGTCTTCTTGTAAGGCGCGATTCAGTAGTGTAGACTATTGAATCTGTAACGCTTTTAGGTTTATGCTGTCCTCAGTTAGTTCTGAGGGTGATTGATAACCTAAATTGGTGTCTGAGAAAGTATTTGACGGTTTTTGTAGTTTTTTTCTTTTGTTTTTCTTTTGATGACCTAAAACTGGGGGTCTTTTGTTTTGGTTGAACCAGTTGGAAAGTGAAAAGAGTAGTTTAGCTCAGATCCGTGAGTGTCGGTGACTTGCTGTTCAGGCCTTACGAGAATTCCGTGACAGATCAATGGCAGCTTGAGTTGATTTAAATTCCTCACTGCCCCTGCCCGGCCCCAATGGGGGAACTGCAGCAGGCCACCTGGAGAATCTGAGGCCGTGTGTGGAGCCCGGGGAACTCCACGTGTTTTCCTGTCCCTGGAATGGGAGCAGTGGTCAGCGCCTCAGCCTAAGCTAGGGGCTGTGGTAGTCTGAAAAGCCAGTTGGAAAAGACTAGACACTATTAGGCCAGTCACGCTGGAAAGGCTCAAACAAATTTGTTAACTTGTTTCAAATCTTGCAATATAAACTCACATAACCCGTCTACTGCAATTATAACATAATCCTTACTGCAATTGTATTTGGTTTCATGCTACAAAACTATAATTACGGTTTCATTTTTTAAATTATTAATTGTCATATGTCATATTTCTCTTCTCACATTTTAAAGAAAAAAAGGGTGACTTGTAGGATTGCATTTTATGGAAATGGTTTGCTCTAGCTCACCCCTGGAAAATGTATGGTTTATCCCCAGTCTGTACCCTCCCTGCAGTATCCTGTATCTGTAACCTCATTGGCTGGAGAATGTTACCGCGCCCCTTTGAACCTCTGTGATATGAATGCTAAGGCAGAAGGCTCTGCCCCTCTTGCCCCTCTACCCCTGGAGGCGTCCGGACGCTCCTCTCTCCTCTCCCCCCCTTCCCCCTCCCCCCTCCCCTTCCCCTCTCCCTCAGTGAATAAACCTCACCTCATCAGCATCCCACCAGCGTCTGAAGTCTCCTTGCCTGCCAGCACGGGAACACCACGACCCCAAAAGACCCCGGGGGTCTCCGGGGAGCACTCCCCGGGGACCCCCCCATAAATTTAAACAACAACAGTGCTCAAATAAAAACAGCATTTTTCTTCATTGTAAATGAAATTGCAGGTGTAAATAATAGTAACTGAACATCTGATTTGTGTTGAATTTTAAGTCAAAGTCAGGTACAAAAATGTTGTTACAATTTGATGCCAAATCTGAGTGTGTGATAGGATGGCTTACCCATATGCATATCTTCTTTTAACATAGCCCATTCATGTCCAAAAATCTGCCAGGTCCATAGGATTTCAGAATAACAGAAAGGAAAAAGGAAGCTAATTTAATCTGCCTTTCTGATTTTTAGTGTTTTAATTAATGTCATTTAATGCTAATTACTTGGCTTTCATTCAAAGCTCATTGTGACAAGCCAAAGGTGATGGTAAATCTGAGAACTTGGATAAATAAAAGAAATCTGCAAAGCTGTTGGTTGGGTGCTGGTATCAGTTTGTAATGTCTTTCATCCATGTGCACTCTTGTGCTCAAATTGTTTGGTGTTGGAGCACATGATATCCTGCTAAGTGTGCAACGCTGATACTGTATTGTCACTTCATGCTTCAAATGCAGCCCCTAAAGGTGATTTGCAGTGAAAAGTTGATATTTAGCAGTGAACTGTAATGTACCAAACAATATTAATGTTAAATCATCCACTACTGAGACCTCCTGAACTTTGGCAAAAGGTTTGAACTTTTCATCCACCTTGAAATTATTCTGGGCAGCTGTCCGGTTCCTAAATAGGTTGTGTGGACATCAGTGGCAAAGCTTTTAATTTGGAATTACTCATTTCAGCCTGTCAACTAAAATGAAAGAGTTAGAGAATTGCTGTATATTTTTTTTAATCTTTTGATTTCATTTAAATACTTGCAGAGCATTTAAGTGAATTTCACATACACTTGCCTCGTACACCATGTGAAAACCGCATCTTTCACTCTTTCAGTTTTGCACACTACTGGCTCCTCTTCCATGATCAGAACTAATTGAATAAAGAACAAAACAAAAAGTTAGAATGGGTAGATCTTAACTTTTAGATATGGTTAATTCTGTATCTCTTGCATGTTCTTGCTAAAGTGTCAATGTCTCTGGAACTCATTGACTGTGTTAAATTTGACCTTTTGCTTTGTTTTGACAAGATCAATACTCTTGAGGTTGTTTCTGTCCCTGAATGCAAATCAGTGATATTAAGAGATACTCATGTTACTTTAGCCTTTGAACTGTTCAAGTGATCTTGTTCATATTACCAGACCCTGGAGGATTCCCACCTTTCAGACTGTCAGCTTCCACCTGAGAAAATCGTGAGAGTTCTGCATATGCAGACACTTCTCACATACTGCTTCCACAGGAGAGGATGTCAGCTGGAGGGCAGGTGTGACACTGCCTTGTATTCACCTGAATATCTGAAATGCACTGTGGCATGTCTCTTCTGCCAAACACAGGGATAGATTATGGAAATGCAGCTCTCCTAATCAGCTCCTGATGATTGTCTCGTTCCAATTCTCTAGTGACTTTTCAGCAACCCTGCTATTAAAGGAGTTGCAGTATGTACTTTAAAAGAACTCACTACTTTCACCCTAACCACATTTACAGTGATTACTATCTGGGTGACCCCTTTTTCTAATGCACAGTCATTAACTGCTGTCTCTTTTATTGTGCCCTGCCTTTCTGAGTCTTCCCCTTTCGCCACCATTTGTCCTGCTGTGTGTATTTAGGACAAGCACTTATAGGTTCTTCTCATTTCTAAGATCCTAGATCTTAATTATACCAAAGGTGATTTTAGCAATCACATTTTTCTAAGGAAGCCTTGAAGTCAAAATTACATTTACAACTGAAGCTGCAATCAGTAGTATGGGTGAGACTATAGCACATAACACCTGTGCCATTGGAGAGAATTGGTACAATAAAGCAGTGACTGCAGCCACCCCATTCACCGTGTGTGCAGGTCAGAAGGGTTTTCTTCAGAACAGATTCAGTCTCACACTGTCCCATCACACATGGCGTTCAAAGCCATCCCAAGGACCAGCCATTGCTTGCGATCCTTAAGCCCAGACTGCGTTTGTGTGTAACCAAGGTAGAGCCTGTGGTTTTGTTTCCTCCAAGAAGAGTCTGGTTTGCTTACCAACACAGCACATAAACTGAACCAGAAGACAAGAAATGCTGATGATTCAGACTTCAAACTGCTCCAAACCAAATGGAGACATGGCCATAATGCCTTGCTGTGAGAAAAGAATCACACATTCTCTTCACCTGTAAGTCTGCCTTTCTCACAGCTGTCTTTTGGATTGATCTCAGACAGTTGTGTGAACAGATTAGAGAGAGCTTGGTGTTCAGGGACCTGCAAGTATTATTCAAACAACCACAGGAATCTCAAATTAAAATATACTCTCTGACATTCCTCACCATTCAGGTACTATTTAGAAAAGTGCACTGATATGTGTTCAGAGTGGACAGTTGTACTGTATGTGTTGTGCCATTGAATCTGCTGCTGTAAACTCAAGCAACATATAAGTAGTGAGATAGAAAAAAATTTCTTCTATGACTTTACAGATGTTAAGGTTTTTACCATCCAAAACAGAATTAAGCCAGGCCAGGGTGACGAAATATTGCTGAACATTCCCGGTAGGCTCTTGGGCTGCAGATGGAAGGCTTTGCAGAGCAAACCAGGCCAGTGTGCATTTCCTTATCAATAGCAAAACTAATAAATAAGACCTAAAAATCGTAGAGAAAATGTCCAGATATTTTATTTGAGTTTATTGGGTTATTTGGGTCTAGCTGTTGCTAGAAACATTCTGCACCATCATAGCCCCACTTCAAATAATCCTGTAACTTTAAAAATATATCTTTGTCAAGTGTTAAAGAAAGTTGAAATATAAAGGTTCTAGGCAGCAATACAAAACAGGATGTGTGTCATGTGGAGCAACAATTACACCCTAAGTGCACAGAGAAGAATTCAGGGAAGCTAAATGCCTCACACTCCCCAACATGTAATATTATCACAGCATGAATAATTGGAGATATTCTATAGAACTGCCTTGCCTTTAGGGTTTTTTTAAAGCCTATCTTAAATCATTCTTCTATCCCCTTCTTTACCTTTTGAACTGTACAGTTTTCTGCTTTCAAGCTCTCCCTGCTCTGTTCTGCACTGAGACTTCAGACAACATTGCAGTGCTATTCTGTAAACAGTGACTTATGAAAACAGGATTTCATAGCTGTAAGTGACATTGTCTGTGCCAAAAATATGCATATTTATGCAATTTTTTCTTATTGAAAAACAAGTGTCAGAAACTGGAAACCTTTTTTCCTCTAAAAACAATCCCTTTCCAAAGCTTTCCAAAGTAAAATGTTGCAGAAAAGCCCTGTTAGATTATCCAATTAATTTCCTTTTCGGTGAACGATTTCTTTTGGCAATGCTCTGACATTTCAGGGGTTCTGACTAGTCTGATTTTGAAATGATGAGGCACTTCCCTCTGGAGATCTCTCTGAACACTAAGAGATTTCCCCATAAGGCTAGTAATCTTTATTCTCAGCCTAAAGCTTCTGTTTCTGAATTTAATTCTCTCATTCCTTTATTTGGTATACACTATTGTATTCTTGAAGTAATTTGTTTTCAAATATTTCTTACATAAATTTACTCCATCTCCTCTGCTCTTACTTTATTATCAGTTATGGAAAATGGGGAATAAATATTGGGAGCCTTTAGTCTTTATCTTCTTTTTTGTCCCTTGTCCCAGTCGGTTTACACAGCCCTGCCCTGGTTTCATGGCTCTCTTCAGCACTATTTTGTCTTGTCAGTGAGAAAATGGTAAGACAGCATTTAGAAATTAATGCATACCCAGATATGTTCTCTTCAAAGCAGCACAGAGAGGAGCTGGGAACTTCTGTATCATTTTTCATATCTGTAATATCTAACCAACAGAGCTTGGCTGTGAACATAACCTTTGGCTGGTAATGGCCTTTTGATGCTATGTTGAAGTCCAAGTTCTTGTTTAGTTTCCACTTCTTTATCTAGAATTTTTTCAGTCTCTTCTTTCCTGCCACTGTTTCTAAATGTGTCCTTTCCTTGTCCAATGTGGTATTTGCAAGTCTTCACATTTTAATATCATGTGTGCTAATGTCATAATTTCTTCCTTTTAAGGATCATTAATAAAGCAATGAAACAGGATGGGACACAATACAGATTTATGCAACATTTCCCTTTTATTCTGAATCAGCTTTACCATTAATCACTGGTCTTTGTTTGTAGCTGTTCAGTTTTCTTCAGTGTTCAGTCGACATGACAACTTCTATCCAACCGAATATGAATTGATTTTCAGTTTAAGCTGTCCTGTGGCTGGAAGTGGTGATGTTGCTGATAGCATGACAGTGCAGCAGAGCAGTTTTTCTTCTATAGCATGCTGTGGGAGCATGCATTTCACTAGGCTGGGCAAATGCAAGTTAAAGCTCTGTCTGAACTCCTGGGCAATTGCCCCTGGTAACAATCTGTAGCTGATGTCTATTAGCAGTATTCCCTGCAGGTGTTGATGGTGAAAATGTCTTTTAAAATTTAAGCTTCTAATCCTTTGCTTGCATGCAGGGGTGAGAAGAGGGATTGAAATTTCAGTTGGATGCTTGCTGAAATAGTATACAATACACATACAGTTTAAAATAAATGTGAAAATTAATTTCACTGCTTCTTTTTGACTTCGTATTTTGTTACAATAACACACCTGAATTGCTACATAATGTAATCAGTATCCAGGAATCATATCTCTATATAATATCTGTCTATCTTATTTATTTAACCATCACCTGTCCACGTAAATAGATGTATCTGCCTTTTCTGTACTTGGAGGAGTGGTATTCCATTGAATAACTGTTTGTGGATAATTATAAATGCAACATTTGTTATGTGCTTTGCTATAGCTGAGTATCACTGATGTAGATGGATTCTTTTGAGTTCTTTGTCATTACTTATAATACTCATCTAAATGTAATTGTCCTGTTATTTTGTGCTCTGGGAGAGGGATTCTCTTAAAATTTCTGCCTTTTAAAATGCTGTGTTTTCTTTGAGTATCAAAGAGCTGTCAGCATATACAGGAAGATGTGCCTAATATGAAAAGATCATGGGTGTTTATTTAAAGTGTTAGAATCTATGAAGAAAAAATATAAATAATCATATTGAATAGGATACAAATATGCTTTGTATTTTAAAATTAAAATTATTAGCAATCCTCTCATTTTATGTCTTTCAGTTAAAGGCATAGTATTGTTAGGCATTTGTAACCTTCTAGCACAAGCTAACTCATGTCAAATTTACCTTCTGTAGGTCTTTGCTGCCATCTTCTGTTTCTTTAAATGATTGCCACTGTTATTTGGATTCTGAAAAATGAGTGGGATATTACAGAGCAAAATTTCCCTTTCTGTTATTTTTTTTATTTCTTTGTTTTCAGCTAAAGCAAAGTGAAGCTAATGCAGATACAAAGGAGAAGCTTCCCTTGCGTCTACGCATCTTTGAAAAATTTCCAAACAGGCCACAAATGGTTAAAATCTCAAAGCTTCCTTCAGATTTCACAGTTCCAAAAATAAGGTATTGAAATATTTCCTTTGCTAGAATGCTGTAAACTTTTCTGGGGCCACATAATACCCAAAATATTTAACTTTTTTCCCTGTGTGTTAGGCAGGTAGTTCTGAAAATAAGAAATTAAACAGAATTAACATAGGCATTAAAAAGATGTGGCATTTTGGGTATACCTTATTTCTCTCATTTGGGGTAAAGCAATCCTAGCATTCCTTATATGTTATTCATGAAAGCTGCTAGGTTGATCAGAACTGACACAAGTACAATATAGTTGAAAAGTGTGTTGTTTCTCCTCTTTCAGTTGGACTTTAGTTTCTCGGCTCACATAGACAACTAGCAGTCTAATGGATTCTCATGTAGGTTTTTTAAGCTAGGATGAACTGGCAGCAAATAATTAGAGACGGTAAACCAGACCATCTAAAACCAGTTAGCCTGTAATGACCTTGTCCCCTATTTGTATTTGTGTAGTTACCACTTTCCTGTGTAACTCACCTTAATTAAAGATCAGATGCTCAGTGGTCTACTAGATCATTCTTTACTGTGAGAGTGGTGAGGCACTAGGACAGGTTGCCCAGAGAAGCTGCACATGCTCCATCCCTGGAAGTGTTTGAGGCCAGGCTGGATGGAGTTCTGAACAACCTGGTCTAATGGAAGGTATCCCTGCACATGGCAGGCAGGATGGAACAAGGTGATCTCTAAGCTCTCTTCCAACCCAAACCATTCTAAGAATCTCTGATCCTAAGTAAGAGTACAATTATTTTTCCTTGGTGTCAAAAAAATCTGATAGAAATCCAAGGGCTGCTCTAGTATATACAAGCTGCAAAGTCTGCTGAAATGGCACAAGCTGGCTGAAGGGATCCTCTCCATACCCATTTCAATATCCTCAACAAGCACATGCCAGGAGAGAGGATGATGTGAAAGATTGCTGCCATTATTCTGCATCTCCTGAGGTTACATTTCTTTTGATTAAATTCACGAGGAAGCTAAGTCAACTGCTTTGACCTGTTTGTAGTATCTTAGCAGAACAAAATGAATAATGCTGATCACAAGAGTCAGGAAAAGCAACCTTCCAAACCTCAAGGAAACAATCACTGATGTTTTACTTTTAGTATCAAAGTACCCCTTGGTTATATATGGAGGGTGTTCTTCTCCTAGTCTTAATCTTTGTTGTTATTTCTTTCTAGTGTTTTTCCCAGCATATTCTGTACTCACTCATGATCCTATTAACTACTGTAACAGACTTCAAACTAGCACTAGCAAATCATATCTTCAAATCTGAAGCTATTGTACTTTGTAGAAATATCTCTCCAGAGAAAAATTAGTTTTGACATAGTTTACACTGAAAAGAGGCAACTCTACTGAACTTAAAATACGGCAAGATGAATGTGTATTTGTTGTAAACAGAAATGCTTCTGCTTTTTAAACATGGCATATGTGAGGCACAGAATTGCTGAAGCGCCTTAATACTGACATTCAAAGCAGTTATATGAACAGATGTTGTTTGAAATCTTCAAGAAAGAATTTCATGCAGAGAGTATGTTTCTTTTGGATTATATCAGCATTTGATTTACATTGAAGTAACAACTTGCTGTTTAATGAGCTTAAAAGAGCTGAAAACTGCAAAAGGCACTTGAAATATTTAGCACTTTAATTGATAAATAAATAAATAATAATAAGCCTTTTTTTTTTTTAAATCTACATGCAAGAGATCCAACTCCCAATTCAGTTATGGATTTCTTTAATAAATTAATGTAAGTGTTATCAGTTGTTTTGGCACTGTTCATTTATACATCTATACCCCAGTACAACTTTTTCTCGGGAGTTTACCATATCAGCACTAATGAATTGTGATATGTCATAAGGAAAAACAAATATTAACTCTTCTTGGGGTTTTAATGAGTCAATATCCTCTATTTGTTCACAAGGGAAAGTTTTATGAAGCAATTTATTGATCGCCAGCAACAAGATACCAGCTGTTTGCTGCGAAGACTTCCTTCAGCATCTTCTTCCTCATGTGACCACTCTAAAAGATCAGCAATTGAAGAAAACAGATATATTGATCAAAAGGTAAATCAAGAATATAGGGTAGTATATATCTTGCCTAGGGTATTATGAGAAAAGGCATCAGATTTTTTAGTTTGTCAAACAACATAAAAAGGGAATAAAAGCAAGGAAGGCTGAATATAGGTTAAAAGGTTATGTTTAATTTAGTCTAAAACAGACATCATAGCAGATCCTCTTCTGGTTTAAATTTTCCCATCTCCTTTGAATTCAAAATTCAAGATGTGATACATTATTTGTTTAATGCATACATCATCGGAAGCTTTTTTTTTTAAATAGTTTTGCTGTTAATCACTGAGAAGCTAGTGGAAAACTAAAGTTTCTGAATATCACAGTGGACTTTTGAGTGCCTTGATACATTGCAACCTTGAAAAAACACTTCAATGAAGGAAGTGTGAAGGAAGAGGGAAGGAAGGAATTGAGCCTAAGTGGACGTCTTCTGCTTTAACAAGCAGGGCAGAAAAATTGGATAAGATATTCAGATCTCTGTGTAATCACTGAATATGAGTTAAAATTTAAAAATTATTCTAATTATTTAGAGGATATTACCCTATCTGTAAGTCTGGGAGTCACTAGAAAACAGACCCTGAACAGATATATTTGGTACCCGTTGTGCTAAAAGTGCTGGTCTCCCATGGATGGTTGGATTTGAAAAATACTAACATTCCTTGGAATGATGACCATGATGATGATGATGCAGCAGCGTAAGTAAATGTATGTGACTTCTGACATTCTATAAAACTAAAAGAAGGGAAAAAATGTTCATGTGCATCATGGAAGATAGTGGTTTCCCAGATTTCTTGTGGAATCTATGTAGATATCAGTCCTTGATCATTTGTAATATTGCATAATTTAGTGACATTTTTATAGACAAAAGAAAAGTACTTTTAGTATTATTATGTTTCAGTATTGTTTCAGTATTGTTCATTGTTGAATCCTCTTTGAATATTAACATCTATGTTTTTTAAATGCATTTTAAGTTACAGAATCACTGACAAGTAAAAAAAAGTCTATGCATTGCTGTTATATAGTATAACTGGCTTTCCTAGTGTGTGTTTGCAGCCATAACCCAAGGCAGCAAGGCAGCATATATACTGTCAGAGTTGCAGAGCTGGGAGGAAGCACTGGGAAAGAAGAGTTGGGAAATACAATACTCTTCTGAAAATGAACGAAAATAGACGATTTGTAAACCAGTGTTCATTGCTATCCCTAGTTCTGTGCAAGAACCCATTCTTGTGGCTGATGTATTCTAAGGCATCAGTAAGCCAAAGCTGAGCAGCATGACTGGGAGGGAGGGCTATGGCAAAATATGGCATATCAGCCAAGAAGGCTGTAGGAAGGAGTCAAGCCTAAAAGGACACCATCTGCTTTAAGAAGCACAGCAGGAAAACTGGATAAGTTATTAAATGATGAGCCTAGGGGCTAGCAGAATTATGCCAAATATCACTAATAATGGATCTCAAACACTATGCCAGGGTAATCAGAGTACATTTCTACCATGTAATGAAGAGATGAACAAAGACCTTAAAGTTGTCTCAGCCACACAGGTAAGTCCACAGTATGCAATGCAGAGCTGTGCAGTAGCTCAGTAGATCTGTTTACATGAATATAATTTAGGTATATTAAATCCATCTTAATTCCTTTTGCTTGCTGTTTACCAATGTGAATTGTTACTGTGTTTGAAGACAGATGAATACATGGCACAGTTTATTCAATGAGATCTTGCAATATGAAAACAGAATGCTGCATTCTTTTCAAATTTTCGCTTCCCTTCAAAAGCAAATATGCTTTATCTGACTTTAAAATTTTTTGAATTTAAATAAGCATTTGCAAATTGGCTTTGCACTAGTCAACCTGCTTTAAGCACATGCTTTAGGATCCCTATGCCTCAAGGGTAGAAACAATGATGAATAATATTTCTGATAAATGCAGCTTAAAACAAGGTATTTACACATTCCTATAAGGGGAGAAAGCACTAAGAAGGATTTTTGAAAGTAATTACTCTAGTGTTCTATAGTTACAGTTGCCAAGGCAACCTCACTTTTGTATGAACGAATCTTCTTCAAAATACTCTTAAAACAAGACTGGAATGACTGGTTGTGCTTAAGTATTAACCTTACATCCATACTTTACTTTTCTTTGTAGAAAAGAAACATGACAAAATATTTTACTGATCTCAGTGCCTGGCACAATGCCTTCTCACTGCTCCTGTTAGCAGTGGGTTAGCTTCAGAAACTTTTCACATGCTCTTGCATTGTAGTTGATGAAAAAAAAGTGGAATTAAAAGGTAGAATCAAAAGGTGAGGTCCTGCTGGAGGATCTGACTCAGCCCTTCCTTTGTGGTAGCTGAACTATGGCTAGTCCCTCCAGTTACTGCTGGACTTAGGTCACTATCTCTATGTTCCACACCTGCTGAATTGATAGGAAGCTCTTACATTCTCCTATTATTTTCCCTTATTTCCACTCCAGCAATATTGTTTTTTTCTTTCTCTAAAAATCTGCCACTATATGGTTTTGTGTTCAGAATCAATCTGCCCCGTAATTTGTGATGATCAATGAAGCAGATTTTATATGTGTTTTCTTATGGAATGAATTTAGTTAGTGTTTACAGTATTATAATTATTATAATTACCCACTTCCTTTAAAAGTTGTTTTAAGGTGTAAAGGGGGAGTAGATATTCCATGCTGTCTTCCTTTTTTTTTTTTCCAAGGTGTTTTACGTTCTTGAAAGAATTGGAAAAAATTATTTTTTGTGTAAATCACCGTAACCATGACTACAATCCATTTGATATGATTTTCATCTATGTCAAATCAAAAAAACAGCTTTGGAAAACAGATTTCTCTGCTATACTCCTTTTTATTCTCCAGTAAAATCTGTGAGTTCTGTCATTTTTTCCAACTCTTCTAAATTTTTAAACTGTTGTGAAAGCTATAAACTAACCAAACATTATTACAAAAAAATCACTTTTTGATACCTAAATGCCCTTTATGTTTTATACATCCCCTAAGAGTTCTCTGTCAGTGTGTGGAGTCTGAGTAGGTGTGTGGATACACGTTGTACCAAGTTTTTCCTTCTACATCGAACACCAGCAACACCTGGTTCTCCCACATACTTATCTCCCAGATGCTTGATAGGCAGCTTAGCACTGTGCTTTGTTTATTTATTATTATATGTAATATTTTGTGTGTAAAACTGTGATTCTCTGGGGTTCTCTGAACTTAACACTGCTGGAAATGCAGGATGATCATTTTTTACTCTCCACTTGAGGTCCTGCAGAGCAAATTTACTTAAACTCAATGATCTTGACACAGATGTAACCCCCTGTGTGCTAATCTAGTCTGTCCTGATGTAGTCTGCAGGCCATGAGTTGAAGAAGCCATGGTCAAATTTGAGAAACCAGGACTGTTCAGATTAGTGAGCGTTCCCCTGTTGTAGTAGAAAGCACTATGAAGGTATTTTCTGGTGAGAGAAGGAAGACTTACTGGAAAAAGTATGAGATTAAAAGATTTAGGGTATTAAATGTACATGGTAGATGAGAGAAAAGGGGAGTTTTAGGGACAGAGAGGGAAGTGTTCTTTATACTTCTACACTTGTATGAAAATTATTCACAGTATGCTGGGAATTTCCTTAGATAACCGATATTTCAGTAAATTCTTGGCCAGAAGAACTGGATGAAATGGAAACATAATTTTAGTGTGAGTGGGTGGATGAGAAGGAAGTTGGCAGAAAAAAAGGACTTCTCAGTGGCTTTCACATAGCCTGAGGTATAGTTGCAGCAAGTTTCAGGGGGACAAAGAATTAAATTAACATGAGATTGGCAACAAATCTGGTGTCCAGTGAAACACATCTGAGTTGGCTGTAGAGCATTGGCTTTGACTTCTTAACTTCAAGACTGGAACCAGAGGGGCACAGAAACCCTTCAAAATGCTTTCGTAAGAGATGTTCAACTTTTAGAAAACCTTGCAGAAAATTACTGTGAGATGGACACTTCTGAACTGGTTACTTGTCCTTGGCTCTACAACACAGCACGTGGCTGTTAGATTAAAGTTCAAAACTGACAGATTCATGGGATGAACTTTGAAAATGCTTATGGTTCAATATGTACAGGTAATACAGCTAACTCCTGTGCATGTTTACAACAATGGGAAAGCAGGAGTGAGTTACAAAAGAAGTCACGAGAGCATTTAATACATCCATGTATTTTATAGTTCAGCCTTGGAGCATCTCCCACTTCACTGAAGGAATATAATCAAGTCAGCTCCTTTATTTCCCCATTTATAAGATTAATTGGATAGTAGCAAACGTATTACTCTTTTTTCTCCTTTCTGTCATCCTGTGTCTTTTCTGATTCCTTTCACATCTATGAGTTTTGATTTTAGTTCTGCAAGCAGTGCAGCTAGTAGTCATTCCTTTGTCCAGTGGGAGCCAGATGCAGCATTAAGGTCTAGTTCCTGGGAAAGCTTTACCTCCAACACCATATGGCTCTCCCACTAATTTCCTGCTTACAGCAGAATGTACCTTTGTGAAGGGAGGTTGTGGTCAGGAAGTGAAAGCTGATCTCAGAGGTAGCCAGAGCCATTACCATGGAGGACTGTGAATATTCAGCAGCAGACCTCGTGCTGGAATCTGTGCTTAACATATTTTGTTAATATCGTAGATACTGCTTTTGTAAGCTTCTGAGACATGCTACCTAATCTTGATGGTTTTGTTTAATCTGAATATATGTTCTATGCTGGGGTTTTTTTTCTGATCTGTGCTCAGCTTCTTTAATGACTCTGTTTCTTGAGAAGAAAAAAAACAGTCTTCTGAGAGTATTCGAAAAGGGTTCCTCCTTGCAGAAAGTATTTGTAGCTGCAAAAGCTGAAATAGCCTTTCAGATTTTCTAAGGTATAAATTTTAGTATCGAAGACAGGGTGTCCCAAGATACTTTTCAGAAAACCATCAGGCACCAAGTCATGCTCATATATTTCATTTGTACTTTTTTCATTAAAACTAAGGATAGAATATTTATTCATAAATTACAATTTCCAGAATTTCTGTTTCTTACTGTAATAAATTTATGTCCCAAGTTAATCAACTTCTCTGAACTTTATTTTGGACATTAGATGTGCAAAGCAGAATTTTGGCACGAAAGATACAATAGTGGTGTGTTCCTGATTATTCTTTTCTGTAAGTAATTTGAAAGAGTAATTTTATGACATTAATTTTGAATATAGCAGAAACTAATAAAGTGTAATTGCACATGTATTCTAAGTAGAAAAGATTATTTATTTTTAAATACTACTAAATACTACATTTTTTTCTGTAGTATTTTTCTGTAGTGCAGAATTTTGTGCATATCAACAAAAATCATTCAAACTTTTTTGTCATTTTCTTTTATTTGTCTGAATTGAATTCTGTCCTGCAATTCCAGTTTCCATATACCACTCGTTAATTAAATACAGCCAAGTGCTATTTATGTCATTCACAGGATAATGCCAAAATCTATCTTGTTATGACAGTCAGAAAAGTCATTAAAACAATGTACCTGCTGGAATGATAATGGCTTATGAATTCAGCATTTTCTTTCTCATTACACTCATGATTTTCAAAGACGATTTTTGTCCCATGTCTGTTCTCATCAGTTCTTTTTAATGAAGTTAATATAGGTAAATACAGTGATGTATTTCAGGTTTACTGAAAATCAGCTGACTTCTTTGACTCTTCTGCATTTTAAAGATCTTCTTGCTTTCATATAAAATGGATATGTAAAGATGTCCCTGTGTCTTTTCTTTCTCATCAAGCATTTTACCAAATACACATCTGAGCTGGTAATATTTTACTTCTCTGACCATGTTTGACTTCAGAGTGGGGAAGCACAACTGCAATAGTAGCAAGACTGTTCTGTGGTGTCTGTCTCTGACTTCAGATGATTTTTAATTGCTTTGTCACTCTTGCCTCTGCATAGTATGTTCAAAAGTCTGCCTGAAAAAAAATCCAGTTTTCAATTACATTTTGAGAAAAAGGAGGCCAGGGACTGGATACTTTGCCATTTTCAAAAAGAACCCTAATTCAGGACTTCCTTCTAGCATTTGCTTTCTATTTCATCAGTTTTACACTAAAATATTTCAAGTGTTTGATACAAAGGCTGTGAAATTGTATTAAAATACAAGGATACAGTCATACTTCTCTTTTTCTTCAATCAAACTAAATACAAACATGACAGAAGCTGTAGTGCTATTGTACCATAACAAAGAGCACACAGTTTGGTGTGGAGGAGAATAGATGAGGAATTGAGTTACAGGAAAGCCCTTCTGTTTGAACCTTCTACATTACTTTTTCCTGCTTCTACCAAAGAATCCAGATCACCATCTCCAGGCCCTTCAGTCTCCTCCATCCACTCACAGTACTCATTCACATGAACCGATTAACAATAGTAATGATGAGTTCTTTCTAGTGAAGGCAAGTGCATGTGCTTGTACAACCAGAAGTAATAGTTTTCCTTACCTCTCCCTTGAAACTCCCTGTCCATATCTTCCATTCCCTGTCCAGCTCAGCCTGACAGTCCCTTCTTCCCTTGAGCTTTAAGATCTCCAGCTCAAAGTGTGGAGGGGAGGCTTCTCCTCCAGTGCTGTACACCCAGCCTAATGTATAAAAACCCCACATCAGCTTGGCTAGGAGTCCTCAGTTCCACTGGCTGTTGGCTGCCACAACTAATCTACGCTGTCCTCTTTATCAGCTTTCCACAGGGTCTCCCTGACTCATGCGCTGAGCAGATAGAAAACAATAGGAAGCAAACCAATCCAAGGCTGCACTTGTAAAAATCAGAGAGCTGAATTGTCTCTCCTATGAGAACAAGCTGAAAGAGGGTTTTTCAGCCTGGAGAGAGAAACTTCTGGGGAAACCTTATAGCAGCCTTTTAGTAGTTGAAGGGGGCTTATAGTATGGGGACAGACTTTATTTACAAGGGCCTGTAGCAATAGGACAAGGGGTAATGGTTTTAAACTAAACAAGGGTAGAGTCAGGCTAGATAGAAGGAAAAAAATTTATGATGACAGTGGTAAAACAGTGAAACAAGTTGCCCAGCAAGATAGTGAGTTCCTGAAAACATTCCTGAAAACATTCACTTGCAGATTGGATGGGGCTCTGAGCAACCTGATCTAGTTAAAGATGTTCCTGCACATTGTAGGGAGATTGGATTAGATGGTCTTTCAAGGTCCCTTCCAACCCAAACCATTCCACACTTTTATGAAAAATCTACTCATTAAATCTATGAAAGTTTAAAACTCAGGTGTACCAAAGGGGAAAAAAATCCCAAGTATGTTATTATAAGGTATAAAAGAGAGGGATTCTTCTCCTTCCCTGGAGCTGATCTTCCATGTGTCTGATATGGACTATCTCCCCTTTAGGTCTTTTGAGATTTTATGAGAGCTAATATTAGCCTTGTCCACATTCTCACACCTAATTGAAAAAGGTTCTTGGTTATGAAAAGACGTGAATATTTTCCAGACCAGTAATCAGCTCTAATTAGAAGAACTTTACCTTCCTTAAGAGAGAGGCAGCAATCAAGGGCTACAAAATGAGTAAAGGCTATTTCAGGTCAATGACTCCCAAGAATTAAGGAGATTATGCCCACTTCTCATTCTAGACATCTGACCCAAATGGACAGCTTTTCAGTCCTTGTGGCACTTATCTAATGCTAGACCACTTTTTTGACTGTGTAGTGAGCCTGTTTCTTACATAGGACAACCTCACATAGGGCCAGATTTTCAAAGTCCAAACAAAAATACTTAGTTCTACTTTGAGAACGGGAAACAGATTAGGGATCTCTAGAGCTCCCTCGTAATTGCAGCCTTTATGCAATGTTTTCAAAAATTTAAGAAACTCCCTGCTACCTATGGGATTTAGTCGCTTAACTTGCTTAAATTTTCGTGAACATTTTGTTAGGTATCTAGCAAAAACTGGCGTTCCATACTCTTCGTGTGACTGTTGTCACACTCATTTTGAAAGAGTCCAATCTCTTCAAACCAAAGATACATTGGCAGACTGCTGTTGAACAAATATTTGCATCTGAGAGGCAATATGACAAACTCCTGTGGGCCAGGAATATCCTATGTTTTATGAAAAGCTCAAGCTTTGAACAGATTCTTCCCAAATATTTCCTTGCTCTTTCATAAAAATTATTCTGATACATTGCTTATTGTACTGACTCTTCATATTTTCACTAGAAGCTGTAAATATTTAAGTAACAATATAATACCTAACAATCTGTTCATTCTGCAAGTCTACATAAACCATTCATCGGCATACAACAAATTCCAAACTGAAAGAGAAGCTTTGGATGATTTTTTTTCCTTCCTTGGAATTTCTGGCATGGCACAG
Source organism: Prinia subflava (assembly GCF_021018805.1). Lineage (NCBI taxonomy): Eukaryota > Metazoa > Chordata > Aves > Passeriformes > Cisticolidae > Prinia > Prinia subflava. Next base: position 69,061,106 of record NC_086249.1, on the reverse strand, counting down.
CAGACTATTTCCATATGGTCCTGCGGTTGCCTGTAAGAGCAATAAGTGTTATTAGTATAGCAATAGTATTAGTCTTAGCAATAATTCCTAAGAGCATTATTAACAACACTCAGCCAAAATTCCTTATTTTCATATAACACTTTAGAAATTACCTTCGAAAAATGTACTACACGCAATGCTTTTTTTTCCTACTGTCAAGCAAGCATTTCAGATATTCATATTTCATGATTTATCTATGAGCTTGTCTCACCTTGTGTTCCTGAACACCCACCAACACTTGTCTCTTCTGCCAGCTTTGAAGTAGTCTGATACAAAAATCATACACTACATCACTACAGATTTTACCTGTTGATAGCATACAATTCTTTATCAAATACGAGTTGAAAATAATCGCTTTATGTAGCATTTGCTGAGGTCTGGGCACTGCAAATGTTGCTAGAGAAATACATCAAACCTTATTAAACCAAAATATACAGCATTTCTCAAAACATAAAGCCATTCAGCCATGTCTTAGAGGGTATAAATTGGCATAGATCCCCCTGAAGTCCACAGTGCTGTGCCAGTACTTTTAGTATGTAGGACTGGTCCACAGTCATTTCCTGACACTTCTTAAAGATATTTTCCTGTGTTTCTTTGCTTTTGATCTTATGCCAAGGGTTTCTTTTTCCAAGGTAGAAAGCCTGGAGTTTTGAAATACACATCTAAATAAACATTATTATTGAAATTGTCTGCAGTATCTTTTCGAAGCAGCAGGTGGCACTTGCAGAGCAACAATGTTCTGTGATTTAGCTTGTTTTACAACGGTTGCTTTGTCCTTGTCGACAAATGGGATTTCATGGGACGTAGCATTTAGATCAAGTTCACTCTGACTGAACTGAATTATTTTGCCTGCTTAAAGTCTGTCCTGCCAACAGCAGCAGAGAAGGGTGTCAACACTTGTGGAAGAGAAGCACTACTGGCAGATTTCCTAATTCTGTGGTCACATCTGTGTAAATAAATACAAAGAAATGTGAGAACCAAGATACAAGCTTTATTTGTGGTTTAGTAGCAGCGCATTATATCCATCTAAACCCTTTTCATCCAGGAAATACTATTGGGAATTTGCTGACCTGCCACAGCAAATCCTTGCAGTTTAAAGTAATGTGCAAGAGTTCTATAAAGCATGTTGCTGAAAACATATTTTAGAGTAATCAGATGCTGTTAGGTGATTTCAAGACAGTGTCATATGCTAAAAAAAAAAGTGCTTTAGCAGAAAGCTATATGGCACTGTGATTTCTGCATGAAGTGTACTTACAGGTGGTATAGAGAAGTAAATAAATAAATAAATAAAGTTTAATAAAGATACACTGAGGGTGTCCTCACAGTACAGCACAATCTGTAATAAAAAAACCCAGCAGGCTAAACAGATATACCCTAAAATAACCTCAGTAGAGTGTACTGTACTTGTTTTATTTCACATTATCTGATTGAGTAATGTCTTTTGTATGTTAACACTGTTTATAATTTCCTCTGCAACATTCCAGAACTCGGCAGGTATCATAAGTTTTAATTGCCAGCCTCGTTGTACACCAGCATGAGGCATCTAGACATTATTAAACAAAATACTCATCATCACCCCCATTTTCTGTTTTTACAGTCCCATTGTATTTGCCTGGTGTGCTGAACAAATTTGGAAAATTAAATGGGAAGTAGTTTAGTTCATTTATCTAATATAGAAATAAGGATGTATATTTTAAAAATCTACAGTAATGTTTGATTTTCTTCAGCATGCATATTGACATATGTGTGTTGCTATTTGACTGACTACTGACTCCTTTGAATATGAGAAATAGATCAATTGTGCTTATCTAAAAATATTTTCTTGTATTGCTCCTTCTGGATATTTTTAATTCAAGATAAATTCCCCAGTGTTCTGCTGAAGGAAGGGCTACTGATTCCTAAGGAGATTGGAAGACCATTGTCTTCAAAAGTCATAATCCTTGGAAGTGCCAAGTGGTTGTTTTGTGAATTCTATTTTGGACCACTGAGATCACTAGGCACCAAACTCTAGGGTCCTGTATATGTCTATGTATTCCTGGATTAAAGAATGAATACCTGACTCCAATCTAAACTCCATCACAGTCCAGACACAGACAAGATTGTAAACATTCCTTCAAACTTCACGTAAGCTGCAGTCCATTGGGTGTGCTTAGGCCAAGGTCAGTGCCCAAGGATGTCCTGTCTCAGCTGCAAGTTTCACAGCTAGTCCTGAAAAATAGTGTAGGAAAAGTAAATGTACTTTGCACAAATAATGTGATACAACACCCTTGAAGGCTGACCTGGAACAGAGACTGGACGGAGCTAGAAAATAAAGCAGGTATTTATTGAAAGGCCTCCTGGATCCACCTTGGGTGGGACAGGAGCCTGACTGAGGCTGCATCCAGGGTCACAAAATGTGAATGGTCACAAAAATGGCTGACCAGTCTCGAGATCTTTCATTTTTATAAGTTTTGGTGCATTTGCATATCAGGGTCTAATTGTCCAATTACAGCTTCAGGTTGTGAGGTCTCATCTTTCTTGTTCCTCCCTTCAGTCCAGCATTGTTTATGCTTTTGGTCCTGAAAGTTGTCCTTGGTCCTCAGCAGGAAAAGGATTTGTTTTGTCTACCTGCTCTGTGAAGAGCTTACTGGCACTTAATATGAGGCTCAGAACTACACCTAAGCAGCACGGAATCTGAAAATATGAAAGCTAAAACTCAAGGCATCACCCTGCTTTCATACCTTTCTCCATTCCTGTGACTCCTTAGGCAGGGAGGGGAAGCCATATGAGGAGCAGCTGGGGTGGCTTGATCTCTTCTGCCTGGAGGAGAGTGAGAGGAAACGTCACAGTCTACAACATCTTCATGAGGGGAAGAGGAGGGGCAGAGACTTATCTCTTCTCTGTGGTGCCCAGGGACAGGACCAGAGGGAATGGCCTGAAGTTGTGCCGGGAGAGGTTTAGGTTGGCCGTTAGAAAGAGGTTCTTCACCCAGAGGGTGGTTGGGCTCTGGAACAGGCTCCCCAGAACAGTGGTCACAGCACCAGCCTGACAGAGTTCAAGAAGTGTTTGGACAATGCTCTCAGGGACATGGTGTGACTCTTGTGGTGCTCCTGTGCAGGGCCAGGAGTTGGACTTCCTGATCCTTTGGGTCTCTTCCAATTCAGCATATTCTGCAACTCTGTAATTCTATTGTTTATTTTATTTGTTCAAGCATCACTAAATAAAATTCATGAACAGCTTTGAAAATGCGAACAGACTCAGCGGCTCCAGACATGCCCTCCTTCCTACAGCTGCCCTTCACCTCTCTGGCTGATGCACCTCTGGTGTGTGACAGCCAAATACCATAGCACAGCACTGCTTTTGCACATCCCCAGCAGACAGATAGGGTGTTCATTGAAGGTGTCAGGCACAGGGGGTCAAAGCATTTCCAGCTGCGTTGGCACAGGGATTTAGCAGTGGTTTTATGCAAAACATGCACCACTGTCTGCTTTGTTAGTCTTGCTGCCTAGAGCGAGGGTTCAGCATCCCTGGTAGTATGTAAGTAGCCCTTACCCTAGAGCTGCCAGCACCTTTTCTTTAGATGTTCTTCTTCTTGCTGGCAGTAAGTAGTTTAACATTTGGCTTGCCAAAGCACTAAGTGACAACTCAACATTCTTATGGAGTCTTTGGAAATACCCAGACTCCTCATTCCTGCTTTCCCAGGGTATGTTCCCTTGTTGACAGCCTGGGTGAATTTCCTTGTTTGAGCCACAAACCTTTAAGGCCAAGGGTGTTCTTTTACTTAATTTAAACACTGACAAGAAGTTGTTTATGACAGATAATGAGCTGTAGAAAATATCATTCAGCTTTTTTTACTGAAATCAGATGGGCAAAAACTAGAAAACTGGTAGGAAATTAATGCTTCTCATGTTTAAAATCTCTTCCGTTTCTAAGATGTCACAAGAATTGTTACTAGAAATAAATGGACATAACACATTACTAGGTAGCCACATCTTTTTTTCTCTGATGTTTCATGTAGTTGCAATTATTTTAAAGCATTTATTTATAACAGAAAAAAAGAACTGAGAAAAAACTTCTGGTTTACCACCCTCATTATTCCCATAAATTTGAACCCTAAAAAATTATTAACTAACATCTTGTAAAACAGGTGCTTCCATGATTTAGAGTCTTCTTTCTGCAATCCTGCTAAGGGAAGAAAGGTTTCAGGACACAGGATTCCACTGACAATAACTTCACTGACATTAGAAAAAGAAAATATATGAAAGAGTTGCCATTGCTTTCAGCATTATATCAGGAGTATATAAATCCATAATAAAGTACAGTGTTGATAAATTCAGTAAACCTGTGTCAAGATACTGCAAATGAGTTAAAACCTACACAAATGTGTTTCAAGATATGACATATTTATACCAGAATATTTATCATAATGGTATTTTACTTCCCTATCTGACCATCCAGGAGCCCCTTTGGCAGTCACTCTTGCATCACCTGATCTGGTGCCAAGTCCCCTCCCCATCTACACACCCTGCCCTTACACAGTCACACCAGGTTTCCCAAAGCAGAGTCCCAGACATCCAGATCCTTAAAAGGATTGCAACTTGGTACAATAACTGAATAACAAAATAGCAGCTTGAGCTGGGTGCCTCCAAGGAAAGACCCCCATGCAAAGGCACCCCTGGTATTTATACCCTCCCAGTCTAGGCAAACAAAAGTCTGAGGTCATCAGCTCCTGCCATGTTTTTTGAGTGCCACAGGTCCCTGTGGCCTTTGTTAGGCAAAGAGTCATCAGTTCACAGCCTCTTGCCTTGGGCTTAGGCTCCAGCACCCCCAGAGCTCAACCTGCAGCTCACACTGCAGCTGCACACCCAGCTGCCTGCACTGGATGTATTCCTCAGCAGGTATATCTCGTACTAGGATTTTCAGTTTATTTTTGTGTTAACCATATCCAGGCAATGGAAATTTTTCTTATTTATATTCAAATATTCAACAAGTTTATTACTCTTTCTGTAATCTTAACTGAAACTTCAATACCTTATTTTCCAAACTACATTCTGAAGTATTGCACACCTCATTTCCATTTTCAAGTTGCTGGTTGTTTAAGGAACCCACAGATTCTCAAAATCGGAGTATTTTCAAATCATCTGTATTATTACTTCTACAAAGAGCTAGGACATGAGAAAGGTTAAAGGGGCCACACTTGTAAAGGCAAGGGGTAGGACAGACATTGTAGCTTGCTGTTACAGTTGTGGTTTAAACAGCAGTATCCATTTTATTAAGTACAGTGAGTATAGTACATAACAAGTTTTTAAGGTATTTTCTAGCTTCTACAAACCAAGATCTTAGTGTGACTCAGAGTCAATATGAGTCTTCAGAGAAGTTCTGGCAAAATTATTTGCCAAATGACTAGATTTGAGCTAGTGTTGTAGAAAATTTAAAGAATATATAAAGAAATGTGCTTAAAGATTCAATTTCAGATTGATCAAAACCAGGACACAGATTGCTAAGAGTTTCCAAATCTCTCTCAACCATTTTCTTCAAGATAACGATCTCAAACGGTTGACAGATTTAAGTCTTACAATGTGCCAGAGGCTTTCTGTTCATCACAGGCGCAATTCCTGAGCTAAATTCTTCAGCTGTGGTTTGCTCCTTGATTTGCCATGTTTGTTAATCACTTGCTTGTTTTTTCATGTATCTCAGTCCTTTCATTTCACATTCAGGAAGTCCTGTTCACAAGAAGATTCCTGAAGCACTGTTCATGACCAGAAGCAAGCATAAGCATATTTTGCTCAACACATTTTTTCTGTGCATCTGTGGGAGAAAAAGGACTTTGAAATGATACATCTGAGCTTTGTTTGCTGGCTCTTTTGTACAATCAAGGCATCTCCAGTGTATGATCCAGCCTAGTCAAAATCCAAATGGAGAAGGAGTAGCAAAACAGTGTGATTTGGTCAATTGGAGAAGAAATGTGTAATAAAGCAAATTTGTGCTAGCCAGCAAAACTATCTGCTTCTTCCTACACAGAACTACCTAAGGACTGGGATTGGAAGGCCAAAAGATGTACACAAGCATTTTGATTGTTTTCCACCATCCTTTTTATGCACTCAGCATCATAATAATTAATTGGACTATCGCATACATGTTATATTTTAAGACAATTAAAAAGTATGCTGTCTTTTTCTTAATTTTATAGCTCCGTAAATCTGTTTTCAGCATCAGAGCAAGAAACCTTCTGGAAAAAGAGGCAGCAATCAATAAAATTCTAAGGTAAGATTCATATGGGATTTGATATTTAATATGTTTTGACTGTCATCTGAATTGTCACAACCTCATTTATCACAAATGTTACTGGATGTATAGTATTCATAATAGTGTATCCCTTTGTAGTACATCTATTGGATTCCTTATCAAAGATAAATTGCTCTTCGGCTATTTTATATGCTTCAACAGCAAAAAGAGAGAGATTGTACTTCTTCAGTATATATTTCAATTGTATCATGCAGTAAGATCTTTTTTCATCTCTTTTCACTTCTTCCTTCTGAATTAACTGAAACATATCTGTTCATAAGGGGTGTTATTTTGCCTAAGGAATTCTAGACTGGTTCTTACAAATATATGCACATAAAAGTTTGCAGGGATTGTGCGCTAGAAAGCATAGGCTACAGGTAGTCATATTCCAAGTAACAAATGGACAGTGAAGAAGATTTCAGAACCGTGACTTCTGTAGAAAGATTTCCTGAATGTTTTAATAATGATCTCTCGTTTTGGTATTCCATATCAAGTAACTACTTAGCACCATAAGTGAATAATGCAAGCCTAAGTCTCTGAGACCCATTTCTGAAGTTATCATTTATGTAACTCTGTGCTGCAGTTTTTCATTCCACTATTGGTTTTACATCAGAGTGACTGTTCTCAATATAATGTGCATTAATAATGCAAACAATTTATACGTCACTGTTTTTATATTTATGTTTGCGTTTTGTCAGTGAGAGGTCCCAGGTAAATACACAGTATTACTGTCAGTGTGAGCCTTCTGTTAGGCTTTGAGAATTCTCTACAACTCCATTTCCCACATATTAATAGGAATACTGGTCTGAAAAGTACAGATTAAGTAAGGCAATGTTTTACAAGGAGCAGTGAACTAGGGGTTCTGTGTGATTCCTGAATTATGAAGTTTTTTGAATACCATTTGAGAAATTTGGCAGCTGTGGTTCTTTTTAATGCTCTACAAGAATACAGCACAGGGAAAACTGTAGAAATTAACATGAAACTTCTTCTGTTTTTAAATCCATGTAATGACAACATAAACAATTACTGATTCAAATGAATACTCATTGTAAAAATATTATTGATAAATATAAATGCAATACCATAAGTATTCAATCTTAACAAAATTTAGTGCACTATTTGTAAGCAGTTTTTTTCAATTGTGTGTCTTGATTTTACAAGAATTACATTTACAGATAGAATAAGCAAAATATTTCTAAAAATACAGGTTTAGATACAGGCATCTTGGCAGTATTTCAGTTAAACATTTGTAATGAAATTCTGTGTTATATGAGAACTGTGAAATGTTATTGACACCTCCAGGGTTCCACAAATGTCAGTTTGTTTGGTGTGTTTCATACACTATACTGCAGATGAAAAGGGTAGACAAAAGAAAAAACCTTACTTTTATATATTCAAATATTAAAAAAAAACCCAAAGCTGATATTGTAGAAGCTCTGTTCTTTCTTAGATAGGAAAACAAAAATTAAATTCTGGAAACTGAAATTTAGAATTCTCCCATCAGCACAGAACTTTCTCCTTTTCTGGAGAAGTCTGAAATAGTTGAAGGAGAATCCCAGCAAACCATTGTTTGGACTTCACTAAGTTCTCAGAGATACAAGAAAAGAACCAGAAGTCAGTCCTGCCAGTTTCAGTCCTGCTGAATTCCACTTGTCTTTCAGATCATGGCTTCTACAAAAGTCTTGTATGTAAAAGGACTTCTTCTCCATTCACCAGAATTCCTCTGAAGTTTCAGAGGCAGAAGAATATAGTTTTCATTTACTAATCTACTATTTTATTTTTAATTATCTGTTTACTCTGTTAATTTAATCTAAATGTACTGAGTTTTCCAATCTATTTCCTGGATCACCAGCAATAAACTTAGAGGAACACAGAGAAAAGGAGGGAATTTCTGTCAAGTAAGAAAAATATGGATCACGTGTCCTCTAATGCTTTCTTGGGCTGATTGTAGGTCATTTACAAAGAGTCTTACAAAGAATCTTCTCTCTCCTGAGAAAAAGAACAAATACTGTTTACTGTTCCTGGTTATTGACTCAAAATTGTTAAATAAGTTCTAATCTAGTGACACTTGCAATGCATCTGTTCCAGCATAGGAGTATTGTGTTCATGGCATTCATGGTGGGCAAACAATTATAGATTGCCAGTGATGGGCTGATTGGTCCTGAGCACTGCCAGTGTTTCCATTTAATGACAGCGTCAGCACTGATGATGCAGGGGAATTTTACGAATAGGAAAAGAAGTGATAAGATTTACTTTAGGTCCAGTTTAAGTAATACAGGAAAATTCAACCTTTCAACATGAGAGATTCTAGTACTTACTTTTGCTTTAGTTGTAAATTCTGTAAGCTCCTTCATAAAATTGGGTGAATCTCAGCTATTCAGAGTATCTGACGAAAGAAGAAATGGCATTTATGCCAAAAACAATAAGAGATAACTCAGAATGGCCCTTTTGAAAAGATTGCTTCTAGCATAATTTTAATTTTTGTCTCCCTGAATTAAGAAGCATTTTTCTAAAGCAATACCTCTATATAGTAAAGCTGCCCATGGGCAACTTCAACTTGATAAAATTGCTGTGCTAAAAGGGAGTTTTAAGTCTGTTCGAGCCTAAGTCCACCTCTGACCTTCCCTCCTCCCTACTTTTTAAATCTTGCCAAATTATTTTTAACCAAATTGTGAATGTTTCAATATAACCAGTTATATAGTAGGACCATACATTACGCATAGCTACCTTCATGTCTCTCTTGTGGATCCTTCTCTATCCATACTTCATTTTTCCCTTTTATATGCTGAACTGCAGCTTGACATCTTCTTCCCTAAGATGAGGAAGAAGGACATTAATAGCCCTTGACCACCAAGAGAGATGGTTCATGCACTCAGTCCTAGGTGTCTCACCTGCTCATCTGCTGTTACATCATGCAGCAAAACTGATGTCTTGGGTATCTTTCTTTTCCTGCAGCTTTCTCCCGCAGCCCCAGGGAAGTGTCTCATTTCTGAGCATCCTTGTTTAGAAGCCAACATTCACCTTGCCTCCTTGAGGTCTTTGTTCAATTAGGCATGGGAACCAAGTCAAGGATGTAGCAACTACTGTCCTGGTACTTTGATCAGGGCTTTGCATCACTGTGGCCAGTGGCAGAGCATGAAGGCCTTAACTCTTCACATAAATCCATTCCGAGGTGAGAAGTTCAACCTTGGAAAATGAAATAAAGTACAAGTGAGTTAGAGACATTTAGAACAACTTTTTCAAAACAAGGTCCATTTTAATAGTGCCTCTGAATTGCAAACAGCTCCACTCCTGTCTGAGAATTACAATGCATTTCTCTCAGCAGCAATAACCACTTCTAGTAAATTTACTTTCTCCTGCATATCTTCAGTGCTTCACACTTTTCTCCCACTCTGTGTTGCTGCAAGCAGTGCTTTTCTTCTTAAAAGCAAATTCTGTGCCTATGGTTCTCCTGACCCTTATTCCTTGCCCAATCATTATCTAAGAATGGGTCTGGCCCGTTATTACTCCCACTGGCTTTCTGAAGTAGAAAGAGCAGAGCAGGTGCAATCAAAATGTTGGGTATAAATCAATTCGTTCTCTCCCATGCTGAGGATAAGTTGTAAACAGCACAGAATGGTGGGGAAAATGAGCAAATTGAAAGTAATCTCACATAGTCCAAAATATAATCAAAGTGTCAGTAGTGCAAAACCTGATTCTGGTGTGCACTGAACTATGCTTCACAGAATCAGAGAATGGTTGAGATTGGAAGGGACCTCGGGAGGTTGTCTGATCCAACCTTCCTGCTCAAGTAGGACTACCCAGAACAAGTTGCCTAGAACCACATCCAGATACCTTTTGAATATCTCCAGGGAAGGAGACTCCACAGTATATATATAAAATATATATTGTAACAGTTCGGGAAACTTTTTTTTCCCAAATAGGCAGCTTTTAATTTGTTTTTCATTACAGCTGATGTTATAGTCAAACAGATGCTAGGGGTGTACATTAGGATTTTCACTGTTCTAGACAAGATTTGTCTTATGTGTTTCCTGGTCCTGAGGGAGTGATATAACTCACGCTTAAGTGGAACATTCAGTTTCACAAACAACAAACTGAGTGAAGTGCATTTATCTTTTGTTTGAACCTGAGAATGCTGGGAGGGGGTGGGGGGAGGAGTGTGAAGGGAGAAAGGGAAGAAAGAATTGCTTGCATTAAGTATCCTATTCTAGTTTTTCTTAATATGCTAGAAGATAATTCAGACTTTGTTAATACAAGTATTTCTGCAAAATATAGTGATTTCTAGGAAAGCTATGAAGTTTATCTCTAAATAAAATCTTCCTGAAGACCAATACAGAGAATGAGAAAAAATCTTTTCCAATGTAAATGATTCTATGATTCTATGATCCTAGAAGATATACCTTTGATATCCTTTATTAGAAATTTTCCTTTGTTAAATAACTGACTTGTATTAGTTGGTTCTGACTTGCAACAAATTTCTTGGCATGTATTTTATGTTTTCTCTCTTAAGAGTATGATTTCTTTCTTCATGTCTTTGAGGGTTTGACCCCATGCATTTCTCAGAACAAATGTTCCAGGTAAGTTCCACTGAGGATTGTTGTCATCCCGTGAGAAATCCCAACTTAGTCACCACCTTCCTAAATCTCTACAAGTGTACGGCATCACTGGATTTCACCTGCCTGATGCAAAAACAAACAAAAAGAAACACTGGAATATACATATCCATTGTAAAGAACTTACTCTGTTTCATGGGATTTGTGCCACATGAACACCATATTATGGATCACTGAAAGCACAGTTGTAAAGCAGAGGTTTTGGGTTATGGAGCCTCCAACACTGCAGGTATGGAATTGATCCCATTTTGAAAGAGGTGGTAGACTGGACAGCCACTTGAGGTTTCTTCTTCTGCGTTGCTTTTATTGATTCTTCTACAGTTCAATAAAAATTGTTATTATATAAACATCTGTGAGAAGAGAAGCTGACACAGCAAGGCAAGAATGATAATCACTATCACAAAGGAAATAAAGTCTTCTACCTTAGCTCAACTGCCTGAGCAGTCACTAAAGAAAATAGGTGACTATTTGGTTTTTTGCTTTAGAGACATAAGGAAGGAAACAAGAAAAAAACATGGAAAAGGAAAAACCTGACTCATCCAAGTTGCATTAATAATCCATTTTATTTCACCTGCCAGATTCAGATCTCTGTAAAAAATTTTATCTTTTTCCCACAATGAACAGTAGTGTAAGTGTGGTAAAAATGTGCATTGTGCTTTCTATTCAAAAATACCTTATTAAATTAAATTTATAAACGAAAGAAAGAAACACTAGAATGCCTCTCAGGTGGATTCCCCATGAATCTTAGGTTGTCACATTTAACCATATATTCCAAGTTACATGGAATTATAATGTGAGGATAGAAAGATTTAGTAAGGATAGAGAATCCTAGAGAGTGAAAACAGTGCTGAATGATGCTGATAACTGCACTGAAGTGCACCTCACTACTAAGGCTTCAGTGTGAGCACATTTCAGGGAGAACAACAAAAGTACGTAGTAATATATGCAATTGCTACAAATACTACAGAAATACTCACTCATTAAAAGACTGAAAAAAACCCCAAAGCAGTGTTATACTGGAATGCAAGATGAGGGAATACTTGTTGCGGGAAAGGATGCGTGACTAAAAATCCAAGTGTGAGCCACATGCTTACCCTCTTCAAGAGACCTCAGAATATTCATGAAAGGTACAGTATTTTGAATCATTGATCAAAACCTTTAATATTTTACATTTGGTCAAAGAATATTAATTAAACACTCTGTTCATGACTTATTTCTCAGGAATTCCAAAGCATGAAATAGTTTGAAGGACTCCGAAAATGTAGACCTCCTAATTTGTTGCAGGTAATACAAGCTAGGTGGTACAAACCACATGGTATCCCAGTATTGTCTTGTTCTGTGTGATCTTCACCTGGCTTTCTGATTACCTAAAAATTTGCATTTTCTCTTTCAGGATATTTTATTACATTTGCACTTTTCAAGGCAAATTTGGAGCATGTGGTTTGCAGCTGCTGAACTGTGTTCAGAGTTCTGCAAGGTGAGTACAAAGTCCAGAAGGCTGACACACTTCTTGGCTCTTCTCTGTTTTGTACCTTCCTTATTCCTCCACAAGGAAAAATAAACCTATCTAATATTTCGGAGAGGTGGTATAGGAAGATGAAAAGGGCAATTTCAGCTAAAAAGGGTAATTTTGCCTCTGTTGTTTGAAGAAAGGTCAAAAGCTTCTGACCAGCTGCAGTTACATAAAAATGTATCAAGGCAAGAAAAGTGTTTTTTTTAAAACTCCAGTTTTCAAACCACATAGGACTGATTTTTTTACACTGTGGCAGGTTGATTGTGCCTGGTGTGGGATTCAACTCCAGGTAGCCAAATCTTCCTTTGAGCTAAGGGATGAATTCTACCATCTAGTTGACAGAGGTCTAATCAATAAAGGTAATGGAGCCCAGTGAGACCTTTAGCTGACTGCTTTGTCTTTAGTAACTTTATGGTTACTTTAATACCTTCCAAACATCATTAATTAAATTAATTGACCAAGCATTCAGTGAAGTTGTTCACATATGGACATACAGTAATGTGTGAGATGCCAAAGGACATCTAAACCATCCTCTGGAAGGTGGCAGGCAATACACAGATTTGTAGGGGTATTGTACCCTGATGGAGCAGCAGCTGGAAACAAAGCAAAATATCTAAGGCACGGCAGGTGGTGCTGGCCATCTCTGTACAGCCAGTTTCATTGGGTCCTGCATCTCCACTGGCTATGAGTTGGTGAAAAGCCTGGATACGTGGCTCACAGGCAGCCTACAATGAGAACACAAACCCTATTGCAGATTTCGAAACCGGTAACTCTGAAAAATTCATGGCACCTGCCATTTCAAAAGTCCCCAAAGATCTGCAACTCTAGGCATCTAAGAAGCTGAAAAACATCCAGATTCTGAGTCAAACAGATAACTAAGCATGGCTGTTACTACGAGTTCATACAAGAAAGATTAATTCTCAAGGCACTAATTCCCATAAAATTCATACAAGGAAGATTAATTCCCAAGACACTAATTCCCATAAGTGGAGAACGCCAGGAGAGAAGCTGTCAAAAGTAGACAAGGCCTTTTCAGCACATCTTTTTCACTGGAAATACAAAAATTTTTCTTTGCAATTACTTGATAAAAATTTCTGATCTCTGTGCTAAACAACTGGTATTTCATTATTTCTCTGTTGACTTCACAAGAGTGGCAGGGTTTCCAGAGGTATTGAAAATGAGGCAATGGATGTAAATGCTGAATACAGATTTAGGAATCTAACTTAGTGATCATAAATACTAAGTTTTTCTACAGGTGTTACTTTTTATGCATGCTCACTCTGCCATAGTATGCCCATAGTAAATGGCTATGTCTGTTTCACAATATTATTAACAGTAGAATAAACAATCTTGTTCATTATTCAAGAATTTATTGCTTGAGCATTTAAAGCTCTCTTTTATTATGAACACTAAGTGTTTATGTAACTTGGAATTCAAGTTGCTATGTACAAGAGTGTGAAAAGTTTATGTACAAGTTACATTTTGATGTCAAGAAAATAAGTTTTAGCTATTAGCAGCAGAACATAATAATTTATATCTAAAGGGGGAAAAAAGAGATAAGTTACCTTCTTTGTCACACAAAAAAGCCTCTGTAAAAAAATCAGATCCCAGAAGTTTTCATTCTCTTTGCTGGGAAAAACTGGATCATAATTTTAATCAAGTAATATAGGATCTATTTTTAGGAAATAATTCTTTCCTTTTTTTTTTTCCTTTTATTCAATCAAAAATTGCAAAGGTATTCAAATATCTCAGTTGTTTTCTGACAATGTTATGTGGTATCATCGTCCACAACGTAATGATTAAAATCCTTTGGTATTAAAATGCTCATAATTTCTCTAAGTTGAGCTGTGTTTTATAAGACATGCAGTAATTTTATTATATGTCATGATACTTTAGTTCAGTGTAGTGTAACCTAGTGCTTTCTATAACAAGTGTAGCACAATGTATTTTTCTAGCATGCTAATCTGATTGGCAGTGGTGACACTGACAAGCATTCTAAGCATCTCATTTTTGTTGCAGGTGTCACTTTGGATTTCTACTTGTATCATTTATGTGTTTAAATCCAAAAGAAGGAGAAAAAGTGGAGAAGAGTGAAAAACAACGCCATGGTGGGGAAAGAACATGCCATGGACAACTTCTGCTGTCAAGCATGGTCATCCCATGCTGCCAGGGATTTATCTAAGCCTTACAGACTGGCAGACAGAATGGTTACACTAAGGGTGTATAGTTTTTTTCATCTTTTCAGAAAAAAAATGAAGATTCAGTTCAATAAAAAGTATGGAATATTACCAGCTGGGTCTTGTGTTTCTCTAAATGGTCTCATAACACAAAATGAGCAATAAGGAGTGCACAGTGTAAATTTTAAATTGAAACATTCTGGAAAGTTAAAATATGTTTCCAATGTTGAAATTCCATATCTCAGCCATAAGAGGTATCTGTGTGAGCTCTTTTAGTGGAAACCTCTCTTTTTCTTAAGGAAATCAATTTCATTGTAGTCATCAAGAGAAAGATACACATACCCTTTTAGCTGGTGCATGGTACTGGCCAAAAAATACTCATTTCTGCCAAAATGTGTAAAATGTGTTTGTGAAAATTAAGCAAAAACCAAAATGGACCATAAGCAAACAAGTGAAAAAGCCCACACAACAAAATGCTGCAAGTTGACTGCATTCCCAGAGAGCAGGCATTTCATATTACAGAATATCAGCAATTTGCAGCTTTTAATTTCATACTGGATCTGGTTCCAGTTGTTTTGAACACTCCAAGTTAAGTTCTAGGTCCTAAGTGTGAATGTTTAGCCCTGAAAGGGACTAAAATTGCTGTTGTGCTTGTTCTATTCCCTTCTTTATTGCTGAGAAACTGGTTTTACTGATGGTTAGTGCATTGCTTGGCCCCTTTCACACTTAGTGAAGTGTTGAGGGACCAAAAATTCTACAGCAAACTAAAAAAAGTCATAGATGGTCTTTGCTAAGGCATGAAGAAGGTTCATCAGGTGACCAGTTGTGTTGCAGAGTGAGGGTCCATTACTTTGGAAATATTTTCATTGAATATCCACTGCTCTTGTATTGCTATTCTCTGTTGTTCTTGAAGTACTTGCTCCCCTCAAAGGCAAGCTGATGTCTCTGAATGTGCTACCTCTGAAATTATCATTTATACTGAAAACTCTGTGTCATCATCTTACATTTCTTTGTAGGGCCTGCACTAGACAACGCATGCTGAGCGGATCATTTGAGGGGCAGCCAGCAAAGGAAAGGTCAATACTTAGTGTCCAGCATCATATACGACAAGAACGCAGGTAAAAATGGACAGAAGGGAAGGTTTTAAAATATTCTTAAAACAAAGGTGACAAAAGGAAATAAATTTGAGCAATGCCTAACATGTGAAAAGCCAAAACCACTTGTACAAAGAACTGAATTCACCATTCTTCATTGTCACCATAATGAAATTCATTGTACTGTGTAAATGGAAAAAAAAGCCTTTTTATTTCAAATGTCATTTCCTTTGCCAACTACAAAGCTATCAATTTAAAGATCAGAAGGACAGAAATTGGCTTATGTTAGACCAGATTGAAAACAATTGAAAAGCATATAAGCTTTTGATGTTAGCAAGAGAAAAATGATAAGAATTTGAGATATTGGGTGGCTGGAGAGAAGTGCTTTATAATGGTCATCTTATAAAGGTCAAAACTTCATCTTGAGATATATTGTTAAATTGATTATGATTGTTTCAGGTCACTGAGACATGGTTCGAACAGCCAGCGAATCAGCAGAGGAAAATCTCTTGAAACATTGACTCAAGATGTAAGTCGTCACAGAAATGCTAGTTTCAGTTTGAGAATAAATGAAATTAGAATATATACTATCAAATAAATGCTTGTGTAAGACTAATTCTATTTATGGATTTGCTTGCAATTTGTCTTTTGAAATCTTGAAAGGAAGTCATAAGACAAATGCTGTAACTGCATTTGAATTATCCTCAAAATAATTGATATGGTTATTTCACTGATAGACTCATGGTTTTGGAATATTTACTGAGACAGATTCACTGAGTCTGTAGACACTGCATTAGGAACACAATTGCTACCCAGGACACCTTAAAAAGCATTACTCTGGAATTATACAAACCACTCAAGCTGGCAAAACAGCACTTCAAAATTTCTGAAGAAAGTTTAGCAGTATTTTCCAAGCAGCAGAACTGTCAGACAAAGGGACAAAGACTAAAAGGGAGAATAGTAATCATGAATTTAACTGTGGTGTGATTTCATACAGTTAAGTGTGTTTTCATTTCCACAAATTCATATGATATTTTGTGGATCTCTGTGGCAACGAAATTTCAAGATGCAATATTAGTCACCCCATTTCCAAACTGTCTCGGTCTTTAAAGGTAAATAAAGCACATGTGGCTTTGCTAGTATCCAACAGCAAGGATAACACCAAGCATTATCCCACCAGGAGTGTTTGAAAGACTCACATAACTCAGAATAGTAATGCTGATTTTTCCCACCACTGCATGAGCTCGGATAGCATTCTGCCTCCCTGCCTCCCTCTCCCTCATCCCTGCACTCAGCATGTCACTACCTGTATGATCTGCATGCCTCACAGCCTGGCAGCCATGCAGCAGGCTTGAGAAGCTGAAAGGGTGTCTACAGCCTTTTATTTCCCAGTTTTTGCCCTTAGTAACTGATTGTATTCATTCCAGTTCAGAGAGGTTGGCTGGTCTTACAGGACCTCTGTTTTTAAAGTTAAAAGTTAGATTGGCTGGAGCCTCAAGCATGAAATTAGAACTGAAATTAGCCTTGATGAAAATAAGGAGCCTTATGCTGTAGATAGAAAACACCGTGCAGTATGCTTGACTGAGTTGACGTGCAGTACATTTGGAAATAAAGATCTTTCATTTGAATATTTCTATGTAAAATACCATATCTTGCTTTCATCTGAAACATTAAAAATAACAACCCTTAGACCTCGATTAAAAGGAATCATTTTGCTTCTAGCACTCCAACACAGTGAGATACAGAAATGCACAGAGAGAAGACAGTGAGATAAAGATGATCCAAGAAAAAAAGGAACAAGCTGAAATGAAAAGGTATTTAAAAATCAAAAGTCTGAGTGCACCTTTTCTGTATTAACTGTTCTCAGAATGAAGTTAAAAGTATTAAAAGTCAACTTGAAAAAAAGAAAGAAGCGTTAAGGATATTTTTTCCAGGGGTAATGTGTATAATGTGTAACACTTAATAACGTACATTTTTTCCAAAGGAAAGTCCAGGAGGAGGAGCTGCGAGAGAACCACCCGTATTTCGATAAACCCCTTTTCATAGTTGGCCGTGAGCACAGGTTCAGGAACTTCTGCCGAGTGGTGGTACGGGCTCGCTTTAATGCGTAAGTTCATTTCATAGCAACGCTGCTCCCAACGGGTGCCCACCTGCATGTCCTCAGAAATCAAGCTCTAACTTTTCTTCTACCAGGAAAACTGCATGTAGTGTGGTCACCACACAAGCTGGCAGCCAGCTGTCTGTGGTGCAGCCTTGCTGCTGGACGAAAGGAAGCAGTAAAATGCTGTGTTAGGGCAGATGTGTTTGAGCAGTCTGTGATGCTGAGATGGACAAGACCGGGGAAACTGCAGGCATGAACTAAGAGGAAAGGGTAATGTTTCCCACTTTCAGATGTTTGGAAATCAACTTGCTTTTCCCTTCTTACTGCTCATCATAAGGCAAGAAGTTCTTACACACCAACAGTTACTCATAGACCAGAAAAAGGTGAAGAGAAATGAATTGCACCTATGGTCACCCAAATACTCTGTAGCCCATTATAAGGGACTCAGAATGTGCTGGGGAGGTGTTCAGCTGTGGGAGATAAAAGGAGAAAAGCTGAAACCAAACGAAAAACAGGGTGACTCAGCAACTAACCTGGAGGTATATGTGAGTGTGGCAGACAGAGATCCATGTACAAGCAGCTTTCTATAAAATCATTTTACAACTCTTCTTTTAAACCTCTGTCTCTTGCTGGCACCCTGCTTTTAAAGGGTTAATGCATGTCACCTTGCATAGAGCTGGGTAAGACACAAGACAGCTCAAGGCCATGAGCTTGGCACTTAGAACAACTGGTTTCAGCAGCTGCTTTACCATTGATTTTCTCTGTGCCCTTCAACAAATTACTTCTAGTTAGCATGACAGGTCAGTTAGACAGTTTTAACAATTGCTGTATTTAAGTTTCTGCCACCTTTGTAGAGACATGTCCTTGAGCTACATCCTCACTTTTCTATGCAACTGTTAACTTGATTGTAGTGCACTGGTCCATGAAGCACTTGCAAATTAAAACAGAAAAACAAAACACACAAACAGTCGATCAAATCCACTTAGCAACTACTTGTCAGTCCCTCTTAGCATTGTTGAGTGCCCAATGGTAACAGGATATTTATGGTAAAACAGTTTAAATAAAATGTTTTCAATTATAAGAATAAATGGATTTTCTTAAACAGTCTTCTTTTTTTTTCATTTACTTAAATCCTCCCTGCTTTATTTGTTTTCCCATCTAGCTTACCAAGTAAGATATTCTAGATATCTTTTTCAAACTGATAGGATACATATTTTCTTCTAATTAAAAAAGGCTGAGGAATGCTGCTATGTACAATCTAGGGAGAGGCATGAGTTTAAGAATCAAAAGTCAGTGGATTCAGGGGGAAGGCACCTAATACAGTATGTTCTGTGTGCTTACTGGTGTAAGTGGATGAACCTGGCCTGTGGAAGATGTTTCTTGTTCTCCTTGTATGTCTTGTGCATTCCTGTAATTCATAATCATGAAATCTCGCTGGTGGTAATTCCTCAAGTCTGTTCAGTCCATTTTCCACTTTAAGCTCAGCAAGGAAATAATGGCAATTTCACATCCCAATGGCTAGAGCCCTCCAATGAAATATAGGATATGTCAGTGCAGATCCTGTCTTGGCTTGATTTCCTACGGGAGTTGGAAGATAAGTAAAAGCCCCTATAACCAGTGGGTCAGGGGAGGCTTCTTGAAAAGTGTTCTTGTAGTTTCTCCCACAGCAGTCATTCTACTTTATAGGAAATTGATAAATAATTGCTGCAGCAGAAACTTAATTCATGTCACCTAGATATGTGCATGTTACTTATAGGGTAGTTCTCTTTGCCTAAAAAGGGTGTTTGGATATGGCAGGTGGAGCACAGCAATTACATGGGAAAATTCAGAAAATACAAGGTACAGAGAATCTAAAAATACTAATCAGAAAAAGACTAAAGAAATAATAAAAAACATAGAGCTCGTGGAAGGATTTGTGTGTGTGTGTATATGTGTATGTTAACTGAGGATATCATATGATCACAGAATTATAGAGTGGTTTGAGTTGCAAGGGGCCTTAAGGATCATCTAGTTCCAACCCCTCTGCCTTGGACAGGGACACCTTTCACGAGGCCAGGTTGCTCAGAGCCTCATCCAGCCATAGTCCAAGAAGTTTTGAAGTCATTGTAAAGAGCATTTTGGTATCTTAAATTCAGTAGCAGGTTATCCCACTTATTCCCAAGAAAATTACAAGATTAAGTCCTTGTTTACAAAATCAAGACCCAAAAAACTGTCAGTTCAAAGAATCTTAGAGGAATTACACATATGCAATGAGTTAGTGATCCTAGCTGTGTTGATAGTATGACTGAAATTACATAGAATTAAATGAAATTTATACAGACTTTTAAAATAAAGACAGCATAAAATCAAGCCTTGATTTTGGACAGAAATTACTTTGAGTTGATGGATGCATGGTTTAATTATAATGCTGACTAAAATAAAATATAAATGACTGTATTTTTTCTTCTTTTTATAGCTCTAAAACAGATCCTGTTACTGGAGCTGTGAAAAATACCAAATATCATCAGCTTTAGTAAGCACTGCAAAAGTAACTTTGCTTGGTCTCATAAGCCTGCAGTATAAGTGTGTGCACACATGCATAGATGTGTGTAAATGTGCATGCACATGTGTATGTATTCTTTTTTTTTATTATTTTTTTTCCAAAAAAGGGTTTTCTTACCATGGAGTAGTTTGGGGAGAAGGATGAACAGAAAGAGAATTTTTTAATCAGACTTTTCTTCTTCCCTTGCATGCAACTTCTTTAGTTTTACTATGCATTTCTGAAATATTGAAATCTTTGACACTTCTGAGCTCAATTTATTTTTGATAGGAAAGCACTTAACTGTAGTGTAGGCACAAAGCCACACCGAGCTGAGGGCTTTTCTGTAATGGCATTTCCTTATGTATTGTTCACAGTGACTTGCTGGGTTTGGTTACTTACCTGGACTGGGTCATGATCATTGTTACGATATGCTCCTGCATTTCCATGATGTTTGAATCCCCTTTTAGAAGAGTTATGCATGCTCCAACACTCCAGGTACTGCCACTGAACCATTTTACAATTACTGAATCATTTTACAATTACTGAACCACAGTCCCCTTGCTTTTCTCCACTGCCTGTTCCTAAATTATGATTGGTCTCTGCTTCTGTTTTCAGATTGCTGAATATGTTTTTGTAATATTCATGAGCATTGAGCTTAATCTGAAGATTATGGCAGATGGCTTGTTCTTTACACCAACAGCTGTCATTAGGGACTTTGGAGGAGTTATGGACATATTTATATATCTTGTAAGTTTTTTATATTTATGGAAGGCTTTTGTGGCATTCTTAATTCTGATATGTTTGGTTGTATAAATGTTTAGAAGTGTCAAAAAGTTTGGCTGTGTACCCTGATGCAAATGCAGTGGGGATGCACGGATGTGATAAACACCTGGCAATTTAGTGTGGGATCATTATATGGCCCTTTCTAATTCTTTATTTGTTGATATGTTTCAAGTGTCAGATCTGATTATCCTTCAGTGTAAACTCAAGAACTCTGACCTTGTTTCAACATTTTTATGCATGAGAATCCTAATTTTACCTGTTTCATAGATATTAATTGCCTCTTCCCCTCTCAACAGTATTCCTGCATTATTGAAGGTGTTTCAAAAGCCTTTACCATTTGACAGAGATCACATCTTTGTTGCTGGTGTTGCTATAGAAGAAACCTGTATCCCACCTCTATCAGAAGTGATTCTCAGGCAAAAACGTTTCTCAACAGTTCTCAACATTTTTGGGAAATCTCTTGCATTCCATTAAAATGCAAGAGGAAGGTGTCCATTTCCTCTTCACATATGACAGTAAACACCACAGAACATGTCAAAACCAGTATTCAGTATAATAGAGTATGAAATACTTTCTAACTGAAGAAATTACTGAGAAAAATGGCTTTGATGGATTTAGATTAAATCTTCCAGAGATTATTCCACCAGGCAGATGTGCTGCATAAAATTTGTCATGATCAGTTTGTATCAAAGATTCTGTTGTTAGCATAAATAAAAATATGCATACTTGTACAGAACTCCTACTGTACTATGCATAATTTCTATGTGCTTTAGTTTCCTGAAGTCTTTCTGAATCCCTCTGCTTGTCTAAAGGAAAAATTTAGGTGGTGTAGTTTGGATATTCCAGATGTGATTGTGGTGATCTTAAAAGACTGTGGAAGAAAGTCAGAAGGACTGTCAAATCTGTTTGTTTTGGTGGGATGGCTGCCTTTTATCACTGTTTTTAAACAAATTATATCAAGTTTTAAATAATTGGTGATATAATCTTGATCCTCCAGTTTTTGTGCACTTCTTTGTGATACTCTCACCTCTGTCCCCCTATGATAACACTGGCTTTTAAAAAATAAGAAGCACTTAAGAGATGTTAAATCAATAAACATTTGTCAGAGATTGTTCAGGCTACACGACACAACTATGCTGTTTGAAAACACTTCCAAAAACGTAACATTTGTGTAATGAAACCACATTTATAGTCACCATAAATGGTGACAAAACCACTTATGCCTTTAATAAAGTGGTAGGAAAAACTGTCAGGAAAACTGTTAATAGACTTTCCAGGTGAGGCTTTATCAGTTATAGGGTAGGATCTCTGAGATGAGAAGGAGGGAGAGAAATAATGCTGCCTGCTCCGAGAATATAGTTTGTGTCCCTGTTTTGAATCAGCCAAATTGATTTCTCCTTTTGGAACTATTTCATCTAATTAAGCATATAAAATAGATTTTGAGTGAAAAGACAAGCCGATGCCCATTAGTTAGGACAATAAGCTAGAACATGAGAGATCTAAGCCCTTTTTCTAAAGGAGATGCTCTTTTGCCTTAGTCTTTCCTTTAATTTTGAGGTAGAGAAGTGTTCATTGACCTTCTGTGCTGTGTCTATGCCAAGTAAGACATTGTAAGCCTGACCCTTCTTGGCCTCTTCTGTTTCTGCCACCTCCAGGTGAGTTTGATATTCCTGTGCTGGATGCCTCAGAACGTCCCTGCCAAATCCGGAGCTCAGCTCTTAATGGTGCTCCGCTGCCTCCGACCTCTTCGAATTTTCAAACTGGTCCCACAGATGAGGAAAGTGGTGCGAGAGCTGTTTAGTGGCTTTAAGGAAATTTTTTTGGTATGTGTCAATTATTTTTTTCTTGTGAAAATATATGAAGGAGTAATAAGATGACATTTTGATATAAAATTTGTGTTTTCTTTTCTTTTCACCATTGTCTGTTTACTTTTCATGTGGTGTCACTGCAGATGACTATACAACGGGCTAAAAATTAACATATAAGTAACTCATATTGAGTAAAGCTGTTCTAATGATTCTTTTCGAAATTATATTACTTGTTTAGCATACTTTTAGTCATAATTACATAGGAGGACTACTGAAAAAAATCTACCCCTTCTTCACAGTTGTGGTTAGTCAAGGAAGGTGAGAAGTAGCAGCTCTGTGAGAACAAAAGTAAACCTGGTTTCTGAGCTGCAGGTTTTTTCAAGCTTTTTGAACCTTCAAGCTTTTTGAGAGGCAGCCAAAAACCATACAGCTGTTCTTCGTGGATCTGGATCTCATTCTTATGTCATTGTAGTTATTATGATCATGGCCATGCTTATAGTACTAACAACAACAATGGAGAACAATGGAGTCTGTGATTGCTTGATCAGACATAATCTATTGTCTTGAGACCCTATGTGATACTGGTCAGCCTAAGCAACAGCTGTCTTATTCCTTAACAGAAGGCTTGTTAGGTCAGGTTGTTATAAAACACTAAGCTACAAAATATTTGCAGAGAGTAATAAAGCAAAAGGTATGAGCAATAGGACAAAAGGTATGAGGCTAGTTGGCATTTCATAAATACTGTATTCTATTAAAGATATTTACATCTTAATTTCCTCATGCTTATCTTCATTTGAACTATCCTGGAATTAAATATCTAACAATGGCTTCATTAGATTAATTAGCCTGAATCAGCAAAACAGAAGCAGCGTTATGAAAGTACTCAAACAGTTTCTTTAAAGTGAATGGCAGTTCTTATATATACAGAATTTAGGAAGGTGGTACACTGAGCGCAAGAAAGCTTTTATCCTTACCTTCAATTTTTAGGTCCTATGTTAAAAATAAGACTAATGTAACACTGGTCCTGGTTGTTTGGACCAGAACCTAAAGAAACATGTCTATCACAAAAGCCATATCTCCAGGTTTATACCACAAAATGATCCTCCCTGCAGTTCACCAAGGGATATGACCCCCTTTTTCAAGACTGCAGAAGAAGAGCTTGACAAGTCCAACTTCATCTTTACAGGTTTCTATTCTTTTGCTGACGTTAATGCTTGTTTTCGCAAGCTTTGGAGTGCAGCTGTTTGCTGGAAAACTGGCTAAATGTAATGACCCTCACATCATCTCTAGGGTAAGAACTGCTTTTCTGCTTCAAAATAATGGTATGTTGTGGCATTTTTGCCTGGGAAAAGCAAGAGGGGCGATCAGAGCTATCATATGAGAAAGACATCTTTTATGCACTTTCTTGTTCAGAAGCAGGATGATGGAGGGAAAGGTGATTTAGGGGTCAGCAAGTGAGGGTAAGGATGAGTTTCCATATAAGAAGTAAAACAGGTCCAAATATTGGGGACTGACTAAAAAAAAGTTGTCAAATGAATGCCATGTTATCTGCAAAGAACTGGATGGCACATGGAATTAATCATGGAAAATAACAGCTTTGCATTCCTAGGTCCACAACTGAAAAACAGGTTAGACCCCCAAAGGTCCAAATCACTGGGGATGCCATGTGGGTTAGATGGAGAAAGTTAACTGTGTTTCTACTCCATCATGACCTAAAGAGATGAAAAGCTACATAGTCTTGCAAATTGAAAAGCACTGTCAGTCCTGAAGGAGAAGGGCTATTAGAACACTTACTAAGATTTGTTTTTCATTTGGGTAACGGTCCATGACTATTAATCACAGACTTATAAATAACTCTTCATTTCTGTGTATATTGCTTTCCCATCATGGCAAATGTGCTTTTTATGCTGGCATGTTGGCATCTCTCACAGACTTCTGCTTAATCTCAGGCTGTGGTTTATTTCACTATAGGAAGATTGTCATGGCATCTTCAGAATAAATGTAAGTGTTTCCAAAAATCTCAATTTAAAGTTAAGACCTGGAGAGAAGAAGCCTGGATTCTGGGTGCCACGAGTCTGGTGAGTTACTACCCTTTGGCCTATGTTTCTTCAAAAATGCAACTATTGATGCAGGAAAAAAATGGCTCAAATGTGATGACATTAAATTACTGATGGAGGGGTTTTATTGTAATTCAAATGATAATAAGAGTAAGAATTCTGCTATATTTAGTAAAAAGCCAGATATATGAAATTTTCCAGACTTAACTTCTACTTCATACACCAGCAAGGAAGGACAAAACCTCTAGGTACTGAACCTATATAGGAATTAGATTTGGTTTGGTTATTATTACAGTGGGAGTTATTTTCTTGAAAATATCATCACTTTGTTACTCTTTATTATGAAGGCAACCTGAGATCCATAAAGCAACAATAGAACCTAAGAATAAATAGGAAAAGATGGGAAGGAAAAGAAATGAAAATCCACCTGCCTACAGCTACCCATAAAAACAAATTTTTATATCATATCTAAAAACAGTCTTTCTCTTCTATGGCCATTAACCACGCCAGCTAGCAGTTTCTTTCTTTTTCCTGTGCAGGGAATCCTTGTGGTCTATCTGGTGCAGAAGTGCAGTAAAAATAATGTATTGAAAAGCTAATGTATGGTTTTTTATTAGAATTCTAATAAGTCCATTTGATATTTCCCAACACCTGGACAGGCAAAATTCACTCTTTTTAATTGTTTATATTTTTCACTTGGTTAGCATTTTGCAAAATCAGCTTAAAAGCCACAATTATTTTAATTGGCCATGTGTGTGGATAAAGAATGTATCAGCAGTGGTAGATTCAGAGCCACCCTACACTAATGAAATGGTATGCTGTGATTTGAACAGTCAGTGAAACTCTGACATCTGCAGAAGTCTTTGTTTCTGTGTGCTTCAGAGAAATTCTTCCTCGAGTCAGCAAATTCAGTCCTGTTCAGCTTGGTCCAGAAATAGGCAAAAACTTTCTTAATCAACATAACTGCAAATTTTGGGGAATGTTTTGTTACTGCAGAAAAATGTTTTACCACAAAGACATTTATACCACCAGTTGGCTGTTAGGTCAGATTTTCCAGAGCCAGATGTCAGTCTAAGGACTGCATGAAAAAGAAGTATCTACATCTGAGAGCTCTCTTTTCACTGAATGGTGGGATTCAAGAAGCATCAAACACTTAATAATTCTTCTGGAATACAACTATTTACCTTATAAATTGTTGAAAAGTCATTGGGCTCCTTGGATTATCTGGCTTGGATTGTAGAGAGAGAGCAACGTGCTAACCTAGCCCAAAGAGAGTACTTTTAATGTTCAGCTGGAAACATTCTCTTGAATCTCAATTGATAAAAAAGGTCAGAGCACATGGTGCAGGAAAGCCAAGAAGATGTGAACTCTCAGTAAGTTTTGATTTATGCTATCAGTTCCTTGTGATAATGAAATAGGGCATTTTCTCAACAATCTCCCTGACCATGGAGTCCGAATCTTTTTATGGGGCTTAGAGATTTCCTGCAAGTCAATTTTTTTTAGAATCTGGTCAATGCCATCAGATCAATTTTTTTCCATAAATTATGTATTTTTCTTATTTCATTGGCAAAAGCTTTAAAATGCAGCTACAGAGGGTCATAGAATGGTTTAGGTACGAAGGAATCTTAAAGATTCTCTAGTTTCAACACCCCCCCTGCCATGAGCAGGGACAGCTCACACTACACCAGCTTGCTCAAAGCCCCATCCAGCCCAGCCTTGAACATGTTAGAAGCTTCATTGCTGGGAGTCAGATTCTGAGTAAGAAAATAAAACATACATAGGGATCTAATAAATTATGTTTACATATTTATTGCTGTTGCCATTGTTTTCTTATTCCTATTATGGAACTTGGATATGTTTCAGAGGCTTTCATCCCAATTTTGCAAGGTATTTAAATGTTAGACTATGAAGAATGAAGGTAACGAATAGAGCAACTTTACTGGTTACACCCATTTGTGTACTGCATTTCAGGGCAAATCCTCGGAATTTTAATTTTGACAATGTGGGCAATGCAATGCTGGCACTATTTGAAGTCCTGTCACTAAAAGGCTGGGTGGAAGTCAGAGATGTTATTATTCATCGTGTTGGGCCGGTAAGGAAACACATCAAAATCTTTTAATTCTACACCAAATAACTATGGGCTTTTTTTGACTGTTAATCTTACTTTTGTCTATTCAGATCCATGGAATCTACATCCATGTTTTTGTATTCCTTGGCTGCATGATTGGACTGACCCTTTTTGTTGGAGTTGTCATCGCTAATTTTAATGAAAACAAGGTACTAAGTGAGGTGGTTTATTCTGAGTGAGAGGGTTTATTGAGTGTAAAACTGGTTCTGTGAGAAACCTGAAACACTGTCTACATTACCTGGTAAGGCTGCCTTTAGCACTGGCTAACCATCTTACATTTTGCAAAACTGCAAATATGGCTTCAGATACACCTGATCCATACTTACTAGAACATTGAAGCCTGTGATGACAGCAATCAGTCACACTCCATCAAAGCTATTAAGAGTTTATTTCTAGTGCAGCTGTGCTGCTAGATGGAGATTGAACATAAAGTACTATGTATTTACAGATGCTGCTTAGTTTGATGCAGCAAGTACATGTGCTGGCAGATAAAAAAGTGTGTTATGCTTGCCTGTGTTGCAACTAAGGGCTCTCTTTAGAGCCCTGCCATTGCAGTATTTCAGATCCAAAGTAAAGCTGTGTGGCTTTTTCTTTACAAACCACAGAGTACGTTGTAAAAATAATTGCCCATCACTCAAATAAAAAAGTAGCTAGTGATCTAGGCAAGCTCACATGGGCTTGTTGGATTACCCTGAAAAGTAGGAAAACCTGCCCTCAGGGGAATTGTTTCAGAGCAGCTCATGTCTACACTTGTTAAAAAGTAGAATCCTCTGGATGGGACTACTGCCCACACACTGCACAACCTTTAAACTAAGGGCTTTTTCTGAGCCTCTTGTGGTGCCTCTGAGGCATCGAGACAAAACTATTAATTTTTTTCATCTTTCAGTTCAAAGCCACAAAAATAATGGGATATGATATTTTTACCAGTCATGGCTCTGAAGGGGAAGGAGCTATGGAGCATGGAGATGTGTGACAGCCAGGGTGCTTGTGCTGGAGCTGGGTGCTGGCTATGGCCCTGACCCGAGCCCAGTAGCAAACACAACCATTGGGTTTGTCCATCAGGGAAACCTCTTGACTCCTTCCAGAAAGAGCCAAGCAGCGCATTACTGTGCATTAATGTGGGCAAGCAAGGCATCAAGAAGGGGGGTCAAGCAGATTATGAGCAGAATAAATAGCCTAAAACCTCTACTGTTCTGAAGGTATTTTTATGTTTGCATAATGTCGGTGTAATTTTGGTAAGATGAAGTGCAGTCATTCCTGTTAAAATATATCTGTGCTAGAGAACAAGGAGCAATGTGCTAATACTTTCTTTTCTTATTCACTAAATTTTGGCTATGAATTAACAAAGCTGAAATTTCTACAGAATGAGAACTCCACTAGATTCTTATAGATGCTTTTGTCACTTTTTGTTCAGCTGTGCAATATTACTTTTCCTTCAGATTTTCAAACATGGATGAATACAAAAAGCTTTACACTTTTTGTCCTTACTTGCTAGCACATGAGGCAATATTTCTATAGAATTCACATGATACTTAAAGTATCAATCTTTTCTATCTTCTGGTGCAGCTTCTTCAGTTGTTTCTTAGTAATCTGTGGTGGCATTTAATATTTGTTTTTCTTTTTTCTTGTCTACTTGTTACTTTTTTATGTAGTTACTATAGAGAAAAGAAAATGTTTTCAGATTTGAGTTGAAAATGTTAATATTAAATAAGTGGGCAAGAGCTTTAGCCCAATTAATATTCAATTAGACTGAAAAAATATCCAGAAACTAAAAAAATATGTTGAAAGATGGCTGTCTACTAGCCCAGAAAGTAGAGAGCAAAACAATCACAGTGTAAGGTTTGGTTTCATTTTCTTAAAACTAGTTACTTGACTAATGTATTAGTGTTTAAAGCAGATATTTTCTTTAGAAAATTCATGGCTGATAGATGGTTAGAACAATTACAGGAATTGTTGATGAGGATCAGAATTGGACAATTGCTGAACAAACTATTTTACATGAGAACAAACAATTTTGCTAAAAAGAAAAAATTACGATTGTTTCAGATATGCTCTAGTTTTTTGTATGAGTTGTTGGAACTGCAGGTGTGGAAAGGTTGGACTGGGAAGTACCACAGCAAGCTCTGGGCTCTGTCCTTGGTTGTCTCAGTGACAGGTCAATAGCCCAAATTATTCCAAGCCCCAAACCCATTTCAGTCCCCAGCTATCACTTGTCACAGCTCCCAAGTTCCAGGAGTTTAGTCAGCAGTGAAGATGTGAACGAGTCAAATATTAGCTGGCACTTTGAGCTGAAGTCTAAAGGCAAGCACAGCTCCTTCAGCCCTAGACCTGTTCACAGTGCTCTGCTCTGTGTTTCCCTTATGATGATCCTGCTTGTGGAACTGGCAGTTTCTGAGCAACAATGCAATTTGGCACAACTAGGTTTTACAAAAGTCCACTTTTTTGCCACCTTTTGGCTTGTTTGCAGTGAAGGCTCTCCAAGGATATAAACCAGACATAGTCCTTGGTGTGAATGTGTTGCCTTTTAATCTAAGTGTTTCTAAATGGTGCCGTTTGGACCTGACAGGAGTAGTCAACACCTTTATATCTGTCACTTTGTCCACATTGTGTTGGAAGGCACCTCTTCCCAGGGTGCCATCTAGGGACACAGCTCCATAAAGAGATTTTGCTCACTAAGGGGGGGAAATCCTGACCTTATCAGTTGCACAGCAGCAATAGTTACAGCATCTAGACCAGTCAACGCCCAGGTAAGGGCAAAGATCATGCCAGCCCTCACCCAGCTCTGTGCAGCCCCTTTCTGACAGGGACAGGAGCCAAGTGTCTGGGAGACAGGCTTTTGACATTTACCTTGAAAAGGTCTCCTTTGTTTTTGTAACTCTAGAATCCTTCTGTGAGATTTTACAGTTCTCTAAAGTGATAAGGAACTGATTTTGTTTTGAAGGTCATTTTAGATAATGTTTAATTCTGTTTGAACTTTGCTATGTTATGTGAACATTTATACACATTACCAGCTACCACCATCCACTGTAAAGGTGTGTCTTCATGTCTCTTTGTGCTTCCTCTGTGGAGAGCTCTGGTAGATTCATAGCATACTGTTATTTTATTTCAATTACTCCCCAAGCAGAAGAGCTGTGGAGAGCAGCAGTGGAGGGCTCCTTCCCTGAAGAAACTAGTGGCACTAGCAAGCCACAGGATTTTCTGCGGCAAAATCCAGACAAAATCCACCACTCTGCTTCCTGGCAAATGACATTAAGTCAAATGGAAGACCTCCTGCAGTGTTTCATTGCCCACACTGAGCTGCTGCAAAGAGCAGCAACTGTGCCTGCTGAGTTGAGTCCCAGAAACTCACAGCTAATGCGTCCAGAAATCCTCTTGAGTACCAGCTGATACTTCAGCCTTCTTTCCCCAAGCAGTGTGTTATTTAAGGGAAGTTGTGTATGTAACTTTATTTCAGGCATCAAAGAGAATGTTGTTTTCATGTTGCAGTGCTGTTAAATGACAAAAGCTTTATATGCTTCTCTTTGTTTATTAAGGGGACAGCTTTACTCACTGTAGATCAGAGACGATGGGAAGATCTGAAAAGCAGACTGAAGATAGCACAACCTCTTCATCTCCCACCTCGTCCGGGTATCAAAGATATTCTGATTTTATTCATGTTGAGCCCTAGTGTTCATAATTCCCCAGGAGTCTGTGATTCAAATTAAAGCTGTAATCGTGAGGCCACTAGGAGGTTGTGCATAAGTTAATGTGGAAATGGGCTCCAACTACAGATCTCTCCATAAGACTATTAAAATCAACCCAAAAAAGGTTGTGCTTCGATGGTTTTAGGATAAGCCTTAATGAAAAATGGATTTCTAAATGAAAAATATTTAGAATATTGCAGTTGGCTGTAATGATATGAATGGAATGTATTAACCTGACAGCAGTTGAATGATGCACTTGCCCTGAAAGTACCAAAGCTTTCATGCAACACTGGTGTTCAGTATTTGAAATTATATGTTCAGAAGCTCCATTTGATATGGAAAAATGTGGCAGAAAATTAGAAATGTATTTTGAAAATGGGAAAGGATTATTTTGCCTCTAATGAACATGGAAAATATGTCAAGAAATAGGGGGAAAATGTTATTGTGTATTTTAACTCTCTTCTTCAAACTCCTTTTTCAGATAATGATGGCTTTAGAGCGAAGATGTATGACATAACTCAGCATCCATTTTTTAAGAGAACTATTGCTGTACTTGTTCTGGCCCAGTCTGTGTTGTTATCAGTTAAGGTAATTTGTGTTCTTTTCAGCACTTCATTACAGTAGTACAGCATGTGTTTGCACATTTCCTAACATCAGTTAATGATCAGTTGAGCCATTAGTGTGATGAATGCAAGGAAACCTGATTTCTAGATACAGCAATCTCAGTTGCCATAGATCACTGTAGATTAATTGTAACTTGTGGAGATCAGTCAATTTCTGGCTTTCTGTGGTCTGGTCCACTATTTTTAGTTTCTAGTTAAGGTGTAAGTCTGACAGAGAAGACTACACCAAGATGCCATTCCTGTCTGGGTATATTTTAAAGTGAAATTTATTCATTAACAAAACCCTTAAGAAAAGTTAAGGCAATGAAGAGGCACTTATTTTGGATGAAGCTATTCTTCTATGAATGGATTATGCTTGCTTTTCAGTGGGATGCTGCAGATCCAGTGACTGTGCCTTTAGCAACAATGTCTGTTGTTTTCACCTTCATTTTTGTCCTTGAGGTAAAGTAATAAAGTAATTTTATGACTTCTTGAGATTAAGGCTTGTATGTATTTATTTCATTTTGTCATTAGGGATGCTTCTCCTTCTTCACTAGGGTGTTTTTTTCTGAATGTGTACATTCAGGGTTCTCAACATCACTTGTCTTTAAGCATGTATTGTAAGAAGAAAATTTTAATGTGTTGTAGTCATACTTCTCCACATTGAGCTTTGTGTCTTTTTCTATATATTCAAGTCTCAGTATTTAACAGTGTGCTTTGGTGAACCCAGTGAACTCTTTTCTTTCACAACATCTCATATTACATTCCCTCCATACAACAAAAGGTCTGTGTTGTCTCACAGAAGTTCTGCTTCACCCATTTATGTTTTGCCTGGTGTGTTAATCCCCACTATTCTGTAACTGTGACAAAATCCAACCTCTCTCAGCTTTGTTTTGGTTTAAATATCATACTTCATTTTAATAGCTTTTAATAAGCTACACCCCAGTTCCAGTACTATCTTTTGCTGCACAAGTCTGGCTCCAGTGTGGTAGCAGTTCTCTATCTACAAGAATATTACTATTACAAACTTTGCAAGGTGTATTTAGCCTATTTTCGTAAGACTGGAATCTAATGATTTAAACACATTTTGAAAAACATACACTTTTTTAATATATAAGGATACCCATTTAACAATAAAAAAGATGCTTTCTCTGTGGTTAGGATCATACATAATTCTTTATAAATTTTTGGTTGACTATTCTTGTCAGTCCCCTCTGAATAGCTGATACTGACCACTATCAGAAACAGGATTGTAGACTACATTTCCCACTGCTCTAATCCAATCTGACAGTTCCTGTGTTCCATTGATAGGTTTTGCCAGTAGTGATGAATAAACAATGAAGTGAATACCTTGTAGCAGCTGTAGCGAGAGTATGTCCATGTTGTTGCTTCTTTTTTCCCTACCCAGGAGAAATCAGTATCTCTGGAGGGACTGAGCAAACAGAGAGAAGTTTTATTTGTGTCATACATGGGCAGGTTTTAATTTACCTAGTAACTATGCCTTTGGAAATACTTTTTTATCTTATACTGCCAGGGGAAACAAATACACTTCTAGAATTTCAAAGGAACTTTGTCAGAGCCAAGAAAAATTTTTTGACTGTCTCAACAGGCAGGCTATCACACTGGGAGTGCACACAATTTATGGAGAAAGGAAGCAGCTTCCTGCTCAGGACCTTCCTTAATGCAGCATAGTCTGCTTTCTGCATAGCTGATGGCACTGTGTCAAATCTAACTCCTGATTCTATCTTGCCTTAAACCTCCACTGCCCACATCACATATATGCGGTGGAAAATAGGAAGAATTTGAAGATCTCACTTTTGTTACCACTGATGATAAAGGGAGATGTGATTTTTTTATTTCCATGGTGTGGTATTCAGTTCAAGATTATGGATGCCTGAAGCTAGGTGTTTAATTTCTACATGTGAGGTAGGTGTTTAAGTTGTTACTGTGATCAAGGGAGACAAAGGGTGAGATTCAGTCACCTCCACTAGCCACTCCAGAAGGCCAGGGATGTTTACAGGTCTTATGTCATCCCCGCCAGTCCCATCCATCCATCTTCAATTCTCTAGGGCATCTCAGGTAACTGAAGGCAAGATATCTTAAGTAACACAAATGGTAATTAGAGATTCAGACCATATTGTTAATTTTGTAGTCAGGCTTCAGAAAAGATTGTAAAACAAAAAGCTGACTGGAAAATCAGCCTTTTACCTCAAGCAAGTACCCTCTTATATTTGGGTTTGTTTTCAGAAATGTAAAATGGCAGGGTTGTATAGTGGCAGGGATAGAAAAAATGTAAAATGGCAGGGATAGAAAAAATAATATAATGAATGCCTGACATTTATAGCCTTTATACAGTAACTCCTAATCTGCTCTGAGATTTAATATGATTTGTGTATGAGAAACTCTTAGGTGTTCCCTCTACCTGCATCACTCTACTTTGGAATCTGTTACCTGATGTGACTATTTCTGTAACTATTAGTATCTATTCTTGAGCTTTTAATCTGCATTCCTGCTATCTAAATTGGAAATATCAAGCACTTTGGAAGCTGTCTTTTACCAGGTACATTGACAAATATACTGCCTTTGCTGTTCTTAGCTTTTTTCTCTTGCATGCAGCTGAGTAGAGATGATGCTGAGTAGACTATTTCCTTAAAGCAAGAAATATTTGCAATATAGGAAAGCTCTTTAATGAATTTGAACTGTACGTGCTGCAGAACACAATTATATTCCTTAGTTCAGGTGTACTTATGTGATTTTATCTTGCTTACAGACAGTTAGATAGGATACCGCTACCTTTTTTAGCTACCTTATTGACATGACTTGTTTGACTTCAGGCTATCTTAAGCCCACCTTCACCTCAGCAATCTATACCTTAAGCATTCACTCTGAGGTGGTTAGCTGCACTCTTGTCTTTGATACTTGATGGGGACAGAGAAAAGATTCAGAATGCTGTTCATCCCTTGGTCTTGGTCATCTGTGGTCCTATAGAAGTACCAGTTTTCCTTCACCTGAGGGAAGCTAATATTATCCAGTTAGTTCACACAGGAATATTTAGCTGAGGTGAAACCTGCCCCTTGTTGTTTGAAACTATTTCATAAAATGAGCCAAATCAAGCATTTTGAAGAATGGAGGAGAATCTCATGGCAAGGATAATAATTTCTTCATTACAAGTGAGAAAATGTTTTATTCATAGGTCACAATGAAGATTATTGCCATGTCACCTTCTGGCTTCTGGCAAAGCAGAAGAAACCGGTATGATCTCTTGGTGACATCTCTTGGAGTTATATGGGTCATACTTCACTTTGCCTTACTGGTAAGATATACAAAATGCAATTCCAGTGATTAAAATGATTTTATCTTTAAGCACCAGCAGAAGGATTGCTGCTATAAATCCAGATAAGTCTTGGAGATTTTAACAAGGCTGAAATAGGTCTGAAAGAAACAAAGCTTGATGCTTTGAAAAATGAATCGTTGTCTTGGGCAATCAGGTAGTGCAAAAATTGTTTACTGATGCAAGTTAGAGCCTGTAAATAGGAAACAAGTAGGAAACAAGTCTTTAGGAGGGATGTGAGTGGGAAAAGGAAGAAGATGGAAGAGAATGAGAGCTCTTGCTAACAAAGGTGTTACAAGCATGAAGGAAGAAAGGCAAGGCACAGAATATAAACAGGGGCAGAGGACTGGAAGAAGGCATAGGTTCAAAACTGCTGAACAGCACAAACCCTCCCAAAACCAACAGTGATTCTGTACCACAGGTTTTGGTTAAGGAGCAGGGTTTAATTCAAGAAGACATGAAATAGAGAGGGGAGGAAATCAGCTCACCCTTCATTTCACACCATTTTTTAAAATTTGACTACACTCCTGGTTTCTTTATTTACACTGGAAGGAGAAGGGATGGTTGATACTTGTCATCAGTCACAAGTTATCAAAGTCACAGTCCTAGAATGTCTGCAGGATTCTCTCTTGTCTGCCCCAAGTTCTGTGTGAAGGAAAACCTGGTTTTGTGACCAGGTCATTTTGCCCTGACATTCACAGTTTTTCCCTGCTACTAAGTAGCTTGGAAGGTTTCTGTAATCCAGCAGCTTCCTAGACAGGTACACTGGGCCTGATGGACATAATTAATAGAGGACTGAAGGGTTTTGGGCTTGATGTGTGGGGGGGTGGGTTTGTGTTCTTTATATTGTTGCTAATAGTTTATGATTTCTCTTATTTCATATGGGGACTGCACTGCATTACTAAAAAATCAGTTATCAAGATCTGTTCAAGAGATTCCTGGGGGACCATGTATTAAGTCTGTTGTGTTTGTGTTCCAGAATGCATACACATATATGATGGGGGCATGTGTAATTGTCTTCAGGTTTTTCTCCATTTGTGGGAAGCATGTAAGTATAAATTAGAAATTACAATTATTGCAGTGCTTGTGTTTAGATTAAAGGACTACATGCTGTGCATCTCTCGTTCAAATTCTGTAAGGCTCTGCTATCTAGGAAATAAAAAAAAATTCAAACAGTAATCTGCAACTTTACATGCTATCTTTACAATGTCAGGATATTAAGTAGATTGTTAATAGTGCTATTGGAAAAGCTGATTTTTTTCAGGAAAAAAAGTGCAGCTGCAATACCACAGCTTTTAAAAATGCTCTCTACAACTCTGAACATACAATGCTACTTTCAGCCTTTTTCATTTCAGTGAGGTGTGATGGGCATGCTCTTTATTTATTTTTGCTGCAAGACTATTGTAGTGGTTGTTGAATGCATTCATCTTGTTATGGTAGTGATCTATTTAAAAAGTTTCTTTTTTCAGAGTGCAGGTCTGTGTCTTTTGTCTCTATGATGTATGTCCTGTCACAGTAAAGGATTTATATTCAATTTAAAAACAATTTTGGCCAAGATGTTCTTCTGGAAACACTGGGATGGTGACAAAACAAGTCACTTCTCAAGTTTACATTTCTTTTGCATTTGGATTTCCTCTGGTGTAACACAGAATAAGCATAAGCAGAGAACAAACACATTTATTTAACAAATGGTGACACTGCATTCCCTTGCTGTAGAACTTCTTAGACTATACAAATATTTTCTGTGAAGTCTGACACATTAAAGTAAATGTGATGAAAAAACTGCTGTACTAGGTTGCCAGGGTTAAGAACAGTAAGTCAAAGTGTTTGTTCAGTAAAGATGAAAAGTTTTCTTTCAGATCACATGGCCTGTAGAGCCTTGGAAGTCAAATGAAAAATCCTTGCTTCTGTGCAGCCAGACCAAGTGATTGCCTTCAAAGCTTTCTGATTGATTCTAAATTTTTTTTTCAAGATTTTAACCTAGTTATTTGTACTTTCATGTTACCAGCTGTATCAGTTTCACTAATTTACCCATCCTGATGCAATGTGATACCTAAAGGTCAGCAGCAATTTGGCATGATTATAAAAAAAATCACACCCTCCGTCCCATTAAAGGGATATTTTTAATCATATCCAAAGTATTTAAGAGTGTTAGGACCTGTGTCGTGGTTGGGGGGGGAGGTGAATTCCTCCAGGGGGATGTGGGCAGTCCAATCAGTGATCAGCTTTTCTGCTGGCACCTGGGTTGGTCACTCAAAGGTTTGGACACGCCTCTGAGGACACAAAGAGTTAAAAGCAGGAGTCTGAAGGGCTCGGCCTCTTTTCAGATCCCGGTTTCAGCAGAGGGACGCGTCAGGCCTCCTTCCCCTGCCCGGCCACGAGGCTGAGTGGGGGAGGGGAAACACGTGGTCGGGCTCAGGTAAGCCGGAGCCCCCCCGGGGCGGGGGAGAAGGGACAAGACTGGAACTGAGCTACCCCGTCCAGGATAGAGGGGTGGAAAACTCTGGAAGTGCCTTCTGTGTGTGCTCACCCCCCTCCTTCCCCCCAAACTCCGGGAGAAGGTGCTCAGCCACGTGGGGGGGTTGCCCAGCCTGGTCTGCAGCACCCTGCCGAGAAGAAACTGTTAACCCTTGCTTGGCAGAAAGAAACTTTTCTTAGACATTGATTCTCATGACTAGTGGTTTTCGGAGAGAGGGAAACGGCCTGGGACCGAGATGATAAAGCATGATTGGAAGGAACTCGATGGAAGAATGAGAAGAGTAGCCTTAGAGCTGGACTTTTCTTGCATAATGTCAGCCATGGACTGAACTTGAGTCTCTTTTGAACATAAACTGCATTTTTGGGTAGATGCAGCTGCCCCTTGCTTTTGCTACAGTGACTGGCACTTAGAAGAGTAGAGCGAGCAGAGAAAAGAGGGGGAAGGTGAGGTGGTGCCCTCTGCCCTCAGGGCAGACCTGCTCCTAGAACCCCGGCCCCTGAGTGAAAAAGGGAGAGCTCGGCATGCAGCATCCTTAAAAAGCCCTGTATGTAGTTTTGGCCTATGAGACAGCAGTGAGAGCGCTAGACATAGGAAAAAGAGAGTGTCACCCTAGCAGACTTCTCCGGGCGGTGCTATAGGTGACATGGAAACACATAAGGGGTGGACCCGTGTTTTCTGAGGAACAGTCTGTGGTGCGAGAGAGACTCCTCTCTCCCTTGCTGAATTGAAGATTAGTTTGTTTTTGAGTGGTGATTGTTTGATCTAAAACCCAAAGGTTGGTCTGTGAAGAGTGATGGGTGGGGAGGTAGAAACTGGGAGAAGAAATGTTCTAAGAAGTTTTTATTTTTGTCTTTGTGTGTGTTTAAGAGTATTTCTGTCCCTGTTCTTATGTAATTAATAAAGTTTTGGTGGGTTTTTTTCTGTTTTCAAGATTTAAGCCTGCTCTGCTCTGTTCCTGATCACATCCCACAGGAGTTGTTAGAGAAAAAACATATATTCATGGGTGCACTAACATCTGGCCAGTGCCAACCCATGACAACCTGCTAGAGCAATAAATTTATCAAGAGTAAAATGTAAATATATACATGCATGGGAAAGTAATGTCTATTATAAAGGCCCAGAGCCTATGAAATTTTTAAAATTATCCTCTCATTTTGTGTTCTTTGGCCAACTTTGCAGAATCATAGACTCACAAAGTGGTTTGGGTTGGAAGGGACCCTAAAGATCATCTCATTCCAACCCCTCTGCCATGGCTGAGACAGCTGCTACTAGACCAAGTTACTCAAAGCCCGGTTCAACCTGTCCTCGAACACTTCCAGGGCTGGGACATACACAACTTGTTTGGGCAACTTGTTCCAGTGCCTCACCACCCTCACAGTGAAGAATCTCTTCCCAATATCCAATTTAAGCCTAACCTTTTTCAGCCTAAAGTCAGTTGCCCTTGTTCTGTCATGCTCTTGTAAAAAGTCTTTCTCCAGCTCTCCTGTCATCCCCACTTAGATACTGGAAGGCTGCTGGAAGGTGTCCCTGGTCTTCCATAAACTTCTATGAGAAATTACTGGCTTAAAGAAGCTACCCTAATCTTAAGGAAATCTCCTTTTCTATACATGAAAGTATTCCTTTAGGTAGGCTGCAGTATCTGTGGTTTCTGTCTAACAGGATCACTTTAGATAAGCCCTAAGTAGTTTATTGCATCACTGTTCATGCAATGACAATGCTGATACTTCAGGAGAATACTGATCCTAGAATATTATAGTTGAGCTTATGCTGTGCTATCACTGTAATATCCTACAATGTATTATCCTATATATACTTTTTGAGGAGCAACATCTCGACCTTGTAAATGAGGAAGGTATGCTGATGTCTATAGCAAGTAAAAAGCACACACAGTTCAAATCATATTCATAATGTACCATTTTACTGAGCTCATCCATTAATGAATGTGTTGGATTTGTTGTCAAAATGGCAAGTGCAAGAACTCTCTTTTATGTTTTATCTTTGCTTTCCTGAATGCTGTCACGGATTGCTTTTTCTCTGTCTTTCCAGGTAACACTAAAAATGCTTCTCCTGACTGTGGTTGTCAGCATGTACAAGAGTTTCTTCATCATAGTGGGCATGTTCTTACTGCTTCTTTGTTATGCTTTTGCCGGAGTGGTGTTATTTGGTACAGTGAAATACGGAGAGAACATTAACAGGTACACTATGGAGTTCCCACGTCATGACAATGTTCCTTAAACAACCTGAAAAATCACATTCTGCTAGAGAAGACAGATCTGCAGGTCTGGCTAAAGAGCTATAAACAGAATTTCGGATAGGAGACACTGAGCCATCTTTGCACTCCTTATGCATTGGACTAAATGACCCCTGATCCAACCCAGAGTGGACTAAGAGCTGTTCTTCATTACTTCAGAGCAGTACTGTGCTAACCCACAAGATGCTGAAACACAGTGCACCTACTGCATCTTACTGGCATCACCCAGAAACAAGATCCATAGATCCATAAACCAGGCTAATACAGAAAGGAGACAGTTCTTTGACTTGGCTGTTAGCTGGAGATTTCCCAGTCATCATCAGGCTTACAAAAGAAAATGGAGACAGAAAATGCAAACTGGCCTCGAGTTTTCTTTAGCTCTGTGATAAAATGAGCTAAAATATTCAGATCTGTGTCTGAACTAGAGTTCAGTTCTTGTATCTTAAGTCATTAAATAAATAGTTCAACTAGCTCATTCAAATACTGAACTATTTTTAGTTTAAAATAGTAGAACTGTAGAAAATTGAAACATTTTTTCTTGCAAATGTTTTAACTCTGGGAAGTGAAATGATCTCTCATTCTCTCTCTCTCTCTTTCTTTAAAACAGACATGCAAATTTTTCATCAGCTGGCAAGGCTATTACTGTACTCTTCAGAATAGTTACTGGAGAAGACTGGAACAAAATTATGCATGACTGCATGGTAATTACAATACTGCCAGAGATAAGTAGACAAGAAATGAGAGATACCCTTCCATCTCAAACTGTTTTCAGTATCTTAGCTTTGTACAAGTAATGCTGGGCTTGCCTTTATCTCTTCAAGAAAATAATGTTCCCAGAACACGATGCACAAATTGCAGTTCCAGTCTTGTACTCACAGTATAGTATTTCATGGAGCTGGGCAATTAGATGATTTAAAACCAAAAATAAACAGATGGTTTCAAAATCAGAAATGCAATAATTCACTTTTCCACTATTATCTCTCCTTTTACTGGGGCAAGATGTCTTTTCAGATTAACCTTGTCTTTGATTCCTGCACTTTGGCTCATTCCATGTGAATTATAGTCTTGATGACCTCAAAAATCCACCTTGAATCATTGTATTTTGCCCCAGTAAATGTTTATCTGTGCTTCCCATTGCAAGGAAGATCATATGCCTCTCCTTTTTAAAATTAATGAGCAGGGAAGAAATGTGGCTTTTGAAAGCCACTGTGCTTCAAAGCACCAGGTTGTTCCTGTACAGTGGCATAATGCACAGTGTGGCCTCTGTGTGGCAGTAAGATCTGTACCTCAGCCTTTCTTGTCATACTTCTCTCTCCTGGTTTCTGTCTACTCAAGGAAGAAAATCAGCCTGCCCATAAAAATGCCCACAGTATTATTCCCTAACTAGGAAGCCTTAAAGAAATAATAGTCTTAAATATTATATTGATTGCAAAGAAATTAATAATCTCTTTTTGTTATTATTATTTTACTTTGTTTTCTTTTTTTATTTGAAGGTTCAGCCTCCGTTTTGTACACCAGATAACAGCACCTACTGGAAAACAGACTGTGGAAATTATGCTGGTGCTCTTATGTATTTCTGTTCTTTCTATGTCATCATTGCATACATCATGCTAAATTTGCTTGTTGGTAAGTGAAATAGACATTAATAACAACAAGGTACATCTTGGCATGTAGTATGTTAGATGTGAGTCTGTTGTGCTCTTCAGGAATGAGGCTACCTTGTACTTCCAATGTTACCTGACATGCTTATAATGATATTGATACTTCTTTGGCATGGGGATGCTAAATCTCAGGAAGCTTGGGAATGAAAGCTTCTGGAACAAAGAGATGTTTTTTATTTGTAGAGTAGAGTTGCCCTACAGAACACTGTTTTCTAAGCTTTTATTTCTTCAGTTAACCTCTGTTCAAACATCATTGTAATTCACTTAATTGATCCTAGATGTTAGATTAGGCATCTCACCAGTGTTTGAGATACAGCTTTTAAAAGGCATGGTGAATATTGATGTGGCAAGACAGTATATTATGTATTCAAAATCCTTGTCTGAGCATACAGGCGTTTGTTAATGTGGAGTTTGCACAACAGAATTAGATGTTACAATGTAACTACAGGCTTTCTTTAGGCTGTATTTTTTTCTTGTGGTTTTCAGCTATCATTGTGGAGAATTTCTCATTGTTTTACTCAACTGAAGAAGATCAGCTTTTAAGTTATAATGATCTAAGGCATTTTCAAATTATATGGAACATGGTTGATGACAAAAGAGAGGTAAGAAATAATAATTTCCTTATAGTAAGCACAGAGATACAGTAAATTTCCAGTTTTTCTTGAAAATGAATGTGGGGGGGAATAATGTGTTGACAAAATTTTCTGCGTAGTTACTGTTCAAATCTGAGAAGTGAGCATGATCAAATATTGTTCATAACATGGACAGAGTGGCAGGGGCACCCCCAGAACATTTGCTGGTGACACCAAGCTGGGCAGAGTGGCTGACATGCCACTCTGCTGGCATCCACAGGGACCCTCCTGGGCTGAAGAAATGGGCTCACAGACGCCTCATGAAGTTCAGCAATGAAAACTGCAAAGCCTTGCACGTGGAGAAGAATAAACCAAGGCACAGTACATGCTGAGGCCACCCAGCTAGAAAGTAGCTTGGCAGTAAAAGACCCGGGGGGCCCAGTGGATACCAAGTTGAACATGAGCCACGATTGCTCTTGTAGAAAAGAGAGACAATGGTATTGTGGGCTGCACTAGACTAAATTTTCCTGCAGGCAAAAGCAGAGAGGGTCCTTCTGCTCTGCACAGCCCTGGTGAGGCCACAGCTGGAATCCTGGTTTGGTTCTGGGCTCCTCTGTACATGGAGACACAGACATACTGGAGAGAGTCCAGCAAAGGGACACAAAGATGATGAAGAACTGGAGCATGTCTCCTGAGAGGAAAGGCTGAGAAAACTGGCACTGTTCAGTCTGGAGAAGGCTCAGGGGAATCCCATCTAGGTGTATAAATACCTGCAGGGAGGGTGCAAAGAGGACAGAGCCAGGCTCTGCACAGTGCTGCCCAGTGACAGGGCTGGAGGCAACAAGCACAACCTGAACCACAGGAGGATCCCTCTGAACAGCAGGGAACACTTTTTCCACTGTGAGGGTGACCAAACACTGGCACAGGCTGCCCAGAGAAGTTGTGGAGTCTCCATCCTTGGAGATATTCAAAAGCCACCTGGACCTGATCCTGGGAAACTGGCTTTAGGAGACTCTGCTTAAGCAGAGGGGTAAGACAAGGTGAGCTCCAGAGTTTCCTTCCAACCTCAACCATTCTGTGATTCTGAAATGAGAATAACATCTTGGGAGACTGAGCTGCTCAGATGCTCACACAAATTAAATCATCGTCTGAATGATTCATGACATCACTGAGGTTTGAATGCAAACCACATTATGGTGAAAGCAGCTGGCTGTCTGTAGCTGGCACGTGGCTGTGCTGGAGAGGGAAGCTGAAGTCTGTACTCACAGGGGTAGACAGTTCTGAATCCATCGTGCCCAGCACTGACAGAATATCTCTGATGTGGAACACTGTACCGCAAAAATAGTTCTGATGAGGCTTGTTTTGCAGAACAAAAAATATTTGAAGATCGTGAATACCACAGTTTCAGAGGGAAGTACTTTCAATCTTAATTTTATAATAACAGATAGAAATTGTTGTCACCAAAAGTGCAGGATGTGCTGCCTCTTAGAGCAGATAACCTTTAAAAAACCAGTAAACTCGCAACATTCTCCTGTTCATTCAGAGATGCACAGAGGAGGGCACAGGTATACAGCAAATTATAGACATGGCTATGAGTGTTTAAAATGTAGTTTAATTTCCATTTTACAAAGGCTGCTCTTTGGGAATATGATTCTAATTACAGATGAATGCAAATGGGGAAACTAAACCCCCAAGCAATTTTGAAAAATTCTGGCAAAATTAACAGCATAGATTCTTGTTTTATATGGGTCAAACAACCACAAAGA
Organism: Prinia subflava; assembly: GCF_021018805.1. Lineage (NCBI taxonomy): Eukaryota > Metazoa > Chordata > Aves > Passeriformes > Cisticolidae > Prinia > Prinia subflava. Next base: position 69,017,663 of record NC_086249.1, on the reverse strand, counting down.
CTTCTGTGAATTTGCTGAGGAACTGGCTGAATGTGCACATTCTTCAGCAATATGTTTACAGTGACTTAAATATGCTAGGAGTAATAGTATTTCTCTCGATCAGGTTGAATGTCTGAGTTGGTTGTTAGATCACAGTAATAATTTACCATCAATTATGCCATTTACCACAGGGTGTAATCCCTACCTTCCGAGTGAAATTCCTGCTGAGGCTCCTGCGAGGCAGGCTGGAGGTGGATCTCGACAAGGACAAGCTGCTGTTCAAGCACATGTGCTATGAAATGGAGCGGCTCCACAATGGTGGTGATGTCACTTTTCATGACGTGCTCAGGTACCCTGAGATTTTCTCCATGATTTTAGAACAGATATAACACAGATGTTACCCTGTGTTTCTTTCCAGGCTAACAGGTAGCTATTAGGCTCAGCAGAGGGCAAAATAGATAGCCACAGAGGCACTGCAAATTTAAATGTTTTACAAAAATTAGATTTCCCTTTCTTTTCCTGCAAAAACATTAGTGACGGCAAACACACGTCCTAGCGAGTCAGCTCTAAGTAATTTTAACTTTTGTTGCAGGAGGTTTGTCACAAACTACAGTCACATGTTCCTGTTGTATCCCAACTAATGAAATGTACCTTCAAGTGTAGCAACATGACAGTGAGCCTGACTAGAAATAAAATAGAAATGGGAACATTATCCAAGCGTAAACACTTAGGGGGAAAAAAACCCAAAGCACCACAAATGCCCTAATTGCTTACAGTTCAGCAGTTCACCTGTATTGGATAGCTGGATGTAGGTGATAAGGTCTTTGTTTTGAGCAAAATAAGTCTCTTCTAGAATCATCTCAGCAATTTTTTAGCTTCAAACGTGAATTTACTGGGCAGACCTGCATTATGTATTTTCACACTAAGTTCTTAATATGACCTTTGGTTCCCTAAAAAATGCAAAGACACCAGCATTTAAAAATAAATAAATTGTGTTTCTTCCAGCATGCTTTCATATAGGTCTGTTGATATCAGAAAAAGTCTTCAACTAGAAGAGCTGCTTGCTAGGGAACAACTGGAATATACCATAGAAGAGGAGGTGGCCAAACAGACCATACGAATGTGGCTGAAAAAGTGCTTAAAGCGAATCAGAGCAGTAAGTCAAGCTAAAGCAGTATCTAAATGGTTGCATAAATTGAGCTGCTCATCAGTGCTGGAATCTGCTGTCCCTATGCTTCATTTACTTTGGAGTCATGATAGTACTTATTTGAAGGATGTAGCAGTTGCTAATTGAGCAAAACGTTTGGTATAGCTCTACAAAAATAGAGCTGTTTATTGTAGCTCTACAGTGCTACAAAAATAAGCATCTTTTAAAAGCAAAAACTGTCTTCCTACCCAAGCTTTATCTGTCTTTTCAATACAACAGGAAGATGCATATGCAGAGACCAAAGTCAAAGGAATAAAGAAAAAAATAATGTAATTCATAGGCCTAATCCTTCCTCACAGAATGTAATGGTGTAATTTCCTGGCCTCTGCTGGCAGATGAAAAACCTGTAGATGACTCCCCAGATGAAGCCTCTATTAAGATAAATCATTTAAGTGAACCATTACAGTTACTGTGTGTGCAAATGAACAGAATGTCTGCATGGAAGGCAGGTGTATGGATCAAGTCACAACCTGGTTGCACTGATGATCAATTTTTCAGTTACTATGAGTCTGACTCCAGGTTTTTATACATATATTTTTTGGTTTTTATAAAAAATTACTTCTTGTGATAGGAGATTCTCCATAGAGATGTGTGATTATGGCATCTGTCTCCTGTTTGTAAATTTATAAAAATACTTAGCTGGACATTTTGAATATAATGTACATTCTAGCTGAAACATTAGTGTTCAATGATACAAGGTTTCATTTTGATTTCGTCTCTGTAATAATAATGGCAGTAAATTTAATCTCAGCTCTCAGTTCTGGGTTTGTTCAACTCTGTTGTTCATTTCATTATGATATTGAACTACACTATGTTAAAGTAAATATGCTATTCATTTCACTCTAATAATATGGTTCAAATCATTTCACATTCTATGAACCTTTTATAACCTGAATATAATTATGGAAGTTAAGATGTATTTTCAAATTCTGTTGTTAGTCCCTAAGTCTCCCGAGAGGGATCATGTAAAAACTACCCAGGAAAGTGAAACCCTTCCTAAGTGCTGTTTATTTTAATTTAAAAGCAAATTAGATTGTAAAATCATAATGGTAGTAGGTTTGTTTTTCTATTTGTACTGTAAATCTATACTTAGTCCCAAGGTTTTCACTGCTATTCTAGTCAGACTTAGTGACAGCCCACTCTAAAATCCATGAAAGAAATCAGAATTTTTTCATTGCCTTCATGTAATTCCCTGTGAATCTCTACCTATTTCCTGATTTCTTTTTCTTTGCAAGAACTTTTAACTGATAAATTCAAAACTTTGTATATGTTTAAACTCTAGGTTTAAACCAACAATTGAGCAACGTGCCTTCCACTTAATGTAGTTCATAAATTTCATCCTCTGTTCCCTAAAGGTTAGAAATATGCTGGAATTCACTTTGTTTAGATAGTAACATCTAATACATGGATCTTTATCAATGCATCTGGGATCCACAGCTGGTGCTCACTGTTCAGTTAAATATTTGGAATGCTTTAAAAAAAAAATCAAACACGTTGGGGTGACACACCAATGAGAACATTGTTTTTCATCACATATTGTACCTTGATAGAAGCAGCAGCAGTCGTGCAGCATTATCCACAGCCTACGAGAGAGCCAACAGCAGGAGTTGAGCCGATTTCTGAATCCTCCCAGCATTGAGACAACACAGCCAAGTGAAGATATGAATGCCATTAATCAAGATAACAGTGCGCAGCCAGAGGTATGTTATCCAGAAAAATATCAGCTACTCATTACAAATTCAGAAAACTCCCTCGTTTCTTATTTATTCTTTTTTAGACATGATTTCAACTGAAAAAAATTAGAAACAATATCTTGTTTTGCTTCAGTCTTTGCCATCAGATGTAAAGGCAAGATGCTCTAAGGCAGACTTGCCCAACGTGTTTAGGTATGCTGCTACCAACATAAAGGGCAAACTCAGCTGTACGACTCTGAGAGTGAGATTACTGGGCATGCTGGGGCCTCTGAGCAGGAGTCCTGGGCTCTTCCAGGATAGGGAATATAGAAGGTACAACGTAAGAGCTGCTTTCTACAACCATGTAGCCTGAGAATAATTTCATACCCTTTAACAGGACAATTGGTATTGAGAGCCCATATGACCTTTTTGCTTTTGTCTGTTAGTAGTAGTTTTAGAGGTATTAAAGAGCAGAAAACATGCTACCCTAACCAATGGCAGTATGTTTTGCTTCTATTCATGGATAAAGCTTGAAACAGAGTAGAAAGGTATCCCTTCCTAGTGTTACCCAGGGGAGCTACAACTCAGATTCTTTTTCCTCTATTCAGACAAGTAGCCAGCAGCAGCTCCTTAGCCCGACACTTTCTGACAGAGGTGGCTACAGACAAGACACTGGAGATGCTGGAAAACCTCAGCGGAAGTTTGGACAATGGCGCTTGCCGTCAGGTAAGTGAAAAAGGTTTATCAGTAAAGTCTCCACATAAAATTGCTGCTGTGCAATAACAAGGCCTAGAGAAGCTTCATGATTCATAACTCTCCATCCTGGCTGCTGCTTGCACCCACATCAGGGCTTTCCTGTCCTCATGCCTGTTGGAATAATGCAGTTTCTCCTTTTCTTCATAATTTGGAGGGCTTGGAAGATGGGCTCAAGCACTGCCCTGTGCAAGTGGTTACATTTTTTACTTTTTCAGACATTTACTCAGGTCCTTTTACATCAGTTAGTCTGATTCTGAATCAGAGTGCTGCCCCCAAAGACTGCCGCTGTTCAGACCCTCATCGTATCCAAGGGGAAGCAGTCATGCTGTTCTGTTGACTACCAGTGACACTACTTTTGTTGCCAGTGTCCAAGACACAGGTTAGTTTAATAGAAAGCTTTTAATCCATGATTTCCATTTAAATATCACTGAGCAACAAAGATCAACATTTGTTTGAAAAACAGAGAGAAAGAGGAAGCATGATAAGGAGGAATCATATTGTAGTCAACTGCATAGGTTTTTCAAGTGAGAAATCTTGAAAGAATGACTAGCCCAAGGTTTCCTTTCTTAGCACTCATCTGATCTGTTTTGAACATTCCTCAGTGGATGGTCCTAAAATGGAGAGTTATTTCCATGCACAGTACAGCTAACAGATAAGTAGTCTGCCTCCAGACCAGCAAAGACAGGTATTTAAGATCACAAGTAGCATAATTAAGATCAATTATGTGGGGTTTGTAAGTTAGACATGTGATTTATGCCATACCAGCAACTTGTACCTCTAGGCTTCAACCCCTAGGCCACTGTAAAGTATCACTTTCTAGGTGTAGCTGCCACTCCTAAAAGCACCTCCTCACCCTCACATTTACTACTTTCACCATTTTGCCATCAGGTTAGCTTATGTAAGTACTGCCCAAATCATTTAGGTGGCAATTAGCTGGATAAGAAGAGATTCTTGCATCAGTTATCCCAGCAAAGGAAATGAGGCACTGCTCAGTTAAACTGCTCTACCAGCAGATTATGGGAGCAGTGTGAACATCTGGAGCTGGGAAAACAAACAAAAAATACCAAAACAAATTAGAACAGATCACTACTCTTTCTGAGCTAAATCAGTTTAAAGGTGTCCTAGTCTAGCTGGTTCTCTATACCTAAATTCTAAGCAAAAATGTTCAAGAAGCAGATCTACTCTAATACAGAACTTTCTGTTTAATTTCCTAGCCCCCAAACCAATAAGCCATTCCGTGTCTTCAGTCAACCTCCGTTTTGGTGGACGTTCAACTATGAAATCTGTTGCATGCAAAATGAATCCCATGTCCGATGCTGCTTCCTGTGGATCAGAGGTCAAGAAATGGTGGACACGACAATTAACTGTGGAGAGTGATGAGAGTGGAGAGGATCTTCTTGATATCTGAGAAGCATTTAAGTCATACCACAATCTAATTCTCTATGTTTAGAATTAAAGATGCTGTGTGATGTATGATTTCTTTAAAATCAATGTCATAAATTTTCTTTTAGGCTTATCCTCCTGCCATATGAAGTGCAGCACACACTTCTGTGTTAGAATTGACTCCTGTAGGTACTAGCCGTACTCTAAGAAACCTGTATACTATAGCAGTACTAACAAAGCCAGAAAGACTATATTGCCTTTAGCAGACAGAGCACTGAAAGACTTCATGTATTCTGTAGAATCATAGTGAAAATTTGATATACAAACCTCTGTTTTTTCCTTCAACCTTTACCATACTTTAAAGGGGCAACACTTTACAATACAGGGGTAACGTATTTCTTCTTTTTGTGTTTTCCCTCAGTTCTTACTTAGTAAAGTTTCTTCAGAAAAATTTTATTATTCACAAATGACCTGAAGAGGTCAGCACTGACTTCATGTTCAAGGGAAGTATTTTTACTAAGTACAGATACTGAATTATAATTCTAAGCTTTCTCTGGACCTTTTTTTTTAAATATGCAAGATACAGGATTACTCATTTTAAAATCAGAAGGTGAAGGATTGGCTTTTAAAATGTAAATACCTTTGAGGTTTGGTTAATTATGCAAAGAACTTGATTTTCATAGAGAAAATGGGGTGGGGGGGGGGAAGGAGAAAAAAATACATTAAAAACTGTGCATTTAAGCATCCAGCAGAAGACTTTCACATGAAATACATGGGTTTATGCTTCATTTTCAGCATATACTAGTTACATATATGTGTGATGTCATTATTTTTCTTTTAATTGGATCCCATTTTTCTTGTGTAGTTGTAATAATTTCTTCTTGTCTGTGATAAAAATTAGCATGTTGGGGACTCTAATTACAAAATAGTATTGTATGTCTTTAAAAACACATTCAGTTTTGCCTGTATAGGTAGAATTTTACTTACCCATGTTATGGCTCATGCTACAGGCCTGCAAAGGTAAGGCATGGCACTGTGCTGTGGCTAAGTACCTTTGTCCCTTTTATCCCAATACATAATTTGTGACGTGTTAGCCTTCACTTGTTTTATGAGCCACCAACAGCGCTACATTATCGCCAGTGAAAAAGCAGCTATCGCTTTCATAAAAGCTTTCCAGTGAAAGGCCAATGCTATACGGACATGGAGGTGGAGAAGGAAAGCCACAAAACACGACTGTGTTTGCTGGTTTCAGAATCGAAGGCTGTCAGAAAATGTGGGGTAAAATTGTGCCCTTCCCTCAGGGAAGAACTAAGAGGTTGCGGATTTTGTTTCTTGGCCCCTGACTAGGTTTTATAGCATAGCTGGGACCTTTCTGTTACCATTGTTTCCTATGGAAATGATAGTTTGCTCTAACATGGCCTGATGTGAGATCTTGTAAGAGGCTCATCATCATCATCACTTCAAAAAGATATCCTTTCAAAAGCAGACAAAAGCCAGTGTTTTGCAATTTTTTTCTGGCCAAGATATTAATTTAAAGTGGTCAGAATACAACAGTGAAAACACACAGATGCCTTCACCAAAAATGCAAAATTAGTTTTGGCCATGAAATACAGTTTTCTTGGCATCTGTCAATGTTTTTTCCCAGTGTGTGATTGAACATTGTTTAGATTTTTTTTTCTAAAATAATCATATTGAACATATCTGTATTTTGTGGGAAATTTATGTGTTTTGGGGTATATTTAAGTTTAAGTCTAGTCAACTGTAACTCTGTAGTAAAAGAATATGTGCGTTCTCTTGTTTACTAGATCATGAACCGTCAACAAAACTTCATATGCAAATCCATTTCTTTGTTCTGTTTTGTGCTTGTTTAAGTTGAGTTTTTGTATATATAACAGAAAGATAAATATTGGATTTATAAAAGAGAGTATCTTTGACAGTTCAATAATACATTGAACTGCAGATCACTCTTTCTGCAAGCCTTCTTTTTAAAAAACCTGGCAAACATTTTTTCCTTGCCTTACAGTACACTGTCAATAAAAGTGAGTTGCTTTAAGCAATATTCCTCCCTCTGGTTTTCATTATAACTGCTTTGGCTATATGTGGCTCATCCATGATAATGCTGCATAGTAACAGTCTCTGTGGTTTGTACTGGATTATGTAGAGGTGCTTTCAAACTCAATTGAGGGTCTTTGGTTTTTTCACTCCAGCAACCGACCTCATCAGTACTGCCACAAGGGGTCTCAATCAAAAGATGGAACTAAATAGGACTGTTCATTATTTATTTTTATTTAGCCCACTTTTTCTTTGCTTGCTTCAGAGCCTGGACGTGTGTGTGTGTGTGTGTGTGTGTGTGTGTGTGCCATTTTACTTTTGCAGAGATAGGAAGTGGAATGAAGTTACAAAGATATGAAAATAATATATACAGAGGCACACAAGCAACCATTTTAAGGTAAAAACTTCCCTAGCACAGCACTGCCAGCATAACTAAAGAAGGTCCTACTCTGCAGCAGAGAAACCAGTGCACATTTGCATGTGAAGGTGAAGAAGCAGAGAAGAGAGCTGAGGAATGACTGCAGTTCAAAGAGCTTGCACCAACAATGGAGAGACACGAGGAGAAAATAGTGTGTCAGGACGTCAGAGTCAGTCTAGACAGCCTTAGAGAAAATTTCAAACAGGAATAGATCCTAAGCAAAGGTAAACAAAAAATTGCTGGGGAAATAACCTGCCGAGTTATCCTGTACAAATGAAAAAAGGAAGTTGTTCAGGCTTCTTTTCATCCACTAAGAAAGATCTGTTTCATAGGAAGCAAGCTGTAAAAGTGTTCATAGTTTTGTTGGACAAAAAGTGTAGTGCATATTGTCAATGCGCAATAAAATCCTGCTTGTGGAAAGTCTGAGAACACACAGCAAAGGTGTATGTCAATATCATTCCAAAGTCAGGTCAGATTTCAGACAATCACTTTTTTAATGAAGAAACTAATAACCTGAAACCATTTGCTTTTGGAAGACATCCAACTGAATTAAGAGCTGAAAACATAAAATATGCTTTTACAACCTGAAAATACCATCTTTGTTTTAACTAATGTGGAGCAATCAGGCTTCAACATCTTCAAAATAACATTACATTCAGTATTGTCTGCATTCAAAGACCAGTATCACAGCTTCTGAGAAGCCAAAGAAGATTAAATGCCAAGAGCAAGTGAATACCTTTGTGAGAATAATCTATTTTGTTCTTTTATTCACAACATGCCCATGCAGATTAGAGTGTCCATGAATAACTGAAGTAGAAGAGTTTGCACTGTTGTAAGAGTACATTTGGAGGACCAGCAAGCAACTTCCCATCCAAAATGCCAATTCCTTTTGCAATATTTCCACAAGTGAAAACAAACACTGGCCTGAGTTGTCAATCAAAATTTCCAATAGGATTATCTCAGTCTCCCTGGATCTAGCTTTGAGAGGCTGAATTCATTCCTGCTATTGAAGGCAATTTAGTCACACCACAGATGAACTTGCCACAATGCATAGGCTGATGCTGGGAAGTTGGCTGTCCTGGTTTGTTCAATTGCTCTGAAACACAAAGGCAGCCTCACTAGAATTCAATTAACCTTCCTCTTCATCCCAAGGGTGCTGGTGTCAGACCCCATTAGCAGCTGTTGCCCATTGTTCTCAATGAAGAACCTCTAGAAGTTATTAACCCATCAGTGAGCTAAGTGTATGGGTAGTGGCACTTTATCCCCTTTCCACAGGTTCCTGTCTCAGATGCTTATTCCAGTACCCTTACTGGTTTCTTACTTTCACCTGACTTGCATATCTGCCCTGGGGAATTTGGGTGAATTACCTGAGCACCTAGAAAAATGTGTTTCATACAAGGGTATCTTACTGGAAACAAAAGAAATGTCTTTAGTACATATAGAAAGGGAAGAGAAAAACCCAAAACACTATCTATCAACCTAAAGAGCTGTTGGAACTAGCCTCGTCTTCTCTCTGAATTCAGGCATCAACCAAAAGTGTCACAAGCCTCCAGTGTCTCAGTGGGAGTTACTTTATTTCAGGAAAGCTTTTGCTGAGGTTGGAAACAAACTGATTTACACCAGGCAGATATCAGTGTGTCCTAGAGACTTGGGCAGTCAGGTTCTGACTGGGTTCTCCACAGGTTGGAAGTCACTCTGGTGGGATTGTCTTGGTAAGTACATCTTCCCCCAAAGGTAGAAAGTTGGCCCTTGAGTTCATTGGCAGAGAAGCTGGATGCTACATCGTCTCTCATGCCCTGTTTTCTGGTTTCCTTTAATGTTTTGCTCTCCAATTTCATGTAGGGTGAACAGTGTCTAAGCATATTCTCAGCACATCTTCCCAAGAAATGGGGGATTCAACAGTTATGATTCCACTATAATGTGTATGATGCCAGTTTATAAGGGTAGTAGGTATTGCTTTTTTATCATCACTTATTCCACAGAACTGTGTGTTCTACAGATCAAGTCATTTGTCTTCAGGTTTTCTAAATTCATACTACCTGGGGAATCCCTTCATGGCACATTTAAAAACAGGGAGGAATAAAAAAAATTTTAAAAAAATAAAAAAAAAAAAGGAAAAAGAAAAAGTTACCTGAGGTTTTCATTTTTGAGGTTTTTCCATTTTTTATTGTAGCAGCTGTTTAAAAATAAATAAATCTCTGTTTCCATGTAAAGACAAGCTTTTCTGACCAGTCTAAGAAAACAAAAATTATTTTACTTTTTTCTTAATGTCTCCATTTATCAAATATACTTGTTTCTTGTTTTGAAATGTTTTCACATTTTGTCTTTAGTTCTAATTTTTAAATTTCATCCAAACCTATTTCCTGTATTTGACTAAAAATTATCAATATTTTGGTTATGAAAAACTGAATTTTCCCATAAAATTTTATTATGCATAAAAACTCACTTTTTTTTTTTTTTTTTTTTTTTTTTTTTTTTTTTTTTTTTTTTTTTTTTTTTTTTTTTTTTTTTTTTTTAAGTCCCCCAGGGAAAGGTTCCTCTGACTAAAAAACTGGTCATGAATTTGAGCTTCCATCCCAGAAAGCAAACCGTATCCTGGGCTGCATCAACTGCAGTGTAGACCAGCAGGTAGAGGGAGGGGATTCTGCCCCTCCACTCCTCTCTGGTGAGATCCCACCTGGAGTGCTGTGTCCAGCTCTGGGATCCCTGACATAAACAGGACATGGACCTGTTGGAGCAAATCCAGAGGAGGGCCAAAAAGTTGATCAGAGCGCTGGAGTACCTCTCCTATGAAGATAGCTGGGGCTTTTCAGCCTGAAGAAGAGAAGGCTCAGGGGAGACATTATAGCACCTTCCAGTACCTAAAGTAGGATGATAAGTAAGGCAGAGAGAGGCATTTTATCAAGGCCTGAGGTGATAAGACAAGGGTTAATGCTGGAATGCTGGAAACTTGGATTTTGATATTTCAGTATATAGTAATGTATGTGAGGCAAGATGGAGGATTTTTGGTGTTGTCCAAGTCCTTCTTCTTCACCTTCTTCCTTCTTCATGGGTTTGCGTGGTTTTCTGTAATTGGATGAAAAATGTCTGCATGGCAGGCCTTGGAAGGTCATTATTGGGTCAAAAACGTAAATAATATAGGTGTCACCTTGGTATTAGGTACTTATCACTTAAATAACCTTAGAAAGAGTTAGAAGCTTGCCATTTTTACCTCATTTCTCTAGTTGGAACTCATGCCTAGTGAGTCTGTAGATACTGTAAATAGATAAGATATAATAAACAACCAAGATCAAATCTGACCTTGGGTTTCCCGTGTCTTTCATCCTGACCTCATCGAAGATACTGGACGGTAACAGTTAATGGCCTTAAACTGAAAGTGGATGGATTTAGATCAGATATTAGCAAGAAATTACTCACTTTGAGGGTGGTGAGGAACTGGAACAGGTTGCACAGAGAAGTTGTGGATTCCCCTTCCCTGGGATTGTTCAAGGCCAGATTGGATCAGGCTTTCAGCAACTTATCTAGTAGAAGGTGTCTCTGCCTATGACCAGGGGCTTGAACTAGATCATTTCTTAAGATCCTTCCAAGTCAAATCATTCTATGTTTACTAATTTTTGTTTTTTACCTGGCATACAGAAAAATGGCACCCAGAAGAAAGACGAACATCGTCTTAGTTATCACTATGCTGAAAACTGCAAAATAAGAACACTTTATTTACAGAAATTTATTCAGAGAAAATCTTGGTTTGCTGACATCACTGGGTCTCCTTCCCAAGCAATTTGAGTATTTCAAGAACTAAACATCACCAAGTGAAAAAACAAATCACTCTTCCCAGTTCCTTCTCAGCTGCCTGACAAGTCCTCCAGTGCAACCAGACACTTGGTGGTGAGTTTTAAAGTGCTTGTAGGCACTGCTGGCCCTGTCCACACAGCTGTTGGAGGCAATCACTTCCTTCTCAAAGCTGGTAGATGCGAATAGGTGTCTGTGCCTCTGTCCTCCATGACAAAACTGTGCTTTTTACTGTACCCACAGTGGGGAGGAGTTAAAGCTCTAAAAATGTCATCAAGGGCTGAAAAGATGCAGATCCCCTCAGGCTGCTCTGCCAGGGAAGGGACCCCTCTCTCACCATGGTACTTGGGCAGCCAAGAGCAGCCAACAGACACAGAAAGGGTTGCCTAAGCTTTCTTGCCAACACTTTCAGATCTGTGATATTAGGTCTATAATTTATCCACTGCTGTGCTGCAGGCAATCCTGAGGGTGTGATCCAGTAACAAGTTTAGCTGCTGTGATTAAGAATGTGTCAAATGCAGTTGTTTGTAGCTGGCTCCAGCTCTTCCACCGGAAAGTACAATGCTCTGAACTCGGCCAGTTAACTCTTCACCCAGTTGCTTCTTCTGAGCTCTGTAAAATGCTCCAAATTTAAAAATCCAGGTATTAAAACCTTCATCTTAATTGCATCAGCAATAGCAAGAATATTTATCTGATGCTGGCCTATAGATGTATTTCAACTTTATATGCATTCATCAATTCAGTGTGTATCTGTAAGGGATTATCTAAGTGAGGAAGCTGCACCAGCTCGAATTTAACCTGTTACTGCAAATTGATTTCTCTAAATCATTTTGAATGCCTGTGGAAATGCTTATTTCAGTTTAAAGGTTTTTTTATATTGATCTATATTTAAACCCAAATAACCTTGCTTTTATTCTAATGGCAAGAATGCTCCCACAGGTCTACACATCAGCCCTCTTAATACCCACACCTGTAATTATGTGGTGCTAAGTCCTTTGCATAGAGGCTCTTCTTATGGTCTCTGGCAGCAGCTGAGATGATAACTAGAAGCCATCTCAGCAGCTGTCTCCGTGCTGCCTGAGCATCCATGGAACCCAATGCCAGGGCAGCCCTGGCTCTGACGTGTGACACTCCAACAGATTTGCCACAAGATATTGTTGGGCATTACACCAAGAACCACCCATGAGGAGTCATTTCAGATGAGTCCGTATTGGGTACGATTCCCTCCGTCTCATGCAGTCCTTGGATATGGTGTGAGCAGCTCTTTAACCCGCAATATAACCTTCAATAACCCCCAACAAGCCTTCCTGCCGTGCCACAGAGAATGCAGGACATCCTCTCAGTTTCACACTATGGCTGGTGCCATACATTCCTTGCCTTATCCCAGATGACTGAGCTGACAAAAGCACACAGCTAGACACCGACAGTTGACTTGGGCTCAGAATGCTTTCACCAAACCCTTTCTACTTTCAAGTAAATCAGTGCTTTCCATCAGAAGGGTTTTGTACAGTCTCTAAGACCTGTTTTCTGTGCTAATCTAACTACAGAGTTTTAATATATCAGTCTTCCACAGTTGTAATCAAACATTACATTCCCCTGGAGATGGAAAGTCAGAATTGCCAAAAACAGACCATCTCAACAATTTCTGATAGCTGAGCCTTCTACCAAGGTATCAAGAAATATGACAAATATAAACTCTTTTTTGACGCTAGAGGGCTGGCATTACTTTACACTGGTCTTTGCACACATTCACACAAGATAAAGTAGCTTGATCCTCTTTGTAGTAGTGGTTTAATATTGGTTCAATTATTTTGGTTTGTAGAGTATTTAGACACTGCAGTGACAAGATATTTCTACCATCATTATGTAACAAGGGACCTTTCACTGACCTTGTAGTACTTCTAGAAAAACAGCTTGATTTTGTTTGTGGAAGCATGACTTTTTGGGAAACTAATGACATTTGAATTCCCATTTGTATATGATGTGCACAGAAGTTGTAATAGAAGATTGAGTTAGCAACAGCATTCCAATTTCTGTATCTCCAGTGACTATGACATTTGCATGTCAGATGGAATGCAGTCTAAATTTGCATATCAGTTCTCAGAAAAATTCAGGAGTGCCACCATTTTCAAAATCCAGATACTAAAGCTGAAGAAACAAATAGCTAATGATGCCAAAAGCCTTATGCCACAAAATAAATACATGTTGCACTTCTTGGACACAGAAATTCTGCTCAATAATTTGAACAGTGATGCCTGCTTTTCATGATGCCCATTTTTGTTTCTGGATTTTCCTTGCCTGGCTGCAAGTATCCACATATGTTCACTTACAGGCTATGACTAGATGGGAAATACTGTAACAGATTATATTTGTTGATGGATAGTTAATAATTTTGAGAAATATTTGAAAGCAGAGCTTGCTTTCTGTGCTTTATCAAGAAAACAGAGAGACCTTGGGGTAACTTTTTCATAACAATTTTTTACAGTAAGAGGAAAACAGCAGAAGAAAAGCACAGAATGGTGCACAATGTCCCCTAAAAGCATCATGAAGTTTCCCTGCAGCTGCAGTGAGCCTGTGGTGTCCCTCCTTTATGGACAGATGCAATGGAACTTTGGACTAATGTAGTTCATTTCCACCTCAGATGCCCACATGTGTGCAGCTCCCAGCTGTGTGCAGCAACTTGTCCAGTTATGATTCACCCACATTCAGTTACATGCCCACATCTTCTCTTCAAATTACATTCTGGGCTTCCTCCTCAAGGGTTCATCTAACACGAACCACAAGACTTTCTGCCATATCAAAATAATTCCAGGGTAAACTCTCAACAAGGGATTAGTCAGCTTAAACTGTGCATGAATTTCATTAGAAAACTCCAGTGCACATCTGCATCTGGAACTGCCTGCAAGTGCACTGCAAAGTGGTGTCCAGGAAGCAGCCCACAACCTGTGAGCACACAAGGCACTGCTACCTTGCAGCAAGGGCAGGTTTGCTCTTGTGATTGTCTTTTGCATTTGGCATCACAGTTAAACCCTGTATTGCTCAGCTTTTGTGTGCTGGGGAAGCATCAAGAAAGAGATTTTTCTTTCCTGTGTATGGTGGGATACCTATCAGCAGGAAATGTATTCTGGAGCCCAAATCAGTGTAAAAACCTGCTATTGTTTCTTTCCATTCCAACATTTAGTTGGGAAGGAGGAACTGAGGGTCACCCATGTGGCGGAATTGCTGGAAATTTCTGTGATCATTCTGTTGATAAATGCAAGCAGGCTGCAGCAAAGTTAGAGTTGTGCAGTGGTGAGAGGACTGAGACAGCAAAGGCACAGAGGAAAGATGAAGGAGAGAAAGATCATAGAATCATAGAATGGTTTGGATTCAAAAGAACCTTAAAGATACCTAGTTCCAATGCCACCAGACATGGGCAGGGATACCTTACACTAGATGAGGTTGCTCAGAGCCCTATCCCACCTGGCCTTTAACACATCCAGGGATGAGGCATCCACAGTCTCTGGACAACCTGTTCCCAAGCACCACTTTCCTCAACCCACAAAGAGGAGGCTGAGGAGGGCCTGGATGTTTTTTTTTCCTCTGTGTGTCTACTTGAGAAAGCCCTGCAATGGCTGCAAGTCCTAAAGCTGTGCAATGGAAAAGAGCAAAGGTAGAATGCAAGATGCATAAAATAATTTTTCAGGAAATCTTTAAGGAGCTTTCCTGCAGATATTAGTTTTCTTTCTACCTTTAGAATTGAATAGGCAGGGCCTTGCAGGAGCCTGCTGTTCCTTTGTCATTGCTAAGGGGTAATTGGCTGGCATGGGGCTGGTCCTTGAAGTGCCAGGGATGTCACAGTAGTGGGGGGTGTAGCCACGAAAGGGAAGAGTACCCCACTCAAGGGTCATTGTGGTAGCCAGTGGGCTTTAGGGGTTATTTGCAAAGGAATGGGACCATACAGGGACCAGAGCCACACATGGTAGTAAGGGCAAGTTCATACATCAGCAGTGCAAGGCTGGGTAATCAGGGACAACCTCTGCCTCAGAGGTGTCTCCAGTAACTTCTGCTTAAAATCATAGGGAACAGCTCAGGAAGACAGGTCATGCCACTGTTTACCACGGTGCTGTCCCCAAAGCTGAGGTGTGGAAATAAGAGGGAAACATATGTTCTCCAGGCAGGAGAAAAGCAACCTGCAAAGCTGTATCATGTCTGTGCCAAGTCAGAGCTTTAATTGGCACAAAAATTATCTTCCCTAACACCTGCAAGTGAGTGCATAGTACACTGCAAAATTAATAGAGGGAGAATGAAGTCCTTAGAGCACAAAGGGAAAACATTTCCTCTTGTAGATGATGGTGTATCAGGTATCAGGTATCTCAGGCTGCTTCAGAGCCAAGGGCATTACTGGAACCAAGAACCAGAACGATGACACCCTATTTTATTTCAGGTGTGAACCTCTTCAATAAAAGCACTCTCCCTCAAACAAAGGAATCTGGCTGAAGCTGCACAAGCGTGTCAGCATAGAGATTAGTCAAGTGAAAAGGAGTGATATACAAGCACCACTGAAAATGAGATTGGGATATGTGCAGATAGTGGGAAAAAAGAGAGCTTGGTGTCTGTTTAAGCTTTTCTGTTCCAGAGCAGTGGGTGAAAGATGTTGAAAGCAAAAGCAGCACTTCTCTAACATGACCGTCTTCTAATTGAAGGTGCTTTCTGTTGTCTCTTATGTGTGTCATCCACGTTTCCTCCCTTGTTCTTCACGATGGGATCAGACAAGAATCACAGACTTACGGAATTGTAGAATAGTTTGGTTTGGAAGAGACATAGACAGGAACACCTTTCATCAGGCCAGGTTGCTCAAGGTCCATCAAAATACCCTTGAACACTTCCAGCGACGGGGTATCCACAACTGCTCTGGGTAACCTGTTGCAGTGCCACATCACTGAATACCTTACAGATATCTAATATAAATTTTAGTTTAAGGACATCATCTTCATTCAGTCACTTAACACCTTCACAAATAATGCTTTTCTGTTCCTGGAAAACCGTGTCAGTAAACCACAGGGAAGTGTATACAAGTTTTACCTCTTTTTCTCTGAAACATGCAAAATTACAGCTTACCAGCACTAAAAGTTTTCAGGAGGGCTCTTGGAAATATTTCTTCCTTTGTTTTTCTTTCCTCAATTGCCATCTCACCCCAAGGAACAGCATTGTGTAGCAGAGCACCTGTGCCCAGGGTGTGTTGTGGGCTGGCCTGGGTCTTGGCACACACAGTCACCCACCGCCCCGGGACTGGATGAGTGGCAGCTCCACCTTCTGCAGGAGGGTGCCAGGCAGGAGGTCTGCCCTGGGGACTGCACCTTAGAGCCCTTTTCAGGAGGCATCTGGACTCTGCCCAGCTCCAGCTGGCGCAGAATTACTGGGGACCTAATTACAACAGCCTGGTGACAGCCCAGTGAGAGGAGTTCCTCATTAAACATGATGGTCTGGATGCCACGGCTGGCACAGCAAGCTCTTAAATGGTTATTGCTGGAAACGGCGACTACGTACCAGGGGAAGGATCACTCTATAAATGTGCTACTACTTACATTCTTTCTCCAAGCATCTGTCATTGCTCTCTGCCAAAGACAGAGGATATTGGATCTTTAGATTGGCTCAGTGAAGCCAATCTTCTGATTTTATGGTCAGGTCTGTAACAGTAACTACAAGAAAATCTTGAAATACTTGAGTGGAAAAAAATCCTTTAATAGTATTTGTGCCTTTTTTTTTGGTCTTCTGAAGTAGTGAGCAATACAAGGGAGATAACAGAATTGATCAGGACCATCGCACTAGCAGTATTTGCTTTCTATTTCTACTATATTATAGTAATATTTCATAGGAGTATAATTAATATATATTGAAATAGCACAATAAGTAGAAGGCAAGCCTTTTCTGGTACAGTTTGTTGTACTACTATGGTGAACAACAGTTCTCAAGTTGTGTGGCACATTGTGGAAAAGCTTTTTGCCTTTTTACTGAGATGAGACAGAGTAAAGAATAGGTCTAGCCAGGAGAAATCTGTCTGACCTACAAGTAAAACAAAAGGCCTAAAAAGCCTGCACAGCTCCCAGGGACATTTGACAAGGTCTGCTTGACGAGTGACTGGATGTGTGGCTTCCTGATTTCAGAAATGTGCTTTTTCATGCCTTTCTTTGCCTTGCTTTGTGAGCCAGCTGCCATGAAGCTGGTTGGGTGATCTGAGATACCAATGGCTCATCATTTGCCAAACAGAGGTGCAGTAACAAGTTTCTCATTGCATTGTTTGTGCTATGAAGGTCTCAATTGTTTTTTGTCCACCAGATAAATCACTTCTGGCCAAGCTACCGCCAACACAAATGGATCCTTGCTTATCTTTCCCTAATACCTTCATACCTGATGTGTCCCATGGCTTTCGTGTGCTTGCCTGAGGCAATCTGTCATTGATTGCATCCTCTTGGGCACGATGCCTCCCTGTAGCAGCAAACTGTGTGATCTCAGTGAAAATATGGCTGAGGCTTCTCTGGCAGGAGTAGTAAACCTTTGCTACATTGACCTGTAATTAGCATTTCATTCCTAGTGTCACAATAATAAAAATTGATCCAAAGCAACTCCAGCCGTTTTTTAATTGCGGCTCTTTTCCTGTGAATCTCTGTTAGTTACAACAGACAAAACAATGCAGCACAGAAGTAGATTTTAGTTTCTTTTTTATTTTACATTGCTGTTCCCCACTGATGAGGGACACTGCAGAACATATAAACATAAATGCAATATGAGCTACCAAACATGAAAGCTCTGGCCACTGTTTTTTGCTGAGATAAGTGATTAAAGAACCCAGTCAAAACAAACTTTAAAGTAGATTTACTTTAAATTTACTGTGAGTTTGAAAAGTCAAGACTTTCAGGCTCCAAATAATAATTATTTTAGCATCTCCTCATTTTCAGAGAAACGAGTTTTCAGAGAAAGCTCTCCTTGCCAAAAATGGTACTTTTTCTATATATATAGCTGGGAGACACACAAAAGCAATGCTTTTTATTTGACAGTTTCTGCTAAGCTCAGGTCTCCTTGATGCTCTAAAATGCATAGAAAGAGGAAATCTTTCCCCAAAGGACTTTAAGGCCCAGAATCTTTAAATTCCTGTGGAGAAAAGCCTGGGGCCACATCACTGTGGACATGGAGAGCCTTGACACAAGCAGGAATGGAGCATTTTTAAAAATGCTGTTGCAGAGATGTGTCCAGCCTGTGGCACATGGTTGTCAGGTGTCAAGGCACTGGAGGAAACACCTGCAAAAGCCACTGGCACAAGGCAGTGTTGCAGATCCCACGTGCCATAACCCAGGTCCCCAGTGACACCCATGCCCTGCTCATGTGTGCCGGGCTCTAAAGCTTCTTCAGCTGCCTCTCAGCAGCCCACAGCTTGGTGCCTCTCCAGGAACTGGGTTCTGTAATACTGCCTGCTTAGGAGAACTTTCACAAATCCCTGAGCAGAAGTGCTCCTGCCCTGTCAAAATGCAATTCTCACAGCCCCACTACTGCCTTCCTTGCTCTTGTCTGCTTCAAAGGAAGGCTCACTGTGCCTACTTTCAACTAAAGGTGTCTTTCACCAAAACTGGCTTCTTTTGAATCACCGGAAGACATCTCAGCACTCATCCCTGGGTATAGAAAGTGGCTACGGAAAGCTATGGAAAAGTTTTCACTTACAGAAGTCTGAAGGTATCTGTGGCTGTATAGTGAGTGAGGATTGTCCCCTAGCCATCTGCAGTTTATGGGGGTAAATGTGAGCAACCCAGCTGGGTGGAGTTCTCACCCTACCTGACAGTGCCTCTGCTGAGTGGGAGACTTACCCAGGTGCTTCCTACTCCACAAACCTCTGCCACTAGGGCTCTTCCTCCTTCTGTGTCCTCCCACACACAGAAATATCTGGTACCTTTGGCATAGCCCTATGTTCAAAGCTCAGCTTGGACACTGACTCTCTCAACAGCAGCCAAATACCATGTGGCCATCTCCTTTAAGCAACAGACCAAGGGCAGACCCTCATAGAATCACAGAATGGTCTGGATTGGAAGGGGACCCCAGAGATCATCTAGTTCCAATCCCCATCATCATCACAGGATCCCATATGGAAGTATAATAATGTGTGAGTCCAGCATGGGCCCCATCTGACATGCAAAATATACATAAATAACAAGAGTCATCTTGAAAGGAGATGATCACATCTCTGACTTGTGTCTCTGACCTGAAACATGTCAGCTTAATCAGCTTCTGAACTCTAGAGAAAAACTGCCTTGCATCTATGGATAAATTCTGTCCTATTATTAGCTAGGCTTCCAGCTCAAGTCTATTCCTCAAACGCACAGTCCTGACACTACATCATCTGCTGTACGAACCTGAAATCTTATGAGTTCAACTTCAGCAGGACTATTTCCTAATTTTGCCACAAGCTTTTAAATAAAGCTACTTCTCACCCAGCTGACTTATCCTATCCAAGCTGAGAAATGGTTCACACAAATAAATCTCTTTCCACAGTTCATTCTCTTTGATCTCAATTCTCATCTACATACAAGTATTTGCATCTACATTTTAAAAGCAGAATTTAGAGTATAAAGATTACCAGTTCCAGAACCTCCTGTCCCAGGGCAGTGTTATAAGCTCCCTGACTACCAACAGCCGCTTGCTGCATGTTTTCATTATGCTGACACGTAAGTTTATTCAAAGACCCCTGAACTGGAGATTTGTTGCACTCATAAATTTCCCAGGATGTCTGCCAGAGCCATAACATGCTCCCAACTACCTGAAAGTCATCAGTGAACTCTGAGGAGGCAATATTTTAAAACCAGCACTAACAGTGAATATTTGCACTTTATATAAATGTAGTAAATATATATATAAATACTCAGATTAGTTTCTTGATGTGGTTTGAAAAGGTGATGATCTGAAAATTATGGAAACTGTTCTCTCCTTCTCAGGTAGGGCAAGTTGATTCACTAGCCTTAGGTAAGAAAATGTTGCTTGTTAGGCAAACAGTCAAAACTGGATGTCATATGCAGAAATCCAGGACACTTAAAAACTGGAAATGAATCCCGTATGAATAAGGCATGTCTGTGAAGGCATCTCCAGGCTTATGGCAGTTTGGGAGGGGCAGTAGCAGTTCCAGGACTTCTCTAGGACTGTCAAACAGAAGTTGTGACTTAACTTTGACACCTTACACTAAATTTTGCAGATACCTAGGCAAGGTAATATCCCTAGCCTGTGGCAATCAAACAGAGCACAGCATAAACTGTTTATGCCAGGGAAGCCTTTGGTTATTTGATTCAGCCATGCATGAAAAAGATTTTTTTTTTTTCCTCAGTTGAGAACCAATGAAGATCTTGAGAAGAGAGAGCTGGTGCCCTGCCTCCATGGGAGTTTTGTTGATCATCTGGAGAGTCTTGAAGCTGAAAGCTTCTCAAGTGACCCTGGTCAGAAGGAGAGGAAACAGCAATGAGGAGCAGGTTGTGTTCTGAGGGAGAGGCTGCTGCCTCGCAATAGGACTATAAATGAGCATAACCAGTCCACAGATACAAAGCCACAAATGACTTCTTTACTTATCACACGAGCTATCAAAGAGGCTCCCCTGGGATGACACATGGACACTCCCAAAGTGTTCCAAGCTGAGTTAAGCACTCTTGCATGCAAACTAAAGCAATAATCTGTTCTTCCTTTTGTTTAATAAAATCTATGTTAGTGTAGTGAAATATCCAGATGAAGATTTAACTTTCTTCTGAAGAGTTTCTCCCTCCCCTTGGAAGTCATCTTGCATCAGGTGTGAGAGATAGATAACGGCCAAGGAAAATTTGGCTTCTACTCTCAAGTGAAGCTAACTGTGTCCCACTGCATGTAAAATCCTGTATAACAATGCATTTATTGGTTTTCATCCAGAAATCTTTCCTACTGTTGCTAGCATTCCCCCCCAGCTGAGAGTCTGGCTTCCATGCAGCTATCACACCAAGCTGTTCCTCCAACCTTGAAGAATTCCTTGAAAAATGGATTTAGGATGCCCACAACTCTGCCTGGCTGTTGGAGCTTTCTGCCAGGCCTCCAGTGCTGCAGCCTGTGAAATAGCTGTTATTCAGACTAATGAACATTGCTGGTGCAAGCACTGGTGGGTAAAAAGTGGCCATGAATAAATTTAGAATAGAAATTAAACATATATTTCTAAGCCACAGAAAAAGATGGTTCTGCAAAAGCCTTTTGTTGTAGCAGTGGTAGCTAAATCCTGAAATACTTCAATTAAAAATAAAAAGTTCAATCAGTTTATGCTCTCCCTGCAAAACAAGAGACCAAACCAGGATTTTCCCCCACTGTGTTGCCAAGCCGAAGCTCCAATAGAAGCACATCAGCACCTCTGGATCACTCAGTGAGAGCTACAAAACACACAGCAAAATAACACACATGTTAAGTCTTGTTACATGAGGACACAGGTGTGATGATCACATCCTGGTGTTTTAAGTAATGAACCTGGGCTGAGTCAAACAGCAGAGGTGGCTCTCTGGAAATGCCAGGGCCCAAGGCTGCAGTTCAGCAGGCTGGGGGGAGCAGCAGGGCTCCCCACAAGGCTGAGACACCCACACATTGCAGTGCAGGACACCCACTGCCAAGGAACTGTGAGATGGCATGGGGTTAAAACATCCTGGGGGTTGTTACAGAAGGATCTTCAGAAATTTCTGGGAGTTCATTAAGGTTTTTTCCACATCTAGTGCTCTGGTTTGCCTGTTGCATTTGTCTTGAATGTATGTTTCAGTGGTTTCTTGTTACCTTACATGTCAATAATAAGTAAATAGGCCTCTTTTATCTAGATTGGCTTTAAGCAGCATAGGGTGGCATTTCCCTGTGGCATAGCAGTTGAAAAGATGGTGCCTGACTAAAATATTTTACAAGTGATGGATAAAACAGGTGGAAAAGTACAAGAGACCACAAGCTGAAATCATGATTCCAGCCACATCATTGGGCAGAGCTCTCTGCTCAGCTACAGCCTGGCCACTGTAAAGTTTTGCTGCTGGCACCACAACAGAGGAAGGTTTTAAGAATGAATTAACCACCAGAGCATCTTTATTCTGCATTCTTTTGTGCTTTCTCTGCTGGCTCAAAACCAGCAGGTGAGTAGCCTGTATTATTGTCAGAGTTTTCTTGATGTTACTGATGATCTGCAGCAGCACAATGGGATCAGGCAGAGCCTTGCAGAGTATAGGTCCAAAGAAACAAAACTAGGAAAATCAATGTTGGCTAAAAGAGAAAAGAAAATCATCTGCACTGAAAGGAACTGACTCGTGGAATGGGGTCTGTGGTTCCTGCCTTGGCTCCTGAAGGCAATCACCTATGTTTAAAAAGAAGGAAAGAAAGATAAGAGGATGGTGAAATGCTGTTCCATGAATTAGGGTAAGTACTCTGTCCATTCTGGGATGTTTCAGCTTCACCTGCAGAGTCTGCTTAAGTCAAAGCAGTTTGTGTGATGTATTTCCATTTTATATCCAAATAGCTGAACGTTACCTTTTGTGTCCCTCTCAGGTGTGCAATGGCAGTGAGCTAACCCGTGTCTAAAGCAGCACCAAGGGGAAGAGGTAAAATACTATTCCTAATTTGTGGCAATGGAGAAAAAAGGTCCTTTCTTTCTTTTATATTATTGTCAATGTGTGGAGCTTGTGTGAATGGACTACTCAGGATGGGGTGGCTAGTTCTTATTCAGAAGTGTGCACTATACAGGATTATCGATTTCTACTCTGCTTGGAGATAAAAAACAGAATAAGCAGGAAGCAGTTTTCACACTTGACCTCATGCACGTTCAGCCCTGAATTGTTTCCAAGCATTTTCTCCTGCATCCATTTTTAACCTTTAGGTACCGCTGTGTTTATGCATTCAGCAAGGGCACTCCACACACAGTTATATCCTCCTAACCAGCAGATAATTGGGCTTTCCAAAATGCATCACACTCAAACCCAAATTATTAAATCAATGGTGTTTTTTGAAGAAATCATTAATCATTTTACTTCTGCTTGTCTGCTTGATTTTGTCTGGTTTTCTACACCCCCATCCATGTTATACTAAGCAGCAGTTTTGAATTATGCCTATTTTTTCATCTTCTGTTATTAAAAAAGGAGTAATGATGGTGCTGCCATAGTTCTGGGAGAGGAAAATTATTAATTAGAGCATACATCAATAATCACTCGGCTTTCTGTTACTGCAATGTAGTAGTAAAGGTTTTGGCAACTCTAGAAATAAAAGCCTGTTGAAAAAATAACAGTCCCCTTTTATTGAGAAGAACACTTACATTACAAGTTTATTTTAAAACATCCAGTGTTCTTACTTGCTCTTCAATTTCAAAATCAGTGATTTTATATAAAAGCAATTTTCCTTTCTTACATAGTTAATACACAACTGTGTGTTATATAGCATGGGAAAGGATATAGAATTATTCCTGTAAATGGAGAGTTTGTTTCAAATACTTCTTCCTGTTTTGTTTTGGGGGTTTTGTAGTGTCCCATTATTACTTGTTCACAGTATCAAATGAACACATGTGACATACACAATCCCTCAGGACATCAAACCATATATTTCTTGAATTATATTCAAATGTGGGTTCAGCCTTGTACATGCACATACTGATAATTTGTCACCCACTATTACTCACCTTCATGTTTAGAAGCTTTTGGTCAACCAGCCCTGGTTGAGGTGCAGCAGTAGCCAGCTTATCCTGCCAGAAAAGGATTTGTAATTCAAGGTCAGTATAATTGGAAGCAGTTCTGAAATGTTTTGCCATCATTCTTTCCACTTGCAGCAAACACACTTGAAATACCAAGATGTAAATGTGAAAGTCCAAAATCATAAAAAAGGAGAAAAATATGTAATTGATAAATTTTACCAACATAAATACACAA
This sequence comes from Prinia subflava, assembly GCF_021018805.1. NCBI lineage: Eukaryota > Metazoa > Chordata > Aves > Passeriformes > Cisticolidae > Prinia > Prinia subflava. The sequence continues at coordinate 68,993,501 of NC_086249.1, read as the reverse complement.
GCTGTTGGGATTCATGTATGTCATTTAATGTCAAACCTCATTTTGTGTTCTAAGATACAACAAAAACTTGAGGAACAATGGCAACATTTTTGGATGGCTACCTTTTGGCTTTGCACTATTTTTAATGAGCATTTTTCCCGGGTTGATACTTTAACTCCTCAATTATTTTAATCCAGCTGGCCCCAACACTAGCAGAAATCTACAAAAGAAACATGGATTTGCTGCAGATAAAGAAGCTGGTGTATTAGACAAGTAAATAATTCCATCTAGTTCCTATTGGGTTTTTGTTGGTGTCATATTTCTGTGAACAACAGGACACTTTTAAAATATAAAACAACAATTGAATTGTCACAGTATGGGTGGCATTTCAGTTCTGCACCACTTCCTCACTGGACCAGAAGATAAAAGGTGGAAATATTAAGGGACATGGATCCAGACATGCTTCATCTGTTAGCATCCCAGCATGGCACCAGAAATGGGCTTCTGAGAAAGAAACATTAAATTGAAGTTCCCAGGAATGTTAACCCTTGTGTCACTGTTCTTTACCTTCATCCTACATATTCCTTTCCTCAGAAAATGGAGGTAATGCCATTGTGGAAGCAAACACCATTTTGAACTATGTTGGCAAATTTGCATCAAAAAGTGTGAGTTGGCTACTGAGGACCTCCACGCCTCACCAAGGGTTAATATGCAGTGGGACTCCTCACAGAATCTCAACTTTGCAACCAAACCCTTGCATGTCTAAGCTTTTTGATGTCATCCTTCTTTTTCTATTATTTTTATTTTCCCCCTGTGGCTTCTGTTGCAGCTGAAACCCCAGATCATCTCTGCAGCCCTTCCCCAGCTCTCTCCCTGCTGGATTTCATCTGGCAGCTGTGGAACATCTCCTCGCTTGTATCTCTGCCTTCACCTTACTACAGCAAAGACAAAACTATTCCTAGCTTTTCACCTTTTACTTCCAACACCCTTTTCCTTTTCTGAACATCTTTATTGGCTGAGGTGCCTGACCTGTGACTTTATCCCAAGAGGTATTTGAAATTTGCTTACAACACGTAATTTAGAGGAATGAGAGTATTTGCCAGTTTGCTTGGGAGTATGTGAAGCCTGAAGCCAGCCCATGCAGCTGAAACTGATCCCCTCTCTGTGGTCTGACACAGCCCAAAATTCTGACACTTCTAATTTCCCTAATGGAAAGGCAGCCTAGATTATTTAGGCACTGTTCATCACCTTAATCTCCATTGTGTAAGGATATAATGTTGTTTCTGAGAAGGTCCTTTTTGCTTTCCAGTAAGAATTAGTCTCTTTTTCAAAACTAGAGTAAAGCCCTGTTTCTAATTGTTTCAAGACAGGAGTGAGGAAATTAAATAGAACAGAAATGTAATGTGAATATAACCTTTCAACTTCTTGAGAACCTTAAGTAAAATGCTTTTTGGAAAGGTCATGTAGTAGAAACTATGAGTTTTAATAAGGCATTCCTCTCTTCTGTTGAGGCAAAACTGTCCGTATGCAGCAACCTCCAACCAGAAGCAGACAAAGCAAAAAAAACCTGTGGTGTATTTAAATACTATTGGAAATCATGAGAAAATACACTCTCATGGAGTAGGCAATTTATCGCTTAAATAAAATCACATAAAGGGAAGGTCACACTCAGTCTCAGTAAGCCTGAATGACAAGAATGAAAAAGAAGCTGAGTTCTGTGGACTGAATTTTCAGAGCAGTGCCTGGGCAACAGTTTAGTAAGACTCCATATTTTGTATGCACAGAGAAAATTCATCTCAGCAGCACAGAGCAAAGCACCTGCAATCTGAATTTCTGAGCTTCTATTTGCAATGGTGATCAGGTACCTGCACAAAACTCATCATCAATTCAGTGCTCCCTGGAGAGTCATGCTAATTAGAAAAGCCTGGTCTCAGTCAGTAACAGCAGAGGTCACAGCTCCCATGCAGACTGTCCCACCAGACTCTCCAAGGTTTAATTGATGAGTTTACACAGGCTAGACTGATTTTTGCCCATAACATTTAACTTGTTTATACTTCTACCAACCCATTTATTAACAGGTCTTTGTGCAATAAATATAGTTGTCCATTTTCTTTGAAGCCTGGCTTTTCTTACTCCACACATTTGTAAAAATCATCTAACTACTAACAAGAATAAATTAGAGGTAAAATGGATAGAGATGGGTTTTCTTGACTAATTCTTGTTATTTGTGCAAAGACACCTAATATGAATAAAATTATGTCGCCCCAACCCAGTGACTGACTGAATCCCTCAATATATTTCTATTATTTGTTGACAAATCTTAAAATGTCATTTCAATATGAAAAAGAAAATGAATGTGTGGATTGATCAAGTTATTTTCCTCTGCCTGCAAACATGGTTATTCAACTCCACCATACTGCAAATAATACATAAACCCTCACTACACAGTTGCCAATAGTGTCAATAACAGAGCTATTTATGTCTCTTGCCAGAGTTATTGTGATCCTTGAACACCTCCTTGCACCTACTGCCAGTGCTATCAGTGAAGGTGGGAGAATGAGAAGACACTGTCTCAGTAAGACAGCAAAGGAATGAGGAAGGGTTACCTTCCTCAAGAGAAAACAAATAGCTTGGATATATAAAAAAGCATGGCTTTTTCTTTGGGCTGCTGAGGTGAACCAGCTGTGATTCCTTGCACACAGACCAGCCAAGACTTCTGTAGACTTCAGTGGGTCCAGAGTTTTGCTTCAGAAATAAAAACACAATATAAGAAATAAAAGCATCTCCAGAGGATTTAAAAAAGTGAATAGCATACAGAATGCAGTTAATAATGGCAGAACTAAAAATACAACTGCTTCTCTGTATTAGTTAAAGAGAAATTCAGCTTCTCTTATTCTCATAGTTTTATTCCAGAGCTCTTCAATGAAAATAGTTTTTGAAGGGAGCTCATGTCTTTGGGTCCTTGTCAGACACAGACCCAGGTCACATTGCAGAGCTGTAGTTAATGTTTTAAGGTGATTGCTTCATCACTTATAAAAGGATGTATTACAGCCATTTTAGTCTTTCTGTCCATTTTTAAAGACCTTGTTGTACAAACTGAGTGTGGGGTCCTGCAGACTTAATGAACAAAATTAATTCTCAAGATTACATATTATTGTCATCATCTAGCTGTCATCTTGTTGGCTATTTTGTATGTTCAGTCATTATTTTCTTTCTCTTATTTCTTGGATGAGGCATTTTTCAGTGTACCAGACAAGCAAAACCATCAGCTTTCTCCCTGGTTAACATGTAGCAGAATTAGCCATGCACAGCAAGCTTCTGATTTTAAGGAACCAAAAACATCCTGTATATTCTCAACTGTGCTGTTATTGTACTCTCGTTAAAAGTGGACAGAAGGGTAGTAACAAGGCTAAGAAAGGGCTGGAAAATGTTCCAAATACTTTATAAATAATAAAGGGAGACATAAAGATAGCGACAGCTCCTTCTTTCAATGTGTGATGAGTCTCGCAGCTTTTGCAGTGTTTCTGATGGTTGCACCACATGAGGTTTCTGCAGCCACAGTATCATCCCTGAACACCAAAGGCTTGTATTTGATGGCTGCATGGCATGAGCAGGGCTCAAACTCACCCAGATTCCTCTAAGACATCAACTCTAAAGAAATTTATCTCTGAATAGAAAATTTTTTTAAAAAATCTGGAATGGAAACCCATGTTCTCTTCTTTGTCACTATCGAAGTGACAATTTTAAACAATAGTTCTTGCCTGCTATGAGATTTCTGTTTCCCTGTGATTATTTCTGAGAGTCTATGTAATTGTACAATTAATCCAATTATTCACAATAGCCTTATAGTGTGGCTCTGTGTTTGTGGGTGGGCAGCTGTTGCCACAGCCTGCTGGGGCAGGTCTCAGAATTACAGCAGAGAGAAAGAATTATATTCATGCATCATTCACTTCTACCCTAGGGTATAATAAGTAAAAATTCTTGTGATAACCAGTTGTCTGGCTGAGCCACAAGAATAGAACATGTAAAACCCTCACAATTCTGTTGTTCACCTAAGAGATGGTAGAAATCACTGCTAACCCCTCAGTTAACAAGGAGCTGTAACAACACAATCCTTGGCATTAATTTTTCTCTATCCTTTGCAGTATTTTTTTCATCGTTGACTGACTTCATGCTGAGCAAATCCCTTCTCTTTTGCTTTTTTCATGGGTATACTTAACTTCTGAGATTCCAGTTTAATCAGGGCAGGTTTCTGTTTTATCATTACAAGGCAGAGTAAAACCTCCCTGTCTGTGTGCTGGGAAGACTAAACTAGGATGTTTCCCTCATGAAATACAACCACCTTCAGAGCTACGCTAGGGGAGACATAGCTTCTTTCAGTGATACTAGGAAGACTCAAACATACCTAAGTTTAGTATCACAGGACGTTCTGGAGCAGAGGAATCCCTCAAATATCAAGAGGGGATGCTTAGACAGCACAGGGAGGACACCAGACATGTCTGCTGGGTAAAAGCAGCACAGCCAGGCCGAATATGTCCTAATAACCTCAGCAAACAGCAAAACCTCAAACCTTCACCTTCAGTTTGATTGCCCACACCAAGCACTTGCTACTATTTCACACACCAGCAGGCACTGGATGTGGTCCCTTGGGCCTGGCAGAAGCTCGAGACTTACAGACATGTGGGCTTTAGGGGAAAACAGGGAAGATCTGGACAGAGACCCACATCAACAAAAGCAGCCTGACTTTAGTGCTTTAAAATACATGCTTTCTTCCCTGAGTTTTCCATTTTCACTTTTTAACTGTGATCTTCAAGCTTAGAGGTCTTTACATCTCTCAACTACCTGAGACTAATCCACAGATGCTTATGCTCGAGTATAATATCACTATTTGGTACTTTAGAAAATGGCATTAGCATTTATTAGCATGCATTAGCCTTAATAAAAAGCTACAATGTATTTGCTGTTTTGTTCCTTCAGACATGATCCACTGGTCTGAAACAAGTTTTGAAACTCCCATAGCAAAACCATAATACAAAGGTCACACTGTAGCAAGCAAATTAGAAGCATGCACGTATTTTTACATAAAATGCATATGCAAATAGGCAGATATCCATCTTGCCATTGAAAACCCATAATTTGGTGTGCTTCTCTAATGATTCATTTGGGAATTCAGAAAATGTGCAATACAGATTTCAAAATACATCACTGAACTGAAAGAAAACACTGACATACAAAGACAAAAAGTAATAATCTGGAACCTGAGCCAAAAACATCCCCAGTCATTGTTTATGCAATCACTGCCTCTTTTTTTTCTTACACAAAGGAGTATGTCTCATTTTTGTTTGTACAGATGTAACATCTTGTAGTACAAATACCACTGGATGAAATATCTACGTGAGATTTAAATTGCGTGTTTGCACCTTATAACAACCAAACAGAGATTCTGTTTGCAGCTTAAGACAGTTCAAGGTGCGAGCCGTGTCTGTTAGTTCCAAATAAACTCTGTGGAAATCTGGACAACATGTTACAAATCGATTCCTTTTTCCATGTTCTGTTCTCTGGTTTCATGGGAGATGCCCTAGGGCATCCCAGCTGCCTTCACACCATGACCTCAAAGTATGAGCATCGCATCAGCCCTGTCAGTCCAACTCAGGTGTCTCAGATGCTTCGGGGCACCAGAGGTACGTGGTACATCTGTGTTTGGGATACCTTAACAGGCCACTCCTTCAGTGGTGTGTGCAGAGGGATTCGTGGGGCACCCACACATCACCTGACCAATTTCAGATGTCCAGATCCCATAAGAGGCTGGGATGCTCATCACCATCCCAGATAGGTTCACAAGGTGGGCAGGCACAACTCAAACTTATGGAACACAGCTCTTTCTGAAAAAGTCTCTGGAGACTGACTGACCTAAGATGACTCTACAGCTCCGTGTTTATACAAGACAATTCCCCCAGAATTCTCCAAGGCCTGTAACAGAGGCTTGACACACAGTACACAGGCAGACACAGAAGCACAGACAGACACTTCAATTTATTGAATTTAACCATGGTCAGTCCACCCAAAAAAAGTAAAATAACTTTTTTAAAGGTCACATTAAATAGTCAAAGGTCTCTTTTGTTCATTAAAATAGAAATGAATAAAAAACAGATTTAATAATATTTTTCAAGCTGTGGCTCACAGGAAGCCAGAAAATTCTCACAGATTTGCCATGCCTTTAACACAAAATTATCCTCCCTACTTTAAATAAGCAAGACATGAGAAATGCTCACATTCTTTCTGTTCGGTGTACAAAGCAAAGACAGATAAAGGGGAGCAGGACATCTTCCTTAGCCAGGGCTTTTCATAATCAGAAAGAAGAAAAAAAAGCATCATTCCTCAAAAAACATCTTCAACAAGCCAACTAAAGAGCAACCTGAGAGCCCTGTCTACAAGGGAAAAGGGAAAAGGGGAATGAAAGAGAAGGCAAGGCCAGGCAAGGCAAGGCAAAAGGCAAGGAGAAATACCAAGACTTTAATTTCACAAAAGAATCCTAATGGTAATGACCCATCCAGAATAATAGCTCGTAAAAGAGAAGGGAATAAAAAAGCTTTTCATTACTTATGGGGGTTTTATCCTTTAAAAATTCTGGCTTCTAACTCAAGATCACTTACAAGAGTGTGATTTGTTAATTCTGAACATTTGGGGTCAGCTGTATTAAAACACATATGGAACAACAATAATGAAGGATGATCAGAACAGTGTAATGTGTCTTCAGGTTTTACATCTGATGAATTTCCCTCAAAGACAAAAACATTAAAGGGAACATCACTGGTAGTAAAAAGCTGAGTATTTGGATGCCTGCCATGCCTGATTCCCCATTGACACTGAAGTGCCTGAGATAATGCAGAACAGCACCTCAAAAGACTTGCTTTAACTCTCTTTCACTGCATGTAAATGTTTCTCTTTCCTCCTATGGCAACCACTTAAAAAGCTGAGTGGTTATCTTTCCCAAGTATTTCAAATATGTAGGGTTGGGAAGTTATTATAAATATGTCCTGTTTCACAAAATCATGGAATCACAGAATGGTTGGGGTTGGAAAGGACCTTAAAGATCATCCAGTTCCAATTCCCCTGCCATGGGCAAGGACACCTTCCATTAGATCAGGTTGTTCAAAGCCCCATCCAGCCTGGTCTTGAACACTTCCAGGCATGTGGTGTATACAATTCCTTTGGGGAGGTTTCCCCTCCGTAATGCTGAAATGGACATACAAATTCTGTCCATTAGTATGTAAAGTCCCATCCTCCTCTCCTAAAGATGAACAAATGGCAATACAATCTAATCTGATGACTTTGTTCTCACCAAAGGGACATGGAGGCAGATTTTCCAGTCAATGGATGTAGAACATCAGAATGTGACTCTGCTGCCCTGGACAACAGTAATGTCCCTGCAAGGGTTTGACATGGTCTTAGTGATGATATGAGCTGTTAAGAGGTGCCAGCTCACCCAGTAAAAAGCAAAACAGGGAATAGCAGCTATTCAGGAGACTCCAAGCTGTAATTTCAAAGTTCTGTAGAATAAGAAGCCATCATTCTCTCTCATTTAGTCCCTCCTTAACAACAGAACTGCCAGGCAGGATGAGACCAATTTTCCACAAAGTCCAGAGCCTTGAGTTCATCTCCTAGTCACACCTATCAATGCTTCACTTTTACTCAGGAGTGAAGTGCGTGCCTTGAAGCTGCCAGAACCACAGAATTTTCCTGAAGCCATGTGTTTTCTCTCGGGTGTATGTGGATCCAATGGACTGAATCCCTCATAAAACTAAATATTCTGAACTGATACATTACTTGTCTTCCAACTCTGGGGGGTTGATCATTTGCTACTGGTAATTTCCAAAGCAATCCAAGTTACTTGGATGAGTACCTTGTTCAGGTAATTGAATAGTCCATGTTATCAAAATTTAAGGACTATTGCTTAAAGCATCCTATATTTTTAGATGACTTTACAGTGCTTGCTTACATTTGACAGTAAATAGCTGCTGTTTAGAGCAGAGATTTTTTCTCACACAAAACAATAAGTGCCTGTTTCCAGGGGATGCTCATAGTATTCTATGAGCCAATCACTAGTACAAAACAACTCAAAAATTAACTGTTGCCTAGGAAGTAACAATCAAAATCTGATTGCACATGTGTTGTACAGACAGGGCACCCATTGATGCTGTATAAAGATATGTCTTTGAAAGCACACTTTCTAAAAACTAGAACAACTGTTGGTGTATCTCATAATTTTAAATGTGGTTCAAAAATACTCTAAAATTAAAGTCTGCAGAAATCTTCTGGACAAGATACCCCTTGCTTTGAAAAACGGGTTAAGCACTGATGTTTAATAAAAAAAAATAAACAAATCAATGTTTAAAGATTGGATGCCTAAAGAGTGGAGTAAAGGAAATGTCACAAGTATGGATAAGAAAAGCAGTCAATACTGATAAAGGCACTAAAAGCCACTCAAAATATACTCAGAAGAAAACAAGAGTCCTTTCAAAGAATACAGATGCAAATGGCAAAAATGGAAAGCAATGGTGTAAAAATATTCATTTTATACCCTATTTTACATTTTAAATCAGACAAGAAGAGGTATCCAGCCTATTTGATGCTGATGGAGAATGCTGCTATTGACATCAAAAAAGGTGGTGGGGAAGTGTTTGATAAAGTTCACATTTTATGTTGCACAAGAGAGATAATCTATATCTGAGAAGGAAGTAGGTAAGGACATTCCTGAAACTATTGATATTGGAAGGTAGTGACATTTGCAGTGGCAGTTCAGAACATCAAAATGCAAATCAAAAAGGTATACAGATATCCTGTACAATATTGATAGTACTTCAGGGACCTGGTAAAACTAGTGAAACTCGTGAGCACAACTGGTGTAATTACAACTGTTAAATGAGCACAGTGGGTTGACAAGCTGATTTGACTGATGTGAAAACAGAAGACAACAAACTGAAACCCCGAGTTAAACCATGGCTAACAGTGGGCTCTGCCAATAAGTATTTAAAGGCTGAGAAGGAGATGGAAAATTGTTCAAGACATGAGTAAAAGTTAAGAAAAACTTTATGTACCTACCTATCACGCATTTCTAAGGTGTGAGGACTTTTTGATTTACCAGTGTTTTCGAAGTCCCCAAATGTCCTAAATCCTTAGTTTAAAATAAACCTGTGGTTGAACAACCTATAAACTCTGCTCCCTCCATGGAGATAGATTAGGAATAGAGATTGGAGTTGTAAGAAGCTATGACATTGACACACAAGACATTCTCATACCTAAGTCAGAAAGAAGAGGCCCTTTTCAGGTATTCTAGGAGCTGTCTGACATGGGAGACCCTGAGAGGGGGACTAGGGTGCATATGTGCATTTTGCCATATGACAAGCAATGAAAAACACTTCCAGGTGGAGGTACACATGATTGGGTGCAGCATCCATGTGAAGTGGCTCTGCTAATTTTACACCAGAATTATGTCATGCCCTTCTCAATAGTTTCTCCTAAAATCTTCACACCCCTAGTTATTGAGGAAGGTCAGGAAGGATAATAAGGTCCAAGAAGAAATTTTGAAGATATTGAATGATTCGAGTCTGGAAGCCAATATAAAGAATTCTGGTGGGAAAATGTAGTGTTGAAGTGGGGTCCTAATTTTTGCCCTGTGAGGTGCTGGTTTAAATGACACTGTAATGTGTTTCAACTGTAAGACATCGCTTCTGATGGACTTCTCCCTCAAGAGATCCAAAGCGGGTGTTTCCTCAACTCAACTCTCAATAAGAGTGCAATCAGTCTCCAAACTCCACTGCTCCAACCATCACAAATTGCAGACTCCATCAGGAGATCAACAATTTATCTGTCACAGAAAAGTGGCATCTTACTGCTAAAGGCAGGCCTGTCAGATCAGCACTGAAAAAGCTGTCTTTCCACTCATGTGCTGCACCAGCTCTGTGGATAATGAGAGGACTTCAGGCTCCAGGCCTGTCAGGCTGACATCTTTGACAAGGTCTGAATCCTGTGGCAGGGAGGGAATTGTCTGGGTTTGGATTTTTTTTCCTTTTTTTTTTCCTTTTTAAGGAAATGCTTATGGCTACAATTGACTGCCCCCACATTGTCCTTACCTGTAATTCAGCTTTCTGCTCCTCAGAGATGACACAGACTGCCTGGGATGCACTTGTACATGCTCTGGCTGTTTTGCTGACTTCCTCCCTTTGCCTCAGCCAGCCCAACAGATTTTGCCACAGAAATGACAAATGTCACCTTGTGCTGTTGATGAGCAGCCAGGACATCCCCACAAAGGTTTTCCCCCTGAACCCCTGATTTTGCCATTTCACTCTGTCCACACAACCTTTCAGCAGCTCTGCTGTGTCAGCCAGAGGTCATATGTACCTTCCTCCTCTTCAGCCCCATTTCTCCTCCCTCTCTCACCACAGGTCCTGGAGAAATGCTTGGCCAGCTACCTCTCCTACATCTCAACATTTCTGCTGTCTCTTTAAGGTCTCTTGTCTGTGGATATTAAAATTGTAGGTTTTGAGGAAAGGGACCATCTCTTTGTTCTGTATTTGTGTAACTCACAGTGACACAGTAATGTTCCTGTTTCTAGCTGCTTTGGTAATATAAATTAAACAAGATTAGTGACATGGCTGCCTAATTACCCCGCTTTCTTCCCTGCATCACCAGCAATTTCAATCAGCTGAATTTTGTAACAATGGAGTTAAGTGGACACCCTGCTAAGTGTACTTTTTTTTTTTTTTTGCCTTCTGGTGCCTGAGAGCTTTTGGGCATGGGTCTTTAAAGAGATAATGCCACTGTGAACTCAAAACCTAGATTTGTCTGCTCCTTCTCCAGGTCCTTAGAGTGACCAGGGGATGTTTCTCTTCCCCTTCTTTGACTTACTTTTCCCAGAACAGTGTCAACCTCATTTTCCTGCTGCAGCCCTCTAGAAGGAGGCTCTGGGTCTCTGCCCCTTCACTCTCCCACTGGGGTAGGCAACTCCTGCTGGTGCCACCAGCCGTATCCTAGGCAAAGGCCACTCATGTGCTGCACTCCTAGCCCTGGCTGCGCTGCCATGCTACAGCTATTAAATGTTCTGCCACATTACACTTTTAAAAATGTGCAACTTCTGCTTTGATCTTGGCAGCCTGAGACAGTGATTTAAATGCCTCCTACCTCCTTTCCTGAGTCAATGCTTCAGCATCACTGCAAAGAAGCACAGCTGGCTGACAGCTCTTTGGGAGTCAGTCTCCTGAAACAAGTCCCAGAGAGAAGGAGAATATGGCATCATGCCCTGCTTGCTTTTAAGAGCTGAAACACACAGGAGCTCAAATTATTATTTCTTCAAAGTTTTCATTTTGTAAATGATCAGCTTTCTGAATATGATAGGAGTACTTGATGCTGTTCTTACCCAAACAGTTACCTTCCAAACAGGACCAGCTTTCCTATGCTGTTTGCTGGATTTTTTTGTGTGTGTGGTAGGCACTTGGGTTCAGGTACTCCCCTCTTTTAAAGTGGATCAAGGGGTCTGTGGCTCTTCCAGGGGCAGGCCTCCTCAATGGTTTTCCCTGGTCAAGGAGCTCAACTGCTCCCCAGAGGAGAAGCCTGCACCAGCAGTACTGAACAAAACATCAATCGCCATTCAGCTCAAAGTTCTCATGTAAACCAGACTGCCTTTTCAAAGGTACATTCAACCTTAATTTTTATTGCTCCTAGCTGAAACTGAAGTAAAAGAGCCCATGAATCAGCAAACTAATCGCGTTTTGTATTAGCTGGGGATGTTTAGCATGAGTGCATAACTAAGTAAATATTGAGATTAGTGCTCTCAGGAGTAGGTACTTTCAGCAGATGTTTTGGATACAATTGTGTGTGAATTGATGGCATGCAAGGTATATTAAAGAGGAAACATAAGTAATATGAAGTAGACTGCAGTTAAGGAATATTTTAAGTAAAAATCAAGACAAAAAGAAACTAAGTGGTCACAAAATAATTAATACAAGGCTGTTGCTTTTTTTTTTCTCAGATTAATGGGAACTTAAGATACTAAGATACAATTTCAATTGGACCTGACCTCTCAAATACCTTTGATAATGAGACCCCTATTCCTACAGAAAACTCCTACAGAGCTGTTTCTTTCATTTGACATTGTCTGTTGTCTTTTTGAAACAAAAGTTTATTTATCCTAGTCTGTTGTTTCTGATGAGATTTGAGAAATGACACTAAAATCACTGCACAGTTGATGTGGAGGCAGATGCACAGTGCTAGGCAGCAGCAGTACTGAGCAGCTGTATGGACAGCTTCTCCCACAGACTCAGAATACAGATGCAGAAAAGGCCATCCTTGAACCTTCCTGCAAAGAAAAATGTCCCTAAGTACTGACAGACAGGAAAAATAACAGGGGTCTTGGCCCAGGGGCTTCCTTGTGGCATGGCAAAATCTCTAATGAACCAGACATACTAAATATCATTTTCATTTTGTAATACAATGAGCTTTGCCTAGGGGAACCTAGGTTGTGATACTAGCTTTTCAGTTTTAGGTAAAATTTACATTCTTAGAAATACAGGAGTTGGCACACAGAACTAAACCAAAATCCTTTTTCATCCATTGACTTGCCCCTGACAATAGCTATGAAGCAATATATCCCTAAGAGGTATAAGTGCAGCATAATGTCTCCTACTAGGTCAGCAGGAACCCTTTCTTGCACAAGCAGTCATTTAGTGCCTGACAAGGCTTGCTAGGTACCTTTTCCAAGGAGCCTTCTCTGAATTGCAGCAATTTACCTGACTAGACTTTTCATTATGTAGTAAGTTTGCCATGCATATGTGTGCTGCACACTTTTAAAAAGCTGCATATTTTACAGCTACAGCTCATAATTTGACAAGGCTTTTAGCTTGGTCAAATGAAATCAATTCCCCACAAAACAAGCACAGTTGCTTCTTTTCAGCAAATGCTGTTTCCCTGCCAAATTCTACTCACAGCCTCAAGCCTTTTCACTCATATAATTTCATACACAGCCATTTAAAACTTGGGCTCTTTTTAAGTCACACTGAACTTGAAAATGCCTCATCAATTTTGCCTGTCTCTCTCACTCCACCCCCTTAGGGCACAAAAGAAATATCTGAGTCATTTTTACTTTTACCTACCTGATTCTGCAGAGGAACACTTGCATAAGCCCTTAGCAATGCTCCACTAGGTTCTTAAAGGGGGTTTCTAGAAATAGAAGCATTTGAAAATTTTTGGTAACCAAAAAACAAGGTCAAAATTAAGTCTTCAGTAACTTTAACAAATGGGGTTAACACCTCTCTCTTAATTGATGGAAGGACCCAGAGATGTAAACTGGAAGGTAGACAAGTAAATGGTCAAGTGTGATGTGTTGTGGTTGGTTGCTATGACTTAATGAAGATAAATCAATGAACCCTTTGTGAAAGATGACTACTTACCCTGGGAGATTCATCTGTTACTGTGCACTGATAGTCTCTGATTCTGATTCTTGTTATTGCAAGTTTGATTTGCTGAAAATAAAGGTGTGTTGAAAGCCAGGAAAATTAGACTTGCATTTATTATGATGTTGAATCAAGCTGACTGACAGAACTATGAAAGCTTTGAAATGAAGACTGTAGGGATGCATTAACATAGTGGGCATAAATCTTACTGTAAATCTTCATTGCATTTGACTATTTTATTGAAGATCAGAAAAATAAATGATCTGTGGCCCGTTACATACCAAATTGATTCCACCTAATCTTTGTCAAAAAACCATCCCCAGGAGAGATTGAGCCAGCAGTGTCTGAGCCATAGCCTTGTAGAACTTACCAAGGCCATGATTAAACATGGTGGTTACTCATCATTTTTAAGGCAGAACAGTAAATCAGAGATTGTCATCTTCATTTGAGTAAAACTTCCAGTCACTTCAACATGAGATTGCTTAAAAAAAACTTGCCAAATGTAGCCCTTGGACAAAATAACCTACCAATCCCAGAAAAGTTACAGACCATCAGTATGTGAGTCATATAGCATAAGAACTACTGTTCTTAAGTGCTTAATGGCTTTTTGCCACCAAATGGTTATTTTGCAGTACAGACTAGTGCTTTCTGCTTTCCTGTCTGAGTTCAAAGGACTGCTCCACCCACCACAACATCTTTGCTAAGAGAGAAGCTGGATGAAAGGTAAGCAGAAGTTTGCTACTACTGAAGTTGCTTTGAAGCTGTTGAGGAACATTGAATCTGAAAGTTATGCAGCGTGAGGTACAAAGTACATTCTTTATAGCAGACTTTATGGCCAAGTACAGCTGTCTAGTCAGCAAATTCAACCAGTGGGAACCTTTGATCAAAGAAGATGGATCTGCATTGAGAAATTCCTTGCAATCAAATGCCAGCCAGTTGTATATGATCCTGTGCTGATTTGAGCTAGAGTAGAGCTCATTTTCTTCACAGTAGCTGGCATGGGACTGTTTTGGATCTGAGCTGCAAACAGTGTTGGTCACTCAGGGATGTTTTAGCTGTTGCTGAGCAAAGCTTGCACAGAGTCAAGGCCTTTTCTGCCTCTCACGCCACCAGGGAGCAGGCTGGGGGTGCACAGGGAGCTGGGAGGGACAGAGCTGACACAATGGGCCGGATTGCCTGGCTGGCTCGTACACCCGGCCCCAGCGCCTGGAGCGGCCGCTGCCGTGCTCGGTGTTCCTCGAGCTCGGATAGCGGTGCTGAGCAGGGCTGACCGCTCTCTGTGGCCCTCAGATGTGCTGTGTCTTGGGTCAGAGTAAAGGACAGAGAGAGGTTTTTCCCATGTGCTTTTCCAGGCCTTACTACTCCAAAGGGTGCCACAGCCAAAACCAAAAAAAACCGCCCTTACATTCTTTTTTGACTGGGAGAGCTAAAAGGGGAGGTTGCATTTTTCCAACCAATCAGGGACACAACGGGGAGGGGGGTGAGGAGGGACCCACGGTCTGACAGTCAACCGGGAAGGCAAGCGGTGTGGAAAGGGTCACCTGCACCAACGGGATATCGGGCTATTGAGTGAACGGGAATTTCCCAGGAGAGGTTTAGGATTGACAGAGAAACCTCTGGAAATATGGGCAGGGGTCTGGGGAGGATTGACAAGATGTAAATGAGGTAGCAGGTGTGTCTAGAGGTGAATGACATCTTGGCAAGGGAGGGGAAAACTTGAGGTAGAACCAAACCATCAGAGGGGTAACAGGAACAAACCATTGGGATAATAACAATAACTTAACAATAACTTATCAGAAACCCACCACCACACACAGCCAGCACAGCTGACCCCCAAGTGACCAGAGGGATATCTTAAACTATACAGCATCCTACTCAGCATGTAAAGCTGAGAGAAGAAAAAGGAAGGGAGGATTCTTGGAATGATGTGTTTTCCTTCCCAAGTCACCATTGCAGATAATGGAGCCCAGTTTACCTGATGTTCAGGGGAACACCACGGGAAGTGGTGGATGAATCCCTTGCTTTGCTTTGCTTTGCTTTGCTTTGCTTTGCTTTGCTTTGCTTTGCTTTGCTTTGCTTTGCTTTGCTTTGCTTTGTTTGTGTGCACAGCTTTTCTTCAACTATTGAACTGTCTTTATCTCAGTCCATGAGTTGTGTCACTCTTTCTGTGGTTTCTGATTCTCTCCCCCATCCCACCGGGTCATTGAGTAAGTGTTTGCGAGTGGCTCAGCTGCTGGCTGGGGTCAAATCACATCAGACCCTCACCACTGTGTTTCACATCCAGCAGCACAAATAAAAGTGCTTCTAAAAGACCACACACTTCTGTTGTTCTTTTATTAACTAGTAAAAGTCATTGGTTATTCCTGATCTATGATGGTTTGCTAATCCCAGCAAATTCTCTGCAAGCAGCTATCAAAAGATCATCTGAATCTCAGCATCAAACAGGAAAATACTGAGGCGTTGAAGAGATGTAACTCACAACCTCCTCCATACCTATAATGAGGAAATGGAAAAATGAATGGCTGTTATGCTAGGAAAAATCATTGATGCTGTCTTTAAAAACTGAATGAATGGAAGTCAAGGCTCACCTAACTAAAAAAAGCAGAAGTATATCAAGTTTCTATGGGTTTGACTTTTATCCTGGTTTTTATTTAATTGAATGTGTGTGAACTTGAATTGCTTGATATTTGTCTGAACACTTCTTATTGTAAACGTTGAGCTAGTGAAGATTAAAAAAAAAAAAATCTAACAAAACCCCACAATTATATTTTTGAACAATTTTCCAGAATCTGGATCACTTTTTTCATCCAATTTAGAGCATAAACATACATTTGTCTCAGTGATCTGAACAAAATTCAGAAGAGGGGATTAGCTTGCCTCCAGAGGACAGGAATGTTTTGATGAGTTTGAGAAGAGGTAGGAACAACTTTAGTCAGCTTTATCACCAGAAAAATCATTGCATCCAATGACTCCTTACTGTTAACACTTATAGCTAATGTGATTAGACTTTCTTAACCTTCAAGTGAACTTGTCACCAGAACAGAATAAAGACAAAGAAAAGCAATGCAGAAATATAAAGGAGCTACTTTTGTTTAAACTGTTCTATTCCCAGGAAAGAATTGAGAAATGGCTGTGTATTAATAACTATGCTGGAGGAACTGGACAAGAGAAAACCTGCCTTTTTAATTATTAAGATTTTTGTTAGCCATAGGTACATTTGGTAATGCCTTTTTAGGAAAAAGACAATACAGCCTGTTCTGTTTCTGAGCCAAGAGGTAACCTGACATTCTTGATTATTAGGCATCACTCAAACTGGCAAAGTGAGAGATAAATTTTTGTTCCTGAGTTTGCTGAGCCCTGAAAAAGTGTCACAAAGGTATTTTAACCTCATTTCAATGTGATTTTAGAGAAACTGGGTTGTCTGTTTTGGAAGCAAGTATGTACTGCTAATGTATCTTTTACAACTAGGATAATGCTGCAGGTAATTAAGTCAAACAGTCACTTGTTGTACAATCTGATTGATAACATCCTTTTCACTATTGACTTAATCCTGTGCAGATGAAGTTAAGGAGTTGCAATATTAAGGCTCCAATTCACACTGAACTTTTGATAACCCTCAATGAAATCTAATTGAAATTTTCAAATGTGTATTCCTCTCCCACAGTAAGTGCTGCTGTAGAGTTAACTTGAGCATTGTTTTAAATGCTCATTTAGACTAATGTAGGGATAGCAATTATTTTGAATTCCTGACCCATTTCAGCCTGTTTTTCTGTGGAGGCAGTCTTGCATGATCAGTCTAAATAGGATTTAACCCACCTAATTGCAGGTATCCTTACACACATATCTGCTTTGTAATTGGAAGATTTTCTCTACAAAAATTAAGCCAAGTACTGCAATATGTCCATAACAAGTTATTCTTACTTTCTCTGTCAAAGGGGAAGATTCATCTCAACTAGTTTACATCCTCTAAGAATTAACATCTTCTATAGTTACAGGAAAGAGATAGGAGAATCCAAACTGATATTCATCCTAGCTATGGAAGGTTGTCTAGACCCATTGCAGGGAAGGCAGCACAGATGCTAGGCTGGAGAAACAGACTACAAAATTAAATTATTTTAATTTATAGTGTTCTAGAATGCAACATAATAAGGGCATAAGGGCAGGGATTGGGGCCCATCGTTTCAACACCCTCACATCTCATGTAGGCTGATCGTGACACTGCACTTTCAAACCCCTGTCCAAAGAAGGGATGAGCTGCCTTCTTCAGAGCCTCTTTCCCTCCGTAGACTGCAAAAGGAGTTTAAATTTATGCATTAAAGCCATAGATGGTGAAGATTAGTTGAAGAAATTGCATCCAGACTTACTAAAAATGAAGATACCCTGAGAGAGATGACCAATGCTGCCAGCATGTTTCACCAGGAAGGTTCACCTTTCCACAGGGAAGGACAAAATGAATGCTCCAAGGAACATTTGTTTACCCACTGTAAAGAGTTAACTTTTTTTTTCTTCTTCTTTTCTGTAATGGGATTTCTCTGTGGTTTGCTCAGCAGCAGCAGCAGCATTCAGGGAAGGTATGTAGTGATACTCAGCTCTCCAGGTCGACTGCAAATTCCCAGTCAACTGTCTAACATTACACTTGTGGACTGCACACAAAAATAAAATGTCTTACAAGTAAAATATTCCCATTTTTTACACCATTTATTTCTTTGATAATTATATTTATTTCTTTGATAATTATAATCTGATTAATACAAAATTTTCCTGAACCACCACTAGTTACAACAACAGAGGAATTTTTTAGCATTAGAGTTGGGCATGCAGACTGCAGAAATAATGTGTTTCTGTAAGCTCTAGCAAGCATTCTGTCATGGAAGCAAATCAGATCTGTAATTAGATCTTTCACAAGAAATCTGACAACAATGACACCTTAAAATTTATGCACCTTAAAAATTCAGAAGCATCTTGCTCAGATGGAGCAAGATGTAGATCGGATGGAATCCATTCAGGTAGATTCTCACCTCACTTGTGCCCCTATTCTCAACTCTATCAACTTGGATTGTTTATATCTTACATGCTCACACTAGGGTAAGTGAAACCTAAGGGAACATTAGTTCATTTGGGGTGGGATGGGAGTTCTTGTGAGGATTCTCCTTTTCTACAGTGTTCTACCATTCATAGACTAAACCACAGTATCATGAAGAGCATATTCACTAACTGAAAAATAAGATAATCATATACTGAGAAAAAGGAAATGGGGGAAATGAACAGACAAAATTAGAATATAAAACAGATATTATAGGCACAAGTATGTACTCAAAAAGTGCTGAAATTTTGACAAATCAGAGTGTTGCAGTATCTGCTGCCACTTGTAATGAGAATCTGAATGAGGGAAACAGGAAAGTGTGCAGGAAAATGCTCCATTCATGTTTGATTTTAGTTTTCTGAAAAAAAAATATGTTTATCTTGAACAGACAAATTTGACTAGTAGTTGCACAGATGCTGACATCAGATCAAGCAATGAAGCCCTCAAGAAACAGAGAATAAAATAACAAAACAACTTTCAGTCTTCTGCTTGGAGATAAAAGAGAAGCAGACATGGATCTAAAGCAGGAGAGAGAAGAGTAAATACTTATCTGCAAGGCTGCTTGCACAGCCTTATGAAATGCCTTTTATAACTCTTAACAATTACTGATTCTCTCCCACCATTCCTGAAAGCTGAGACATTGATCATCAACTGAACAATTGCCACTAATAATTCATTTGGCTGTATTCCAAATAATAGTGAGTAGCAAGACAGTCATGTAGTTGTATTATGAGAAGACACAGGAATATTTTCCTAGTTACTAACCAGTTCAGAAAATCCCTAAAGACACATTTTAAAACCAAACCAAAGCGAAGCAAAGCAGAGGACAAATATATGAATTGAAAATTCTCTGAAGAAAGGTCTTTTCCATACACAGGTCAATAACACCAATTGCAATGAAGCATGATCAGGTTTCAAAGAGTTATTACACAAGAAATCTTCCGAAATACATGGTATCTCAGTCCAATACTTTCCAACTGACTAACTACGACCAGACTTCTGAAATCAATACCAGTCACTTGGTTTTGAAACTTTCTTCTTTAGTCTACATATAGATTCAGAGATTACCATTTGGGCTGAAATCAATGACAGAAACAAAAAACAGACTACAAAATTAAATTATTTTAATTTATAGTGTTCTAGAATGCAACATAAACCATTTCATGTGAAGATTCAAGTAAAATATTATCTGGGTCTATTCTGGATTTACAGTCTGGCCCTTTCTGACATAGAAAACACAGTTCAGAAAAGTATGGGAAAAGCAGTGGAAGTCTGTAAGAATTCAAATGTATTTACAAAAGGTCTAATCCTAAGCATTCTCTTGTCAGTGGGAGGACTGTTTCTCTAACCAGGAATTGTCTCAGCCAAGCTGTTTCTAACTTTTGTAAGACCTATTCCTAAGGAGATTTTCCAGTAGTTGCCTAAGCTTAGGTACCTTAGCACCAAACTTTTAAAAATGTAACTGGGTAAAGTGAACTTGAGACAAATAATGGTCCTACCAAGAGTTCAAGTGACAATAACCATGTATTTTAGAAATTGATATATAAAGCTTTTATGTTGCCTTTGGCTGAGGCAATAAGCCACAGAAATCACACTAGTTCAGGGTCTTTTGACAGTTAATTTAGAAGTGAAAACTCAGAACAAGTCACTAAAATTTCAGATCCCTCAGTGCCAAAAAGTAATTAGTTTCAACCTACATTAATTTGTTTGCTGTTAAAGACAAGCTGAACTGCTTTATATACCTTGTAGAACATCATCCTTTCAACACTGTGCAAAAGAGCTTTCTTTGAAGACTTGCATAAGTCTATTGTAAACTAAAGCCAGACTCCTGTCTAAGAGGAATTAAGTGAAATCTAGGGACAAATTTCGGCCTGTACTTTTAATCACCTGCAAAATTAAAAATGCCTTTTCTTCCAGACGCATATTTGTCAACTCCTTTCAAATGAAACATCTCCAATAAACCATAACAACACAGTAAATCACACTGAATAACTAGTAAAAAGTAAATAATAATGAATAATAAATAAAAAGTAAAACATAATGAATAACATAACTAAACATAACTAAAACCAAGTATTAATTAAACTCATATGTGAATTCTTTTATAGCAGAAGTACGGAGGAGTTCAGATCTCTGTAGCCATTGAATGTAGAAATTAATTCAAACTCTACCATCCCCAGCAGTTTAACAATGCATGGGTGGTTTGATTAAATGACAGATTTTTGCATTTTATTTCACAGATGAATCAGTGTTTTAGGAAGTCTCCTAGCCTGCAATGCTCCTAGCATATAATAAATAAAAAAAGAGTGAGGTGATGCTACAAGCTTTACTTAAGCCTTTGACCTTTTGTTGTTCATACACACCACACTGGATGCATGTAGGTCATTCTTTCCAATTAAAACATTGTGAACTATAAGACACTTCACCAGCAAATGAAGGGAAAGTTATTTCCTTTTGAACATGTGTAAAGAGCACAGTGACTTGAACAAGGTGTTCCAGTGTTTCAGGCACAAGGGACAGACTGGGAAATAATTTTCTTCTACATCTTCATTCTTTCTTTATTCCCTGGATTTTCCTGCTTTGGTATAATAGAAAACCTGTGGGACAAACTTCTCAACTGCAACACCTAGCACAGAGTGACTATTTTTGTTAAGCATAGCACTTTCAGATGGAAGTGAAAAAGTTAGCAACTATAATCTTCAATCAGCATGAAGTGGCAGTGACTTGAAGTCATGCCAATACAATAAAGAAATAATTGGGTCATTGCGTTTTCCAATTTCTGACACAAAAACATTGAATAAAGGAAGAAAATTCACTTCTATCGAATGCACTGCTGTTAATTTCACTCTGAAGACATTTGTCAGTGTTTCAGCCTCAGTGTCACTCTCTCTGCTCTCCCAGTCCCACACCACTAAAAAATTCCCAGTCCTACTTAACTGCAGCCCGATTTCAGCTTTTCATTTTCTCTAATCTCTCTCTCAGTGGAATAAAGAGTTACCCTGGAACATTTTCTGAGATATTTCATTCATAGATTATAGACATAAAAATACAAATTGTGGCCAATTTTTAAAATCCCACATTTGTAACTATCTCCAACTTCATAAGATAAAAAGGTACCTTTACTTAAAAGCCACAGACTTCAAACCTATGTATATAGAACTTGCCTTTGAAAAGCATATCCAAACATCAATGTCTGTACTTGGTTACAAGCTTACCTTTAGGCTGGCTTGCAAGTTTCAATATTTGGTGGAAACACACAGAGATAAAATACTTTTTTTTCCTTTTTTAACAGAGATTTCTTCTCTTCATAGTTTTATGAATTCTTACAGCAGTTTTAAGTACACCCAAGTAAAGTGAGATCTAAAGTGATTTCCCATCAAATCTCACATTTATCAGTGAGACAAATATCCTTTCTGTCTTAACCACACTGTTTCGGGATTTTTTTCTCATATCTAATACATGCCTTTGGGATTTGGAGATAATCTATGGTAATGTATGACCTGCAGATATTCCACAATTGGTAAACAGAGAAAATTATCATTTAAAAAATCTCAGATGGAAAAAAAAGACACTTGTTAGTTATCAGTTTATATAGACTTCACACAAAAAAACCAGGATGAAATTTCTGTACTCCAAGATAAAGAACCAATTTTCCAGCAGAGATGAGAGATGAATGCCTTAGGATATAGCCTCTCTTGCTGCACATTCCAATCTCTCTTACTGTTAATGGAATTGCATACACTTACTGAAATGCAAAACCGCATCTCTCTGCTGGTATCTAAACAAGGAAATAAAAAGTGTGTTTATTACCAAAAGAGAGCTTGTACAGATAAAGCATGGGACTGACATTCCTAAGGGTGTTCTTATGACACTTGTTGGACCTTGATGGACAATCTCTGTTGTCAGGACCTTGAAGGAGGTACTGCATTCTTTATCAGCACTGACAGTCTAAATGATGCTTACTCTGTAATTGGCAGCTGAATTAGGATATTCTTTTACAAATAGCAGGATATTGTACAAGTTCACAGACAATAATATTGGGAGGAGCTATTGTCTCTCTCAAAGGCAGAGAGGCCCTGCAGAGAGGCTTTGACAAATTAAAGGTCTTGGTAATCACCAACCATATGAAATTCAACAAGAGAGTGCCAGATTCTGCACCAGGGGTGGGAATTTGTATTAGGCCTGGGAATGAGACTGTGGAAAGCAATCCAATGTAAAGAGCTAAAAGTGTGAGGCTCATGCCCAATGGCAGAGCAAGTGAGATGGCAGTACAGAGTTCAGTATAAACCAGTGCACTGCACACACACAGTTGCCTTGGAAAAAATTCTTCAGAACTACTAACTGGTGTTGGCAGTTGGAGTAATTTTGTACAAGACATGTAATATCCAAGATCACCAGTGACCAGCTGCTGCCATGGAACTGGGGAGCAGGGCACTGTGGGGACCTCAGGGGTGAGTGTTCTGGGACCAATAATAGGGACACCAAGAGCCTCTGACACTTCTGGGAAGGAACAAGCTGGGCCAGAATTAGCAGAGATGCAGGGCTAAGCACAGACACTCCTGCAGCTTTGCTGGAGCTGGAATGGGACATGGCTGAGCTGAAATGGGACCCAGCATCCTGGGTGGGTAGTCCGAGGTTGGGCCCACGGAGGATAATAAGGCCTGGTGTTGCCCTCAGGACCATGCACTTTATCTCAGGAGAAGTCTTTAATAACACTAGAAGCTTCCTTAGTGAATCCCATTAGTGTTGTAGATCTAGTAGGGAACTGACTGCAAGCAAGATAAGACACACGTGAGTATCAATGCAATGAAATCTCTACATAGCCATGTATATTTTCCAACTGATATCAGCTTCCCTCCTTTGCTACAGCCAAACACAGCTACAAGTGAGGTTCTGACAGTCAGCCTGGAAGTGACACTACCTCCCAAAGCCTGAACTGTGCAAACCTTTTTAGGCCACTGAAGTACTTTTCCCTATCCAGCTCTAGAGATGCTGACTACCCCTTGTCAGAAACCATTGCCCAATGTGACAGTAGAGCAGCACAATAATTCTTCTCAAGCAAACTCAGACTGATTGTCTTAGACAGTTTAAATCTTTGTTTGAAGATTATCTGACTGCTTTGCCTGTAGCAAATTAGGAAACACATGCATGTGTCGCTTTGCAGGTCTGTAGTCCCAAAGCTTCCTTTAACATAAATGCCTGTCTTGGATATTTTTATATATATAGAATGGAAGTTTCTACTTTCATCTGTTAGGATCTGTTGCTCTGTTAGCAACACTTACCTTGTTACGCACTAATATGTAATGTTATGCACTGTAATGCAGTATACTGAGCAACAGAGAACATGTAAAGAGCTCACCTCTGTCCTTCCCTCCTGATAATGGTGAGAAGAGAGGCAACTTTACCTGGAGAGAGTTGAAGAGAACTGGATGATTTTGCATGGCTATAATTCAGTGGAAGAAGTGGTTGTGTGTGACACAAAGCATGTTGGTTTTGCCAGATCCACCATCCACAGGGAGCAATCATGCTCAATGTATGTGTCTGCAGCTGGAGTCAAGATTTTGAATTACCTTCTCATTCCTGAGAAGAAACTCTTGGTACCCTGGAGTTACCCTCAAAACTTTTTTGGAGAGTGCTGGACCCTGCCACAAATGTCACAATTACTGGTTTATTTTCATTATCTCACTGAGATGTCAGCAAGGGTCTGTGGACTGCTTTCTTTCCTGAGGAAAGCAACAGGCAACCTCAAAATGGCCAGAGTTTGTAACAGGTAAGTACAGGACACCCAAACGGAATTTCTGCCATGTATACAAGGAAGCAGAGGCAATGAAGAGAGGACATAGACCTAAGGGCCTTTTCAAAGCTACCAAAATAATAGTGGCAAGGTTTGAAGGGGAAAGACCCTTCCTTACAAAAAATAGAGCTTGGCCATGAAGTAAGCCCTAACCAAATTAGAAATTATAACTTTTTCTTTTCCTCCTTGGAGATCAAAATTTGTGCTTTCTGAGATATCTAAGATTACTCAGACTTCATTTATACGAAAGGTAGTTCCTCCCTGGCCCAAGCCAGAATATTTAAAGAGAGATGGCAAACATGAAAATAGGCTACCTCCTGGCCTGGCTTATTAGAAAATCTATCATTCTGGTGTGAATGGGATCTATTAGACTTAGTTGATGCTCATAGTACAAGCTCTTCTCCTACTTTCACAGCCATGTTTTTCATTTATCTCTTAATTAACTTCTCAGAATTCATCAAAAATGGAAAACAACCCATCTTTTCTTTGTGCTTCAAAAACCCTTCTTTAAAATTTCCTGTCAGAGGCTCAAAGTCTGTTTAGCACTCTGCAGTTAAGCAAGGAAGAACAGGACAGTTGTCAGAGTGTGTTAAAGAGATTTGAATTGTATAATAACCCTATAAAGAATGGAACTTGAAATATATTTTCATATAAGAAGTGAAAAATTTTGGGAAATTCTTGGACTTCATAATGTTACTCAGTGCCCAAAAACTCTTTTACATTGCAGTGGGTGCTGCAGTCACAATTTTGCAGCCTGCCTTTCCCTGCCAGCTATATACCTTCTCACTCAGTCTTAAAAAGCAGCATTTTCCAGATTCTCCAGGGCTGGATTTTTCCCTTTTTGCTCCAATACTATTGCCCCATGTTGTTATTCTCACAACCTTGCATCTCCAAACTCTGCTAAGTGTCATAAATTCTTCTTTTTGTTGTTGGCATGAGAATCCCACCTTCTTTCCCAGCTGTCTCCTACCCTTAGTTGTAGTGTTTGATTTACATTAAGAGAGACAATTATGCTATTCAGAGGGACCTTGGCTGACTTTAGATGTGGGCTTATTCAAAACTCATGGAGTTCAACAAAGCAAAGTGCAAGGTTCTATACCTGGTTCATGGCAATCCCAGGCTGGGCAGAGAAGTGACTGAGAGCAACCCTGCAGAGAAAGATTTGGGGTTGGTGGTGGATGAAAAACTTTCACAGCCCAGAAAGCCAAGTAAATCCTGGGCTGCATCAAAAGCAGCATGGCCAGTGGGTCAAAGGAGGTGATTCTCCTCCTCTGCTCTGTTCTTGTGAGACCCCCTGGAGCCCTGCATCCAGCTCCTGTACCACCAACACAGGAAGGACATGGAGCTGGGGGAGCAAGTCCAGAGAAGGACCACAAAGGATAAGAGGACTGGAGCATCTCCCCTATGGAAGAAAGGCTGAGGAAGTCGGGGCTGTTCAGCCTGGAGAAGAGAAAGTTGTGTGGAGACCTCATGGCAGCCTTGCAGTATCTGAAGGGGGCTTACAGGGAAGCCAAAGAGGGACTCTTTGTCAGGAATTATAGTGATAGGACAAGGAGCAATGGCCGCAAATTGAAAGAGGGAAAATTTAGGTTAGATACTAGGAAGAAATTCTTTACTGTGAGAGTGGTGAGACACTGAAGCAGGCTGCCCAAGAAGGTTGTGGCTGTCCCAGCCCCGGCAGTGTTCAGAGCAAAGTTGGATAAGGCCTTGAGCAGCCTGGTCCAGCGGGACCTGTACCTGCCCATGGCAGGAAGGATTAGGACCAGATGTGGGATTGCATTTTATGGAAATGGTTTGCTCTTGTTCACCCCTGGAAAATGTATGGTTTATCCCAAGTCTGTACCCTCCCTGCAGTATCCTGTATCTGTAACCTCATTGGCTGGAGAATGTTACCGCGCCCCTTTGAACCTCTGTGATAAGAATGCTAAGGCAGAAGGCTCTGCCCTCTTGCCCCTCTCCCCCTGGAAGCGTCCTGATGCTCCCTTTCCCTCTCCTCCCTTCCCCCCCCCTTCCCTTCCCCTCTCCCTCAGTGAATAAACCCTCACCTCATCAGCACCCCACCGGCATCTGAAGTCTCTTTGCCTACCAGTACGGGAACACCCACAAACCCAAGGACCCCCGGGGGTCTCCGGGGGGCACTCCCCGGCAACCCCCCATAAATTTAAACAACAACAACCAGATGCTCTTTAAGATCCGTTCCAACCCTTTAACATTCTGATTCTGTGGTAATATGTATGCATTGAGCTTTACAACCAAGAACAGCACCTACTCCTCATCCAGGCATGTTCCTATCACTGTCATGTAAGCAAGACAATAAAAGAGGGTGTGATCAGGTTCTGAAAAAAGGAAATGTTGTCACTCTAGGAAACCTGTTATGGAGGAGAAGGCATCCTAATGCCCTAGAGAGGGCATCTCCAGAGAGTGTTTGATAAGGTAGCCTCACCACTTTTTCTCCTGGATGGGCCTAGGGAAAGCCTTTCTGCTTTGTTTTCCAACTTGCACTCTCTTCTATTTCTAATATTTTCCCCCAAAGTAACTTTCAGGACTACAGCCTATGTATATGTGTAGCTACAGACCCTGCTAAGAAGGCTTTGAGCATGTGAACCTGTCTCGGCATCCTTTGTGAAGCAATAACAAAGCCATGTCTCCAGTGTTAGAGATATCATCTTTCTTGGTAGTCTTGTGGAGTTCCCAAGCAGAGCATAATGGGGATTAGAGAAAAAGGCAATTAGAAGACTCAGAGCAGAAGAGACAGCCTCAGATCAGGATTCAAGGCTTGGAAGTAAAATCAAGACAATGCAGAAGTTCACTGAACTATGGGATCATAAATCATTAAGATGATATAGAGCTAGGACAAAACTTCTAGTTAAAAGCCAAAAAAATACAGTCAGAAAGAGATTGTGAAAAACAGCATGAAAATTGTTCAAAGGATAGAAACAGACATTAGAAGTGTTCAGTCTTCAGACAGATTTTGTGGTTTTAAGAAGCAAAATCATTTCATGAAAGTCTGGAGACACTGACAGTACTGAAAATGAAACAAAGTGAAAATGCTGAAATAATCTATATCACTGCTAGCAAGGCTTCACTGACAGTCAAGACTTCTCCAAGCAAGGAAACAAGAGAATTTGTTCTGTCAACTATATAAGATGAAGCACCTTCCAGGGAATATAATAACATATAATTATTAACATATAAACTTCTAATTATTACCATTATTAGCATGCTAAAATTGAAATAAAATTATCAATTATAAAGGTTTGGTACTATTCAGTGTTTATTTCTGTTGAAAATTAACACTTGTAACCAATGCTTCGGTGTTGTTCATTGTATTTGGTGTAATAGATAATTGAATGACTTCGAGCACATTTGTTCACATTCTATATAGCAATAATCTTGTCTGCCTGTGGAAGTGGTGTGAAAGTAATTTCAAAGTTATTTGAAGAGTGTCACTGTAACATATTGTGAGTAAATGACAGAACATGAAAAGGGTTGTCTGTCTCTGACTAGAAAGAAGTAACACATGCTTCATCCTGTACCAGACACAACATGAGAAATACACTTCCATGTCCTGCTCTTTCAACCAATACCACAGCAAAGAGCAAGTGCAGAAACAAAGAAAGGTGTCAGACCTGTGCTGTCAGTCCTAGCACAGCCCAAACCTGGGAACTGCTTATCTAGTGATGCAAATGCTGGGCTAACTAATCACATCCCAAATGCTAACTGCAGTACCCTATGTCACCCACATGTGTTACATCATAGTTCTCAATGACATTCATAATTCCCCTTTGCTTTTCTTTTTTAATTAATTCAGATTCTTACCATATTTTCTTGATTTTTCTGAGGTGATAGCCACACTTCTACAAGTGTCAGCAAGCAGCAGTAATTCCACAGCTATCTCCAGGAATGAAATGACACGAGCAAGCAAAGGAATAAATCCCCAGTGTCAGGGGCTGTTTAACTTATTCCACAGAGACTGGCAGCCAATCTCATATAGTTTCTGAGGTCAGTGTACATAAATAGTAGCTATACTGTTTTCACCTTCCTAATCCCATATTTTGTATGGATTCATTTCCTGGAAATGGGTTTATAAAATGCCTTCAGAGAATGTTTAGAGATGAACATCATAATGGAGATTACTGCCCTTTTGTTTCTAAGTTGTTTTTCTCTTGTCATAGAATCTGATCTAGTTGGCAGCATGGGAACATTCTGTTATAATAATATTACCACCCTTAGAAGACTTCCATGTTTCTGGCTAGCTGTCCCTTATGGTCCTCCAAATAAATAATCCGGGCAAAAACTTTCCAAAAGGCCGAGGTGGTTTGGGGAAGTATTGGGGGATGGATTACAAAAGTATTTTAAGTACTGATACGTGTTTTTCACAACTTTTTTGCTCATCTTTTGACAATATGTTATCATAAAATGAGCAGGGGATCATGGATTCAGTCACATCTTTCCACATGTTCCAGGGCAGATAACTGAGTGCAAAGGTTTGGCACCAACACACTATCCAACATGTTTTCTGCCTTTGTTCAACACCTCCAGAACCTGGAGTAGTCCTCACTTTACAGATAGCTCATTCAGAGGTGTCCAAAATTGTGGGCAAGCATGGAACAAGATTTTAGATTTTGATTCCTGTAAGAAGCACCAGGGTTTGGTTTCCAGGCCTGAAGATCTGATCAATAGGAAGTACAAAATTGCTCCATTAATTTTTCAGCAGAGAACTTAGCTGGAAGATACTGCAGGTTATTTTTCTTTCTAGATCAAAAATGTATGAGAAAAGTAACCAAGTCATACTGTAAGAGGAATTATTTATGCAACATCATGGACAAAATAATATGTTTTGGCAAAAATATTTATTTAATAAAAGCAAGGAAACAAAGGCTCACTTTGAGGCTAAAATAATACAGAAGGAGTGGGGAGATAAAGGTTCATTTCCTGCATCTGATACTTCATACATGTGTGACCTTGAATAGTTCGTGTGTAGCTCAGTACTGCTCCTGTGGAAGCCAGTGACAATTCTCATAACTTTCAGTGGTAAAATATTTTAAGGTGGTAAAATGTGAGACCCTGAAACACTGTAGAATGACATGTGGAGGGACCTCATAAAGTAGTAGTGGTTCTATCTTGTTCTAACTGTACACAGTCTATCTGAATTAACTGGCTTTAGTGTTTTTCATAGTTATGTAGGTTATAAAACCCCAAATGTGCAATGCAATGCAGTACACTGAAGTAAAATATGATAAATAATATATCAGCAATTATAATGCAATACAATTTAATTATAAGTATTATGTATGATATCCTTACAAAAATATAGAAAACACCTTCAAATGCTTTTATATTACAGCAAATGCGATGAGCAGCACTCATGCAGAACAGGCACAAAGGAGAGGTCCTAACGGAGCTGTGGAAGGACTCATTGTCCCAGGACGGTGCCCTTACTAAAAGTCCAGGACACCATTTTTGCTCATGGAAAGGAAATCTACTGACAGCTACTAAACTCTTAGTAACTATAACATCCAAATTCTCCCTGAGCTGCTAGAAATCAGAGACTCGTAGAGGATTCAGAGAAGCATCATGTTCTTATACTCTGCCAGGAAATAATACAGATTTAGCCACAGTCAGAGAAAGGATCGATAGCCCAGAACTGTGCAGGTAGTGAACTTTTATAGGGACCAGTGTGGTCCCTATGTTCCTGCAGAGGGAGTCTCTAACTCCAGGCTGACATGGAAAATGGCTCAGAGTGGAAGTTGGTGCTGCAGACAATTTAGGACATGGCAATTTAATCATGTGAGTGATCCCACTGAAATCAATAGCATATTTACTACATTACAGAAAGCTCTGAAGCCTGGAAAGGAGAAACAGTCCCTGAACTGCAAGCAAACCCCAATGAGTGGGTGCATTTACAGGCTGTCAGGGGATGGGGAAGAAGCCATTAGGGAGTTCTGTCTGGGGGACGAGTGTGAGTGAAGTGCAATATGACTGGGAATTTAGGTCACCATTCTGAATATAAAGTTACTAAATACTGGCTGATGAAGCACCTGTGATGTAGTGTTCCAATTTATACAGAAGGAAATCTTCTAAAGTGACAGACCTTACTGAGACTGGTACAACTAATCAAACAGAAAATACCAACTCTCAACTGAGGACAGTTTTCTAGATTGACAGATTATTTATTTCATTTAATGCTTTTGCCTGAAAATTTCCATTTTAGTCATGTTTTCTTTGGAATGCAATCACAGAAAATGAAAGAAAGCTGTGAGGTAGTTGTTTCTACAGTGTAAAGGCTGGTGCAGAGGGTTCCCTGTTTATCAGATATTTATTAAAGGGATGATCAGAGTACTGACGGTTCTTACAATCTTCGTTCAGGGACCAAGGTCCAAAAACCTTTCAGTGCTGCACTAAACTCCTTCAGAAAAAATAATGTTCACATTTGCCTTGCAAGTAGTAATATCTGGTGGGATTACACAGCTGGTGTGCTGGCTGAGTTCAGCTGTAAAGAAAAGTAATCTGCTCAGTCTGCCCTCAGGTCTGTTCTTGCCATTTGGTGTCAATTGGCCATAAAAGAGAACTTTCACTGTGAATGATCAGATGACATTAAGGGACCTAATAATGGACGTAATTATTTTAGATTAAAAAAACAAAAAACAAAAAAAACCCTATACTGGGATTTTTCTCCTCAGATAAAATAACTTGCAATAAAGAAAAGGCCATAATTAACATTTAAGATACTATTTTTTCTGTCATGTAACCTCACAGGCAATTAAATGTTTGCACTTCATAGACCTGTAACAATAACCAAATCTCTGCATAGATGCTATTCTATTGAAGGTTGACTGTAGGAATAATATTTTTGGACCCACTGAAAAAAATTTTGCTGTTTCTTTCAGTGAGCTAGGACTTAATTTTAAAAGGCTAACTTACAGATCAAGAAAAAACGCTCTTAATTTGAAAGCACTGCAACAAAAATAGTGAACATTTAATATCAAAAATAACACAGTTACTTCAAAATTATTCTAAGGAGAAGGCATGGCAATTCTATGCCTTCAGAAAATGTTTATTTTCAGCATGCAAAATCAAGACATAAAAATATCGTTGACTTTTATGTGAGTTAAGATAGATGTAGGTCTGGGTTACCCAAGCAAGTGGAAAGAGTTCAACGTCTTGTGTGATGAAAAAAAAGAAAGAAAGAAAGAAAGAAAAAAGTAGTATTTAAAATCTTTTTCTGTACAGCTCTTTACCTATTCCTCTGACACTGCCTTGAGTATCAGTTCTCCTCTATGCAAAGGATGTGTATTTTATCCTTTTCTTGATGTGAACTGAACTTTTGTCTCAATCTTACTCTTCACAGTAGAGGAGTAAACAATGCCTTTTTCATTATTGGGGACAATGATTGAAGAGAGGTGATCTGTACTGTTCTGTGATTACATTTATAAAGCATTCAGTAAATAAATCACAGAATGTGTTCTGCCTCCAAATGCAAAAATAAGTTCAGGGTTTTTGAACATCATTGCTATTCTTTGTATTTCAGAAGAGATTTCAGTGAAGTTAATGAACTCAAAGACCCATGAGGTGTCTCTAGTAACTATCCAATATAGGAAGTGACTATTTCCCATTCATCCTGTCTCAGAGGACAGTAGTGAAGACTGAGCACTGAGTCCCTTAAAACCAGCTATGCTCTGAAAAATACAACCTATATTAACATGAGATAAGATCAATTTTTTAATGACTAATATTTTGGCATTTTTACCTCATGATCACATAACTCTTTAAATCTCCAGTAAGTTTTCTGCCTCCCTACAAGTTCCTTAAATGCGAAATAAAACCTTTATAAAAATTGGTTAAAACTGATATAATGATCAATAAGTTAGTGTCTATTATGAAATATAATCTTGAAGATTTCATTGATTTCCCTGAAATGAGCACATATCTTCTTGGCATCTGAGAGCACAGAATAAGAACCTGGGAATACACCATCATCAAATATACCTTTGCACCTGTCAGAAAAGGTCTGGAGTTTGTGACACTGGCTGGAATAGCAGTCTGGGGAGTAGCCACAGATCTCTTCTGGTTTCACAAAATACAATGGATACGCATCAGAGCGTTGCTAACTATTGTGGTCCATTTCTCCCCTATACTCTGTGATTTCTGAATCTCTCACTTGGAGAAAACATCAAAATGACACTGATAAAAAACCCACAACTATTCACAGCATATTTATAGTGTTCATGCCAAATGTTCTTTTTTTTTCCTTTTGCTTGTTCTGTACCTGGCTATTAACACAGCAGGTCAAATAAAACATTTGCAGACATTTCAAAAGCAGGTACTTTTGCAACTGTTGAGATCTGTCAGAAGCAAAGACCCCAGTAAGATACCCTATGCTGAAACCTGTGTCTGGCTTTTTTTTGTGTGTGAAAATGTTCAGCTAAGACAGTACAAGTGTTTCCTCACAAACCCATCTGGCAAAGGACAGAAAGAGATTCCTTTCCAGGGCAGCCCATCCTACCTATCTGACAATTACCTGAGAACAAGAAAAGGTATCTGCTGGAGCTGCCTCTTTCTCTTTACTGACTCAGCATGCTCACAGAACATTTATTTTAAATGTATGTGTCATTTTTGAAAGGAAGACAAAAAGAGATAAGAAGAATCCCTTCGAGGATTCTTCAGTTCATCTTCTAACATGAAGGGAAGGTGGAAACAAAAACCACTATTAAGATTTTTTTCTTATATTTTAGAAACCTTAGTTCTCACTGTATCCAATGTTATCCAGAAGCTTCTATTACAAGATCTGTTCTAGAGAGGTTGTTGGTTGCATTAATTCAATGAAGAATTGCTGTGACAACCAACAGACAAAATAACATTGGTAATGTATTAATTTATTTTGGTTTTAATGGAGCTGTAGGGGGTTTCCTTCTGAAATAGTTCATAAAGAGTCCATAAATAGGCCATTTTAAACACCCCTTCTGGAATGCAGAATGAAGAACTCATTTGCTCCAGAATGCCAAGAGATGAACAGAGAAGAAAAGATCATGGAAGTTTTTTTAATTTAATGTCAAAGTGTGCATTTGTGTATTTGTGTGTCAGTTGTTTCTTTCTTCGTCTTATAAAAGATGAAACGTAAAAAAACCCCAAAACTGAATTTGAATATTTTCTGCATTTTCCTTGGCAGGATAGCCTATGCTGAATCAATTAAAAAAAATTACCTGATAATATCTCTGTTGATTTTCATTGGAAAGACACTTCAGATGCTAGCTCAGCCACAGAGGCAAGATATCCTTTCCAACCTGTCTTCATGATATAATGATCCTTAGTATCATTATTATATCACACTGTATTTTGATTTCTTGGTTGTTTTTTTTTTTTAAGCAGCAACTTCTAGAATGGAAAAGGGCATGATTTTTGCTTTAAGAAAAGGCAGTTTTCTCAACAGTAGGAAAGCAATGGTCTCTTTATCAAGGAAATGAAAAGAAGAATCCAGCTCTCAAAATCAGTGAAACTTGGTACTGCTAATAATAAAACACTCTGCGAACATCAGATAAAGCTAATCTAGAAGATAGGAAAGGCTGGTGACACAGATAATATAAAACAATAACTAAAAAAGATAACAGAAAATTAGTTTGCACTTCTACACTAGGCGATGGAACAGGACAGGAAAATCAAATTTAATTTTGGAATCCTGATAAATGCATTTTCTTCTCAGGCTTTCAGCAGACAGGTTTTATAGAATTCTGGCATCTGGGTGTGGTTGATTGTACCTTTTTCATTATTAGCAATACTCAGCCATGACAGATGTCTACTGCAAAGCACAGAAAATATTTGTTAAGAAAATATTTTTTCCCCTCTCTTATTACTACTTGTCATGTGGTTTTGAATGTAGAATTGGATGGAGGCAGAGGCAGCAATTCATTTATTTAGAAAAAAATAGGGTGATTTCCTAATAATTCAAACTGTTTTTTCAGCATAATAACACTCTAAATATCCAAGTTATATTCTTTATCTAGATGTAATTACAATATTTATCATTTACTGGTTTACTCTGCTTATTTTTATAGTTTTGGAACATATACAGTGACTCTATTATAGCTTTGGGATTTTCTTTTTTACTTTGAGCACTGCAAACTTTGCATCACTTATAAAAAATTAGTCCTTTTCTTCGTCATTAGAAAAGAATCATAACTTTCTTAGGCTTCCAGCTGTTATTGCAGTTTTATATTTGATAAGCATCAAATCTGCTAATACCTACTCAGCCTTAATATCTGCAAGTAATCTCAGTGGAATTGACAAGTAGGATTTAAAGGACTCAGTGGCATCATAGCAACCTTCCTGTTGACTTAAAAGAAGTTCAGGTCAGTTATCATAAGGAAAACTGGAGACAAGAGGGAGTTCCTCAGTCATGTCTCAATCATTTGTGCATTTCTTAGGAATCTTGCGTCGAGTACAATTTCACAGAAAGCAAAGGCATACCTCTAAATGCAGCTTTCTTTGAAAGATATCCTGGGGCCACTAATTACTAGAATGGTATTGCATTGTACATGGTCTATCAATATTTGAAACACAGCCTTGAAAGATGTGGTTACTGCTGTAACTGAGGGCAATGTGACTGTCTATTCCTACTCGTGTGCACCACCTGCTTTTTCTAACCAGTCCTGACCACAGAAGAGCCCTAAGTAAACTACAGAAAATCCTGGAAGTGTCATGTGGAGACAACATTTGATTGGTCCCTTTTTCTTACTGAGGATCCATCAGGGTCAGCTCCCATCCTGCTTGCATTGCCAGGGTTCAGCACATTCACTCACCCGGCTGAGACAGAAGCCTCACTAAGCAGCCATGAGCTGTCTCTTGGCTGCTGGAAGACAGCCACAACCTGTGTCAGACAAAAATGCTCATTCTGTGGAGGAATCCTGTCTTTGTCACATCCAATGGCCTGGTGTTCCTTGAAGAAGCTGGCACTGATTCATCCTGCTGTCAGCCCAACATCCAGCTTCTCCAGACCAAGCAAGCAGAAACAGAAATGAGACAAAGGCTAACTACACACTCTGCTTAAGCTGTCACCTGAAAACAGACAGTTGTGGATGTGGGCTACAAGGCAGAATGGGAACAGCCACAGTACTGCCAATGACTGATCAGCTGCTTTCAATGTTATTCCCATCTGCTGGGATCTCTCTGGAGCATTTGGCTGTAGGATGAGCTGTGATGATACCTCCTCAAAGTAGGGTTGAAGAAGTTTGCTAAATCAGTTTAAATCTATCCTGAGGTATAGAAAAAGGAGAATCCACCACTCTTTTCAATGTCTCCCAATATTTACTTTTACTCTTTTCATATTCATCATTTACTTGGAACTACTAGCTAAACAATCAATTTGGTAGAAAAGTAAAGGAGAACATTCTGAAAGGTTTGCAGAGATGGGGGTTCACATCCACAGAGGTAAATTTAAGTCCCCACACTGTTTACTTTACTAACTTAAACTAAGTTCCTCTGTAGTAGCATTCCTAAGGAGCCAAGTAGGTTCTGTGTGGTTATGAGATTGCATCCTGTCATTTGTCTATTGTCTTTACTTTCCTATAAATGCCTCTACTGTTTCCATATGGACAAAAGCAATGAAATAACCTAGACTTCAACAAGGACAGAATGTTCTGCAGTAATCTTCAGCAATACAGCATTCTGGGAGCATATAAAACCTTTTTTCTGCTTTCTGATTGCCTTTCTAGAAAATAACATATAAGGCTCAAGTTCTTGCACTTCTTTAAGGCTTCCTCTCTTTAAGCCAGCTGCAGACTGACTCCCTAGCTGACAATTCTGTTCTGCTGGCATAATGGACTTTTCTATTATAAGTGTATGGCTTTCCTGTTTCAGACAAGCAGCTTGCTCAAGTGACTGGAGGATGCAGGATTACATAGACTGAACTAACTTGGAAAATAGGGACTGTCACAGAACTCCACCTGTTGCATCTTGGATGTCTCTTTAGAGCAAATGGAGTCTGACTTGCAAAGCAGAAAAAAGTCTCCAATTGTGTCCCACCCAGCATAAACACATCACTGCCCATGTTATTCTTTTCCCAGAGGAAATAGAATAGAATAGAATA
Source organism: Prinia subflava (assembly GCF_021018805.1). Taxonomy (NCBI): domain Eukaryota; kingdom Metazoa; phylum Chordata; class Aves; order Passeriformes; family Cisticolidae; genus Prinia; species Prinia subflava. Next base: position 68,957,115 of record NC_086249.1, on the reverse strand, counting down.
GAATAGAATAGAATAGAATAGAATAGAATAGAATAGAATAGAATAGAATAGAATAGAATAATAGAGACTATCCTCTAGCCAAGACACTTGCTATTTAATGCAGTTCAGGATGTCACTTCATTGGTTTGCTTTAATATCAGTGCAGACATTGATCTTCATGCCCTCAGTCCTTAGTGTGAAATGAGAGCATCTGTACTCACCAGAAGAATCCTAATTCTGTACTGCCTTACAGTCATGAATGCAAAGTGAGCATGGATGTCATGGTGATGCTGGGTTTTTAACAGCCTTGGAACTCTTTTGCTAAAGTAGAACTGACTGCTCGAATGGAAAGGCAATGAAGATCCAAATCTCAATAGTGCTAGGCAAAGTGTTCTTGTCATCTTAGTTACATAGAGCAGCTGAAAGTTTGCCTTTGTCTGTCAGTTCAGGTAGGTTGCATGACTCAGTTGTTTTACTGGAATAGCAAAAAGAATGTGGGCTGATGTTTAACCATTTGCACTGGTAAAGAAAGTTACCATTAAAAATTATAACCAAGCAATTTCATCTAAATGCTTTGTTACCTAAACAGAAAATTATGAATCTAATGCTGGTTACAAACTATGTTCCCTATAACTATTGTGAAGACTACATAAAAACATATTCACTGTTGGGATTCAAATCCAAAAGGACTGATCATCTGTGAAGGTTAGGATTACCCAACTGGGGTTTTTTTTGGTTTTCTGCATTTCAGCTTGAAACAGTAGTGAGTGTTTTTCAGTGAATGAAGAAAACATTTGAACTGTTGTGTTACTTTGAACTTTTCATTCCTTACAAAATTAGAGGGTGTGCCTTTTTTACAATTGAAATTTTACCTAAAGTGGTAAAAAAGTGGTAAATGTTGAAGTTTAACATTTTTAAAAGCCCACAGCAATATGTTCTATGTTTGGCTGGTTGCTTTTGTTTATCTCATTAGCTGATCATGCTTTACTTTAATTATGTAAAGTCAACACACAGTTTGAGAGGCTGTGTTACATTATCGGCATTAATAGCAGGTATCATAATGAAGAAATAGTGCACATAATTATATGGTGATTAAAATAGGTTCCCTACACGAGTGTACAGGCAACGAGCAAGTAGCTGCTGCAGCAAGCATCACAGGACTGCAGGCAGAGGGTGGGGTGTGGGACCACTTCCCAGTCTGATGAACCTCCAGTTGAGACTCAACCATGAAACGAAATTAAACTTGAGTCTGTATCATGTACTCTCATGTTTCACTCCATTTTCAGTGGAAAGGCACTTTAGTGGTCAAGCCTGGATGGAACTGTTGTGTACCCTGATAGTTGTCCCAGTGTGACAACTGGAGCTCCTGGATGCCAAGGAACACTGTGTAGGACAACATCCTTACCTCACATAGCTATAATGGCCGATGGGCATTAGAAAACTTCAGCTCATCTTTAAGGCCCATTACCATTGACAGTTGCTGACATTTTAATCAATATGAGAAAATTCAGCTGTATTGCCTCTTGAGAGCCTGGCTCTACTCTCTTGCACAGCCAAATTGTCTATGCCTGCTGTAACAACACATCCTTTAACTTCTAAGTACTGTGTAAGCATTACACGAGATAAATTTAAACTAGCTACTGTTAAATTTGGCATTAGAGAAAATGAGTAACAGAGCTGTGAAATATGAAAGCTCTTCTAAAATTGCAATTTTGGAGAATTAATTTACCTCTTGACAAAGTGTATTGAAATAATAATCAACATACCACAGTTAAAGACTGGCATTGCTGATAGGATTTGCAGAGCTATTAAATAAAACAGAGTTAAACCCATCCTTATTTATGGGATTACTAAATTCTTTGGCAGTTTGCTATGTGCTAAAATTCATGAGTTTATTAAAAAGAATTGCAATTTTATGTATGTCGTGCATCCCAACAGAATTCAACTAGATTTTGTCTTGTGTCATATGTTAAAGGAGTATCAGAGGAGTTATTGTAAAGAAAAATTCAGTTATATTTAGTTCTCAGGTATCTTGGTTCTCCACTGAGCACATACTGGACAGCATGTTTGAGGGTTCAGACATTCATGCTATGAAATGCTTCCAAATCAAACCTTCACCCCAGCTGAATGTTCCTTTTTTATCATTTCCTTTTTATTTATGATTCACCACATTTATTAAGATAAAAGTCTGCATTGCAGAAACAGTCTGAAGTATACCCCCTACATACAAACTGATCTCCAGATTACCAGCAAAATTGCTGCCTTTGTATACTTATGGCCTGACGTGATAACTGAAAATAACTTCCATTAGGACTATCAAAACTCCAGCTGATACCAAATGAATTTCATTTGATACCAGCAGAGAAAAATATTGGCTACTGAGATATTCTTTCTTCATGGTTATTTACAGTTAGCCATAATCTGTGTACTATTCAGGAATCAGAAGTCCCCAGATGTTTTGCTTTACATCATGTGGTTAAACACAAGCTTTTCCCTGTCTGAGTAACTAACATTCATATATTCATATGGATTTCTCTTCTCTTGCCCAGTATGGTTTCTGTATCTTTCATTCACTGCAAAAAACAATTCTTGTGAAGGGGATATAGTAGCTTGACCACCACCTATTTTGATTTTATTTTGCTTCTGCAGAATTTCCTGAAAAGATTGCTCTTTAGATTGATGGAAGGTGGAGATAGCCAGTGTTACAGGCTGTGGTGAAATTCTGTTTTCCTTGGCATCCTGCTAAACCATATTGCACATGCAGAACCAGGGCACATTTGTATAAAGACAAGACCAAGATGCCACACAAATATTTAGTATCCCTGCATCCCTAAGTAAGTGATTATGTAAATCATCTGCTGAAGAGTGAGTCACAGAGATTATGTTAGTGCATTTCAGTGGATCAGGAAAAAAAACATAACTTGATGGGTAATTGGGATGCTCTGCTGCTGTTGTATAGCTCTAGTACTTTCTTTCCAAGTACAGGGAGGCATTTTGGTTGCCATGAAAATACCACTGTGAAACAATACTGTTTGATCCAGCTGCAGATTACTCTCAGTTTGCTTTGCTGTGCAATTAGTGACTCGGGCAAAAACAAAAACAAAACAAAACAACCAAACAAAAACAAAACAAAAAAACCCCAAACAAAACAAAACAAAACAAACCCAAACAAAACAAAACAAAAAAAAAGAAAAACAAAACAAAAAAAAGGAGCAAAAATATAAACAAAAGCCATAGTTAAAACTATTTGCTATCTTTTTCTTTATGAAAGAAGGTCATAAAAGGAGAAGTCAGTGGATTGCTTAAATGTAAAGTTCTTGTAATTTAAAGATACCTTTTCTTTTTTTGTAGTTCACTTATTTTTTTCTTGGTTTCATCCTTCAATGTAAGTACAATTATTAATTTTAATTCCACAAAGACCATTTACATTGGGTTCATTTTTTTCTAATTCTCTTGCATTTCTCTAATTTTCTAGTATGTATTTACATATTTTCTATTTTTTATTTTTTAGTTTTGTTTTGTTCATCTATCTGGTAAACAGCAGGCTTCAAATGAAATCAAATTATTTAAATCTTCCTTATATTCAGAAAAACAATGAAGACACTTTCAGACAGAAGTCTATCCCATGTAAAAGTAGGTACCTAAGGCATGGGGGATATGGAGTCCTCTGGGAGGTATGACTTTGCTGCCTACAGCATAAGCCTAAATAATAAGCTCTAAACAGATATGTAATTTTTTCCATGGCTGCTGGTGGATGAGATAAATTCCACATGACACAGTTTGTTTCATGTTTTTTTCTAACAATCCCAGTGATATATAAAATTATATCATTTAAACTTATTTGCCCAAAAGTAAATGCGTATCCTGGACTGGTATTTATGGAAGTCTCATCCAATTCCTTATGAGCTAGCTTTTCTATTTACAGATCCAGAGGGCTTTAAAATGTTGGGGTTTTATTTCTTCTCATCTTCTTTATAGTTTCCTTGGAAAGAATGCTAGACATAAACCTACATTTAGATCACACTTAATCCCAGCTATGTGAACCCTATTTCTGCAGTGAGGTCTCAACTTTTGCTCCCCCTGAAATCAGCAAAGTTTAAAATTATTCTAATTTTCTGAAAACCAAGCCAGGAAATAAGTCTAGAGAATTTTGTGCATTTTTTAAAAATTAATCTTTCATACTCAGATGCCTAGTTCTGAATAAGCTTGGTCCTGCATCCAGAGGTTGTCGAGGACATAAAACAAATGTTGTAGCCTGGCTGTTGTCTTCCATCACAGGTACTTTCCTACCATGGAGGACAAGTGTCTGTTTCTGTCATGGGATGGAATACAGAGATCTTCAGTCAAGCCCTGGGTGAATTATTATTACATCCATATGGAAACCCAGCACTGATGTCACTGAGGTCCCATGAGGGATGTGCAGCTGGGCTGAGATAAAATTGTAAACTCATAACAGCTACAGTCAACATTTTTAACACTTACAAATGTTACCCTGAGTACATCAGATGATAGAGACTTTCCCATTGACTTTTTCTAAACTTTTTCTGAACAAATTTTCAAAAATTTGTCTGTCTCCTTCACTGACAGACTTATCAAAACATGGGGTTTTTAGTGGCTCTCACTAGAAAATCTTCTTAGCTGTTCAAATATTTGTGGTTTGGCTTTGTTTTGTCATTATAGAATAATCTTTTCAGTATAAACTTCATGACCACCAAGAAATAACAGATGAATTGCTTATACCAAACTCAGGAAAATAAACAAATTCTACAATTTCTTTACTCTTAGGAATACCTCTAGGATATTTATTTCTTCAGGCTTCTGACTTAGATCTACCAGGGCAAATAATGGCTCTGGGCCTTTCTGCTGAAACATCTTCTGTGTGCAGTTTTAGCTTTCAAAAGGAATTGAAGTTTTTCTGTTCCCTGATAAAAACTAAACAAAACAAAAGAAAACTAAAACACTGGAAGAAATGAAATTAGGCAGCTTGAATATTTGTAGGGGTTTTTTTGTTTTTTTCAGCTGTTGCAATTCAAGAAATGAGACTTTCTTTTGGTCTCAACCCAGAGTTTGAGTTGAGACCAAAAGAAAAGTGAGCAATTCATACTCTGCTGCCTCATAGAGCTCTACTTACTACAGATCATCTATAATGCATTTCTAATCATGACAACTTAAGACCTTGCAACCTGTCATTAAGTTTGCTACCACAGTGTTCAAGGCACTGGAGCCAAGAAGTCTTTTCCTCGTAGAGATTTGTTATAGAAAATTGTGATAGTGAAAAAAGAATGAATATTGCACTGTAGTTCTTTATTTCGGCACCGGTGTTCTTTATTTCTGTAGTATAGCACCACTGTAGTTCTTTATTTCAAAACTGTTGAAACAGAGAACCAGCTTTGAGATGGGTGTTATGAAGTCCAAAAAGTAGAACAGGACACAGCTGCCTAAAGATGAAGTAAGGAAGTTTAAATTTATTGATCTCCTTCAGCACTGAAAAGGGACCTTGTAGAGAAGTAGATGAGGCCTAAGTGATAACTGGGGATACATAATCTTTGGGTTATATATATGCAAATATGTGATGACTTCCATGATCACAAAAGTGGAATGAGATTCATCCCTGACGCACATTTTCTCTAGAATCTGTTAATGTTTGTGCTGCCAAATCCTCTGTACTGAGTCACTCAGTGACCTTCAAAATGTCTGGTACCAAGGTCCATTCAGCTGACAACCGGCCAATTTTCCAAGATAATGACAATGGAGAAGTAGAGATGCATATTGTCTGCTAGGCAGCTTAAGCTATATTTACTGTTGAGTAAGTGTCCTGTTTCTATGGAAAAGAGAGAATGGGAGTGCTTTAAGCTCTGATCAGATTGACAGATTGGAAACATAATGCTGAAAGATTGCTTACCCTGCAGCTAAGCCTGTATTTTTAAAATGAGGTTATACACCAAAAAGTGACTGAATAAATGGTCCAATTTTTATTTTATTATTTATTTGGAATTATGAGTATATAAAAAGTGGGTAAACTGTGTTTTGACATTTTAAACCCCCCACAAATCAAACTACAAAGGGAAAATGAGCAGCAAGTACCATTATGTACCAGAGAGTGGTAAGGAGGCAATCATCATAAAAGATCTCCGAGTATGTTATTTTCTGCCTTTCCCAGCCTGAATCACTCTTGAAACCAAGGGAAAATCATCATTACTGTGGAACACTATGAATGTAAGACTAGTTCTCATGGATCTAGAGTACATTCAGTTGTTCCCCTTTCCTGCCTTTGCTGAGAGCAGCTCTGGTATTGTTTTCCACATTTCTCTGTCAATACAGAAAGAGGTAATGTTGATTTTGATTACTGTTTAAATTCCATTCTGATCCTGCCAAACAAGCCAGCCTCCTTCTAACTTGTGCAGCTACAGCAAGATAAACATTCCCAAGCACAACAGGTGATAGTAGTAAATTAATTAATCATTCTGTTAAGGATGGGCATACCCCAGGGGACAAGGAGTTCACAAGCTTTTTTAGGTTCTGCAGTGCTGAGAGTATAACACACTCTTGGATAACACAAAAAAGGAAGGAAGTACAAACAGCCTGAAAAAATTTCATTTTCTACCATCACCACTCTCCGGAGAATTATCTACCACAAAAACTAATCAACACTCAAAGATAACTACACAGGTCTCTAATAGAGAATTAAAATTGACCAAAATTTTGTGGGCTACCAACTTGAGTTCTGGGAATTCCTCATTTAGCAGAAAAAAAAGAGATCTCAATCTTGTACAGGGCAGCATCTCCTTTCTAGAGCCTTTCTTAATCCAGATTTTTTTGTACAAACACAGGGTACTTCTATGACAATTAGGAGAGGGGTCATTCACATAAACAATAGTTTGGCATCTGAAAACTGTTGTTCTGTGAATACCAGGGGCCATTTTCATACTACTTGAAGTAATGATCCTGGTAACTTCTCAGGGTTGTAGTTTTCCTGAGATTCTCCTTGGGGTTGGTGTTCCCCAAGGTAATAAGGGTCTCCCAAGGTTGCTGTTCCCTAGGAGTTTCCCCTGGGTTGCTGTTCCCAGAGGTAATAAGGTTTTCAGTCTTCTCTTTGCCCTAAGTGTTACACACCAGAGGTAGAGACGACAAGCTGAGTCCGCCAGTGCACATTTCCAAGGTTGTTTATTCTTCATTATCCCAGTCCTTTTTCAACTCTGCCAGGCACTTCCCTGGCAGGGTACCTTATCTTAGTTCTGTCTCAGCTCTGCGAGGTGTCTCCGCAGAGCAGGACACGCGGCAGACTGGGCGGATCAGAGAGCCCCGTACCTTATGTACAGTCCCCTTGACCCAACCACTGTCCGAGATGTATTTTTTATTTACAAAATTTTACCAATACCTATTACCTATACTAACATGTCAGTTCTACTCTAAACCAATCTCTAAAACCCAACTCAGCACAAGATGGGGGACGAGAACAAGAACAAGGAAGACAGGGGCCACTCCCCAATTCCTCCATCTTGTCTCTTCAGCCCCATATGCTAAGAATCCTAACTTCTATATTTATATTCTATAATAAACCATCCACTACTTATTTCAAATTCTTAGGATTTGTGATTCTTCCTGCATGTGAGTGTTCACTCCCATGGACAGGGATCAGAGGCAGTGTCCTCCTGGGACCTGTGTGGGTCTAACTGACCCCCCTGTACAGATCCCAGACCCCCCTGTCCGGTCTCCAAACCCTCCAGGGTGGCCAGAGGGATGTTCTAGACTCCGACAGTAACTGGCAAACATATCTGAGCTCAAGAGACCAAAGAATGATGGAGATCAATAGGCATCCAGGGCTACCAGTGTCAATTCCTCAAGTGGCCAGTGAAGAGAAGGAGTTCTGATGCCTGTTGGACTTTTGAAGTTGTCACTTCATGTACATTTGTCATCATTGCTCTCTGCTGCCCACTTCAGCAGGTGCTAAGGTCTCCCAGTCATGGATGATGTGTGTCTCTCCTTCGTCTATTAAACTTTGTGTAACAGCAGTGACCAGTGGTGTAGATCATTATTTAACTCTGATTGCCTGCTGATTGCACATCTAGACTAGAATAACCATCTAACAGAGAGGAACAGGCACGTTCAATGGCCAGGTCCTTTTGCTTATCTCAGGCATTTTAAGTATCTGTCATAACTGAGATGAACGCTGGAACCACCCACCTTAATCTCCCTCTTAACTATTAGGTGAGGCATCTGGTTTAGTCCACACCTTATCCTTGGACACATAAAGAGATTTTAGCATGACCCCAGCTCTGTTAAATTACCAACAATTCTAACAAATTTATTTACTCAGACATTTGGTAGATACATTTGTCCTTATGCCAAGATTAAATTGCTATATTGTCAATACATTGGAACAGTTTTCTAATATTTGCTTTCTAGAGACCTCTTGTTTTAATCTATTCAATTATTGATTGATGAATATTCTCAAGGAGCCACTGAAGTCAATGAAAAATCAAATCAGCCTCAAGTATTGCACAACTGTGCCTTACACTCTTCACATACACTAAAACTTCAGTCATAGCTTCACTTTTACCTTATCCTGTATCCAGTGCCAATGAATCCAGGTTATATTATTTAGCTGGTCAAAAGGATGTTTTGGTTTAGTCTTTGTTCTGGGACACTGACCTTTGGGGTGAGTTCTATATAATAGCAGGTTCTGTAATATATGTATTACTTTAAGCTGGTTCATTTTGCAGTGGAAGAAAGAGATAAATATCAAGAAATACCCACATAATAAATAGTAACACATGCCTATAGGATATGTGTGTATTTGAACATGAAAACTCCAGAACTATTTTACTGGACTTCGAAAATAGTACAAAAATAAACTTACTCTTTATCCATTCTAGCTTTCCTGAATGGGGAAACATCCTTTACTTTTGCATATACCACAAAATCTGGTCTGACTCAGGATTCAGCAGCAGTACCTCAGCATGGCTGTCCCATGGAGATCAACAGAACCCCATTGCATTTGTTGAAGCGTATAAGACAAATAGGGTGATTTTCCTAAAATTTTTATTTTCACCGTTTTAAGTTTTATATAACACAAATATCCATTTGGCTTCCTTGACTTGCTGAATTCGCTTTCAGGCTGTCACCTCACCAGATTCTTGTCTGTCCCAGTGATGGCTGGAGAGGAGCATCCCCTCAGGTGAGCTTGCCTCAGCCTTTTGATCATTCCTTTTGAGTTTCTCCCACTCTGGATGAGTGCTGCACTTGCTAGACCTCTGCATACAAGCTGAGAGACGTTATGACACAGATCGAGCCTGAATGTACCTCGCTTTTTGTCATTCTGCAGGAATTTAAACAAGTACCTTCTCCATAGCTTTAGGGAAAAGAAGTAGGTACCCATCTCCCAAGAAACAGTCATTTCAGGGAGACTGTTCACAGACAATTAATAATAAACACTAGAGGAGATTTCAAATTAAGTAGGGAAGTATCAAGAGAGCTGAGGTACATAAAACTGTATCAAGTAATCCTGCAAAGGGAAGAGACCAGGTTGCTGTCTCACCCCAGGATAGGTTTTAATCACTGCTAGTGAGTATTGTTTCCTCCTCCAAGGTCAAAAACACCAGGATGGTTTTATTCATGCCTGCCTCTCACATCAAACATGAACATATCTGCATATCATTTTCAAATGCAGGGCAGGTTCTGATCCCTTGACTTGCTGATTGCTATGACTTCTGTGATCATGGTGAACTTGGATACAGGCAGAGAAATACGCACTTTGGAGGAAGAAGATTATATTGTTAATGGGCAAACCCCATCATTTTCCTTAAAAAAATGTACATATTCACAGCACATCACAAATATTTCCTTAAACCTAGCATACTGATATGAAAAAAACCTCTTAAACAGCTGGGAAAAAACGTGTTTACTTTGCAGTGTCAGGACATTAAACTGTAAAATGCCTCAACTTATTTAAATCTGTGTACAGCAACATAAAGTGTACTTAACCCAGATGTTGCAGAAATACAATCTGCAAACTAGTGACAGCCTATTTCAAGGCTGAATATTGTAGCAAACAAACTTACTCCCTTACACAAGAGTTCCCTTTTTGTTTGTATAATAGTTGATTTTGTTCCTAGGTTGGTAAAAGGCTAAACAGAGAATATTTGATTAGAGAAAATGAACTCCCATTAGCACAGTGAGATACACAACAGTGCAACACCCTGGCTCTGCTACAGCAGACGCCAAATGAAGCCACAATGGAATTAAGATTTCCATACAGAGAGAAACATACATGCTTTGTTCACTGTCCTACACCCCAAATTCACATGGGGAGAGGAGGCACTTCGCACCATGTGGAAACTGTTAAAAGCATGTGAAAACAAATGTTTTTAATTGAAATTGTCATTGCTGAGCCAGACCGCTGTCTGGGGTATCTTGCTGAAAAGTGACAGCAACAGCAAGGTAACAATGTAAGAGATTGTAAAACCAGTTTCCATTATGCACTAATTCAGGGACCACATATGGGATCCTATCACAGTGTTTATTTTAAGACTTAACAGTAAGGGTGGAAAGCCTCTTGTTGGTGCAAGGCAGAGAGTTGGGGAGGAAGCACAATCCAGGTCAGGGACCGGAAATTTATGCTCCTCTGCTGCTGACCTGCTGTGTCCTGCTTGCGGCACTGATATCATCCTCCCTGCCTGTGTCTCTTCTCAGCTCTGTGATTTTTCTGCCTCTTGACATAACCATTTCCCTGGGGATGGAGGCGATCTTTTGTAATGCATGCTTAAGTACCGATGTAATATCATTGTGAATAATAACAAGTAATAATTTGCACCACTAAATTATCTGTGGAAGGTCTCACTTCCCTCTGGTCCAGCTCTCTAAATTCATAGCAGGACAGCCTGACAGAGAGTTCTCAATCCCAGAACAATTCTTCCTAAAGAATAATATTTCTTTAATTTGTATTCAAAAAAAATTTTTATATTTGTTCCTTTCTACTCAGTGAAGTTTTGAAAGTTTGACTATGTGAGTTTTTTTCACTCAGGTCTGGGTGTTGTAGATGTGTGTTGCTGCTGAGCACACATCAGCAAAGAGCCCAGGCACAGGGTCAAGCTGTCTTCTTCAGCTCACCCAGAGAAGATCAAAGCTGTGACACATCAGCCCTACCTCTCTTTCTCACTGGAATATTTATAGCCAAACCATGTTTTTTAAGGTTTCTAAAGCTGACACTGGTATCTGGATGTCAAGCACAAAGCTGAGAGCTGATGTGTGCAATGGCTCTCCAGCACTTCTCTTTCAGCTCCTGCTTCAAGCTTTAAAACTCCCTTAAAACCCAATGTCATCTCGTTTTCTTCTGATTTTACACAAATTAACCCAGCAAAGCATGAAGGGACTTGAACCCCAGAACGAGAAGCATTTTGATTTTTTGCTTCTATAAATCAGACAAAAAAGCTTTATCTCTTTAAAGGAAGATGGGGAAAGCAACTCTTGCTAAGCCAGGCTGATCTTTCTGAAATTAGAAGACAAAGGTATTGCCAATTTGGCCAAAGTGGTCTCAGTGACATGAATAAACTTGATAATATATTCAGGTAGGTCAAAAATATCTGCTTCTCCACCAGTTCACAACATAAACAAACCACAAGCAAGCCATTTCTGTTTCAGAAAAAAATGGAACCTAAATCAAAGAATTAGTGCAACTTTATATTCCTCTTCAGACAACTGTATAACACTCATGCTACCACTGAACTCATAAATAGCATCACTTCTCCTGCATGCTTTCACTTCCCTAGTTCTTGGAATATTAAGACCTTCTTGATAGCATCCTTTGAATTCTTGGTTTGAACACTTAATGAGCTAATTAGGTTTGTATATGTATGCATCTTTGTTACGGACATGGGAATGCTTTGGGCATGTGGCAGCTTGCAGACCATTCTGGAGTCATTCACTTATGACAAGAATTTGACTGCTGCCTCTTCCTCCTGGGATGGGGAAGGCCAATCCCCAGGCTTCAATGGGGCTCAGAGCTCAGTGTGCACTCTGGTCATACACCATGCTGCAGGCAACAACCAAAACCAGACCAGACACTGTCTCTCCTGTCCCTCTACCTGCTTTCTACAGGAAGGGAAGCTTTGAAAATAGAAAGGGTTGCATGCAGCTTTCCCCACGTGAGTGACTGGAGAAGCTGAACATGGGGCAGCTCAATTTTGCACTTCTGTTTAAACATATCCTGAGTCTCTTCATCATTACCTCCCTTCTGAGGGAGTAGTCTGGTTCCCCCAAGTAGTCTCTTCTATCTTTATCCCTCAAGTCACATTTTAAGCACATATCCCTCTGCCTCCTGAGGATGCTTCCGATTTTAATTCAAAAACCATCTCCCTTTGACACAGATTTGTGTCTTCACACTTTTGTAATGGAAAGTTATGAGCAGAAATAAATAATCATGAGTCTCTGGTACCAGAAAGAATTTTTCCCCTAAAGGAAGGGATCCTCAGCAATTTCAGTTGTCTGCATAATTAATTTTTTGTGTCTCTCATTTGAAGCCTCTGTCACACTTTGCAAATCCACACCAGGGCACTGCAGCTATTGCTGTAGGGCACAAGTCGTTTATAGTCTCCAAATTCCATTTTGGAAGCCTCAGTCCCACTGAGCAGATATTATACATTCAGGGAATCTCACTGATACCAAAATTACTAACTGTGTGAGTGTAACTCACAGAATCAATAAGCTACGTGACCTACTCGGTAAATTAATGTTGCTTTGCAAATGCATTGCCAAGTAATGTAGAGGCTGTGTATTGCAGAAGGAATAGGTTGAATTTTTACCTAACCATCACCTTTCCTTCACAACTGGTTGAGGTGAGGAAGGAGGGGCTGATTTGGCTTGATTTTTCCTGAAAGATTTTTATTGGTTCAAACAGGAAATATGCACATATTGGGGAACAGTAAACAAGGGTTTGAGTACAGAAAGTTGGACTGAGAAGTCATAAGATGAGTGAGTGCTGAGTAGATGTGATCTTCATATAGTTTGTTTCATTTCCTCCAGTTCAAATGTGTATTATTGTTAATATTAATCTCAGTGTAAAACTCAGCACCAGACATGAAATATTAAGCATGCTATGAAAATGGTAGGCTTCATGAATGTTGTTAAAAAGTCATTCAAATTCAGAATCATATCTAAAAACACCTTTCAGCTTTTCCCTCTGCTTCCACAAGTGTCTGTAGTATCTTATTATTCACATATTCACATTATGCCACTGCCTACTCTCTAACTGCAAATGCAGAATTCATAGGCTGACATTTTTTCATTACTTATATCCACTTCAGAAATAGCTCAAATTGAACTCTATTTTCTATGACATAAATTACTTTGGCTTTGAGTTCATAACTATAAAGTGTGTTATTTTTGCCATGACTGTCACATGATATCTCTCATCTTTTTCTAGAGCCTCTGTTCTACATAAAGCGTGAATAAATTTGGCTTGGTTTGACTTGACTCGTTTTGTATTGTTGTCTTCATTGTTTTTTTAAGTCAGAACATGCATTGTGCATTTTGACCTGGGCAATAAGTGGTTTTGCTGTCCTTCCTTTGAAATAAGCCTTACTAACCTACAATTTCCTCCAAATTTAATTTTCATTTCCCTAAAACTGCTTCTGTGCTATGGCTCCTTCACTAAACACAACTGCTATTCCTTATGCATGCTCCTCTACCAGAGCTTTGACTTATTTAAACAATAGAAAGAAAGTGCTGCCTCTACCTTTGTCCCTTTGAGAGGAGACTCTGCTCCATAATTATGGATAATTCCCCTAAGATGGTGATGTGATTGGGTTAGCAACTAAAATATTTGAGGAAAGATAACCTGGGTTGATTTTAAAAAATAACAGTTCAATAGATTTTAAGGCTGTCAAAGCTGCTCTGATTATATGGGTCACATTCCTACAAAACAGTAGACTAATCTCTATCTGAGTTAAACAGTATGTTTTTTAAGCCAAATCACTTTTGAATTAAAGATACATCCCCTGGTAAATCGCTCCAACAATTAGTTACCTTTGCTACTTAAAACTGCGAATCCCCTTCAAAATGTCAAGCTTTGGCTGGCAATCCAAACACATACACAAGTTCTTGCTTCTTCCACAGGGTTAGCAATTCACTGTGTCAGATACTCCCATCCTCTCTAGGGGTGTTCAAAGGCTGCTCTCAGCTCAGCTTCAAATCTTCTTTTTCGTGGTAAAGGGGCTGCTACCACAAGACCCTTATGCCAGAGTATATTTTCCACACTTGTAATTGAAGATCTTTGTTCCTAAAATCCCTTTAGATTCCTAAAATTATCCTTTCTAAAATCCATCCAGTTTTCATCTTCTCTATTTCCATTTTTCTTTCCTTTTAAGCCTGGCACTGGCATGGGGCACAGTATTCTGCAAACAGTTCTGCTTCTGCTGTAGGGGAGGGCAGAGGGGAACACACACTCCCCCATTCTGCATGACATCCTGCTGTTTACACCTCCTTGGCTCGCATCTACGCTTTCAGCTAGCACATCTCAGTGGGAGCTTGTGTTCAGTTTGTTAACTGATGAGACTGGCCATAAAAACTTAACAGATTTCAAGACTGATTTTCCTGCCTTACTCCATGCTCCAATACACACACATATGTACAAGACAAAGAAAATAAAATGCATCAACTGCAACTTGCTGCTGTAATACCACTTGGGTATGACAGCCAGTTTTCTCCCCTGTGTCCTCAGTGGGTGAGGTTTCCCAGTCCAGCCAAGAGTTGAGAAGAGGAGAGGAATGTGGTGACAGGAACCAGAACAGGAGGAACACAGCCCTTTGTCCAGCAGGGCTTCTGCCACGCACATGTTTTTCTGTGCAGAGGAATACAAGTGGTGTAGCATGGCACTGTCAGACCTGAAGTACAAAGTGGCTCAGCAGTGTAATGTCATCCAGAACACAAACGTCATGGTGTTCAACAGACAGGTGTGAGAAGTGTGCTTTGAATTGGGCTTTGATTCATTTTAAATCACCAGGTTTTTTGTTGCCCGGAGACAGACATTCCCACCAAAGGTTTTCCCCATTCATGAACAGGTCTATCACTACATCTTTGGACCTCTTCAGTCTCCATTGCCCAAAGTGCAAAACTCTCCTTCTCCATTCATCAGGTGTATGCAACCCTTCTGAAATGTCGTTACAGGCTTGGAAACAGGAGGTTTGGACTGGATACACAAAGTGCTGGGCAGCAAACTCCTTAGACTGACCAAGAGCCTGGCCTCCAGGGGTGGCTCTGACTGACCGCCAGAGAGGCCAGCCATGAGGCCTAGTAGGCCTCTCTGGCTGCAACAGCTCTGCACTGGGATGGAGCACCTAACCTTCCCTCCACAGCTGTCCCTTCAAGCTAAATTCTTGGACAGACTTAAGAGCTATACAGTTAGTACCTCCCCTGGTCACAGTTTCAGGTCCGTGCTTCAAACTCTGCTTTGGTCTGTAGAAGGCTCCTCTCTGACAGCAATACTGCTACCAGGCTCAACTTCCCGCTCTGCTATCACTTTCTTCCATTTCTATTTTCTTTAATTTAGCTGAGCTGACATTTTTTCCCGACATGTTAAAGTTGACCAGTTCTTTATTCTTTGCTTCTCTCACTGTTCATCCACTTTATTCATGTCTCTATATGTCTTTGAGAATAAATATTTGCATCTTCAGTATGTGGCTGAAGAATCAAAGTGGCTAGTTCCAGTATGAGTTATGAAAACAACAACCAAGGGAATGTTGGTTCATGTCAAGTCAGCCACACTGCACTGATTCAGTTTACACACATTGTGCAAGCTTTAAAAAAACTCTCATTATATATAAGACATGGACTTTTTCATTGGCATACTCTGGAAGACATGATATGGAAAGTTAACTTTCAGAGGAAGCTGAGAACAAATAGCAGCTCAGTAGAGTTTTAGATAAAATTCCCTTGATTTTATTTCTCTCTTGTAATTCTTGACAGAATTTGCTTTCTCTTTTTTTTGTGTGTATGTGTATTCATGTTTATAGTTTTGCATATTGCCTATAAAATAGATGTATTAAACGAAAAAAAAAAAGGAAGAAGCAGACAATTGTTTTTGCCTCTAACAGCTAAATATCAATCTGTGTGCCAGTTTGCCTTGTGAGTCAATATGGCCCTGACTCAGCAAAGTTCCCATCCACACATTTAACTGTAAGCTTGCTAATAGTCTCATTGGCTTTACTTCACCATATGTTCAAGTTTGACTGAATCAAGACTTCTAACAGATGTACACAACCTTATTAAATACAAAACTGAGGAAAACAAGGTGCCTGGCTTCCTCAATAGTCTGAAAACCAGGCAGGAGCATTAGAAAGGTTAATCACATATTGGAGGTTTAGAGTGGAAATCAACCAAAAAAAATCAGGTTTTCTTTTCAAGAATCCCTTTCCCTTCCTGACCTGACAATGACATCCTGAATAACTGCAAACTCAGATTCATACTTTTCCATCGTGGTTTTGCAAAATCTGCATCAAAAGGTTTTGCAAAACCAAGGCTGAGGTCAGCATATCCTGTCTGCTGCAGATCATATAATGCTGAAAACGGTGGCATAAGTAAGATTGGCCTCTGCAACTTAGATGCTTTTGATCTCATCTCCTGCCATTAGCTTTCACTCATAGCCTGTCTCAGACCACCCCACATTTTTTACAATTATGTCTCCAAAGGTTTGACTTCAGTAGAGGAGTCAAGGAGTTCACTTGTTTTTTATTTAGTCACCCCTTGAATAAAAACGTGTCATCTTCAGCTGAAATCACAACTAGCTCTGCTTCCTAAAGAAAAGCATAATGTGAATGGATGTACACTAAACATGGAAAAGGACAGAAGAATTACAGTCTTTAGAGAACATGAGATAGGAGCTGAATTTTCTTTTTCTGTAGCTCTGAACCCTAAAATATTTGGGCCTAAAATACTAGAGCAAAACCTTGAAATCAGAGCACCAAGTTTTGCACTGCTTTATAACCCAGTTCATCTCATCTCTTCCACCTGACACTGATTGAGAAGCCAGCATCAAGAGTAAAGGCCAGGGACCATTTAATCACATAAACCCAGAACAACGGGCTGTGTGACTGCAGCATTTTGAAAAATCTCTGATTTTGCAATTAAAGTTCAAGGGTGGTCAAAATAAAAAGAATTACATCAATCAGCAGCAGCTAATGGACACCTGTAAGTCTTCCAGCTACAACTTCATAAAGATTAATTGTGTTGTATGGCAGAGGGTTGCAATGTAATTATTGAAAATATTACCTTACAGCTGAGAAAGCAGCAAGACCTAGAAACTGCTCTGTACCCAGAACAGGAAGAGGCACAGGACAGACTGCTGAGCACCACCAGTGATCTCAGGAGAGATCTCCCAGGATACTGGTGATGCTTAGGTTGATGTAATGGATTGAGTTCCTCTTCAGCTGGACAGTCATGTCCAGACAGCCCCTGAGCATCATTTGCAAAGGTTACAGAAACAGGTCTTTGCATCTCTCAGATTCTGTCAACCAGGTGCGTGATTTAGTTGCTTTCACTTAGGTATCTGGAATAATTTTGAGATTTCTTTCAACTCAAGACACTTGTTTGTCACTGTGCAGATTTTCAAGGTGTGATAAATTGTGTGATACACCTGGTACCTGCAGAGAATCATCCTGGATACTCTATGGGATCTCAGAATGCACTAATCCATCACCTACACATAGACAACTACCACTCTCCTAGATATCCACTGGCTATAGCAGGAGCTTGTACTCACTGCTCACAAGTAGAGACACATAAAGACTCACAGATTTGAGTTTCTTTATTGTTGAGCTGAATCCCATTCCTGTTGACCCAGTAACCTTCATCATGCCCAAAACACACACACACTAAAAAGGCTAAAAGATAAATGCTCACTGACTTTTACTCACTTTCCAAAGGGCTCCTCAGAGTCAGCATACTAATTACATTGCTTGCAACTCCTTTCACTTTCTTTTTTTTTTCTCCTGTCTTCCTGTCCCTGTGCACCATTAGTTATTTCAACTTCTTTCCTTATTGCTTTTCCACTTCTTTTATCCATTGCCCTCTGTACACAGAATGGCCATCCTCTTTCAGACCCTGTGTGCTGAATTGTGTCACAGCCTTTAGAAATTAGCAAGGCTGCTTAGCAATGCAGCCAGTCCAGTCAAGGACTGCTGGACAGAGCATCTCCCACAGTGCTGAGGTCCTTATTTACCCACCTGGGTGGTACTTCTGGCATTGCCCCAGCTGAGGAACACCTTTGATCTTAGTCCAGGTTAAGCACAGATCAAATGCTCTTGTATGAAACAAGGTGCCACACAAGAGAAAAAAAAAGTAGCAACTGAGTTCTTGAATACTCTGGGGATTCAGATACCCCTGCCTTTGGCACATCCTGTCAGCTAACTTAAGGCATTTCCTGGTCTCTGTCCCAGCTCATTTTGATGTCATTTGGAGACACTGAATGTGGATATTTTCAAATGTCATGATACCATGTTATAAACGTATTTGAGCAACCGCTGAGATAGGCATTTGAAGTGCACATCACTATAGTTTTCTCCTGGGGATACTAGACCTGTTGAGAAAAAAAATGCGCAGGGACACTGAAACATGTGGGTAAGAAGTTATATGCAAATTGTGAATAACTGAGTCAGTTCTTCCAGTTATTCTGCTTTCATTGCTTAAGATTACGTGTAGATTAAAAATCTGAACCATTTCCTGGTACTTGGGTACATGTCTCAGCAGTGTCCCCACTCCAGAAAGGTCAAGATCCCTTGGTGCATCGCGGTCTTCACAGAGAGGAAATTAATAGCTGTGCATTGGAAAGGAAATGTGCAATCCACGCAGCAGCAGCCCAGGATGATGGGTGCAGTAACCCAGATTCAGGCTGTCTCCTGAACCTTTGGATTTTTAATCCCTGAAATCAAAAGCTCCCACAGGCAGAAAGCACACTGCTGTGTGTGCACAGTGCAGAGCAAACTGTCAGTGCTGAGTAAATAATACATAACAAGTTTTATAACCAGGACTTAAAGTGTCTATCAGTTCTCTCCTGGCAGCTGCTTATTTGCTTACTGTGGGAACTGAGTGACATTTGAATGGGTGCATCCAGGCAGCGAGGCAGTCTGGGGAGCTCTACCATCTTTCCTGCCAGTTCCTGGCTCTAGCACCTGATTCATGACAAATGGGTGACATTTGGTTCCAGCCTCAAGCAAACCACAACAGAGGCATAGATTTGACCCTTCAGAGGGATTTCTAGGGGTGTAAGAGGAGCCATTTTTCTAGGGCTTTATTAGTTCTGAATACACCAAAAGTACTGGTGCACCATCATCCTTGGTCTGGCATTCAGAGGGGAGAAGTTTTCCTGAACCTGAATCCTGGAACTTAAAATAGGGGCAATATGTGCATTTTAAACCATTTCTCATTTGTAATTTGCACTGATGTTATACATTATATTTTTATTCAAAATGGAGAGAGCAACAGACAAGGTGAAATAGTTCACTCAATTTTTCTTGTTTTTAAAGTTAAAAAAACATTTTTCATAGGCCTGAAAAGAATTTCTTACACCGACAAATCCTGTTTCCTGCTGCATCTTTCAATCATGTCGCTTTATTTCTTCCTTCAGCTGCTTGTGCTCTATCTTGAAGCTACTCAGGCATCTTGCAGCCCCTGTGCCTACAGGAAAGCAGCCCCAGACCCTCATTCTTCCTCTGCTTAAAAACCTAATAATTGGAAGATGATATGTAGCACTAACCTGTTTGTATCTCTTAGTTCTGCTCTGTGCTTTGTCTTCTGCCTTATAGAATCCTGTTTTCCTGAGGTCTTTGAAAGCAGCAATCAGTCTCTGTTTCACTTGGCGCAGCAAGCTCAGGTCCAGTTTGTTTTTATCTCATCTTCAGCCAAATAACTTCCAAACAAAAAATGTACAAGCGGCTGTGCTCCATTGGAAATTTGTACTTGGGAGAGAAAGCCACCCTTCTAGAAAGATCATGCCACAGGATGACATTTTCACTTGCCTCCCTGGGGAAGGGGTTTCAATCCCCTAAAAGCATCATGAAAATGAGTGCTTGCAAGAATGCAGAAGAGCCAAGGTGCGGATCCATTCCGTGCATTCCTCATTAGTTTTCCCGTACTTTTCCTCTGTGGCTCTATTCTCATTTTCACTCTTGCAGCTGATTACTTATCTAGAAATGTCCCCTGATTTGGGCACAACTATGAAGATTTCTCCATACATCAGTCAATATTCTCACAGACAAACCCATAATTTACACCAAGCCTGGTTTCTCTGAAGCCCCAAGAGAACAGTCTCTCCTGATAGAAAGGTTTATGTGATACCTGTCTTTTGCACAGAGCTGTGAAATGGATAACATTTTCCTTTCCTGCTCTACATCTGCACAAAAATCACTGGAAGCCTTTGTAGGATTTAACATGTTAATAGACTAGCACAGAGTACTAGGGCTGTAAATTCAACTCTTCTGCTGCAGGTTTAACCTTCTATTTTTCAACATATGCAAAGAATATATTTCTGGATTTAGTGTTCGTCAGGAGAACATGACAGCCAGAGCTTCCTTCTCTAAGAAAAAGTACAATTATGACTTATTTTGGAATACTCTTTTTTTAAGGATTTCCACAGATATGATCAAATCTTAGAAGGCTGTTAAAAATACATGTCACTCCAGACACTTCGAACCTACACCATGTTTTCAACAATTTGTGTTCTGAGTGGAAAGTTACCTTTGCCATGCTCAATATTATCTGCCATATCTGAATAGATTTATTTTATATTCTTATCTTGCAGTCTTTAGGTTTGTGCTTCACTTCTCTTGCAATTAAATCTTTCTCTACTCTTGCAATTAAATCTTTCTTTTTTCTTGGGTTGGATTTTGATTGCTCTTTTTTTCTTCCCCAAATATGTACAGCACAACTGGTAGTGAAAAAAAGGTCCACTTACCCATAGGTGATAAAAATTCAGAGAAAAGCCACAGATGTAGCAGAGTGAGAATTACTGTAGCAGCAGGAACAGAAGATAAAAGAGGATTACATATGATGAAATGTAGTAATTGACTAGAAGTCACTGAAAAATACCAGATGGATGTCACTATTCCACACAGCTCTAATTTGCCTGTAGACTTTATTGAGCTTCACTTGAGCTTTGCTTTTAGTATTTTCCTGAGTGTAATTGGGGTTTATTGATACACTATTATGGGCCAGTTTATGTGTGACCATAAAAAAATACAGTCTAAGGTCCCAGTTTAACCAGGAATTCAGTACTATCCTGCCTAGCTGAAGACAGTCACGTTAATGACTGCAATAAGATAAATTCCTGTTTTCTCCCTCAGACCTTTGCATAGAGTATGAACAGTAAATGCTTCACACTGCATTTAAATTGCAGAAGCGTTTTCAGTGAGGGATTGCTGCATAAAAAGATCAGGCATGTAATTTCAGATACTGCCAAAAGAATCTTATATGGGATTTTGATTCTGGTTTTGTGTATAAAGAAAATAAATCTACATACTATAATAACTTGCCTTAGCCAGTTTGGAGCTCTGCTTAGTTATCAAGAATTTATTTTTCTATTTATTTTAGCACTAAGGGCAGGGGAGAAAGGAAATACTTGAGTTTCACTCTTTTTTATCTCCTTCCACCTGGCAGGGTTTGAAATAAAAGGAAGTGAGGGACCACTATCTCTCTTCTGGCTGAGTGGGAGAGTCCTGCTACTTTTCTTGTTTGGCTGGAGAAATTGTGTCTCACTGGCCAGGAATTTGATATTAGTTGGTACCTGACTCGAATCTTTCTGCCTTTCTGGCAAAGGATTACGGCATCACATATGGGAAGAAAAGATACCTCACCTGAGTGACTCACTGTGAATGGATTTTCACAAGGGCCTGAAGTATGATGGTTTGGGTAGATGGAACCAACACACACCTCTGCACCTGCCCTTCTGCCACCCTCCATTGCAGGGTGGCATGCACCACGTTGCCTTATCTCTCTCAAAAAGCATTTGAACAAACACCTCAACAAGGAATTTGTAAGGGTCTCTTGCAGGGAGGCTGCTAAGCCAGATAGGTGGTAGAAGAGACTCTGACATGGCACCTCTGAAACAGCAAGACATGGGGAGATGACAGACTCTGGTCACTGGCTGAGCCAGGAGCCAAGTCCAAGATCAGGCCAGAGGAAAAGCAGCTCCTGCAAATACGTAGAGAGGGCAGGCAGCTTCAGGCACCTGCTGGACATGGCCCGAGGAGGAGCACTGCAGCACCAGCACTCCTGGAGATGCCAGCAAGCCCTGCCACTGCTACAGAGGTCTGTCTCTTTCTGTCCATAGTTACTTCCTCTACATCACTGAATCAGCATCACTTGTTTGCTTTCCCTTCCCGATGCACAGGCTTGCACAAGTGCTCTGCCTCCACATGGCTTTCCTAAAAATGAGCAAAAGGCAGGTGCTTCCCACCCTCTGGTAAATGGCTCTGAATCCTTCTTAAGGCTTTCATTTAAACTATGCTTTGACTGTAAAGCACTACATTGTCCATTTTGCTCACATAGGAAAGAAAAAACAATTGTTGCAGTTTAATTCTCACATATTGATTTCCTTTTAGCCTCATAAAGACTCTTCCTCCGTTTGTACCCTGGAAGACAAGCTGGGAACACCAAGCAGTATAGCCCTGCTCTAGTGTGTGTGCTACATGTTCAAAATCCCAGCTCTTTTCCTGTCCCCCTACCATGGCACCTGCATTTCTGACACTTACCACTCTGGTTTCAGTTTTTCTTCTTTTCTACACCCAGTCAGCAGGGTGACCTTTAAATCCATCCAGACCTTTGCTGATGGTTGATTAGACTACCCAGACATGCCCCTAAACACCCACCATGTCACTGACCAAATCAAGGTGCACTGTAGCTGTGGCCACTGACATTGAGTCACTAATTAAAATTTTTCACTAATTCTACAGCAGATGATGTGCACTGTGTGATGTGTGTTATTCATCTTTCAGCAAAAAACAATCTCTTTTTTTTCCTTTTAAAATATCTTTAATTAGTGTTAGATCATAGTCAGTAAGTGTATGATAATTGAGTACTCGTTTGTTTATAGGAATTAAATAGTGGGAGGCTATCACACATGCTTGCCCTAAAACCAACTTGAATAAATTATATTTATATAGTATAAAATAATGATATTGTACCCTGACACATGTAATTTTCATTTATGCAAATAGGTTCTCTACAGGAAGAATGTGTTGTTCTAGCTGTGACATTGTCCAGACTGTGCATGTTGCCACTGAATGTTCTTCATGCTACAAATGCATCTTAGTTTAGGTGCTTTGTTTCCACTACAGACATTTTAGTTGAGATCCGAAATCCCATTATATAAAATGCTAAAAATGAGTTTACAAGTCCACCATTTCAACCATTTGTAACAAACTAAAAAAAAAAAAAAAAAAGCTGAAAAAACTGTATTTTAAAAAGTTCAGTTTATTGAAATTAATAATACTGTTTCTGTTTAAAGGCCTTACCCCATTATTAGAGAAAGAATCCAGGGCAATTTCCTAAAAAAACTTCATTTGAAATACGTAAAGCCAAATATTTGTTTAAACTAATAGAGAAAACAAGAATTTTATTGTTCACATTTTATTCTGTGATATGTTTCTTGAGAAAATTTCTTGGTGACAGTGAGGCACCTTGTAAAGCAGTTTGATAGTGTAGGATATATACCATAGCTTTAGAGGAGACAGTCCATACAGGAAAACTGTAGCATATATCATGTTTGCACTTTACAATTTTCACATTCAACAAAGTTGATATCTCTTCTTAGACACTCAAAACTATTTTCTTTTGTTTCTCTAACTTCAGATTGCTGTTCAAGAGGACATGTATTGTCTGCATATTTGAGAAAACACCATTTGCATTGCTGGTAGTAAATTAAAAGCTGTCACAAGAACACATAATAAATAGATAAAATGCATAGTTCAACACTTGAAGATGAAGCTGTAAACACCAGCAAGCTGTCACCTTGACATTTGCTTGCATTAATCTGGAAGCCAATTTAAATATCTCTGACTGTTCACTTCAGTGTATTGTCACTGCCTTTCTCTAGAAGGATACATTGAAAAAAACTCTACTGAGAGCAGAAAAAATAATGTCTAACTAATTTGCAGCCCCACTGCAAATACAAAGTTCTACTCTGCAGAAACCCACGTAAAGAAGTAATTATAAGAAGCCGAGCATAGTAGTAAGTCTTTGAAAGATACAAAGAGCTGAACTGGAGCCACATCCATATGTCAGATGTTTACTGTTTCATTACAGGGCTTGGGAAATAAAGTATCTTCAGTCCCTTTTCTTGATCCTCTCATACAGATGAACTTCTATGTACCCATGCATAACCCCACACTTTTGGATAAACCCCAGAACAGGGTTTTGGCACCAGCATTAATTATTCTCCGATGACAGCCCCAGCTGCACCAGGTAGTTTCTCATTAGCATGCTGCCCTACTGCCAAGAGCGGGATTAGATAAAAACAGACACCAGAGAAGAGATAAAAGGAGGTGAATGGGGGGAAGGCCTTTTAACTGTCTGTCTCTCTTTCCTCTGAGGATCTCCCTCCCAAACTACCCTAAGTCAAGTGGCTGACATACAGCAAGTGGCAGTGCTGGTAGAGATGCAGTACACCCGTCTCAAGTGCAGCTGTTTGGTACTTTCCACTTTGTCTTAGCCTTCCAGAACAGTGACAAGAAGACAGATTGTTTCAAGCGCCTCCACAGTTATGGCAGAGTGAATGTGCCTTGTTGCTAATAATAGAAATAATTGTTTTTCCAAGTTCTGCATTTTATTTGGAGACAATTCTATCAAATTTAATGACATCACACATTCAGAAAAGAATATAATTAGCTTTTTGTTGGCTTGAGTAAAAAAAAAAGCAAAATTGTTCTCTCATTGATCAAACAGAAGTCAGTGAAAAGACAGCTGATTACGACACATGTGGTAACGTCTAATCTAATATTCCACTTTATGAGGGAGAGAGGGATCAGACATGAAGTTTATATCATAATCATATCCAATAAATACATTCCTACAGTCCTGTCTGCAGTGCTGCAGTGGAATTGGGATGACAGATCCAGTATTTATGAAGTCTGACAGAGGAGCACAGCTCAAGGGGTTTTGATATATGCTGGCACAAATAGATCCTTTTTATTTTATTTTGCTGCTTGGATCAGACATAAATTTATCACTCTGATTAGTACGTATTTATGTCAGCAAATTCATAATGCTATAAAGCATTTCTTTCCCAACATTTTTGTTTTCACAGCTTTGGAGAGTCTCAGGGAAGCGGGGAAAGCTAGAAGGGTATTTCCTAGCAGACAACTTTCAACAAAAACAGTAGGCAAAACCAACTTGCAAGCTCATAACCACCGCTTATGCAGATTTGTAGTTCATTTAGGAAAGCTAAGAGACCTTTCTTTTGATCTGTAATCATAAATAGCTCATTACATAATAACATGATTTTGCTTCTATGCTTCACCATGGGGATAATAGATGGGCTGCTTCTTTATGTAACTCTCTCTAAGGAATTTTGGGTCTCTGTGTAGAAAAAGATAGCTTCAGAGCACTCATTGCTCACAGACATGTCTGGTCCCCATCTTGAACACAATCAAATTTTCTAGTAAGTATCAGCAGAATGGTGCTGCTTGGGAGATATTTACAGTGTTGTTGTCTAAAGGTTTCATTCTTCTGATGTATGGTGTCATAAGCAACCTATCTGCAAAATACATTATTAGAGCATCAATCCTTATTATATACAGCAGATGTAAGAGTAACAGAATAGTGACACTTCCTAGTTCAGGACATACCATTCCCCCTTGGTTTTAAATCAACTGTTAACCATGCAGAGAGCCCTTATTTTTGCTCACTGAATTTTGGCCTGCCTTGTACTTCAGCACTGATCAGATTATTTTAGGGTCCTAGGGGTCCTGGTCAATGGCAAGTTGAACATGAGTCAGCAGTGCCCTGGCAGCCAGGAGGGCCAAGAGTGTCCTGGGAGACATCAGGAACAGCAGCACCAGTGGGATTGTCCTGCTCTGCTCTGCACTGGGGCAGCCTCGCCTTGAATATTGTGTGCAGTTTTGGGTGCCACAATATAAGCAAGACAAACTATTAGAGAGTGTCCAAAGGAGGGCAACAAAGATGGTGAAGGGCCTAGAGGGGAAAGAAGTATGAGAAGCATCTGAGGTCATTTGGTATGTTCAGCCTGAAAAAGAGACTAAGGAGAGACCTCATTGCAGTCTGCAACTTCCTTGTAAGGATAAGAGAAGGGGCAGACATTGATCTCTGTAGTGACCAGTGCCAGGACCCAAGGGAATGGCCTGAAGTTGTGTCAGGAGATGTTTAGGTTGGATATTAGAAAAAGGTTCTTCACCCAGAGGGTGACTGGGCACTGGAACAGGTTCAGGATGCATGTGCCCCTGGGCACATGGTATTGTGGGATGACTCTTGTGGTGGTCCTGTGCAGGGCCAGAAGTTGGACTCGATGATTCTCATGGGTCCCTTCTAACTCAACTTATTCTGTGATACTTCTGTCATGAAACCTTTCACTTGGGCTGCATTTTGATTAGCAGCTTCAAAGACTAGAGATGAACTGATGAACACGTACACATTTTATAATGCTGGCTGCAAAGTGGTCTTTCACTAATGCAGGATAAGTAATTCTATGAGCATCCAATATGACAAAGCCTTAATTTTTTGCCATTTGTGTCCTCTGATATTATATGTGTTTGCCAAATTATACAAGTACTTTCTATTAACACCACAAATACATGCAATGTCTTCCCACAAAATACATTGGCAGTGATTCTTGGACTGACATATTCAGCGATGCCAAGATGCCAGAGGGAACAGACAAAAGCCAGGGGTGAATTTGCAAATGTTCAGACTCCCATTTCTTATCCACCCAAATGCCCATTTTTATAAAACTGGTAAAAACATAATTACTTTTGAGACCTATGCCTCTCTGTCAAAACTGGATGAAAACAGCTACTGAGTTCAAGAGTTATTAAGAGTGAGGAGAGAGACCGGAGGATAGAAGAAGGGATCATTCCAGGCTTGTTTCCATGGGAGATCAAGATACAAATGTTCAGGGAAAAAGTGTGGGTTAACACAGTCTACAGCCTGAATGAGAAGAGCTGGGAAGGAGCCAGCCTCTCTCCAATGGGGAAAGCTGTCAAGACTGCTAAGAAAAGGATGGCATAGGGGAGAATGGCAGAGGGTCAGCCAGGAGAAGGAGAACTGCTGGAGTTCCCAAAACACGATCAGGTATTTGCAGATGAACTCTGCTATGCCGTCCAGACTAATAAAACTCTTCACAGCAATTGTTGGCAAAACAGAGAGGGGCACCAAAACCTTCTGGCTCAGCTCAGCTGCCAGCAGCAGAAGCCCTGGAAATCAGCCATTCTCACTAACATGCTCTCCATTCCAAAAGGGGAATGGGAAAATGCTCCTGTGCCATCCCCTCATCTCGCTCAGCCATTCCCAAGCACTTGGTAGCCTTATGATTGATGTTCAAAATTACTTTTTCCTGTGTAGCTTTGCAGATACTCATCACAGGGCACAGATTCCTCCTCACAGGCTGGTTTCCTCTTCATGTACACTTTTAGCTTCCAAGAAACTCCAAGCTCTAAGCAAAGCTTTTCCCTCCCTTAGAGGTCTCAACACATATCTCTCCTGGGTGGTGTCTCCGCTACCTAGTGAGAAGAGAAATTATGCTAAAGCTTTCTTTAAGAGAAAACTCAGGATCTTCACTATTTTTGAGACTTCCAGTCTTCACACTGGGTTGAGTGCTTTCTGTCTGTGT
Source organism: Prinia subflava (assembly GCF_021018805.1). Classification (NCBI taxonomy): domain Eukaryota; kingdom Metazoa; phylum Chordata; class Aves; order Passeriformes; family Cisticolidae; genus Prinia; species Prinia subflava. Next base: position 68,929,310 of record NC_086249.1, on the reverse strand, counting down.
CCAGTCACAGACAGTTCACACAGACCTAGATTTTTGGAAAGTAATGCTATAGAAATACAGAAAGCCCCTCTGATCTAGGTAGTTTTATAGTAATTTTCCCAATGCTTCCTACTAAAAGATCAAGTTTTCTACCTGATTTCCAACCAACTAAGCCTGTGTATCTCAGAATGCATTTTCAGGTTGAGCTTATATTTATAATATCTTGATTTTTAATTTGATGTTTTAAGGCAAAGATTTTGTAAAGAAAAGAAAACTCATTCCATACCTAATTTTTTTTAAAAGTTAAAAACATCTGCATTAACAAAGAGAGTGGGGTATCTTTGCAGATTGATTCAAGCTTGAGTCTGCTATTTTTCTGCTAATTAAAGCCATTAATCCAAAAAGATTATTATGGACAGTAAATCTTTTCAATGTGAAATATGTTTCTTTGATAATAAATTGCCTGCTACCTGAAAATCTATCCTGTGCTGTTTTGTTTTTCAGCTTGGCACAGCAGCCTGAATGCTATATCCAATTTTTCTAATTAGTTGTCTGTACAGAATGCACTTTTTCCCCAGTCTTTTAGAATTGCCTCTGTCAAGTTTGGCCCTTCTATCTGGATTTGAGCCTTTGACAGGGATGTGCATTGCCCTTTGCATTCATTACCCAGTGAGGGGAATTGTGGGCAGGGCAAGTCTGGATTGAAACCACACTTTTGGATCACATGTCACAGCACCAAAGAGAAGTAAAGTGAAGGGAAAAGCAGTGCAGCCTCCCTGCGGGTTGTCAGTGTTTATGCATTCATTGTACTGATGGTACAACTCTGTGGCTGTCTGCTGTTGAATATCCTTTCATCTTCATCTCTCCTGCCTAGTGACGTGTGCTAAGAGACTTAATCAGCTCTGTCCAGATGGATGCTAATGAAGGAGACACTATACAAAACACTATTATAAATTCTTGCTCGCATCTCATTTTCTTTTGTCTCACTCTATTTTTAGAGCTGATTTCTGGAGATGCAATTACAATCCTGATATTTATCAAGCAGTCAACATCTGAAGGTGCTATTTCATGTCCACCTACTCTGATTTTTATCTGCCAACAGCTAATGAACGAGTCCTACACATATTTTTAATCTGAACCATAATAATATTGACCTTGTGGGACATTTAAATAACAAACAATACCAAAAACATGTTATGTTTTTAGACATGCAATAAAGATGGTCTTTTTATCTACATAAGAGGGCAGACATTTTTACATGAGATTATTTACGCTCACACATGGGTAGCAGTAGCACATAAATATTCAGGACAGCAACTGGAAAATATTTCAGGTTCCAATTTCAGGAGACCTTAGGAAGGAGCAAGTGGTTCCATGAGATGCTAATAGAATCTGATTATTGTCAGACTTGAATATTGTAGCTGACTGATCTTGGTCCCTAAGAAGCTGCAAGCACCAGCAAAGCTATTGTCACAATCGGGACATTTATAGTTCATCTCTCCTGTTTAATTTTATGGTGTCAGTAAAGGACAATGTCACACCACCCAGGCCTCAAGAGGACTTCTCTAGTCAGCACCCACCCTCATAATGTTCAAAGAAATGCAATGACCTTTAGAATGTTCATCCTTTTGCAAAACAACTGAAGCTGTCAATGATGTCCAGAAATAATTTACAGGGGAAAGAGGCAACAGGATGGGCTCACACATGAAGATTTGACAGCTTTGCACAAAACTGTGAACACCAGGCAAAGTGTAACTTGTGAAGTCAGGCCACACCGTGGATACTTCCTAACAGCATGCTTGTGCTTCTATACTAAACACAACTGTTTAAACTTTGGGTTTGCTTTTGATCCAAAAGATGACATTTTATAAAAAAGAACACTTGTCCTTCTCATGCTGGGATTTCTTTTCACTGCTGACTTAGAAGTAGATATACCTCCTGAGAAAGGCAAAAACTTGTATTTTGTGATGCTCTAACTGCTGGAATCAGGAGGCAAGGAAGGAAGAGAGTTGAGTCCAATGATTGCTGTGCTCCTGTAACTGTAAAAAAAAAAAAAAAGACAAGCTTGTTTTTGAGAAAAGTGACTTCTGATGTTCTGAGGAAAGAGAAATGGGAGTACAGGCAGTTCTGGTAGCAGTGTCTGAGCTAAGATTTTCTGAATTTTTTTCCCCATTCTTTGGCTGTATGAAACTTTGCCTGACTCGAACTTCTTGGGCTGGCCTTTTTTGCAACCCAGTACCTACTTCTGTTGACAGACAATCACGCCACAGGCAGTGCCTATTGCACCAATCTGTCTCAAGAGCCAGGTGGAAGAAAGGATGACTCCACCTTAATTCCTTACTTTAGGAATCTGTGATGGTGTGTAGTGTCCCATCTATTGGAAAAGATCTTGGTATTATCATGGAAATTATCTCATTGGGGTCAAAGTGACATTTTTGCTTCCTGAAATTTGCCCCCTATTTGGCCACATGGAGAAGTCTTTCTCCTATTGTTCCCTCCAAACAGGTTTATGCTGCCATGAACCAGCAAGAAGTATCTCCCTTTTTATTTTGGAGGTTACTATTTGTTAGCTGCTGGCCCGATTGATTTCTTATTTTTATTTCCTCCCACACTTGTGCTCCACTGGGGGCTGAACAAGAACAGACAGTGGCCAAATTTCCTCCCTGGAAGAGCTGCCAGCTTGAGAAGTACAAGAAGGCAACCAGACTAAGTGATTTCAGGCCAAGGAATGGCTCTCTTGCAACCTTTAAATTATTCACGAGCACTCTTCATAAATTATTAAGTTCCTAATTCTTAGATTTAGTTCTTTGAGTTTACAGGATTCATTTTCAGATGCTCACATCTGTAGCTGGCTGCTGTTCATCTCACTCAGAGGATGGCAGCTCAGCTTTTCAGAGTTAAGCATCCAAGTCTTGCGTTCATTATCATTTTCTTCTGGCTTTTCTGCTCTTTAAAAAGAAAACTACCAAAGGCAGTCAAGAGAAAGGGAGGACAAAGTACTTACATCAACACTTAACCATACCTCAGACCATTCAGATTCCTCCACTCATCCCAAAAGTCTGTTCAACCCTCCATTCTTAAATACCAATGATTTCAGTATCTCCACTGCAAATAAAAAGAAAAGGAAATTTGGCCTTTTTTCAGGCCAACCCTGGGATACTGGGATACTCAGAATACACCATCCCAAGCTTGGTGTCTGCAGGCTAGAGGACAGAGACACCACTCTAAACTCCTGCAGATACCAGGTAAGATAAGTACAGACATGTTCATGTCCCTTATAATCCTTCTCTATACATAGATGTTAATCAGTAAAGAGCAAAATTTTAGTGTGCTGCCTACCCACGCTGCTTAGTCAGTATTGAAATTCACCTGAAAAGGTCACTGAGGCTTATAGTCCCATTGGAAGGCACCTAGAGATTCATGACAGCATTTAAAATGTGGATGCCATGAGCCACCTTATATTTTATTGAAATGACATTTTAGAATCTCTTACTGCTGGTAAGGGAAGGACAACAATGTCATCCTTCCCAGCAATATTGTGAGGGAGAGGTTACCTGCTGTCAACTCCACACATCTCAAGTCTCCCTTTGAAGCATCCAGTGCTGACAATGGAGAAAGGTACCACAGAGGGTTAGTGGACTGCAAGCTGGGCCTGGCTTGGCATTTCTTGTTGCCCTGCTTTCCCAGAGGTGCTGATTATCCACAGCATCCATACAGGTATCCAGAATTTTCTCATGCTGGTCTTGGGGCACATGACATGCAACAGACTTAAGCAGGGGACAAGCTTTGTCTAGAAGTATCATGAAAGGGATCCTGAAACCCAGAAAACTGCTGCCTCAGACTTGGTAATGTTGCCTGCATTTTTAGAATAAGTTAGCATTTCTTTCTGTCACTCTTGTTTGATGGGGTCTTTGCTTCTCCAATTCTAATTCTCTGTCGGGTACTGGCTTTTCTCAGCATGTTTATGTCCTCAGCCTTGGTTGCCATGAGTTTTGCTAGTTTTCTGAGCGTTCATATTAAAGTTTTCACTTCTCACGGACTGTTCAAAGAGATTGCTTTTTGTAAACAATGTCATTGTTTTGCATTCTTCTTGATGAGAAGAGAGTCTTAGTTGACAGTCCTTCTGATCAATGTGGTTGAGAGGTGAGAATTCCACCCTCCAATCCACAGTCACCTTTCTACAAGTATGTAATGGAATGAAATAAACAAATCAGAGCCTTTCGGCCCCTGCTCTGATCTCTTTAAAGTTCCAAGTGTCCTGTGGACATTTCAGCCTGGCGACAGCAACAAGCCTTCTCTCTGTGTGTTAAGAATTTACTCCCAGAGTACCTGAAGCTTCTTCCTTGACAAAGGCTTGCCTCTCTCTACCTATTGATTGGTATACTTTCCTTGGTGTCTAGCTTTACCTCCTTATTGCTCTTCTTCCAAATATTTGCTGTACGTCCTTTGTATTCCTTTCATACATGACATAGAATTCAATTTACTTCACAAGCTGTGATTAGAGAGGTTTGGAAACCTGCTGTGACAGGTTATTAACCCAGCCCCAGAACTGCCAAACTGAAACTTTGGTTATACTGCTGTGCTACCTTTCTTATCTTTTCAGTGCAATAATGTCATGAACGTTTTTCACCATTTGCTTCAGACTCCTGAAAAATCCACCCATCTAGCCTCAGTTATAGGCTGGATCCCTGATAGCTGTGGCTGGCCTAAGAGAGACAGCAAGAGTTCAAGCCCAAGCAGCTTCAGCAATGCTGACCTTGATCTCAAAGGAGCTGCAAAGCAATATGAAGAATACAGTGGAATTTTGAAGCAGTCAGAATTCCTTGTTTCTGAGAATTCCTTCTCCACTATTTCTATGTATTTTTTGTGAGTAGCTTTTTCTACATACCTCCCCAGGGATAGAAATCTTCATTCTGGAACACTAAGGAATGTTTTCCCTGTACCAGGTGAAGATGTGAATTTGCCTGTGACACATCCTCTGCAGATCCTGGGTGTGCATTTGTTGTCGTTACTCTTTGATGGAGGATAAATTAGGGACCAACAACACAAGGAGTGCAGTGGGTCCAAGGACCCTCCACCTGGCAGACAGGTGATGACAAGTAGCTCTTCACCATCTGGGAATGACAAACCATCAAGTAACTTTGCTGAAACAAGATGTGTATCCCCGGCCTCAGCAGTGCCACACCAGGCAGAGGCAAATCTTTGGAGCAAATCCGCCGTTTCTCCTTATTTCAAGTCTTAAAATGCAGCACTGTGCTAAACAGTGCTAGGCAGTAGCACAGGCTTGCAAGCCGGCTGCAGTTCTCCCACGTTTCCAATAAACTGAGTCAATTAGCAGTTCCTCCCCAGGGCTGCTAGGAGGATTTCTGATCTGTTTGCACAGGAATAAACAGTCTGAAAATCAGAAAACAATGTTGTCATGCTGGTCAAAGGCTGGTATCAACAAACTGATTGGCCCCAAGTTTAAAAAACCTTTTTAGGGCTTAATTAAATTTTATGTTCTGCTGATCCTCATTTATTTTCCAGATCCTTTCAGTTTTTAGATCTTGATAGACAAAAGTAGAAGTATGAAAAAAATACCAAAATTCAAAAACCACATTAATGACATTTCATATTTTCAGTCTCAGAAAGTAGCAGAAAACAGGAAGGAGATTCTTCTGAAAATGCTTCATTTCACGCTTTCACATACAGGCTTTTCAGATATGAATTCGTGCTCCTGTTGGACTAAAATCTGAAATAAACACCTTTTTTAATATACATTGTCAGAAGAGATGAGGAATAATCAGAAGCCCAGTGATTAGAGCAGGAAGATACATGGATTACTAAACCATCTCATATCCACTCATTTACGTTTGTGTCATGATCTCATTTTGCAAAATTCTCAGCCCTGTCAGGTTCTACTGTACTTTTTCAGCAGTGTAGTGACTGCAGTGAGGAGTGAAGCCGTTTGCTCTTCCCACTCCTGAAGCTGAGTTGTTTATTTGACATAGGATTCTTTCATAGAGCTGCAAATCAATCTCACTCAGATGCGCAACTTCACCTTGTTCAGACACAGACCAGAAAGAGGAACGAATATACAGGAGATACTAAAACTGAATTAGTCTTATTTTTTTCTACATGACATAGTTCATAGATATTGTTTATTGCCCCTTCAGGCTACACAGGGAGTCATTGCAAGGCAGGCAGCTGCAGAAGCTGTGTGCTTGCTAACCAAAAAGCACCCAGCCCTTCTGAAGCATCCTCTCCCCTCTGATACATAAGCTGTTGTATGCCCAAAATGAGAGTCTAAATTAGTTTGCTGGTCTCTGCATCTCCAGACTGACCAGACAGGAGAGCCATGGTTCATCATGCAATGGAGGGCACATCAGAGAACAGCTTATCTGCAAGACAGTGTGAGAAGGTGAAAACAAAGTAGAGAAGAGTAAATGCACATAGAAGCTCGAGGTAATCCTGCTAACTTTGCCCAAGGCTCATTTTGTGAGGCAGAAATGGTAAGAAGTAGATAGCTGAAAGTCCAGTCCCTCCACCCTTTCCCGCAACTACTCCCTGCCTCACTTCCTCAGCAGAAATGACATCTGGTTTGGTAACACCTGGTGTGATCAGTATGTTTTCTTCCATTTACAACCATTCAACTCAATTGGCAAAGCCAAAAAATATTTCAGCCTCCAAATTCTTGTAGAGCTCCTTGAAGTGAAAAAAAGCCCAAACTTCAACAAGTTTTAAAGCTGAATTAAGTCACAGCTTTGAGGATTGTGCCTGTCTGCCGCCTGTCGCTGTCAGAATATGCAGGCAGACTTGGGACAAAGTGTTGCCTTGTCTCATAATCAAGGAACATGCCTGAAGGATTATGGTTACATCTGATCACTGAAAATCAGACTAGGAGGGAACATCAGAACTGTGAGGAGAGAGGGACAGCATGAGACCTTGTGTGGGTCTCTAAAAAGGGTTTGGGATGGGGAGTTCCACCATTGTCACAGTAAGTCTTTCTCGGGTTTTTTAGTTTTTTTGAATTCTAGTTACAGAAAAAGTGGCCTTTAAAGAGAGAAACTTTGAAAGACTATTTGATTGCAGTTATATAGCGGGGGTTGGGTAAAATACCCTTAATCCTTTCTCTCCTAGCAGATGAAAACTAGGAGTTCATGAGAAACACTGTCAGAAGACTTGAGTCCAGAATGGCTCCAGACTCTGTGCTGACTGATATTTGTTTAGACTTTTTTTCATTATTACTGAATTTAGACATGATTTTAAAGAGAAAAAATCAAACAGTGACAATCCATTGTTTGACCTTTTTCTTTCAAGATATGATAATTTTTCTGTTTCAAGTTTCTATTTACCTTAAAAGGGACATTTAGGACTGTTAGCTTAAAATCAATGAGGAAGAGATCATGCTGTTCTGGCAAAAACTCAGTGTGCTTGAACTTGTAGAGACAAACGCTTCAGTGTGATCCTCTATTTTCTTGCCAGGTCTGCCACAGATTTTTCATCTTTTGCTGCTTGGCCTCTCTATTTAGGTTACTAATTTTACAGATTTAAAAAAAATAATTTTGGTCTTATGGTATTGTCTTCTTCAGGAAGCAAAAACAAAACAAAACAAAACAAAACAGAACAAAATCTTACTAAAATGGGGAGATTGTTGCCTTCCTATAGAAAAAAAGACCATCATACTTACCTTAAAGCCTGAAATTTGATCAAGAACATTTCAAGCCATCCTCACTCAGTTACAGCAGTGGAGGATAATAACAGTACCGTTGCTACCTGGCCAGCAGCAATTGTTATTAGTGGTGACAGCATCCCTCTGCTGTCAGCTGGAGTGAAAATAACGTATCATTTGCTGCAGATTGGGATGATTGCAAAGTGTGTTTATTGCAAAGACAGCAAGATTACAGGCTATTGTCGAGTTAAATACCTTTTTTTTCTTCCCAGGCAACAGAATTCTTGTCTATAGTATTCTGTAATAAGGAAAGCTAAGGGCCTATGGGTGCTTTTTATATTCCTGTATTAATCTTCCCGGTCATTCGGCCACATTAGTGAGTCTCCCAGATGTTATGAATGGCCTAGAGGGCAGATTCAAAGCATCCAGTTTTGTGAGGTAATTAAATGTTAATGTAATGGATAATCCTATTTTTACAAGCTACAGAGGAAGACTGCTCATAGACTATACTCTGAGATCAACTCCAAAAAATAATTTGAGTGAGGAAGTTCACAAGGGAGGATTTTAGGACAGCTGTTTTACAAAATTTTCAGACAGAATTGTTTAGAAGTATTTTTCACAAAATTAAGACGAGTTGTTTACAATAATAATGCACCAGGTCAAGTAAAAATATATGCTCTAGCTAACACTGGTGATTGCAAAATAGAACCTGTCAGCAAAAAGTTGCTGGCAAATAGGACAAGAAATTACTATTTTCCTATTTTGTCTTCAAATGCAAAAAAAAACCCCAACACGTTTTCCAATATTTGGAAACATCCATTGCCTGTCTCCCATTTAATCTACTTTCAGAGTTTTTTGGTGTCTTATCTGCCTTTTTTTCTTGCAGAAGACCGAGTACTGAAATTCAGTATTTTATGAGTAAAGATATCTAAGAAGCATAAGATGCTGAATAACGCAATGGAGTGCAAAGACAACTGTTATTAGCACGGCATATCAGGCATGTGCTAAGCCGAGCGGATCGGCTCACTTCACTGAGACTTGTAGGGAACTGTGTATTCAATTGTGCTAACCAGAAGATTAGAAGAACAAAAACCCCAGAGATACTAAGCTGGCATCTGGGTGTCTTGCTTGCCTGCCTGCTTGGTTTTTATTCTGAGGGAAGAAGTGACATTTAAAGTGAACAAAACACAAGGAAGGTAACTCCAAAAGTGACACTCATCCCTTTTCTTTACTTAAATAAGGAATTGCTAATCATCAGCATTTAATATAATGGCTTTCCTAGTCATAGCATGGTGGTGCAAAGGCAGTTCAGATCTGAAGTAAAGTGAAATTTTAGTGAAGCCACCAAGGGATTCCAGTCACATTCTATATCAGGATATAGAAAATCACTTTATTTAATACCATTTGGAAAATAGCACTGATAACCCAACTGTGCATGTCAGTTATCAGCACAAAAAATAAGGAATGTGTCAACATGGAAATAGACGGAGCAGCTATGCTGATTCTGTTACTCACATGAGTCAGGGCTCACAGAGCCAAAACCAGCTACCCCTCTTGTCTCAATAGCTGTGGACATTTGGGTGTCCATACTTTCCTGTTTCAAAGCCAGAGAGTTCATCATTGAGAAGGCTGGTAAGGTTTTCGATAGACCTGATCAACACAAAACTCACTATTCCATTCTGCCTAGTACATTAGCAAACACTGAGGGGAAACGTAGAATCCAATCCTAAAATTTGTAAGGACAGAGTTCCCAATTTTAAATTACTGTGGAACATCAATTATTTTACAGTGCCTTAGGCTACCTGTGCAGGCCTGCCAGCTGATTACTGATGGGTCCATCTTTTCTCCTAAATCTAGCTATGCACCTGACATTCTGAGAACTACTACTAAGAAGGACAAATCCTCCTTGATTAAATTTATCAACTATGTTGAAATGTTTATCAGTGCCAGAGACCTACCTGGAAAGTGTTTATTCTCTAGGTAAGTAAGGGAAATACACTCTGAATTCATTTGGTTGGACTATGCAATGTACTGTTGGAGTCCATGTTTCCATGGATCCTCGGCAGAGAGTGAAAAGTACAGAGATAGAATGAAAACCTTTAGAAAAATTAGAATATATAAAGCTTTAGATGCATAAAGTAGAAATCTAACCCTCAGCTTTAAGTTTTACATGCCCTAAGTCCTAGTTGTTAGTGTACAAGGACAGAGCTTTAGGCCTAGTGATATAGACACAACAAAAATAAAGTAGAGTACTGTTTATAATTTTTAGTATGAATTTTATGTACAAGGTAGAACCTTATGCTAGTAAGATAGAGTTTTACGTTAATAGATATGCTATGTGCACAGGTTTTGACACTGATTTTCGTAGTTTTATGAACTTTAGAATTGTACCTAGATTGGTTAGTGTGTAGATAAAATATATGAATATGCATTTTGTAATTTGGGATAAAAAGCCTCTGTGTCGGTCGGTCGATTGATCAATCCGATCTATCGATCCAACCTCCACCTCCTGCAGCCTGAGGAAGGAGCCTTGCCAGGAAGCCGAATGGGATTCTAAATCTATTGTTGCCTGGGATCTGGGCCCTGGGGTCCCGTCCCTTCCCCCTGCGAGGGTTCGGGACCCCAGGGACCCCTCCTTGTCCCTGCGATCCCATCCCTTCCCTTTCCCCCTGCGGCGTTTGCCCCGGGACTCTGTTCGGGGCTGCCGGGGAGTCTGCGAGGGTCCGGGACCCCGGGACCTCCTTCCTGTCTCTGCCCGGGAACTGCAAGGGTTTGGGACCCCCGGGACCCCTCCTTGTCCCTGCGGCCCTGCGTTCGGGAACTCTGCCAAGTTGGGGACCCCTCCATTGCCACTGTGATCCCCACGGCCGGGACCCCTGTCTGGGATCTGTGATCTTGTGTTCCCTTTCTGTTATTGTGACCCCACGGCTGGAAAATCCTGCTTGGGGTCAGATGTGAGGCTGATTTACCTAGAGGCTGTGATGTCAGATTTATGCTTGCTTATAATCTTACTAGAGTTTTGCTTGTTAGGAATTCTATGCTTTGCTTGCTGTTTCATTAGAACTTTGTTTGTTAAGATTTCTATGCTTTGGTTATTGTTTTATTTAGACTTTGCTTGTTTATGTTTATAATTGATTGTAATGTAAGATAGCTCTTAGAACTATCACACCTTCAGATACATGCTTTGTAAATAAATCACTCTGCTTAGATACTAAAATGCTGTAAGACCTTATAGAGACTCTATACCCGTACAACGACCTCGGCAATGTACTAGCTCTATAATATCTCCTCCCTTGGATTAATCCTTATTCTCTAAAAATAAGAGGAATCACATTTATCCTACAGATCATTGTGAAGCACTACCACAGACTCAATTTTTACCCTTTTTGTATCAGTGGGTGCTGAAGCAATGAGCTCAGTTACTGGGTGACCAAAAGGGTGTCAGGTTTGCATTCTGACTCTGTCAGTGGTCCTTTGTACTATTGTATTTATCTTATTTTATTTTATTTTTATCTTTCTTGTTGTTTGTTCTCTCTCTATTAAATTGTATTTCTGACTTGGAGTCTCACTGGTTTTGCTTGGCATACATTGGAATAGTGTCACAAAAGGAATGTTGAGATAGACTTAGAAGCACAAGTTTTTATTTGTGGAGTCCTTGCCTAGTTGCCTTCACTGACTTCAAGGTTGGCACCAAGAATGAAAAAAAGTTGATGATGGTCTTTCACCAGGCCTTTTCCATAGTTCTGATACTTTTTATTACAACTCCTCCTGACTGTTCCCACTAATAGCATTGACATTTTGATCAGCTGCAGGTGTTGCACAGACATCTGTTGCCAATCTTTGTGCACACACATCAAGTAATACTTATTATTTGTTATCATTATCGACACTGTTATTCAATAAGCTTTGTTTTTCCTCTAAGGTAAATAAAAAGCTTCAAATTAAGGACTACGAGAATGTTGGTATTAAAGAGCCAATTCTACACAGGTAGCAATTGCTTCACATGAGAAATCTGCCATAACAATCATCAAATCTCATAGAATGGTTTGTGATAAAAGGAGTCTTAAGTATCACCCAGATCCGACCTTCCCACCATGGGCAGGAATACCTTCCACTAGACCAGGTTGCTCAGAGCCCTGTCCAATCATGCCTTGAACAAGAGGACTTACAGGTGGGAATAAGAGCTCAACAACATCGTGAGAACTACAACAGAAAGAGTCATACTGAAGAGCTGCAGAAAGAGACCATGAGCATTTCAAAGACTAGGGCACTGAGCAAGAATAATGTTCATAACCAGAGGAAAGTACATTTTACAAGTGCAGATTGTCTTAGCTGTAAGACAACTGAGAAGTTCAAAAATGGTGAATGTTAAAAAACCTCTTCCATCAGTTTGATGGTCATTTTTTATTCTATCTGTTCTGTACTGAACCCACTTACAAAGTACTAAATGATGAGTACATTCTGGGCCACTTGAAGGAACAGCAAGTTGACCTAAATTCTACTATTAACTAAGCTTATCTCAGAGCTGGAAATGCTGCTCTGCACCTGCAGAAGCAGGCAGTTTTTTCTTCATAGCTTTGGATCCTTGCAGATCATCAGTGAATTCAGGGAATATACCAGAAATTTGTTTCTTGTAACACAAAAATCCCACATTGTGCTCAGAAAAAGCTCAGTAAGGAAGGCTACAGCAGGGTCCAAATATTGTGCACTGTCACTATGGCAAGCCACAAAATATCTTCCTTTCTTGCCTGCAAAGTTCCCTGTCCCTGTAGCAGATGGCTGAGTGCACGCACCATCGGATTGGTGCTTTCTACTCATTTTCCTCTCCATCCAGTTTATAGCAAATGGCAGCTATTTCAGCCCTTTTAACATGTCTGATTTTGCAGAAGAAAGGGCTCCAAGCTATGTTTACAGAGATCTTTGATTGTTTTAATAATCCAAGCGAAAAAGTGATTTTGACGGCTTTTGGAGCCATTGCCAGAGTTGTCACAGACTGCAAGAGGAAGGACAAACCTGGTGTGGAATTTGTGAAGATTGCCAGAGTTTCAACGCTTCTCAGCTGATTTAAAGCACAAAGCAGACTGATGGGTTTAGTAAGTGCTGTTAAAGTTTTAAGGGACTGGTCAAAGTGTTTGTGTGTCTGTGAAAGCACAATGAAAAATAGAAGCAAAATCTGACTCTGTGGAAAACTGAAAGCATGCCTCAGAAGTACAACTAATTCAGTCATTTCAGCCTTCCAGACCATGGCTTGTCCATTTACATTTCTGCCAGATACCCCAGCAAGAAACACTAATAATAGCAATTGCTACCCACCATAGTAAGAGCAACAACCAAGCGACCTTTGCATGGTAACCCTGAACAGAATAAATGAAAACAGAAAAGACTTGCTCTTATAAAGACAAAAAATTACTCCTATTAGACTGAATTCAAACTATATATACAGACTGCACAGACTCTACACTTTTTCCCACAAAAGAGGTGTTGCTGACAATGATGGAATTACAGCAACATGAAATCAGCACAAAAATGGCATCAAGTGTGTAATGAAAAATGCACAAAGGATGGCATTTCTATATAGAACCACAGGCTACACATCCATATACCATCAGAAGCAAACTGGTACCATGCACAAATGAGCCTTGTGCAATACAACATATTGATATCCAAGTTAGATGTAGAACGTCTTTGTTGATCACACAGCTCATTCCAGAGATATCACCCATGCCTTAATCTGGTAACATTCAGACTGAAGACCAAACCACTCTGATTCTGTGATACTGCAGCATTTTCAAAATGTTTTGGAAATTTCATCTAATTAAGTCTTACAGAGTCCCAGTGCAGTAGGTAAGTGTTATCTTCATTTGTAGTGATTGGAAAAATGTTTAGATATTTACCCAGAATTGTCAATGGGAAAGAAAAATTCCTGACAGAAGAGGAAGCCCTCACTAGGATGCTCTCACTATTGCTGAATCTGCAGAAGCAGAGTCCTGATATTAGCAAAGTGACTTGGCCATTTATGCCATGGCACTGAAGAACACAAATGATTACTAGCTTTTCTAAGACTGCAGAGTCTCATACTTTCAGGCTCTCACATCTTCCATACCAAGATTATTTGACTTTTTAGACCAGGTCAAGGCATTTCCTGGAAATGCACAATTCCGATATCTTGAAAAGGCTTTCATAAGTAGAGCTGCCAGGAAATATATAAGCAACTAAAAATCAATTTTCTCTTCCTTCAAAAGGTCTCCTTTACCGTGCTGAGAAACTGTTCTCATTGTCTGGCAGAAAAAATAACAACTCAAAAAGACCTGAATTCATTCAGCTTGGGATCTTAACACCAATGCAAACAAGAACAGAGAAAAAATAATTCACCTTTTCTATCATAGCAGTCCTTCTGAATAGCCCTCACACTCCCTGAAAAGATATCTTGCATGTTACTACTGCAGTTATTTCTTTTCTAAAGAAACATTTCCTTCCTTTATGTGAAAACTGGTGGCAGGATGAAATATTAGACCTTAGCACTTTTAGCACTTGAGGAAGAATAGGAATTTTTATATTACTGCAAATTGAGAATTAATATTCCAGTTTATGGAAACCAACAGGACAAAAGAAAAAAGCGGACCTGTCTCAGCATGGTAGATAATGTTGGAAAATAAACATATTTCCTTCTCTTTCACCTATAAATATAATTCATACCCATCAAATTGTAGACAAAATGATCCAAACGTATTTGTGTGTCTGCTCCTCTAGTTGTATGCAACATAGATTCACATTATATATAAAATTATACACAACCAGTTACTTGTACTCTCCTGTTAAGCTGCTGCAGCACAGTTAAGAGCTGGATCATAGCAAATATTTTTTTTCTCTCTTCAAACAATTTTGCCAAAAAGCATTTTTTTATAGAGCAAGTAATCCTTGAATTTTGCTTGAATTTGCCAGACAGTTTTGATTTTAAATGTCAAGAGACATGCAAATCCAGAGTGAAAAAAGGAGAAGAAGAATAAAAAGGCACAAGTGAATGAGCTTCTCCAGCTTTGTGATCAGTACTCCTTGCTGGTGAATGAGCAGTTTGAAACAGCCCCACTGCTTTCTTTCTTACCACCATACTGTTTCTGCCCTGTTCTTTTGAATTTCACACTTCCATTTTCAGTTGCTTTCCTTTTTTTAAAAGATTGTCAAATAGACAATAAATATAAATCTGTTGAGCAGGTAAATCAGAACCATGAGGGTGGAAAGCAGTTACAGACTGTTGCCCTTACTCCTTCTGCTCTTTCTACATTTTTTAATCAATATGGCTTACCGTTTTTAAATTCCTGAAGACACTTTTTTCTTCTTATATTCATCCTTAAAACATGCTAGACACTGCACACATCATCTGTTCTACAGATTGCATCTTGACCCTAGTTTTATAAAAGCTCAAACGAAATGTCTTGAATGGAAGGTTTGAGCCTAACAGTTGTATTCCCCCATTTCAGGTACTTAACCTTCATTTCAGGCAAGGGTGTATAACCCCTTCCTTCTGTCACACATTAGTCATATATTTGAGATGACTGGACAGTTTAGAAAACATCTGAAAATACAAAAGGCTTGAAATGCACATAACAAAAGGGGGTTCATAGCTCAAAACCTTTCTAAGTACACAAATTTTAATTAGTACAATTATAAAGAAAATCACAAAGCCTATAGAGGTGGATATCAGGTCCATGTCTGCTGAGGCCATGCTTCTTAATAGCTTGCAGTGCACTTTCTCTGTGCTCTGAGTTATGCAGTTTGAAGATGATCCTTAGAAAGCTTTTCTCACATGTCAGAAGACTTACTTTTCTCAAATTTAGACAAATCACCAGTCCCTTGCTCCAAATGCATCTGGAAAACCATCAGAAGGGCTAAGGAAGTGTCATTGGCACATGTAATGAGTGGATGGCAGAGAGTAACTGCTGCAGAACTGAAGTAGAGAGTTGATTAACAGGTGATAGTGACCAAAACCAAAAAAGTCATCTATCTTTTTTTTTTTTTTTTTTTTTTTTTTTTTTTTTTTTGGAGGCTATTGTTGAAGCCTTCTGATTTAGCTTTATTTTTTTTCCTTTGACAGCTCTTGGAACTACTGTCTATAATTTCAGCTCCATCTCTAAACAGAGCAGACTCACATGTCAATGTGTCAATGTACACGATTCTCAGCAAAAAAATATATTTTTCTGCTTTTTTGTATTGGTACAATCAAATAATTAATAGCATCACCCACTGTTCCTTGGTCTTTGAGTTTTTCCATCAGACAGTTGCCTTGTTTGTTTCTTTTTCTTCTGGATAGATAGAAATTGCAACCAGAATGTGTACTGGCCAGCCTTCAGGAAAGAGAGCAAGCACCCCTAACCTCTTTCTTCTTTGTATCTAGAATGTTCTTTGGGACAGGGCTGCCAGCCACCACTCCAGGCTCCATGATAGATCTTATTTTTCCTCTCTATCATGCTTTTAAGTCTCCCTAGCTTACAAATTCATGTAAGGCTTTTACAGCATTTACTAAATTGTGAGTATGTGAGTGTCTTGGATTATGTAATAAAAAAAAAAAGTGTATTCTATTTCATCTGTAGAAAGCAGTTAGGAGATGGTTTCTTTTTTCTTTATCTCTTGTAACTCCAGGGGGGAGGAGAATGGATGCCTTCTGATAATGAGCCAGCTGTTAAAACCAGGTGGGGCAGTGTTTCTTATCTCTTTCATCAGCTTTGTCCACCCTCAGTGATATCTTCTGTTAATGGGCCATTAAGGCTCACCAGTGACATGACACATTACATCATCCCATTGTGAGATGCTCCACCCAGTGGGGAGGAGCCAACCATTCCCTACCCAGATAAAATGGGGACACATGGACCCCAGACATCCTCCTTTCCACTGGATTCCCAGAGGAAGACCAGACTCATCTCACCACCACTGAACCTGTCTACAAGATTATCTCTACTCCAACAGAACCACATCTGTCACTCCAGGAGGACTTACTTGGACTGGTTCCAACACCCTGGGTGTCAGGTCATGTATCTGACTCTGTCAGAGTTTTCTAGGACTTTTTGTTTGATTGCTTGCTTGGTTTGTTTGGTTTTTGTTTTTTGGTTTTGTTTTTGTTTTTCTTTTTTTTTTTTGGTGGGTTTTTTGGTGGTTTTTTTGTTGTTGTTTTTGGGGGGGTTTTGTTTTGTTTTGTTTTTTGGTTTTTTTGGGGGGGGTTAGTTGGTTTTTTTGGGGGGGGTGGGTTTGGGTTTTTTATAACTGCATTTGTATTTTTTTAATATTCTTAGTAAGAGCTGTTATTCCTACTTCCATATTTTTGCCTGAAAGCTCCTAATTGCAAAATTGTAATAATTTGGAGGGAGGGGGTTTTCATTCTCCATTTCAAGGGAAACTCCAGTTTTCCCTGACAGATACCCGTCTTTCCAAACCAAGACAGTGGGTTAAAAGCTGTAAACCATAGTCTTTTAATTACAATAGTTACAGTAAACTCCATTTTATGATAAGGAATTATGTCTTCCCAGTGGAGAGGTTTCAGTTTCCTTCCAGCCAGTCTCTCTCAGGCAGATCCTTAGTCTGAGCCTACTCACTTATGAAACTCAGGTCTTGGAAATAAGATGCAAACAGTAATAAAAAATTTTAAATCTGCAAAGAGCAGCCTGAACTCAGTATGAAGAAAGTAGGTAAATATCTCCTTCCAGTCCATGAAATAAAGTTTGGCATACACGAGGCACACCAAACACAACTTTAAAAGGTCTGTATCTTTAGAATACCAGATCACCTCAGAAGTAATTAACTGTTTATCACATAGCAACAGGGGTTATTACAGAGCACTGGTTCTACTATAAGCATTCATACAGGCTTCCCAAAATCTCATCTTGTAGCACACGCAAAAAGAAAGTGACCTTGAGGTCAGAAGCAAATTGCTGTTATACATCACCAAGGACAGCATGTCAAGTACCATATTTATGTGTGAAGTGGAAAGGAATTAATGAACAGAATTCAGACAGTGTATGTTCTCTGGAGCAATACAAATGAATGATGTCTTACAACAATTACTGAGCCAGACCTATTCAGATAGGAATTACTAATATATTAACATGGTAAATGATTTGTTAACCATCATGATGTTAAAATGCATAACAAAAAGTTTGCATTATTTTATTCTGAGGCTTTTATCAAGTTTTTCCCTTTCCAAATAAACATTCAGTTGTGAAGAGGTTGTTCAGCAATCATGGTCATTATACACAATGCTCAAAATTTAGACTGCTAATGCAATATCCAATGTTATATAACAAGTTCCTCAGTATTTTGCATGAGGCTGACATAAATAATTCATGCCTAAGTGTTCAGTTGTCAGTGCAAATGACACTCAATGTCTGCTTAGTTTTACCACTTGATTTTTTAAATTTTGAATAACCTGTTCTTTACTTCAGGCCAGATTTTGTCACTCTTGCCCCTATTCATAGACGTTTCTACACAGATAAATCTAATCAGTATCAGTGATGAACAAATTTGGCAAAAGACAAGAAAAAGGCATCCTTAGCAGGAATAAACACTATAAGAAATGTCCTAAAGTCTCTGGCACTGAACTATGTTAGAATTTGGGAAAGAACAATTTAAAGTTTTAGGTACCTACTTTCAAAGCACCTAGCAATGTGACTTCCCTCTAGTGCTGCCTCAAGGAGAAGAGAATACATTTTATTACACTTTTTAACAGATAGAAAAATAGTATGCAGGCTTGTGGTTGTGTAGACAGAGTACAAAATTGACTTTATATTCTTTTTTTTTTTTAACTGAGAAGGGAAATTTTTTAGGCAAAGCTAAATTGCCAGTCATTCCCAGAAGAAGTAACCAGCAGAGGATAAAACTGGGTTTTTAAAGTGTGGTAGTGGGTACCACACAGTATCAAGCCATCTGTGCAGTTGCTATTATAATTTCCCTCTCTTTCTCTATTTCCTCAACTGCAACTGCTCATTTTAGTAAAGCAAACTATTGACATTTATGCTGAGATAAGTTAAAATCTATGCTGTGCTTTTGTGAAAAATGATGTGTGAAAAATCAAGACCAAGTTTGTAAAGTAATTTCACAAGAAACAAATGTGAGATTGCTTTAAAACATCATCAGGAAACCAGGTATAAAAAATACCATAGACATAATAGAATGAAATTCCTCAAGAACAATGGAGAAGTAGATATTTTTGAAGAAAAGAACATGATTTTTTTTGAGCCTCCAGTGAAATAAGTTGAAGCTGAAGCCATCTGCATATGAGAAAACAATCAAATATGAGGTCAACAGCTCCCACCTCTCAAAACAGTGTCTGAGTCAAACAGCTCCCGCTGGCTGGAATCTTTTGTGCAGTTCTGGGAATTTTTGTGCATTGTGTGAGAAGTTTATGAGAGAGAGAGAGATTCTGGAATGAACGAGTGCCTGTCTAAAATTTCAGTGATTTGCCTTCCTGCACCTCCAAGGAAATGAAGCGTGAGTTCAAAAGGTCAGATTTCACACAAGTCAGCATGGAAGCCAAGAGGGAAACTTCACATTTGAAGCTCTATTTTTCAGAGCAGTTTACATATAAATGGTTCCAAAGAAAATAAACAAAAGAAATCCAACCTAATTTAGTTGTGAAAGTTGTCAACAATTGCTGCAACTGAAAGAGCTTCAAACATGGTTGACCTGACTACATTATCAAGTATAAACTGTGCTTCTGTTTGTTTGCTTTGTCCCCTGGATATGTACAAATGTGACTTTCTGGTGAAACATTCTTTCTGAGACAAAGAAAAGTGAGAATCAATCCTTCAACAGACTGTAAAAAAAAAGTTCAATATTTTTCAACAAATCTGACACTTATTTATGGAGCTGTGAAAGGATTAAATAAATGGTAATATTTTCTTGACTTATATATTACTTCCATGAATTGTAAAGCATATGGCTGCTATGTGCATTATGCCAAGTATTCTGCCAACAAAAATTCCCCTAATAATGAAGAACTTTCTCAAAGATTAAAATGCTTCTTTTACTCTCAGGAATTATTTTATTTATTAGGCAAAGTTTCCTCCCTGCCTTCAAGAAATTTTCACTCCTTTTGTAATATTAATGTGATTCTTCTCTCTCTTCACTGTAAAATCTGGAAGGAAAGAACATTTCTGCTCTAATCTTTTGGCACCTGAACATTTAATTAAAAGACTCTCAGATCTCAAAACAAAAGGCATTAGCTTTGGCAAATACCCCAGCACACTCAGGAAATCACAAAATAAATATTCTACAATAGACCTCTGTTTACTAAAACTACAAGGGCAGACCTCATTATCTTGCTTGTTCTTGGTTTTCAGTGTTTTTAATATTTTCGCTGCTGCAAAATAGGGAACTCAGTTGTTGTATGACTAGTTCATATATTTTTCCAGATGTCATACAGAGAGCACACATATTTGATACTTTGATGTAAGTGGAGTTATCCTCTGAGCTAGAGTGTCCTCAGTCATCAATATCATCAGTGAACCTAAATAAGTGAACCCAAGAAGAATCTTTGCATTATCTTTCTGTGCAGTCTGGTCTGCCAGACTACTTGAACTTGCCCATAATTCTCTATCATCACTGACAGCTACACTGGGGTAAAGAATTTGTGAGTCTACCTGGAACAGTGGCATAGGTTCTGCATAAAAACTGTATCCCAGTGAGGGTCACAGCCTATCCCACCATAATAAGAAATATGTCTGAATTCAGTAAATTACTCTGAAGAAGTCTGACTTCCCTCTGCATTTCCACTGACACCAAATGAATATTGTTCTTCTACATTTCCCTGTGAGACTGGAGGGATTTGAGTGGCAGGTTGGTAGCAAGACTCTCAAAGTGATATAGGCATATTCACAGGCACTCAGCAGAAGTCAGTAGATGTTTCATTTGAACAAATTTTTCTTTGTTGTAGTTTCTGGCATAAGGAAGTGTGGTATGTAAGCAGTTAAATTACTTTGCCTTCTCTCCTACCCCCTTAGTCACCTAACTTTTTTTATTAAGATTTTGAACTGAGAGTCCAATTTTTTCTTTATGCTGACTCTTTTCTACAAAAAAGACTTAGACTAATTCCGAAAGAAGATTCAAGGGAGAATGGTTCCTATAGACTAATCACAACCTCAGGGAATTGGCATATCTATCTTGCATGTTGCTATGCCCCACAGATGCAATTATCTCACACCAGCTGCACAATTTTTTGTGACTGTTAATGAAGGACTAATACATGTGCAGAATTATACAGTTAAATACAAAAGCAAAGTCACATATAAAAGACCAGCAACATTTGCATGCAATTATTGAACTAATCAAAATACATTTTTCTGTAGACCTGGAGACTTCACTTATGCAATGAATGATGATACCTCTGTAATACAACTTGTGTAAGCAAGGATACAGGATCAGGTCCCAGCTAACCAACTTGAAGCACCAACTGTAGCAGCATGCAGAAGCTGCAATTTAATGAAGTGTCAGTTATAAACTACCAATTTAAAATGGATTAGGTAGTCTGATTCACAATAAAAATCCCTCTGGGGAGAATCTTGGCCTACTTAATTCACAGGCATGGAAACAATTAAATTGTAAAATACCTCTGTATGAAGAAATCATTGGAGAAATTCTTCCTAGTTTATTTGCTGGAAAATATTAAAAGTTTCATTTTAAAAAAATAATTATGTAAATATAAGAACTGAAAAAGTCACAGAATTTGATTCCGGTATAAAAGAAAAGGTTTAATGTGTCAGTATTCAGCTTGTCATACAAAATAAGAGTATGCAAATTTATCATAAACATCTTTGCCACTTTCTTCCTCACCAAACTTTCCTTTGGCTTTCAAATTTCCTTAGTCAAATTCTTCTACCACCTCTGTCCCCCTCTTTTCTGCCACCTGTCCAGTGAGGACCTGCCTACATTCTTATAACAGCCACACCTTTGCTACAACAATGAAGTAAGATAAGTAAATACAATTTTTCCCAGCTATTGGTGAGAGGAGAACAAAAAACCTCCATTACTGAAATGCACTGACTCTAGTCTGCATGAACTGGCACACATACACGCACTATTACACCTATATGAAGTCAGAACTTCAAAGCCAGGAAATTGAATCAAAAACTCTGTGGGACCTGAAATGTTGCTTACATTCCTTTGGCACTTGAATGTTTCAAATACCTTTACTGGTAAGAAAAAGAAAAGACTAAAATGCTCCTGGTGTTAATGAAACAAAAGTCAGCTACTGCTTTTTTAATACTCAGAGAAAATTCCCTGGATCATGTAATTTATCTGAAAAATGAACAATGTTCAATTTAGTCAAATTAATTTTCCCAATGTGCAAAAGCACAAGGAATTTATTACAGATTAAGTAAAGATTTAGTAATCTCAAGATTCCACTTTTTTTTTACAGATCATTTTTCATGAACTTCTGGGCTGTAGGCTATTTTGTAGACGACACTTGTAGACTTCACAGACTTCAAGGCTGTCGTAGACTAGATGGCAAGACATGCAACAGGAACAAGCTCTGTAAAATGTATGTCATGTGATGTCTCCCACTTCAGACCATCCTTCATCCTGGAATCAAATGTAGATAGATATCAAGAGTCTTTCACAACATATTCAAACAGAGTCCTAAAAACATATGCCTAAATGTTTTGAGTGGATCTTCTGGAGGTAGCAATTTCTGTATGTAACTTTTCAGTGAGTTATCTGTTTCAATTGGTCATCACATGAGCACTGTCTCCACTTTCAGCAAAAAAATTCTACTGATCCTTGCTGAATTATTTAAGATACAAGATTTTTAAGAGATGAGGTAGTGCAGAATACAGCTGGTATCCAAGAAAGCCAGTCTTAAACAGGTACATGTGTAAATGTAATTATTCCATTTGAAAAGACACCAAGTTCAGTACCAAAAGGCAGCAGATTGAATGAAGGGCATATTTTTAGTCCAATATAATAAAAAAATATATAAAAATTAAAACAAATTTAATCTATGGCATCAGTTTTCAAACTGCCTGTCTTTTCTAGGCATTCATTTAGTATCTGAAATAACAGCTCACATCCATCCTCCTCTTCAATAGCAGACCTCATAGGTCTTGAATACAGGAACTCCATATGTCTTGTCCCTTAGGCTTCATCCAAAATTCTAGAGATTATTTTGAGCTGTGGAAATAAATAGTAAAATTTCCTCATTTCTACCACTGAAAGTGTTCCACTGTGTAGAAAGAAACCCTCAAATTTACCAGGACAAATACAGTGAAAAAGGGGACATGATTTTCAGCCCCAGTGGAAGAACCCTGGTCTCCAGTTTCTGTTTCACATCCCATTTTATCTGTCTGATTCACTGGTTTTTTAACATGAACTACAAAACTGGTTCACTGGTTTGGCTTTGTTTGGACAGCATTTTTGAGCTTCCACGGTTTTGCTGTTGGCAGATATGACCTCACTAACACCCTCATTGTTCATGTTGGCAAGCAGCTAAAGTTCACTTTTTGTTAAATGCATCAGTCTCCTCACCCAACTGCAAAAATAAAAATAAAATAAAATAAAATAAAATAAAATAAAATAAAATAAAATAAAATAAAATAAAATAAAATAAAATAAAATAAAATAAAATAAAATAAAATAAAACAAAACACCAAAGCTATACCCAAAGATATTACTGAAAGTAATAAAAGCAAAGCAATATAATGAAGAATCCAAATAAAAGTAATGTGATTTTAATTTGAATCTACATTTGCAATGCCAGTGCTTTACCTGAAAAGCCTGTACAACTTACCAGAGCTAAAATCTCCATGAACATTGACAGGTTCTGACACTAATGGTTTAAAACCTGATTGCAATGAACAATGAAGAATTCCTCTGAAATCCAGGACAAGGCATTATGAGCAGTTGTACAGCTTCATAAACCAGAAAGAGTGTCAAAAGGAATTCCATAAGCCAGAAAGAAACCATACCTCCCAAATGGAAGGTAATGCTGTTGGAAGCTGATGGTCTGTCACTGGAAAAGAACATTTATCTGTGTTGGGAAATTCCTAACATCTATGGAATTTTCAGCCTGTACCTCTTAGCCAGTGCTGTCTGCAGGTGATGAGGGACAAGGATAAAAAACAATCTTGTGGGTGTTAATATCTCACCTAAACCTTTCTAGAATAATGCATTTCTAGAAGAAAATCCAGCAGCTTTAGAATTCTAGCTTTACCCATCTTTGAAAAACAGGTATCTTAGGGGAAGTTCATGTTTTCAGTCCTTAGTGTTGGAACACTATCCTCACAGAGATCCACAAACACATAGACACAAACACCATGGCAGCTGTCAGGCTGACAAGTAACTTGTCAATCAAAACTGGTCAAGCAAGAGGTGACACCAGGCTGTCAGAGGTGGTTTTAGGCAACATGGGAAGTCTGCATCTTATACAGCAAGACCTAATTCACTACTAAAATAAAGGAGTCCAAAAGTGGGGCAGGACTCATGACATAGGATAGCACAGGTAAAATTACACGCAATGCAACTTCACAGTGGAAGAGAGCATAGTGAGGGGACCTGAGCTACCAAAAACGCGCAATAGTGAGTGGCAACATTGCAGTTGAACTTCTGAAGTTCTGAACTTCTCTCAGATCTCTGCAGAGCAGATCTGGACACACCTTCACTAACAGTCTGTGTTAGGAAGTGTTCAGCTGCATGTAGTGCTGCAGTAAATGATTCACTGTCTCAGATCTCTGTTAGCTCAAACATCTCCATTTTATGTGTAGACGCAGGTGGGGAGATTAAATAACTATCAATTTAGACTTGCCTTCAGACATGCAACTCTTGTTTCTTTTATTAAACTGTGAGAAGAATAGTAAAACAAACTAATCCAGAGGAAATAAAATTGCTCAGAGGAATAATTATAACAACTTTCACCTCAACAGCTGGGTCACTGGTTCAAAATCACTCAAATCACTTGTGACTGAAAGTCATTACCAGTTGACTCCACTCAATGAGCTTGTGCTTCAGGTCACAGTAATAATTACTGCAGGACTAAAACCACCATTAGTGGCTCCATTAGTAAGGAGAGAGAGAAAAAGTGTGAGAGAGAAGTGGCAGTCTCAGTCTCATTAGTGCTGCCTTCCAGTCAAGAATGAAAGGAGAAAATACCTTGAGGAATCCTGCACTGCTGAGGCCTGACTTGGCTGCCCAAACAAAGCGCCATTTGCAATACTCCAGGATATCAAACCTGCACTGCATCTGCATCTGCAAAAGGATGCAGGTCTCCCTTGGATCTTACTTGTCACCGTGTACCAGGGCTGTGTAGATATGATAAACAGCCAATCTCCTCTTGGCCCTAACACCAGATGTCCATCTGGGGACAGCTGGGTTCTGCCCTTTTTATTCTACCCCCCCTCCAGTGCTTCCAAATAAAAACTCCAGCTTCAAAAACCATTGTGTTACTAACAAATTTAAGTCTTCCCTTTCCCCTGTTTTTTGTCTTTGACAACAAACAAAAGCCACACAGATATTGGGAAATGTTGTCAGAAAATATGTGCATAAAAAAGATGAAAACCAGGTATATAACAGACATCCACCTGGGGACCCATTTCGCTAAAGATTCCTTATAGCCTGATACCTGCTGTTTAACACCAGCAATTTACCTATATCTGGGATGATTGTTTTCCTTATAGAATGTGCTATCTGAGCATTTCTATATCACAGGAACATACTGAAGAAGCTGAGCTGAGGAGCTGCTCTAGGAAGGGTGACCAGGCTAGGAGTAAGATTTATGACAGCTCAGTGTGGCTGGACATGCTGATGGCTGTCTGGGACACGAACTACAGTGTAACACAGCTGAACTAGGATGTTAAACCCACTGTTCTGTCAAGTCAATGATAGACACAGATGAGGCCAGGTGAAAAGTACAAATTTCCACCAGATGAAAGGAAAACCATGGTGGAAAACAAAACCTTTAAGAGATCTGTTTCTTATTTTTTCAAAAGGAGCTCTATGAAAATACCAAATATTAATGACCATGAATCCAGAGGGCTACAAATAGAAAGCGGTGTTTTAAAAACAGGGACAAATGTGTGAATACTGTATTAAAGATTTATTATAGAACATCTCTCCTCATAGCAATTTCTGGTAGCTTTTAAAAGTACATTTGCTTATATGACTGGATTCTTTATAGCCAGATACCATTCATAATAACATGTACTCATAATAACAGGATGGTCTTATTAACATTCCATATTTAAAAGATCAGCTGACATGTTCAATTGGGTCTTTTAATATTATAACAGTTTTTCTAATGGTTGCTATTTTAATTTCTCTGTCTTTTTAAAAATATCACTCTCTTAAATATTTATCCCTCTCTTTAAGCATGGTGTTTTAATCCAACATAAATTACTTAGATTTTAAGAGAAGGTTATTACAACACATCAAACATATGGGTTCATTTCAGCTCCCAGTGTACATAAAATTAGTCAAAACAAAACACTACCTATTCATTAACAAAACATGTGGTGCAGTCAGTAATTTTTGCTCAGAAGTATCTTGGGACTAATTTAGCAAGAACAATACTTTTTTTTTTTTCTCACCTCACTCTTATCTCTGTAGATCACACAGCAGAAGCCAGAACTGCAAGATGAAGTTTAGCGTCTCTCCCTCACTCTGTTCCTCACTTATATTTCTTTCAAGGTTGTCTCCACTTTCAAGACAATTGCTTTCAGAGATTGGGAAATCTATTTTCAGAATTTATATTGCCTTTTGGAATTACAGAAACAGATAAATCTTGCAACACTGGTAGAAGCAAAAACTTCAAACTATATAGACATAGTATTGAAAACCTGAGATAATTCCAGAATATTTCTCACAATAAAGACTTTTTTTCTTTTTCTATAGAAGGGGGGAAGAAAAGCCTATGGGAGCATCTAAGTTTAATGCTTGACCTTCTGTTAGAACAGAGAACACATTTGCTTTCCAGACAGTAAATTCAAGCACTGAGCTTGGGATCATCAGTGAGGGGCTGCCTCTCCCCTGGCTCTGTTTCGGGGCACCACACAAAACTGCCTTCATGGCAGTGTCCAGGGACACTTAAAGGTATAACTTGCGCCCAAGATCCCACATTGTAGTTATAAAGAAGACATACATTGGTTTTGCCTCCTTCTATCCATGCAGCCCTCAATTGCTACCCCAGCAGGCTCTGCACTCTCAGAATCCTCACACCACATCCTGGAACAGATAAAATACACACTTAGATTCATGCTGGAAAAATACCACAACCTCACATTACTTCTCTTCCTTTTGTCATGGGTTAGCACTGGCCAGATGTTAGTGCACCCATGAATATATGGTTTTTTTCTAACAACTCCTGTGGGATGTGATCAGGAACAGAGCAGAGCAGGCTTAAATCTTGAAAACAAAAAAAAACCTACTAAAACTTTATTAATTACATAAGAACAGGGACAGAAATACTCTTAAACACACACACAGAGACAGAAATAAAAGCTTCTTAGAACATTTCTTCTCCCAGTTTCTACCTCCCCACCTATCACTCTTCAAAGACTAACTCTTGGGTTTTAGATTAAACAATCACTACTCAAAAACAAACTAATCTTCAATTCAGCAAGGGAGAGAGGAGTCTCTCTCGCACCACAGACTGTTCCTCAGAAAACACGGGTCCACCCCTTATGTGTTTCCATGTCACCTATAGCACCGCCTGGAGAAGTTTGCTAAGGTGACACTCTCTTTTTCCTATGTCCAGCGCTCTCACTGCTGTCTCATAGGCTACAACTACATACAGGGCTTTTTAAGGATGCTGCATGCCGAGCTTTCTCCTTTTCACCCAGGGGCCGGGGTTCTAGGAGCAGGTCTGCCCTGAGGGCAGAGGGCGCCACCTCACCCTCCCCCTCGCTTCTCTGCTCGCTCTAACTCTTCAAGTGCCAGTCACTGTAGCAAAAGCAAGGGGCAGCTGCATCTACTCAAAAATGCAGTTTATGTTCAAAAGAGACTTAAGTTCAGTCCATGGCTGACATTATGCAAGAAAAGTCTAGCTCCAAGGCTACTCCTCTCATTCTTCCATCGAGTTCCAATCATGCTTTATCATCTCGGTCCCAGGCCGCTGCCCTCTCTCCGAAAACCACCAGTCATGAGAATCAATGTCTAAGAAAAGTTTCTTTCTGCCAAGCAAGGGTTAACAGTTTCTTCTCAGCAGGGTGCTGCAGGCGGAGGCACTCCTAGGCTCCGCAAACCCCCAAGTGGCTGGGCACTTTCTCCCGGAGTTTGAGGGGGAGGAGGGAGGTGAGCACACACAGCAGGCACTTCTACAGTTTTCCACCCCTCCATCCTGGACCGGGCAGCTCAGTTCCAGTCCTGTCCCTTCTCTTCTCCCCCCCCCCGGGGGCTCCGGCTTACCTGAGCCGACCACGTGTTTCCCCTCCCCCACCCAGCCTCGTGGCCGGGTAGGGGAAGGAGGCTGGAGACGTCTCTCTGCTGAAACCGGGATCTGAAAAGAGCCGAACTCCCCAGACTCTTGCTTTTAACTCTTTGTGTCCTCAGAGGCGTGTCCAAACCTCCGAGTGACCAATCCAGGTGTTAGCAGAAAAGCTGATCACTGATTGGACTGCCCACATCTCCCTAGAAAAATTCACCTCCCCCCCCCAACCACGACACCTTTGAATTGGAAAAAGTATACCAAATATTTATTGCACTTGAGGGCCACAGGCTAAATGCAAAGGACTCCAGCACCGCAATACAGCACAGAGAGGAAGGAGCTGGTTTGCCCAGAGGACAGCTTTCTGAGCAAGGGGATGTAGCATGGCATGGGAATGATCCTCAGCCTGTCACTGTCGGCAGCATGGACACAGCCAAGGAAGAAGGCAGAGCTCTTCCTCACAACACTCACTTCACTTGCCTTCTTGGAGAAGCAGGAGCCACCAGCAGCCTCCTAAACGAGGGCTGCTCTTTGAGCTGCCAGTCCCCCACTCACACTGGCAGACAGTAAACCAGCAGGCTGAAGTATTAATAACGACCTAGTTGGTTTGATGTTCACTGAGAGAACTGCAAACCAGAATTGGTCAATTCATGACATTTGGGCTGACTTTGAGAAGGATGTGAGGCCCACTCCTGTGCCTGTCTGTGAAAGGACACACAGGACAAACAGATGCCAAACCAAACTGTAACTCTTCAATGATGTGTGCTGGCATCTCATAGCTGTCAGAGGCCAGAAAGCACACCTTAAACACAGCTTTTAAAGACAAAAATACTACTAACACCTTTATCTGCTTAGGAACATATTTTCCCTTTAGCACAACTCCACAACTGTCTATGAACTGTAAAGGAAGATTGAAAGAAATCTTTGATATTCATAAGCCAGGAATTATAGAGTAACTCTGATGTGAGAAAAATCAAAGCAAAAATGAGTCTAACATGACCAGTTTTAAAAGAAAAATGTTTTTGCGTGCACACATGCATATGTTCTATTTACTGATATTTTTTCACGAGATTTTCTGAGTAAAAAGGATCCAAGGATCGCGTTGCTGGGGAAACTGAAATGATGGTCTAATCTTCTAAGAAAGTGTGAAACGTAGAATTAACAGCACTGAATTGAATTTAATAACACTGTGCAACATCAGACCTAGCCTTAAATCAATATTTAATTTTCTCAGCCATATTACAGATCAGTTGTAGCCATTATATCTCCAGAGAATACCAACCACCCCACAGAGGGTCAGCCTACCCAAGTAATATTTTGCCAGATCTTCTAGTGGATAGATGACAAAATGTTCTTTCAGAGTTTGTAACCTCAGCTTCCATAAATACTTCACTTTTTACATTCTGGAGACATCCCTAATGGTCTACTGTATTTGGGTTTACCCACTTAAGCTCAGTGATACTTATGACACTTATTAAACCTATTATTATTATTATTAATAATAATATTACACCTATTATTTCTAAAACTAGACAAAACATAACCCACTTTTGGAAGACAACAAAAATAATAACCACTAATGTGAGCACATAAAAATAAGCTTCTATAATCCCTGCTTTCAAGAAGGCTATTTTCAAATACATGTCAGATCTGAGCTTTAGATTACTTACAACAAAAATCTGCTGCTTGAAGTTCTTCCATATTATATTTCAGTGCAGTTTTTACTTAGAAGTGCCCCACAAGCGCAAGCAAAATGAAATTGCGTGGACTATAAGATGTGCTTTCACCCTTGCCTTGAGAAGAATTTGTGAAAATATTTGGTGTCAGCAGCAGAGATGCCATTCCCTGAATGATGTTCAGCTGCTGCAGCGCACAGGCACAGCAGAGAGCACTGTCACATACAGGGCATCAGATCTCACCAGGAGTGCTATCAGCAGCAGACGCTCCTGCAAAGCCGCTGCCAGGCCTGGGACCCTCCAGTTCACTGCTTCAGATCTGCAGGGTCCTTGGGCAGAGAGCCGTGACAGCTTGATGCCACAGCTCAGCTCTCTGCTGCTACACAGAGAGGCTCGTCCATCACGTCACCTGGCACACAGGTGGGCATCAAGGGGCTCTCCGGGCTGTGCCCCAGGGCACAACCTCACAGGTTCCCACAGACTGGACAGAACTGTGCTGGCACAAAGCGAGCCAGTGCTGAATGCACTCACATGGACACAAGCTTGGCCGAGGTGAGAACTGCAGCATCTGCAATTAAGCAGCTTGAGGCTGGGAGTGGAATTTGCACTGCTTAAAACCCTTTCTGAATTTGAACAGCTATTTTATCTTCAGGGAGTCACAGATTTGCTAAATTATTCTTGCATAGGCAAACAGAAACACTTGTGTAGAATGCTTGGTGCTGCAAGGAGCAATGATTTCACTCAGTCATCACAAACTGGCAGAAGAAAGTAGAATCAGGTTATGTCCTGGCAGAAAATAAATTTTATAGTGCTCCCTTTGCCAGTAGGCTGAGTTTATACACCAGAGCTAACTTGTAACTTAGTGTATTCTGCAAAAGAAAGCCTGATATCTGCCATAGAGTTTTGACCAACAGCAACCAGACAGCATTAAAATCTTGGGAATTCTTTTTCTTATGTCAGAGTAGGAGCTTTCCTTTTTTAGACTGTACTTCATTTTTAGCAATCAGTGATTTATGAAGTGCCTGATAGAGACATTTGAAAATTTCTTGACAAGTATATGTGTTTCATTACCCAAAAGTCAGGGATATAATAGAATGTTACAGGGATCACTGATGGAGTTATATGCAGAGATTACACTGTACATAGTGGTTTATTTGTAATTGTTGGACAAGAAGATTAGTCCCTCATTTGCATAAGCTATAAAATTATCCTAGAAGAAAAGTATTCCAAATTGTCAACAGAAAGGACTTTGATTCTCCATTGGTTTGGCAAGAAATGAAGAGAGAAATTATAGAAGAGCAGATGGTAGAAGAGACACCAACATGTTGTACGCAACAGCAAAGAAGCATGGTAATCTTATAGGAACAAAATATGCTTTATCTGCTTAAAAGTTATTAGCAAGGGAGATCTGTATTTCAATATATGAGAAAATGTAAGCTTCCAGAACTGAAAAACAAGCAGATATTTTTCTGGATTTCTTTCTACTATTGAAAACAATGAAAAACAATCGATAGAATTAGCTTTCTTTGACAATAAGAAGGGATTTAAATTACTCATGCTACATTTACTTTTCATATTCAATAATTAGCAAGCAATCTTTGAGCAACCCTGACAGTAGCTGGTAATATTTCCACAACAGAGCATAGCGTCTGTGAGAGTTCCTACAGCCTCAAAAGCCAGATTTCAGACCTGGAAAAAACTATGGATAGTGCACATGTGCATGGAAAAGTTTTGAAAATTAAGACAAAGGATATTGTGTGCAATTGTTCACATTCAGGTAAGCCTGAGGGAAGGGATGTTCCTCTTTCATGTGCCTGAAAAGTTATATCCTAAGTCACTTTAATGTTGGCAACAGCATGGCCTCAATGGAACACAATCTTCATTTACTGTATTTGAATATTGTAGCTGGGGGATTTCTCTTAAATATTCATTGTTTGTTCAACCAAATTATTATTTATGGAATTTATTGAGGCTTTTCTGCTTTTAAGAATTTGTTTTCTTCCCAGCTATTTTGTGCTATGTTATGTGCAAAGTAAATGAATAATCTCTACAGCTTCAACCTCAAACAATTAAGCATATGAAAGAAACATAAAACCACATATCCCCAGCACCATAATTTGAAAAGCAATCAACATACCTCTTGCAGTGCTGGAACTCCTGGTTAAGAGTAGTTACACTGGGTCAAAAAGAACTGAGATTACATCCTGTCATGCAATCAAACAAAGAATTACTTTCTCTTGTAGTTTAATTATGTTTGCAATTTTAGGTTTCTTGTCTTTTTTACATTTTAAAACCCAGAAACAAATAGAGAAGAACCACACAGAAGAAGTCATTTAATGGCACTCAGTACTTATGACACTAAATTGTTGTAAGTCAGTATTCTTCCTGGGTAGTGGGCATGAAATGTATATTTATTATTTGAAATCATGTTGCAAACAACTTGAATAAAGAATACTGAAGTTCATTTGTTCTACACAGACGTGACTAGAAAAATTTCAGCCTTCACCAAGACATTGAGGAAGGATGTTCATTGTAGTTAATATGTGACCTCAGCAACATTGATATATACACAAGAAATGCATAATTTTAAGAGGAGGTATTTTATCACTCTTCCACACCCACATTAAATAATGAGATAGGCAAACTAGACAGAGAAACTAGAAAAGAGACTTTAAGTGCCCATTCTGATTATTTCAAGAAGTACACTAAGGCCCAAAGCCTAAGACTATGCCAATCCAAACACACAGAAGTACCTGGAGATTTTTCAGAGACACGCATCCAGAACAAACAACACTTATTAGATCAACATTTCAACTGGAATAAATGTTCTCCAGGACCTTTGAAAACAGATGTTTGACTCTGTTCTTCAAACGTCTGAAAGCATTATACACAGACAGAACATCCACCTGGATATTTTCATTCTGAAAAGTCCTAATCATCTCACTCATTCTAACTTGCTTTGTAGTTTTGGACTTAGCTGAACACACTGGTGTTCATCTTTCCATAGTGGAAATTAACAACTCAAGAACCCAATTATAATAATAACTCGAGGGCACCTTTTATTTATAAGGTAATATGCAAAATCTGGACTAATAGATTCTGTGTCTGAAGGCCACGGACTTTATTAGCCCAGGATACAGTTATTACAGGTTATTACACTCAGTGTTTAATTAAATATTGAAATCTTAAAAGACAGATGTGGGAGAAAGTTTGCTTTCTTCCTTTACCCTCCTTCAGCCATGCCCTTTAGTCTTTTGATGCCATATCTTCTATACCATAGAAGGTCTTTCTATACCATATTCATTTTACATTACCTTCTGATCTTTTGCATGCAGTTTCCTTTTATTTCCACAGACTTTGGTGACAAAGGGGGTTAGATTGTATCTTTCAAAGTGGAAAACACTTGTAAAACCTAGAGAATTGTAGGGGTTTTTTCCTGAACTTGTAGATACTAATAGACAATTGAGGTGTTTGCATATTCACAGTAAAGCACTGTAGAAAAAAACCCATTATGTGATTAGAAGAACTTGAGCATGGAAAGATGTAGGCTTGTCACTGAAGGTAGATAACATAAATAACCTAATCCCAGTTCTTGCCTGTGAAGGTACAGGACACTTCTATAACTAGGTCTAGCTGCATGCCTGGTTTTAGAAGGCCATCTTCAGATGAGATCAATCCCACCTCTTTTAAGAGTCATTCTTGGACTCTATTTCCTTGAGCTATAACAAATACAGCCTCAAATTCTCCCACAATATACATCAGATGAAATGCAAGCAACTCAACCAAGTGTGTTTAGCAGAACTCCCAAGTGATGCTGTATTGGAAGTTGCTTGGGAACATGTTATCAAGCATGAGAGAGCAATGGGCAGTTTCAGGGGCTGTGTATGAAGCATATCAAATGAACATTGATGATGAAAGCTGATGAAAGAGTTGAAAGTCAGCTGGCAATTATCCTCCTGGTGATGAAGAGAGCACAACTTTCCAAGGTCGCAAGCATCACCACACGGATGAAGACAAAGGCTCCAGTAACACAGTGGGGGGAAATACTAACCAAAGATACCAAGGTGCTGCTCATAGATGACTATATCAACATTGTGCCTATCAGCATATTTAAGAAATAAAAATCTAGCACCAAAACCAACTGAGACCTGTTTTCCTTCCAGAGCTGGAATGCTGATATTTCCACAGGAATAAGAAAATGAGTTCCTGTCCTCCCCTGCCAGTGGTTCAGTTGGCTTTCCAATATGAAAAATATTTTAGCATCTCCGTGACCCTTCGAGCACATGCTGATACCCAACTCCAGTCTCTGACAGCTGCAGAGATTTAATATCTCTCAAGATAATCTTTGTTGTCAACAAGATCAGTAATTTTTAAAAGGAAGAGATGTTTAAAAATGCCACTGAAAACTGAATATTAATAGGAGTCATGTATACAAATAATTTCCAAGTTTGAGACAATTACTCTCTAAAATAGCACATGAAGAAGCAACTGGAAAATAAGGCAGAAAATGGATTTCAAATTATCTTCATTCACTCATTCATGACACCCACACTCTGGACTCACTCACACCCTGATCTGAGAGAAACTACTCAAACACAACTGCAGTATTCAGATAATGCCTCATGAACAGGACTCTGAGCTAATACAAATGATGGCAACAGAACCTCAAAACAGGAGTGAATTTCAGTGTTCGAAATGGTGAAGGCATGCATGGTGCATCAGCACAGCATCTGTGGAGCTGTACTCTGGGAGACGCACAGAAACATACAGGAACAAACCCCAAACATGATACAGATTCCCGGTAGTACCACAGCCAGGAAAGATTGGAAACCTATGTTTTAGATTAATTCCAAAGAAGAACTTAAGTGGATATGTAAGAGAGCTGGAGATGGACTTTGCAAATGAGGCTGCTGCCAAAAAAATGTTGAGGAAACAACACCTCTGAAAGCAGGTAATGTGAAACTTTAAGTTTGGAAGCGATCAAGGGTTGAAGAAAATTCTCACATTCAAACCAACTATTGAAAGGAAAAAAATTACTGGAGAGAAATTTCTCTAATTTATCTAAGGTGGAGGTGGATTTTAACAACCTCCTCTACTCCTCAACATAACTATATCGCCACTGAAGAATTGGCTCTAGGCAACTCAGTCTGTAGGTAGGCTACTTTACTTTGCTTTCCCTGTTTCATCAGTTTTATCCACATTTATTTTACATCCCCTCCTCCACTTTTAGAGCACTGAAAACTCTCTGCAACTAGCATTAGTCACTGTACACATACACACTGACAGGTGAGCTGTAAAATAAAACTATCTTACAGAAGCCTTCCCAGTTACCCACAGCTGTCACACATGTGAGTGAGCCTGTGCTTTTAATACTGTTTCTTTTCTGGCTAAGTGAGGAGCCTTATTCTGAGCAGAGAGAGCACTTCCCTTTCCACCTGACCCAGCTTCACCCACACTGAAAGCTGAAATGTGCACAATATCCTACTGAAATACAGGAGCAATATGAGAGGAGTCACTGTGGTTTTGTCCACCTGTCACTCTAACCCTAATAGTTCCCTGCTTTTCATTTTCCCTCTGGGTTTTTCACTTCTCCAAACCACTGCTACTCGACCTGTGACACTAACAGCGAAGAGCAGGCTCTGCTCAGAGATCTGCATGCTCCCCAGGAAACTTGAAGTGAGGCAGCCAAGCCTCCAACAGGGAGCAGGGGTTTTAAAGGAAAAGGCAGTTGGCAAGG
Source organism: Prinia subflava (assembly GCF_021018805.1). NCBI lineage: Eukaryota > Metazoa > Chordata > Aves > Passeriformes > Cisticolidae > Prinia > Prinia subflava. The sequence goes on along the minus strand of NC_086249.1, from coordinate 68,893,872 downwards.
TATTTGGATGATTTATATTTCTTTTGATTTCAGCACACACATGCATTTCAAAGTTTACTCTCTGAGTATTTAATCCACATAGGCAAGTAGTCATGCAAAGAGAGCCTATCAATTCTATTGTGCATAAAATCTACTTGAGTGAATCTCAGAGCTCAAGCTAAGGGCCAGCTCATATGCCTGGCAGAAAAAGACATTTAACTTCTGGCAGTGGAACAGTTATTTGTCTACAAAATCAATAATTTATAGGGGAAAAGCGAGGCTGCATAAAACTAAGACTAAGAAAAAACAGTAAAAGCTGTAATACAAATGCAGGAAATAAATCACTCTTCCTTCTTCTACGCTAGAAATTTAATTCAAAGATTCTTACATCCAGCTTAATGGAAATAAACCACCAAGATTATAACTCCCTGTGGCATGCAAGTACTAAGTTCTTATCCAATTGCCTCAGAAGGCAGTTGCTCTATGAGGGCAAAGAAGTAGGTGAACAAGGAAGTTTTAAGAGTAAAGCATACTTTGAGACTAAGGGATCTGATTTAATCTACGTTGTCCTTGCCTTTAGCTGACCTTGTCAGTATCTCCATAGGAGAACACTGCAATCCTATTTGATTGGGTCAAACAATCAAACTTTCCCACTTGAAGATCAGAGATAACAGCAGAGTGACCCAGTTTCAGGAGAGAAAGGTAAGGTGTCAGGAAATTAGTACTGATGCCTGAGTTTCAGCGTGGAAAGCGCCAATGTGAGGTAATCTCACAGTCACCTGGATTAGTGGAATCTGGATCTCACAGAGGCACTGCAAAGATTCTACTCATCCAGCATTTCAGTAGAAAAATGTAGCAGAAGTTTCATGAGCAAAAACTTTCCTTGCTTCTTCCCTCTTTGAAAAAACTTCTTCATATAAACAATTCAGTTTAGAGCTATTAGTGCTAGAAATTTGATTTTCAGAGTATTATGCAATATTTGAAATTGCTTTGTCCAACATAATATGAAATTAAATAACACAAAATAATTAAAAATTAGCAAAACTGCAGGCACAGAAAATGCCAGCCGATTGTAAACAAATGACCCAGATTTCAGATGGCAAAAATATGAACAATTGACTTCAGAAGGATCCATAGAGGGAAGGGAAGGTAGATGATGGTAGAAGGGTAGCAGATACTAGGCCTATGCCTTATGCCATCCTTGCATGAAACAAAAGGGGAAGATATGAATACTAGGAAAAGCTAGGGCATCCTACACTATGTTTGCCCTAGGTGAAATTTCTTGACCCTTGATATCTCCTCAAGATGCCTTAAGATCACAGAATAAAATAGACTAGAAAAGATCTCTGAGACCATCAAGTCCAGTCTATGACCAAACACCATCATGTCAGCTAGACCATGGCACTAAATGTCACATCCAGTCTTTAATCCTTAAACACCTCCATGGACGGTGACTCCATCACCTCCCTGAGAAGCCCATTCTAATGTTTAATCACTCCTTCTGTGAAGAGATTCTTCCTAATCTCCAACATAAGCCTTCCCTGCTGCAGCTTGAGGCCATTTCTTCTTATCCTGTCACTTGAGAGAAGAGGCTGATCCCCACCTGGCTACACCTCCTTTCAGGTGTTTGTAGAGATCAATAAGGTCTCCCTTTATGGAGGGAGAGACTCCTTTTCTCCAGGCTAAACAACCCCAGCTCCCTCATAGGACTTGCTCCAGACCCTTTTCCAGTTCCATTGCCCTTGTCTGAATCCACTCCAGCACCTCAATGTCCTTTCTGCATTCACGGGCACGGAACTGGACACAGGCTTTGAGGTGCGGCCCCACCAGTGCTGAGTGCAGGGGGACAATCCCTGGTCCTGCTGGCCACACTATTGCTGATACAGGCCAGGATGCCACTGGCCTTCTTGGCCACCTGGGCACACACTGGCTCATGATCAGCCACTATCAACGAGCACCCCCGGATCCTTTTCTGCCTGGCCCCTGTCCAACCACTCTGTCGCCAAATAGTACATGTGTAATAGTGCATTAATGCCAAAATGTAGGGCCCAGCACTTTTTGAACCTCATCCTGCTGGTCTCAACCAATCCAGCCAGCCTGTCCAGATCCCTCTGCAGAGCCTTCCTACCCTGCAGTAGATCAAAAGCTGACTCAGCCTGGTGTTGTCCAGGAATTTGTTAAGGGTAGACTCAATCCCCTCATCCAGATCGTCAATGAAGATATTAAACAGCACTGGCCACAGCACAGACCCCTGAGGGACACCACTGGTGACTGGCCCCAGCTGGATGCAGCACCATTCACCACCGCTCTCTGGGCCCAGCCATGCAGCCAGTTCTTAATCCAGCAAAAAGTGCTCCTGTCCCAGCCATGGGCTGCCAGCTTTTCCAGGAATATGCCAGAGGAGACTGTGCCAAAGGCTTTGATGACAAGCAATGTCCAAATATGGTATAAAGATGAAGACAGAGCATGTCACATCCTACTTGAGCTGGTGCACTGTGCTAACCTGCTCAATATGAAATAGACACAGCCATATAGTAAATCAAAACCTACTCTCTTTAACTCATGCAAGCAATTCCAAATAGCATTGGGAGATGCTGCCAGATGGCACTGCTTGACAGAAACACAATGTTAGCTTTCACAGATCCTAAGCAGGTAAAGCATTGCCTGCAAATAGTCAGACTCACACCTAAATATTTGTAAGTACCTGGGCATGTTCATACAAGCTAGCTTCAGGCTGTGCATCAAGACCAAAACAAAGAGAGATCCATGACTTCCAGAGAAGCTGATGTTCTGAGTAAAGTCAGATGATATCTTTTTGTCTGAAACAAGTGCCTTCTGTTTGCAGTAAGATATTTGTGGTGGCGCCAGTGGGGCAGGCACTATGCAGCATAAAGAGAAAGGCACATAAAAACTCACAGTTCACAGAGAAAAAGAAAAGGATGAAAGATAATTATATACAGAAACTCATAGTCTTAATCATGGCCTATGTTCCTCCAATGATGTGAATGTAGAAGAGGTCTATAAACCATCTGTTTATATTTCTGCAAATGGAAATTATTTCTTGGTGATGCAGCTTTTGTCCAGCAGTTCTGTCCAGATCTCACTCATGCACTCCAACAAAGGGTGACCTGGCAGTGAGGCAAACAGTGGTAAGGAAAGGATAATGGCCAAAGCAATCTGTGCTATAGCTTGAGCTGCGAAAATGATTTGGTGATTACTTGTAATACCAGCTTGTGCTAATGCTCCAGTAGCTCCTATGAGCACCAAAACCTTACAGATGCAAAAAGAGTTCAAAATCATCCTCAATTTCTTTTGGCAAAACTTGGAACCAAAAATAAACCAGAGGGACATCTTATCTATGTACAGGGCCCAAGTGATGATTGCAATGTTTAAATAGCCTTCTATTTGTAATGAAATACATAAAGTTTATCCCAATTATTCATTAGACTAATGAATAATTAGCAACTAATTCTGTTCCTCTGTTCCTCTTGGAGAAAGTCACCTGATGCCAGTTATTAAATTACATATAGTAGAAGGAGAGTTCTTAAGTTACCTTGCAAATGTCAGTGCTGGAGGTAAATATTCAGCAGTGTACAAAGTATCACTCCCTCACAGTTAATGCAGTTTTAGAGGAGTAGGCTTTATTTGTCATATCTGAAAAACAAAGATTGCAGCTGCATGAGCTGACATAAATATTCACACTGTTAGTGCATTAGCACAAGTGACAGCACCAGATTGTAAAGCTTAGCATAAAATCAAAAATAACTAAATATGGTGTACAGCATTGCTTCTCTGAGAAATCAAAAACCTTGCATAATATTATAGCACAGCTGGTTAGTAGCTCATGCTATGTAATTTAAGTCTCCTTAATAGATAAGAAGAACTTTGAGGCATTCTGTAATGAAATATCCCTTTGGTTCCAACAGTATCAGGAATAAGTTCTCTCTTCGGTTTTCTCTCTTTCCAGGCTCATTGATTCATGACAGAGAAAGTAATGATTTCTGTACATTATTATAAGCATTTTCACATTTATCATACAAAATGAAGAATGGGTAACATTCCATGCCCTTGAGCAGCTGAGCAATGTATATTTTAGATCAAACATTTGATGGTATGTGAGTGAAAATTAATAGCTTATATATTCAGAGCAGTGCAAAAGAAAGAGACAATAAAAGTTCCTCCATTACAGGAATTAGGCAAAACCAGCACACTTGACTTGTTGTAAGAGGTGATACTGTCCCAGAAACAACTTTATTACCTGTCATGTTGAGATCCAGAGCCATAAAAATCTCATTTCCCCTTGTAATTTCTGACATGCTCAATAGCCCTGGTAATTGAAGTACACTCCTAGGACTTTTTCAGCAGGCTGAGAGAGCTTACCAGCTAACTACAGGCAATTAAAATCAGTAATGTGAATGGAAAAAAGAAGTTAATTAATCAGCAGTATATTAGATAAGTAACAAATAACAATAATAATTTTTTGGTGCAGAAAAAAATTTCAATACAAAATGTGCCATATAATATGTGCAAAAATAACAAGGTGCAAAAAATGTTCTTGAGACTAGACTGTGGTATGTGTTCCCATATATAAAATAAATCATGTGCACCTTCCTAGCATTCAGATGAGAGAGAAGCTGCTTGGAGCTATCATAACAACTGAATGTTTCATTCTGTGAAGAATTAATATTTTCAGCAACAGTAACCAGCACTTTATGGAGATCAGATAAATCATTGCAATAAATATGAGCTAAAGAAGAACACACAGTAGGTTTTTGTAATTTATTCATTAATCTATTCGTAATATACATTGATGCATTGATGTTAAAGGCATATAAAACATTAGAAGTAGCATGTGTCTGGGCCTGTGGAGCTTTTGCTTTGTTTTGATCATTAAATTCTAACAATAGAGCCAAGATTAAATTATGTACTTCCATTTGCAAAAAATATGGTATAAAAACATTTTGTTCTGGTACAAAAAGCAAATGGTAGATTAATTGCTTCACCAAGCCACTGTGAAACTCTCATTGTGACTCTTTGAAAAACATGTTGAAGACATACACTATTCATAGAATACCCTGGAGAACAATGTGTTATGCTTAAGTAATTATGAATTTTACGCTGGCCACTGCATTAGCAGTCAGTTAAGTATTTTCTAAGTTCGACTCTTGAGAATTTAGCAAGTAATTAATGATCAGGAAAGATGAGAAGATTCATTATGGGTCATACGTATCTTTCCATGATATGTCGTTATTCAGATTTGTCAGAAAGCAGCACCTATTGCATTAAAAACTTATGCAACAAGAACTATAGGCTTAAGAAATAAATTTACAAAGGGACTGGAACACTGAAATATGAAAGGCCATAACACACACATTTCACAAGGCCATGACAGCCTCGAGGCACTGTGTCTGCCCAGGTGGAGCTCCTGCCTTCACAGGAGCTCTACTAGAAGGGCAAGCTGCCTCAAAACAAGAAACAAACAGGATTAGACATTGCAATCCAAAGTACTTACAAGAGGTGCTGAAGAGGATAATGAACCTAAGCATCCTCAGCAATATTCTAAATATAAATTGGAGCAAGAGCTTGAATTTAGGTGCGTGGGTGCATTTTATAAACTGGAGCAGCTACAACAGAAGCCGAATGTTGTCTCTACACTGCCACGCAGGGTGTGACCTTGAGGGCATATTCAGTCTATCCATATTTGCCACCTACCTACCTTGCTTGATCATATTAGGCAGACTAAACAGCTGGTACTCTTCCTGCTAGTGCCCCAACCTCATGTCCCCAAATTCAGATCACTTAGATGGGAAATGGGAACACCAATTAGCAGGAAGATGAGGACACATCACTGCCTCTCCCCCTTTCTCTCCCTCCCTTCCTCCCTCCCTCCCTCTTCTGCTTTGAAATAAACTTGTAACCAGAAGACGCATGCTTACTGGCTCCATGATTCTGTCACTGTTATGTTTTGTTCTGCCCTTGTTACCACACAAGAAAACAAAATAAAACAAAATGAACACAAAAACTAAAATAAAAACAAAGCTACATTCTTTAAATAGTACAATGAAAAAAAAAGCTACCTTCTTCCACTACACATAATTAAACAAACAAAAAAACCTGAAGGATGAGAGGATCAGCCCTAAAGCCACTCTTCTGAGATGAAGTCAGGGAGCAGAAGTAGAGGTGGGGGCTGAGCCAACAGCTGAGCAGACCCCAGACTCAGCCCTCCCCAGAGAGCACCATCCCACAGGTCAGTATGGAGGCCAGAGCCGGGGACCAGGAATGGGGTCCATGGACAGACAAGGTAAACAATAAGCCAGACTCACAGTGCAGCTTAGGGTCAGGGCTAAGTGCCCAGGGCTGAGTCAAAATGGGGCTCCTGGACCATGGGAAGGAGGATGCATGGGTGGGGATTTCAGATGTGGCTGCTGATGGCAGTCAGGGCCTACCAGAACCATCCCTGGTGTCACTGGAGTCGTGACTTTGAGAAAAATTAATTTCCTTAGTAGCTTCCAGTTTTCTGCGCTTTTTTTGCCAAATGGCCAATGTACTCACAGGAAATATATGAAAAGCATGAAAATTAAAAACAGACTCCAGCTCATGTGTTCTTGTAAAGTCTGATAAATTAGACATATGGTCAGCTTCTTTGCTTTTTTTAACATTGTTAATGCTATATCTATGATGAAAATTTACATACAGAAAATTAGGGAAATCCTACCACTAATTTTCATCAAGAAGCTTATATACACTTAAGTGTTTTATTGTTAGAGGTACCCTTAGTATAGGCCAGATGATCAAGATTTTAGGAGGAGCCAGGGTCTCAGCAAAAGCTTGAGTAGTCATTGGCCCAAAGAAGGGCATGGAATCCAGAAAGAAAGTTTTGGTTATAATGAGAGCAAAGATGACCTGTTTAATATTTCCTTTCCTTTTCTAAATCCTATATTCCTTTTTATCTGTAAGGGGATGAAATAATACTTTAACATGGCATGTTTATTGGCTTCCTGAAAAAATAGTTATGCATAATATCTGTGTTTGACTTGTCTACTGGTCTGGAACACAAGCAGTTGATTGCCCTGCTATCCTTCAGGAATCTCTTACCCTGATATTTTTCTTACCCTTTGCTGCCTGAATTATTTCCAGCCTTTCTGTGTGAGAAAAGTGTATGGATTAACAATGACTCTGTCTATCTTGTCAAAAGTAAGATTTCTAGATCCACGTTACAGCCTTACTTTTGACTCAAGCCTCTGTCAGGGTCACACAGACTCAAGGGCCTTCACCACTTACCTACTTCATCAAATGTATGTCATTATTTTCATTCTGACAAGACAAATTCATAAGGCCGTTGTTTAGATTTGTTCATCATCTCTTCAATCAATAACTATGTTCAATGTGGACATTCATTGCCAGCTAGAGATGGGATAATTAGAATAGGAATATAAGTGATTTTAATAAATCGCCTTGCGAACAGGAGTAATCTTGGAACAGAATTAGGAAACCACTTTCTTCTGATTCCAGAGAACATCCCTCTGTTGTATGCCAAAAAGGACAAAAATGGAACAGTGCAAAGCCAGACACTTAAACTATCATTTTATTAAGAGAAATTACAAGAATGTATAAGATGTAGGCCACAGAAGGTGACTGGAAAATGTGATTTGTGAAAAATTAATTCATTTCATCATCCTGTAGCTACATGAAGCAATATATTGTAATTGGCTGGATACAAGAATGTATATTTTGTCTCTTTTCCTACTCCCCTTTTAACTGCAGTGTTAGCCTTCTTTTATGAGAGCAGGGTACCAGTACAGTGAGGAAGAAAATACTTTACCATACATGTAGTGTGGGGGCTCTGCCAGGGGGCTGAGTATTGCCAGAATAAAAGGGAGAGAGCTGAATAATGTTCTTGTATTGCAAGTTATCCAGGAAGAATTCTCACAAGGTTTGTGAATTAGCACCACAAGGACCATGGTGAGGGCACAGAAAACCTAAAATAAACCAAAATGAAAGCATAGGAAACTACTGGTTCCCTAAGGAAAGAAAAATCCGAGAAATAAGAAGAAACATTCTGTCTTTTTTGGTGAGGGACCTTTTCACCAACTAAAAGTAAATACAATCCCCTCTTTTTCTTAATCAAGAAGTGGAGAGACTAGTAAACAAATGTGTTATAAACCACTTAGGCAAGATTTATTGGCAAGATCTCTGTATTGTGAGGAGGCCTGAACCTCTGATCCAGGGAAAGGATCATGGATTCTCTGTGGAAAGTGGAGAGAGAGAATGTTCCAAGTCCCAACAACTGTAGTTTGATTGAATAAAACACTGCAATAAATAATGTCATATCCAGTTTTTCCTAAGTTTCTATTTTAGGAAATACAGAAGTATGTTTCCTGATTAATATAATGTAAAAAGTCAACAATTTAATATTTAAGTAGATGTACATTTGAAGTTATAGATTCCAGGTCTCAGCAGCAGCCAGCCACTGAGATACAAAGCAGCATTTCTCAACAGCCTTTCTGAGCAACAGTTTCAAGACCTTTTGTATCAGAGCACAGGTAGCTCATAGTTTTAAGACGTCTTTTATTATCAAAAATTGTCATTTTGTCACAATTCTCATAAATACTTCTTTTACTAGAGACAATAAAGTACTGTAGGGAACACTGAAGGAGATGCTAAGGATATTTATATTTACAGTGAGAAATATATTATATTTCTCACTGTAAATGTGAGAACCAGAAAGAAGAGCAAGATCACACAGAGGTAGACATAGGAACTTGCAGAGATGTTTGTGCTTCAAGTGGAAGGGATGAAGGATGCAAAGCTATACCAAATACTTCATTTTTAATTTGTCCAACTACTCAGTGAACAACTTTATCTGTAACCAGCAAATAAAAATTTAGAAATTCTCTCAGAAGTTTTCTGCTCTCCATTACAGGTGAAATACACCAATGTTCTTTTATATCTATTTTACTTTAAATTCAGATATCTTCTGATATTAGTTGTTATATGAAGACGATGGGTTTGCCGTTAAAGAAATACACTAACTCCATTTTTAAATTCTCAGCTGCCTCACCATTGATTTTCTGTTTCCAGTAAAGAGGCAGCCCAAGCTTCTGTAGTTAGGAATTAGTTTCAATTTCACATTTTCCGTAGTCTAGATGAAGGAAAATGTGTTAGCACAAGAACTTGCCTAAAATGAAATATAATCATTGAAATCCAATAGGATTAATTCATCTAACTTACCTTGTCTGCAAACCACAGCATAGTTAGGGTGGAGCCTACATTCCATCAGAGCCTTATTGGCCAAGCCTTATCCAGGTCAAACTCATTCAAAATTAAGCCTGATTGCAGGTAGTTTAAAAGCCCAAGAATAATGCTTGGCAAAACACCGTGTAGTTTGAGAAGTTTGCTGGTTTTCTTTTTTTTTTTTTTTTTTTTTTTTTTTTTCCTTTTTTTTTTCTTTTTTCTTTTTTTTTTCCTTTTTTTTTCTTTTTTTTTCTTTTTTTTTTCCTTTTTTTTTTTTTTTTTTTTTTTTTTTTCCTTTTTTTTTTTTTCTTTTTTTTTTTCTTTGGCATTTGGCATTTGGCATTTGGCATACATTCCAAGAAATTTTTTTCAATTTCCTTCATTGGTATAGGAAGATGTGAAAAAAAGACCTAAGGTAACAAAAAAATTTAATCAAGCCCAAATGAGATATTTTATCTCCCTTTGTTCTTAAACATATTTCTAATGTTAGTAATACTTTTAGCCAAAACAAATCAAGATGAATTTTGTTAAATGCAGTAGTGAAGCATGACTTTGGAACATAATTGAAAGAGCACTTTGAAAACATCAGAACAAAGCATTTTCATTTTTCAGAAAGAATCTCCATTTCACAGACATTTTTAATCCTCAAAATGCAGTTTCCCTGTAAAAGTACTGTTCACCTAAGAAATGGCCCTGACCTTCACCCTTGGGCACTCCTACACCAAGCCAGAGAGAGCAGGATCTTTGCTGAGCCTTCCACGGGGTAAAGGGGGAGACCTTTGAACCTGTGAACTCTTCCCACCCTGAAGAGTAGACAGGGAAGGGATTTAGCTCTAGACCATGTCTGAACTGAAGGACTGAGGCAGCACAACCTGCCCCGGACCACGTGTGTCTTCACAACCACATGTGTGTGTGAGCACATGGACGCTTCGCATATGCCCATGCACAGATACCATAGGTACACACACACATGTACTTGCTGCTGCTTTTAGCCTTATTTGCAGCCAAGAGCATGACACAAGCTGCCAGGAAACACAGTGATATCTCAGAAAAAAAGTCATCTCTGCTACCAACAGGCACAGCAGAAGTGGATTATCTCACACGAGTTTCCGTAGTAAACTAAATTAATGAAAAATGCCTCATTTTTGAATTGTATCACTAGAGAGCAATTGTAATGGAAGTAACAATGAGCTATGTAGGTGATAATATTCTTCCTCCTCAATGTAGCAGAATGGGAGGAACATATCCCTGTTGTGCAGTAAATGCCAATACTTGTAGCCAAAGTGTTTATTGTTTTGAAGCCCTCAGGAAATTTGGGTAAAAACTAAAGCAAATTTTTCTATTGGATCGTTCACTGAAATGAATGTTCATTATAACACCAAGAAATGAAACAATGCAAGGCCATTTTAAATTTAAATATATTTTAGCAAGTAGAGCAAGTACTGCTACATTATTCTCTCGGTAGGGTGTGAGCTGCTGTATCAGTAAGCATCTGTTCTTTGTAATTCCTCCAGTCAGAATCTGATTATTTAGTAAATATGCAAAGAGGCGTACTTCTGAAAATTAACATTTTTCCTGAGGTGTTGGTTTCTAGTTCCTATACAGCAGATGGCACTGGTGGAATAAGAAGTTATGATGTGTGACAACTTGTAGAAGCCCTTCAGAAGGCCCAGTCAGGTTCTGAATGCCTGCAGGAACAGACACCCCACAATTGCTTGGGCAAACAGCCTCTACATTTTTCAAGTCTTACCACCAAGGAAATTAGTGTTTTGGTTATGCTTAAGTGGAATTTGCCCTGTTTCAAATTGTGTCCTTTGTCTCTTGTCACTTGTTACCACATTAAAGAGCCTGGAGCTCCCTTCCTTGCACCCTCAAAGTATTTATGTATGTTGGTAAGACCCCCGCCTGATTCTTCTCCAGGTGAAAGAGACACAGTTCTGTCAGCTTCTTCTCATATGTTAGATGCTTCAACTCCATAATTGTCTTAAAGATCTTTTGCTGGACTAACTCCAGCATGTCCTTATGTCTCATGTACAGAAGAGCCCAGAACTGGACCCAATGCTCCAGATGCTGTCTAGAGGGGAAAGATTACCTACTCTGATATGCTGGCAGTGCTTTTCCTGATGTAGCCCAGGGCAATTTTGGCTTTCTTTGCTGCAAGAACATATTGTCTGTGAAGATCCCAAAGTAATTTTCTGCAAAGAACTTTGCGTTTACCTTTGCTGAAATCTGTGAGATTTCTGTTTCTCCTGCCTGTTGAGGTCCCTATGAACTGGTAGCACAACTACCACACCTAATAACTAATCCTCCAAGCTTTTTACCTGCATCTGCACATCTGCTGAGCCTGCACTCTGTCCCACTGTCCAAGCTCTCAATGTTAATGTTAAACAATACTGGTCCTAGTACCAGTGGTGGTACAAGACCCTTCTCAAGGCAGACACTGTGCTGTTGACCACTACCCTTGAAGACTGATATTTAAGCCAAGTTTCAGATGACCTTATTGTTCCTTTATCTAGTCTGTAATTTCATCATTTTCTCCTGCAAGGCTTTTACAGCAGACAGGTTTGAAAGCCTTGCTTACCTCAAGATCTGCTACTCTTCTCCTTGCCCTCCAAGCCAGTCATGGAATCAAAGAAGGCTATTAGGATTATGATGTATGAGTTCCCCTTTATAAATCCTTGTTATATAAACCAAATCACCTTCTTGCCCTTATTATGTTAGGCAAAGCTTTCCAGGATTAGCTGCTCCAACACCTTTCCAGGGATTGAGATGAGGTCATCCAGCCTGCACTTCCTTGGATTGTCCTTCTTGCCCATGGCTTAAATTGGGCAAAATAAATTACACCTTTCTTCTGAATTAATGCAGACACTCCCTCCCTCCATGCTTAGATGCAACATCTCAAAATTAAAACAAAGCACATTATTTTGTTTTGAACATATTTTTCTCTTTTCACCATTTATGAAGCCCTAAACAGTTACTAAAGGAGCATTCTGATATTTTACACTACTGAGAGAATGCTGGGGTTCTGGGACAGTTCCAAATGACTGCAGCTGCAAGAAATCTGATGGATATTTTAGAAGAAATCTCCTGTGATAGCTTCAGAAAGGTTGTGGTTTGTCAGACAGGCATGTGGACTTCACTAGGATGACACTTATTTTGTTGCCATTGTCCCGATAATGACTGCCATTGGCCAAATGCTGCCTGAAAAAGGCTACAAAAATCAAGGGAAAATCCTTTGACTGAAATCTAAACTGACTGCTGAGTCAAAAAAAGTACATCCAATGCCCTCACAAGGTTGTGTTTAGGAGGGACTTGAAGTCATTCAAGGTAGAGGGACAGAAGATAGAACATGGATGGTGAATTTCCTTTAGTGTCACTATGAAACTAGACTTTCCTTGGGATTTACAAAATATGCTGTCCATCTCAAATTTTATTTATTTTTATTTATGCAGTTTTTAATGAGAAGAGTTTTTTCCTTTAGGAGACAAAGTAAATCCCCAGAGCTGTTACATAAAGTTAGATGGTGCTTGGAATCTTCTGGAGCATTCACCCTGGGCATTAAATCCTAGTTCTGAATTTTCCAGCTTTTATTAGCACTTTAAATATTATATCCCAACTGATTTGTTTTTATGTTTAATACTGGTGTTAAAATGCAAAGCCAAATGGAACCTTTAACTTACAAGTGCACTTTAAAAGCATTTTGATAGGACAAGATCTTAAACAAGTTACAACTTTCTATTCTGACATGCCACATGTGAGTAAAAGAAGCAGAGGAAAAGGAGTCAGAGCAATTTCCTCACTACCTGGATAAAACATAGTTTAGATTGCCGAGTGTTCTAAGAGTAAGAAGTTATATAGACAGCGTAGGGAAGGGGATAATAAAGGGCACTCTTTTTAACAAGAGGACAAATGGTAATTCATGTATGTGCTCTACCACTTTAGGGGTTTTCCCATGCATTATACATGCAGTACACTATTTTGGAATAATTTCCACCCAGCTTTTGCACAGGATACACAATTGACAGGACTGGGAATTCATTCCTAGGTCTTTATTCTTTGCTGGACTTTGAGACTGCACAGGCTTGTCTTCCACTTCACTGTATGTCACTGTGTTGAGTGAAAAAGTGGGCAGCCTCTTGGCTTCACTAATACTCTGGTGCCAGGTAACACATGTAGTGTTTCTCCAAACATTGTTTTGGCAGTTACTTTATGAGCATCTGCTACCTACAGTCAGGGGCAACCAGGCTTCCCCCACAGCTGCTGATAGCAGCAGGCAGCTCGTGTCTTCACCTTCTTCTGCAGGTTCAGTTCTCTCTGTCAGCTTGAGGTCTATGGCTTAGGGCAGCCAAGAGCAGCTGCCACAGAAAAGGTGAGAGCAGAGCTGTTGTGGTCAGTGCAGCAGTGTAAAAGGATGCTTCAGTGACTTTCTCCAGTGCTTCAGTCCATTCTCCTGGAGACAGTCCAAATTTTCAGAATCCATGAGAATAGCTGGCATTGCAAAAAGTATGGTAGGAGTAATGGGATATGTTAAAATTTTCACCTAAGTCTTGTTGAAAAACTGATGAGTTTTGAGAAGGAAAGCAAATGGCAAATTACAGTGAAGAAAATGTTTAACTAGACTTCCATTCTAACATCATATAAAAGACAGACAGGTTTTCTGAATTCTAATGTAACAATGTCAGGAGTGATGTGGAGTTCAAAAGAACAAGAAAATGTCATTAAATATAGTCTGTTCCTCTTCTTGCTATGATAGCTATGAAGGCATTCACATAGAGCTACAGAATCCCCTCCTCCTCAGAAGGAAAACACACAAAAGGGATATTTGGTGATACAGATGAGAAGTGAGCAAAAAAGGAAAATAGCTTGAGGTATTCTAAATTTTTCTCCAAACTATATACCCAGCAGAGATGAGTATGAGTCATCATTCAGAAAGGCACAGAAATTATCAGCCATCCTGCGTTAGTTTTGTTTCATTTGCTTTTAAATTTGTTGAAAATTTGTTTTGGTTTGTTTTGTTTTAAACACCAGAGCCATTGTTTTCTGTATGCTCATTTGGGTTACTTTCAGCCTTCAAAGTTTTCTGAAATACAAGCCATGAAAACCAAATCATTCTTTGTTCACTCTCATAAGTCATCACACAACCAAATCATTGCCCTACTGCCTGCAGGTGACTGATTGAAAAAAATGAGTTCTGGCACTGAGCTTATAACAAAGAACAGGGCTTAAGAAAACAGAGCCTGATGTGGAAAAAGAAAAGGTTAACTTCCTCCCCATTAACTTTGGGGCACAGAATTCTAACACATCAATTTCAAGGTGATGCTTTATGTCAAAAATCTGTGTATTAATGCAGAGTTCAACTCTTCTGAGGGGCAGGAATGAGAGTTTTACAAAGGAGCTGAGATTCAGATGTTTGCACTTTTTCCTCTGTGCCGCGTACAGAGCAGGATTCCATGTCAGAGAGGTGCAGAATGCTCACCATCTGCTATTGGCTGAACTCGTACCAGGACAGAGTTTCTAAATCCCTGCATTTCAAAAGTGCTGAGACACCCTGGTAGCTCATTTGTCTACGAGCAATAAGGATATTCAGCACTCCATCACCTAGAAATTATCCACAAAGCCTAAGAGTGAGCTCCAAAATGCTGAGTCGAGTGCCTGCAGTCTATAGAGGAGGAATATGGTCTGTATGAGCTTAGCAATAGCCAATCCACTGAAAGGAGCAATATGTAAACTGCACCTTGAGCAATGCCAAGTGAGAGGAACAAGGAATTTTGCGGAACTTGGATTTTGAATAAAAGTATTGAACGAATTGAAAGGGATTCAGAGGTAAAAACCATCTTTTGACTGAAGTACCTAAGTGACACACATACAGACCAGTAATGTCTTACCTATAAAATCTGCATGCTGATGAGATAGCCAGGCTCCATTTATACACTAAAGAGAGATGTGAGCACTCCCAGAAAGATTAATTTATCTACTTTTCAGTATCAGTCTTGAGATAAACCAAGTCATAAATACCATTATTAGCACTCCTATAGTTTCTAGACAACAGATTAGCTCAGCTGGTTAGAGCACAATGCTAGTAATGCCAAGCTGACAGGTTTGATCCTCATTAGGGAGGGCCATTCACTTGGGAACTGGACTTGGTGATCCTTGTGGGTCCCTTCCAACTCAGAATATTCTGTGATTCTGTGTAATTATTCAGATACTGACTTCATAGAATCATAGATTGGTTTGGGATGGAAAAGACGTGTAAAAGTCATCTTTTCAACCCCCCCACCCCTGCAGAGAGCAGGGACATCTTCAAGTAGACCAGGTTACTCAGAGCCCATCCAAACTGACCTTGAATATTTCTAAGGATGGGGCATCTGCAGCTTCTGGGCAACATTTCAATGGATGACTCTCATCGTTCCATCAGATTGAAAAGATGGTCATGGCACAATTTGCTTGAGATGAGGAACAGATTAATTATTACAGCATTTACCAGATCAGTAGGAAACTTGAAATTCATTTATCCCCCAGTGACTAGTGTTTGGGTTTGTAACCTACTGAGAGAAGGGAACTTAAATCTCTAAACTCCTAGTACAGGTTCAAGCAAATAATGGGAGTAACCAGTGTCAATACCCCTGAAATGGAATTACGTCATCTGGATTCCTGTCAGCACTTCCCTGAGTGAAACAATCATGATTAAAATAGAGCAACAAAACTTAAAGCTAGATCTAGGTCCTCTCTTTGGTCCTTGCTAAAAAACACTGCTGGCAAGCAAGACACTCTTAGCACACCCTTTTAACCTTTCTGACTCTTTAGTTCTTTGTTGTCTCTGAAGAATAGAGTGCCTTTCTCACAACCAGATGGTTAAGTTCTGCACTGGTTGCATTGCACACCTCTCAGGCATGCAAGCAGCTATGCCATTGACCAGAAAATAGGCTTGTCCATTCCCCTTCTATCTGCTGACTTTGAAATGTGGCAATACTGACTGTTAATTTGTTAGGTATAATTAGAAAAACTTAGAGACACTGCAGTCTTCAGGGACCTTAGTCTCCCTAAAGAAGCCCAGGCAGAGAACAAGTTCCAAAATGTTCAGTTCAGCCACAATAGCAGTTTTCCTAACTATGCAGAATAGAAAAACTCTGGAGGTTCTATTGCTTTTCAATTTTAGAAATGATTGAACAGATTATTTATTTTGAATTTTCCAGTCATAATTAGATATCTGTTTTTCAAAATACACTTTAGGCACCTAGGCAATATTTTCAGATTTTTCAAAAATATTTCATTTTTCTTTTATTAAATTTCATCTTGTTCCCACTGTACTGTTATCAAGCTCATCTAATTTTTCATGTATGCTCGTTTTCTTCCCTATCAATAGTGTGACCCAGTTCCATATTAGATATCATTAGTTCAATCCTACTTCTCATGCCAAAATCATTAAAGAAAATACTCAAATGCACTCTGAGGCTGATTCATGAAAAATGGTCCTAGTAGTTCACTTCAACCCATTACATATTTTTCTCAATATTGCTCATTTTCCTCTCCACTTTAAACAACTCTCTAACTATCTCAAAGTTTGTACCTCCATGTTATTAATGAGCACTTTCCTACGGGCATCATTTCAAATGCTTTACTCATAAATTGTCTGTCTCAGTGGGACTATTTCCATTTAGCCTCAGATGTCTTTAGAGTGGTCATCTACATCTGAGCAGTCACCCCTGGCTAACTTCGCAGACAATGGAGAGAAACAAGCTCTTGTAGGTGTGATTCATCTGACTTACTTTAGATATTTGTTTCAGGATAGGATGAATCATACGTTAAAAGGAACTTTTTTTTGGCACTGCTGAAAAAAGGGAACATGAGGTAAGCAGTTCAGAAATAGAGGTCATCAGACTGGACACATGCATTTACTCAGATCCATCACATCATTTATTGCTAAACAAAGTTGATTCTTCATATCTTTCTACTTTGTAAAACTTGTTATCGAAGAAACGAATTCAGTTATTCAGGCATAAACCTCACTTGACAAAATTCATTCTAATTTATACAATTTTCTTTTATCTTTATGTCATACATAATTCTTTCCTTTATAATTTTATCTTGCGTACTCTTGATGTTACACTTGATGTTACTTGAGGTCTGTTGTTGCTCAGTACTTTCACCCTGAATAAATTAACCATAAGGTGTTTTGCTCCAATCTGCAAAGCAGATTTTTTCTGCATTCATTGCAGTTTGTACTTTCTTAATTTTTATTTAAGATTATGTGTTCATTTATACATAATTATATCCTACATAATATTAATCTTCTTTTCTTTATGCTTATGTTTTACATTTTCTGGTAAAGTGCTGGATATTCTGAAAGTTAAGCCCAAGCAATGGCAGAATCTTGGAACACAAGAGATTCATTACTAGATATGGTTTGCAAGGATGTGCTGTCCCTTTGTAACACTTCAGTTGTGTGTCCTTAGTCCCAACTTTGAAATAACTAGTAAAGGTAATAAATACAGTTAAACATTCGTTTTACATCCAGTGAATCACAATACTTATTGAAATCTAAAAACATGGAAGGGGAAGAATGTAAAATTACTTAGAAATGCATAATACCAGAGCCGTAAACAACTTCCACTCCCTAAATCCTCTTCATTGTGAAGCCTCTTTGCAAACAGATGCACACGAAAATGATCTCTCTGATGCTTAGTAAATTAATTTCAATTTGACTTTGTTAATACCAAATAGTTATCCTTATTAACAACACATATTCATCACTTGATTGCCATATTTATAAGAAATAATAAACCTCAAACATTTAGCATAACATTCCAATGATTAAAAGACTATAGTAAGGAGGGGGTTTTCATACTCTGAACAGTCAAGAATCATGCATAATGTAATAGCATATTTTCCAGCTGGTGTCAGCAGGCCAGATTTCAAGGGATATTTAAAATGTGTTTCTATTAACGAGAGAAAAAGGTTTTTCAACTGATCTGAAGCAATTTCTGTGTAAGAAGCTGAAGAGGCTATCATTATAAAATGTAATGGTAAACAGAGAATCCTGACAGAGAACAGCCTAGGAAACTGGTTTTCCCTGTATTTGATCTGTATTTAGGGAGGAACTGATCAAACTCATTTGAGAGTCAGTTGAAAACCTCCTACTGAAGCCAATGGACTTTGGCCCAATGCTGGACTGCAAAAATAAGGTAACTGAAATTATCCACCAATCATGTATATAACTGGTGTTAAAATGAGAGATTAGACTAACCTACAAATTTGAAAACAATGTGGAGTTCTGGATTTTTTTTTCTCTGTTTGACCTACCCCAATGGCCCTCAAGGCTTTGGATCTGTGGTTTTATTCAGAAGCAGTACAGAAACAGGTGGCAGGTATGAAGTGTAGCATGTAGCAGCTTCCACAGACCTACCAAAAAATGTTAATTTACATAACAGAGCCTGGTTTATTAAATACTATGGGTTAATAACATAAGGAGCACCTAAAAAAAAATGGATGGAAATTTTTGTGGGAAATCAAATGCTCAGAAAACACTGGTAGTGAAAACATTCACATTCAAGAAATGTGTCAGAGCTTCCTATGAGCAAAGATAAAGAAGCTCATTCACAAAAGGTTTTTCAACATTTACCTCATGTGAGTCAGTTTTGTATTATCACTAATTCACTCATCTACATTTTATAGATTAATATAACTTAGTATTTATAATAAATTATTACATATATTAAGCTGATTTTACATCAGAGTTAAAATAATAGAACAGTTATGCTTTGCAAAAGTACTTTGCTATTGAGCCAGTGCTCATACTGGGGTTTCCACCCTCAGACTATCTCAAGCTGTTCTTCATCTTTAAACTTGGGTAAATTAGATTCATCCAAAATAGGTTAACCACCTAATAACACTATTTTAGGTAAAATGTAAATTTTGAATTCAAACTTCTAATCTCTCCTTTCCATTAGTTTTTATCCCTTGGTTATTATTGTAATAATAATTTTTAATATAGTTCATATTATTGAAGATATGAATTCTTAATGTGCTATCTGTATTGCATTATTCTGTATTATTGTATTGTATTATGTATTTAAGATTTTTAGTTAAAATTAAAAATATTTGTTACATTGAGCGGTTTTTATCGGGGGTGACTCCTGGAATGCTCTTTGGGAGGATGTCAAGACTGAAAAATGGCTCACAGTTTCCAGCGTCAAAGGAGACAGGCTTTATTATATTACGATTTAGCTTCTGCCAATGCAAATCTCTAAATAAGTCTGGGGATCTATGGGTTCCTTTTTTCCTTCCTGTTGACAATAAAGAAGCTCAGAATGAGTAGCTCAGATGTAGATAAAGAGCTACATGTAATTAGTTACACCAACCTACACTTCAAGTGATGTAAATTTACCTCTGTCTGTTGTCTAATGTTCTTCTGAGAAGAGGAAATATAAATCCTATTCAAAAGTTACTCCACATCTTCAGGAGCAGTTCCAGCACAGAGGAAGAGGAATGAACAGGACGTGTTCTGAAAGAGTTTGCAATTCTACCAGTCTGACAAGGTACTAAAATTTTCAGAGTGACATTGCTTCCCTTGAGAAGTTGTAAATTCTGAGACAACTAGGATAAGATTTTTAGGCAGGAAATTCCTTAAGGGGTGGAATCTTTGCCAAAGATAAGGCACATTAAAATAGGCATTTACTCTACATAGCCTGTTGATAACCAGAAACCTCTCTGGAGCTTGAGAACAGGTACAGAAGGAAGATTCAGCAGCTAAATGTGAGACAAAGAGTTTGCGTGGTGGTTAACCAATAAAAAATGTTTTGTCTGTAATGCTGTGTAAGAACACTTGTGAGCACAGTGTGTTCTGCCTTCCATTCATTTACAGAGTACACACCAGCTTCCTGTGCTCATATGTCCCCAGGTAGGCTGATCAAGCAAATATGAGATAAAATGTAGGCTTTTAAATTATCTGCGGGGCATGTTCCACCAAGTTCACACTGACAGACTGGTCTGCCTGACTCATACATTTAGTCTTGATAGTTAGCCCTGTGGAAAATTATAACAGCCCTCAAGACACGGATTTGCTTCCAGTGCAGTGCAGCACTTGGACATACTTGGTCATGATCTGGAAATGAATGCCTGTTCAAAGTATTCTGCCTCGGCAGTGTTCCTGCTGCAGGGAGAAAATCCCTAGCCTTTTTAGGAGTTGTGTGGAAACAAGTGATTGTGACCCAAATCTTTAGATCTAACTCAGACCCAAACTCAAAGAGCAATAGCAAATCTACAACTTAATATCTTATGTAACTTCAAGCATATTTAGCAAAGTGACTTGCTTAAGATGTTATATTCTTCAGAATCAGCAGCATAAATTTATCTGAAGGGTCTTTCAGAATACACAGTCTGGTTCAAAGTCCAACACAGAACTTGTTTACTCAATGCCGTGGTCAGCACTGTCAAAACCACAATTCTGCTGCTGAAAAGAACAAAAAAAGCACTTTAAAAAGCATTTGCTCTTTTCTATTCCTCTTTTTTTTTTTTTTTTTTTTTTTTTTTTTTTTTTTTTTTTTTTTTTTTTTTTTGAGACCTGGGCTGCCTGAATCTTAAATTTAGCACATGATAAAGGGCCTGGGCAACATTTTCTAGATTGCTGTTAATGCAGAGTGGAACTGGGGGCTATTTATAGCCTTTGTGACTTTAACCAGCCATTGTGATTGAAGCAGAGACCTTCCTAATTCATTCTTCATCATCCTATAGTTGTTTTTGTTTGACCTAATTATCTGTGACTGCAGGTGTCAGCCTTTCTTAATGTGCTTGAATTGTGTGCTAGGAAAAAACGTCACAAGAGCTTTGAACATTCGGATTCCCAGACAGACAATCTATAGAGCTTTTATTTGCTTTCTATATGCATCACTGGTGGTTTAAAAACTATATGAAGTAAAATGGGAAATTTTTTTTCCAATCAAACTAGGTTATTTCTGTCTAAGCTTGGTGCTATGAGGCCTGTAACAGAAGACAGGCACTCTGTTAGCATCTATGGGTTGGCAAGGTATTTAAAGGGAATCACTAAGCAGACAGACTGCAGCAGACTAAGTTCACAGCAGCTATTGTGCAATGCTGAAAGGTGATTCCATAAAAAGAAAAGAAAAAAGAAAAAGAGGCATTCTGCAAATCTGGGGTAAATATGGGATTGCTGCTCTAGGAAGAAGGTCAGGATGAACAATGTTACATGGCAATCATCCAGAGTAAAGATGCAGCTTGCAACATGGGATTGAAGAAGACAGGACAGTGCTCTACTCAGCATCCTATAATTTGGTATGTGGTGAAATCACACTCAGCTCCACTCTTGCCAAAATATGCTGATGGTAGGAAGGTAGTACCCAGCTTTTCTATTAGTCACTCACAGGAGAGATGAGGACTCAGGCTGCACTGTAGATACCTAAAGTGGAATCAGAAGAATCCTCTCTTAGTATCCTTTGTTATAACCTCCCTGTTGCTTTTACTCTGTTCAAAGTGCTCCCCCTTCTTTAATTATTAAACTCACTCATTCAATTAATCCCTTGGTAATGAGAAACTACCATTCTCAGATAGCTTAATTTTCCACATTTCTTGGAATGATAAGGAAATTTTGCATGTCTATTAAGTTTACTGTGGTCATTTCTACTGAACCAAAATCTGGGAACCTTGAGCAAATATTTGGTTTGGGGTTAAGTAATTTCATGCACAATATATTTTCTTATATTCATTTATTATGTATTTTATTCTTCCTGTAGAGTATAGCAAAAAAAAACTTCCACCAATGCACATCCTTCCCCTTAAATTATGTGAGACTGACTTGGCTTATATTCAGCCTCTGCCAGTGGCTGCAGCAGCCAATCCTCACCAAATGCAACAGCACATACTCCGACTCTCAGGCAGCTTTTTTATGCTGGGTTGGTTTTTTTTATTATTTTTTTTTTTTTTTTATTTCTGATCAACCTACCATGCAGGGTAGGATGAGGGGGGAGAGTACCCCTATTCAATTTAAAAGTGCAAGCAAAATTCTGGTGTTAAATTCTGCTGATCCCTTAGCACTTCTGCAGCTGTGCTCACAAACCAAGTCTGTCAGCGAGGTCCACAAATCAGCCCTTTGCAGATGATGAGGAACATGGGAATCCTTTTGTGGGAGCTATCTCATCTTTATCACAGGGCATGCAGATAGTAAAGGTGCCTTCCATGTTCAAGTTTGCCTTTCCAGAGTCAAGTACTGATCCTTCCCTGCTTACTACTTCCCTTAAATTCACTGCCTCTGTGCAACAGATGAGGCAGGTGGTATTCTAGATATACTGTGGATAATGCCTTCTGGGAAAGAGCCAGTTTGGGCTGGCTGCTGGTGGTTCTGCCTGCGTGCCTGTGAGGCCCTTACCTGCCACTAGTGAAGGGACTAATGAGGTGCAGCACACATCAGAGAGAGGGAAAGCACAGGCAGACCCTTCAGCTGTCACACAGCCTTTGTTTTGACATCCTAACTCACCAGGATCACTATTCTGTCTTAAGATAAAACAGTTGCTGTCACGTTTCTTGTTTGTCTGAACATACCAGTACACTTTTGGAGATCTATGAAACAGCTACCATTGGGAAATAATTTTGTTGCTGGAGTTATCTCAACAGTAGAACTGTTTATACAATTTAGCACACCATACACACCCAACTATTTTTTTTCTTGCTATTCTACAGCATGGGCTAACTGGGAAAATCTATTATCACAGATCACCATTGCAAAGACTTTCCTACTTTTCAGCAGGATTGGGTCTAATGTCTACCTATGGGGGAGAATCTGGTGGCAGATTAATCTAATTCTGCTGCTAAGAAGAAGCTTCATACACTGCTGTACATACAATTTTACCTAACTATGCTCCTTGCCACCATCTAGTGGGTGGCTAGACATTTTGTTTATCCCTAAAAATTACTGGGTTATCTTTCAGAGAAGGCACAGAAATACTTTGCATATGTGACATACTTAAATGTGTTTGTCAAAAAAAGCTTCTTTGCTAGCTGGTTCAATAATTACTATATCTGTTTTTTCTGCTACACATTTTCAGCATAAGAATATGGCTAAAAGTCAAGTACGGCAAGTCTTTGCTCTGTATTTAGTTCATCGAAGCTGTCTTTGAAAACCTCAGCCCACTGAAAGCCCTTTGGAATGTATGACTGTTTTCAGATGGAGCCACTACTTGCTTCAACTTTGGCTTTTATAACAGAACTTATTGTGTATGTGCAATATGCATATATTGCATATACCAAATGTGTATACACAAAGAGAAACCAAGTCAAGATGACTTACTGAAATTTACTTCTGACCTCAGTCAGTTAAAACTACTATCTGGCCTTTCATACATAACTTGTGTATAAGTTCCCCTGCAGCCCTTCTGACTCCCACTAAAGTGAAAGCTTAACAAGGCACAGAAAATATAGATGGAGTCTTAAGAATGCACTAACTGTTCAAGAAAGTGTTTTGCTCTCCTGTCCAGCCTCAGTCCCAACCTCCTGTTACACTAACAAGCACTTTCCAGCTGGATCTATCCATACAAATTCAATCCTCTGAATTTCAGTCACAGTCAGTTGTGTAATAGACATTGAGTATTGGGAATCACGAAATTTCCACTCTGTTGCAATGAAGAATCTTAAAACCTCTACTGCCAAAGTCACAAAAACTGCAGTGTACAACAGAAAAGAACAGCAGTATGATGAATGCTCCAAAATAACAATGAAGTTTTTAGGAGATAATTAAAAAGCTGCTCTTATTCCATTCCAAGCATGTTTCCAGAACTATTTTCAGCAGTCATTACAGCTACTCAGATAGATAGATAGATGTGTGTCTGTACGTGTCTATGTATACACATGCCTACACAATACATATATTTTCCTGCACTTCACCTGCTGTGACTTACTGATGATTCCTTTTCCATTCTTTTTCACAGTGATAAGGATTTCATTAAGTCTTCCAGTGGACCTTGACAGTCTTTCTCCAGTGAATACACACCATCACCAACTTCAATGGCACTTTGGGACTGCTATGAGAACTCTTTTCTTGCTTACATATGACTTAATAATTACTGGTAAAACAATACTGAATGAATTTACAATGAGTTCACTAGCTCATGCTTAAAAACCAGCAATTCATAATTTGCTACCTTTTCAACAGGCAAAAAAAAGTTCCCTTCTTCCAAAATCTGAGAATTGTCAACAACCAAAATGAAGCTGGTGCGCATATCTAAAGCAGGCAATTTTCATAGAATCACAGAATCATAAAATCATAGACTCATAAAATGGTTTTATTCAGAAGACACCTTAAAGACCATCTAGTTTCAACCCCTTTGCTGTGGTCAGGGACACCTTCCATAAGACCATGTTGCACCTTCCACAAGACCAGGTTAAAGCCCCATCTAACCTGGTCTAGAAGAATTCCAGGAATGGGGCTGACAGATGTTCCCTGTGCAACCTGCTCTAGTGCCTCACCACTCTCATCCTGAAGAAATTCTTCCTAATATCCAGTTTAAACCTACTCTCTTTCAGTTTTAGGCCATTGCCCCTTGTCCTCTCACCACATGCTCTCACAAGAAGTCCCTCTCCAGCTTGTTAGCCCCCTTTAGGTACTGGAAGGCTGTTCTAAGGTCTCCTTGGAGCCTTTTTTCCAGCTGAGTAGCCCCAAGTCTCTCAGCCTGCCCTCATAGGAGAGGTGCTCTAACCCTCTCCTCATCCTCATGGCTCTCCCCGGGACTCTAACAGGTCCATGTGCTCCCTATCTTGGGGGTCTCAGACCTAGACACAGCACTCCAGGTGGGGTCTTATGAGAGTGGAATAAAGGGAATTACCTTGCTCGACCTACTGGTCAAAATCCTTTTCATGCAGCCCAGCATACAGTTTGTGGTTTTGATGCACTAGATGTCCCCTGAACCAAAACTTGCATGAAGTGACAGCAGTGTCCCCTTAGGAAGAGGCTAGAATGCATAAAAGGACCATAGGTCTGCCTGCAAGATCTAGATTTACCTGTAGAAAGCAGCTCCTCAAGTAGCTGTTTTCCTAACAAAGTGTTAGTGCTGTTTCTGTGTTTAAAGAGTTACAATAATGCTCATAACTATAAAAATCATATGTGTTTTTTCTCTTTGCTGCTTATGAGAGAAAGAAGTATAAGACATATTCAAGAACACTTTATATGGTAGGTGGTTTATTTAGTTAGTTAATAAAGCCAAAAGATAAAAAATATTAGTTAGATGTGACACACAGAAAATATCCTTTCTTACGAGGAACACCTTTTGAATTTGACATAGGGCTTAATGTGCGATCTCAATATACATTCAATAGCAAAATAAAAAGAAATAAAGGTGGTAATAAAAGTGGATGGCCTAGAGTATGTTATTTGCATGGGTTTCAGAAAATTAGTTCTCAATTTGTGGCAGGAACTTACAGTAGCCTGTAAATGTTAGTCTTCTTAATCTCTACTGGCAACCAGTGGAGCCACACAAAGGAATTTAGAGCAAGAGGAAATTTAGCCATTAGGAAAAAACCTCCTCCCTTGCCCACATTTTCTCTTTCATTTCCTCATTGGACAATCAAGATCTTAAGTGGGAAAGGCTAGTCCTGAACTGATAAAAATCAAGCTGAAATTGGCAAGGTTATTGCTCATCTCTCAGCTTTAAGGTGGAAGCAATGATGTGTGAAGGTAGTGCACATGAATGGGGCCAGAAGCGTCACTGCTCAAGAAGCTGAAATGCCTTTTGCAAAACTATTGAGTGTACAACAGCATGGGCAGCCACTGAGATGAGTATATCACTATGTGTGGACAATATTGTGTCTTAATAAATAATTTTTATACCATTCCGAAGAAGACTGCAGCCTCTAAAAAAATAGAAAGTCTAAAGTTTCTGGGGTTTGGGGGAATTTTTGTTGGTTGGTTGTTTTGTTTTGTTTTGTTTTATTTAGGGTTTTTTTTCAAGATAGATAAACACTTAAAATAAATCCTAAAATCTAAGAACCACCTCTACCATACTACTTAAAGGATGTGACACAGATCACGCTGTACATTTCAGAATGAGACTTGCTGAAACTAAACACAAAATAATGGTTCCTGAGGGAATAATAAAATCAACAACACGAGCACAAGTCAGTTGCAAAAAAAATTTTATTATTGCAGTCAAGAGATATTAATCTTTTGCCACATATTTAAGGGAACACAACTGCATGAAAGCAAATGTTTAAAAATTCATGTTATAGAAATTTCTGGGACTACATAATTAGAATTATTGCCTGCTATAATTATTGCCTTGGGTCTTAATTTTTGTCTCTTTCTTCTATTTTTCCCTTCTCTCTCATTCTACTAAATAGAAGACATGCAATTTCTCTTCATGTTTCAGTGTACCTAAATTTGTTGAGCACTGTCCAGTGTTTCAGACAATATGATAGGCTAAAAAAACCCCACACAAATAAAGTATTTTATAATACATTTTCAGAATGTGGAGTTCCAGTGTCAGTTCTCATGACAGCCGGAATTTAAGCATAGTAATACAATTAAACACCATTCTTATTATTTTGCATCTGATGGGGTTAGTGGTCTTGTATTAGACTTTGCATTTAGTTCTGCTGTTAGTGAGCACCATAATGGCCTTGTAGGAACAGAAGATTTCTCCTTTCGGATTAATTTGGTCCTTTATAAATGTTTGTTTGCCAAAGCTACACAACTGTATTTCCTGACAGCTCCCTGGAGTGTTGTATCAAGGGATAATTTAGGCAAGAGAGTAAAGGACAGTACAAGACAGAATTTTTGCAGCACACCAGAGTGTTGCCATTTGAGGTCAGGGACATGGCTTCACTAGGGCTTGATCCTGAACACAGCAAACTTGCTCAGAGGCAGCTGATATCTTGCAAACTGGTTTTCAAGCTAAATGTGATTGGAAAAGGAAGACTTAAAAGCTAATGTGAATGTCTATATGTACCAGCTAGGGCTATAGTTCTGCCTGGCTCCAGTCTTCCCCATCCAAGTGTTGATGCTTTCATACAACTACTGCCACTGAAGTCAACACACACACTTTAGGAGCACTTGGCACTTTTCATAACTGGGTCCTCAAGCAGATACTGATAAAAACTGTAAGTGCTGCAAATGCATGTGGGTTGCCAAGAGTTCTTTAAAGCCAGATATCTTTCATAAAAATAACTAATGCTTGGCCTGTGTTTGATCAGGTTCCACAGACCACTGCATCTGTGGAACAGTTTCTTGATACTTCTGACTCACTTGGAAGGGAATAAATACAAGAGCCAGAAACATGAGTAGAAATGTTCTTACATCAAGATGTGGTCAAGAAATATCTTGTGTCTTTGGATTCTGCCTGAAGGTGTCTACACAAAGTTCAAAGAGACAGACTTGCTGAAAGCTCTCCATATATTTGCTTCAAGGAGTGGGACTGGAGTGCATGGTTGATATTTTTACTTTTAGTTTGCAGACTGGAACCATTTCTTCTTCCTTTTGACTTTTTTTAATCCACCTTTTTTTTTAAAATGTGTTAAAAAATAGTGAGAAAATAGGTAGTAAGGTTTTTCTTTCTCTCTCTTAGTAAAACAAACTAATAATTGCAAGATGTGTTTATAATTAGGCAGGCCTTGATTTGTCATGCATTGAGCCATCTATCTTTTGCTGTGGTTACAAGAACAACCTGCTATGGGTAAGCCAACCCATATATGTTCTTGTGGGGCATCAACTCTTTTGCAGACACTGCCTACACACACACATTGCTACTCTGATGTACTCCGGGGTAAATGCAAGCAAGTTTACCCTCCACTGAAGTTATTTTTCCTTTGTTATCCTATTGCAGAACCTATCACAGCCCAACAATTCCACGATTGATTTGCTGGCAGCCGAGCCCTGAGGCTTGGAATGTAAATAAGACTCAGAATGAAAGTGATGTGCACTGCAGCAGCCAACACTGAGTGCAGGTACTTCATCAATTGACCTGATTTCTGGAAAATCTGCTTGCAACCTTGAAACTTGCTTGCAATTACAATTTTTGCAATAAAATATTAGTCTCCATGGTAATGAGAAGTGCTTTACTAACTCATTTAGGAAAAAAAAAAACCACACAAGGAGATGACAGTATCTCAGAGAAAATGAAATTTTCAACATTATTTCACAGTTGGACAGCTTCATGCAGACTTGTCAACAGATTAGTAGCATTCATCACATTTTATATATGGAAAAATCAGAGTAATTAATAGCCCTCAGGCCTTCCTTGCAAAAAGGAGATTTAATGAGCTCTGCAGCAGTATCAGAACAGGAGAGCACATAAACAGTTTGCCTCTGTCCATGCAAAAGAACAACATGAGTAGAAGGATGGCCCTGCCTTACTACTTACCAGATCTACTAAATGTTATTAAATAAATTCTGTTCTATCCATTTAAATGTCTTTTGTTTTGTTTTGTTTTTTGTAATATATATCATTACGGGGTCTCACCCACAGGCCTTAGTTAACTAGGGGGAAAAAGAATAATTGCATTTCAGTAGGCACCAGAAGAATAAGAAAGTGTTACAGGCTCTGTTGAAAGATGCTCAACAGACAATGTGTTGCTCAGGCCAACTTATGAAAAAGGGTCTTTTTTACAAGCTACATACACAGGATTTCAAAGCTGGTTGTGAAATCCTTCTGAATAACTTCCTCACAGGAAACAGTCAAAATAACGAGCAAAAATATTCAAGACTGGGAGGCACAAAACTGAAGTCAAGGTGGGCAGAGAGAAAAGAACTATCCTTTTTCTCATCTCTTAGCAAGTCAGAGAGAGAGGTGCAGAATTCAGTGCACAGCAGCCTGCCCAGGAGTGTCCTATCAAATGCACTTTCTATCAACAAGAAGTCCTCCAGAAGATAATTGGTTAGTTAAAAAACTCATTTCTTCTGAGATGGAGCTCTCTTGGATGGGCAGAAGAGTGCAGTTTGTGTCCAATGAAACTGTTGGGGTTTTAACATCCTTGGAGCTCAGCTAGTTTTTGTGAAACCTCAGAATTCCTCACTAGAAGGAAAACATTTTCTTATAACCAGCTCTGTTTGGTTCTCTTTCTTGTTCTTGCCATTGAATTACTGTCAATCATGGATAAGCAACTTCATCTCATTATTTGTCAGGTTTTCTACCTCTAAAGCAAGATGCTTTCCTTTCCCAAGCACTCTAGATGAAAACAACAATAGATTGTATAGATATAGATATAGATAAAGCATTCCTTCTAAAATCTGTTATATAGCCATAATTACCACTGAGCAGGAAGGGAAAGAAAGAAAAATGTTATTTACAAATCACAGCTGGAAATTATCTAAAAGCAGCCACTCTAACTACACTCTACAGTAACTCATAGGTCTTAAATATCTCCGTGCTTTCTTGGGTAGACACTAAAAGTGCAAGTATGATCTCATGCTTATACCCACAATTGTGTGAAACAAAATTATTTTAGTAAGAACAACAATTTAATTCCACAAATAAAAGCAACAAGAAAAGTTTAAAATAATATCTGTGGTTCATGTCAGTGTAACTCTGACATCCTGGCCTGCTGTCTGATGCTGTCTAATAGTTGCCTGTTGGATCATGCTGCTCTTCAACTATACCTCAAACACAGATGCATCTTAAAGATCTTTCAATAAAGATTTCAACTTAGGAGTTATAAACTCCCAAGTTGAAATCTTTATTGAAAGATTAACTTCTCTTTTTTTCATTGTATGTATTTCCCTAGAGTTCTCACTTTTAGAGATCAAAAATTCCTTTTTCCCCTCCTACTTTTTAAATATAGGCCTCGGTCACGGAGTTCTTTACATGCAGGTGAACTTTCAGGATTTCATGGAATCTATTTTTAGGTAAGCTGGTGTGTGGAAATGAAATAAAAGACAAGGTTAGAGTCATGGTTGAAAAGTTAAAAATAACAGGAAAAGGTAGAGGCCCTAATTCATTCTTTCTTCTACTTCACATCATCATATTTTCAAACTACTCAGTACAAAATGACATTATCTGACTGGTTTACCACATTCAGCACTATATTTTATTCAGGAAAATTCACATGTGAGTGCAAAATGAAGCTCCAATTTGCTGACATTAGGTAATACAAGGAAAGGCAAACAATTTTTCTGGTGCTCTGACCAGGGCTTCAAATGCTTTTCAAGAGAAGCTTCTTTAAATGCTGGAAGGTTTTTGCAGTAATCATCATTTTTCTAATATTTTAATGTATTGCCCAATGCAATTTTATGTAGCATACATTTAAGTTCTAATCTAAACTTAAGATAGATACAGCAGTCTTTAAAAGTGCCTATTTTTATTTATATTTGTGTGCGTATGTGTGTGTAGTTTAAACACCATTCAACTGGAGGACTAAAGTAATTAATTACAAATTGATTCTGACAGCAGAGATGCTTGTACAGCCTCTTGATTAGGACAATGCAATTTTAAAACGTAAAACTTGGAAACATTCTTAAATCATGTTAGCACATGCAATCATTCAGACTGTGTCTCCAATCTTTTCCCCATACAGCTTTAAATAGCTTTTGAAGGAAAGTTGAGAACCTTTGAGAATTATTTAAGAGTTCCACTTTCCATTTAAATTTTCTTTTTTTTTTAATCTTCTGCTTCTTTGTGTCAGGAACAGATAGTTATTTTAATTTCAATGTCTGGCAAAGAGAGGTGTATTTTCTCTAACAAAAGCTAGGCAGATGCACAGAGTGAAGTAGTTCAGTATTGATGGCGAATATGTAACAACCTGGCATAACTACATTGGTACTTTCCTTGTAAGGTTTAGGTTGGTTATTGATAGATGGTTCTTTATTTTTCCCATAAAAGCTGAAGTAGAGCTTGTACTATGTCTAAAATACTACAATGAGAAGTAGTGATGAGTGTTCTTATGGTTCAGAGAACAACAAAATAGTGGAATCATTGTTATCCACAAGTCTTTGACCTACTACATTTTAATTTTTTTATTGAAAAGAAGACATTCCACAGAACATATTTCTCACATTCATAATTAACAGTTAAAAATACATTTCTTATCTACTCATTTGGGGGAAGGAGAATGTATGATTAAGTATATACTTTTAACACAATTTAAGACTGTAAGCCACAATCCTTCGACTCTATCCTAAAAATTTTAGTAGCAGTAAAACATAGTAGCAACAAGTCTTCAATGGACCTGCTCGTTCTCAAGCAGTGAGCAGGGATATGTCCACAGCAGCAGGGCTAAAGGATTTAGTACTTCACTGGAAGCCTCATTTCAAAAGAAAATTAGAGTTGTAGGGTCTTTCTATCAATCCTCTTCTAATAACTTCTGTTCCATTTAATCCAGAATTATCAAAGTACAGGAGCCTCAAGCATGTTCAGTTCCTACATGTTTCATTAAAAAGCCCATAATGGCTGTGTGAACTTTCACAGGGAGACCCAGCTGCCACCAATTCTGTGTGGGGACTGCCTGGCCAGGAAGTCCAGCAGGCTGCTCACCAGCAAACACACTCATAGCTCTGGTCATCACGGAATAAAGTGAACCTGGAACAGGTGGCAAGCCAAAAAGCAAAGTGAGGGATACCGAGGGATCTCAATGAGGATGACTCGCATGGGTCACGAGAGGAAGCACAGTTAGTAAAGCAAGGAGGTGTCAGAGGACACAGAAAAAACAGGAAACGAGACTCTATTCGGTGCATTCTTCTTGCAACAATCTTGTTTAACTTCTGTTTCATTTTTATTTTGTTTTTATGACTTACAGTTGATCAACATTGGAACTGCACCAGGCATATGATTTTGCCTGTCTCTACATACGTATGTGTACTTACAGACACACATGTACAATACATAACATACAAAACAAGCTGCCCAAGACCTGCTATTAAAAATGCCTCATTCAGTGTAATTAATTGGGACACCAGCTGTCTCTTCTAGAGGAAGAGACCATTAAAATACTATTAACAATAGTAGGGAAAATATAATAAACCCAATTCTTTGTGAAAATATTAATATAGGCATTTAATATACAGGCATATTAAATGCCTGTTCATACCCTAGCCATGGAACAGGTAGGGACCAGCTGGTTACCTACAGCTCAGTGGCCACAGCCACGTTTATGATGGCAAAATCCAGGCAACAGAGATGACACAGCTGTTCCAAAAACAACTGTGGTAGCAACTGACAGCCTCTTTAAGCTTCTGAGGGTTTTTAGTTGAATCCTGCACTACCACAGTCCTTGACATTTTATTCTCTTGTCTGTAAAGTCACTGTGATCCTGTCAAGTGCTGATCCCCTGAAATATGACGTGTTTTGCACGCTCCTTTCTTACAAGAGCAAGGCTGGCCTTTGTGCAGATCTGCAATGGCAGGCTGCTAAAAATAAGAATGCAATAGCCACTTATGCAGATCTATTTAGCATGCTGAGAAAACTACAGAGAGAGGAGATACTGACTTCATACACACGACCCTTCCAGAAACAACAGATTAAAAAAAAAAAAAAAGTCTTGTATTTAGGAACTGCTTCAAATTGAAATGTTGTAATAACCCTCCAAAGAAGCAGACTGAAGATAAATTATGCAACTGTCACTGATTTGAATCAGATTTTGAGGGAACTAGGGAACTCTCCAGAACAGGTATTTGCTCTGCAGTTCTTCATGTTAATTAAAGCAGAACAGAAGGTCATCATAAAAACTGATCTATTATAAAAATAATAAAGCCCTATGAAAAAAATAGTTATTTCTAAATGGAAAATAATGGGAAGCAGAGCGTTCTGCATGTGTTAAGTAGTTCATATGGAAATGTTAATCACTATTGTTGTATTGACATAAGTGGTGATGAGGTGATTTACACCATCTGTGCATCTGGCTGTGTGGAAATACATATATTTGACAAGAAATGATGATACCAGCAGACACACTGAACAAATGAAATTCCAGTTATAAAGCACAGATCAAGGATGTGCAGCTGTCCAAGAAATGTGAGCAAAGGAGCTACTAAGAAGAGCATGTGATTTGAATGGGCCATTAGTAGAAATAAATACATCCGCAAATGTGATAAAGTCAAACTAGCTATGGAACAAAACACAGAAATGTGAAAGTGAGTCAAATACTACAAGTCTGGCAATTGTCACAGTGAGTCTGGTGAAGCAAATCTTAACTTTGATTCACAGAACCTTACATATATTTACATATGCTTAAATTAAAATAAATTCTTACATATGGGCAAACAGGCATGAACTGAAATTTCATTTACTTCATTAGAAAGTACAGAAGATAAGATTGAATACATGATATATTGCCTTTTCTAACTCAGGAATGTCTTTCTAAATTGGGCCCCTCTCTTCTGAGTCAGGGCCCTTCCACCAGCAAACACTAATTAAAAGTTCTACAAATATTGTAATCTCGGGAAGATTGTTGAATTTGAGAATTCTTGTTGACAAGAATTTGACTTGATAATATATTTGTGTGGTAGTTTGGGGGGTGGAAGTTGAAACATTAAGGAAATGTCAGGAAACATCAACCGGCACTTCTTAATCATGAAATAAGATGGAAAATCAGCTATTTTTAGGAAATTATATAAATCTCAGTGCTCTGGATTGTAGAAGAAGAAACCTAGAAAACATGCCTTTGTTGATTATCTCATGTTTTACCTTGTATTTATAAGGCAAAATGACCCAAGTCATAACAACATCTTTCACTTTTACCATTTCACGGTGGCAAATTATGAAACACAAATCTTCCTCATTGGGCATACCTAGATCACCAAGTCAGTGACGAAGCCAGAACAGACAAGATCATTTGAAAGTCCAAGGCTCAATTTATTGGTTTGCAGGTCTTTGCGTATCTATTTTAGCTCTTGTGCCACAGGGACCCAAAGTCTGCAATCAGTTCCCAGAGCTTTGCGTGCTTGATGACAGCAGGTCGCCAGCTTTCCACCACTTCACAACCCAGAAGCACCTCAGATGCTCTGTGGTAGCTGTTTAACAGGCACAAGTTACAGACTTCCATCTTAAAAGCAGGAGCTCCACATATACGGCTGAATAATATACGAGCCCGGCAATTGTGCTGGCTCAGCTGCCGCCTCTCGCCCAGCCGAGCTGCCCGCGTTGCAGAGCAGATGTTCCAAAGCAGGTGTCAGCAGTCATGGGTGGCAGCCACCAAAGCCCTCCCAAAGCGGCGCTTCCACTCGAGAGTTAAAGCCTCAAAGGAGCCATGAAATAACCTTGTTAATTTGACGCTTGATAATGCAAACAGCTTTAAAAATCCCACTCCAAATTGTATGTCACTCCCTGGCACACAGCCAGGACTTCTCATCCAATTTCAGCATATTAAGATTTTAAAAGAGGATTTTTAGAGAAGCTTCTGCTGAACATTTGATGCTACCATTTCAGTGTTTAATCGCACTTTCATACAAGGAAATCGCGGTGATATTTAAACGTACGAATTAACTACACCGGACAGCCTTTTTGTTGTCTCTTCACAGTACCTGTCCTGCGGAGAGCATCTGCAACAACCCCAGCAGGACGAGAGCCTCCTCCAGAAAGGCTGGAACGCTCTGCCAACTCTCCCCTCTACCCGTCCCAGGTGCGAGACCCCGACACCCCTCCCCGCCGCCGCCCCACCGGCTCCCCATCAGCTTCCCGGGGGGTTCTCGCTCCGCGCACGCCCGCCGCTGCCGGAACCTCTGCGAGAGGAGCGGGGGGCTCGGTGCTGGCGGTTCTCCCGCCCCCGTGCCGGGCGGCCCCCGCTCTCCCCGGCTCACCCGAGCCGCCCCCCAGCCCGCGGCCAGCCAGATGCGCGGGACAACGACTACCGCCGGGGCAGCGCGGGCGGGCGCGCTCCGGGAACGCGGCGCAGGCGACGGTGAGCGCTGCCGGGAGCCCGCCGGGCCCCGCCCGTGCGCGGGGTGCGGAGTTCGGGATGAAGGGGGAGCGACCACACCGGCCCCGCTGCCACCGCCGGCGAGCGCCCGGCTCCGCCCGCCTGGCCCCGCCCACTGCGCGTCACCGCGGCCGCGGCCAATGGGAGGGCGGGGCTGCCCCGGGGGGGCGGGGCCAGGGAGGGGCGGGGCGGGGCGGCGGCCAATGGGCTGCGGGGATGTTCCCGGAGGCGCAGCCACCGCGGCCCCTCCCCCGCCGGCCGCTCCGGCTGGGGCTCGCCGGGCGGGAGAGTTTCGCTCCCGGGTGGGAGATGCCGCTCGGGCTCCGTGTCCTCGCAGGTAACGCTGCGCGGGGGAGCAGGGGCCTCGCCAGGGCCCCGTCCGCTGGCGGGACCGGCCCGGGGGGGTGAGGGCCGGACGGGACGGGCCACCCCCTACGGCGGAGCCGTCGCTGCCAGGACAAAAGGGGAGCGGCGAGCGGGGCAGGGCCACCGCCAAACTCCCGGCGGGGCTCGCCTGCGCCCCAGCCTCGAACCTTACCCCGCCGCCGCCGCCGCCTTCCCGGGCGGTCTCCTTCCCTGGGACCACCCGCCGGGTGCCCGGGACGCCCCCAAGTTTGCGGGGCTCCGCGCACGGCCAGCGCCACCCCGGTGCGAGCCGGCCCCGCGGCGCCGGCGCTGCCCGGCGGGAGGCACCGTGCCCGCCCCGCCGCGGGGTGCCTGCGGTGTGCGGCGGGGCGCTCCGGGTCGGCTCGGGCTCGCCGTTCCCCGGAGAGGGCGCGGGGAGGCGGCCTCCCTCTGCCGTGCCCCGGGCGCTGCGTGTGCGCCCTCCGGGGAGGCGGCGGTCCCGGGGGGTGCCGCACCGCCCGTGCGGTCCCCGCGCCGCCCGGGGAAGGGAGGCCCATGGACCGGCCTCCTGCACCGCGGGGAACAGGGCTGGCAGCAGCTGCGCGCCGGATAAATAGAGCAAGCGTAATGGGAGAAAACTTTCAGGGCGAAATGGTTTTTGAGTAGATTAAATATTTTAATTGCGTGGTGCGTGTTAATGCTGTATCCGTGCTGTTGGGAGCAACGCCGTGCGCTTCCCTCAGTTAACAGCCACGCTTTCTCTCTTTGTTCCCGTCAAACTACGAGCACAAGGATGAACTACTCTGAGAAAAGGTTTTGCTCTTCAAGCAGCTGCTTTGCTCAGCCAGGGAGCTCCAGCCGCTCAGGTTGCACAGCTCCAGGTTACTGACTTGATCTGAATTTGGGAGCAGTGCCATATGGTGTCCAAAGCGAGGAGGGGCACTGGTGTGGCCGGGTGTGCTGCCTGTCCCTGCGCACGTGTGTGCAGGAACTGAGAATATGCGGGCACCGGAATGTACTGCAAAAAGAGCAATTGCCGTAGCAGCTCTAATGGTCAGCTCTGTTCCAGAAGCCAGATGATTGGAGCTGTTTTCCTAGACCGTGCAGAGACATTGAATGCAGTGTTTGCAGGGGTGCACTGGAGTGATTTTTCTAGATTTTCTGTTTTTCCTATATGGAGGTAATAAATGCAACATTTTCAGGAATGCGACAGTTTGATTTAATAAGCAAATAAATAAGAAGAAACTGAAGATAGGCTAATATATGTGTCTATCATTCTTTGGGCTTACAAAATAAAAAAATCATATTCTGCCTGGCTTTTACTGCAGTTTTCCATTCATAACCTCCTTTGCTTGCCGTTTATACCAGCACTTGATAAAAAGCCCACTCACAGTAGTGTCTGAGCACCTGAGAAGTGGAAGCAGAGTAGTATTCCAGATGGAAGGCTGGCTGTGGAGCATCCAGAGAGACCCATCCGATTAAAGGTGGCTCATGGATGTAAACCTCCACCCTTAGTGCCTCCATACTGATGTATGTGTGCTTGGATTGCAGGATATTTTTCATCTGCCTCAACAACTTCATGAGCCCAGGAATACAGCTGTGGAATTTCAACTGCACTGCAGGTGTGCAGAGTGATCTCGTGAACACTAGTCCCATCTCAGTTCTAGGGGTCTTGTTGTCTCATTGCTTGAATTGTTGAGATTTAGGGCCTAGTCCATTAACTGCTATCTCCATATGTCTATCTGTGATATTTGTATGAATTCCTTGCATGGGGGAATGTGTAAGACTAGGTCCTTTAATTTGATTAACTGAAGGGAGTTGACCTCTTTTGGCGATTGACAATGTTTGCTTTTTAAAGGTGGAAGGAAATTATAATGTTTATCATTTTCTACAGAACTTTATAAATACTTCACAGTCCCTCCGATGCATTTGCTTGTATTGCTTGAATAGACCAGTAAGAAACAGAAAAAGAGTGATTTGATCTAGGTTTCAGAAAGTGTTTAGAATCTATGCCGAAGTTTTACCTTAGCATCTAAGGATTTCTTATTTATCTCTGTGCTCCAATATTTCGTATTTATCTCTGTGCTCCAACTGTGAGAAATTCTGCCTTTACTTCCTCATTTGAAGTATGAAATTATGTTTAGGTATGTTCCAGTAACTATGAGAGGCACTGAGAGAAAAAAATGTAAGGTTATATGAAACCTCATCTCCTCTCCCTGGAAAGCCAGCTTTCCTTTAAAATTCTTTTTTAGTGAATTAGAGCTGTAACCATGCACTTGTATTTGTTTATTCCAGATTTTCAACCAACATAATGCTAAAGCTCCCAGCTTGGAACAAGCATTTCACAGAATGGCACAAATGGAACCTAATCTGGACCATGACGTATCATGGTTCCTCCTTCCATCATACTGGGCTAAAATGGTTGTGGCATTAATTTCCTTCCTCTGTTTTGCTAACAGCTATGATGGAGATTTTGTCTTTGATGATTCTGAAGCCATCATCAATAATAAGGTTTGTCTCTTTTCTTTTCCTCACAATCTTTGGCATAAATGGTAATAGGAAAAGAAATAATGCAACAGTTGATTTAAACAGGCCCAAAAGTTTTAGCCTAGTAAAGAGCTTCTCCTTTGGGTATTATTTATTTATTTTTTTAATTTCATTTTTCCATTTTGTTTTTTTGGGTGTTTTTTAAAGTTAAGGCTGATTTAAGGGTACCTGTACATCAAGACTGCCAGTAGGTCTATTCTATGCTCATTCCTAAATCAGTGAGAGTGTAGGGTGCAGGAGGTCTTCAGGTGTAGTTTATACCATAAAAATGTTACAGGAGCAAGCAAAGCTCCCTTTTCCCTCCTTCCTCCCCTTAAAGTTCCTGTGACAACAGTATTTTTTTGAGATAGAGGTGGAGTATTCTTGTGTTCCATTTTAAAGCTGACCATACATGCAATGAACAGACTTTAAAATGCTTAGAAATTAACATGTGATTCTGTAGTTTCAAACAAACCTCTAGCTGAGATTCTTTTGGCTTTGAGCAGTGGAGTGTCTTCAGTTGGTGAGATGCTTCACAGGATCACATGTAGCAGTGAGTGAGCCTGTGCCCATGGATGGGGATTGGTGTTACAGCTTTTATGCTGTTCTGGAAGGTGCTTGTTAAATGTTTAGAAAGAAAAGCACAGGATAAAAATAATCACATTCATCTGTCAGTTCAGTGTTCCTGAAGCCATGGGGTTTTACAAAGAGGATACTGAAGACTCATACTGCTAGCAGAACATAATTCACTTTTTTTTTCCTTGCACAAGATATAGAGGCAACTTATCACAATGTGCCTTTTAGAATCACGCAGAATTACTGTTTCCTTAGACAAATTTCTATTATGCATGTGTAAGTCATCATACCTTTAGTTATAAATGGGGGAAAAATACATCTGTCAGCTTGGAAATAAATCTCAAAGCTTTCAAGAGAATACTGTAGACAAATTAAGAACCTATCGCATAGTTGTTTTGGGTTTTTAAAAAGTAGTGTTATAATTTAGATTGCACAGCTCCTGGCAATGCTTCATTCTGCAAAGTTTTATTTAGGACCCGTTTATAATATTTTAATTTCCTGAGAGAATGAACAAAAGACTGATGTTGAAACAAATCAGGTTGTTTTATTAATGTGCAATTTCCACACTTGTAATCTCTCTCCATTTCTTTCAGTCTTTACTCTAAAAATGTTTCAATTATCTCTGCAACCCAACAATTTGCACCAAGATTCTAGCTGTTGGCAATGCTGAGAAACTTGACCAACTGCTAAAATAAATTAATTCATATGTAGTCTGTGTGTTTGAAAAACTGTGAGGCTGATTCTATTTTTCATATCAAAATCCTCTATTATTTCCTAGAAACTAAATGAGGATTTTGTGACATCATTTTAACACAGGGGTCATATGGATATATGGAAATTCAAAATCCTCAAGAAAAATGCAGAAACAATGAGTTTACCGGTTTAGTGGGGAGGGAGATTATCTAGCAATGGCACAGTTTATTAAACAAAGCATAGTATATTTTATTCCTATTTAATAAGAAAGGCAGCAGATTTACTGAGCATTGCTACTGTAGTATTTTTTTGGGTACCACCCAGTGCCCTTTCTATTAATTTACTAGGTGCCATCATCCCAATGTTTTGTTTCTTTTATTGTTGTTTTAGCAAAAGATACACGTTTAGTTGACCCCTGCCTATCATATCATGGAACATTCCATTATTAAATTTTTTTGGAGTTAAAGGCTGTTTTCCAGATGTTTTCTTATCATTTTAAGCAGCATTTTAACTGGTACACAACAGTGGCTTTTGTCTTTATTTATTTACTAACTTGGCAAGACAAACAGTTGGATTAAGCAGAGCTTCAGACACAATATGTCATTTCCATAAGCCTTTATATAGAAAAAACTGACCTTTCTTCAAATCTTGAACTCTGCTGTCTGTAAGCTGCTGCTAATCAAATATTTAGAGATTATTTGATAGCTGCTTTTGGTTTTTAAAGAGAAGATCATATGTAGTTTTTAAACAGCTGTGTCTCTTGGAGCAAACCGTTCCTATTTTAGGGTAAGGTCACTAAATAGGAAACTTAATGTGAGAAACTTTCTCACAGAACTTGGATACAAGGGCAGGATACATGATTGAAGATTTTTAGGTCATATGGAAGTGTAATCTAATCACTAAGTAATTCCATGCATTCAGCTTTTCCTGCATTCTTCCGATGGAAGACAAAAGAAGGCTGATTGTAGCGGAACGAAAAATCAAGCCTTGTGCATTTCTCATCTCGAGTTATTGAAGACCATCTGTGACATGGAAGACACACTTTTCTTTTTCAGTACTAACATTTATCAAAGTATGTCTTTCATAGACCCTATGTACATAAGGAGCAGTGCTGCTGCTTGGAAAAACAGTCTGAGGGCCACACCACCCTCTGACAACTGTCCCCTGCAGAGTATAAAGACTTCAATAGATTCTGGTGTACAGCCCTGTCCCACCTTGCCCCTGGAAAAGCTGGCTGCATTGATTTAGTGAGCTGCTGGTTGAGTACGTTCCTGATCTGAGAGTCAAATTATGACCTTTAGGGTTTGTGCACACCAATAAAGAATGGAACAGGAATTTAGGTGCCTAAGGCTAAAATTACAGTCCTGGGAGAAGATAGAATTTTCTAGCTATTACTTGGCAGTAGAAACATCTGTGAGAACGTGAAGAAATTTTTCACCTTGGTAATTCTTAAGCCTAAGTAGGATCCCCTGTGAGTCTTGATTTCTTAAGAATTTCCCTGAGAGTGCCTTAATTGACAGTTGCAGTCTAGGTTTTTTCAGACTGCAGTTTTAGCCCTGCTCTCTTTTCTGTGTGTTGATTAGTAACCTACTGGAGAATACTACAGTTCATTTGACTGTGTGCTAGGAACTTCAGCCTATTTCCCCTTCCTAATTTTTTTTAAATCATTTGTCTAATACTGGCCAAATTTGATCAAGTGATAGAAATAAATGTCTTCTTGCATTTTTATTTCAATTTGTATTTTTGGTTGGAAAGTCAGACTATGTTAAAGAATATTCTTGTTAAAGAAGTAAGAAAAAACTAGTTATTTTAAGTTCAGCTTAGCAGCAGCCAGTCATTAGGGTCCAGCAATTGGGCTGTAATTTGGGAGTATGTGCAAGCCAAAAATACTAGCTAAGGATGAGACAGAAGGTACTGAAGACCCCAGGAGTGCTCAAGATACTATAGAAGCTAATGAGATGGTAGCAGCATTGGAGAGGAACCAGAATTAATAAACCAAGGCAATTGCAATGCAGGAATCTTGTAAGTAGATGGAGTTGTAGGAATAATAAGACAGAGACATCAGGGTTTATAAGACCTTTCATGGGGTTAGCAAGCCTGTTTGTCTACTTGTGTTTGCAGTGTCTTGTTCACCTCCTTTCATTCACTGGTCTCAATTCTTAGACAGAAGGTGGGGGTAGAGTAACTTGTTGATTGCAGGAATAGTACTGACTAGTACAGGTTTGTTCTTAGGTTCTGTCTCAAATGTCTTTAACCTGCACGTACCTTGCCATAGTATAAATTCGTATTTAATTGCACCAGGGAAGCAGAAGAAAAGCAAGTATATGTTAGTTTGAACTTCCAAGTTTTTCCTCGTAGAAGACTGAGGCAGATGCTAGCAAGATCCTTATTTTTCCTCCAAAGTGTATGCTTTCCATTTAACAGCCTACATTATTTGGATTTTTCATTATCAATATGGCTTTGAGATAAAAGGGAAGAGCAAGCAAGCAGGACTTTTTCTTTACAGTGTTATTTTTAATAGGTCCCTATTGTACCTCAAATTAAAATAATTCATTACCTTTCTGTCTTTTAATCTTTTAGAGCAGTATATAGAGATGTTGATTCTTGATTTCATGTATAAAGAGTTAAAAGAATGTCAACTATTTGAATAGTCCTGTGCAAAGCAAGGCTTCAAATAGAGCTAATTGGTGTTTCCTACCTTTAGTTTCCTTGATTTCATGCTTTCGTTAGTAGTTATGCTGCTGCACTGATAAAAAATGGCTATTTTCAGCAGTTTGTAGTTTGCCTTCTCTGCAAGATAACCTACACCTAAAATCAAAGGCTTTTTACAAAAAATTATAAGGTAAGGAGGTTTGTGTTTCATATCTCGGCTATTGACCAGATTATAAATTGATGTGAATATAGCTCTAAATTTCATGTAGTTATGCCTGCTTACAGAATCCAGGATCGTGGCCTTTGCAATGACAGGCACTCAAGATGTGACCTTCATTGCAAACTTAGGTGCCATGGGTCAAATGTCAGTAATGAGCCAACAAAACTCCTGCTCTGTCCCCTTAGTGTGAGCTTGTATTAGTCAGAACTTGTTTGTGGTTTGAACACAGGAAAAATTTCACGAATCTGGTAATTTGTTTTCTTTTAGGACCTCAGGGCAGAAACCCCACTTGGTGACCTGTGGTATCATGACTTTTGGGGTAGCAAACTCAGCAGCAATACCAGTCATAAGTCATATCGACCGCTAACTGTCCTAACTTTCAGGTGAGATTTGTATTTTTGCTTGAGGTCTGATTATTTTTTAACCTATATTGACTCAATTGAATTTAGGGGGGAGGCAACAGAAAAGGCAAGAACAAAGTAGCTGGAGGGCAACTGGATACCTTTCCAGAATACAATTTTTGAGTTCACTACCTTAATCTCAAATGGTGTTT
Organism: Prinia subflava; assembly: GCF_021018805.1. Lineage (NCBI taxonomy): Eukaryota > Metazoa > Chordata > Aves > Passeriformes > Cisticolidae > Prinia > Prinia subflava. The sequence goes on along the minus strand of NC_086249.1, from coordinate 68,851,255 downwards.
TAATTTTCCAATGGTTTCTTTCCCTTCTTCTATACCTGGTACTAGGGAGGGTATGGTTTAGTATGTCACATCATCAAGGAACTAGGAGGTGTATGTTCCCTTCACTTAGCCATGCTGCCACTTACTCTGCTATTGTAGTTTTTGTTCTCTGCTTTCCTGCTGACCTGTCAAATGGTTTATTTTATAAATAGCATCAAGGTAGTGTGGCCTTTTTCCATCAGCTTACTGTATAGTCTTCCCACCTCTTCATTCCAATATTTTAACTCGAGTGTCTGAGAATCTAGTGAAATGTCTGCCTATATATAACTTGCTGGTTTTGTCAAATAACTAAAGGTTTAAGAGGATTACTTTTGTGGATGCTTAGCTCATGTTTTTTGCACAAAGATTTGAGCAAACAGTAGACCATGTAGAAATCTGGCACAGTAATGCAGAGAATATTTGAGGACTCAGTCTTAATTTCTTTATTTTCCCCTTGTGACTCAATGGTATCAGTGGGGACTTGGCTCGTTCTGAAGTTGCCCATTCTGAGCCAGGGACTAAGTAAGTGCAGAAGTGTTCCCACTTTTAGTCCTCATATTCAAGTAAAAACTTTGACCCTTTAGTGTAGTGTCAGTGTTTTAAGTACCTAGCACTGTGGGCTTCACTGTCTATTGGGCTTTCTTCACATTTTCATCAAGAAAAATAAGCAACTGAGTAGAACATATCAGAGTCCTAAACCTGTTAAAGCTTTCAGGGCATTACACAGGAGGATATGCTTTCCATTTTTTTTTTCCCTTGTCTCTGTGGTATATTCCATCTCTAATAACATTCTGGTTTGTTTAAAGAGTGAATTGGGATACAATCATTACTATATCTGAAAACATAGATGAGCCTGTGGAGATGGTCCATAAAATGCTATTTTCACAAGTAAGAAATGGGTTTCCTTAATTTCCCTAAGCTCCAACCTCTATGTGTATCATATTTATAATAGGTTAAGTTTTTAAATAGGTTTTGTTTATGCCAGATGCAGATTAACCAAAAGAACAGTGTAAAATCCCCTATTAAAACTAAGTTTCTGTGTACCTCAGCTACAGATAAAAGCATATGGATAATAGCAGAGTGTTTCCCTCTTTTCTTCTCATTCTCCATCTTACTGCAGAGTTGCTGTCTTGAATAGGGATTTAGACTGAATTTTCACTTACTCCTCCTTCTGATTCTAATACTTGTGTGAAATGTCTCCTCTCCCTAACCAGTCTCACAAATCAGTTACCAAGGTCTGCTGACTACTTTCTGTGTGGATACTGATTGTACCCACGTGCTAGGACCTTTTTCAGAGAATATGTCCGTGGAAATCATAGTCCCAGTGCACATTAGTTTCCTCACTGTGTGGATTTAATTAACATAATTTCATCAAATTGGCTGTTCTTAAGCCCAGGGGTATCCCTCAGTGTGCTGGGTTATTTATCCCCAGGATACGCCTGTGTTGCAACACTGAAGTTACATTGTTGGCCAAAAGCCAGTAACTATTGGAATGATTATGGTACCAAGGTGTGTGTTTGGATAGGATAGATACAATATCCATGTGATGTTCCCTATGAATACCTTGGCCTGAAGACTGGGATATTGTTCCCATCTTCTTGTGGTGACTAAATGGTAACACCACCTGTACTGAGATGTCTGCTTTATTTTTGTGTGCTTATGTCTGCTATGGGGTTGTTCAGTTTTTCTGTTTGTATTTTTCTAACCATTGTAGTAATTCCTAGCCTTAATATTTTTGTTTCTATATAGAATTAATTACCTTTTTGCTGGAGGCTTCTACCCAGTTGGTTTCCATGTCATCAATATAATACTGCATTGTGCTATCTCAGTGTTGATGGTTGATGTGTTTTCCATATTATTGGGTGGATTGCAATTCAGTAATAAAGGAAGACGGCTAAACCTGGCTCCCAAGTCCTCTCTTCTTGCTGCTTTGCTCTTTGCTGTACATCCAGTGCACACCGAGTGTGTAAGTATTGAATCATTATCTCGAGATTTTTATTTTAGAAGCTCTTCACCATCTTGACTAATTAATTCTGGTGTAGCCTTATACTCTACAGATTGCTTTTATATATTCTTAACACTTCTCTCGACACATGTCTTAATAGAACAATCAAATATTATGCTTAGTACGTCCAGTGCTTGTAATTCCACCGGGCTAGACCTTATTAAGGAAGATAAATCATTCCAGTACAATAACTAAAGGAGGATAGCACTATGCTACAGAGTTTCCCCACCTCCTGGATTTCCCTAATTACTTTTCATTTCTATTTGCATTGATAAAAAAAGCAAAGAGTTTTAAAATTGGAGTAGGGGCACTCTATGAACTTTGTATGTGACTATTAAAATACTGCATTCAGTTTTGCATCCATGCTGCAAAGACAACACTGGAAAAAATGGAGAGTGCTCAGAAGAGCCATGAAAGTGATTAAAGGGCTGGAAATCATCCTGTTTCATGAGAGATCAAACTGGGTTTATATTTTTAATAGGAAGGAGAAGATTAAAGGATTTTTTTTTCAATCACAGTCTGTAATTATGTACATGGGGAACACAAATTTGACAGTAATGGGCCCTTTAATAGTGCAGGCAAAAGCAAAGTTGTAAAGATGCAGAATAGAAGCATGGCACATGTATAGCAATCAGTTAAAAAATCTGACCAAAACATAAAGTCCTTGTGTGGGAACTCTGTGAAGAGGAGATGGTTCTTAAAAAGCTCTTTTGTGCTCGTAGTTAAGAAAATCTTATGGCCTTTTGCTAGTGGGCTTGCTGAATGTCATTACTGATTTCTTGATCTTGTGATAATGAATAAATGAAATATAAAATTATCACCGTAATGGAAATTTTGGGGGGTTTGTTAGAATTTGGAAGGTCTGAGCTACAGAAAAAGTACTATCTTTAGTTTTGATTTTGTCCTAGCAATCAACAGTGAATCCTACAGTGCACATTCCAGATATGTGGCACTGGTTTTTCATTTATTTACAATACGCCATGGTTTTGGCTTATTGCATTTGCTCTGCACACGATTAGTGGAGGAAAAGTTATTGAAAGCTGTGCCTTAAGCTGACTGGAGACCTTGCATGTATTGAAGACCTAGAGATGGTGCAAAGTTTTGCATTAGTAATTTGGCACCTTTTCTGGCAGTGTGGCTAAAACATCTTGACAATCATTCTCTGGTGTTCACTCGCCTGCACAATAACTTCTTTGTGAGAGTGCACTGTGTCAGAAGGGCCCCTCATATTTGTTCTCCAAAACCAGTTTTAGATGTCAGAGTAAAGTGAAACAAGTCTTCAGTGCTTTTGATGTTCTGACATGTAAAGAGAAATCTCATTTGAGTCTTAACTTTGTAGCAGACCTATTATTGACCCCTTTATCAATATCCATAAATTTATTCTTCATTTCATTTGACTCTAAAATATATTTAAATCAGCATGAGAATATTAATAAGCCCTTTGTCATGTCAAATAAATTACAAGTGATGTGGTCCGCTTGCATATTTGAAGACTTGCAAATGTTTCAGGCAAACAGTGGAAGAAGGGGGGAAAAAGTAGCATGCTCAAGTATCATCTAAAATCCAGGAATGAACAAAAAAGCCTCGCATCATTTACGTGGTGAATAATAAATCTTGCTCCAGTGAAGAAGTCATTATACTGCTACAGTTCTAGGATGAGTGTGTGTCTGGCAGCATCTCTTAAAAAGCGTTCCTCATGCTTTTAAACCTGTGAGTTTTAAGTATCCGACATTCTGGTTTTGAAATGAGATGACATATTTTGACATAAAATTGTGAAGGATCCATCTGTTTGCTGCTTTAGGTTTTGGTTTATTCAGCAAAACAAACTGTCGTGTAAAACAGATATTGAAAGGTGTCATGCTTTCAGTACCTATGTAAGGAAAACACTATAGTTTTTCTATGTACAAGTAAATACCCTTGTGCTATAGTTCTCAGCTCTAAAAAAGGCCTATTCTTTGAACACTTCAGTGATGAAATACTAAGTGAATCATGGACATAAAACTATATCTGATACTAACTTAAAACTGGTTTGTTTTTTACCTTTGTTTGCCTTCTTACCAGAATATAGATGCCTTATCTTGCATTTTAGGTAGCATTTTGCTATTGAAGTCATCTGAGGCCATGTGCATTATTAGGCCCCTAATCTCCTTGCTGTAACAAGTGGACATTTATTTTTTAAATTGTGTCAGCTCACCTTACCTTTTAACTCTTTAGGAGGAGCGATTCCTGAAGCAGAATGACACTTCATTATTTTCACCTTTCAAAGCACTCCCCAGCTATCGAGTTAATTCTCATAATTCCTTTGTATGGTAGAAGAAGAAGCAGCAGAGAAGTTAGGTGCACAGGTGTAGATAAATCAAGAAGTTCTTCTGAACTCAATTGAGGAGTCCAACAGTTTCTTCTTTTACAGTGCTCAAGTGAAGGGTAAAAGTGGGAGAGTCTCTGCAGTGGAATCATACTCTCATGCCTCTACACTTCTCTTTCTCTTTCTCTGATATTAGTTAGAAATAGTTGCTCCATCATGTTACCCTGACACAAAAGCCCTTTTTACTTTCCTCTTTCTTTCCACACACAAAATGGAACAACTGGTATACAATACAAGAAGTTTCTGCTTTTGTCCTGAAATATGATCACAAAAGGTGAATTTCAAAAGAAGACCTGTAGCTCTTCTGCCCTGCTTCTGTACATCTCCTGAAAACATGGAACTCAGCACTCCAGGAAGCAGAGCTAGACTGAAAAATAAAGTGCATTTCCATGATCCTTGCTCTGGGTGTATCTTCTAGTAAGATTCCAACATCAGGACCTAGACAGTCCCCTACCAGCTCCATGTCATGATTTTCACAAAAAATTTGTAGTTTTATCCTGACACTTGTGTAATTGAGAATTGAAGATCCAAAAGTGTCTTGTTCTGTCTCAGCAAATTATTGTAAATACAGTTTAGGGGCTTGAACCAAAGCTTACAGATAGTCCTGAAATTGCACTTGATTTAGACAGGTTGGCACAGATCTTGAGTGCAGAGGTCCCAGGATGTGCTTCTCATCTTCTTTTGCATTAGTACCACTTCTGTTTTAGGATGCAGCTGGAGGTTGCTCTAATGCAGTCAGTTAATATAACACAAAAGACTGCCAGAGGGGGATTTTTTTTTCTTCCCTGAATCTGCAAGCTGGAAGCTATTTGTCCATTCTGAGTGTTCAGATTGGAATTTGAAGGCTGGCTTGTCTGCTGAAAGTGAACAGTTTTGATTTGTGTTTCAGCAGAGCTGCCAATTTAATTGTGGTTCAGGATGTTTGGCTTCCAAGCCATGTAATGACTTCAGATTGAAAGAGAGTGGATTTAGATTAGATATTAGGAGGAAATTCTTTAGTTTGAGGGTGGTGAGGCACTGGCACATGTTGCCCAGAAAACTTGTAGATGCCCCATCCCTGGAAGTGTTCATGGCCAGGCTGGATGGAGCTCTGAGAAACCTGGCCTAGTGAAAGGCAGGGGAGTTGGAAGGAGATGGTATTTAAAGTGCCTTCCAACTCAAACTGGTTTATATTTTCATGTTTTCTAAGTGTTCTGCTGAAATGCAACTTGATCCTAAAAACAGATGGGATTGTGCAGAGGCTAAGTTTTATTCAGTGAAGTTCTCCTTCATTTCTTAAAAAAAAATTCCATAAACTAAAATTTTCATAAGCCAAAGCCAAACCATTTATGTAGTTGATACTAAGCAATAAATAAAAAGTAGGATGCATCTTAAAAACTAGATATAATTAATCCAGTAAACCAAGTTAAAGAAAAAATGTGATACATGCTTATATTCTATTATATATTTCATTTTGTATGTGTTTCTTCAGGTTTTCTAAGAATAAAAATCTGATAATTTGAAACTTTTTTTTTTGAAAGGTTGCTGGGATTGTTGGCAGAGCTGACCTACTGTGTGCCCTGTTCTTCTTGTTGTCATTCCTTGGCTACTGTAAAGCATTTAGAGAAAGTAAGCATTCTGTTTGCCCCTTTAATTTCCTATTGTGTATATTTTCACTATTTGTACATCTCAGTGAAGTATAGCAAAATTTAAAATGTCAGATTGATTTGTTTACCCTCACAAAATATATTTTTTTTAAAAATCTGCTTTAGCAGCGATTTATTGTTAGAAATTATGAAAAGGTTGCTGTTCCTAATTCTTGTTAAACATTGAATTTAATTTAAGAAAGGTCCGCTTTATGACAGGCTTATCTGCTAAATGTTTTATTGTTTAGAAGTTTAATGAAGTATTTTAATAAGTATTTTAGAAATAAATCAAACCTACAAATGTATATGCTTAAATATTTTACTACTCTTTATGCCATTATGTTGGGATGTCTTAAATGGGAGTCAACTTTTTGGAATGTTACTTGTATTTTTAATGAATTGCAAAGAATTAGGCCTATGACTAAGCCTTCTAAATTCCTGCAATATGCAAGTGCTGGCATATGATGCTGAATATAGTGTTACTCATAGAGTTTTTGTAAGACAGCTGTGTTTAACATGAACAATTCCTTGGAAGGTGTTTTTTCAAGTGAGCTTTCAGATCTCTGGTACTATTTGATCTGAGTGCAGGTTGGCAGTTCAAATACAGTTGTGGAGAAATTATCTTGGGGGCTCTGTTAAATAAGCACACCAGAAAGACTGTGAAAAGCTAGGCAGGACATGCAGTCTGGGGTGTGAATGTGCTCGACCAGATGAAATACAGGACTCGTTTGGTGAACTCACAAGGAGCTGTGTTGTGAAGAGCTTGTCTGTTGTTCAGTGGGCATGGCCTGTAATGATTAACCAGAGCTGGCAGGGTATTTCAGAGGTGCCTGAGATGACTGTGATCTGGCCTAACAACATAGTTTGGCATCACAGAGACCTCAGTGTGGGCTGAGGAGAGTGAGCTAATGCACAGTGAGCTGTGTGATGCTGTGAACAGCTCCTGCTGGTTCAGTTTAGATTGTCTGGAACTATTGTGCATATTTCTGTTGCTGATATAGTAAGTTTATCTTGCCATTTCAAATATTACTTAGGATGATTCCTGTTTACTTTGAATATATTTTTCTTCTCTTTGAGTAAGTTTAATTTCTTTCAACTGAGCTAATGATTTTTTGATGAAAATTTGCCTTGGTTTCTGGCTTGTTTGTGTATTCTTTTCTCTCCTATTTTATTGGATATGATTGTGCTTATGATGTTTCTTTTATTAGTGGTAGAGTAAGATAGACAAATCAAAATATTGCCTTCTCTGTTTTCCAATGTCTTGGGTAGACAGGTAGGCTTATATGGCAGGGGTAATAATCTTTGTTTGAAGAACTCAAGAGCCAAATTCTTAGGATGACCACTGGAGACAACTATATAGGACCCTCTAATTATTTTCTTACAGAGGACATCTTGAAAACGCTTAAGGATGTGTATTCTGGTTAAGGATGCTCTTCAACTTGTGAAGGCCAGTTTAATAGCTTTTAGAGATCAGTGTCAATGTGGTAATAGTCTTGGACCGAAATTTGTCATTGATACAGAAGGAGAATGTTGCAAAGACAAGACACTAAGCAGCCCTTACTGATTTTTATTGAGTATTACATCATAATAGGGGAGCAGATGTCTTTTAAGCAATTTTGCCAAGGAAAATTACAGTCTGTCAGCATTGTCTTTCAGGTCACTTTTCAGTGTTTACTGTCACCTCCACTGCCTTCTTTTCCCTCAGCAACTTCTTGAGGAAGTTTAGACTTTCTCTGTGCACAAAAATTTGTATCCAAGTTACATACTTGAGTCTTTCACCTTGATTGCTGCAAAGGCACACTACTGACTCATCAGCCAGGAGCTTATCAGCCAGGCACTTCAGACCTTTTTCTGCAGAGCTGCTGCTCAGGCCTTAATTGTTGCATGGTGTTGTGTTTGATTTTCATGAGGCCCATTCCTCCAGCTTGTCATAGCCCCTCCAAACAGCAGTCCTGCTCACCACTGTATCATCTATCATCTAGCTGAACTCCACCAAAGACCACAAGCAATTTTACTTGCTGCCCTTATATTTTTTTTCCTTTGTGGAGGGGAGGTTGGTCTGACCTGCAGCTGTTCTAACATGAGTGCTTGTGTGGGAAAGGGGAATCTCTGGATTGGAAAGGGCAGCTACAAAGAGAATGGAGGCTCTCTCTTCACAAGGAGCTACACAACAAAGACAAAGGGCAATGGGTGCAGTTGTGCTGGGAAAGGCTTCACCTTGATGTAAGGAGGAATTTTTTTACAGCAAGAACAATCAATCACTGCCACAGTCTCCCTAGAGATGTGGCAGAGTCCCCACGACTGGAGATTTTCAAAATGCATTTGGACAGGGTTCTAGGTGATTTCATCTAGGCCCCTTTCCCACAAAGATTGGACCCAGTGATCTCTGGATCCAAACTGTGCTGTTCCTGTGATTCTTCATATGAGAGGCTTTAGGAAAATGTAACCAAATATGGGGAAGTGGCTGTGGTAGAATATGACTCTTCAGTGGGTTTGCAAAGTAAATAAAAAGTTTTACCCTTGGTATGAATTTCCTTCTTTTGTGAACAGTTCTTCTAGGTACTCTCAAATAATAGCTTAAATAAGGAGTAAAGAACTTCAGTTGAATTTGATTTTGCATAGATTGAGGGAGTCAATCCCAAATGTAAGCTGGTCTCACTGTGAATATAAGAACATGCATTTTAAAAATATGCACATGTAATTTAAAAAGCAGACTTAGACAATGTATCCTAAGCAGCATAGAAAAAGCACTTTCTTGTCTAATAGAATGTCCTTCTGATGTCAAATTCTCATCATCCAGAATGTCTAGAACTAGACATGCTGCCAATGCATGTTGGTAGTTCTAGAGCATGTAGCTGTTACTACATCATTTTCTAGGTCGGACCAAGAAGGTAATTTATCTTTGTGAAATAGTCTTTGTTTGTGAGAAAGAGAAGGAGAAAACAACCAAAACCCTTTCCGTATCAGGTTTCTGTTCCTAATCAAATAGAGATACTTTATGGTGGTCCTACACAAAAGTGGATTGTACTAGTTTATTCTAAGATCCTTTTTCCTTTTGTCCTGCTGGGCTTTTTGTCTGTTAAAGGCAAGCATGGCCCTAAACTGTAGGTCAACTGCGTGTGTCCTTGTTCCTGGATTTGGCTGTCACGTTTATATAGAGCTTAGCTCACCAAATTTTTACAAAGAGTAGGAGAAGAATTATCAAAGGTTGATTTTTTTTTTTTTTTTTTTTTTTTTTTTTTTTTTTTTTTTTTTTTTACTTAGAGACACATTGTAGCATGACAATTTTGGAGCATTTAAAAGACGGTACAACTCCTTAAGACCATCAAGATTTGTAGACTGCATTTGTATTGTCTTTAGATTATGGTTACCAAGACATGTTTGATGCCAGTTTATTTTTATTTCATGAACTTTAAGTGAGCATCAGAGTAAAACAAACACTGAAAAGCCTGTGATGCTACTGATATGGTTGAGTCAGTAACATATATTGTCTGGTTACCAGCAGCATCCCAGTGCTATTATCAGAGAGATTATCTAAGTTTTTAATGAAGAACTAGACTAGTCTTGCAGCAAGGCAATGTGAAATTTGTGTATGACTGAATTAAAAAAATCTGTTTATGTTTCAATAGTTTAGAGACAGTTTATGAATTGTCATTCTTTAAAGAAAAGGGGTCAAAAATCATATATGAGAGACTTATTTTCACTTGAGAAAATGAATATAAAGATTTATAATTTTTTGTGTGTGTGGGAGTAGAAACTCATAAAAAGTCTGAGGAGGATTTGAAACTAGTATGGGGAAAGTATATGTAATTGTGGAAACAGTCAGGAGATCAGAAAAATATCAGTGTCAGGCTGGAAAACTTCCAAAGGAAAATAATGATTTTTGTAAAGCTCAAGATATACTGCAGCTTGTTTACCTGATTTATTTGTGGTTTCAGTGGATTTTTGGGTAGATAGTTTCTTTTAGCCGGAATCTGAAACTTTTTTTTCTTTTTAAGTATAGGGATTTAATTATGTGGGCTATAATTATGTCTTACTGAAGTTCTACAGTTCTGTTACTTTTTCCCAGTATACCGTTTTTGAAGTTAGCATCTTTGAAAGGATAACATTTATAATTGCAAGGAACTAATCTGTTGTTCTCATTCTGTCCTGCTATTTTAAACACAACTGTGGGGACAAATCCACTGCATAGGCTTTGGAGACAGCAAGAGCTGACAACTGTTTAGGTATGTTCTGAAGGGAATTGTGGGTTATTAACTTTGTTGAATTTTAATGCAGCTTCTCTGGGAATTCATAAGGCAATTTAAAACTGCTGTAGTGTTCATTTTTGCCTTCCTTTGTCTTCAGTTTTGACAGTGATCCAGTTGCATGTATTTGCCATCTGCATTGGCGATCTCTAAGTAACATAAAATGAGGAGTTCGTGACTTGCTCCATGTGAATAATATTGGTGTAGATATTAAATACAGGATCAACTCTTTGCTCATACGCTATGACATGTAAAAGTTACTTTGTTCTGGTTGTGTGTTTCTGTTTTGTTCTATGTAGATGTCAATTAATCATCTTCTAGTTCATTGCTAATTTAGTAAAGCATGCAAAGTAGCGATGAGTTTTGTGAATATTGGAGGTTTATATTATGGAAGTTTTCCTACAGAATGGAAACATTTAAGTCTCCTATGTGAAAGAGATCATTGTCAAGATATGGGGAATTGTTAGCTGTTGTGCAATTGGTCAAGAGATATTTACTATTGTTAAACAAGTGGGCCCTGATTTTTCAATTGTGTGCCCTACCATTCATATTTGAACACATTGAGAGGGAATAGTTGTAAGTGAAAAACCTAACAATTTTATTATTTTAGTGGGCTGAGGAAACACAATGACCTATTTTCTGTTAGAATTAATGCTAACTTTCACTTCTCCAAGATGATGTAATTCAGGGGATAGATGCATCCTTCAGTGTGGCCTTCAGGTAATGAATTTGAGATGGCTGGATATGTTTAGGAATGGCATTTCCTACTGTAATATCATTAAGTGAAACCCTGAGCTGAGCTGCAGTGGTATGTACATTTGGAGATACACAAGGAGGTCTTAGGCTTAATTTAATTCTAACAATGGATTCTTATGTGATCTTTTAAGACTAGCTAATTCTTCCCCCTTTGCTTAGCAATTCACAAGCAGGAAAATCTTAGCCCTTGGTTAGAAGAATATTTGTAGCAGATCAGTTGGAAGACACCATCCCCACAGACAAGGCACATTAATAGAATATAAGAGTGTTTGTGATCTATTTCAGGTAGAAATTAAAACTTCCTGTGGGAGCTCAACATAACTTACTTTGCTTCAACCTTCAGAGGAGCAGGTGCTTTCACAGAATCAATTGCTGTGTTTCACCTGAAGATGGTGACTCCTTAAATTGCTCCAGGATGTCACCTGGCTGACTCTTAAAGTGCTCAGCTGGGTTTGAGGAAGGAAATGCTGAATGCCTAAGTGTAGTAGTAATTGCTTTGGAGAGTGTTAGTTTGGCTTTACAATAAAACTAAGCTTGGTCATTTAAATGTAGCATTTTCTTCATATCCTTCACTTCTAAGGAGTTTGTTTTCATTGAGTTAGGACACCAGAAAATAAGGTCTCTTGAAATAGGATTAGTGTTTAAGCGCACTGTCAATGTGTTGCTCGTAAATTTAGGATGAGTCAATTCTACACTATAAAACACTTTATGTATTCATCCTTGCTCTAGAAATGCTTATACTCAAGGCTAGCAGTCTAAAAGGAGGGGCTCTCATGGCTTGTTTATGGATTACTTAGGTATTTTATTGAATCCTCTCAACTTTCAGACTTCATGTACTCCTAAAGGGGGACCATCTGAGCAACGCTTTTTGAGTTTGTGTAGAAACACTATATTTTTCCAGCTTAAAAAAAATAAGCAAGCACTCTATTTCTTTGGCATGCTTACAGTTTTGTCCATCTGTTAAAGTGGCAAGATGCCCACTCACAATGTGGTGTACCAGTTTTAACCAGGCATAGGTGCCAATGAAAGGCTGGTTTCGTTTTCTGACACAAGATTTTTCTGGTGGGAAGCAGCGCCATATTAAGGGAATATGCTTTGTTAGACTGATTACTTCTGTTGGCATGTGTATATCTCATAATAAGCACTTATGCAGTGCTTTACATTTTCAAATCACTGCTAAAAAAAAAAAAAAAAAAAAGATAAAATTGAAAGCATTGCTGAATGATGGTATTTTGTATCTATTTTGCCAGCCTAGTTTACTGAGATTTCTGAGGCAGGGGGTGGTGGGGATGGAGAGGTATTCTGCATATTGACCCAGGAACAAGCATGAAATAAAATGTTTCTTAATTGAAATTCTTTCTCTTTGAGATTTAATCACTGATGGATTTTGATAATATTACAATTCTCTGTATAACTGTTGAGTTTTTGAGCCTGCAAAAGAAAACAAAGGAACAGAGATTGTGCTTTTCAGGAGGAGATCTTGTTTACAGAATCAGAGTGGTTGAAGTTGGAGGGGCCTTGAGATCACCTGAGCTGACCTGCCCACACAGGGTCACCTAGAGCCAATTGTCCAGAAGGCTTTACTGCAGGGTTCTGCAGTTCCCCTCATTAAACCATGTGAGGTTCCTGCCAGACCATTTCTCCAGCCTGACAAGGCCCTTCTGTGTGACAGCACAACCCTCTGATGTATCGGCCACTCCTCGCGGCTTGCTGCCCTCAACAGATGTGCTGAGGGTGACATCACCCAAGTCATTAATGAAGAGGTTGAATAGGACTGGAGCCAGTATTGACCCCTGAGTACACTGGCCTTCAATTGGATGTTGTGCCACTGACCACCACCCTCTGGACAAGCCATTCAGACAGTTTTCAGTCCACCTCGCTGTCCAGCCTGTTCAGCAACAGCTTCTCTGTGAGCATCTTTTGGGACACTGTGTCAAAGGCCTTACTGAAGTCCAGGTCTTTGATGCTCAGTTTTTGGGACCTTCATTATTTCTCTTTCACAGTGTGTTTTTATCATCTTTGTGAGTCCATGCTTAAGCTTGACTTTGCTGGGCAAGCTGAGACATTTCTTTCATCTGAGACTTGGGATGTTCAAAAGAAGACAAACTTGTTCATGCACAACTTTGATTGTGTGCCTATTGAATGACTTCAGATTTATTTGACTAGACCATTTCTCCAGGCCAGATTGGATGGGGTTCTGAGCAATCGGGTCTAGTGGAAGGGGTCCCGGCCCATGGCAGGGGGTTTGGAATCAGATGATCCATAAGGGCCCTTCCAAACCAAGCTATTATATGATTCTGTGTTTTTTCCAGTTTGTCATTGGAATTCTGACTTCTTTGTATGCTGCCTGGCCATTGCAGCCTGGCAGCACTTCTGGTCTTAATAAGCATATTTCTTACTCCATCATCCAAATGAAGTAAGGACAAAGGAAGAATCCAGTACAGAGTGTTATCTTTACTTTTTTTTTTTTTGCAGCAAGCTAGTAAGACTGCCAGTACAGTCTTACTGTAGTTTTCCAGCTGTTATTTGTACCTATTCTATAACAACTTCATGCAGCCTATATTTTTGTGGCATATTTCACACTGCTTCCAGCGGTATTCTCATGCCTTTGCAAAGTCAAGGTATAGGATGTTTACAGATTACCTTTTATCAGGAAGACTTTTTTTTTTCTGTCTAAGTCAAAAGTTATACTTAATTCTATGTAAATGACTAAAATACTTAGCAAACAATTAATCATATTCTTTCATGTTTTAGAGTATCACCTAGAAAATATTTTGTCTAGGTGTAGTGATGTTTTTGTAATTTTGACCAGTCAGCTTAGCTTTGTGTCTATAGTCTATCCTTTAATATTTTTGTTCATTTTCAAAAGTAGACATGTAGGCATTGTTTTATTTATTTCAAACTTCTGGATTCTCATATATTTTTTGATTTCTCAGAGGTAACAGTTGAGGTTACTCTGGGTTGTATAGGGCCTGTTGAAGTGAATGTAACCAATCATAATTTAAAACAGATTAACTTCTCTGTGAATTCTGTGTCTCGTAGTTCACTATTTTTGTGTTTGTTCTTCCTCCCTTTCTGCTGATGCTGTATTTGCCATCTGATTGCAACTGACCTTTTTGGGAAAAAATGAAGGAAAAAGGCACAGAACACTTCTGTTTTCCTGGCATTGTCCATTTTATTTCCCAATGACTATTGGAGTAACTCTTTCCTCCCTACTCTTCTTACTAATATATCTGTGGAATTGTGGGGTTTTGTTCTTTACATACATTACCTTTTCTCATTTTGCAGTGTGAACTTTCTGTGTTAGTTTTTCTGTATGAATGTGCTGCTATTGCATTTGTCCTTGTTGATGATTTGACCTAGTTCCCTTTTTACCATTACTCTTATATTTTGAATCATAAAAGCACTTCTGAATTGCCAGCTGGTCTCTTACTATATATACTTCCCACTATCTTCTGTGTTAAGATAATTTGTGTTTGTGTACTGAATACTGCTTCTCTGAGAAGTGCTTAGTTATCCTGACTCCTTTCCACTAGAATCTGATTCTGAGAAGAAACCTCTCAATGGAAGAAAGTCAACTTCCATAAACACAGTAAAGTCTGTCGACTGTCTTCACTATTTTCCTTTTTACACTTACTAAGGATGATTGATGGTCATTTTGTGAACACAGTCAATAACTTTGCCTTCTATCCGTGCATTCTTTGTGCTAATTGATTTCTACATTAAAAAATAAAGGCAACAACAACAAACCCCAAAACAAACAAAAAAACAAAACCGGTTTTCAAGAATTGGCTGAAGAGTGTGTTGTACTGCAAAGTTTGAAAACTTTAAGAGTTCCTTGAAGAGATGTATTTAGACAGAATTCTTTTTATCTTAGTAATACTCATAGAACTAACTTTTAAGCTCTTTCCTCCATAACTTACAACCCTCAGCTGTTCTTCTGTATAACTGAAGTGGGCAGGTGTTCTCCCTTTGCATTTTAATTTTTTTACTTCCAATGTCTCTTTAGTCATTATGTATTTTGTATTTTCTTGCTCTGTTTTGGTGTTATTCAGATGTGTATGACTTCTTTCCTAAAAGAAGGCTTTCTTTTATCTTTGTAACATTTTCACCTCTAATGTAAAGTCTTACCTCACCTCTGGAGACATAATTTGAACTAGAGAGAGAAGGATCAAATGCCCTCTATGTATTGCAACGATGAATCTCAAACATCTTAGTATTCATTCTGTTGAAGCTTTAGAAGTCTTAGGTAAGAGTGTTAGAAGTAACCTCAAAACCTCTTTAGCATACTTGTATTAAAAGTTTGGAGCTCTCTGCTACAAAGTAGTCTGGTTCAAAACGAAAGAGGAGACCAATGTCAGCAGATCCTTTTCTCACTTATGGTTTTGATTTGTATCTGACCCCAGCAACACTGGAGGTAGTGTACTGGTTTCCCTGTATCATCAGGGCAGAGTTACTTCTCTGAGGGGTGTTCAGCTGCATTTAATTAGATAACTTAATCCCTAAAGGTGTCAGCTTCTCATGGCCAGTTATAAAAGAAGCCTAGTGTACTAGTTAGGTGTAGATGCCTACCTCTGGTGAAATTAATCTTAATCTTGCCATTTACCCTTTTCATAGACCATTATTTCAGTTCTCTTTAAGCAGTGAGTGTCAAAGGTGCATTAGCAGTAGAGGAGAACTGCTCTAGAGATCAAGAGAAGTAGGAAAGGGATTCAGTCAATGAATGCAGAGTTCAACTTTGTTTTTTCACATGCTAAGTTTGATTCTTGTGATGCCTGTAGAGCCCATGTTACTTGAATCAAGCAACTGCCTCTGAATGAGCAGAGTGCTTCCCTCTGTTGCTTGCACCTATGGAGTAGAGGTTGTGACAGATATGTTTTTATGTGAAGTACCTGTGTATTCTGTGTGTGATAGTACCTTGGCTGAAGTAGGGTTTATTGTTGTATTCATCTCAGATATGCCTGCTTGTAGTACCCAAAATCAGCTACCTGGTACAGTCTTTAAAGACTTTTTCTTTGAGTAGAAGCTGTAGTTGCTCTTGATCTCTTAACCCCAGAGTTCCTCACCCTGCTGTAAAACTGCTTCCTGAGTGCAAGGACTAACTGCTTCTGCTCAGCTGCTGACATTTTTGAGCTCCATGGCATTCTATTGCAGTGATAATAAAATGACATGAGGTACTGGCTAAATGCTGCAGCCCTGGAGAAGCAGCTCATTGTGCCTTTGTAGTCCAGACTGCAGTTAAAACAGTCTGTGAGTGTGACACTTCACGAGTAACTATTATAAAGAATTTCTTATTATGGTAGCTTGGAAGAGAGTGGCCAGTAATGACAGAGCTCTAGCTAAGGATGATAAATGTGTCTAAATATTGGGAATTAACCTTTGCAGATGACAAATTGTGAAAATTATGTGAAGCTTCTGCCATTCTAATTAATCTGGCTAAAACATCGAGCAAATAGGGAGATTTCTAATGTCTCCAAGAACAGAAAATGACTGCAATAAAGGGACAAGTGCCAGCATATTGCAGGAAGTGCCCTGTGCTTTTTAAGTTGTGTATCCAGATCTTGACTGATAGAAAAGACTGCGATACTAAATGCTGTTTATTTTTTAAATTCTTATTTTAATTTCCCCTTAAATTTGTAAAATGCCTAAAGATATGGCATTCTTTATTTTGACAGATAAGGAAGGACATACGTTTTCTGTATTCTGGGTGCTGGTGAGTGTTGGCCTAGGTGCAATAGCCATGCTGTGCAAAGAACAAGGAATTACAATACTGGTAAGAATTTTCTTATTAACTGAATTTTGATCTGAACATCTGTCAGGTGTAGTTGTAAGGTCTACAGGAATGAATCTCCTCCACAGCTAATGACATGCACACCTTTTTATTCTGTTCAGAAAACTAGTTAATGTTGACAAAAAGCAGTATTATAGTAGATCTGTCTTAACTGTGTCTTTGCCAATCTGTTAGAGTTTTTCGCTTTAACTTTTGTAAGCAGATTGCATATATTTTTTGCAAAGTTTTAAGGTTTTGCAGCACTGGCTTCACTTTCATTGCCCTTGTTTTTGAACATAATTCTTGAGGTAGCAGGACTACAAACTTCTCCTTGAAGGCTCATGAACAAAGATTTAACCAGAGGAGGGCATTTTTAAAAGCTCCATTCCCTTGCTTTTGTGAACAGTGTAATTATAATTAGGGCCATTGTTTATGCACTTTTTTTTACTGCATCTCTTCCTTTTCTCCCTTATTTAAGGATCTCTCTGTGGAAACAGATGTAGTTGTTGTTCATGTTTATTGTGGTCTGGCTTTTTATAACTTCAAGGAAGACAATGCTCTTTTGAGTGACTGAACTGGCCACCTGAAATGCTGTATCTGTGATTTTTGCCATTTATATAGCCATATATCTTTACTAATAAATCAAATTTGTAGCTTTAGCTGACATAGATAAGCAACAGAATCAGAAAATTCTTTGCCGCAAGGACCTTCTTGTCCTTGCTAGAAGAAAAGGGAAAAGAAATTACAGAAAACTTGATTTGGGACATTTTTTGGATAGATGTTTGTAGAGTGATGTGTTTTTTCAAATGTGTCTGTAAGGAAAACATATGGAATTGTCTTAAAACGTGGTGTAATTATTTACTCTAGCAGCATGAAGTAACTATTTGGGCTAGCAGACGCAGAACTATTATTGGATTTGGGATTTTATTTGTTTGCTGTTGCACTGCTAGGATGATTATATTTATTGTTGTGCTAAGGGGCACAGGTCAGAGGGATAAAGGGCTAAATCACCCATGAAAAAGATTACTTGGAGGCTGGATGTGATTTTCAGTAGAATTCTTGCCTTCCTATCTCCATGTGAGTGAGCCAAAAGACTTTTAATTGCCAAGTGGCCTTTCTACATGGAACCAAGCCACACTCTAACCTATCTTCTGTCCCTTCCCTTTCACCATTAGTGAGGGGCCTGTGGCCTCCCAGTGTACCAGCTCTTTACTTCACCTGGAACTAGTTTTACTGGTTTTTTTCTGTTTGGTCTTGAGAACAGTGAGATAATTCCTGAAATTATTAGAATATAAGATAAATACTCAAGAATTATCATGGTGATATGCTGAAACTTTGAAGCGGAAATGCTAAGGTTTGATTTTGCCAGTAACTTCAATAGAATTACCCCTGGACACATTTATACGTTTTGTTTGCCTGCTTGGAGGTAGTTATGTGTAGTCCTGCAAAGCACGGAATATGTTCTAGTTTTATGTGCAGTGGCTGATGTCATACAGCACTCTTTTTTTTTTTTTTTCTTTTTTTTTCTTTTTTTTTCCCAGCAACTTGCACTATGTTTATTGCTGTAACTGCAAGAAAAGCAAGCCTGGTATCTCTGTTAAATCTTTCTGAGCCTGTACCCTTTAAAAACAAAATTTCTGAAACCTGGAAGTCCAAAGATAAAATAAGTAGAAGGCTTAAAGAAACTCCACCTTACTGATAGAAGCTTTACCTTTTGACTGCAACATTTACACTGCAGAACATTTGGAGAGCAGATTTCTGTTGTGAGCATGCATATGTTATCTAGCTTGCTGGTGCATGGTATTCCCTGAAGGATTATTCCATGTGGCAGGAGAATTCCCATTACAGTAAAATGTTAAGAATAACATTTGAGAATAACTCATCTGAGCTCTGTTTACATTCTGCCATCATTAGTACCAATGCATCTCTCTACTTGTTTGGAATCAGAATTAAGATATACAGTAAGTCATGGCAGAAGTGCAATTCAAGATGTATTTAAAAGAAAATATTTTTGGTTAGCTGCTTCATCTTATGCTGTTATTTTTCTCTTGGTTCCTCAGGGTTTGAATGCAGTGTTTGATGCACTGGTGATTAACAAGATAAATCTTTTGGAGCTCATTCGAAAGTTACTGTATAAGGACAAGGCATTGGAGGTGAGTCCTGGATGTTTTGTTCATTCTTACACATTTTGTTCATTCTGGCCATTCAGACAGTTATGTCCTAAAAGACAAAGATTCAGCTATTGGAAGTTTTGTTGTTGAGAATTAAGGAAAAAAAAAAAACCAAACTAACCCAGAAAGGTATTGTTAGTCAGCCTAGTAAGGCAATGTGCTGTGACATCTTTGCAGCAACATGAGTAGTAACAGGGTATTGTTAGAATTGCATTGGACAGTGAAATCCCTTCCACAATTTTCTCAATAGTATGTTAAAAATGTTGTACGAAACATGGAAATGTTGTACGTTGTATGGAACTGCTTGATGCAACAAGTTCTCCAGTGTCAGCAACTACACGCCTGAAATGGTACTTGGAATGGGGTTTGGTCAGAATAAAGAGAGGGAGAGATTTATTCAGATTCTCAATGACATAGTTAGACAAGTACATTAAAAATGTATTATGTTAACAGGTCCTAGTAGCTTTAGAGTTTAAAAGAAAAAGTTGTGTAAGCACTGATAGTTGCTAAGGATTGATTTTTCTGACTTTCATTGATGTCACTTTATCTGGTATTGTCTCAAGTGGAGTCTGGCACCTAGTATTGGCACTGGCAAGCAAATAACAGAAACAATCAGCCTCAGATCAATGAGGGATAACAGCCAAATAGACCTACAACCTACTAGAACATCACTGCTCTTGAACAGCTGAGGTTCTCATCCAACATCCATCAAGGCAAAAGAAGATTCCTGGTACTTTGCTTCAGTTGGTGGTTTCACTGTAAAGGAGTCTCACTAATGTTTCTGAGTGGCACAAGTCCTGTGAGGCTTTTAAATTCCTTTGCAAGGAGTGAATGAGGAGCTGCAGGGGAAGTCAGGGGAAGTAGGTTCTCTAGAACTGAAATAATAGATTTGACCAAGAAGGGCTAAGTGAGGACTACAGAGTGTTTCAGGCAGCAAATAGGAATGCTGCTGAGTTATGCTGAATAAGGAGACTAATGTCACCTAGAATATGACAAGGGAGTCATCTAGAGCTGTAGGGATCCAAAGAAGAACTAGTTCAGAATTAAGTGCTGGAAACAAAAGGTAATCAGTAGACCCTCAGGAATAAATGGCCAGTCAGCCTCACATCAGTGCCCAGTAAGATCATGGAACAGATCCTCTGGAAGTTATATAAAAACATATGAGTGACAGGGAAGTGACTGGAGACAGCCAACACAGCTTCACCAAGGGCAGATTGTGCCTGACTAATCTAGTAACCCTCTGGAATGGAGGAGAGAAGGCTCCAGGGAGACCACCTCTCTAGGAAGCCAGTTCCAGGATTTGACCAGTAATAAATTCTTCACAATGTGGGTGCTGAGGCACTGGAGCAGGTTACCCAGAGAAGTTGTGGATACCCTGTCCTTGGAAGTGTTCTGGGCCAGACTTGACAGGGCTTTGCACAAACTGATCTAGCAAAAGATACCCATGGCATCCCTTCCCAGCCCAAACCATTCTGTGATTCTAGGAAATGTCAGAAAGGCAGATCCTAAAAACTCTTCCAGTAAGAACATTTTCTTTTCTTCTTGATTGAGACAGGTTTCAGTTTCATGCCAGATTTCAGTTAGTTCTAAATCAGAGGGGATACAATAACACTTCTTCCACTTTCACATTCTGCCCACTGAGAGATTTTGTGGCAATTGTGAAATCTGGTCTTTAAGATGCTGCATCTATTGTTAAATTAAATGAAGCCCTGGGATAAGAGATTTTTTTGTTAATCTGTCATAAAACAGTTATAAATTTTCACTATATGTGGTTTTTTTCATAGTACAATTTTCTCCAAAATCTTTTTTATAGGAAAACCATTTCTAAATCTTCCTTGTTGTAAGTTTGGTTACTGACATGTCCAGGTTGGATGCAATCATTTGAGCACAAAGGCCAGCTTATGCAAAATCAAAATTACAGACTGCTTTATCCTTAGGTATTCCACTAAATATTTTATCATGACTCAGTTGTCAATTACAAATACTAAAAAAACAATCTGAAAATTGTTTTTTAATTTAATTTTTCCATCCTTTTAGAAAATAAATATCTTCAGCCAGTGTACTGATGTCTGTCTTTGTTCAGGCAGCTTTTTTATTTTTTTAAACTTCAGACATAGCTGATATTGATATCCTAAACAACTATGGTGATCCTTGCTAAAGAGCATATTCCACTAAGAGGTAATAAAAATTATTGTGCCATCCTAAAGCTATGACTGGTGTATTGTTATACTTACTGATGATTCTGTTTCCAGTCTCCACTGGTGAAGCTTGAAGAATCTCTACAATGTACACTGGTTTGTTTTTTTGGTTTGGGTTGTTTGTTTTTTGGTTAGTTTTTGTTTGTTTGTTTGTTTTAATTTATGAAAATGATGTGTGCTTGGAGAAAAGTGTTATACATTCTGGAGAAAAAGATATAAAAGTCTGTCAGATTTACTGTCTAGACCATCACTTATTTTTATTTTATGTGAATTGCCTTCTTTACACCCTGAAGTGTATATTATTAAATGCATCATGTAAACCAACTGAGTTAATGTAGATCAAACACAAAGTTTATACTTTTTCTGACCTTGGGTAATTTACCCTGAAGTAAGTTATTTGGGTGCTTCTCTGTCATTAGTTTTTTAATCATGTTTTTAGGTATGAAAATTTTAATTCAGTTTCTAATTCTCACCGTTCCTAACTGTGCAGTTTTTTTGGTATATACCTGTAATTTTACCTCTAAAGATACCTAAGTGGACAAAAATTTTCCATGACAAGCAGACAGATGGAAATAGCTATTTAAAATAAAGTCCCCAAAGTAATTATCCTCCATTTTAGAAAGAAAAGATAAAATAATTTAATATGCTCTATACTAAAGGCTGTATCCTGCTCAAATTCCCTGTCAGAAACTGCCATGTAGAACTACATCAGCTGTATAATTACAGAGGATTTGTAGAAGAGAGTCTTCTTGAACTAACAAGTTTTGTTTACTGATTTAGAAGGAAATTAAAATGCTTGCAAAAAATACTTTCCAATTAAAATGCCAGCTCTAATAGCAAAAATGCACAGGAATAGCTTTTTCTTTCTGAGATAGAGGTGAAAAGGATTTGGATGTGTTGGGTAAGAGAACAAATACTGTTTGTGCATGAGGTGGTTTTCTTTGTTTCTTTCCTGTAGAATGCTGGGCTGTTAAGGAAGGGGCTGCTTTTCAGGATAACTCTTTTGATGTGTGGAGGGGCTGGCATACTTTATATCCGCTGGAGGATTATGGGCACAGGACCACCAGCTTTCACTGAAGTAGACAACCCAGCTTCATTTGCTGACAGTCTGTTTGTAAGAGTAAGTTATGAGGTTGCTTTTTTCTGGACAGCTCAGAATATTTGTCCTTGTCATAAAATTGAGTTTTCTGTGCTTCTAGGAAACAATAAAATGGGCAGTTTTTACATCTTAAGATGTGTGATGAGTCACCTTCACTTGTGCTGCTGTGATGATTCTCTGCATTTTTTTAAATAGTACACCGTGTATATTCTTTGCATTCAATTTACCATGCACTGTGCACATTGAAGTACTTTTCCATTTACTCACTGTTTTTCCCATGCATGCAAGAAATTAGCTTTTGCTGATCTTCATCCCTTTTCCATATACTGTGTTTGACTTTTTACCTTCTTTCACAACTAAAGAAAATAGCACAAAGTTCTATTCTGGTGTATTTGGAGTATGTCTTGGCTATATACCTTTGGTGGCATTAAGGATCTTTCTGGAGATGGAGAATGAAAGATGAAGACAGTGGGAGATGTCTTTTGATGTTTTGTCCTGATGTATGAGATAGTTCTTTTTTATATATGAATATTGGCTGGACAGCACAGAATTGCATTTTCCTGATCTGAGCTAGAGAGCCACCTAGCTATGTTTAAAAGAAAAAATAAAAATGAATCCCACAGCTATAATAGTAATGGATATGTAAATAGTTGTAGTCTAACAGTATTCATGTCCTCTTTATTGTGTTACAAGGGAAAGGAGGGAAGAGGGAAGGACTAAAGTTGCCCCCCTTCCCCCCCCTAGTTTAGTATCAAATAAATGTTTGTTTTCTCTTTGACTGACAGGCTATAAACTATAATTACTACTATTCACTGAATGCATGGTTGCTGTTGTGTCCCTGGTGGCTGTGTTTTGATTGGTCAATGGGCTGCATACCCCTCATTAAATCCGTCAGCGACTGGAGGATAATTGCACTAGCAGCACTTTGGTTCTGCCTAATTGGTCTGATATGCCAAGCTCTGTGCTCAGAAGACAGCCATAAGAGAAGGTAAGAGACAGTGATGAATTTTAAATGCCTGGCCAACTTGAGTACAGTATTATTTTGTTAAATCCACTACTGATAATTTTAACAATTCAGTGGAACCAGTGTCTAGCAAATGCAGTTCAAATAAATATTTATAGCTGTCATTATGGTTTTATCCCAATTTGGGTCCATCACTGTACACCAACTAGTAGGAAACAGAGTTGGAGGAGGAGGCATGGATGGCTGCTTTATTTTTTCTTCTGAAATGGTATTTTGAGATCCTTAACACTGTAGGTGGTAAAAAGTAATATGTGCTCAAAACACAGTAGGAAATTGTTTGTTGCCCTTACTTCTTACAAGTCATCATTTCCTTTAATTTTCTCCTAATAAGGAAAGAGAGATGTACTTTGAAAGCAGGTAGAAATACTGGCCACGGTCATGCAGTTAAAAAGCAAAATGCGTGACCCATAGTATGTACTCAGAAAACAACTTGTACATTACCCAAAGGAGCTAAAGTTTATTGTAAACTGTTCTTTCTCACTAAGGGCTTCTGTTTAACTTTGCAGGTTCTGTTCTCATGGATTTTATGTAAACTTAATTTTTCAGTTCCCTAAAATTTTTCAACTGCTCAATCATAGAATGGTTTGAGTTGGAAGAGACCTTAAAGGTCAGGTAGTTCCAGTCCCCCTGCCACAGGCAGGGACACCTTTCATGAGATCAGGTTTCTCAAAGCCTTGTTCATCCTGGCCTTGAGTGCTTCCAAGAATGGGGCACTGTCACTACGTGTCCTTTTGAAAAGCCCATCTCCAGCTCTCTTGTTGGCCCCTTTAGGCACTGGAAGGTTGCTAGAAGGTCTCCCTGGAGCCTCCTCTTCTCCAGGATACACAGCTCCAACTCTCTTGGCCTACCTTCATAGGGGATGTGCTCCACCTCTCTCCTCATCTTCATGGCCCACCTCTGGACTCACTTCCACAGGTCCATGTCCCCTCTATCTTGGGGCCCCAGAGCTGGATGCAGCCCTCCAGCTAGGATCTCCAGCTAGGATCCAGAGCAGAGTAGAGGGGCAGGATCACCTGTCTCGCTACTTTGATGCAAGCCAGGATATGTTTGCTTTCTGCACTGCAAGTGCACGTTGCTGGTTCATATTCAGCTTCTCATCACTGAACACCCTCAAGTCCTTCTTCTCAGGGCTGCTCTAAAGTCATTTTCCATCCAGCTCATCTTTGTTCTTGGGATTGCCCTGACCCAAGTACCAGACCTTGCACTTGGATTTCATGAGGTTTGCATCAGCCCACCTGTCCTATCCAGGTCCCCCTGGGTGGCATCCCTTCCCTCCAGTGTGTTTACTGCACTGCACAGCTGGGTGCTGTGGGCAAACCTGCTGAGGGGGCACTCAGTCCCACCATCCTGTCACCAACAAAGATGTTAAACAGTGCCAGTCCCAATGCCAGCCCTTGAGGAATACCACTTGTCACTGGACTCTGGGCATGAGCCATTGACTGCAACTCTTGGCGTGCAACCATCCAGCCACTTTCTTAGCCACCAAGAGGTCCAGCTGTCAAATCCATGTCTGCAGTTTAGAGACAAGGATGTCATGCTGGACAGTGTCAGATGATTTGCACATGATACCACATGCTCTTCCTTTATCCAGCAAAGCTGTAACTCCATTGTAAAAGACTATAAAATTAGTCAGGCACTTTTTTTCCTTAGTGAAGCCAGACTGGCTTTCACCAATCACCTCCTTATTTTCCAGGTGTCTTAGCATATTTTCCAGGAGAATCTGCTCCATGATCTTGCCAGGCACAGAGGTGACCTACTGACCTAGTTTCCTGAGTCTGCCTTTTTCCCTATTCAAAACATGAGGGTTATGTCTCCACTTTTCTAGACAGTGGGAACTTCAGCAGACTGTCATGACTTCTCAAGTATGATGTGTAGGAGCTCAGCACTGTCTTAGCAACTTCATCCATCAGTTCCCTCGGGATCTGCAAGTCCATCTTACCAGATCCCATGGAGCTGTGCACCATCAGGTTCCTTAGATGTTCTTGAACCTGACCTTTTTCTACAGCAGGCAGAAAAATTCATTCTCTCAGTCTCTGCCTTTGCCTTATGTGACTTGAGCAGTGTGGTTGGAGCACTTGCTGGTGAAGTCTGAGGCAAGAAAGTTATTGAATACCTCAGCCTTCTCCATGTCCTGGGTAGCCAGGATTCCCGTTTGCTTCCAGACAGGGCCCACATTTTCCAGTCTTCCTTTTTTCACCAACATAGGTAATTCTGTTGTTCAGAATACAAAATCTTTTCTTATTCTTTTCTTCCTTCTCATCCCTTCAAATGTTTACAGTGCACCCGCCTGCCTTTCTGCTGTTCCCATACTTATTTGCACAGATAAATCATTTTGAAGAGGGGGTGGAACTCTTGCTGAAAGGGATGTCATACTTTCTAGTAAAAATGCACTCACTAAGCCTTTATTGCTAAATAGTTTTTTAGTGAAAAGTGAAGACAAAAAGTATAGTAAAGGCCTAAGACTCGTGAGGAGGAGAAAAGACCAGGAGGATGCATCTACCTTACAGTGTAGAGATTCCTTGGTAATAAATTAGAACGGAAAATTACCATGTCTGTTGCCTTTGTAAGAAATATCTGACATGGACCTGAAGTTCTTATTCCCTTATGTCAACTCTGTAAAAGAGAGGTACCTAGAGTCTTTTGTCTGAGTTCTGTATAGTCCCTAAAGAGCTGAGTCTATACTTGCTGAGGATGCTAACACTGGTACCCAAAAATGGAAGATTGCTCTCAAAAGGTAATGTGTCTCTTCTGTCTGTAGAAGGAGAGTAGATTACTAACTCTCAAGTGGTTAACCACAATGGATTCTACTACTGATGTGTTTGTTAGGAGAAAAACCACCCTCTCAGTTGAATGTGCACCTAAGTTTCTTCTTTAACAGTGACTTACGTTTTTGCCCCCATTACTGTCTTACAAGGTCCAAAAATGGACAGGTAGCTTTCACCATTACTTTTCCTGCCTCTGTATTTTAAATAGGAGCTTTGTAATTAATATGTAATGGGGCTATTTTCTGGCCTGGAAGCATGAATATTGCTTTTCTGGAAATTATAGCAATGCTTTTTAAGTGCCTCACTGAAATTTGATCTTAGCGGCTCTCAAAGGCTGTGCTTGAATACCCTGTTCTATATGCACATCCTTCTACAATGTTTAAATGAAGTTTTTATGTTAAGTGGAAAAGGTACTTTCGTTAAGATTTGTAGTTAATCTGAGAATCTTTCTTGTTTGCAGAATCCTTACACTGGGACTTGGATTTCTTATTATCCCTTTTCTTCCTGCAAGTAATCTGTTCTTCCGAGTAGGATTTGTCGTTGCAGAGAGAGTCATCTACCTCCCCAGTATTGGATACTGCATTCTCTTTACATATGGATTTAGTCTCTTGAGTAAGCAAGCCAAGAAAAAGGTACCATCAAAATAATCAGTAAAATTGTTGATGATGAAGCTGTTCAATTGCATGATTTGTTTCTTAACTTGGCTCTCTTTCCTTAAGAAAATTCTTGCTGTGGCAGTACTTGGAATCCTGTTGATAAATGTAATGCGCTGTGCGCTCCGCAGCAGCCAGTGGAGGTCAGAAGAACAGCTTTTTAGGAGTGCATTGTCTGTGTGCCCTCTGAATGCAAAAGTAAGTCATGCCTGGACTTCTAAGTTTTGTTGTTTTTTTTTTTCAAGTGTTTTGAAATTTGGGGGTCAAGGAGGTGTTATGCATAGTTAATATATTGTGCTACAGTGTTATTCACAGTCTTGCTTGGTTCAAGAATGACATTGAAAGGTCAGACATCTAAATTACCGTGGTAGCAGAGTCAAAGTACCAGAAAGTGCAAATTACAATATTGTAATTCATAACTTGGATGTGGGAGTGGGGAGGTGAGGAGAGGGGAGAACGCACTTCAAGAAAGGCATCAAGTCGAATTGGATGTACTGCCAATAAAATCTATTTGGAAGAATTGTGTGTATAATTGTAAGTTATTGCAACAAAAATATCAAAACAAGGTTAGTAAGTTGTAGCAATGTATTCAACTGAAAAATGTCCATGCTGTTTTTAGAATCCTTTCTGTGTACCTTCCAGTGGTATATAAAGCCAGCACAGCTGAGGGACAAAGCAGCATATCATCAGTGCAATTGTGGGATGTGGGAGTAAAATCTTGCTCCCACTTCTGCTTTTTTACAGCAGCTGAGTGGGCTAGACTCTTCAGACATGGACGCTGAGGAAAACTGCAATTTTCCCTGCAGGCTTAGTGAGGGAACAAGTAGGATAGTATGACTGGATGTTTCACTGAGCTGAGCAGCAGTGTTCAGCATCAGAGACTGACTCCAGCCTCCAACAGAGGTGATGTCCACAGCAGTCCTTTGACACCCAAGAGTGGGATCTGTTGGAGCACACCACTGAGCCCTGATGTTGTCTGAATTTTAGTAAAGAGACTCTTTGAAGAGCCTGGGAGTGGGACTGTACATTGTCAATAAAAATATATTGATGTTTTTAAACAATAGATTCCTGTAATCTAGAGTGGTATTTAGAAAATACCAATCAAGACACAAGGTTTAAAAAGGAACCTGTGAATGCTCAGCTTCACAAAGGGAATGATAAACTTAGCATTTACTGGAATACAAATATGCAACAGTGAGCTGTAAAAAAGTATTAATGGCCAATATTTACAACATGGTGGCGTCTTTCAGTAGTCTGAGATTTTAATACATAGGAAAGAGCTGTTGTATTTTATTGTGTGACAGTGGTAGGCAACCATCTTCTTTTCAATGATGACCTCAGTATATCTTGTCTTCTGGATGACAAGCGCATGCTATAAATGGAGCAAATGCAATCTGTTTTCTTTGTGTGTAACTCCATCCATCTGCCATGGGAAGAGTGCTTTAGACAGATCCCCACTCTTTGCCTGTGCTCCAAGCTCCTTGGACTCCAGCCATGCCTGGCTGGGAAGCCGTGTGGCTGTGCTCCCACAGTACTGCACTTGAGCCGATAAGCTGTGCACAAGCTACTGAACTAATGCAGCTGGTTTAAAGCCAATGAATGTACAGGCAAAATGAGCTTGTGTTTGTCAACACTGGGCACTGTAGACATGTCTGAGCTGTATTTCTGCTGGTGACAGCTTGTGCAAGTGGAAAGCGTGGAGATGTGAACAGGGAAAGGATTGTAGGCTCACATTCCAATCTTGCTGAAGGATATAACTTTGAAATCACAATAGTAGGGAGCTTCTCTAAGCAGGAACATTAGAGAGTCCATGTGTGAGAGCCTATCTCTCACACAAAACTCGGCTATATTTATTAAATTTTGACAACAGTAAATGTAAAAATTTGAACCAGCTTTTGTTCTGATCTTCAGTTGTCTTGAAATTGCAGGCTTCCTTGAAAAATGACTCCACAGGACTTTCTTTCAGTGACCCATTTATTTCAGTGGGAGGCTGGTGCAGACCAAAGAATGGCACATAGATAATAGCTTTTTCTTGTTGTTCTTGGAACATATTAAATATGTGTAATGTGGCCATGCTTTACTGCCATTATGTAGCAGGATCTCAAAATCTCAAATCCTCACTAGCAGAAAAAGCTGTTCATGTTTTGTTGTACAGCTCTTTTCAATTCCAAATTGTCTGCGTGGGAAGCATAGAGTAAACTTACCCTAATTCTAAATAACAAGTAGTCAACAGCACTGCCTTGTCTAATTTCAAGACTCATTTCTTTAAACATATCTTTAGATAAAAATGAGGAAACTGCATTAAATGAGATTGTCTGGCACAGTAGTGAATCTGGTGCCTTGAGTGGTAACACATCTGACTCAAGAGGATGACATTTAAGATCAACTTTAATAAACCTTGCCCAGTGAGCTTAAAATTTATTGGAAATAATCAGGTACCATAATGAAGCTACAAATATTTTGATCTCTGAAAAAGTTCCCAATACAGATTTTTAAATGTTTTAAATATTTAAAAATTTATTTTAAATGTTATTTATGATATTTTAAAATACATGTTATATATATAAAAAATATGTTATATATATAAATATGTGTGTGTGTGTGTGTATATATATATTTAAATACTAAAAAAATACATACTAGGTGGGTGGGGTTTTTTAAGAAAGAGCAACAAGTATGTTACAGGTCTCGGTTAAACATGTCCAGGAGCATGTCACACATTTGAACTTGTTTGGCCCTGCACTCAGGTTTCAAAGGTCATTAGACTGAAACAGGACATGTTTTTAATACATTTAGCAATATTCTCCTTAGCTGAACAGGAGATGCCTGCACATTGATTCCATTTTTCCTACCACCTTTTTTCATACTGTGTGGATTGGATTCTTGTCATGGGGAGAAGAAACTGTTTCTTTTAGCTTGTAGTTCCTCACCTTGAACTAAATGAGAGACATAAGTCAGAAGGACTGTATCCTAGATTTCTGTCTTTCTCTCCACTGATGATAAAAGAAGTCCTGACAACTAAAGCAGATGTGGATACATAAGATTATGTGAGATTTTGACCCTGTCCTGCTGCTACTTGCTATTTCTAGATATTGCTGGATTGCTCCTCACCTTCTGAAGTCATCACACATTGTTTCTTTTAATTTTAAAGATCATTCCCAAAAATGCTCATCTTGCTGCCTTGTTTTTTTGCTGTTGGAAATGTTTGCACTGTTGGAAGAACTGAGTTCTTTTTTCTCAGCTTTTAGAAAAGTCATAGCAGTTAAGAATCCAGAGATGGTCTTTATTCCTGGATGACTTCTTCTCATTGATTGTCTAAATAAATAATTGCAGTTATATTGTTACATGGGAAATAGCCAGCATTTTTCTTTTCCTAGGTTTGAAATAACTGAATTTAAAGTATTGTAAATTGTTTTTTGTACGTAATCTCTATTCTAGTTCTCCTTGCTACTGACTTTTCTTTAAAGGATAGAAATTAATAAACATAATTTTTGAAAAGCCATTTCAGTAGCAACTTTTCTGCAATAATAAGCAAGGAAGTTAAAATACTTCCAACAAATGTTACTGTCTGCCTTGACATATCAGAGTAAGTAACTTTGAAATTTATGCATTATGCAAACTGTTGTCATTATAGATACAAGTTTGTCAGAGATGAGCTATGCTAATACTGAAACGGTACAATAAGTTTGTGAGATTGGTTTCTATACTTTCTTAAAAGATCCTGTAAAACCTCTTTGTTACAGAACAAGATTTAATGCTGCCTGAGGAACTGATCTTTGATCCTTAAGGAAGCTGATTTAGAGGGCATTTCCTTTAGATATTGAGATATTTTCCTTTATGCTATATATTAAAAGGGGACTATCTTTCTGAGTGCTGTGGGCTGTGTTTATATGAGCTATTTGCAGTATTTTGCCACCATTTTAGATGTCAATTTTTGTGTATACAAGCACAGTCATGCAGAAGAACCTTTAGACAACGTTAGATACGCAAACAAGATGTGAATATGAAAAAAGCTTTGTTTTATTATTATTTAGAAAACAGAGTTTTAGCAGTAGAAGAGAGAGAAGATTGATGACAGGAGCTGGCACTTAACAGAGGCATCTGCATGTTCGTGGAGAATTTTGACATCTGTGCTTTGCTTTCATCCTTTTCAGCAAATGTTCATATTTGCTGAAAAAGATTATAAGCAGCTAGGAAGAGAGAGTGAAATTGGTGATAATAGTAACGCTCCAACTGGGGGGATGAACCTCCCAGAAGATACTACATTTCAGTTTCTTCCTGTTCTGTTTTGAGGGAAAACAAAAGCAAAAAAACCCACAAAAACAGTCTGGCAATAATTTCATTTTTGTACAGGAAAATATATTTCTTTTCTCTTCTTGTTTAAATTTAACATTTAAATAAGAGTTCAAGTACTACGTATATCTGGCACAGAATAATATACAGTGCTTTTTCT
This sequence comes from Prinia subflava, assembly GCF_021018805.1. Classification (NCBI taxonomy): domain Eukaryota; kingdom Metazoa; phylum Chordata; class Aves; order Passeriformes; family Cisticolidae; genus Prinia; species Prinia subflava. The sequence goes on along the minus strand of NC_086249.1, from coordinate 68,820,106 downwards.
TTTTTATACTGGCTTCTTAGGCTGATTGAGGAATTGAACAGACCACTACACAGAGCCTATTCCTTGGTGAGGCTCTGGTGCCGTGGTTATGTTAACTTAAACAACACATGCCAGTTGAGAAAGAGTAGGTTCTCCCCTAGGGTCTTTTTATCTGATCTCTTAGATTTTGGAGAATATTGTGTTCTTATGCATCCCTGAGAAATGCTCCTTATAGAGCTATTACTGTAAAGTAATTGCCTGTTTAAGACTGATAAAGGATCATCTGAATATAATGTAATACATGATTTCCAGTTAATATTTAATCATTTAATAACGAAGGACTCTTAAATGTTTAACCAGGAAAGGAAAATCTTCCCTCCCAGGCTGGCATGCACAATATCTGTCAAAAACAGAAGAACCACACCTCTAGAGGTGAAATTTTAAACAAATCACTGGCCCCTCATTATGAAAGAGCAGATTCTTCCCACCCGTTGGTGCCCAGGAACACTTGTGTCCCCGTGTCGTGCAGGAGTCACAGCCTGGTGCTCAGCAGGCAGCAGTGCTTACTGCAGGCCTGCTTCGAGTGAGCTAAAGGCTCACCTTGGCACCTCTCTGCTGTGGCCACTGAAGTGAGAGACACAGCTGCATGGCAGGAGTAACCTGCACCTCTCAGATGACTGTATATGCCTGGAAATCCTTTGCTGGTTTTGTTCTTAAGAGCAGGACATTACTGCATCTTATAAGCCACTGCGGAACTCGATTTGTCATTGGATATTTATGGGAGGCTGGGCACTTGGTTTGGTATGTTTGGGTTTGGGCTTTTTTCCTCTTCCCTTCTTTGTCACCACCATATTTAGGAGGAACTAAAGCTACAATTTCACTTGAAGGGAAATTAGAAAACTTACCTACAGCAAGGAGCCCTTCATATTTGGGGGTATTGTATAGAAACATCATTTCCTTTCACACAGGAGCTATAGCTGAGGACAAAAGAAATACACCATTGAAAACGCTAATAGTTTCTTTAAATAGTTGTGCTGTCAGTTTTAACTGTTTTTTACTGTACATCTTTTTAGTTCCGTTCATAAAACGTACAAGTGCACTTAATGCTTCATTTGATGGCTTGACTCGAGAGAATCGATATCTCACAGTTCTCTTCAGACTGCACAATTCTGTTTACATGAGAAAAATATTCTTGCTGCTGGTACTTTTGGGGAAAAAAATGGATGTGAAGATACTACATGTTAAAAAAAAACCTGTGAAAAATAGAAAGTGAAGTGCTGTTACTCCTGATACAAGATAGCTGACATGTGAAAAACCGAGTGGTAGGTGTACACCAAGATTTTTCTCATCTGCTCTGTCCTGGTCTTTACTCAAATTTCATTTTGTAAAACTTCTTAAAAAATGAAATTGAATCAAGTTAAATATAATTTTGTTTGCTGATACTGAAGTGTAAAGTTATGTACTTCAAGGGCTAAAATCCAGTATTCAGTGAAATCTTTAAGTATTTCTTCTGTGTCGCCACAATTTATCTTTTATCTAGGTAAAATTTAAATATGTGAACTTCAACATATATAATCAGAGCAATCCAATTTGGTAAGAATGTTAGTGTTCTGAAAAATTTCTGGAAGAGATATATAAATAGAATTTAGTCCTAAGAAACATCTTTCAGGGTACTTCATTTTACTTTGACTCCTGGGAAAATGCTGCTGTATCTTTTTGTATTTTTTGACACTGTCAATGGATCTTCTTTTGGTTATTTCTTGATACAAATGTACCATTCTGTTGCTTCTTTGCCATGGGCCTTGTCTTATTTTTATGAATGTACAGTACAGTGCCAGGATTTTTTTCTTCATGGAAGCTGTGCTAGAACTCCTTTCATGGGATGCTGAATTTTTGTCCTATTTTATATCTCACAGTGTGAGGAGCTGCCTCTGTGCCTGTTTAGTAAGCTTTATAGTATCTCTGCACTCCTTAAAACCAGTGAAAATACTTTTTCTCCCATTTGAAAATGTCCTTAACTTCATTTGTTGATGGTATGTTACTGCATAGGTACAATCATATAGAGATGAAATTTAGCAATTAAATACCATAACAACTAGGCTCCAACAATCGTGTGTGCTGGATCAATAGGTCCCAGATACTGTGCCAGCTGCCATTAGGATTTTTCAGTTAATGGACACGTCAGATAAGATCCTTTTTTGAATGCAGAAGGTGAATTAGGCTCATCTAAGTGCATTACCAACCTATCTTTTTGGACTTCAACCCGAAGTCATTCCTGTATAGTCTTTTAAAATTACATTTTCAAAGTTTGGGAAGAACATATGTGTTTATTTTAGATGAAGTATATACAATTTGATTTCCAGTAACATAGTCTCCTGAGATTTGTCTTAAAGTGGGATTTGAGATGTCTTCCAACTCAGATTTTTCCTGAAATATATTTTTCCTATTTATTCTTGCCACAAATTAGGATCATGCATCTTTTCTCTGTAGTCTGAAAGCTCTAGATGTTCCTTCATTCTTCATTTTTAACGGGCAGTCTTCAACATGTTGCTATACATATTATTTCAGAAATGCTCTTTGATACATTTTTGTCCTAAGACAATAACTGTGCCTGGCTGTTACCTTTTGTTTGGGTTTTTTGTGAATGTTGAGTTTCTTCTAGTTTATGCTATAATGAAAACAAAGTATAACACATTGCTGTAGGGTTCCTTCTGCTATGACAGATTATGATAGATTTGATTTAAGTCAAACTTTCTCCTACCTGGTAAATAAATGAAACTAAGAGCAGGAGGTCTCCATACAAAGTGCCTTGTGAAAGGTGTGGTGGCCTCATTAGTATAACTAGGAAGTGAATAATCTCTCTTAAATAGGTGGAATAGGTAAGCCAATCTCTACCTCAGATTTTGTCTTACTGTCTTCATTGTATGAATTATTCAATCTTAAATATCAACCTACACCAAAAGCCAGCAGTGAATGACAGAAGTGCTGACTGTCTCTTTTTGGAGAAATAATTTTTAGCTACTTGGTTCCACAAAATATCTGACTGTGTGGCATCTGGTGGAATATCCATCTGTGTTTTCAGGTGCACTACAATGTTGGCAAAAACCTGGCTGACAAAGGAAATCAAAGTGCTGCAATCAAATACTACAGAGAAGCTGTAAGGTATTAGAAGTTTTCCTGCTTTAATGATCTGTCCTAAAATTGCTTTCATGTTTAATATGAAGAAAATGCTTAGGTATTCATTTTCATGTTCTGCAGCATTGCAGAGCTAGCAATTTGCATATATTAATACATGTCCATACATAATAATAATCTCTTAAATTTTAAATTTTAGGTTGAATCCAAAATATGTGCATGCCATGAACAACCTTGGAAATATTCTGAAAGAAAGAAATGAGCTCCATGAAGCAGAGGAGTTGCTGTCCTTAGCTGTACAAATACAGTATGTTTAGACCAATGCTACAGCAGTGTTTTGCACCAACTGAGCCAAAATGATACAATAGGATCTTGTGTTTCAAATGCTTAATTGTCCTCTCTCTTGGTGTTTTTTCCCAATTTGTGCAGACCTGATTTTGCTGCTGCATGGATGAATCTAGGAATAGTGCAGAACAGTTTAAGAAGGTTTGAAGAGGCAGAGCAAAGCTATTGGACAGCAATTAAACACAGAAAAAAATATCCAGATTGTTACTACAATTTAGGGCGGTTGGTAAGTGCTTTTGAATAAATGATAGCTATGACTGGAAGCTGTGTGTCTTTCTGTGTGTATAAACATATATATATATAAATATATATATGCTGTAACGTTAAAAGCTCATAGTTATCCCAGTTTGCTTATATTGTATTTTAGGGTGATTTCATACTTTTGGTAGCTTTTCCTATTGCTTTCCCAGTATACTTTCTTTCATACAACCTCTGGTAATCCTACTTTATCATATAAAGAATTATAAACAAAAATACAGGGTTTTTTTTCTCCCAAAAGGTATTATAAATCATTTCCCAATATTACACTGTTTTGCATTCATTAGTATATTGTTAGCTGGTAGAACTATGCCGAAAAATTCAAATTAGACTTTTTGGAAATATGTACATTAAATATTTACTAATTCTCTTGTGTAGATTTCTAAATTGTATGCTGTTTCTTCTCCTTTTTCTATTAGTACATGCATATTTGAAGACAAGCCTCACTTCCAAAGAAAAGGAAAATTAGTATATAGCATTCTTATCTACCATTCTACAAGAGTATTCCTTTTACATTTATTCTTGGCTATAAAAAGAAATTCTACTAGAAAGGAGCAAGACATTAACAACTCTTCAGTGTCTTTAGTGAATGATAGGAAAGTAAAGCAAGTAATAGCAAAATCATGGATTTTTCTTTTGTTTTAGTATGCAGATTTGAATCGCCATATAGATGCATTGAATGCATGGAGGAATGCTACAGTCCTGAAACCAGAGCACAGTTTGGCTTGGAACAATATGATAATATTGCTTGATAACACAGGTAAAGGTCTGTTTGAATGTTTTAATGAATAATTCAGTGTCTAGAAAAACTTAAACTTTTATCTGTTTTTATCTAAAAGGATCTCTACCTCTTCTTTGGCTACCCAGACACTCTAATAACATAAGAATGCCTTCAAACTCGGTGATTTTAAAGCATAACTTGAAATCCAGCCCATTAATTGAATTTCCGATACTTACTTAAAATGCCATCACTGTGCAAGCATGTTTGTATTATAGATTAAGTTCCAGAACTTTTTAATCTCAGCTTTGTTGTTCTTCTGAAGGTGTTATCTGTTGAAAACAAAATGAAGATATTCTGCTGCCTTAGGCTGCAGGATTTTACATTTTTGTGTGTGTGTGTGTGTGATACCTGGTTTTCTCTAAAAAATTATGCAGTCAGCTCTTTGTAAAATATGTGTGCTTGCAGCATGAAAAGCAACTAATCAGGCTGTGTTAAAACATGCCTTCTCTTTTTCCGCTACCTGGGCTCCCAGGCAATCTAGCTCAAGCGGAAGCAGTTGGAAGAGAAGCCCTGGAATTAATACCTAATGATCATTCCCTTATGTTTTCCTTGGCTAATGTACTGGGGAAATCACAAAAATATAAGGTAGGTAACTAGAGTAGGTAACTTTTTGACTCTAGGGCTTTGGGGTGGTTTAGTTGGGTTTTTTCCCCTTAATTAAACTCCATCTGTGTTTTTTGTAGAAATCATTTGAGGAGATCATTGTGGACTATGACTTAGATAATCTGTTTAAAATTGAATATCTGTTTCAATGCCCTTTTCTATCACAGTATTGGTGGGTGATTCTGTCTTGAGTTTATCCCTCCTTATTTTAGATGCCTGGATCACAAATGTTGCTGCCCTACACTTTGTCAGTGGTCAGTGGAGAGAAATAGGCTCTTGAGCACACTAGAGGGCAGTTAGGGTCTGGTGTTGCTACACTGCTGAGGGAGAGAGCCTGCACTGAATTAGAGACCTTGTTTCAGGAACTCAAATTAGACAGGACAGGCTAGTCCTTGTGCTTTTGCTATGTACTCTGTGAATATACACATATACAGATAAGAATTCTAACCTATTTGCTTCAAACACGATCTGAATTTAACCCCAGATTGAGGATGGGATACCTGGGTGATCTCAGAATACTATGAGAGAAAGCACATACATTGCTGTGTATTGAACTTTCTCTTGGATGCAGTGGACCAGCTTGTGTGAGTGGTACCTCAGCATTAGCTTCCTTTATTTGCAAGTACTAAATGTAATGAAACTGGTGAGAATGACTTGTTTTCCAAAGGGAATTGTATAAGATGGCAGAAAATAAATCATACACATTTAATATAGTTAGTTGTTTAAACTGACTCCATAATTAGTGATTTATTTATATATGTGATAGTGACAATTTAATAATCAAGTTCTTGTTGTTCCTTAGGAAAACAACATTTACTGAACCTTTTTTAGGTTTTTTTTTAGGCTTTTAAGGGGTTTTTTGTCTTTTTAATAGTGATAATGTTAACAGCACTGCAGAGACATCCTCATTTATATACAAAGTAAGAAGATTCTATATGAAACTTGACAAGAGGAAATGGACTAAGTTGCACCAGGAAAGGTTTAGGTTAGATATTAGGAATTTTTTTTCACAAAAGGGGTTGTAAAATATTGGACCAGATTGCCAGGGAAGTGGTGGAGTCACCATCCCTGGAAGTGTTCAAAAATGTATGGATATGGCATTTGAGGACATGGTTTAATGGTGAACATGCTGGTGGTGCGACGTTTACAGTTGGACCTCATGATCTTAAAGGTCTTTTCCAACTTTAATAAGTCCATGATTCTCAAAATAGATACATTTGTCCAGTAGTTGGTGTGACTGCTTATATTCCACAGTATTGTTCACCTGTGGAGTCCTGACCTGTCCACATGTGAGACCAGGGCCTGTGACAACCCAGCACTGGCTTTTGTTTGCATTAGTGATGCTGTTAAACACCCTGTTACTGTTTTTCTAGACTGGCTGGGTTTTTTCCTGGACACTCTTAATTATTTTCTCTCTCCTCCTGAGACTGTTATAAAAGATATATTTTACGTTGGTTTAACAAAGTTCCAAAAGGATACAAATTAACATCCAGAACGCATGAGGTATGAGATTATGGAGGAGGTAATTGCTAGAATTATTTTGGTGAGTCAGGCCTGTGGAAGAATAGAGGATTTTATAGTCATTCATCAGGAAGAATATGTAGCATGACAGAATAAAGAGCATTTATAATGAAATAAAGTTGAAAAAAATAAGTTGAAAACAAGCTAGAAAACTTTTCCAAGTGTAGGAGAGACAAATCTGTCTTAGTAGTTTTAAAAAATAAAAAAGAAGATAGTGGTTTTGATTGCCAGCCCTGAAAGGTTGTTATGCTGCAGGAGAACGTGTTGGAGACAAAATAGAAGTAAGAGTAGGGGAAAGTGCAGCTTTTAAGCCTACATTCTGAAAAAAGCAAAAGGAATAGTAGAGCCCAGGAAAAAAAGCAGAGTGCCAGTGAGTGTTTTAGTAGTTCAATATGGAGTAGAGGGTTTGTGCAGAGTTTAACTAGTCACTTAAAACTGATGGGTTATAACAGGGAGAGCAAATTAAGGGAATTGGAAAGTGGGCTTACTTAAAAAGGTTATGATCTCAGCAGCTGTATTTGCCATTGCCTGGAAAGAGGAGATACAGATTTGGTTGTAATGGGAGAATGCTTACTGACAAAAAAAAAGGCATGAAAATTTCAAATTTCTTGTCCACCCCCTCACCATGTAAAAACAGAGAGGCTCTTCAAGGATTTTTATTGAATGGAATGGGAGGGGAGGAATGGGGGATGGAGACTGTCAAGGTGATGGAGGTAATTTTCAGACTGCTGCCTAGCTGTGTCTGATGTGTTGTATAACCTCAGACATTTAATTTATTAGATCACTCGTTATGTGTCTGTATAAAAGTTGCTACTATGTTGGTTCTGTTGCTGCAAACGAAGGTTTATTCTGGGATTTTCTGTTATCTCTCATTTTAAAAGACATTGAGTGAAAAAGGTTTTATTATATTGTGAGAGATTTCCTTCCAATAAACACACAACATTTTCCTTTTGTTTCAAATGCACTTTGATTTTCAACAGAAGATAGATTTCCTACATCACAAAAAAAAAAAAAAGCCTTTATTTTTTTGTTTGTATCTAGTGATGAATGATTTATTGTTCCAGACAGAAAAGCACATAAAGGATGAGCTGTTTCTGTGGTTTTGTTTGGGTTTTTTAATTAACATCTGTTATACCAAGTTAGATTCTCCTTCAAATACGTGTTTTATCTCAACTGATGAAGGCTCAAGCTATCTTTAGTTCTTTGAAAAAGATGTGTGCTATATTTTTGTTACATATACATCTATGCTTTTTCTGTAAAAAGTGCAATAAATTGAAACCATTCAGCATTTTTTGCATTTGAAATAAAGCCAGAGTACAATTTTGTGGCCTTGGCAGCAGATGGAATGCAGTCTGCTTATCCCAAGCCTTTCGTATATGCAAGCTGCAAGTTTCTTGGCAATACTTAAAGATTTGGCAAGATGCAGCAATTTGAAATATCACTGATGTACTGGAATGTATATTTACTCCATATATCCACAGTAATATGAGTATGATGCACCTTAAATAGCCTTTAATCAACCACTATGCTTCTACTAGCTGCTGAGCAAAGTAGTGATGATAAAAATATTCTCAGCATGGAGCTGAAGATTTATGGTAATGGCAGCCAGCTCTTGAATATCTATTTCATTAAATTATCTGGAAGTGCATTGCATGTGTTGTCCAATTGTGCTTCAGAGGTGATAGGATAAAAAGCTATACATTAGGTGCTTCTCCTCTGTGTAGGTGGCAACTTTTAGGCGTAAGGCTGAATGAAATGGTTAGCATATCTTTCATTCTGATTGCTGTTAACCTGCCTAGTGAGGAAAAAAAGATATTTACTAGGTCAAAATAGTAAAATTTAGAGTGGGAAAAAACACAACTTTGTGAGACTTAATATCACTACATGCTTTCATGTGCCAATCCACTGTTGATTTTTAGGACTGGAGAGTTGTATGAAAAGAGGAGGTTATCTTGCACTGCTTGCCAGATGTTTGAGTTTCAGTATGTTTCTCAGGGACTGAGAAACATGGAAATCAAGGAATAATTTTGCCTGGAAATGACATCTACAGGTCATCCAGTCCAACCCCTAACCCAAACCAGGGCCAGTTCCAGGTGAATCCTGAATATCTCTGTGGATAGAGATTCTATAACCTCTCTGGGACAGTATCTTTCAATGCTTGACCAACTTTATGATGAAAAAACTGACGCTTCCTTTAATTGGAACTTCTTGTATGCCAGCTTGCATCCATTATGTCTCATAGCATCTCACAGATATGTGATAAGAATCTGTTTCCATCTTCTTTGTATTACCTCATCAGGTAGTTGTAGGCAGCACCTTCATCTTCTCTCCTGAAGGCTGAAAAGATCCAGTTTTCTCAGCTGTTCCTTGTGCTCCAGCCCTGTACCATCTTGGTGGCTCTCTGCACAACTCCCTGTGGGGTGTCTGTGTCTTTCTTGTAATGGAGACCCCCAGCCTGGACACATACTCCAGGTGTGGTCTCAGAAGTGCTTATCAAAATCACATGGCCACCAGAGGTCCATTCCAGCCTCAACCATTCTGTGATTCCTGCTACTCTGTTTCTCTGCCCAGGTCCCTCAAAATAGTTGTTCTCCCCTCCAGTGTATTTCTCACTCCCTCCTCTTAGGAGCTATCTGTAATGTTTTGAAATTGCATTCAGTCCCATCATCCAAACCATGAATGAAGTCACTAGATATTATGGGTTTCAAAGAGACCAATGCAATTTTAACAGTCTGGGTACAAGAATGCTGAAGCAACCACTTGTATAATAGGAAAGCAATGCTAAAACTTGTACTATGGAGTCATATACTCCAAATTTGCAGACATCTGGTTCCCTTGTTAACTCCTGTTGGGAGAAGTATTCCTTCTTCTGAAACAAAATCAGAATCATAGAATGGTTGGGGTTGGAAGGGACGTCGGGAGATTCTCATCCAATTCCCTGCTAGAGCAAGTTCATCTAGAGCAGGTTGCACAGAATCATGTCCAAAAAGGTTCTGAATATCTCTGGGGAAGAACACTCACAACCTCTGTGGTCAATCTGTTCCAGTGCTCTGTCATATGCACAGTAAAGAAGTTCTTCCTCATGTTCAGGTGGAACTTCCTGCACATCAGTCTCTGCTCATTGCCTCTTGTGCTGTTGCATGGCACAAATGAGAAGAGCCTGGATCCATCCTTTTGGCACCCTCCCTTCAGATACTTAGACATCACTGAGGTCCCCTCTCAGTCATCTCTTCTTGAGGCTGAGCAGGCCCAGCTCCTTCTGCCTTTCCTCATAAAAGATGCTCTAGTCCTCTCATCATCTTCACAGCCCTCCACTGGGCTAGCTGTGAGAGTCCTGGGGTTTGTAATTTCCTCGATGGGTGGAGATGAAGGCACTTTCCGCAGAGTTTCTCCTGGCTTGAGAATGGCAGCCTCATCTGTGCACAGCAATGCTTTTAGTTTGGGTTCGAATTTGGACATATGGGGAGGCTCTTAAGTCACTCAGAGCTGAGTGACTCAATCTTGACATCAGAAATTTCTTTTCCCCTGGAGGGACCCTTACAGAGAGTTATTTCATGCTTGACATGAAAAGATGGTGGAACCAAAACTCTGGCTGACAGGTTTTCTTTTTCAGTAGAGCCTGTGTTATATTTTAAGTAGTGAAAGCTTAGCACAAAGGAAAGGACTTTTCTCCATGTTACTGTTCTCACATACCTCAGACAGCAAGTATGTGCATTCAGATGAAAGCCTACCACATTGAGGTAATTTTATCTTCAGGTCATTTGCATTGAAACTGAATGAGCCACTTTCCCTAAAGCACAGCACAGCATAGAAATCTATGAAAAATTTGCTCACAAGTTTAGGTAAACTTGCATGTCAGCGAGTAAATATGCTCCATTTGGATTGAGGGGTGTGTTACTTTTTAGACTTGCACAGGAAATATGCTCTGGGGAAAAAGTATCAATATTAGCAGCTAGTTTGGAAAAATAGAATAGTTTTACTCAGAGAATAAATTTAGCGGTAAGTTATTCTCTGAATATTAGGTGAGAGAGCTGAGTAGTACCCAGATGGTCAAGAGTCTTAAGAGCACACACTGGAAACTGTAATACAGAGGGGATAACTGGTGAGGAAAATGTGAAGGGTGTTGCATGACATGATATGATTTGGCATGATTTTTAAGTAAAAGGTACTCAGCTACTCTTCATGAGGAACTACACTGAAACATCTGTTTGAAAGGGATTTATTGGAATGCCCCCATTTTTAAAGCTAAAACTATTGTAAAAGGAAAAGTGTCTATAAGCAGTTTGCTTAGATACCAAATTACATTTCCTTGATTTGATTGCACAAGTAGGGAAAATTTCAGCAGGTAATGTTTGAAAATACTATAACTATTAAAAAAGGTAATTTAGGTAAAGAGCAAACTTCACTAGTGCTTAATAAATTTCTGCTAAAATAACAGCAGCCTGTGAAAACATGGCATTTATTTTTTGCATTATTACTGTTTTCAGGGGCCTGTAGCTACCTGAGCTACAGGATCAGGCATGCTCAGGATATTTATATGGTGGTATCATATAGATATGATATAGTTTTGGAGGGTTTGTAATTACAGTGGTGGGTAAATTTGGCATAGTTTTATATATATATATGAGAATGGACTTTCCTGATGACTTGGTATTTTAAATTATTCAGGAATCTGAAGCTTTGTTCCTCAAGGCAATTAAAGCCAATCCAAACGCTGCCAGTTATCACGGTAATTTGGGTAAGAGCCTTTCTAAATCTTATCAGTTGTACTGTTTATTTGCTTCACATTCATTGTGTTTAAAAAGAAAAAGCAATCTTTTGAGCCTTCTTCCTGCTGGGCAGTTTTCTATTTTACTTTCTAGAAGAACTGCCAGCCAGAAGAACAGGGCACTAAAGCCAGAAAAGCTGTCACACGATATGACAGATCAAGAGGGCTGCACAATCCAGCCCAGAGGTAGCTGTACTTTAGTGTCTGCAAATTGCTTCATTTATGCGATGCTTGTAACCCGCAATGAGCTCACCAGATAAGAGCTGCCATTTATGGCTCCATTATAATTCGTTCCTTCATCATTCCCATGCCAGTTCTGCTCCCAGGCTTTGCTCCTGCAGTTGGCAACAGAACAAGCAGCTACTGTGCCACCAGCCAGTGACAGACCCTCACTGGAAACAAATACTTCAATGTTGTTCTCCAAGTGATTGGCAAGATTGCACATTATTCAACAATATTGCTAATGAAATTCCCCATTGATGTTCCAGCTGTGCTTTATCATCGCTGGGGAAACCTTGACTTAGCGAAGAAGCACTATGAAGTCTCTCTGAAGCTTGATCCCATGGCACCGGGAACCAAGGAAAACTACAACCTCTTGAGAAGAAAACTGGAGCAGTTGCAAAGGAAAGGCGGTGCCTGATGTTCCTTTTCAGGTTGCCCGTGCACGCTGTTTACGACAATTGTTACATGGGTACTTTTGGCCATGTACAGGGTTCAGTCATCATTTCTCAAAAACAACACCACCAGCACCGCATATTTGAATGTCCAGTTTTGCCCTCCTACAGATACTAACATTTCAGCTTGAGGGGTCATTTTATTTTTACTTGAACTGCTTTTAAAGTCCATTAGAACATTTTTACAGGTATGTGAAAGCAATGCAGATGGAATTTCACAGCATACACTTGTAATTTGATATCTTCATCTGACTTTTTAATAGCGGGATGAATAGCAGGAGGCAGTTTTATTTCTGAAAGTGATACGTAAAAGTGCAATTTCCTGTTTAAATCCTGATCTTTTCAAGTATGAAAAATACCTGTCCATTTCAGTTTTATTACTGCCTTCCAGTGCCAGTCCTGCAGAGCCAGTGTAAGAATGAATTCTCTCCAGCACATCGGTCTACTCATACAATTTGAGTTAAGCCCTTGTGCTCATTTCTGTCTCCAGCCTGTGAAGTGTCAGATTTGTATAGGAGTAAGTAAGGGCAAGCATTTGACCATAAATGTCTGTCAGCCAGTGTACTGCTCAGGTATTCTTTAGTGTAGAAAATACTGTTAGATGAAGATGAAGATTTTAGCAAGCAGCTAATGAAAAGAAGGTGAGGCAACAGAGTCAGGTAGAGTTTCTGTTCTTGCAGGCAGCCTCATCTACCACAGACAGCATGGGCAACAAGTCAGAATTGCTTTAGCTCCTGTGGCAAATCAGTAGTTTAAATACAGTACAGCGTCTGTAGGAGTTAATTGCTGTCTTCTCAGGCAATTCTGTGCTTTCTGTTTAAGGACATTGCACCTTTCAGCTCCTATGTTGCTGGGGAATAAAGAGAGAATTTCTGTGGAAAAGTAACTGTGCAGAAGACCTGACCTTGGCTGTTGATCTGTTACCTGAAAGAACTTGGCTTCACCTTTGTCTCCCATGGCTCATGTGTTTGCTGAAAGGGCAGATAAATAAGCGTAGCTGTTAATGCATAAACTGAGCACATCGATGGGCAATGATTCAGAGGTTTATGTTGATACCTTGTTACCTCTCAAAAGGGGCTATGCTTTAATACACATTTGAACTCTGGCTGTCCAGAGTTGTCTGTCACATACTAATATTTACATTCCTGCTTCAGGAAGCAGTCACATGTCTGATTATTTGGTGGTGGTTGGTTTTTCCAATTTCTTAGGGGTTTTTTGAGATGTTTGGTTTTGTTTGTTTGTTTGTTTGTTTAAGATTGGAAGTTTGCTGTTGGATATGAAAGCTGGGGAACTTTATCTGTCTTTTCATATTCCTTTTATTTTTGCCATCCATGTCCTGTGGGAGAAAATGATCAGCACAGTATTTGCAGCTTTCCTAATTCATCCTTCAATTATTGTGAGACTGTTCAGCATTCTCCACACACAACTCACCTATGTGTGGAACCACTTAAAGTGTCAGGGAAATTCCTGCCACAGGATAGGATGCCATGTGACCACCAGAGAACCATTTTACATCTATACCATGTTTTGAACCTCCCAGAGGCTACTTTTACATTATGAATTTGCTTGGAAATTACAGTTGTTTCAAGAAATAGGTGTGTCTACAGAGCACACTGCAGTACTGCAGAACTACCAAAGCATCCTCTGATAAAGCTAGCTTGGGCACTACAGGTCATGCAGGTACTTCAGTGTACTATTTTTACCACACTAACTGTAGATCTAGCCAGCACGGCTGTGGCAGTGTGGTGCTGTCCACAAATTTGGCTTTCAATGAACTAACATGGCTATATACTGGTTTTAGTCAAAGTGCCAGAGGTATGTGTGTGCTCCTCTCCTACAAATATAGCCTGTTTGTCAGCGGGACTGATTAGTTCACATTGGGTAAAAAGCTGTGGCAATTGTCCCTATTTCTTCTGCTTTCTGGACAAAATTTTCAGAAATTTGTTTCTGAATATGATCCAAGCATGCTCTTTGTATCTGGTTAACAGAACACTGCACCAGTATGGCTAATCATTTTCCAATGACCAGCATAGCTTAGTACCAACTTTTGTATCTGAAAGGTGCTGAAATTGATACACCCTTCAGTACAAACAGCAGGTTCTTAAGGCTTTCCATACATAGCCTAGTGTTCATCAGATAGAGAGAACACGTAGCTGCTTCAGTCATGAGGAATTTAAAGAGTTGGGATCTGGCTGGATGAGCCAATTTATTGCAGAAGATAAATATGTTTACTATAGGTCTTTTCTGTATATTTGGAATATGACATCCTGAGTTTAAATTATTATTCTCATCATAAAGTCCACATAGGTAGTTTTCCCTGTTGCTTTCCATCTCAGCTTTAAAGATATCCACTAGATCAATATTATGTATGAGGGATAAATTATTTCTAGGTCATTATAAACCAAAGTTGTAGAAATTCCTCTGTGGAAGTCCTTGTATTCAAGAGTTTTAAGACAGAAGAGACAGACAAGCAAATTGGATGTTTTGTTAGTATTTGAAAATGGTGTTTACTTTTCAGTACAGACAACATAATTTCTTCTTGATTAGCTTTCTGGCTATCTGTATATATTTTTGTGAGGGATTCTTTGTTTTATATAATATTTACTGCATAAAAATTCAATGTGATTACTTGTATGACGGTAATATGAAGCATACCCATATGTCTGAGTTTAAAGTTGAGGCAGAATTGTGTTCAAAAGAAGCCACAAAGATGACTGCTTTTGTAATAAAAACTTCCTTAAGACTTTTAAGAATACGAAATATTTTTTTACTTTATTTTCAGAAATATTTTGAAAGTGCAAACAGTGCAGTAGCTTTTATTAAAATGGTTATAATGCTAACCTTTTTATTGGTTCTTCATACCTCATACCTGACTCCTGCAACAGTGCAGAACACTCAACTTCAAAGAGAAAAAGGTGAAGAAAAAGAGGGCTTGTACATAACTGTAGTTACAAATATTGTCTATCTTTCCAGCATGCTGGATTTTTTTCCCATTGCTAATTCCAGAAGATTAAAGTTTCCTTATCAGTTGGCCTGTTCAATTCTCTAGGGAAATTAAGAAGCCTTTTTTCTTCTTTTTTTTATTGTAGTTCCTATTTTTTTTTCTTTTTGAGAAAGATTGCTTGTTCTAATACAGTTCAGAGGAGAGAAATACAGAATGATTTAATGCACACAATGGAGCCAGGAAAAGTCACAATGACTACTATGGATTTAGTCTCTTTTCACCAAAAACTTCCAGTGAAGTTCCCTAATTGTTTTTTATTGTGTCTAGATCAACCCCATGTACATGAAGTTTCCTGTTATTTAATTTCATAGTATTTAAACTTAAGAGGTGTGGGTTGTGTGTGTGTTTATGGGCACTAAGAAATAAAAATCTATAATACTTTTGAATGGCTTGCTAAAAATATTGAGCCTGTTCACTGGGAACCTTTTCCTTCATATTTCAGATACCTGTATCTGAGCTATTCATCCTAGTTTCTCTGTATAGTCACTGGGGAAAAAATCTTTAGGATGTGAGAAGTCATACTTGAAGGAGATATTAATCTTCACTAACTTCAAAGGGTAACTAAAGGGATCAGCTCCTATACATGAAGAAAAATCTCACTGCTGCTTTCAGTTGAAGTAATCTGGTCCCATACATGAAGTAATCTGATTCCTCTAGAATTCTCATATATTATTGGCACCAAGAGTGTTAAAAAGACTGGCATTGAAGCAAACTGGCAGGTACTTGCCTTGAGAGTCAGAGAGTAGCTGGATGAGGGAATGGGAGAAAGCAAATTACCTTTGATAAATTTACATGACTGAAAAAGCACTGAACATCAGATCCCTGTGTGTGAAAACAACATTCACATCCTGTTCAATTAATTGCTAGCTTGTTAATGTTTCTGTAATGAACAGTAACAACTTCTTATTGAATTGAAGTTTGGTGTCCTTCATTCCTATTTTAAAAAGTGATTTTAAAGCAACTGTAAATTTGCAACAGTGAGATGTATATTTTTTTCCTTAAGTTCCAGTTGCTATTTCAAGCTGTAGCTGTTAAAACGTTCAATGTGATAGCACTCTGTGTTTTCAGTATGGTGAGGGTTTTTTTGTTTCAATATCTTTTGATATTTATTTGCTGGTTCCTGCCTGTGTCCCATATTTCACATGAGTGTTGGTACATTCACATACCTGTCATTACGTGCAGATTCTCATGTGCTTCTCAACTCGGCCCTTTCACTGAATAGTGCTCCCTTTCACAGCTCTTGGTGTGTCACTACCAAATGTGTGTTAATGAGGGCATGTTCAACTAGAAAAGACTAAATTTTGCAAGGAGCAAAAGTGAGATCACATGGCTGGATTTCTGAGATGTAAAAGCTGAGGGAGCCAAATTTGTGTCATGGAACACCATAAGCAGCAGGTGCCACTCACAAAAGGGCACTTCACACACTGTGCTGGGCTCCACAATTATGTGAAGTGGTTGTACATAGGTATAATGTTATAAACACAGCAGCCTGAACCCTGTGCTTTAAAGAAAAAGGACTGTGTATCTCTCCAAGGAAGAGGATGTGCACAGCTGCATGGACTATGGAGCAATGGAGGACTGATTACTGTGTGTTAGAAAGTTGCACTGCTGTGTTGTGGCATGGGTGTTCAGTGTGTGTCAGTGATGATACATGTCAAGTGGTTCAGGGGTTTTTAATATAAGTATTTTTGTTAGGAAAAATCCCTACAGGTACTGAAACTGGTAGCTTATGATTTCTGAGCTGAACTTTTTTTATGTCGTGTTAATCATTTGGATTGCCAGTGATATGTTCCAATTTATTTTCAGCTGAGCAGGAAGTAAATACATTTGTAATGAAGCCATTAAATAAATCTGCATTTTGCTATCTTTTTTTGGCATAAATTTTAATTGTGACAATGGTGTTTATTTTTGTAGTAAGTTTTTCATTCAGAGTTCTGCTACAAGCTAGGAAGAAAACCCAATGGGCCTGGCAGACTAGGCCTGCGACATACAGGAAGACATTCTTCCTCTTAGAGCAACAGTTCCAAATCTTGATTCAGCACAAGTGCATTCATGTTGAATGTGTGTGCCTAAACAAACAAAAAACAGCACCTGAGGAAGGCAATGGAATACTTAACTAATTCATTCAGTCTCTAAACCAATAACATATAAAAAGCAGGAGCTACTGCCTCAAATGCTGAGTGGCCTTCTCTGCCAAAATCAGATTTTTTACCCAGTGTGCAACTAGTCAGTCAGTAACGACACTCTTAAGAGAGACCTTGATTATTTATTTCAAAGTTGCACAATCCTCGGCTGTTCAATGGTATTGCAAAAATTACACACATTAATTATCAGAACTTTTTACTATTTATACATTTAGCATACAAAGGAATTGGTGTTCATTTGCTGTAAATTACCTAGTTCTGTTATTAATTGGTATTCTTTTATTGGTTAATGATTCTCTTGCTTCTCATGCTAATTAGTCCCATGCTCAATTTTTCTCTTCTTTGGGGTTGGTGGGTTTCTTGGGTCAGTGGCCCATAAGCCAGTGGCCACAATCTTCCCCTGCTTGAATTATCATTTTCCCACTCAGAGCTGATTTCAGCACTATTGCTGGGTTGGGTTTATTAATGTCTACTTTTATCTTGGGAGTTCTGCCAGATGTCTTTGTGGCCTGTAAATTCCACATGCTTTGTGTCCACTATCAGTGATACATCCTTCTTCCCAAGCTTTGTTAACCTTCTCCTAGGTCTGAGATCATTGAAGCATTTCAAGCCCTAAACCCTAACAAGGCAATTCTACCAAGCAGTTTGTTTTTCTAACACCTGGACATCACTTAAGATTGTTAACTTGCTTGTTAGCTGTTATCTGTTTCACAGATTGAATATCCCTTCTTGTTGATCAGGCTTAAAAGCATACAAAGAGCAAACATCAAAGAACATCCTTTCTTAAGAAAATTTTTGCATCTATTTACATAATCATATTTATGTATGTTATTTTGCAACAGTCCTACCCAGTGTTACAGGTGGAATAGAATAATTGAATGGTAATTGGGTAAGAAAGTGTATAGTCTATAAGAGATACAACTGGCTTTCACTTAGTAACTAGTCAAGGAGGAGGGACTGACACCAAAGTACCACCTGCTGTCCCAAGAACCAGGCTACAGAATGGTACTTGTATGCTCCAGAGAGAATCATAGAATATCCTGAGTTGGAAGGAACCCATAGGGATCATCCAAGTCCAACTCTTGGCGCTGCACAGGGCCATCCCCAAGAGTCACACCATGTGCCCAAGAGTGTTGTCCAAAACGCTTCTTGAACTTTGTCAGGCTGATGCTGTGACCACTTCCCTGGGGAGCCTGTTCTAGGGCTCAACCATCCTTTGCCTGAGAAACCTTTTTTCTGATATCCAACTTAAACCTTCCCTGACACAACTTCACAGCTTCAGGCCATTCCCTTGGATCCTATCACAGGTCATCAGAGAAAAGAGATCAGTATCTGCCCTTCTGCTTCCCCTCATCACCAAATTGTGGATGGCATTGAGGTCTCCCCTCAGTCTTATACAGGCTGAACAGACTGCTCCTCATACAGCTTCTCCTCTAGACTCCTTACTATCTTCAAAGTCCTCCTTTGGCCACTCTAATAGTTAAGTATCTTCCTTATATTGTGGCACCCAAAACTGCACACAATATTCAAGGCGAGGCTGCCCCAGTGCAGAGCAGAGCAGGACAATCCCACTGGTGCTGCTGTGCCTGATGTCTCCCAGGACACTCTCGGCCCTCCTGGCTGCCAGAGCACTGCTGACTCATGTTCAACTTGCCATTGACCAGGACCCCTAGGACCCTTTCTACAGCACCAGTAGAAAGTGTATCTCACTCTTATTCCTCCTGCCAATGCATTCACTTTAAAGTGATTTACCGTGTGGAACCTTAACATGCTTTGCTGAAGAGCAGACTCATCTCCGCGGAGCCAGCTTGAGGCGGTCTGGCTGGTAACTAGAAGCTGCCCGCAAAGGTGGTAAACAGGCACTTGGCACCCTCAGAGTTTAAAACTCCTGCTTCAGCAGGCTCAATCTGTGCCTGCAGCCAAAACCCCTTCTACAGAGTAGTCAACAGCGTTTATAAAACAATAAGGGTTTTTTAAAGGCCAGACTGGCTGCCAAACGCTGCACTGCTTGGCGCACATTTATTACGGCCTCCTGCAGGCGAGGCCCCGGCGCGGGTTTCGGGAGCGGCCCTTCCCGGGAGCGCCGGGCGCTGCTCCTGCTTTGGCAGCGGCCGCGGGGTGTCCGCCTCGGCCGGCCCCGCGCCCGCCTGGCCTCCCTGTCCGCGCTCCCGCCAAGCACGACCCGTCCCTCTGGTAGCCGGGGCGGCTCCGGCCGGCAACCCAGCTCAACCCAGCTCACCCCGGCCCCGCGCTGCCCCGTCTGCAGGGGAGGGAGCGCGGGCAGGCGCCGCCCCACGGCCCGCTCCGCCCCGCCGCCTATTCCCCGGAGAGGCGCCCCGGGACGGGCAGAACGCGGAAGGCGCCGGCGGGAGCGGAGGCGGGAAAGCCGTGGCAGAGCTGGCGAGTGAGTGCCCCGCAGAGCGCCGGGCAGAGCGGGGCGGGGCGGCTGGGCCGGGGCCGGTCCGCCCTCGCCACACGTGATGCCGCGGGGAAGCGCTGAGGGGACGCGGAGGTGCCGGCACGGCCCGCGGGAGGGCCGGCGCGGCCCGCGGGGAGCACCCTGCGGGGAGCACCCTGCGGCCCGGGCCGCGCTCCGAAAGCTACGTGGGAGCCGGCCCGGCCCGGCCCTGCCGGCGGCAGGGCTCCGGCGGGCGGCTCAGGGCTCCCGGCCGGGACACGGGTGCCCGTGGGACACAAGGGCGCAGCAGCGCCGCAGCGTGCGAGGGGCGGCCCGGCAGTGATACAGCTGGGTACAGGTGCAGCTGCCCCTGGCGCTGGACCGGCCAAGGGGGGGATTACCTTGCGTTCTGCCTGTGCTTGGGCGCATCCTCCAAACAGAAATGTTCTTTATGATCCGAGTATTACTTTCAGTAACATAGCTTTGCCCTTGTAATGCGTCAGTGATGGGTATTTCAATGCCTAAACTAGCAGAAGGTGCCCCTGCCCACGGTGGGGATTGAAACTAGATCATTTAAGGCCCCTTCCAATCCAAAACATTCCATGACTGTATATCCTTACAAAATAACATTTCAGAGCACTTATCTTTTTGCCTGCATTGCTTGGACCAGAATATTTGAGGGGGTCCTTTTTTTTTTTTTTTAAATCTACCTCGGCTTTTCATTTTGCTATACTTTGGTCTGCCACCTGTTCTGTATCCTTTTCCATTACAGAGTTACATAAGTCTTTTGGATTTGGGTTAAGGTTCATTTAGTTATATCTGTGTTAATTCCAGACAATTAACTTCCTCATTTTTGCTTCAGATATTTTTTAATTTCCTGCTTCTGTAATTTTTGCCATGCTTTGAAAATATGAAGGTAGCAACTTCTATAGAGTTGAACATACAGTGGCACAACTGTAAATATCTCCATGACCAAGTTGTTTTGTGTAGAGCTCTGTGAAGAGCGGACTTGTTTTATATACTCTCTGGTTTAAGCAGGCAGTCAACCTGGAAAAGCAATTTCTTGACAATTAATGTTGTTCATTGTGTGAGGCCATTAAGAGAGGCTTCAAATATCACATCTCTGAACCAAACATGGGCAAATTTTCATCATTCTTCTTCCCTCCTCTTGAGAGAAGTCTTAAAAACTTATGTCTCTGCAGTATATTTATGTTTAACCGGTACTCATCTCCTGCCCTGACTTAGTCATAACTGCCAAAGTCACAGGAATACTAACATGTCTTGTTACCTTAGTGTAGGACAGCTTTCTCCTGCTATGGTTAAATAAATGCTAAACAGAACAGATGTCTCTTTTACTGTCTGTCTCTAAACCTGACTTTTCAAAGAGGTTACATGTTAAACAAAACAAAAAATGGCCTTTCCGTGCATTGCCAATGTTTTTAAATCTGCACCCGTCTGCTGACAAATATTAACTACTTGATATGTGCGTCACACTTCATTTTCCTTGGGTTCTTGCAGCCTGTTTGCTCCTCACTTTCCAAATTAGCGTGGTTTTCTGCCATCAGCTTTGCAAGCAAGTTTCTTTGAGCTTGTTCATGGGTTTGTTTTGAGACCACTGGAGTACTGAACACAGCTTCGCTCCATCATGGAAGAAAGCCTGTCGTGTTGTTGGTACGTGTCATGTCATCTGCTCCTTATAGCTTTTCTTTTTGGTGAGTTTATATGTGTGATTAGTTTTCTGTTGCTCATTTTCTGCTATCAGTCAGCACAGAAATATTGCTTGAAGTGCTTTATTTACTGCAGCATCTCCTTTTTATCCTTTAGAAAGGCTTACCATGTCAGTTCATGCTTTCCTTGGCTGATGTTTGACATGGAAATCTAGGTGCCTCCAGAGAGTAGAGGGCACAAGCAAGGCCTGGTTTGCACCAGGCATCCTGCTGTCTCTGCCACCCACTGTTCTGCTGAGCACAGCCTCTTCCCTTGGAAAATGTCATCTAGCACTGGCTTTAGCCCCACTCTGAGTGGGAGGCTGGGCTAGGTGACCTTCAAAGGTCCCATCCAACCAACATTCCTCCAAGTCTGTCTGTACATTCTCGTAACTCCCAGTAGTAACCCCACTGTCTATTTTAAAGGAAGTTTCCTCTTGAAAATTACTTTCATCTGACTGCTCATGGAACCATGGGTTTTGCCAGTTCTGCTTCTCTTGTTTATATGGTTGTGTTTATTCTTGGGGAACTTCAGGGAAATGGGGTTATGTGACTGCCTGATCTACATTGTGAATATGGAAGTGTAAGTACAGGCACAAAGGTAAAGTCATGAGGGTGTCCTGGAGTGAAATAAGAGAGTGAATTCCAGGGGTATATTGTGGCATTTGCCTTCTGCTGCTAGCTCTGGTACACTTTTACTCTCTAGTGGATTAGCCAAATTATTTTTCTGTGCAATCAGGAATGCTGTCAATAGTTACTGTTGGTAGAAGAAAAAGACACTACATTTTGCTCTAGTTTTTACAATTTCATTTTCAGAGCAATGCAGTTTTCCTATTCAAGTCCTCTTGTATGTTTCTCATACTCTGAAAGTTCTTTGAACTTGAACCTGGTCAAATAATTTTCATAACTCTTTGATTTAAGTAGAATTGAATGTGAAACTTGAATGACATTTTAAATGATGTGAACTTCTTAAGCAGAGAGTGTGTGCTGTAACAGAGCACATTTTCTATATGAACTGATGCCACCTTTTGTTTTCTCATCTTTCATAGATATATTGCAGTATTCTGACAGAAAGGGTAAGTATTACATAGATAATTGAGTAAGAGACAGGAGAAATGGATGGACCCAGTCATGTCATTGAGTTAGCAAATGTAATACCCTTTTCATTCTGTCTCTCTAAAGAGGATGTTTAATATCTTTTTTCTTTAGAAATTGAACTATTCAGGCAGTAGTAAATCACTGGTCTTAACCCAGAATCCATAGCTATCCAGAATTTTTTTGCTCTTTTTCACTGCAAAGGTTTAATTGCATTTTATGGACCATGTCAGATACAGCTCTCTTTCCCCTACTTCCAATTAATGTTAAAGAAGGATGGACTGTACCAGGATAATATCATGTCCTATTGATTTACCATTACAGTGTTGTTGAAGAATGGCCTTTACATTAAGATTCTTGTCCACTGTGATTTCTTTAAGTGTGTCAGCTATTCGCTCTTAACATCTTGAGAAAACATATTCAATATCACTGTCACTCCTGATTTCTCTGTCTTACAAGACACCTCTTTACCTTTGGAATTACCTACATAACCACCTCTCTGCAGTATCTTGACTGTAATTGTTCATGACCTTTACTAACAGCCAGAAGTTACCATTGTATTGCTGACATTCTGACAGAAGTTCTCAGTCATGTAGAATTGCTTTTTCTCATCCTTTCCCTCAAGCATTACTTTTTTTTCAGTGCTGTGTGTTGCTACTAAATAAAAGGGAGATCACCCCACCTGGCTTCAGCTGTGTGAGAGTAGCTGTATTAGAACAATGCTTCAATTTGGAAAAGATGTGCTATCATATAATACTAGAGTAACTGCAAGTCTCTTTATCTTCTTTTTCTCCCTTCACTTTGTCTAGCCTGATGGAGCCCACAACTTTTATCACAGCAAAATTCGAGTTGGAAGGGACATGGGGAGTCACTCGTCCAACCTCCTTACTCAATGCAAGTAATTGTTTGTGTGGCCAGACCATGTTGCTCAGTGTTTTATCCAACGCGTCTTGAAAACCTATAGGGATAGAGACTACACCACACCTCTGGGCAGCTTACTTCAATTTTTGTCTGTATCATGAGAACCCTCTTCCTTGAATCAAGGGTGCCTCTCTTATTTTGCTTTATACCTATTGCTTTTCAACTCTGACATGCACTGCTGTGAAGACCCTGTCTGTGTTTCCTAGATAACCACAGGTGGGGGAAGACTGCTATTAGGTCAATCAAAAACCATCTCTTCTCAAGTTGAAAAGGCTGCTTCCTGAGCTGCTTCTCACAAGGCAAGTACTCTTGCCCCATGACTGTCTGAATGCACTGCAGTTTGTCCATATTTTTTCTTGTTTTGGGCCCCAAAGTGGGTGCAGTATTGTAGGTGTGGTCTAGTGAGTGTCAAGTAAAGGAAGACTGTCACTCCCTGTAATCTGCTGATTGTGTTCCTATTAACAGAGTGCAGGGTCCTTGCTGCCTTGGCTGCCTGCTTTGTTCAGCAAGGTTTATTCATGAATCTTAAGGTAAGGATGTGTAAGGTAAATCACTGAGATGTCAGAGGAAGCATGAACCCCAAACAGTGTCATCTTGACTGCTGTACCGCACTTCTGGCTGAGTCTTGGCTCCAACAGCAGTCAGGGTTGTAGCTCTCCTTTTAGTGAGGAAGCAGATGCAGATAGTCATTTCTCATCATGTATCTAGAAACAGCTGTTTACTTAGTATTCCAGAAGTGTTAGGAATGTTTGTTGGCATTATGTTACTTTCTGCTAAAAATATCGTGCATAGTTTCAGTAGTGTTTTGGTATGTTAGTATAAAAGACTTCTCTCTTCTCCAAATTTTTTTTTTACACCTGATCTAGACTCAAATCTTCTATAATTTCTCTCTTGTATCGCTCCATATCTGGGCCTGTTTTGCCTAGAGAAGAACCATCTAAGAGAGGACCTCGTCAATGTTTATCAGTGTTGAAGGGAGGGTGCCAAGAGGATGGAGCCAGGCTCTGCTCTGTTTTTATGTATTTTCCCTCTGCTTAAGGGATAACAAAAACTATATGATGGCAATATGTGGAGTGAGTGCTGGAATACGCACTCAGTGTGGAGATTTAGCCAACTCGGCTCACATGGACTGAGAGGACATTATTCTACAGTGAGGCAACAGGTTCTTGTTAGTGTTTTAACTTGGGGAAAAATGGTAATTCCTTCATGGGTTTTGTGAAAACTCATGAAAAAAGAGAGAAATGTTAGGAATCTAGAGAAGGAGCTTCATAACATAAGCATCTATAGTAACAAATTTAAGAGAAAATTACTAGATTCAGATTTTTTATCTCAAAGATCAGAAGATAGGACTAGTTGAGAGAGAAACTCGCCAGAATATGTGGGTTGAAGACCTGAAAACAACTGAAGAAAAAAGTTTTTGGCAATAGTAGTTTGGTGCAGATGATCAGATGAGGGATGGAAAAAAATATACTTGCCATGATTGTCAGCTGAGATGTGATGGTCTTGTATTTATTGACAGGAATAGAAGGAGGATAATAGATATTAGAGTTCTTTATTCCCCTGATTGCATACCTGCACGGGTGCTCAACAGAAACTGTGGCTTGAAGAACATCTTAGGCCCACACTTATTTCTGGCAAAATAAGAACTCTGAAGAGGATGGGACAAGCTAACAGAGACTAGGAAAGTGAGGGGAAAAGATTACTAAAAATTACTGTGTAGAAAACATAATCTTGGAATGAATGTCATCTTTCAGATATGTTTGAGTGTACATCAGTTGCTGTTGATCTTCTTTGAGGCAGTTTTTAGTGAAGCATCAAAACTTAGATTTTCTGTGGAATGAGTAAGTAGGAATCTGAGCTCAGTGTTCCAGGATGTTTTCACTGAGAGGAGATGGAGTACTCCACACATATAGAGTGTGGCTTCATGTACTGTGAAGCAGTGCTTCGAAAGTCAGGTGCTGCTTGTGAGGTGTGGAGATCATGCTTGGTAAGTATTAGGATGGGATGTGGGCATAGGAGGGCAACTAAATTAAATTTAGATGAGATTGTACTGAGCCTGCACTATATTACTAAAATGTATAAACAGCTGAGAAGCTGTATGAATGGAGAGGAATGTTTCAACACAGCTTATGGAGTGGAGCCCCAGGCTTGACTTTGCCTTAGCTGAAAATGACGTAGGGAGTAAATCCCAGTAGGATGCTTACCATGCACATTTCACACATTTCACACATCAAACCACTGACCTGCTCCAAGGCTGTAGTCTTTGCTGCGATGTAGTTCAAGTATACCTGCTACGAAAACTTTCATGATATGAGTCCAGCCACAGGCCACATCTTCCTGAAGCTTTCTGAAGCTCATTTCAAATATGATAAGTAATACACAGTTACATACTTAGGAACTGTCTGGTTGGAGAGAGTGCCCAAAGGGAAGGTGAGATGAAGGGCTCAGAAAGAAGAATCTCTGCTTCCTGTGGACTCTGTAGATAAAACTGTTACCTGTAGCAGGGGTCAAATTTGAGAGAGAATGAGCATAAAAGAAAATCAGCCTTTAAGAGATTTAAATTATATAACAGGTTAATGATTTATTTCTTTTGATTGAATTGTCCTAAGGCAGTGGGCCTTATTTCATTATTTGGGTTCCAGGCATGATTAATGTCTCGGTAAGGTGAATATGCAAGTGGTTATGGGAAGCTTCAGAACAAACAGAAACAAAACATCTGTGAGAAGACAAGCAGGTGAGCAGAGAAAGAAAAGGATTTCATAGTGGTTTTTTCATGTTTCTAGTATGAAACTCCTTACTGAGATCTACTGACTGGCTGGTTATTCCTCTCCCTCCTCTTCTTGTTTATATTTACCTTCATTTATCTTGTCAAAATATCAAGAAATTTAGGTCAAAATATATCTAGATCCATCTGTTCATCTAGTCTGTTCTTTTACTGCTAGTAGTTATATCTTTTAATTAAGTACATTTAGTGACAGTTTACTATATTAATGGAGGGCATCAAGTGTCTTCAGTTTTGTACAGGATGAACTTAAAAATTTTCTTCCTAATTTCTGTATAACAAAAAAAAATATCTCTTTTATTTGTCATATTGTAGTCTATATGTCTTACTTGTAACTTCTGTTTCAGTATTGGTTTAGGTGGAAATTCAAATCAGGCTCTGTGTTTTAGCTGTCTTTAGCAGAGGTTTATTATCATTGCAGTCTTATTGTGAACCCAAGAAGTGTTTATTCATTCACGTGGTGATCCAGTTCAGTTTTGAATTTTAAGTGTGGTTATTCTTTTGATATAATAACTTTGTGCTCTCAGTCTTATGACAGACTGAGAAAATTATCAAGTCTATGATTGACCTATGTTTGTCAAAGATTTTGATTGGTTTTGGGGCACTTTTTTGGGGAGATTTTGAGACTGACCATCAGTGTTGTTGCAACCAGATTTTAAGCAGGGTCTGGAGAGTAATGCATCAGACACCAGACCTGGTAGGTGTGATCTAGAAGTAAGGAACAGATGACATTGCCTTTAGGATAATTTGTCTTTCATGACCCTCCTGCCACATTAGGTAATTTGATTTGACATTAGCTACGTCAAAACCTAATCTATTGGGCTGATTTTTGAGATTATATATGAGACGGATTATTTCTTTGACATCTGCCCCACCCCTCTGTGGATCTCTGTGCCAGCCCATTAAGCCATCAGCACAGCTACATTATCAGCTGGGTTTTGACTTTAGGTAACAGTGATGCTTTGGGAGTTTAATTAGGGAAAAGTGTTAGGAAATATTTTCAGTGACAGCAGAACAATCACTCTTAAGATTGATCATTCTTATCTCTTAATGGGAATAAGCTCCTGTTGTGGTTGCAGGGGGAGGTGAATTTTTTCAGGGGGACGTAGACAAGCCAATTAGTGATCAGCTTTTCTGCTGGCACTTAGATTAGTCACTCAGCGGTTTGGACACGCCTCTGAGGACACAAAGAGTTAAAAACAAGACTCCAGGGGGATTCGGTCTCTTTTTAGATTTCGGTTTAAGCAGAGAGACGTCTCAGGCTTCTTTCTCCTGCCCAGCCACGAGGCTGGGTAGGGGAAAGAAAACACGTAGTCGGGCTCAGGTAAGCCGGAGCCCCGGGGTGAGAGAAGAGAGTGGACAAGACACTAGAACTGAGCCGCTCCATCTAGGATAGAGAGGTAGAAGACTCTAGAACTGAGCTGCTCCATCTAGGATAGAGAGGTAGAAAACTGTAGAAGTGTCTTCTGTGTGTGCTCACCCCCCCACCCCCCCACCCCCCCACCCCCACCCCCCCGCCTCTGAGAAAAGGTGCCCAGCCACGTGGGAGTTGCCCAGCCTGGGAGTGCCTGAGCCTGCAGCCCTGCCGAGAGCTAGAAACTGTTAACCCTTGCTTGGCAGAAAGAAACTTTTCTTAGACATTGATTCTCATAACTAGTAGTTTCAGAAGAGAGAGAGAAACGGCCTGAGACCGAGATGATAAAAGAAGATGAAAAATCTTAGATAGGCAAAAAATGAGAAGAGTAGCTTTCTGAGCTAGACTTTTCTTGCATAATGTTAGCCATAGACTGAATTTGACTCTCTTTTGAACATAAACTGCATTTTAGAGTAGATGTGGCCAGCTCGACTTGTTGCAGTGAATCGAACAGAGAAGAGAAGAAGATAGTGTAGTAGTGCTCTCTGCCCTCAGAAAAGAAACCCTCGGCCTCAAAGAGAAAAACAGGGAGAGCTCGGCATGCAAGCATCCTTAAAAGAGCCCTGTATGCAGCTTCAGCCTATAGACAGCAGTGAGAGCGCTGAACATAAGAAAAAGAGAGTGTCACCCTGGCAGACTTCTCTGGGCGGTGCCATGGGTGACATGGAAACACATAAGGGGTGGACCCATGTTTTCTGAAGAACAGTCTGTAGTGCGAGAGAGACTCCTCTCTCCCTTGCTGAATTGAAGATTAATTTTTTTTTTGAATAGTGACTGTTTGATTTAAAACCCAAAGGTTTAGTCTGTAGAGAGTAATGTGTGAGAAGTAGAAACTAAGGAAAGAGAAGAAATGTTCTGAGAAGTTTTTATTTCTGTCTCTGTGTGTTTAAGAGTTTTCTGTCTCTGTTCTTATGTAATGTAATAAAGTTTTAGGGTTTTTTTGTTTTCAAGATATAAGCCTGCTCTGCTCTGTTCCTGATCACATCCCACAGTAGTTGTTAAAGAAAAAACATATATTCATGGGTACATTAACATCTAGCCAGTGTTAACACATAACAGCTCCCCAATAACCACCAACTTTTGGTATCTGTGAACACTCTGCAGTATTAACAGCACCCACAACTTTAGTGTTTACTTAGACAGCTCTGCTTGGATCCCAGCTCTTTTTATTTTTGTCTTGTGGGCAAAGCTGCTGCAGATGCAGCTTTTGTAGCATGTTTTCTGAGCTACCATGATACAATCACTTAGCTAAGAAATGTGTACTATCTTACATTGTTCTTCTTGATAAAACCTGTGACACTGCTGTGGATTACACTCACATGCATGTGCAGCAGTTTACCTGTGAATCACATACGCAGTGGGTAAACAAATGTGTGTGTAAGGTTGTTTATTGTATGCCTAGAAAAATAGCAGTGTCTCTTACCTACAGTTGCCACACTAGCAGCTTAGAGGAAAACTATGTGAGGGTATAGATTTTTAATGGTTCCATATCAAAATGATGTATCTCATGAGCATACTATCAATAGAACAAATAAAACTTATATGCCTATAAATAAAATATAATTTAAATTTGAAAGATCCTTATTTAATCACAGTTATTTCAGAACTACTTGGCATTAAAATGTGTCATATCTGTGACCTAAAAACAGTTTTTGAGATAAAAAATAGAACAATCAGAAGGGTTATTTTGTGGACTCAGATTTATAGTGGCCTTTATGTATAATATGTAAACCAGGATGGCTGTCTTGGAAGTCTCAAGACATAAGTGTGTGTTGCTTTCTACCTGGGCAGCAGAAGTTTCAGAGTGGAAATGGTACAGGTGAGTTGTGCACCTCTTCTTGAGGCTGTGGAGTCAGAGGCTTTGGTTGTTCTTGCACTTTTCCTTCTTTCAGTGCTTTTATCAGCCAAGGCTGTACAGCTGGGCTGGCACTGCTCTGCCTTTGAGCCACTCATACCCTGCGTGTGCCAGATCCAACCAAAGCCAGCTGCCAGGACTAACAACAGTCTTTGGCCTGTCTGAGTTCAAGAAGCATTTGGGCAAAGCTCTCAGGCACATGGTGTGATTGCTGGGGTGTCCTGTGCAGGGCCAGGAGACTTACCCGAGGATCCTCATCAGCCACTTCCAACTGAGCAGATTCTATGATTCTGTGATCCTCTAAGAAGTAGAAAAATTAGATTCATGCCCTTTGTCCCAAGGGCTCTAACCCATGTCCCATTTGGTCTTGTTTGGACTTTTGAAGCTAGATCACAGTGCAGAAAGCAATGCAAGATTCATGGGGTCAGAAAGCATTCAGTGTAGCACCTCAGGATTGTATCTCTGAGTGTATTTAGGAGGCACTGCATGGAGTAAGACAGCGTGGGAATCCAACATTTCATTTGCTTTTCAGGATTATTTCTGTTTAGGAAAGTGAATCTCAAAAATCAAGTAATTGAATAATGTATCATCTATAAAGAGACATGGAGTGGGATCTATACTAGAAACCTCTCCTTGAGATCGCAGGAATCTACCGACTAGACCTAAGAATTGGTCTCTAGCAGTCTCCACGAGTCCAGTGTTCTTTTCTATGTATAGCATATGATTCAAATTGCCTTTTATGTTTACTTTTAAATGAGGGCTAAGAGGGTGTCTCATCCAGTTCCTTGGGAAAAGGCATGTTTGGCAGCAGCAGTTATTTCTGACAGAGGTTTGCTGTCCTACTGTTGAGAATATACAGTAATGAAGGATTCCTAACTTTCCTAGTTATCTGTGTTCTTCCTAGGCACTGTGCTTATCAGGAGGTGGACAGTCTTTCTAATCTTCAGAATTTGAGCTTATTGGATCTTGTGTCAAAGCTCATGTGGAAAAAAGCTTACAGCCTCTTTCTCTTCCAGTGTGCTTTCATATTCTTAAAGGCAGGATGCTATTTTCTCTAAAAGAAGTGATCACAGTACAGGTTCTTTATTTTTGTTGTTTTCTTCTGCAGGTTTTAGTTTTCCTGACCTGTGATTGCTCTCTCTGTCCAACTGTTCTTTACGTGTAGTGCTCAAAGCTGGGCATACTACTCAATTTGTGGCTGGATTAGAGCAGGATATTTTTCCAGCCCTACCAGTTGTTGACTCTTGTTGAGTTCATGATCATTATAACTGTCAAATTTCTTTCTGCAGAAATGCTGTTACACCAATCTTTCCCCAGATTTTGTTTATGTGGTTGGTTATTCCTGGCATAGTCTTAGAACTTTGTTCTGGCCTCGCCTGAAAGGCTGCTGCAGAGCAGCAGTTGTGCAGGGCCTTGTGACTCTCATTAGTCTTGTGCACATCATTCAGTATTTTCATTATTGGTGCTTCCCTGGTACTGGAATTAACATAACAAATCCTGAGCTTATGTCCAGTTTGAGGTTAACCTCTGATAAATATTAACTAGTCTTTCTAACCAATTTTGGGGGGTTGGGGTTTTTTTGTCTAAATACCAACAGTTGCTGTTAAATCATATTTTTTCTAGCTAGCCTGTGGGAGTATCATGAGCATTGTCAATGTCAGAAGTTCTACCAAGGTCAAGACAAAGTAATTAGTGTGGGTCAAGACAGATGATTTCTTTTCAGCATCTGCACATCCTGCTAGTGGTAGAGATGGGAAACTGCCTCTGTATGCATTCTAAATGTTAGGTTTCGTTACTAGAAGGACTGCATTCCTTCTTTCTTGCATAGGAGCTGATAATGGAAATGGTGTGTATCTCCATCCAGGTGGTGTCCCCTAGGTCTGCCTGGGCAGTCTTTTCTGGTAGAGGACACGTCAGGCCTCTCTGCTGAGCAGCTCCAGATAAACCTTTGTGACCTGTCTGTTATTTTACCAGTTGTCTTTCTGCTCCTGTGCGTATAAGCACGTTCTGAGTCAGTGACCGCTGAATACTTGTATCTTTTGGGAGAAAAGGAACCTCTAAGATAGTTTTTTATTATTATTTTTCCCTTTTAAAAAGAGATAAGGGGCTAGGGAGTCTTAAAATAATTAACACCTTGTTTTACAGAAAACTACTTGTGGTTGGTTTGGGGTGGGGTTTTTTGGTATGGGTGGTTTTTTGTTCTGAAATGTTGAAGCAAGCAAGTGGTGGTGTTATAATAAACAAAACCTGCCTGTAAAACTTGTCTAACTTGGTTAACCCACCAGACTTAGGCTGTCTCTTTTCAAAATTACTAATTCATGTTAACATCTGTTTAAATCAAACATTGAGGAGAAGAGCTGCTTTTTCTTCATTACTTGCATCCCTTTTCCCAGGCTTAAGCTTTTTTCCTGCTTTCCGTGACTGTTTTATTCTTTATATGGGTTGATGTTATTTGATACTATTAGTCAAGGTTGTATTGCTTGCCTATCTTCCTTTTAGGGGATTTGGAATCCTGTCATCAAAACGCTGGCCCCACAGATCAGCTTAGAGGTAGTCAATGCTGTGCAGGCCTATAGGGATCTCCTCCAAACATTGTCTGTGGATCCTAGAAATGCACTCACCTGAAAATAATGCCTGTATCAGAGTTAGCTTTTCTCTTCTAGCTGTAAAGTCCACAGTGATTGCACTAAAACCTGAAAACTTATACCTATGGAAGTGCTTCTGACTTAACTGAAAAAGTATTGAAAGACAATATGACTTCTGGAAAGTCTGCTGCAGGAAACCCATGCATAATTAGTCCAAGTGTAAGTCTGAGGAAGATTTTACAAAGTTAATTATAAATATCTTGATCACGTCTTCCTTTGTTTTCTGATACAGATTTTTCTGCCAAAATAGAGACTCCTAAACCTTTTGATTCTGAAATACTGCATTTGTATAAGACAGTATTTTCTATTTTTCTTGTATAACAAGCTTATGATATTTTCCCAAAGAGTTTAGGATTCTTTCACTGATTTATTTGAAATGCTATATTAAAAGAAAAACACAACACAAATCGTATACCAGAAATCTAACTGCCATCCATAACTCCATTTGGGCTTTGGAATAAGCATCAAAAGCTGAGGAAGTTTTCATTTTCTTATGCCCATTATCTAAAGATTAGAGCAAATAGATGCATGTACTTTCTCATTAAAAAAAATACAGGGTCACCCGTTCTGACTCTTTTCATTTCCCTTTAATTTGTCAATTTTTATCAGCTCTATTTTGCTGATAGAGTGGAAAGAAGGAGAGAAATTAATTAAATCTTCTTTGATATTTAACTTTTTATTTAGTGTCTTGGGGATCCAAGGAGCTTGAAGCAATAATCAATCAAAATCGCTCCCCTCTGTCTGTTCTTAGGGGAACTGTAATAATAACCAATTAATGCAGCCCTACACTGGACAGAAAGGCTGTGATTAGCCCCTACAAAAATTGATTGCAATTAGCAAAATTCTGCTGTAGCAGAAATCACCAGTTAAAGTGCTTTTTTTAAAAAAAAAAAAGTTTAGGATTTAGCTTGCTTGAAATACTGAAATACAGCAAAATTTTCACTTTGTTCAGGCCTTTTTTGACCTTGTCTAAGGGATGAAGGCTTTTAGACACCATGAGCCTCATTTTTTTAAATGACTTGTCGTGGTCAGTTAACTCATAATATATCAATTAACAAAAAAAATAATCTCTGTGCATGACTTGCCATAATTTTCTACAATTTCACTTCCTTTGAAGTATTGCTGCTCTAAAATCAAAGCATGCACACACACACCACTGCAGAGCGTTTTAGAAATATATGATGTTATTCTGGTGACACCAGGTGTTGAAAGTAAAAAATGTAATGCATTAAGAATTCAGAAGCATGCCTTTACTAATTGGGAGTTATTGTGGTGTAAATGGTGAGCTAGTGAGGGTTTGAAATTTGCCAATCATTTATCTAATTCGGAAGAAATCTTCACATGCTGAAAGTCAGAAGTTACTTGATTGTTACCTGTCTTTTTAAATCATATCAAAAAGACAAAATTAAAATGTCATATGATTTCTGTTCTTTCTGTGTTTTAAGTAATATACTGTTTCTTGGTTTACATCTGGCTCTCTAATTATATTATTTAATTTTCCCTCAGTTAATTAGCATCACTAAGTGAGTGTTTGCTTAAGGAATGCAGAAGTGAAATTAACTGAGATTTCCAGATGTCCCTAGATACTGTCAAGTCTGAGAGAAATGTTGTTCAGAATAATAACATTATTCCTGTGTGTGGGCACTGGGAGTTGCCCAAGTTTGCTGTACTGCTCAGTATTTGGGTAGGGAGAGTGGCACTGGGAGGGCAGTGACAGATTTGTTCAAGAGCTGAAATGTAACTTCCTATGGCCAAGTTGGACTAAGAAGGTTTTGTGCATTTTCAGTATTGTGTGAATAATGCTTATCTTCACTATTTTTCAGGTAGCATCACTTTAACACCAAAAACAAGATTTTTGGTTAATCTGTAAAATTGTCTCTTCTTATTCCAGTTTTTCATTGTCAAATGCCTTTGGTGTGAGGGTGTACCAGTGTCTATCCAGAACTAGTTCTTGAAACTCCCAGGCTGTATTTGCTATGAGCCAAGACCTTTCAGTCTGTTTTTAAAAGTGTGGTGCTGATTGTCTTTACTGGAGGCTGCTCTCTTTATTTGTGGCATAAAAATAAATTATAAATGGTGCTTGTAAATTTATTGTAGTAGGAGCAAAGTTGCTGACAGGAAGAGCAGTTGGGTTTATGCTGTGTCTCGGTTTGTGCTGAGAGGTGTGTGTTGAAAATGTCTGCTGATCCGAATTCAAGAGGAAACTTTTCACTTAGAAGGATAGAGAAATCTTGGGACTTAATGTTCCTGTCCTACTTACCCTGTTCACTCACACTGAAATTTGAAAAAGCATGAGCAAGTGAATTGGAGGATACTCTACATACTACTGGATATTTGGGACCTATTTAGAAAGGTGGGATCCCAGTAAAATAGCAGCATGTATGAATTGTTTTTATACCCTGAGAAGGCAGGAATAGTGATCCATTGTCACTTCTACCTCATGTCCCACAGTATGGACAGGGGACAGTGTCAGATTCCCTTTCCATGCTGAGTTCTGTGCATCCCCTTTGGTCTGCTCTGTTGACAGCTAATGGAGCCAATTTAGCCATCCTCTTTTCTCATAATTTTGGCCCATATTTGGGGTATGTGAGGAGGCTGTCGTGGGGAGATACTAAAGCTAGTCAGAGGATATGCTAATTTGTAATAGAGGCTTAATCACCTTTGCTTGGGACCTGCTCCAGTCCTAAATTGGCTACATCTTAAGATGTAGCTCGAGGCATTCAGAACATTTTATATTGTAATATTGCCTAATTCATGCCAGTTTTCTCAGCACAAACTCTAGATTGATGGATAGGTGTAGTTGGACACTCTCCTAGATATTTCAGTGCCTTAAGGCATGTGAGTTTCTTCTGATGTGCACACAAAGTAACTTGGAAGACGTACGTGTCTAGAAAGCTAATTTTATTTTTAAAAAATTTAAAAGGTCCTTTTGAACTTCTCTGTATGCTCTGATGATGCAGAAATGTATCACAGATGGAAATCACCTGGTTGTAGAAGTAAAATCCTTCACAAAAGCCATTGGAGTGTGTCCAGAGCAGGGTGACCAGGGTGGTGAGAGGCATTGGGGAGTCAGACTCACCAGGAGTGGCTGAGGTCACTTGGCACGTTCAGCTCAGAGGAGAGAGGACCAAGGGGGGATCTCATCCCAGCCACCAGCTTCCTCAAGGGGGGCAGTGGGGGGCGGGTGCTGCTCTCTCTGCTGACCAGGGACAGGATATGAGGAAATGGGATGACGCAGAGGAAGTCCAGACTGGACATCAGGAAAAGATTCTTCACTGAGAGGGTGACTGGCCACTGGAACAGGATCCCCAGGGAAGTGGTCATGGCTCCAAGCCTGTCAGAGATAGAGGAGAGTCTGGGCAATGCTCTTTGTCATATGGGTTAGCTTTAGGCAGGCCTGTGAGGAGCAGGGAGTTGGACTCCATGAACCTTATGTATCCCTTCCAGCTTGAGAGAGTCTCATTCCTTTATTGCCTTCAAATGAGTACCCCAGAAGCTCTTGTCTGTGGTCCCCAAGCACGTGTTCTTGCACTTTGTATCATTAAAAGCCATCTTACTTCAATTACTTCCATTCTTAGGCCATCTCATGTGGCTGTAGCATAAAATGATGCTCCTCTGGATGCATGACACACAGATGTGGTAGGCACACAGCTAATTACTGCAATAAGATCACTAAGAACTAAAACAACACTTACTCCTGAGGAATATGACTGGTAACTTTTGTCTGTGCTTATTACTTCTTATTTTAATATAGTCCATTATAATCTTCCCTTAACTTACTCCTTGTTCATAGATAGTTCTTCTCTATTAATTGGTCTGGAGATGTTTTCACTGATTATTAAATAATGAACTCCAAGTTCACTGTGTTATCACTGTCAGTTGTTTAACGACCCTGGCCTGGCGTTTTTGCACTCAGAACCACACTGCATATTAATCCCCTTCTCATTTACTTCCAGTACTTAATTCTGTTCTTCTTTCTTCATCAAGTTACTATCAGAAATTCTTTCTCAAAGGTCACTGAAGAGAGTCTGTTTAAAGCCATTTTCATTTGTGTAAATACTTTATTTGTAAATAATTGACTCCTATAAATTAAGATGAATATTATGTAATCCTGTTACAGTCTTACCCCTGCTATAAGATGCCCTTCATTAAAGCTTCCTTCCAAGCATTCTGGAAGGAAAACTGGCAAGGAGACCTTGAATTAGAGTAAATTCTATGTGTCATCATAAAACCAAAATAGCTTTTATCTGCTATTGCAAATGTATATGTAGAAGTAGGGAATTATTTCCATCAGTAATTCTCATGAGACACTTGTGGCTCCATGAGAAGATTTAAGGGGTTGTATAGCTGGTTTTCCTCATTTTTCAGTAAATACAGATGTTACAGACTTGCATTAAATTTTGTATTAGACTATAGAACCTGTTTCTGCATCAGAGACCAAAACACACTTTACCAGAAAATAAACATTTAATTCAACACATCCTTTATAGGACACATACAAACTGGAGATTTCTTGTCTTGCTTTGACTCTACCAGGCAGGAGGATATTTGAGAGTTTGGTCAGTACATTTTATGAATTTGAAAGCAAATACTCCAGTGCCTTGCTAAGTGCAATTTCAGGCTTTTTTGTATTTGTTTCTTCTGTATAGAAGATAGGAGGCCAGTAAATATATTTACTTTGGGATAAGGATGCATTCCTTGTTGCTGAAGAAGGACATAAGGTATGTTGCAGACTTCGTTGCAGGAATTTGCAAGTCATTTTTAGAGAGCAAAAATCAAGGCCAGGACAGTCGAAATAGCTCATTAATTCTCTTTTCATGATGATCTGTGATGTACTTGTTCTGTAGTAAACTTGTTACTAATTTCTAAAGAGAAATTATATGCCTCAGTGGGATTTAAGTTAATTATACACATCTGTTTGTGGTTCTTTGTAGTTTGATTTCATGTCCTGTTTTGGTTTGTATTTTCTTGCCTTCTATTGTATTAGAAAATGGTGGAAGAGATACACTGCTGAGATACAGATCGGGTTTTTATTTCTGATTTGTATTAAGTTGCAAGCTGAAATTCACTTTAAAAATCTTCTTATTGAATAACACTGGCCAGATAGCTTACCAATGTAAGGCTTGCATATACATTTAATTAGTAAGACAAGTGAAGTATCTATAGTGAATTAGAATAGAATCACAAAATTATTTCGTTTGGAAAAAGACCTTTAACATTGAGTCCAACAGTTAATCCAGCACTGCCAACTGCATCACTAAACCATGTCCCTGAGCACCATATCTACACATCTTTTAAATACCTCCAGGATGGTGACTCCACCAGTTTCCTGGGCAGCCTGAGCCTTGAGCTGATTTATTTTGTTACTAGTATGTCCCATGCTTTTCCACAAGTTTGATTCATAGACTGAAAGGATGATATAAGACTTCCTTCTTTAGGACAAAAAAAAAGCTACACTTTTACTTCTATACAGCTTTAGTAACTTCAGCTCTGGTCCTGTAAATGTCAAGGAGGGGCTCTCCTCCTTGCATTGCTACCTACTGGCATTCATACAAATAAAAAAGCATTACTGTTAGTGTAACTTCTGCATGTATAGATATACTTTATTGTACACTACTTCTGAACCTCACAAAATTTGTATGACCCTGCTTCAGAGCAAATGTCCTTGGCTATTATCCCACATTATCCATACCCTTTCTGGTGAAATATTTAAAATTGTGTTTGTATTTAGATCTGGTGGCTCCTCCAGTATAGCTGGTTTTAACCTTTCTCCTTTTCCGGTGGCCACTAACACTTCACAAGTGTTTGTGTGTGTATATGTGATTGCAGCAAATGCATATGAATTACCTTTCTTTGACCGTTTAAAGCAGCCCATAGTTTCCCAGGAATCGTGTGTTGAAAAAAACCAGTCTGTTGGGTTTTTCTGATGTTTAATTTCTGCCACATTGGTCAAAGGTTTATGTTTTAGTAGCTAGTCCGTGCTGGACTGGAGTATGTATGCATTTTTTGAGGAAAAATACTACAGTGTAATGTGACACAGTTCTCAGATTTATACCTGGATTTTTCTGTTTGGCTCATTTAGCAGAGCACATTTTGTTCCTGAACATCTGTGCTCTCATTTGGTTTTTAGCAAGGTTTGAGGAGCATCGTGTTGCATTGACCTCTCCACATGGTGCTGCAGGGCTTAGGCACCTTGACTCATCCCAGGGAGACATCCTGCTATGGAGCTGCTGCCTGGAGGGGCTTCCTCTGTTCTGTCAGGACATCCAGCCAGTGAGGCCCGAGAGGCACTGCTGGGTCTCTCCTGGGCAAAGCCCATCCTGCCTGCAGCCCCTGCCATGGCTCCATGGAGAGGAGCAAAGGCATAAGATGGCTCCCTGAGCCAGAGGCCCCTGCCAGTGGGAGGATGCTCTTGCTCACCAATGGGGCTTTGTAAACATCTCCCTTGCAGGCTCAGTCGCGCTCCCAAGGGACGGGGCCGGGCCGTGACCTGGGCACCTCTCCCCTCCTCACAGAGGATCATTGTGCAGCTGTTCCCTCATTTCCTTTGTGGAAAGGCACCTCACGATTCCACACAAGCCCCCATCTTTTCTCTCTTCCCGTTCTCTCTCTCACCATCCTTTCAGTGTAGAAAAATACATTCCCATGCTTAGGTACTCAAAGTGTTTGCCGTGTTCCACAGGCTGGGATGATCTTCTCGGTCCAAAACAGCGAACTGACCGCTCCGGGTATTGGCATGTAAATTAATGTGCTGACCTTGCAGGGAACCCATCCAAGCTGCAGGCTCTGTCCCGAGTTTCAGGATGTTGGCAGTTTGAAACTCTGGGCTCTGCTCTGCATCTCAATGATGGAAACCACTTCAAATTCACCATGGCATAGCAGGGCTGCCCTATCAAAAGTTGTTTTTCCACATTTTTCCTCTAACAGCAGTCTGGCATTTAAAGCTTATGCTCCATTCTTGTGGGTTGTTTTTTTCCTTCCTTTTGTGTAGATACAACAGTGTAAGCACCTATGCTAAAAGTGCAAAGAAGAGATATTTTTGTATATATAATTTAAATTAATTGTAGTGTATTTAAAACTGCATTGTAACAACCCACCATGCTTGAGTGGGATTTTGAGAAGCCATCTAGTCTGTTGCATTTCTCTAAGACAAGAATAACTGTAGCATCCATGGTAGTTTGGACAAGTTTTCAAGAGTTCCAGTTTTCAATGCTTCCACACTGTTTATTGATTTTCAGTAAACACACCTCAGCTGGTACTCAAGACTAAGATGCTTGAGGTATTGCTGTGTTCTTCTGAAACATCAGTGTGTTGCTCAATAACACCCAAAAAGCATGGGGAGAATGTCGTGTGAACAAAGGAGGAAACATGGTTTCTCTCCCTGTATAAATTCATGGTTTATCTATTCTTAAATATTTCAGTTCTAGTTTCCCTATGTCAGAAAACCTTAGGAGAATCAGTAAAGAGTGCTTCTTGGTTTGTTAAAAATATGTGGACTTGTCAGCCATCAAGAGAGTAAGCACTTGAAAAGTATCTGGTGGCACTGAGGAGGTCCACAGAGCCCCCTGACTCAGGAAGATGAAGCAATCAGGGAAAGACCCCACAGTAATCTGGCCTCATGCACACACATGCAGTCACAGCCTTGGGCTGCCTTCCATGCTGCTGCTGCCATTGCTGACACTAAAACAGGCGTGAGAGCTCACAGGAAGAAAAGGCCTTTACACAGCACAGCGCTCATCACTTTAACTTGGGGAGAGTCTGGACCCGAGTCTGGAAATACACTGATGTTGCCTTGCCCGGTTCTTGTGCTGTGATGCTGAGGTATCTGTTGTTGACCACCCTAAGACAGAGGGGACTGGGCCCTCAGGTTTTTTGGGGATCATTTGTTACGGTTGTTCTCATGCCTGTCTGTTCTTACAAATGGAAACCTGCTCCTATCCATGTTAATGAGTCCATGCAAAGAATTTTGGCTGGCTTTGTGTTCATGTATGCAGAGAATCTACTGTCTCTTCTTAAAACCTTACCCATATTTTTAGGTGATTATACCCTATCTCATCATCTCCTATTTAAGCTCCTGCTGGTTCATTCTTGGCCCAAGTAAAACAATTCTAGACTCAGTGCTCTGCCCTGAGCTCTTCCTAAATAGTTTTGTAGTCCACAGGTTCCTGAACTGAGGTCCCAAGACTTCAGTGAAACTTGTACAACATGACTTAATATTAGGACAAAACAGTCAATACTTACTATTATAATTTTCTCTTAAGGTGACAGCTTTCCCCTCCTTCCTCTCAGTTCAGTTTGTCCACATCCACTGACCTTCTGGTTTTTTCATCTGCCTTTTCTTGTCCTGATGCGCTGACAATCCCCTCCTGTCTCTGCACTTTAGAAATTTAGCCTCTTAATGTATGTCTAATGTGTCCAGCATGTACTCTGCATTCCATCCCCCGCATCTTTCTGCATGTGGTAGTTTTATCTGTTTGTCACTTTGAGACCTTCTAAAAGTCACTTTGGGAATTAAACTCTTTCTGTAAGTAATAAAAATCAATCTAACACATTTTCTCTATGCAGTAAGATTGAAAGGGATTTGGAGTGTTTTCAAACAGACAAAAGGCAAATGTTTGCTGTGATGACAAAGGGGCACAAAGCACTTGAGCAGTGTAGTGACTGATGCCTGTCCAAAGGAAGGGCATCCTCACTCTGCCTCGTGGCAGAGACTCACAAGATACTCCAGTTTAAGAACAGAACTATTTGTTGGTTTGGGGATGTGAGTTATCCAAGGAAGAAATGAAAAGAATCTGCAAAGAAGGTTAAGTGGAGTTTCAGGTAGTGTGCCCAGTAGCATCCAGCATGGCCCTGGTTACTCCAATACTCTTGTTTGTTTTCACAAACCAGCACCTCACAGTTTCGGAGCGGGTGACCGCTGAGAGGAGACCATAACCTCTTGATTTCAAAGGAGCCATCGTTTCACTGGTGCCTCTGTGGTTAATGTAAGAAAGGTGTCTTGCCATAAACTTTTTCCGAGGTATTCAGCAAGGTTGGGAAGGGGTCGGCCCAGGCAGGAAGCCCTTGTCTGTGCTATAAAGAAAATAGCAAGCAACAAAATGAAAGCATCAAAGGACCAACAGGATGCGGTCCCAGGAGTCCTCTCTGGCATGTTAGTCCTTCTTGAAAGTTAGCATTGAGTGAAGAGTGACCTTAAAACTCCCTTCATTCAAACAGACTGGGCTCAAGTTTAAAGTTCAAGGCATTTTGTTTTTTCACCTGTTTCCTACAGTTTTTAAGAAACTTCTGAAGAATTAATGTGTAACTATATCTGGTCACAGAGCCAATGCAGAGAATTTTTCTCAAGGGAAAATAATGTTACTGTATGGAGTGAGAGAAATGGATACTCTCTGAGTTAGGTTTTATTTTGTTGAAACTTTTTCTCCCAAACCCACTGCGAGCATGATTGCAAACAGCCCTGGAGCCAGCGTAATGCATGGCTCTGGGGCCCTGCTTTATTTTTAACAGAAGCTGGTAGGGTCCTGTAATTGTCTGAATTGTGAAAAAAAAAAAAAAAAAAAAAAGGCGTTTTTTGCCAAAACTGCTGCTGCTGCCACTTGGGAAGCAAGGTCTTGTTTTGGGCACAGCCTGGGAGCAAAGATCCTGTTTGCAGCATCATCTGTGAGTGCATGGTGAAAGAGGCAGTGACTGGCCCCATGGCCATCTACCCTTCTCTCACCCTGCTGGTGCTGTGGGACCTGGAGAGGGAAAACCAAAGCCCTGACCCAGAACTCCACTGGTGGGTGCGGGTGGATGTGGGTTCAGGGCTGCCGCCCTACCAGCTCTAATGCCGAGTGGCAACCTGGACACCCTTGGGTGGCACCAGTTGTGAGCCACTTTTCACCCAGTAACACATACCTGTGTGATGCTGAAATAGTTCCTCTGTTTTCTGATCTTTGCATTTTGCCTGATGAAGCAACTAGTTACAGATCCCACAAGCAATCTGGCAGGTCATCTTTCATAGCTAAAAGAAATCATTTGCAGAGGTGGCATACAAATTTCACTCATGTTTCCCCATGCCATTAAATTTTAAGGATTCTGGTATGAATATTTCATGAAAGTACTTTATGAATGGATTTGTTTTGTCCTGGCAGCTAATACTCAGTATAAGTCTGGGCAGCTTTTGTTTGGTTTTTCTTAGGTTTTCTTTTCCTCTCAGGTGGTTTAGTGACGGTAAGAAGTGTCAAACAGGATTAAGTGAGAAAATGCAACTTCTTGTTGGTGATTCAGCAAGGGGGTGCCATCTATAACTCTTTTCAGCTGCATAGTGGAAGCCTGTGAAATGACCCTCACAGAAAATTCTGCTCTGTGCTCTCCTGCCACAAGGTGGCTAAAACTCTTTTAAAAGCCCGGGATTTGCGAGTGCTTTAAGTGATGCTACTACAGCTACAGCCTTACTGCAACACAGCACAGGGTGCACTGGAGACCAGATTTATTGTGCAGAAAATTGTGTATGTCTTATTTATATGGAGCAGTGATCAGGAAATGTTATTACCAAGTTTATTCCAATCCCTCCTTGGCTGGAGGGCTGGGCTTTGCTTTGTTGTTGCTCTTTTTAATAGAAGAAGTC
The DNA here is from genome assembly GCF_021018805.1 of Prinia subflava. NCBI lineage: Eukaryota > Metazoa > Chordata > Aves > Passeriformes > Cisticolidae > Prinia > Prinia subflava. Next base: position 68,777,469 of record NC_086249.1, on the reverse strand, counting down.
ATTGTGCTCAGCCCATCCGGCATGAGCAACAGGGCCGCTGTGGGGCACAGAAGTGCCACAGGGAGCTGTCGCTGAAACTTCAGCTTCCCACTCCATCTCTGTTTGTACTGCCTGCTGAATCCATCTGCTCAAAGGCTAAATCAGAAACACTTGCCCAAACCTGGGTTAGCAGGTTCCTTTGTTGCTGTTGAATTCTGTGGACCCTGCACTGGGATGATGGGTGCTTTCCTTTAAATGGGTGATGTTTCCCAACAGCCAGCTGCTGTGCCATCAGAAACAGGGAAGTTGTTTTCACCAGTTTCAGGAAATGGTGACACTGTTCTCTGTGAACTTTTTGGAAGCTTATCTCCAGCTGTACAGTAGGGACAGGGCTTTTGTTTAATGGAAATGAAGCGTATCTTTTTCTTACAGATGCACCACTCACCATAGAGCTTTTTATATGCGTTTTAGGTTTCCCTTTTTATTTTTTAACTTATTAACTCTGACAAGTAACCTCTTGGTTGTGAACAATTTAATTCACAATTCATTTTTCTGATTCAAAGTGAACACGAGTGCCCTAATCCCCTAATGGGAATTAATTGCATGTTTCAATACTTAACTCTGATCCTTTCTCAATCCCCATGGGGACAAGTTTCTTCCTGAAGGATCTGTGTTTGTTATTCAAAACACAATCTGAAAGGTAATGATTTTTCTTATAAAAGAGACTCAGGCTGACTGAATAATAATGCTCTTTTTATTGTGAGGGAATGAGCTGCATCCAAGAAAAAAACTCATTTATGTCATGAAGGATAAATTACTCTGAAGAATATCTGATAAAATACAGGGAAAAATCAGTGTGTTCTTATTCCCCTAAGTGAAAGCAGTTTGCCAGTAAATGAAGGCACACACTGGTTTTGCCTGGAAAGCTGTATTTTGATACAGAGAAAAACTGTTTCCTTCACCAAAGGGGAAATTGCTTAGCTACTGAGGATTTTTAAATAGCACTGTTCTCAGCCAGCAACACACCCTTTTGGATAACTGACCCAACAGTTTACTAAAATAAGAGTTAATTGCAGAAAATAGATTCAATTTCTACTTCCAGTCTGTTTTAAAATATTTCTCAAACTTGAAATACATTATTTAATGACACTCTCTCCAACAGGAGCTGTACGGGCTCCTGTAATGTTGGGTGTCTGGCCCAGCCAGATGACTGGGGCTGAGGCAGGCTCTGCCCAGTCAGTGACCACAGGTAAAATGGGGGAAAACATCACAGTGCAAGAACTGCTTCCACCCTGCAGAAATGATGGAGCACAAACAGGGCACAGTGTGAAAAAATAATGCAGGAACTATGAAGGTACCTTCCCCCACCATTATGTTTCAGTAAGGCCAGTCTTTTAGCCCATTTGAACCAATTTTGAGTGTTTCATGCTCACAGGTAAAACAAATGGTCATTCAGGGTCTGTTTTCAAGAGGGGGCTCACACATGTGCCAGCCAGCCACTTGAGGTGATTTAACACTTTGGGGTGTCTGTCTGGGGAGGAACTTGGCCTTACCACTGGTCTTTCTGCAAGCAGCCCTGGCTTCCAATTTTCCCCCTGGCCCCACAGCTTGCTGTTCAGCATTTGTCTGTCACTCACCACGCAGGACCTGAGTGCTGGCATTATTGCAGATCCAGCAGCACATCCATGGAATGACTCCACATCAGATTACACTTGCTTTTGGGGAGCTGCAGCATAGCTCCCATAATGGTGAGAGAGAGAAAAATTAAGAAAGATTTAGAGCTTTTCCTGGGAATCAGGGATGTGTTGGCTGATGTTTGGGATTCCTTAGAGAATGTAATTTGGTTACAGCAAAGAACTGCAAAAGGCTGACTTTCTCCTGCTCTGTTTTTCACTAATGTAGCTGTTGTCTGAAAAGTTCCAAGGTACTTTAACTATGATACTGAAATGTGGTATAGGACTGTGAGACTCCTTTTGCACACGCCCGAACAGCCTTTTGTGTAGGAGGTGTCTCGGCAGGGCCATGGCTCTCCAGGCACTGGCCCCGTGGGTGACGTCCTGCTTTGTCTTTCAGCTGCTTTTGCGAGTACCATGGCGCGTGTCTTCGTCTACGGCACGCTCAAGAAGGGCCAGCCCAACTACAAGCACATGATCAACACGGCCAAAGGCCTCGCCAAATTCCAAGGAAGGGGCCGCACGGTGGAGAAGTACCCGCTGGTGATTGCAGGGAAATACAACATTCCTTACATGCTGAACATCCCGGGGACAGGCCACCACATTGCCGGGGAGATTTACTCTGTCGACGAGCAGATGCTGCAGTTTCTGGATGAGTTCGAAGGCTGCCCAGACATGTACCAGCGCACCCTGATGAGAATCCAGGTGGTGGAGTGGGAAGGGAAGGGCGGCGCGGGAGAGGCGCGGGCGGCCGACGGCGTGCTGGAGTGCTTCGTGTACAGCACGGCCACGTACCCGCCCGAGTGGGTCGGGCTCCCCTACTATGACAGTTACGACTCCTCGGGGAAGCACGGCCTCTCCTACGTGCTACGGGAAAGCCGGGAATAGAAACGGGGGGTGACGCAGCCTGGCCGAAGACATAGTGCTAAGCAGGTGTTGCTCGGTAACCTTTCCAGGAAAGCTGTAATTCCTTGTTATTAAAATGCAGGAGCTCTTGTAACCTTCCCAACCCAGGAGCCTTGGTGCTAGTGTTGAAGTCCTGTAGGCCCAGAGCTGCAGGCTCCTTCCCAGGCAGTCAGTGTCCTCCTGCCCCCCCAGCCTGCTGCAGGTAACTGGGTTTGCACCAGGTGGAAAAAACTCTGTGTGCACATTGGGTCTGGGGTCTAATTATTCCCTCCAATTTCCCCTTTGCCTTGGTGCATAATAATTGAAGTCAGTGAAAGGCAGAGGAACAGATTTTTTTTTTTCCCTGAACTGACAAATTTTCTTGCACTAATATCTGAAACTGATTTAAATGTCTGCAAGGTAAAGCACAACTCCGACTGAATATTGACTTTAATGGGTTTAGTAGGCTACTGCATGTAAACAGATGAAGCTGATCAGATAACTTGGTGCTTCTAGACAAATAGGAAATTGCTGGAGAAAAAGGAAGTGTAAAGATTGTTCTTACTCTGCATTGCAATGGGTTTTTTTCTGAACTGGAAAGGTGTATTTTTAAACTATGTTTAGTTTTAAAAGGCACTGTCAAGAAATACTGAGAGAATATAAGAGAGTTACATTTAAAATTGTATTTTTAATTTTACATTCTAAGCACTTTGGGTTCCACTTCCATTCACTGCATGACTGTGGGATTTTGGGGTGTGTGTGTCTGTGTGTGTGTGTTTTGGGGGATGTGGGGGCTGTTGGGGACCAGGAAAAGCAAACCTACACTGGAGCCCTTGTGAGCACTTACTGTCAAGGAGACTTCTGCCAAGCATTTTAATGCAGAACTTGCAGCCATATGCAAACTGAGTTTTCTAATGGGGGAAAAAATTTATATACATTATAAAAATATCCAAAGGACCTGTATTGTGATTATTGCAACATTTAAATTGAGAAAAGAGTATGTAAAAAAGACTGTTGTCCCCTGACCCAACCAACTGTGCTGGTTTCTGTACAATATGGGAAAATCATGTCTTTCTTTTGTTACACCCCTGTGCCTTATATTTTCCTTCAGCTGCAATGTTTGTCACAGATAGACTGTACAGTAGCCAAAGGGATGGGAGCAGGCATTGTATGCCATGCAGTGAGCCAAAGTACCATCAAATGCAGCAAGGATACAATTAAGAACAATATTGTACTTTTGCTTCACTGCCAGTAGCCTTGTGATGGCCCGAGGAGATCCGGGTAGGGACTCAGCCTAAACTTAGCAGCAGTAGGCACTGCTGCATCTCATTTAGAAAAGCTTTTATGTTGCTGCAATAAGCAAAACAAGTAACTTGATAGTAGAATACTTGTGTCTCTTTACAATACTTGTCTGTTTAGGGCAACCTGCAGATACTGAACTGTGCTCCTTTGGGAAGGGGTAAGACTTGTAAGGAGATCTGCAGGGTCTCTGCCTCAGTTTCTCCAGCTGCAAAAGCACTAATTTTTCAGGAGGCAGGTATCATCCAAACACTCTCCTTACTCATCTTGATGAGTTTTATAAACTAATTCCCTAAGCAGATCCCTGGGCTACACATTCCCCCTTGGCCATGTGGTGTAGTTAATTAGCAGTGTCTCAATAACAGGAAGAATGCCTCTTCAGTCAGAAGCTTCAAGCAGAATCAAACTTTCCTGGTTGAACATGAGTCATCAGCCCTGTCACCAACTGTTTTCATCCTTCACCTTCCAGTAAAGGGCCCAGACACCTCTGGCCACAGGGTTTCTTTCTGGGAAGTAGCAGGACTCTGCACATCTAGGCAAGAAAACAAGAGCACGCCCACTCCACTCTGGGGCAGTGGTCAAGGTCCCTTTGTGTCCCTTTCCTGTAAGCATTCAGGAGGAGGCCTGGTCTGAGGGGCAGCACATGCTCTTAGCAGTACCTTGGGGCAGCTGAAGAGCTTTGAGAACAGTGCCAGCTCCTTCTGTAAAGGCATCCAGTCATCAGTATCAAGAAGATCAGAGCGGGGAAATGGAGTATGGAGTTTGAATAAAAAAAGACAATTCCCTTACAACTTTAAATGAAAATACATGACAAATGTCTGCACTAGCAAAATAAAGCCACTAACCTGTAATTTAAATCTAATCTATACAAAGCATTAAAAATACAGTAATATATAAGTATTTAAAATATATAAATAATTATATAATAATTTATTATTAGTTAATAATTCAATAAATATATATCCTAATTCAAAATCAATCTGATCAGAATTGAAGCCATTGGTGGTACTTGTGCAGCACTTACACAGAGTAAAGGAGAACTGCTCAGTTTACTCAATGGTTAATTTTTCATTCTTGCCAGCCATTCTGTACAGCCTGGCTGGGGCCTCAAACCAGGGACATTGCTGTGGAGAAGACAAATCAGATTTTGGCTTTTGTTGTGTTTTCTTTTTTTATTTTTTTTTTAAAAAGAGGCTTTTCCTGTTTCAAAGCAGAAATGGTATTTTATTGATTTTATTTGATCCTGAAAAATCAAAGCATTACAAAGGTTATGTACAAGTATTTCTGGAAGTAAAAATCTGGGATCTGTTGCCAAGATTTAACATCTGTGTTTGCTGTCTTAACCACTGATACAGTAAATATGCCTGTATAAAATCGTGTGCGTAGTACTGTCCGTTTTCTGTGTTGAAATGTCTTAATGTTACTTTACAGATGATAATAATAAATGCTTAGTTAATTCAACAGTGTAGAGGCAACCTTTCATTCCAGTTCCACCAGCAGATCTTCTTCTCCAACGGTGTCACCAGCTTTGCAGTGCACAGCTTTCACCTAGGGCACAGAAACAGCAGAATTTAAACCCTTCCTTGACAGCCTGGTGCAATAAATGGCTTGGCTGACATGGCTGGTGTTGCACAGAGCGCTGCATCTGCATGCACGGGGTGCTGGCCACTGCAGCCTGAGCACCCCCAGGGACACAGGTCCACCAAGGGCCTCAGGAGTGCTCGGCCTCCAGTGCTCAGAGCCCAGCTGGGGTTTGAGTGCCAGTGCCTGACAAACGGTGTCCGACCCATCAGGGTTTCCAGGCACTGACCGTTAGCTGGTTTGCTCACAGCAGAGATGCTTGAAGACCTGAACGTCAGACAGAGAGGCCACTTTTTAAAATTAAAAAGTACCTTTTTCACCTGGTTGCACTGCTGTTTGTTTTAAATAGAAGACAGGCTGATTCTTCAATACTCATGTTGAAACATTGCAATGAAATGTTCCACCATTTCTTTAATTACAGTTTTCAAATATAGCAGAATCTTGGAACTGCAGCCATGAAATAGGTTTCTCTCAATCTCCAGAGAGTTGGGATAGATGATTCAAATCTCAGTTGGGATCCTTTAACATAAGTGAACTTGGCAAAGGGCTACCACTGTCAAATAAGTGCAGCTATGTCTGTAGATGAATTACATACTCCCATGCAGATTCCTGAAGTTTAAAACCAATATCTTACACTAGTCCTCATTTCCTCTGTAAAAGGCTGCAATGTGTTTGAATTCCCTTTCAGCACACAAAGCAATAGAAAATATTTGAAGCTGTATAGAGTTTGCTTCCAGTATTAATTGAGAGCTCACACTGCCATGCCCAAATCCTTATTCAGCAGATAGCTCATTTTAATCATCCAAACACGACCCTGGGCTCCTGAAGGAAATGCACAGCATGCCCCAAGTAGCAGGTATGATGGAGCTGTTGCCCGTGTCCATGTTTGACAGTCTGAAGCCACATGAGCTGTAGGCACATCTCTGCCTCTGTAGGACAGGCACACTGACAGCACTGCTCCAGGAATGATGCTGAGCACGGGCAAAGACAGCGTGATACGGACAAACAAGGGCTTTATTTCTAAATCAGTAGCTGGGCAGCACACCCAATTGCTGAGCCTCAATCTTCTAGGAGATGAAAGCAGTGTGAAAAACATTCTACCCTTTACTTTTCTTTTTCTACAAAGCCAGGGTTCAGCAAACATCGGAGCTAACCAGTGTTTCAAACTCCCCAGCAATTTCTGCCGTGCGGCGGGGTCGGCTCCTTGTGCGGACCCAGGCGCAGCTGTCCTGTAGGGGACTGGAGGCTCACCAGTTCCTCTCCAGCTTTCTCTCATTTTTAAACCACCTGCAGCTGGAGTAAGCTCAAAGTAGATAAAAACAAACCACTTTTCTCACAGTTACAAACAGGAAGATGGGGTTTGATACAGAAAAGGAATTCAAGTCAGGAATGAAAATGGGAAAGTCTTCCAGCTGAAGACAAATGAACTGAGTTTCAAAACATAGTTTCAAAGCATCAAAACATGGACTATGAGCCTGTGCCAAACATCCCATTCCTGTGGCGAGGCCAAGTTATTTTAGCACTCAGAGCCATGACTGCACTGCAGAACAGGATGAATTCTGTTTAGCAGCTTCATTTCTACACAACCCAAAACTTGTGCTTATTCAAATTCTTAACAATCAAAAGGTCAAATAATGTGCTTGCTATTAAAATGTGCGCACCAAGGGCACATTGCAAGGCGCACACGTGGCCCCCTGAATGGCCTGTGCACCTTTCACATCCCACCTTGGAGGATTAATAAACCAAACACGGGTTTTCTGTGGCATCTGTACTGAGTGAGGGGGTAATAATTTATTATTAGGAGAAGTATGAGCAGGACAGTAGGGAACAGACTCACGGATTGCAGAACACCTTGGTGGGAAAGGGAAGGTTAAAGTGAAAAATAAATGGGGTGGGTGAGAGAGGGAATGGCATTTTAATTACAAATACTAGTTAAAACCAGTGGAAGCAAAGAGCAGCAATAAGGGGTTAAACAAATAAAAAACCTAAATGCTTGGAAATATTAATCAAGTGAGAAAATAAATTATGTAGAAATTAATGCGTGAAATAAAATAATAAAGCAGCAGTGTTAGAGCAAAAGGAAATGAAACATAATCCTCTCAGTATTTTTTTCTCTTGAGACCCAATTTTGCACTGGATGCACTGGAAGAGGCAAGTCCTGGGACCCAGCCTCGGTGACAATTTTAGAGCTGTGCCAAAAAAGCCTTTCTTGTAAACACACAAACAGTCCTTGGCATTGAGAGCCACCCTGAGATCTCAGCGAACCTTGCCAGTGGCAAACCCCGTCCCTGCCCGCACAGTCAGACTCCCTGCTGCCTCCATGCGGGCTGAGGGCTCCTGCCCTGGGGTTTGTGCCTCAGAGGGAGCACAGGGGCTTGGCCCCGGGCAGAGATGGGCTAGGGCAGCTTAGGAAATATGCAGTAGAGGAGAATATATAATCCAGACCCAGACTGTGCTCTCCCACTGGAGGGGATGGATCTGGGGCCCACGTCTAGGTGATGGTTTCAGGCTCTGAATTATAATTTGGCCAGGGATGCTCTGAAGTCCCACCTTGAGGTCTGACAGTCCTCAAACCAGCTGGGGTTTAGGGCGTGCCCTTGTCACATAAGCTTAACCAGTTCCCTGCCCAGAGTGCTCGTTTTGGCACATCCTACACTGCAGCAGAGTCCCAGCTCCAGGGCTGCGTCGTTGATCCCTCAGAAGCAGGATAGCATAATGCACAGCCTTGCAAAGCTTAACAAATATGCAGATCTAGGCTTGACATTTAACAGTCACAATAATAAAAAATTGCTGGTTTCTTCCTCCTGCAAAAGCACTTTCTATGCCTTGTTCTGGGTGGGATTTTTTTAATGTCAAATTATTTGCCATTAAATAATTAACTGGCAAAGAGAGCTCTCTTCTTCAGTTGCTCTCTGGGAAGATGAAATTTGGAGAAATGGTCTGCAACACCTTTCAATTCAACTTGGCATTGTAACATCACAGAAAACAAATCATTTAGGAGAAAGAGAGTCGTATGAATTTCCGAAGCCAGTAAAACTATTTCCTGCTGTGCTATCTAAGGCTCGGAACTACTTAATAGCATTCACAGCAGATGCAAATGTTACAAAATTAAAGACACCTCACTTTGAAAAACTTACAGCAATCAGACTTAATTCCTTAACAACCAGAATCCTCCTTTTTTCCTTTTTAAATTCTATCCTGTTTGACAAGTTGCATATGGTTTTAAGTGACCTAAGGTGGCTTACCTTGCCTGTTTTAGCAGCAATCATACTGTTCTGCATTTTCATTGCTTCAATTACACAAATCTCTTGACCTTCCGAAACCTGGTGAAATTCAAGCAGTACAAAATGAGGATAAAGGATTTGAAATGTTCTAAGTGTGATGATTCTTACGGAAAATAAAAGGATTATTTTGTTAAATGCTATAAAGACTTTCATGTCACAAGTCAAGTCAGCCAGTTATACAGTCACAACAAAAATGACAATCACAAAACTGGCAGCAAAATAGGGGGAAAAAAAATCACCTGCTTAAAACTATCATCCCAGGCAAACCTGAAAGGCTCCTCTCCCATCCCATCCATTCAGTTCCAGCTTCCACAGTTCACATTCCACACCTGACACCACCACAGTTCAACATCAGTTAAATGCAGAGCAAAATTTAATTTGTGCATTTTTGGCCAGGGAACTTCTGCTTTGCTTCGCTGGCGCAGGGCCCACAGATACTGGTTCAGAAGCCAGAAGTTCCTTGGCAGGTGTCTGAGGGAGCTTGGGCTGGAAGATCCAGCAATACCCAGAGGGCTGATGCCGAGGAGAATGTCACACCTCTGTACATGGCAGCCTCTGATGGTGCCTGATGACTTTGGACTGACAGAAAGGAGCACATCCGTGAGGAGCCACCAGCTCTCATCCACAGGGGAGACAAACACATCACTTTCACCACAGCTCAGAGCTCTTCAAAGGAAACACTGAGGCCTCCTCTTTCTGTTTGTTTGTGTGCTGCTAACAGACATGTGCAAGCTCAAGGTCACCAGGAACCCACTGGGCTGCTCTGCTGGGCTCCCTGTGCCTCCCAGTTGGATCCTCTCCCCAGTGGACCACCTTGTGCAGAGGAAACTGCCACTCAAGGCTTGACAGTGTTGTGGAGGTGGCCTAAACACGAGAGGCAAAATGGGATTTGGAATTTACGCAGTGTAACCCAGTGATCAGCTGGTCATTCCACAAAGGTGATGCATGCCAGAGAGGAAGGGTGCCAGGACCTACATGCCAGGATTTAGGACCTGTGCACTCCTATGTGATGCCTGGTTCTGAGTGCCCACTGCAAATCTTTTCATTGGGCTCTTTTGCAGATGGAGTCTGCTATTCCCTCATTATCCCGGCAAGTTTGGGATGCTTTCACTCTGATGTCCAAGTTTCATTAAACAGGGTAATGTGAAACCTGCAGAAATCTGGTTTACGCACTGTTATATGTGCCAGTGCCAACAAAATGTTTGTTTATATACACACATACATACACATAGATATATTTCTCTAATTATATGTAAAATGAGTAATACATATTTAAGGACAAGTGTGTACCACTTTGGAGGAATATACTAACAGACAGATGTGAAGTCAGAGATCAAATGTACATTGCATGAAGAACATTCCAAAAATGTAAGTAAAGCTATTTTTTCACTAACTGTTTGAAAAGCACTGATCTCTGCCTATGGATTCTGAGCAAAACAAAAACCATTACATTAAAAGGTGCTTACACACCCTTTCTCCAACAGATTGGCAACAGTGGTATGAGAGGTTTTGGAGGGTAAATATGGAAAGCATTTGCTATGGGAATATGGGATACTAACTGGATACAGAGAATAACCAAAACCCAACACCTTGCAGAAATTCCATCCTGAGCTTCAGGCAAGCAGTTAAGTCATTAGCAGGTGTCCAATTTGGTGAATAGTATCAAAGATTTGTTCTTTGTCCCCAGGTATTTCCCCTCTATTCCCTTTCCCTATCTTTTGTCTCCTTCCTTCCACAGCTGCTGTTTTGCCCATAGCCTTGTCCCTTTCCTTTCCTTTCTTCTCCTCCTCTCCTTTTCCCTACCTCATTACTTTTCTTCCATCTGCTCTAAACTTTCCAAACATTTCTGAGGTTATGACAAAGCAATGAATATCTATTTTGGATTCAAAGAGAAGGAAAAGAAAACAGGCAAAAAAGTTTGTTAGAAGAGGGTTTTTTGATAATGCTATTATTAAAATATGCATTTCAGAAACAACTTTGCCACCCTCTGGTTAAACTCTGCTATCAAAGAGCCAAGAACACAGGCCTCTAGAGGTTGCTGAAGATTGAGATGCTAAGGAGGACAGATCTGAATTCAGTGGCCTAATTACAAGACCACAAGAAACTCCCTCCTTGAGCAGTTACATTTACCTGTACCATGGCTTTATCGGGAGGATGGTGTGCAAATGAACCAGTCAGCAATTATCTAAACAGAATTCTGGAAACACATCTACGGGAAAAGTACAGAATTGTCTCAGTAGATCTAAAGGATGGTGCTAAAATGGCAGGAGGTGTAAGTGATTGTGGGATGGAAATAGCCCTTAATCTGAATTTCTTCTCAGTTTCCCCTCTTTCTCAAAAATAAAGTTTTTGTGTTTTATATAATGCCTGCTGGGTTGATGGCAAAGGACACAGTGTCTGGGAAGGAAATAAGCCCCTCAACCCACAAAATTTATAGTTGAGGTATCCAGTTAACATCCAGTCTTACTAATTTGAAAGGAAGGAGGCACTTTCAGCAGGTACCACATGTGAAAATGCCGTATCAGTACTTCTGATGATGTGCAATTTGTTGAAAATTATCTTGGCGCAAGTGTCACTTAAGCACAGAAGTTTAATTACTGTTCTTATGTTAAACCTTTACAGCTCCACTCATTGTGTTGAAAAGTGACAAATCCTAAAATTAGGCACTTGTATCTCTCTTTCCTCATTTTCAACCTTTTGGGCATTGTCCAATTTCTTTCATTCTATAATTGCACATATCCTTTTGCCTGTCATTTAGCCTGCAAATGAAAACTGCAGAGATGTGTACAAGTTCTTGCTGTCTAACTTATTTAAGGATTTAGCTGGACCAGTTTTAATGCTGTATTTTCATTATATAATTTATTTCTTTCAGTGGATAGTAAACCAGTGAAAACCACAATCTTTACATTTCCATTTAGAGAGGTCTCAGTGATGACCCAAATCTGTCAAAACAGGCAACTAAAATCAAACAAAAAAAATCTCATTTATTTGAACTAAGTAAAGTAAAAGGACTCCTTTTCTTAAAAGAAATGAATCTCAGGTATCTTTTTCACAGAGTTACACTACAGATAAATGGACCTTTACGTTGCTTGGTATATCAAAATAAATGAGTGATTAACTGCTAGACCTGCAATATGTGTTTTAGCAGTTTATTTCTGCATGGTGCAGTTCAAAGTAGCTGTTCAGTTTTGTTCTCCACAGAGTGAAAAGGAAAAAGAGAAAGGAAAAAAAAAGAAGAAAAAAGATCACTAAAGAGGAAGGTACTTAACATCTCGATGCTGCTGACAATGGTAACGTGAATTTGGGAACAGGGAGTGGTGCTGTTTGAGTAACTCTGGGCCTGCACGGGGCTGTTCCCCCCGCTGGCCTAAAGGTTACACACGGGACAGGGAACTGTCTCCGGTCATTTCCAATCCAAGCGACTCAGCCACAGGGTGGAAGCGGAATGTGAGAGGCAGCAACGCCGACCTGCTCTCACTGCACCTCCACGAGGCCCACAGAGCCCGTCCACCCTCAGAGACAGGGCTCTTCACAGCTCAGCAGCACGAAAAGGCGGCGCACACCCGAGGGCAGCGCTGCCGCGGGATCTCTGTGAATATGGTACACTTTCTGCAGACTTTTGTGCGTCACCGGACGGAGACTTACTGATTGTGACAGGACGTCTCCCGTGTTAGGCTTACAAAATGGTCACAAGCCCCACAAGTCTTTCTGATGAACCCAATGGGCACTGATGTATTTCCCCGCTCTCTGTCTAATTGGTGTAAAGTTTGCAGATCTGAATCACCGATCTTTTATCCAGCTTGCTGCGTCCTCTCCTTTGACATGAGGTCAGGGTTCACATTCGCATCCGATTATCGAAGTGGCACTCATTAACCGGCAGCCTGCCTCGCTCCAAAATGAGTTCGCTGGAAGGGGAACTCGGCCCATTTACTCAGCAGATTTCAGCATTTTAAGGAGGCCTGAATGTCACACAGTATTGCTACGTTTTGAGGAGTTTCAGACATCTCCAGCTGATGATTAATTGTGAGTGATGGGAAATAAAATCCAGTAAAGCCAGCTGCTTGCCATGGTCGGCAAAATTACTATAATGGATATAGGCTGCCAATTTTCCAGTTTTACTGGCAAGTCTTCCAAGTGTAATTAAGGGAAGTTATAAATGATATGGAAATCTATCAAGTCCCATTTATTTTCAGAGGACTCTTTCCCCTGAGACTTTTATCTTCAAGCTTATAGTTTGCTTTGTTGTGCTAATGATTTAAACCACTTCTTATTTCTGATTAAAGCCCCCAATATCCTTCACAAGAAGTTAGAGCCACTTTATTCAGAAGGATTTAAAGAAACAGAAGCCTTTTTAAAGTTGTGTTTGTAAGCCGTGCTGAGCTCCCACTTCCTCTGTGGAGGCATAACAGAGCATCCTCCATCTTAGGCACCTCACTACCATCTGGATTTCCTCTTCTGACAAACTCTGGGGACTGGGAAAGATTTGGTGGTGGAGAAGAAGGGAGAGAAAAGAGTGAATAAAAAAAATAAAATTTAAAAAAAGCACCCTCAACAAAATCCCAACTTGCCTCCCAATCCTAAATCCTCCAAAAACAAAGATTGTAGGTGCTGCTCAGGCACCAGGCATTTAGCACAGAGTGGTGTTGCTCACTAATGTTGTTTGATTTGGAATAAAAGCATGAAAATGATGTGCAAAGGCCTAAAATTGGAGATGTAAAGGATGACTGCACAGTATTCCATTTCTCAATTTCATCCTTCAGAGCCACAAAATGGGGGTGATACAGTTACTGGATGAGATTTACAGTAACAGCTGTGGTCTTCCCACACAAGGGAGGACCTTCTAATGGGCTAAGGTCTGTTTTGAACAGACGGGGAGTAGCAAAACAAGGTTCCCTATTAAGGGTGTGCAGTAATATTCCTGATAAAGAAAATGAGTAGTGGTAGTCAAATTGCTTTAAGAGACCTAAATCTCCTTTCACTGTTAAAAAAAAAAAAATAGAGCTATTTTAGAAAGTGCTAACTGCTAAATAAATGAAAGACATGTAAATGTAAGGGTTTGTTTTTTCCTTAATCTCCTCCCTACAAACTGTAAAGAATGCATAGGAACCAGTGCCAGGGGCATATGGCTTTCTCCTGTGCTGAACATTCATACAAAAGACAGGTTCATCAGTCATTGGAGTATCTGGATAAAAAATTAGCTCCTGATGGATGGTATTTAGAGCTTACCTGCTGCTAGTACATTACCAGAGAAGCACAGGTTTTGAAACCCACATGACATTAGAAACTGCAGACCATGAAATACCCCACGTGCAGGAGCACTCATAATGTGCGCCAGGTTATACAAAATAAGAAATAAGCTATTTAAACCCTCTGCCTAAAATTGGGCCCGCTGCAAGGAACCCTGGGTCAGCCCTACACAGGCCAATTAATGCACAGCATCTGCTGTATAGAAGCCGTGCATGAAGCACTTCCGAATGATTTCAGCAATTAAAAGAAAACTGTTTCCTGCCTGTTTTGACAGCAACTGTTTCAATGCAAGAGTGAGCACCAAATCATTGTGTGCAGCTGAAAAAATTAAGTCTCTTTTTTTTATCTCGTGAAAAGGAGGTGGGAGGGATGAAGATTTCTTACGGAATCAGATCGTTCTTTTGTTGTCCGACATTCTGTGTTTTTCTGCCAAATTAGACAGAAGGCTCCGAGGGTTTACGGGGCCCTCTACAGTATCACCTTCTGGTGCACTGTGGCTCCCTAAAAAGACGGATCAATATCAACCCTGCTGATTTGCCTACAAAAGTGAAAATCCCTCAATTACATTTTTAAGACCATTATATTTAGAACACAGGTGCTCTGATGCATAACATTTTTAAGGCTCTTGGAGCTGAAGTGGAAAAAAACAATAACAGCCCTGAGCAAATACGAGCTTGGATTTGGTTAAAAGTGAAGTGAGAGTTGTGTTTTATTGGTATCTCCTTCCTCATCTTTGGGAAGACACCAGTAAACATTTCTCACTATTTCCACCATACTGCAGCTTAAGTCCCTGTTGAGCCTTTTAAGTGAAAAGAGACAATGCAAGATAATGCCATATGAAAGAGAGTTATCCTCTCTTGTAGCCTTCTGCAAAATAATTGCAAACATGCATCTTGTTTGTGGTTGTACAAAATCACTGGGCAGTGAATTAAGTATGCATCCACTATTTATGAAGATACTGGGAATTTTGTTTGTTTATTTTTTGTTTAAACTTAGTCCACGCTATTATCATTCCCTTCCCAGATTTTTTTCGCTCTGACTTGCTGGCAATCTGGCAGCCAGCATCCAACAAGAAAACAAATCAAGAGGAATTGGATGAGCAACAATTGCAATTCCTTGGCATTGTCCATTACCATGTAAAATAATTAGTGCAAGTTTTCTCTTCTTTCCAAATTAACTTTGAAACCAGAGCTACGGAACTGCAAATATAATTAGCAGCAATTAATAGTACTTGACAAATCATTACTAAACTTTTTTTGCCACACTCCTTTAACGAATGAATCTGAAAATAGCACATCCCACATCTTCTGACCTCTGACTAAAGGTCACTGATGTCCCCCTGACAGCAATCAGCCCTGGTCATTGCACTCCCACTTATCCAAAACACACTGCCCCAACTGCCTCTGCCATCCCAGGGTGCTGGGGAAGTGATACGCAGGCAGAGCACTTCTGGGGCTATTCTTCTGCTAACTCAGCCCAATCTGTAGCAATCAATTTTTTAGTAACGGCTAAAAAGTTGTTCATTACTTGAAAAGGCAAAGCACACCAAAATAATAGTAAAAAAAAATAGTATGACTGCATCTCAAAGGATTGGTAACATTTTTCCCCTAGCAGAAAACTCTAATAATATTGACTATTTCTAACTCTTCATAATAGGATTTTCTTCTTAATTACATGAATCTCAGACTGTGCAATTGCATAAAATATGTAGTAATTTTTTTAAGTCAAATATTAAAAAAATACTATTATTATAGTTAATATTTTTTCAGTGTAACCAGAATTATTACTTGTGACCACATATAATAAGAATGGTGAAATATTTGAACAGTTTTACTCTGAAAATTATACAACCATTAAAAAGTTTTCATTTCGTGTTTACCAACAGGGGTTTTTTTCCCCCAAAAGATAAATCCCAAGAAAATTGTCAAATGCACAGAATCATGAAAAAACTATGTAAGGTTTGTGAGTATATTTTGTCAAGTCCGTAAATTCCCTTCAACTGACAAGTGCAGTTTATATTTGCTCTGAAGAACAGGAGCAAGGAAAGGAGGGAAAGGGAAAGAAAAAGGAAAGACAAAAGATGTCCATACACAAGAGAAGAGTAGTATTTGAATTACATAGTATCTTACTAAATTATTGATACCATATTTAACCAAATAAAATGTGAAACTTAAGCAAATAAATTTTTACTATTTTAACTTGGATGTTGTTTCTCTGCTATAAATTCCAATTAGTATAAGATTAAAAAAGAGAAATATTTTTCTTAAGATTTTGAGATCTGAATGGCAAATACAACTTTAAGCAACACACTACTGCCTGATGGCAACAGTAAGTTTAAAACTTCACCTTTTCTTTCACAAGAATGAAGTAGTGACAAACAGAATTTAGAAAGCTCTTTGGGTTTGGTTTTTAGCAGTGAGCATTTCAGCAGTAGAGGTCAAACAAAACATCTTTTCCCACAGCAAAAACTTCCCAGGGCTTGTGAGATGGAAAATCGTAAATAAAGATATTTTTTTTAACTATTCTTCTAAAGAATAACAAGAGAAATTGAAATTAAATGCATGCAGCATAACTGAAAGAGGAATGCAGTTTAAAACCTTTTTCTTAATTATTTTTAAAAGGTGGAAACACAGTAATGTCTTTTGTAGGTTATACAACTAAAAAAAGCAACTTTCAAGTTACCCAGTTTTGAAATTACTGAGACAATTAGCATCTACATTTAAACAGCTGACATTCTGGTAGGAAAAAATTCATCCCATGCAGTATTAATGCCCATGGCTACACTAGCATCAATCTGAAATCATAAGGAATTTGTATATGAGAAAAGTACATTTTAAAAATGGCTATAACTTCCATAAACGTGAACTAATCTTAATCTGCTGGAAAGAGAGGGCATTTAGAAACTTTGGTGAAAATAATTAATCGTCCTCTTCTTTTGGCTGTAGTCCTAAAAGACTCAGTAACACTGGGGTGTTTGCCCAGAGGTGCTTTCCTCTTACATTGAAGTGTGGGGGGAATCATTAAAGTGATTTAGGCTGCAGGTATTAGGCATTAGCTTATTGACCAATGCTTAGCTTAGTAATGACACCTGTCCTGGTTAATGTTACTAAAAAGGAAAAACAACCAACAGAAACATACAGCTAAAACACCTTTGCCTTCCTGACAGACAGAAAGCTGAAAAAGCAAAAAATATGTTCATAGGTGAAAATGTAGCAAAGGCTGCAAGGCAATCAGGACAGCTAAGATCTTTGTTGCTGTGGACAGTTCAGACTACCAAATTTGGAATCAGTAGTGGGAACACTTTGGGTGTGTTTGCTTTAGGAACAACAACATTGCTTTACCTGTGCAACCAGTAGGATCTAGATGTTTCCCCACTCCTGCACTTTCAGTGCACAGAATCCTACACACACAAAAACCAAGCCAAACAACTCAACACAAAGAAGTATTTTCAAGTCCTGCCCTCCGAGGAAATAAAGGAGTTTGTGCAGCTTTGGTAGCTTTTATGGTGCTGTCTTTGTGGTGGCTGTGGTGAGATTAGAACAACGTGCAGTGCCATCTCCACACTCTGGCATAAAAATCCTGCTGTGTGCTACCAGGGCCAGCTTGTGCTGCCACCAGGGTCAGCAAAAACTGAGTGAATTACTTGTCTGGACTCTTGAAGTCCAGTGGTTTCTCTGGCCCATGGCACCATGAGGAACCAAAAAGTAATTCTCCCAAAACCA
The DNA here is from genome assembly GCF_021018805.1 of Prinia subflava. Lineage (NCBI taxonomy): Eukaryota > Metazoa > Chordata > Aves > Passeriformes > Cisticolidae > Prinia > Prinia subflava. The sequence continues at coordinate 68,759,799 of NC_086249.1, read as the reverse complement.
AATTTCATCCTAATACACACGATCATTAACAACTACTTAGAAAACAAATGCACAAACACCCTCATTCCCCAACAAGGGGTATATTTTCTATATTAATGGGACTGTGTTATCATGAGGAATGTAATCTAAATTTAAATCATCTTTCCCTAAATAATATTAACCTTCTTTCTAGTCAGCCAGATTTCTGTTTCATTGTTTATGTTGCTTTCTGCTTCTGAATGCCTTCATTGTGCTTCCAGGAATAACTGAGTGACAACTAATTACAGTCTTCTGATCACATGAAGGGAAATAAAGAAAGTAGAAAGTAACTAAAAACCTAAAGAAATTGGCAGCATCACAAGTTCTGCTTCCCTCTAAATGACAAACAGCACTTCCCCACAGTGTTACTAAAATCTACAGATCATCTTACAGACAAAAGAAAACAAATTCCTTGCATATGCAATATCTTTTGGCAAAAAATGAATTGAAAACTGCTTATCAGACCAGCCGGATAGAGGATGCTCACACAATCTTCAATCAGGCTTCATCAGACCAAAGTATTTCTCAGCAACAGCAGCCAAAAGAGAACACTATGCTTCAAGTAAAAACAATGACACATCGAGTGGGGAAAACTAACCCAGAGATCAGCACTGCCCTCTCGTTTGGCTACGGGAACACGGAGAGGGTCTAACAAACGCCACGTGCTTTACCTGACCGGGCGTAGTGCCCGGAGCTGAACCGTGGGCAACACATGAGTGTGCAAGCGCGGCCAGCCAGCCAAAGATGAGGTGACCCTCTCTAGGCGCTTTTTCACCATTTGTAAAGTTACACCTGAAGGAGGGGGTGACAGCTCAGCTCCCAGTGCTACTGATCGCTCCGAGAACGTCTCTGAGCACAGGGACTGTGCAGCACTGAGACCACAGCTCACAGCTCACAGCTCACAGCCCAGGGCAGACAATCTCAGAGCAGCTATAACCTGACAGCTTTATAGCTAGCAGCAGCAACACCTGAGGGGAAGGATGGACAACTACCTCACATTGTCCCATTTTTCAGCTGTGCTGTTTTCACACACCGTGCAAATTTGAGCTGCCAAACCCAGTGGCAAGCACACAGAATAGGAGCTGCCTAAATTCCCATTTCTCCAGCGCACTAAAGAAATTAGGCTTTTCCCAAGCCGTGCAACAAAAAGAGCTGTATTTATCAAGGAGCTACAGTTCCCTGCCCATCATGCCTTCAGCAGCTGTAGTGGGTGAGCTGGTTTCTGACAGACAGCCAAGACACGTAATCTGAATCCCACCATCCCACTGCTTATTCAGTGCCGAGAGCTGATGTTACCCTCATTCGCTCGCTGGCTCGCTTTTTTCTTAACGTTTTGACACTAGTCCTGAAAAGGAAGGATTTAAGTTAAATCCTTTTCAATAACGCAAATGTGTTTTTTGCAATTAAAGCCACACAATTAGCAATGACAAGCTCAGGTCAGCAGAACATAGATTATGCTGTTCAAATGCTCTGCCACTCAGTGCCTTCAGCAAAAAGCTGCAGGAGAGGAGAAGAGCAAAAAAAATCTCACACACATTATTTAACAACTTGTGCTGTGATGCACAGCACCACTTGTAGATTTGTGGAGGGAGGTTCATTTATTTATTTACTTAAAATCCCTTAGGCTCTGGCCTCCTTCTCCACTGATTGTATTCCTTCAAGACAACAAGAACTATTCTTCAGGGCAAGAAGGCTGGTAACATTTAGAATTAACAAAAAAAATAAATACTAAACAAATATTTAAAGTCTCAAAATCCTTGACTTCAAAATATTTCCATTAATTCTTCACAAAAAGAAAAGTATTTGCTTATGATCTCCCTCATTCAGCCACTTGCATTGCCCTAGACAAAGAAAGCAGATTCCTCTGTCCGTCATGACATAAAGAATAATTTTAATTGAATACGGTTCTTTTGTTTTAAAGTATCTAAACTATGTGTGCACAGTATAGATCATAAACAAGAAAGCTAAGTGTAGAAACTAAAAAAATGTTTAATTTCTTATCAGCATAACTTAGAGATCTGTTTTCCTCTGAAATGTCTTTATTTCATTACTACAAACATTGGTACCTACAGATCTTTTATGTTAATATGATGACTCTGTTTTCACTGTACACAGACAGAAACAACCATATATTTTAAAACCAAAGGTGGTATCATAGCAAAATATAAGCACTTTGCCAGCATGATCGATGACTGCCACCTAATAAGTGCAATGCTGATTTTGAATTTCAGATCTTGATCCCATTTTTGATTCATCTTTCAAGAAAATCTAGGTTTCATTGCCATAAATTATGAACCCTGTGGCTGAAGCTACATACATGTTTATGGTATCATTTAACTGACAACAGCACTTTAAAATTAATATGCACAATCTGATTCAAACATTCCTGTATCTGAAATCACTCCCTTGTTTTCAATGGTTATGAGAGATAGGGCCTCGACCTTAGAAGTAACATATGATACAAGGTGGTAGCACTTCATATAAAGCTGAGTTCAAGTCAGTGTTTAAAACAAAAAATTGTTTCCAACTCAAGTGGGGTAAGGAGCACTGGAAATCCCCAGATCAGCAACAGCATAATCCCTTGCCCTCGTGTATGACAAGTTTATTCCTTCTGCAAGACAAGAAGACTACCAGATGAGCCTGGAAATTCCCAGCATAAAATTCCCAACTCATGTGCCTTGCAAAATGATAACATAGGGCTTCTTGAAAAAAAAAAGAAAAAAAAAGAAAAAAAAAAAAGAAAAAAAAAGAAAGAAAGAAAGAAAAAAAAAGTTAAATATCTGTCCTGTGTCCCTTTTTTCCTGGTAATATTTTCATTACTTCAGGGCAGAAAATCAACAATTCCCTCCTGCTAGCACTAACAGCTGATCGATAGATAGATAGATAGATAGATACATACATACATACACACATACATACACATACATACATACATACACACATACTTATGTGAATTTACTCACCATTTTCTCCCTTGCACCTGTCCTGCCCCTCAAGGTATTTGGGATACAAAACCAAGCTATCTCTTTGAGTTTCTGCTATGGACTTGTACCAGGCTGAAAATTTTCCTTTTAAAGCCAGTTTAATTTGAACTTGTTTTCCTTACCAGTTTTTATTTTTCAAACTAAAAACAGCACACATCCTTCAGCACACTTTATTCTACAGGTGATTTTAAAATACAAAAAGAAACTAAACTAAGACAACAACAACAACAAAAAAAACCCACACCAAACCTGTGGGATTTTCAGTTGCACCAAGGCAAAATTTCTGTGGGATATATAATGAAAATGCAGATATATAGATCACATTTCTTACCATGTCCCCAGGCTTGACAGAAACTGCCACCACTGTTCCAGGCATGGGAGATCTCAAAATGCTGGAGGTGTCCTCTGCTGCTTTCTCTGGCATGTACTTGCTCAGCTCCGCAGCAACCTTCGTCAGTATTTGCAATTTGTACTAAAGAATAGGAAGAGCACTGGTTTAGAAAACTGTACCTTGGTGGATTCCAGTCAATAACCTGCATTATTTTATGGCATGTTTTTATGTAATACATCTGTTAAATGTTCTTCATAGGAGTGTCTAAAAAACACTGTTTGAAATCTTTATTCAGTTTCATTTTCAGGATGTAGAAAGAAAAATATGCAACCCCAGTCTGCAGCAAAGGGCACATAAAACCAAAGAAACAAGTACAGTAAAGAGATGATGGACTAATTTTAAAATTGGGGGTAGAGAGGGGAGATGCAAATATAGAAACAAAAATGCCCTTATGCTTGCTGCCTATTATCTTTGGTGGATAAGGAATATTGAGGGATTCTTTTTCAGTCCAGTGATGAATTGGAAACTGACCTTTTGGGAAAGTCTTCCTGACTTCCAATGACATGACTGATCTTAAACATTATGTTTACCTTTTAAACATTTCTTTTTACCATGCATTTAATGTTTGAAGTTAGTAACTTGCTCGGATTTTGCAATTAAAACCTGTTAATTCAATTTCAATACTTATTTTTCACGCATAAGCAGAACAGTCAAACGTTGTTGCATTGAATATGCTTAATCTGCAATAAAACCCATTACCTATCTGGAGGAAGTATTGTTTTCTCTAATATGTTTTAGAGCAATTAAAAACAGAGGGGAATACGATGACCCTCAGGTGAGCGCATCCCTTTAAGCGAAACCTTTCTGAAGGCGCATAAATGTTGCCCGAAGTGATTTCGGGGCCAGGTCTTTTCATTTTGAAGGACTCGCCATCGCCCGGCGAGCTCCCTGCCCTCGGACGGACGGACGGCCGGACGGACGGCCGGCAGCGGGAGGGAGCGCACGGAGCCAGTAGATGGCAGCAGGTCTCTGTGTGACACTCCCGCCTCGCCGGGGCACAGCGAGCCAAGGCCAGCACCGCGCTTCATCAATAATTTAAACAAAGGTTTTCATCATAAGCATCCGGCGGACGGCATTTACAATTCAAATGCGTATTTTGCTGATGTAAAGTTCAACACCTTGCTCGGAACAGTATGTTTTCCTCCAAAACAATTAGCTATTGTTTTATTAACAATAAAATGTCTTTACTTTTCATTTTTACGTGGACAGAAAAAATCCGATATCCTTATGGTGAAGGTAAAGGGAGACTCTACCTTCTGCTTCTGCAGGAAGCAGAACAAGTTATTTAGAAATACACGCAAAAGGTGATTAACTCTGCAGTGACATCTTTAAAATGCAGCCTTCAAAGCCGAATTAAAACAAGCTAACAGAGGATTATCATCCTCCATCAATGCTGTGTGGACACACAATATTTTGTGAGACCAACAGTGCAGCCGCTCACTCAGAAATTCTCGCTTCTAACCAGGAACAGAGGCGAATGGTTACACGGACCGACCCTGACACCACAGCCCGGGAGGTGAAACAAAACCTCGCAGCGATGTTCCCTGAGGCTCTGAGTGGCACCCAAGGATTTTAGGACCCGTTCCCAGCCATGTGCCTCGCTGACGATTGCCGTGGCACGGGGAAAGCAGCACCATTTTGTATGCTGAAGGCGGCTTTAACTCCAAGCCTCCCGCCGGCATCATCATCATGGCATTTCGGAGTGCGGCGCTCAGGATTCCCACCCCGGAGCACAGCCCAGGGCACCGCGCTGGTTCCCGCCCCGGGAGCGCGGCGCACGTGTGCGAGCGGGCACCGCCACACGCTCCGTGAGCGGGGACAGGGCGCACGATGCCTACGGGAGAACCGGCGACACAGGCTGCAAATAGAACCGCGGCAGTGTGACAAGTCAAATAATAACATCTTGTGCATGTTTCTTTACTCTTGAGTGTCTGTTTTGCAATCAAGACATACAAGTGTCTGCCAGTTTCTGAAGGATATGATCCTTAAGTGAAATTACTGTGCAAATAAAAGCTTTTTACTCCTATTAAAATTCATCTGAGTCATAAGTGGCAAGGAAAAAAAGCTTGCAGAGTGTATTCTGCTGTCAATCTAATAAACATTCTGTGTAGAGGGACTATTTATCAAAGATAAATTGTACTTTAAAGTCCTTCATTAAATCTATGGGGGGGAATATAATTACAACAAATTGCACAGTTTCAGTATCCATGGTTGGTGTCTTCTTTGTACTCAGAGTTTGAAAATAAATTTAAAAAAAAAAAGACAAAAAGGAAGAATGCAGAAATAAGTTATATTTGTGGACTGTATTGTTGCCTCTTGCAAGAGACTATTTTGATGTTATTTCAAAGGATTACGTTTAGATGCCATTTAATTTTTTAAGCCATATTAACACTCTTGAGCTGCCCAATTTCAAAATTTGAACTTGAAGGAAAAGCCAGACCTTCTGCATTCACCTAGGTTACAGTATTTCACAGGGGTTGAAATACAGAATTCCCTATGCACTTCACAACATTCAACAGTGGGGGAAAAACACATTCCTCAGTATGCTGCACTTTAAAGCTCAGTTCTCCACACCAAGCTAAAATATCCCTACCAAACATTGTTTTTACTATCTTTATAATTTTCATATCTTTTAGATTCCTTTCTCTGCAGGACTCCTGCTTTGCTTGGAGTGAGATGTAAGAGTCAGTACTCTCAAAGCTTTAAAATGCAGGTCTTTGTTATTGATGAGCTGTTCCTTTTCCTTTTGTATTTGTTTATTGTTCTTTAGTCTGTTTGGGGGATAAGCAAGTTACTGTAATCAAAAAGTAAAAAATAACAACAGTAAACTTCTGGGGAAAGGCCTTTTTTGGCACAGCTGGTTCACAAATGACCTTTCAGAATATAAAAAGACAAAGCCGCAAAGAAAGGTTCCTTCTCTAAGATTACCTTTGATGTATTTCTGCTGCTGGCTGGACCCTACTAAATACCTGCATAAATATCCCTTTGTGATGCTGCTACTTATCCCCGGAGATGAGTTGTGGAGTGGGGTGCAGGGTGCTGCTCACCCAACCCGGGAGCCGCCTGCAGCTCGGTGCGAGCCACAGGACTCTCTGGAAGACCAAGTCAAACAACGCCCAACAGTGCTGCCACAACAAAGACAATTAAGAAAATACCACATATTTTCATTACATGACAAACGCTGCTGCTATGCCTTTGATTTAGCGAGAACAATGCTGAACATAGGAAGCAGAAGTTTTGATATGCTTCTAACCAAGTGCGGATGAGGTTCTGATTTTCTTCCTTTATGCTCAGAAGGAGGAGATGGGAGAAAGAAGGGGGCGTAAATTGGGGAAGGCTGTTAAGTTTGGGTTATAAATAGAGACCAGGAGGTTTCCACTGGCCTAAACCAGAAGAAACATTTGTTGGAGTCATAAATAGATTGCAGGTGGACTCTGAGAGTGGGGAAATCTGCTAGCCATCAGATCTGTGCTGATGAGTAGTTGTCACCAGCCACTGCTTCACTCCACAGGGTTTCAAAGCCCAACTCTGCCAGCCAAAGTCAATAAAAGCAGTACCAAAAGGAGAAATACAGCTTTTGATGGCACAAAACAGGTGTTACTTTTCCACCAGACCACTCGAGTCCAGTCAGTTGACACAAATATAGTAGGGAAAAGTGATGTTACTTAATAGCTTTCTAAGGGTAAGAGCATCTTGTCCTACCTCGTCTACTAAATGAATTGGATGTTTATGTAATGCAAAACTACCTCTTAAAACCAAATCTCCATGACAAAAATAAGAACACAAAAAGGTGTGGTAATAGCAATTCAAGCTGGGGGCGGGGAGGAGAAGAAAGCAAATCCAGTGAAAATTATAACTTGGGTTGTGTGGGGTTATTTTTGGTCAGTACATTCCCTACTGATCCCCCAAGTCAAGTAGACAAGTAGACTGATACCAAAAAAAAAATTATACAAAAAAAAATGGCCAGGGCACATCTCACCCCATCCGTGCTTAAAAACAAGTTCTGTAGGTTGCACAGATATGGTTCCCTTAGCGTATACATCAGAATATTGCAAATCTTCACTAAAATGCTCAAAATTGCACTCTGTTACACCTCACATCGGTTTATTAAATATGATCTTCCCTGTACACTTGAAACTCATTTCCCCAGAAGCTGTAAATGTTCAAACTCCATTGGAAATTTTATGGAGTAATCACTACCCATATGTTACTTACGTTAGTGTTTGGACTGCCGACCAGATGTTGATTTTCAGTATGCTTTACCTAAATGTTCAGCCATGCTTTTCAAATGTCTGTCATTCCTGTGGTCAGAAGGGTGAAAATCTTACATAGCTCAGATTTCAGTAGAGAAATTGTCTGCTGTGTGTCTTCATTATTTTCACTAGCCTCACAGTCTCGGGTTTGGAACCAGTGAAATGTATTAACTGTGGTCATCTAATTTCCCTTCAGCATTCCTAATCCACATCCTGCCTCAAGTCGCTTCACTGTTGTCACCCGTGGTTTGACGTCATCTATTCACACCGAGTATATCATTCTGTACTCAGTGGAAGCAATACCGAGCACTGTTCCAGTTCCAAGCACAATGAGCGTGCTGCCTTTTTTATTAACCATTATACACATCAACATCACGACCATACCCATGCTTAGATTTCCACCATTTCCACAGCATCTAAGCAGAAAAATGATGTATTTATTCCATACTGCTCGACGGTGTCAGACACCATCATCTTTGAGAGTCAAGGATTCCTTACTCGACAAGGAGATAAATGGCATTTTGCAAGTCACAGAGGCTTTTTTCTCGGAGCTCTGAGTTCTAGAGCTAATTTGCTTCCACGGGGTGGTGGTGAGGATTGCCATTAACACCTGCACAAAATAACACCACTTTTAGTCTGATGGAGGAGCAAACACTCAAACTGCTACAGAGACAGCTGACGAAAAAAATAACAGTAAGAAAAATCTCAAAACAGTCACAAAAAATCACGAGCCTCTAGCAGCAGCAAAAAGGAAAGAAAACCGAGAGGAGCCTCACCACCATGCAGTACACACTCCAGCAGCAGAAACTTAATTAGACTTGCGATGCAGCCACATTTCCCACTTTCCATTCCTTGTGTGATACATAATTAACACTCCAGAGAAACGCACCAAGGGTTAAAGCCATGCAAAAACCAGCTTCCCTGCGCCTCAGCGGCAGAGGCGGGAGCGGACAGACGGAACGGGAGCGGACAGACGGAACGGGAGCGGACAGACAGACGGCCGGGCGGGCGGCGCTGTGCTCCCGGCCGGGGCGCGGGGCGCGGCCGCAGCTGCCGCCGCCGGAGCAGCGCCTTCGCGCGGGCCTTGACAACTCCATCAGCGCAGTCTCAAGGTAGCTGTCAATCAGGATGCATCATTTAATACAACAGCACACTAAGGATTTTCTCCTACAACCCACATGACAGCGTATCTACAGCTCTATTTATATCAGCGCCCGGTTGTGTTTACAATGCTGTTGTAATTAGAAAAGATGCAACAGGCAGCAATATTATTCAGATTCCCATTTTGCCGTGCTGCCGTGTAAAGTGCGATCTTGCTTCACAGAGTCATGCTAAATGACAAAAGCGCTATTTTCTTCAGTCTCTGTGCTCAGACAGCACTTCATTTGCAGCTATCTATAATTAGATTAATGGTGTAGTGCCGTACAAAGCAGGCCCACTTCACATCAGATAGCATATGAATTAGGACAAACACTTATTTCAATTCCAGGCAGAGAAAGCAGTGACTGGGGTATTTAGCATACCCTTTATGGTGGAATGAGATGTTAATTGTGTACCATTACCTCTAAACTGCTTGCTTGTTGTATAAATCACTGTGCTAATTGATGCAGAGATAGAAACGTAGCCACAGGCAAGAAAGCAACGGAATGAGAGCTGAAGATGGTGGATAAAGGATTATCGGGTAAAACCATATGGAGATGAGATTCCTTTGAAACCTGCCCACAAGCATACTACTATGAACTACAGGGGGAAAGGTGCCGCACGGATGCGTAAGGAAAAATATATTTTTTTTTATTATATAGTTCACAGCATCGTTTCAGAACAGAATCTTAGAAGCGAATCCAAGCCAAGCAAAAAACTGAAGAAGAAATCTGAGTAATGAACTTCAACACATGCTTCCAAAAAACAAGTAGCAGGCTGAGCCCGGCCTGGGAACAGGCACCACACTGCCCGGGTTTGGGGGGCCTGAGTTAATAAATAACACTTGCAAACTATGCAAAGCAGATGTTTCCCTGACTCAACCCAGGACTGGAAATGCAGGCTCTGCAAACAGAAAATGTCTTTGCAAAAATAAAAGAAAATAAATTTTAAAAATAAATAAATAGACAAAACAACCAAGACATTCAAGTGGCTACTGATAAGCTAAATGATCTAATAAGGGAAGCAACTTTAAAAACCTGTAGCAAAAAATATTCATATTCTGGCCCGTGCATATGCACACAAGAAAACTCATATGAATCCCACTCCGTGTACTACACAAACAAGAGGAGAATCTCTCAGTAGTGTCAGCACCAGGATTATCAAGGCCTGCTTTTTCTCGGATGGGGTTTGTAGGTGTTTGTCATGTAAAACACCATTACAGCCCTGGGGATATTCCCAGCTGCACTCCCCAGTCTGAATTCTCCCATCTTAAAAAACTCGAGTTTAACCAAACCCTCTGACCACACTCCCTACCACAGAGAGCTGCAGCTTCCTACTCCAGATGGACACATTTTATTCAAGAAACAGGTTGGACCATAATGCTTTTGGGATTCTTCCTTCTCTGATATGTTTGGCTGAAGTCCATCAGCTGAGTCAAAGGTAGTGCAAAGCCAGAGAACAAACACATACATGGAGCCTTCAGCATGCCTGCCTCAGCCTTAGTTTCCTAAAAATAGTATTAAAAAAGGAAGATGAGCTACAATACCACCCTGAACACCACATTCAAGGACAAGCCAACTTGGTGCCATGCTCACCTTTGAGCCATGCTTATTCCCCCACAGACACTGCAAATCTATTTGGCATCATTTTTATTCTGCAAAAGAGTGCCTCTAGTATACCTGCTGGAGACAACACCACTGCACTCCAAACCTAAATCCCACCTTTCCTCTCTGCTTTCCAAATTATTGTATGAACTCTTTTTTAAGTTTCTTGTTCAGAAAACTTGGTTGAACTTGTACACAGCTAAGACCTAGCTTCATTCTTTGATCACTAATAAAATGCTAGCAACTAAAATACTACACAAATGTCCTGTTCTAAGAGAATGTATTTCATTCTCTTGCAATATCATACCTGAGAGCAAGTGCTGTCTTTCAGCCACAAGCTCTAAGATCTCAGTACAGTGAAATAAACTTTCAAAAAGTACAAGGTATCTTCCCCTTGAGTGTTCAATCCCCTCTACTCCAGTGTTTGATATTGCCTTAGCTTAAAAGAGCAAAGAGAATGCATTATGTCTGCTAGACAGCTCACTCTCCTAAGGTTCATTAAAAAGAGTGAGATGCTAGATTTCCCAGCCTTGTTTTTAATTTTCTTTTGGAACCACTTGTATTTCCTACTCATGGCACCTAATTATTACTTGGAGCGAGAGGGGTTAAAGTGTTAATTATTACTGGAGGTGGGAGTATTGCAGCAGTGTCTATTGATCTCAGTTCCCAAAGAAACACACATAAATATATATGTAGATGTGTATCCATGTAAATAAAGGGAGGGCTTAGGGGTGGACAGTTACCCATTAGAAACAAGCAGGACTAATGTACAAATTACTGCTTGCTGCAAAAATCAAGTGAATAGCAGAGGAGAATCATGTACTGGTTGATGAAGTGCTTCAGTTACTCTGAGAGGAACCTTTCGATTATTTCCAACAAAATAAACCAAAGAAGAGCAAGCAGAGTGATGGCAAAGATATTTTGAAATGACAATAGAGTGCCACAGTTTTAGAATTGGTCACCAGACATACTAGTCTGAGGATATCCTCCTTTATCACTAAAGCTTACAACTTTAAGGAAAAACTAGCTATATCTGGACAACCAAAGGGACCTAAGAAATAGAAACAAATGGTAGTAGAAAAATGTCTCTGTGCTGACTACTTTGAAATAACACGTCCCAAGTGTGTGGCTGGTTGACGTAAATGGAAATGCATTGAAGAAAAGAGCTGCGAAGCTGTATAACAGTCCTGTTCCTAATCATTAATCACTTTTTTTAGGCCATTTAAACTAGCCCATTAGAGCCTGAAGCAAAATGCCAACACTCCCATCACTTGCATGTCAGCAGCGCTGGTGTTAACAGGAGAAAATATATGGTTTCTATGACTGTGCCCCAGTTCTACAGCATTTGCTACTTTTAATTGAAAGAGGCAGTTAAACACAAGGTAAATCATTCAGTTAGCTAAGCTGTTTAATAACACATAATTGATAATGTCAATATGTTACAGTGACATAATGCATCACTTTCATCACCCTTATGCTTCAAATACGGTCAGCCTATACTTCAAACATTTACTTTAAATCTGCTGTTTTATGACAAAGCCGGGGAGCTGGCCTGAGTAGCACATGTGGAACATAGGTAAAACACACACCACTGCCTCAACTCATCTGCAGGTTGGTTAGAAAAGAGTTTTGGCCATGGCACTTGCAACTTTGTGAAAATGGCTTGGTTATATTATTAGTGACTTGTTTTTTGTCTCAAAACACCAGAATTACTACTAATTAAGTAGTAATTTCTATCTCTCTGATAAAATCAGTTGAAAAAGAGCATGAAAATATCTTGAAAAGCACAAGAAAAAGCAACCACTTGTTTTCTGAAATGTGTCCCAATCCTGCAGGCTTTTGCCTAAGTTTTCCCATGTAACCAGACTAACAACAGCCATCAAGGCTTCTTTTAAGTATAAGGCAGATCACATGCTTAAGTGTTTACAAAACCATACCCCCAAAACATGGAATATGATCTAGAGTAAGAAAAATATATCTTGTAGCTATGTACAGATAGTGTGGTTAAACATGACTAACCCTATTACATAATACTGAGGTTCTTAACAGGTATTAATTTTAAAATAAATCTTATTTCTACAAGTATTTAAAATGGGCAAGAACATTTGACCTATTTATTTTATGTAACAATAAAAACGTAACCACTGACAAGAACTATGCAATTGGTTCTGCATTGTGTAGCAGAGAACATCCAGATGGCTGCAAAATGGGATGGGGTTTTGGTTTCATTTTTCGAGAAAATACACCCCCCTAAAAAACCCAACAAACAAACAAAGCACAAACCAACCTCCCCAAACAAACAAACAAACAAGTAAAGCACTGAAGTGACCACTGCTACAGGATGCATGCAGGAAATAGTGAGGCACAGACCCAGTGGCAGCAAGGCAAGATTAACTGTGCTGATACTCTGAACCTCCGTGTAACTATAGTTATTACAGTTACCTGCAGTAACTATAATATTTGCTTGTCCTGGGATTTCAGCTGTACCACAGACAGCATGGCTAGAAAGGCTCGGTATTCTGAAAAGAAAAACACGCTGCCTCATAAGTAGCCACTTGTCCTGCTCCTTTTCTTACCCTTGGAAAGCTACTGTAGAGGTAGAGGTAATATCATCACCTATGACTACATCTTTACCTCTTTCAGAGAGAAGTTTGGTTCAGCTGTCCTGGAGTTCACTGTCTGAGGAGTTACACAGATGTCCCCAACTAATAAAAGCTGCCATGAGCTGCACTGGCCACAGGTGTCTACGAGCTCGGTTCTGTGTCTTGACACAGCAACTCAGAGTAAGGGATTCTCACAACAATAAAAAGCAAGTCCATTGATAATAAATGGCACAAGGCTCACAAAAGCAATATGTAGAGTCTGGTCTGACTAGAGACCAAGAAAATTACTTATAAAAAGGGAAAAGCCAGATGTGTAAAACTGAAGTACCAATTACAGTCGCAAAACTTGTAGGATATTTACTACTTTTCACCCTGATTTCTTTTGGTTAACTACGAATTTGTAAGCTATTCAGAAAGTTTAGTGTGGAAGAACTTTTTGAAAAGTACTATCTGATTTGGGGCAAAACATATCCTCACTTGAAAAAAAACCCCAACCTTTGAGTAGAATTAATTTACAGAAAGGTCAAGCAAATGCTTCTTCATTTGTAGACACCAATGTTTTCCACCTCTGGGTGGCCAGGATACAATAAATGTTTGACTCCTCCCTTCAAGCTCAGCACTACTTTTGGCACTCACTTAAATGGAGGAAAAAGCAGAGCAGAGGGAGGTCTTTCATTCGCTGTGAGGATAGCTACAACCACAGAGAACATTTAGATAGACCTTAATTCCCACTGACTGCAAAAATGGTTTTAGTCTGTACATTTCACAGGGAGAAAACTGCAGAGCAAACTGCATTCTTTCACAGCTTACTAAGTTTTCTAATGGCTGGGCAAGCACTGCTTAGAGCTTGGTCTGTTAATTTGCCTTGGAAAACTTCCAAATGCTACTTGGTAAGCCACAGCATCTTTCTGTTTTGTGTTGTGCAGCAGGTAGGACAATGACATCCACAACTGGAGGAAAATGTGTGTAGGAGGCCAAGGCCTTTTTACAGACATTTGATTCAGTATATTTTAATCCACTCTGGATTGAAATGTGGATTTAGTAAAGTTTAAATATGAAGCCCCTTGAATCTGGGCAAGCTCAGATACATGTGTAAGGCTTTGCAAACTCAAAATTCCGAACAGTAGTCTAGATGGTCTTGAGGGAAAGCTGTGAGAAAGGAGTACATGTGTGAGAGCTCAAGTCATCCAAGATGGTGCAATTTTACATAAATGGTGTGATAATCTCTTCCATATGTCTTCCTGACAGACACTCTGTTCTCACACCATGGCAATTACACAGCCTGACTACTGATTTAGGGGGCTTAGTAGCATTACTGGCCAGGTTAGAGATAGAGAGGCTTTAAATCCGGAATGTGATCTTGTTCTGGATTTGGTTTTGTCAGTAGTCCCACTAATTTCACTCAATTCATGGTATCACCCAAGACGCTTTAGTTAGAACTTTCAGTTCAGTAAGAACTAAGTTAATTACTACACTGCACATAAATAGAGACATATCTGCCTGGAAAAGAATTGTTTGAAAAATGAATCCCTCCTTCTTACTATCTTCTTCAGGAAGTGGCTGCTGAAAAAACACTTAATTGTACTCTACTTTTTCATTCCACAGTTTTAAAATAATTCATTTTTATTTAATGTGCAATAAAATAAAAGACTGACAGTAGGACTATGAAAATCCACACAAAATCTGTACATTTTATTATATGTAATAAAACAGGGTTTAGTTATGGTTTTTTAATTTTTCTGGATACTAAATCATCATGAAAGTCTCAGCCATAGCAGAGCACTGGTGTGATACCTGTTTCCTACCATTAAATTTCCAAAGATCGTTTCATGGCATTAGGAAGGATAAATGCATTAGCAATAGATGCACATTCTCTAACCTTTGTAATTTAGAAATACATGCTATTGCATCCATGATTACTAGCAAAACTGTTCAAGTAGGACTTAAAATTCTCTTTTATGTCACAGACTAGTGCTTTTGTAATTGAAACCTTCCATGACATTTGCTACTATCTGAGGGCTAGGTTCAAAAATACCTAAAGTAGGACACTTAAGCAAAATTGAAGCACCTAAATCCAAACTGGCAATACAAATCCCCAGTCATCTGTCACTTAGCACTGAAGGTACTTGTATTCTATCTTCCTCCTGGTTCAAAATACACATTTGGAGCTTTGCTGCTGTACCTCCTCAGTACCACATAATACAGACATTTCCTTCTTCAAGTCCCAGTGTCAGGAGAACAGGGTCCAGTTCTGCTCTAGGGGCCACTTCTACCTTCTAGCAGCCCTCTACTACATAAAGGGGTCTACAAGAGAGTTGGAGAGGGACTTTTTGCAAGGGCCTCTAGAGACATGAGAAAGGGTGATGGCTTTAAACTGAAAAAGGGTAAATTTAAATAAGATATTAGGAAGGAATTCTTTACTGTGAGGTTGTGGGACACTGGAACAGGCAGCTCAGAAAGGGTGCAGATGCCCCATCCCTGGCAGTGTTCAAAGCCAGGTTAGACAGAACATTGAGCAACATGGTTTAGTGGAAAGTGTCCCTGCCCACAGTGTTGGTGGAGGGTTAAAAAAATATAATTTCTGGGTTGAGGTATGTGTAGGGGGAGGAAAGTAGAGAACGTACAACTGGAACTTGACGCAGCTAGCTCGGAACAAGCGTCAGCTTCTGCAAACAGCTCCATGCTATTGTAATGACCGAATCAAGTGTGACTGCAACTCAGGGGATAATTGAGAAGCATTGTTTTAACCAAATCAAGTGTGGATCAGGGTAGAAGCGTAGGTATGATTTAAGATAGTAACTAAGGAATAGGATAATCAGTATCTAGGGGTGGGGGTTAGTTAACATGTGTATAATTTAAACTATAAAAATCACGAATCGACTCTGTATCCTTTAGACATCAGATTTGGGTGTATCATCACCCCTGTGTCCCGCGCGCTTGAATAAAGAACCGCATATGATCGCATTCGTGTGGTTATATGTTTTCCTACGCTAACAACAGCAGGAGGGTTGGAATGAGATGATGTTTAAGATTCTTTCCAACCCAAACTGTTATATATTTCTATGATTAAACAACTTATGACTGAGCTGTTTTAGCTCAAACCCTTAAGACTCCTGTAAGAAGTGAGTCCTGGGACTCATTTTTCAGTGAGCAGCAACATTATCCAGTGGAGTTAGGACTGGAGATGAAGTGATGAATATTACTGTATTCAATACCTCAACATGAAGAACTTCTTTCCACTGAGGGTGGCAGAGCACCGGGACAGGCTGCCCAGGGAGGGCGTGGGGTCTCCCTCTCTGCAGACATTCAAAACCCACTGGACACATTCCTGTGTCACCTGCTCCAGGTGACCCTGACTTGGCAGGGGGGTTGGATCAAATGAACTCCAGAGGTTCCTTCCAACCCCGAAGATTCTGTGATCCTGTGAAATATGCTTGATAGGGCAGTAAAAGGCAATCACCCAAACTACCATCAAACTAGAGCACCTCAATTAATCACTCATAGCCACTCCCACCAAAGTTACTAGTGTGTGACTTCGGCCATTACTTCATAATTGATTTAACCTCTGTCCTCCCAGCAATATTTTGAAGTTCTTGATTAAAGTGATTTAGTGTTTAACTTTTTAATTTAACTGAGTCTTTGTGAAACATTTACAGAGTGTACTGATCTTTGTATTTCACCTCTGTTACTGACTCAATTCTTTACACAACAATTAGAGGATCATGTAAAACTCTCTGACTATCCAATGAAAACAGTACAGAAAGAAACCTAGGAATATTTCTTTAAATGCAAATCAAACTCAAAGATAACGGACTTTAAATAAATATTTTATCAGTTCGCCACTTCACTGAACAATTTTTTTTTTTTAATGCCATGGGAAATATATTTGCAATTGCCATTATGGGATTTTTTTTAGAGATGCATTTTTACATAATCACAGAATGGTTTGGTTTAAAAGAGATCTTAAAGATAATCTAGTTCCAGCCCCCTGCCATGAGCAGAGATTCCTCCCTACCAGACTAAGGTGCCCACATTTTACACATTCTATTCTATCTTATTATGTATCTAAACTATGTTTATTCCTTGCACCAGCATTTTTCTGAGTGTAATCCAACAGAATGATTGCTCAGACAACCTACAATAGACCTGGAGTATTACACTTGGAGCTACCATGGTTTAGATCCAAAAGCTGTTTTCCAGGATCACCAGGCTAATATCTCTGCTGTTTTAAAAGGTGAAATGCAACTTGCAGTGCACTTATTTCAATCACTAGAAAATTTTGTTGCACTTTTTTAACTGCTGTTCATTTCAAAAAAACCAAAAGCACTATTCACCAGAAATTTTAACTTCTTCCTAAGTCTGGTGTTAATCCATGAATTTCTCTACTCTGGGAGAAGACTCGGAATGATCCACTACCCACAAGGTAAAAACCAGTCAAGTGGAAAGAATTTTAGCAGCAATAATATAGTAGGGTAACACATCCATAGTTAGATATCTATTTTCAACATACCAGTTCATCACACTTGGCATAAATAGCAACAGGAGTGAGTCTGCATATCAATAATTACATAAACCTAGTCTGGGCACAGGAAAGGGAACTCAGAACAACAAAGAATGCTGCTGAGAAGGGCATATTCCTGAGTATTTCTGTGTAGAGTAACATGAGGATGAAGAGAAGGAAAGGGTTTTAAGACTAGAATTAATTAGCACTGGTTTTATCCATCACAATACTCTCACTACTGAGTATAATGTTAGGAAGAAACATGCTGGTTATCTGGATGTTTTAAAGCTTCCCAGTTTGTCTGTCAAATCTGCAAAGAAATAGAACTGAGGACATTTCACAGTGGGATAAGATCAAAGTTTAACAGATCACTCTTCTAACATTATTCACTAATAAATTTTTAAAGTGAGACACATTGCAAAAAAAATTTCTTTTCTTTAAATTTTAACTATATCCAACATGGCTGCAATTTGGCTGACAATGCAGTACTGGTCTGGCTAATAAAGGGGTGCTTTCATCAGTAGATGAAAACTGCCAACATACCAAGCAGAGTGGTGAAGGGCAGTCAAGATACAGGTCAGCACTCTGTACTTCAAAATGGACTCAATAATTAAAATATTTACAAATTTGACTACAAGGTACTCAGAGAAGACCACTGCTGCTGTGTAAGGCAGGCAGTTATGCATTCATGAGTGGAAAAACAGGACAAGGGAAGAACAAAACTAGTTATGTGCCTTAAAGGCTAAGGAACTCAGCTGGGAAGAGGAGAAAACTGCATTCTGCCCAGCTACCTGGTCTGACATGGGGAAACAGTTCTGAAAATGAGGATCAAAATTTGCTTTCCCTGCAGAATGTCTCAAGCACAGGGTTTCTCTCTCTCTCTCTAAGACTTGGCAATTACAACATACTGCAGGGATAGAGCAAATTTTAATTCTGTCATGTGGAACTTAGCACAGAACTCCCACCCACAGTCTTGTAGGCAAGTGCTCTCAGCAGCAAGGGGAGCTGCAAAAGTGACCATCTCTGCCTTTTACTGCTATGAATTTTCATAAGTGTGGTCATCGTGGCTAGGCTTTGGCTTGGACTCAATTCTGCCCATCCATGCTAGATGTTCTCCAAAGACTATTCCCTCAGGAGACTTGAGTTGTACCCAGGTACTTTGTTTCAGCAGCACAGGGAAGATAAGTGCAGAGCAGGGTTGCTGAGAAGACACAAGTGCCCTTAATTGGACAGCTGTGAAATCTGTTTTAGGTGTCCTGAGGAGACTCAGAAGGTTACTGGATCCTAAACCTCCTGGATCACTTTCTTGGACTCAGACACATAAGTTGTAATTGAATCCTGCTGTAGGTGCCAAAATAGGCACTTGAACTGCTCTGAAGCTTTAAGTCTGATGCTTAAAGACATCTGTATACAGGATACTGAGATACTGTTGTCAAAGAAGTGTATCACACTTTTTTTTTATTTCTGTAACACTGATTAGTGACAATTATCTACCTACCTTCATTTCTCTATATATTACTTTCTACAAAAAATTTCACTCATTATGAAATTGTATCCACCAATTACAGTCACATGGCTCACATCTTCCACCCCTTTTTCATATACAGACAACTCTTTTTTATTGCTCCAGCTCTTTTGAGGTAATACTGCTTCCAAATATCAAATTCTAGACACAACCAGCTACAGCTTGGTTGCAAGTTATTTGTTACTAAATATCTGAAATGAGACAATGGTCACAGAGCACCGGCAGAATTCTCTGTGTCTCCTGCTCTCTTCATGTGGTATGTGATAATCGGTAACTTATTTGCTCATATACGAAGACTTCAAGATCACTGTGCAGATTATGAGGACAGTGTTTGAGGTACATGATCAGTCACTAAATCTCAGTTGTCTGGTCAGCTGTAATCCAAAAAAGGGTTCTATGTTTCACAGTTTCAGTGCTTTAGCTGCTGCTGTTTAACACCTTCTCTGTAAGACAGTTGATTTTCATTTCAAAGGAATAAATGCAAGAGCAATCCAAAGCCATCTTCATGGTTGACTCATGTTTGTGATAGTTGTGCTTATTGCACTTGTCCTTCCTTGCTATTCTTTCATGGAGCCAATGGCTTCAAAGATGATCAATCAACACAACTCCCTTCTCCCATTTCTGATCATTTGGTCATTTTGGAAGATAAGGACTTTTGACTGCAGAGGCCATAGTCACAGTAATATTTGAAGCTTCCAAGACTGCTGACCTACAGCATGACCAAGAGCCTGGTTTGCTGCAGCCAGTTGACTGTAGTTCCACTTAAGGCGTGTCAGAGGACTAGGAACCAGTTGGGATCCTACCTTAAGATCGATTACAGGCATTGGATTTCTCTTTCCCCTTTAATACAAAACAAAACTAAAATATCTCTACTGCAGTAGATGGAGGGGAAACCTTGCTAAAACTTGCAGCTCTAACTTCCCTCATGATATCATATTACATGACCTTCACTGTTTATATAGTTGATAGAACATAATTTAATGACTTCATTGAATCAAATTAATTTCTCCTATGCTGTATTCATTTTAAAATAGAATCAATATTATTTACCCTACCTGACAATAATGCCCCGTGTTTCACATACAATTGATTCAATACCAGCAGGTAGTTATCAATGAATGCACTTTCCTGTGGTAAATGAACACAATCAATACCCAGAAATGTGAGTTTTCTGGTGTGTGACTGAATTGCAACTGAAGTGAAAGCCGATTTTTGTCTTTTTACTTCATCTTTTAGGTTTCATATAAGGACAATCTGAATTTAATAGGCAGCACCTGTACAGTAACAATCTGAAAAATTACCAGGCAACACCACTGCACACTGAACATCACTGAACTTCTGACAAGGTTATGCTACATGAGGCAGTCAACAGAAAAAAAAAAAAGAAATCTCAAGAAAGAAATGTTAAAAGATTCTCAGCATTTCTTGAAAATATGGATGTTTGAACTCTTGGGCATCATATTAGTATCATGTGAAAGACAAGCCTCTATTTGAAGGGCACATTGCATAAATTTCAATTTGTTTTGTTCAAAACAGAATAAGAAAGACATGTTTAGTTCTAGGGAAGACATCCAAAGACAGCATTTTTCATTTAGAAAAATATGAATGTAATATCAGTTAATATAAGCTAAGATTCATTTAAAGTTATATTTTACATACATTGAAAACAAAGCTAATGTCAACGAGATTGACCAAACAACTCCGTTAACCTCAAAATTAACTAAAAATAGAGACTTCAGCGAAGTCATTTCATTTACAGCTACTTAAAGTAAAATGTGAGACAAGATGATTCTAGAAAACATTAGAGATAAGGGTGTCTGTGACCACTCCCTTTCAGTGGGAGCTAGTCTTCTGGTTGCTCTTTCTCCCTTACAGTCAGTATCTTTGAACCCCCATAACCCTTCAGCTTTTAATCTTGTTAAGGCACTTCCCATTTCTCCTAGACTAACTCAGCCTAGCTTGCATCACTCTGAAGTCATGATGCAGCAGTCATTTTCCCAGCTAGCAAGGTATCACTTCTTTCTAGCCACCTCCTCAACCTTTATACATATTGAGCAATCCTGCTTTCACTTATAGAAAATTCTAGGACGTACACTGAAGAAAAGCTTACTTCCACAGCACACTGGAGCACACGCTTTACTATCGATTTAATATTCAGACATTCTTTGCATAAGAGCCTGGAAAACAAAACCAGAATGCTTTAGAATAACACTGGAACATTTGTTAATGGAGAGAGAGAGAGAGAGAGAGAGAGAGAATAGTGATTTTAAGTATAAACAATCTTTACAGCTCACATCTTTCAGAAGTCAACTACAACTTCACAGCTTTTTTTGTACATATGTTCTAAGATTTAAGTTGCCTTCCTTGAAAAAAACTGTGAATTCCTGAAAATCTAGAGTAGCTCTTTTCCTAAAAAAAAACCTGCTCACATATTACATCTATCAGTTTTGCTTCTGCTTGCAAAAATACAGCAAGCCAGTATTTGTTGTCCACATTTCCTCCCTTTTACCTGCAATTCATAAAAACATCCTTGTGACAACTATAATCTCCCACAACTCTCACTGAAATAGAACAAATGTTATATCTAGCTTCACAGAATAAATATAAAACTGAACTGCAATTAACAATCTATGCTTTATATTATTATTTCCCATGTAGTATTAAACCACAAGCAGAAGAAAATTTTCCATAATTCATTTTCAGATGCCCATGATGATGAACAATACTCAGTACAGCATAAGTAAAATGCAGACAGCTACTGCAACTGCTGGAGTCCACAAAACAGAAGGTTTGATAGTGGGGCAGTAAGGCAACTTAGTGTAGGAGTCAACAACCACCAACCAAGAATATTTTATCTTTGCTGGTTTTTCTTTTTGTTCCTATTCCTCCCAGCCTCATCTTCCCAACATCTGACTTTTAAATTTGAAATACCAGTTATTAATTGGCTTCATAATTTCACTAACTCATTTAACATTCACATCAACAAAGTTACAGATTGAGGCAGGAGGGGTGGGAACTAACTAAGCTTCTTTATCACAAGCAGAAGTGTACTACATGAACACACAGTGCAAACATCATCTGGTTCATTCATATCTACATTAAACTGTTTCCTTTTTTACCTAAATTCAATCTGTATAAACAACATTATTTATAACATAAGCATAGAAATCCACAGTGTGTATGTACAATTTATATTTATACATTTGCATAAGTAGGTATACTTGTAAGAATTTATTTCTGTTTCAAGGTTTATAAAACCTTTTATCTTACAGCTGTGAGTCTTCCTCTTGCACAGGAAAGAATGTATTGAGCAGGAGGGGTTAAGTGGAAGGGAGTTTATTATGATCAGCAACATGAAACATGGAACAAAACAAGGCTTTCTCTTCTCATACATTTGAAAGGCATTCTAAAGGAAGTTTTGTTATTCGGTTAAGGTATTAGATAGTACATTACACAGTAAAAATAAATTTTGCTGGTAATGCTACCAGTGAATTCCACACTTGAAGAGAAATTTTCTGTAACATCTCAGCTTTACGGGTAAAGTTCAAGTGCCATTACCATTTGGGATGCTTTAAGGTGACCTAGCTGGCTTCTGCATGTTGCTCTAGCAAACCCCAGTGCACCTGTAGGTCCTGTGTTAGGGCTGTCAGATTCCTAGAGGTGTCCGGGATACATCTCACATATGAAAGTTAGATACCAAAGTCTGAACAAGAAAACTTCCACCCCTTACAGACAAAACAGAGAAGCACTGCAAGCCCTTCATTCCTGCAAGTATCTGATTCTCTCTATTGAGAGAGAAAGCAATCTCCAAGCAATCTCCAATTGCAATGTCTAATATTTGGTCATTTCCATTAGGACAGGTCAAAATCAGACCTTTTTTTTCAGTTCTGAAAAATGCCGTCCCTTAGTCAGGAGACAGTAGCAAAAAATCACAGGACAGAAAAACAGAACTACACTCTACTTGAAAAGAAAGCACAGGTATATAGTTTTTTTCACAGTGGGATAATGGGAAAAACATTCACAAAAGGCCCCTCTGTAAAAAAAAAAAAATGAGGCAAGTCATTGTGTCATAGATTTGCTGGTGGATGGTTGGGAAGGAGTTTCATGTCTTCCCTCCATGGCAGTTGAGTTTGCTTACGACAAAAGACAAACAGCTTCTTAATTTCCAACAGGCAGTTTATCCAGATGAAGCCATTACTGGACCGGAGATGTGGAAAACCCAGGACTGTGGAGGCAGCAGATAAGGGTTCATCCACAAGGCACACACCCAAAACTTCAACACAGCTTCTGAGTAAGGCAGAGCCTGTAGGAATGGGACAAGAACTTGGCAGAATGGGAGCATGTGAAGGAGAACAGGGCTGAAGGGGCCCTAATGATACAAGGCACAATCCTTGAACTTTTTTGACACCACCAGAGTGCATGTCTTCCCTTCAAACTACTGTCTGAAGTGCAGAGGATTTGTCCAAGTGGCATAAATACACAAGTGAACCCCATATGATTTCTGATTCAACATTTACTCACTGCTCAACATCAAATAGCAAACAGGCAAGTTTAATCATTTTAATTTCCAGTTATTTTAGCTGCTTTACTAATTACCATTATAGCACTGATTAGTCTGTAAGAGTTATTCATTAGCTGTAAGTTGAACAAGGTTGATTTGAAGCAATTACACTTACTCAACATGTTCTGAGGACAAATTATTTCACGGTCATCAGATGATGACAGACAAAATACATGATCAATAATAAAGACCCAAAAGAATCAGAGGTGAAATTCTAAAATATCATCAGAATCACTTCTATTTCCTGTGTGTGGATTATTTGGTAAAAACAGCTTTCCTCCAGCCAGAGTAACTAAGGATGTTACTGTAGATCATACCTTACTGAATAAAAAAGCAGACTTTGAGACAGCTCAGTGTTACATGTACTTGGTCTTGGAGAAAGGCTGTGTTTTGCCTGTCTGAAGCTCTCCTTACAGGTGATTATGTTATCTTATTTCTGGAGAACTTGTTTGTCCTTACACTCAGACTTCTCCTCCTTATCCCATCAATTCTGACTGACAAAAACTTCTTCCTCACAAAAATCACATGAGGAGAGTATTTCTTATTTCATTGAATTGGAGTTGTCATGGCTGGAAATACAAGATATTTCATAGGGAAGTCATTGAAATCTGGGCCAGAGAACGTGTCTCTGAAACATCCCCCGGCAAGTGCCTCAACCCTATGAGGCTTTAGAACAATGGTAGCAATATCCTACTACTACTCCCTCAAATGATTTAAAACAACTCAGAATTAAAAACAATGGAAGAAAACAGCAGCTTAGTTCATATGCCCAGAACTAGAAAGCCTAAGATTATTATTATTATTGTTGTTATTAGGGAAACACCTAAACCTTTTCCTTTAAACCTTGAGTCATTTCTTAACTTGATGGAACAAAAACACAAAGTACAACATTTAGCAGAAACAAAACAATACAGAAATACTGAAATGGATACAAAACATGTCAAAAAGACTTCAAATAAGAATGGGGTTTGTTATAGCTAATCATGATACTGAGAACAGATCAAATGACCTCCCAATATATCTTGTATTCTATGAAAGTTTAACAATGCTTGAAAAAAAAAAAAAGTGTGGTGGGGGCAGATGAAAGTGAAGAACCTATTTTGGATGCCTTTCTTAGCAACTTCTATTTTTACATGATCTGATCTGTTGCCTTTGCTCATCACCTAAAATAATACCACGACCCCTCCTCCCCTGCCAAAGTCACCCCGCCAAGTTCCACAATGAGTTCCATTGATTTTCAAGACATATTGTCAACTACCTAATAATTTAACTGGTAGGCACAGCTCTTTCGGTTGAAGCTTCAGTTTCCCAAACAAAAGCTAACCACCTGAGACCACAGAGGACAGGATATGAGCTACTTATAGCAACACTGGACCAGTGAACAAGAATAGCAGGAAAGCTGCTTATTTTATTTTTTTTTCTCCAGCAAAGCCCTTTGAAGTAAACTATTTATTAAACATTATAATACTCGAAACAAAAATCTTTGAAGGCAGGTTATCCTCCTCTGCACCATGTCCCGTTGCGAATGAATTGCTTCCTTTTCCTTTTTGGATTTTTTTTCACTTGTGAAACTGACACTCAAATTGTTCTCTTAAGCTACTTGGGTAAGTCTGTGCCTTTGCTGAGAGGAATAATCCATCCATCAACAACAAGATCATTAAAAATATTTATAACTCAAACTACTTCAATATCACTGAACTGGAAGCATCCACCCTGTTCATCAGGCAATGTTATATAAATACAATAAATAAGTTCCTTGTGCACAGAATAGGATTGATTAATAAATAATGATGCAAACAGATCATTTTAAAAAGAAACAAGCTAAAAGGAAGACTTAATTTTTCATTTTTTAATTTAAAAAAGTAAATTCTCCCCATTAACCCTGTTACTAATGAATACATGTGTTTTCCTTTGTTCTTCTGATTAAAACATTCATCTCTCTCCCTCTCTGTTGTTCAAAGAACTAATTTGTCTCTGTATCATCACTGTAGTATCATTGGAAGTTTCAAAACCAGACAGAGAGAATTGCCTTTTCAAATACATGTATTTGGGCTACAGAGACAGAACTGTCACACACTGTGCTGTATTTGCATCTTTGGAAATCTGGCACTGATGTGCAGTGAAGAAGAGAAGTGCTCTGAAACGACTGCTCAGAACTGTCTGAGCCTGAGAAATTCCCTGGCCAAAGCCTGGGAAATAATCGGAAGTGAACTGAAACTCCCACTGGGCCACCATGCATGTCTGCATAGTAAAGATGTCACTGGCAAGCTGCAGATAAAATCATATTAGAAAAGGTTTTAACAGTTCTCTTCTGAGAGAACTAATTTACTCCAACTATGAGACAGTGGAGAACTATTGATACCCTGATTCCTGAAAGACAGAAGAATTTGCAATTTCCACTGCTTTGCATGCATGCATGCAAGAGGAATCTACCACATCTGAAAATGTAATCACAAAAACAGAACACACAATTCCTGACTAATTTCTTACCTAAGGAGCAGACCCAGCCTTTTTTCATGCAAAAGAAGCCACTTTTCTTTGAGTAGGCACATTTTCTTGATTTGTTCTGCCTTGTAATTTCAAGTACAACCTGGCACACGCACAAGTGATGACCAAGCACTAAGAATTTTGAATAATCTTCTTCTTCATCTCTTAGACATTTGTCCATCTGACAATATATTCCTATTACATATCATACTTTTGCATTTCACAGAATCACAGAATATTCTGAGTTGGAAGGATTATTAGAATCATTAAGATCCTAAGTTGGAAGGATCATCACAAGGATCATTAAGTCCAACCCTCAAAATGTGACTGAACCCACGACCTTGGTGTTACTAACACCGTGCTTTAACCAACTTCACCTTCCAGAAACACCTATAAAGAATTTTAAAGCACATATAAGAACTGTAAGTGTGGGTTTTAACCTCCAATAAAATTCTTTCTTTTCTATAGAAGTGGTCTAGATGCCTCCCACCTGAAGTCTGCCACCATCAACCACAGCCTTAATTTATCCGTGCTGCATATAAACATTTTGTATTCCTCACTAGCCTAAGCTGAAATTTGGTAGACTTATTCAATGCCACAGTCCTGACTTTTGAAGAATAAAGAATCCATTCTTTAATCATTTTTCTTACATATTGGAAGACATCAACTTGCCTTTAGCCATGTTACTGCCTTTATCATTAGGACATAGCAACAAGAAGATGGATGAATGACACACACTTGCAAAATTTGTACCTGTGGCAACCACTGAAGTACTGGAGAACTTGAAGAAGGATTCTCTCTGGTGAGAAAACCAGTGTAAGCTCATAATTTGCTGGAGATTTTACAGACTTTCTATGGAATTGAAGTACTCTGAATATCAACTGCTGGAAATGAAGAAAGATTCCTTGGGCATTCATAATTCTATTACTTGTGAATCCTTAGTCACATGGAAACTACTGAGAAAAGCAGTACATGAACTGGAGGGCTTGTCCTCTTTTCCTTTACATGAGCTCATTCAAAGAGGCTTTGAGTAGGCAAAAAAAGCAATAATAAACGCAGCTAAATGATGGACCAAGTAAAAATGTCTATACAGATCTCAGTTCATAAAAGCATGTCAGTATTTTATTCAAGGATACGGCCATGATGAGTCATTCACTGTAGCACTTTCCTAAGGGCCTTAAATGTGTCAGCAACCTCTCTATCAGGTCTAAGATGAAGTTGATAAGTTGGGGTCACTTCAGAATGGACAACTTCAGTGGTTCCATTCCTAAATCTTTTTAAAAGTCTCATAAGTTGTTTGGACAAATTGCAGATTTATTTTGAGTCATCTCAAAACCAGCCATGATTAAAACTCTGCAGTTCCCCTGAAACTGCTTCACTTCAAAACTCACTAAGACTGAATCAAAGGGAGAAGGTGGTTGTAGGCTCTTGTTTCCCCAGGACTCTTCCTATCTGAAAGTCTATCCATTATTTGTCTTCACATCTCCAAGTAGAACTGAATCTCAGTCATGAATTCCCCCATAATATGCCTCATTTCTACCAAGTGTTTAAATCTGAGCCTGGACTTCAACTCACCATCTGGCAGCACATGCACAAAGTGAATAAGGAACTTGATGGATAAGATGAAGGTATTAATAAAAGGTTTCCATTATTTCTCCAAGACCATTCAACGGTCTCCAAGACCGTTCACTACAAAATAACTAAATGTATTTACATAGCAGATTTTAATATATTTTTAATTTACAATGCTGAATTAATTTTTTTCCTTTTTTGTGTTTCCAGTTTGGTGATAAACAAAATGGTTTTTTACTGTTACTTTAAAAAGCATTTTCCAGCCATGCATGGAAGTGCCAATAAGATCTGCAGTTTACTTAGCTCATAGATTGTACTCCTCACCACTGCACATTCTACTCTTCAACACCACAATCAGTGGGATGTGTCCTCATGTGTCAAAACTCCAAATCAAGGTTTGCTCATCTTTAGAACTTTTTTGCAGTCCTGACTGAATCAGCTGCAAAGCCACTGCATGTTCAGTAACCACAGTCTGGAACTGTGGCAGGGAGGAGACAGGCATCCAGGGGAAATCAGAGGGCAAATTGGGGATCAGGCAAAAGTAATTTACAATTAATGAAGTAGCAACTGGAAAGAAGTTTCATTCATGCGTTTAGTACTGTTGCTTAGATCAATTAGAGATGCTCTCCCAGTAATGTAAGCAGAATCTGATCCTTAATATGCATATACCTTTGCAAAACCCTTTCAAGTGTATGAAATAATGGCAAAACTAGCTCATTACATCATTTTCAGACATCATTTATATCGGCTAGTGCCATCTCGAAGGTCCATAATAGCATGATTTTATTAATTTTCACAAAGTCTGATTTTGCATTCAGGCAGTCAACATGATTCTAAGTGACAATATCTCAACCTGAAAGTCAGCAAAACATAAAATAACATCAGTAGAATATTAAAAACTCCCACTGAGATAAATAGAAATATGAAGGTTCAGACAGAGCCAAATAGATTAGTGCTCACTTTCTACTCATTATGTGCTTTCAGCAAGCACAGTACAGGTTTATAATTTGATGGGGAAAAAATGATACATTTTAGCTATTTTCCAGCCTGACTCTCCAAGGCTGCTCCTTCCTTTAAAGACAGCATAGTATTATTACCCATACAACTATGACTACACAAGCTCAGAACAGTGATGTCCATGTTGCTAGGATATATATTACTCTCTCAAAATAAGTCTTGGGAGGAACACTGAAACACAGGAGAAAAAGAAAAAATGGGGGAGAGGAAAGGGGAAATTGTTCTTTGACACCCTCCTTACTTCAGAACTTATTTGTAGAATGGAGTCAAATGTCACATCAGCAATTAAACTTTGACTTCTACTAGAGTAATATTAATGTAGAGTGAGTCCCAGAGCAGCACTGCCCAGCCCTGTGCTTGGGGTTAGCTCCAGTGCTAAACAGCACATTGCTGACTGACACAGGAAATCCCTCTCCTGTTCCTTGAGTTGAACCAAAGGGCTGGCATAAAGAAATGTCCTAAGTATTAACAGCAAGAAAAACTATGGGCTCAGAGTCAGATTCAAAGGCATTTAGGTGCCTAACATGCATTAATTTTAGTGGCACTAAGCTGCCTCTGAAAACCTGGCCTTTGGTCTTCACTATTCTTAAGCCACTCCAGAACCTGTGGCTCTGTCAGGATGTAAAAGCAATCACATTTCACAACTTTGAATCCAACAATATATTTTGGAAATCATTCAAAGTACATGTTTTTTTAACATAAAGTTTCCTTGTCCAATAAAATACACTGGAATTTTAGATGCTTGGTATTTGCAGGTCTCCCTCCTTTTCTTTAGACTGAGTCCAGAAGATAGCAGTCTGGTGAAACCTCTGACATCCAAATAAACTCTGCCTTCTTCCTTTAAGTGGTGAAGTCTTAAATGGATAATCCTTTGACAAATATTTTATAAATAGTAAAATATACAATCTCAGGTTTACTGAACACTAGTGTAATTGCTCCTGAACAAAATCACCGCCCTTAGAATCCTAATCCCCACAAAACTAGCACAGATGTTACAGTGTGTGTAAAAATCAGATATTAGCATTTGAGGTGTCCATTCCCATACAACTCCAAGATGAATTCGGGCAAACAAATACCAGCTTGGCTTGTAAAGGAATCCAGTGTAATGAAACACATTGAAAATGAGAAAACCAAATCCTCATTTTTATTCACGAGGCTGGCATGCATACAGTCAAGTGCACAAAATCGATCTGAGACAATTTTAATAAAAAGAAACACAGGTAGCTGTAATGTCTAAACACAGGCACCTATAATATCTGTTAATGCTGAGCCATTTCATGAAACAATGCTGACCCTGCACTGACAGTTGGCACACAAACTGTTCACAGCAGAAACTGGAAGTCCTCGCCTCACCTGTGCCCAGGTTTGATTTGTCCCTGTCTCTGGTTCCAGCTTCCCAACATCAAAGTACAGGGATGGAGCCTGTGAAAACATCTCAGACAAATCTTTATCCCATTTCCCCACTGAAGCTGCAGCAGGGAACAGGCTGTGAACGTAGGTGCTGCTTTTTTTCCTCACAACCTCATTGGCTGGTCTAATAAAAGATGCTGGTTTTCCCTGTGAAACTTGCCACAGTTTATACCTGTTGTTTTCCTTTCGGCAAGTCTTGATTTTAATATCTACTGATATTATACTAAGAAATCATACTGAAAATATGTATATTAGCTCTTTAAACACCCTTTTTTCCCCACTGGAAAAGGTCAGTGGGCTAGCACATTAACCTCCTTCATAGAACAATGCACATTGCCTCTCACGGGGAAGAGCAGAAATGTTATTATCTTTCAGGAGTACACTGCTTTCTCTCTGACCCTATATGGCAGTATCCTTCTCTTCCCCAATGGAGTTTTTTCCTCAATGGCTTTCAGACCTGCTTGTAGTTGGCTCATACACTCCTAAAAAATCACACCTTAAGAGAATAACCCACCTCCCTTTAAGCACCTGCTTGAGTAATTTCAGGAAATTTGTTCCTGACTCAGGCTAATCCTTCCTGGCTAGTCATCTTCCTTTTCCTTCCCAATTCACTATTATCCTTTAATTGTTGATTTGATCTCTCATGTTCCAAGTCATTAGGGCTCCTTCCTCACTCCTTTGCAGGACTCAGTTCAGTAGGAATCCCTAAGATGGCTAACATCTGATCAGCCTCATGTCATTTCATGAGGAAACCTCATTTCAAAATGAAACCAAAGGCAGTAGTTTTGGCTTAGAGAATACAAGGTTTTATTCCACTTTTATTAAGGTACAAAATTGAAGAATTTATTGCTGCTTGTGTAACCTGAAAGTTATTCAATGTTTTTACCCCTTTGCCTTCATTTAACCTTAGACATGAAACTTGTTGGGGGATGGAAGTAAAAAAAATGTAGACTAGCTGCATTTTCTATCATCTTTCTTCTGGAACTCAAACAAAACTACCATGTGATAAATGGCCATTTGTGCCACAGATGTTAATGCAATACCAAATGAGATAAAAATCACCAATGCAGTTTGCAAGGCTCCCTGTGATGTACGGTCATCAGGCAACACAGACTGGCACAAACCTAGACTGATTTTGCATATGCAACCAATACATGTTTCAATTATTTATATCAATGTTCTCATCACAAACAGTTAGGTTAATTGAAGGCAATCACGACCACATTCCACCAACCTTTACTAAAAATTTAAATGGTCTCTAAAGCAAGTACTAGCAACATACAAAGGAAACATTTGAGATGAGTTCACAGATAATTTTGCAGTGGGTACTTGCAAGGTGGAGTGCCTGTTAGTGGCAGAACAGAGGGAGGGGCCATCCAGCATATTAAAAAGAACAGTTTAAGCCATCATTTGGCTCAAGTCACAGCACATTCCAAGAACCCCATAAACAAAGACATGTGCAATGTTAACTTTCTCTTTTATGCTGACAGCTTTTTTCTCCCATATAATGACCTTCCTGCACAGTGTGTGTTACCATAAAAAGAAACAGAGCCCAGTAAAATTAGAGGAACTGCTTAATATCAAAACGTTTTATCTGAGGAAGACACCACTGCCAGTATAAATATAAAAAAGCACAAGAATTAAAAAGTATTTGTTTTGCTGTCTCTTCTTTAAGTTTAGATTGTTCAAACAAAGCTAGCTCGAGTTTTCAGTTACTCTGCACTAGACAGTCCTCCCAAAGGCTGAAATGGTACTCCAGAGAATGTGAACTTGGCTCCAATTTCAGACAATTTTGATCTTCTTTTTCTGACAAAAAGTATTTGAACGCTTTGTCTGTAGCCGAGAATTTGGATATGAAAGGCACACCAGTAAACAAGTCACCAAAACGGGCCACCACTACACAGACTCTAGTGCATGCTTATTTTGAAAAAAAAAAAAAAACCAAACCAACTCCTCTGGCCCAAAGGACACTGTTTTATTTTACAAGCAGAATGCTAATGTGAAATTTTGGTTTGATTTTATCTCTCTCATCCAAGTACAAAAGAAAAGCTACATGCATTTTTGATAGACAGAGCCTACATTTGCTATTTTGTTTGTACAAAAAAAGTGAAAAGGAAGAGAACCTAAGAACCTCACAGCTAGTTGGCTTGGTAAAATGCTGCACCAAACCAAATTACTTTTTTACAGTTTTATTTGAACTACTACAGAGAACCAACAACCCTTATTCATAGCATTCATCTTTCTATCAGCATTCCCAGAATGAAAATTGAAACTTTAAGAATGTTATTGCTTTGTACCAAATGTTCACTAGCTTCTACCATGGCAACTATCCCACAAAACCCTAGCAGGGCTAATCACAGTTCCCAAAGGTTTATTATCTTTTGTATCAGGGAGGCATTCAAATGCACTAAGGCTGCCTGGCAGCTAGGGCAGATATTGTCCTCACACAAAAGAATTTTAATTTTAGCCTTGTACATTTGGTGAACATACATTTCTGAAAATCAGAGAACACACCAGTGAAAAGCTCACACCAGCTCCAGTGTGGAGCTTCTTGCTCTGTAAAGAGACACATTCGAGAAGTGAGCAATAGCCCTGCAATGCCAGGGAGGCTTCACTGAGCACTCAGGAAAGTCTCCCTAAGCTGGCCAGAAACCCAAGGGAAGGAAATGAGAGCGATTATGTACAGCTGAGCAAGCACAGTACAGAGACTCCTAAATCAGTGATATGGTGTTCACTGCTGGTGTTCTGGGGTAAAAATGTTTACCATCTGTGTTACTCTCTCTTTGTTATGGACACTAATAGAGCCTTCAAACATAAAAGCATGGGGGTGCTTTTATGAAAACAAAAACACGACAAAGCCAAAGTACTTGAAAATCACTTTTAGCTGTATATTGCATGAGGAAATTCTCACGCAAAATGAAAAATGGATTGAAACCAAAACATGAGCACTTCCAGGCTGAGCTCAGGAGGGCTGCACAGTGCTGGCTTACTGTGCCCTGGAGGTCTAGTTCTGAGCTATCAGGCACAGACAAATCCTTTAGGTACTGAGAGGTGGCTCTAGCTCGGACACAAGAGAATGACGTACACTCCTGCAAAGGCTTGAAGGTCTATGCTAAGCATGCTTGTGGCAGGGAGTTTCCTAGGAAGCAGCTGCATTTGTACAGTTTTTCTGCAGGGGAACTTCTCTGCTGCTGTCTCCTGCTGTTGAGAAGCCACAATGGCCTGGAGAGTCTTACAGTCTGTAGTGAAGCCAAAAAATAATATATGCCATTCAGTTTGCAGTCTGTGCATAAAACCAAGCATCTGACTTGCTCACGCTAGACATCTCACACTGTCATACATGAAAATTGGTGGAAATCACAGCCTCAGCCCTGACTTCCATCTCAGATGCTTTTTTACTCTGCTCATCAAAATTTATATATGGAAAATGAGTTCCAACAACCTGGTATCTCCACTACAACCTCAAGTAGTTGAAGAATACATCTTCTCACCGTCCCTCCCTCCCTCCCCAGAAAGACACTGCAGGGAATCTATGGTAACAGGAGTCCACCCTGCCTCCTTCAAGCCCAAGGAAGTCAGTTTGGCTCAGACTCCCCTACCTTCACTCAACAATTAGCTATTGGGGTGCCTATTCTCCAGCCCCAGCACATCCAAACTCTTTGGCAGCCAGTGCCCAGTTTCAACAGAGGTGTCAGTAATTTGAGGCTAACTGCTCAGGCATAGGCATAGGCACACAAGCTGTACAAACAACACATCATCTGGCAGTGAGAATAATCCTTTTCCAAATGAGGTGTCTCAGGTAAATTGTTACACCTCTCATGTTACTGATGTCAGTTCAAATATAATTCCAGCAGAATGGGAGTGGAATTTGTGAACCACAAACCAAGCCAGTAAGAAGAAAATCAGAAGCAGAATAGCAGTTTGTTTTCTCTACAGCTGGAGGGGCCTCCCAGAAGTCTCATGATGCTGAAAATGGTTTTGGAACCAATTAGTGCCAACTGTCACATGACCAAAACTGAAACACCACAAACACTACATGGGTTTGAAAAACGCTTCAAGAACTGGCACAAAGGTGGAGGAGCTTCTGCAGCACTGACAGCCACCTGAAAAGTATACAAATGGATCAGTCTTGGACTCAAAATTCACCACTGCTAATGCAGGGTCTCAGCAGATGAACCACTGAGGGTGGATCATTCAGTTATGGGCTTTTGAAAACTCCTCCTGAATACAATACTTCTACTGCATTCTGCTGTATACCTATGTCTCCACCACAAGTGTTCAGTCATTTTCAGATTAGAAACTGAGCTTCTGACCTCTCCTCAACTGTATACTGCTCAGTGCAGTCACACAAGCTCTGGTAAAGAATGATTATTCTCTTTTACACCACAGACCTGGAATTGCATGTCCTGATTTTTCCTTCATCTGCATCACTTCTGTGTCACTGCCCAGTGCCCTGGGGACAGCCAAGAATTTGCAAATTACTGAACACATTGTCAGGATACAGAGTTCATAGAGATATTCAAAAGCCAATTGGACACAGCCCTGATGAGTCTGTTCTCACTGACCCTGCTTTGAAGGAGTAGGGGGCTTGCTTCAACCTCAAACATTCTATGACTGTAAGAGCCATCTCTGGCCTCTCTGAGGGTGTGTTTGTACAGTTACTCCACATGTAACACTGCAATTCTATTTGGCTACTGAAGATAAATTATGCAACATTAATGTTCTGTGTTTTCATTTTGCCTGCAGCATGATTTTAAGGGTGGAGAAATTCACTGCCTCTCTAGCATCTTGAGACGCTTTGTAACTTCGCAAAAGTTGTATTTTGCTTTACAGGAAAATACAGTTTGTAGCTCATAAAAGCCACCATTTGATACTGTAAACAAGGCTATTCCCATATCATGTATTCTCATTCTCAGTCAATGTGTCAAAATCAGGCTGTGGAACAAATGCCTGTCAGAACGTAGCTGGGATCTTCTTGATGCAGTGTCCAGATCTGGCTTAGATACAGTGAGCACATTGGGTTGTTCTGCTTGCTGAGTATTTGTTAAATGTTAACAGTGGGCTTGGAACTTGCAAGACTAAGGGAGGGCTTCCCTGCAGCGCCTTTATAACTAAAATACAAATCTAGGGAGAAAAAAACCCCATAACAACAGAAAACCCTCACAAAAACAAGGAACGCCCAAAGAACTTGTAACAGAACACTAATGTAAGTATTTTAAATCTCAAACATCTTTGTTTTTCCTCATATAAAAGCAGCAAGTGAAAATTGCTCCTGAGGGCATGTCAAGAGAAGCTGCTCTAAGGCAGGGAGGAGAAGGAGTTATGGTGGAAACACGGGACATTACCACAGCTTTCCTACCCACAGGGCTTTTTGGCCTTGATTGAACATTCCTGTGGCCCACTCAGAACTGCTCTGTCATATATGCTGAAGGTCTTTGGCACAGGGGTAGCTTGTTTTCACTGTCCTTACAATACTGTGGGCCCTTCTTTTTCATCCTCATTGCCCTGACCTCCCTCTTCTCTCTCTCTCCCCCGATCAAACACCATTAGATGCAGGAAGAACCTTGTTGTGGTTCTGCTGCTCGTAACACAATTTGCTATGCGAATACTTCCTGTGCACCCTGCCAACATGGCACCTCTCCAAGACACAAGAGTGGTGTTTGGGAGATGGTCACACAAAGCATGATACTTCCTACTACCACTGCTCTGTCCTTCACCTTCCTGTGCCTTGCTGTGGGCAAGGACTATAAATATCCAAGAGCATGAATGGAACGAAGATGGAGACTGCCTGCCTGCACCAGGTGAGTGCTTGCAGCAGCATGGATTGCTGTCCTTCAGATAAGCAGGGATGCACAGAACCTTTTTTAAAACATCTTTCACATAATTTTCAATGTACTTTACACAGAATTTATGTGAAAGTTTAGTTGCATAAAAAAGTGAAATAAACTGTTCCTGCATGATAAATTCCCCTGTTATTTGCAAAGAGCTTTAAATGAACACCAGGGAAATTTTAAGCGCTTCAAAATATAGATTTTACACGCTACGAAGAAAATGAATAAACAAAGGAACAACTTTTGTGTTACAAGAGTCCCTGGTATTCCCCCCCATCTCTAATACCTATATGTTAAGTAGTAGCTATAGTAATAGCTATACGACTTGGTGATGCATTGCAATTTTTCTGAAGTTTCTTCTTCTCCTAAATGCTACTTAGCGAAAGATATGAAAGCATGAAAGTTAATGTCAGATTAATACTATTATCTCTCTTCTCAACCCATGTATCTTTCTAGAGGGAAAAAAAAAGAAAATAAAAAATCCCCTAATACAAGTATGTCTAAAAGAGTCTGACACAGGAAACACACAAGAGAAGCAATCTGAGAAAAGATGGAGGAGGTAAATATGAAAGAAGAAACAAAGAAAG
The DNA here is from genome assembly GCF_021018805.1 of Prinia subflava. Lineage (NCBI taxonomy): Eukaryota > Metazoa > Chordata > Aves > Passeriformes > Cisticolidae > Prinia > Prinia subflava. Next base: position 68,723,315 of record NC_086249.1, on the reverse strand, counting down.
GATTACTAGAAAGAGGAAATGAAATATCAGCAAAAAGATTTGACATGGCATACAACAAAGTAATGTAAGGCTTTAGTGATGGGAACACTAACTTCAAGTAGAGGCAATAAATTCTATCAAACAAGGCAACACAGAAGTGGACTATTTTAAAGACAGCATGGTTGAGCATACATTCTGGAGTTCATGAAAGCAAGCAGAAAGAGGAACTGAAACCAGTTAAGGGTCTCAGCTGTGGGAACAAAAATGTATGAAATCCACGTAAAAGTCAACTGAGCACAGGACAACAGCACTTAGAGCCCCACACTGATTTCTGACCTGCTTCAAAGAACCATGCAGTCTGTTAAGTTTAACCTCTGACATGGTCTGAGAGTTGGTCTTTCCCTCAATGATGGTACTAGCAGTAGAGATAGCTCAGAGACAGACAAAATGCAGTCAAAATATTAGAGTTATTCCATCAGTTTTTGGATTTAATTTATATCCTACTGTTTATTCATCTTTTGTCACATATTCTGTAGTTTTAACAATGGGAACACAAAATTCACTAAGTAATCTCTCTATTTGAATCTAGGCTATAACCCACAGTAATTATGAGCAGTATGTAGCAATATTTTCACTATTTAGGACAGGAAGTGAAAAATACCAAACACATCTAAAATTGCAATAGGGATTTGTGCAGACAGAAGGTAATTACACAAAGTGGACTTTGGCCAAGACTCTCAGAATATGAAGCAATCTCAGAACCTTGTGGAAATTACCATGGGATCTTTAATGATAAGTGGGCTAAATCTTCACTTAAATTGTCCTAAAAAGCATGCCTTCTCTGACAGCATATTGCTACAGAGTGACAGGATCATTGTATTCCAAAATTAGATGGCATGTCCAACACCACAGCACACAAGTGGAAAATTAAAAACAAACAAACAAAAACCCTCAAAGCACAGTCATTTAAAAAACAGGCCATGAGATGACATCTCAAGTGTTTCACGTGCACAGAATTACTTGCTTCCCCCTCTAATTTATTTCAGATTAGTAAGAGATGCTTTATTTTAGGTCAGTGTTATGACAATGGAAGTATGCCAACTTAACCTTCATTTTCTTAATTAGCATTTAACAAGAAGCTTGTCCTCCTCTAGAAATATTTCCTTCCATAAGGAAGAATAACCTTGAACAGAAGACAAAGCTAAGCCAAGGAAAAGAGAAAAATGAAACTGAAGCTCCAAATATATTTACATGTCTTTAAAATATATTTATTTACATACCCGTAAAATGTAAATAAAATAGATCTCAGTAAAAAATTACTTCATTCAGAGAACAGAAACAAGCAAAGCACTCTATCTGTATTCATAACTACTCTGGGGAAAACTAACCACGAAAAAACTCCCTGTTTTACACATGCTCCCTACCATGGACCCATGTGCTCATGTAACTCATTGTTTATCTTGTCTGGAGACAAAAATGCCATGAAAAAGCAATCACAAGGCAGATGGCTGGTTTCACTAATCTGACCCTGTTTCTTCCAAGTAAATCTAGTCTACAACAGTGATGCCCCAAATAATCCACCATTCCTATAATGCTTAGATTTGCATATTTAGGTTAGAAATGCCTGGCATGGCTGGATTAAGATTTACCCCCAGTAAAACAATGCTTTGTCATAAATTCTCCCCCAGAGACCATGCAGATTCTTAAAGCAGACATGTCCACACACTGAAAACCTGAGTGAAAGCACACTCACAAAACACTCTCACCAGTGCTCACCTCTATAGGTGCAATGCCTTTTACTCTGCTCAAACCTGACTGTATAGAGTGACAAATGCAGAGATTCTCTCTGTAGCCACCCCCATGATAACAGATGACAAGATGCAGCACAAGCTTCATCTCTTGCTAATTAAACGAATCAATTAAGAGACTATTGTTGCAACTGTGTAACTGCTGTTCTATAGTGGCAATAACAACCCCACGGGGAGGTCTTTTACTACATTAAAATGCTGTCCTCCACAACTCCATTTGATATTATTAGAAACAGTTATTTGCGTCTTGCTGTCATATTAGTAGCAAAGGCAAATTATGGAAATATGCAGACCAGAATGGTCCCAGTATGAGATCAGGTTTGGTTTTCAACCTCCAAGGGAACAATTGCTGAAATTCCAAAGTTCCCTAAAGTTCTTTAATGGAACTGATAAATCTATCAGCACAGCATCCATTTAGATTCTAGGTAAGGGTCACATATTTGCATACTTTCCTGCTAAGCTGATACAATTCAACTAGATAAATTATCATATTAAGTTTACCCTCCTGAGTTAAACTGATGGAGTTCAAAATTGTTTTCGATGGTTGTCATTAATCGCTGTTACATCCTAAATGCTCACTTTGAAATCTAATTGTGCTGGTGTACCAAGGGTCATATTAATAGCATTTTTAATGTTAAATCTTTGTAAAACATGTTTATTTTACTGATATTACCGCTGAAGCCTAGAAGACTAATGAGAAACAAAGTATATTTATTATCAATAAAAACTTCATTTAAAATTTACATTCAGAGACTTAAATTAGCTTTACTAACTTCATCATGCCTTTGTTTCATTAAGATTCCTGGTTAAGCTTCGAAGTCATATAAATTAATACCTCCTAAACAGTTCTTGGGTATATGCCAAAGTTGCAGACATCAAAAGGCTGTTCAAAAACATGGGCAACGTATATGTTTAATAAACATCTTCATAAGAAAATGCTCATCTTCACTATGAGGTAACAGTCTTGATACAGTTGAAAAAAAACCCCACCAACACTTCTTTGGCCAAATTAAGCAATTAGTAATTATTTCAGTGGTAAATCATAGTCTGCCAAAGTAAATCACTTGAGTTACATCTTTGGGTGGGCTGTCCACTTGTCTTCCAAGAAGTAACCAGTCAAGTTCAGTCCTTGACTTTAAAGTGTTACTGAGCTCCGTGAGTAAGGAACTTGTCAAATGAAGTATGGAAAATCAAAAATCCTAATTTTTCCATTCCTTATTTCTGAGGGATGAGAGGCTTCATTTATTATAAACAAAGACCACTATACTACAGATAGCACACACACTACAGAATCCACCAACATTATGGACGTTCATGAAAATCCTGACCTACTTGTGATGTCATCATGTATTTTTTTCTGCAAATTAAAACTCTAATTGACAACAGAGAAAATAAAAGATATAGATAAAGATTTTTAAAGATTTAGATAAAATAAATTTAGATAAAAGATTTAGATAAAATCTAAATATAGATTTTATATTTTATAAAGATTTTATCTTTTATAAAGATAAAAATGAATAAATAAAAAGCAAAACATTAGAATTTATTTGCAGTAGCCTATTTCCATCCTGGTTTTGTAAGAACACAATGCTTGCAATGCAGATTTTTGCACCTCAATCCCCATTCCCAACTCCTTATCCAATTTGCACCCACATACACTGTTTAAACTGGTGATCAATTTCAGCCAAGTTGATTCAAAGAAAAGCTAAGTGCATCCACCACAAGTACCATAGCTATGTTTTCACAAGTCTTCTGAAGAGCACTGGCTCTGTTACAGAAACAAGACCAAAATCTATAGTCCAGTTGAGGGAAATTTGGCAGCAGTGAATTAGGTATCAAACAAGCACCTGAAGCATCTTCAGCTTCACCTTAGCACCACTACCTCTTGTTGAAGGAGATCTCAGGCCAAGACTACAAGAAGATATTCTGTGGGAACTTATGGCACTTATAGTTTCTTTTAAGTCACAGGAGCAAAATTCAGAAAGAGCTCTGAGCACCTTATTTCTCCTTCCAAAGCAATCCTGAGCAAGATTTCCAAAATAGTCTGATTATTTTGATTGTAGGGATATGGCTTTTGGTAACACTGATATTTCTAGATTGCTCGGATGTTTTTGAGTTTACTCCCAGTGGACAGTTTTAATACATTCACCATACCTTCTGCTTTAAAACATGCAAATAATATATATATCAGAGAATTGAAATGTGAACAGCATATGTAGCTGTGTGACTGCACCTGATCATTCACACCTCATGAACTGGAACAATTCTCACTGCTGAGTCCTAATGATGGTCACTACTTTCACAAGTGAAATCCTTGTTGTGTGAATTACCCACTTTCCACAGAATACTGCAGCACCTTGCTGCCAGCCTCAGGGTTGTCATCATCCACGTTCAAAAGGAAGCTGCTGTTTCCAGAAACAATTGCATGTTTTTTCTGTTGACATCTCTTGCACTACTGAAATGCCATTGATGATAGTTCTACTACTAGAAGCAGTGTGGTTCACAGTGCCTCTGAACGTGGATGAAAAATAAAACCTATACAACAATACAATTCCCTCTAGATCAGCAGGGACTCTAATCTTAAGGCTTGTGAATAGGAAGGGTAAAAAAACCATTTAAAAAAAGACATTAGCTTGCAAAATAAACACCTACTGGCCTATATTTATTTTCTTGCGGTTAGTACTCTACACATTCCAATAAATACCACCTTTGTAACCTCTGCAGGTCCTCAACCGATGTTTGAAACTCTGCATAAATCTTCAGTATCTAATTTCAGAAGTGTTGCATATAGAAAGAAAAGCATAAAGAAAGAAAAGAACTTGTTAAGAACTACCATTTCTAAGGGTGAAAGAAGCAGGTTGTTAAACATTTGCCATTGTGAGCTGAATCAGGCTCATACTGCCAAAGCTTTATAAGAATGCAGAGAGAAGGAAAAGAGGAGGAAGCTGTCTGCTGATGAGATTATACACAGACTGAAGGGTTTCAGGACAATCTGTAAGCCTCAGTAATGGGACAAAAAGTTGGAAGTTTGCTGTTGAAGCAAAAGCAGATAAGCCATGGCAAGAGGGAGAAGAAGGGAGAATCAGCAGTGAGAAAAGTTAGTATACTGGCCTGTAGATCCTAAGATTATCTTAGATACATAACTGAAATAAGAAAATACAGTGTGACAGGAGCAAAGGCAAAGATTTTGAGGACTGCCTTTACGTAAAGCTCTCCATTTCTGACTGCCATGAACAGGATACAGAACTAATAACCCTGACTGCATACGGAATTTCCCTTTGCCAGTCTATCTGGAAGAAGCTAAAATCCAAAACTCGTTAATACTGTGATTATTACTGCACTAGAATATATGTCAGCTATGCTAAAAAGTATGGCCAGGGCTTGACAGAGACTACATTTCCTAAATCCAGTATTCTCAACCTGGAATTTGTAGCTCTGGTTGCAGTAGTGGGTCTCGGGACTATTTTAAATGGGTCTGCAAAAAGGCTGAAGAAAAGGAGATGTAGTATCAACAGGCTAACAGTAATCATAAGCAAGCATAAGCTACCACAGCAAAACTTCAAATATTTTGTAAATCAAAGGTGGCAAAAAGCACTCCATTGGCGATTAGCAATGGAAAAACCCCCACTGAGATGCATGAATCAAGAAAACAGTGCTAGGAAACTCAGAAAGCACCTAAAGATGGCTTGACTCTTAAGCCAGACTAATTCCAATCTGTTCCATGTGTGTTCCTATATTGTGTTCCCCTATATTGTTAAGTAATATACTGAGCACTATGTCATGTATATGTTCTTTCATCACTCCTCAGAGGAAAAAAAAAAACTATTTATATTTCTGCTGTGATGTTGGAGAAGATCAAAGAAATGGCATAAATGAAGAACAGAGGATAGGGACTGTCCCAGGAAAGTGATCCACTGGGTCAGCAGAGCATCACTGTCAAGTATGGCCTGCAATCCAAAGCTGACAATGGCATTACAGATGTGATGGAGCCAGGCTGCTCATTATCTGAACATACACAACTTCTTTATTTCACATTCTACACACAGTCTAGAATACGTTTAATGCTTGCACAATAATCTGCAGTTCTCTATATACTCGCAGCTTTCTTAGTGTTAAAGGCTGCCTGCTCAGACGTATTTCATTGCTGAAGTCCAGCTGAGCAGCCTGAATAACCAACAAATGACTGGGGCCAGCAGTGGGCCAGCCAAAAACATTCCTCTCACGTAAGAGAACAGAAGGTGGAACGAAAAGACAAAAGACACAACAGAAAATGGAGGGTAATTAGAAAGACAGGAATGAAGGGTGGACTGAGGTCTTCTGAGTACTCAAACATCCATTTTTTTTAATTGCATAGGCTGAAGCAGAAGCTCTGTGTATAGATCTTTGTGGTTTTCTATAGATTTTATGTATCTATTTTATATGATTTTTACATCTAGAGAACAAGGCTTGTGAGGAACAGCTAAAGGAGCTGAGCTTGTTTAGCCTGCACAAAAGGAGGCTTAGGGGAGACTTTCACACTCCCTATAAATGCCTCAAAGGAGGTTGTAGCCAAGTGGGGATTGGTCTCTTCTCTCAGGTAACAAGCGATGAGAGAAAAATGCCTTAAGTGCACCAGAGGATGTTTAGATTGGATATTTGGAAAAAAAATCTTCATGGAAAAGGTTGTCAAACATTGAACAGGCTGCCCAGGAAAGTGGTGTAGTCCACAATCTCTGAAGGTATTTAAAAGATGTGAAGACATAGCACTTGGGGACATGGTTTAGTGATGGATTTGACAATGCTGGGTTAATGGTTAGAACTGATCATCTTGGATCATCCATCTTTACAATCTAAGCAATTCTGTGATTCTACATTTTTTACAAACATACTTCTGTAAGATGTCTACACACAAGAAGACACCCCATAAAGGACTGTTTCCTTATTTCCTGCACTCTTGATTTTGGGTACAGTTTTGGACATTAATCTGAAGCATGTAGTATCTTGCTTCTTTTTTCTTTGTACAATATATAGCACAACCAGGTTACTTGTTGTTATGGTAATGGTATTAATAAATACACTATCTGAACAAAATCTAGTGTAAAGTGGCCAAACAGCAGAACTCCATCAGCACACCACATCTAGTAACATTCAT